>NC_059106.1:9787444-11023694 GCF_020740685.1 Jaculus jaculus | reverse complement strand
AGAACAGAACCCAGGACACGCAAAGCATACCGCAGGGACCACATGCATGCAGGCGCACACACATGCATGTACACACATGCATGTATACAGGCTTCCAGGCACATGCAGTCATATTCACACACACTCACACACATGTGTGTACACACACTATGCTCAATGGGTTTAAAGTTTATAAATGTCTCCAAATCACTGCGACAGGCTTCAGGAAATCCTGTATTTTTTTTTTTTTTTGCAAGACTTGTGTGCATCATACAGTTGAATATTTACAATAATAGAGAGTCACAATCATTCAAACAATTGGAGACAGTCAACGCTAGGCTTAAGCAAATGCGGAGGGAGGCGGGGAAGATGACTTTAGGAGTTGAATGTGCTTGCTCGCAAAACCTACTGGCCTGTGTTTAGTTCTCAAACCCCCCATGTAAGCTGGTACACAAAGTGGCAGAGGCATCTGTTGTTGGCAAGTGGCCTTGGTGTGCAAATCCCTACTAATTAAAAAATTAAAAATAAATGATGGCTGGACATTATGGTGCATGCCTTTAATCCCAGCACTCCAGAGGCAGAGGTAAGAGGATTGCTATAAGTCTGAGGCCAGCCAGAGACTACATAGTAAATTCCAGGTCAGCCTGGGCTAGAGCGAGACCCTGCCTCGAAAAACCAAAATAAAATAAAATTTAAAAAGCAAAACCAAAAATGACATAGACCAAAACAGTAATATTAAATGAATGAATGAATGAATGAATGAATGAATGAGGAGGACTTGAGCAGGCACTTACTGGGTACAGGCAATTGATATTGATTACGGACACTGTTGTGTTCTAACATTTCTGTTCCCTCGTGATCCTGTGACTATGAGATTTAGGCAGGAAGATCCTCTGTGTCATTCCTACACTCAGGAGAGATGATGATGAGGCCAGGGACCTACAAGCCCTGGCTGCCACGGAGCAGCAAGATAATATGTCATCACCTTTCCTACCCCAAGTCACACAGGGGCAATGCAGGAAGAGAGAGGGGACAAACAGGGCCTTAGGCTGAAGGGAATAAAGCCCTTCTTCTGTCTGGAATAGCACTTATGCTTCTGTCCATCTACACGTGCCCACTACAAGGCACAAGTTCCTTATGAAGATCTCCAGGGCATCCCAGTGAGCTCCAGACCAACGAGAGACGGCCTGAGGGGACTCAGATCATCTGAGCAGATTCCTTTGCACTCAAGTAGCTAGCTGACTGGGGTCACGAACATCTGTATCCCAAGTCCGGGGGCTCCGAAAATGGTAACCTCTGGACTCAAAGGCTTCATCTTGGGGAAACAGGTGATAAAGTGACAGAGGGGGACACACAACAGTCTCCTCTGGCCTGTGCATGAGGCACCACATCTAACCATGTATGTGCATACACCACACACACACACACACACACACACACACACACACACACACACCAGCCATACACATGGAAACAAGAGAGGTGAATGACATCTACGGCTGTCCTCTGGACTCCAAACACACATGCACACATCTGCACTTGTATTTACAGCACACACACACACACACACACACACACACACACACACACAAGAGATTCAGACTCTGCATACTTTTAATCAGATACACTTTTCTGCAATGGATGCTGAGACAGAAGCAATTTTATTAGTTTCTTTATTAGCTGGCATTTTCCCCTTCCCATCTCATTAACTGCACTTTCAAGCAATCATCTTTCCTGCTGTCAAAAGACCCCCATCTGGCTTGCAGGCCTGCACAAGCCTGCTGCAGAGGCTTCTTCCACACGAGATCCCCTCATTTCATGGGCTAGGAAGGATATAACACGCAGACAAGAAGGCAGTGTGCTTTCAATGTGAAATGTCCCTCACAAATGCACATGTTTGAGCATTAGGTCTCCAGCTGGTAGTGCTGTTTGGAAGCTTGTGGAACATTTAGGAAGTAGATTCTCACTGAAGGAAGGGGTCACATGAGGGTTCACAGCCATCATCCACTTTCCGTTCGCTCTCTGCTTCCTGATCCAATGTGACCAGCTACCGCACACTCCGGCCCCACCATGATGAACTGTATTCCCTCAATCTATAATCCCAAACAAATCCTTCCTCCCCGTTGCAGTCAGGTTAGCATTGCTGGCAGAAATCACCAACCAAGAGCAGCTTGTGGGGGAAAAAAGATTTATTTTGGCTTATAGGCTTGAGGGGAAAGTCTATGTCGGCAGGGGAAAACGACAGCATGAGCAGAGGGTGGACATCACCTCCTGGTCAACATCACATGGACAACAGGAAGAGGAGAGTGTGCCAAACACTGGCATGGGGACACTGGCTATCACACCCATAAGCCCCCCAAAACACACTGCCTCCAGGAGGCATTAACTCCCAAATCTCCATCAGCTGGGAACCTGGCATTCAGAACACCTGAGTTTATGGGGGACACCTGAATCCAACCACCACATTCCCGTAAGTGTTTGGTCACAGCAACAAGGAAGGTACTGAATAGAGAAGACGTGAAGGGTGGGAGCTGCTGACAACAATCCTCCAAACATTCCTTTCCCAGACATACGGCTGACTGCCCTGGAAACGGGAAGGCCAGTGTATGGGCTCCACACCAGGAAACAGACAGAAAGAGAGAATGAATGAACCAAGACCCAGCAAGTAGCAAACTAGCCTTCCTCGTTAGCACATGGGATGGCAGCCTGAGGCACCAGTGGACAGAAGGTCCATATGGGGTCCAAAGTCCCCCAGCAACTTGCAGACACACGCCAGACCAACAGGAAACAAGCTGAAGTAACACCTCAGTGCCAACTGCTCAGCGCTCCATGAAAGGCCCATTGTTTGGGATTCTGTTTCAGACTGGCATGGCAGAATTCCTGAAATTCCTTATCTTTTGGGCAGTGTGACTGAAACCAAAATTACTGGCAAAATCACAGTGGGTAATAGCTCAGGCCTCCTGCCAGGTTTCTGGTAAGCACACTTGGGTAGGCCTGACTTCCGCTTCCGGCCCTTGAAGCAGGAAAGCTGCCGATGCCCATCAGACACACAAAGCAGCCGGGTCAGTGCAGTCAGCTCCACGTCCCTGGGATGAGCATCCAAACCAGGCACAGCTTACAGCAGGAAGGGGTTATTTCAAACTTACAGAGCCAGGGAGGTGGCAGAAGAGGCGGCTTCCAGACATGCAAGCAGAGAGAAATAACCAGCCAGCCAGCAAAGACCAAAAGCAACGGCAGGAAAACCAGCAGCAAAGAGCAGGCCCACCAGAGCTCAGACTGCTCTGCACACCTTTGGGCTGGAAATCAGACTCACCCCCAAACATCCCTCAGGCCTGGACCCCAGGATCCATTCCCAGTGACACCTCCTCCAGCCAGACAGCTGGAGGTCCAAGTTACAAGCTTTATAAAAACACCTAATGGGCTGGAGATGGCTTAGTGGTTAAGATGCTTGCCTGCAACAGCCAAAGGACCAAGGTGACTCTTCAGATCCCACATTAGCCAGACCAAGGTTTGATTCCCCAGAACCCGCATAAGCCAGATACACAAGGCGGTGCATGCATCTGGAGTTCATTTGCAGAGGCTGGAGTCCCTGGTGCACCCATTCTCTCTCTCTCTCAAATAAAATAAATAAAAATATGGGTAGAGAAATGGCTAAGCAGTTAAGGTGCTTGCCTGTGAAGCCTAAGGGTCCAGGTTTTATTCCCCAAGGCCCTCATAAACCAGATGCACATGGTGGTGCATGCATCTGGAGTTCATTTGCAGTGGCTAGTGGCCCTGGTGTACATTCTCTCTCTTTCTTTGGAATAGATAAATAAAAATAAAGTATTTTTAAAAAGTAATTAGAACATACCCACTACTCTATTTTCTCGAACATTTATGGCCTTATTGCATCTAAATTCCATTCGATGAGTCAAATGTTTTTATCAAATGGATTTCAATTAATATTTAACTAAGAATGTATTATCAAAGGAGAATGGAGGGAGACCCAAGACAGCAAGTGGGCAAAGTGGGAGAATATGTTAACAGGCGCCATTGCTCTCGGTCTAGGGTGAAAAGGTAAATTTCCACCCTGTACATGGAATAAAATGTGACTGTCCCAAGGTACCACGCAGCAGTGGCATTTCTCCTGGTTTCCCCAGTCCACTTCCCACCTCTCCCATAGCCGTGGGAGAAAGTTCAGACATCCTGGCCTTCAAGTCTGTTCCCAATGCCCTGAATGCTCTTACCAGCTCTCTCTTCTACTCCTCAAATGAACATCCTCATCCCTACAATTTTGTGATCTAAAGGAATTGCCAAAAAATATGGCACCACCTCTCTGTATTCCCACCTCCGAGTCAATTTATTGTCCCCCAAAAGCCAGTCCAGGAACGGCAGACTCCTTGTCAGGGACCAGGAGTCACCCAGAGTCATCACCTATGGGGTGGCAGCCCCACCCTGCTCCGATACTGGAGGAGACCATAAAGACCCCCTTCTCGGGGCCTTTCCTTGAACCTGACTGGAAGTTCCTTCACTTCTAAGATGCTGCACAATACCCCTCTCCAAGTCAGAGAGTCAGAAAATCTCCAGGGAGTGTGAAAAAACAAACCGTGATTTTAAAAAGGAGGCTTTGGTCATAAAGGAGCAGCAATTTACGTCGGAGTGACGCGGTTTTGTCTTTCCTCCCTTGCAGTGCAATGCTAACGGCTGACCACACATCATCTTCCCCTCCAGCACGGTCCACGCACACAGTGCCAATGCAGACACCCTTGCAGTGCTGGGCAGTACTCTTCCTTCCCACGCACCCCGTGGGTGCTTTCCCTTTCCGCCACGCCTGACTCAGGGAGCTCAGGAAACACTGCACTTGTATGCCAGTAGTTAGCCAACTGCCTTGGGAGGCTCAAAATGTGGAGCTACTGGCAATTAATTGCTGCTTGGAGAGTGGCAGTCATTTTCTTCGGTGGTGCAGCCACCGGTAAGCTGCCCACGATTCAGGAAATAACCAACTCCCCATTCCTACTTACGCAAGTGACCCTAATTAACCTCAGCAAGTCATAAAAAAAATGACAGGAAAGTAGGAGAGTGAACTAGGGGGGAGGAATAGGGAGAGTAGAATGGGGATTAAAAAAGGATAATAGAGGCAAATATGCTCAAAATGTATTATATACATGCATGAAGCTGTCAAAGACATAAATAAAATAGAAACAGGAAATGTAAAGGGGCACTAGGGTTCCCAGAAAGTTCTTTAGCCCCAAACCCTAGGTCTGTTTCTAATTTTAACAAAAGAATTGAATAAAAAAGAAGACTAAGCTGGGTGAGGTGGTGCATGCCTTTGATTCCAGCACTTGGGAGGCAGAGGTAGGAGGACTGCTGTGAGTTCAAGGCCACCCTGAGATGACAGTGAATTCCAGGTCAGCCTGGGCTACAGTGAGACCCTATCTCGAAAAACAAAACAAAAAAACAGTAGACTGAGAAGGATAATTATTAAATTATTATATTTATTGAGGGAAGTACAGAGCCAAGGAAAACCACCCACGTGGTTAGAGATCCCACATGGAGAGCATGGGGAAAAAAGAGTGGAAAGAAAAGAGAAAAGAAAGTTTAAGGAGCTCCTAGCATGTGGGGAGCTGGAGGGGATAAAGGTGCTCATGGAGGGAGTAAGGGCTGGGGGGCGGGGGGTGGGGGCCACCCAGCCCAGGCCCAGCAGAGGGAAGAACTCACCCACAGCTGGAAGTTCCTAAGTGGTCAGAGGCCTGCCCTCCCCTTGCAAAGGTATTTATGACCTTGTGGCGGGCTGTCTTCTGGCTCAGGTGAACCAGAGGGACAGCTCGTTGGTTAGGGCTAGGGACTATCTCAGGAAGAGGCTAGCCTGGACACCAAGTTCCAGGGGGCTGAACTTGATCAAGCAAAATCTTTAAATTCTATGAAAGACCTCCCTCCCAGGAGGGAGGTTGTTTGTGGAAAAACAGGTCTAAGGAACTAGGCACGAGATAAGAAGTCAGGTCATCTTTGATTTCTAGCAGGGGCAGACTTTCCTGCGCTTTTCACCTTCAGGGGTCCAGTCACCCTAACTCTACCCCCTCTCAGAAACAAACTGCCCCCTACAAAACTATGGTGACTCTCCAAGAGAATAACTGTGTCTACAGGATTAGAAATCAAGGCAACGTACATACTGTTTGCGGTCACACAGCTCGTAGAGGGTGATATGAACATAGCCAACTCAGGTCCGAGTTACACTAGAGTCATTGCTCTGACCATTTACTGCAGGGGCCTGGTAAAGTGGGATGCCTACACGTGAGCAAGAGGAGATGCCTTTCCTCTACGTCACCTTGATGAACTTTCTAAGCCTACAAAAAGACCCACGGGTACAGTCAGTGTGCACAATCCAGAGCTAAGCAACTGCCCTGCTAACAATGATTCAAAAAGCAAGAAGTGGTGTGTACACGTGTGTCAGTGTGTGTGCACGCATGCCGGTGTGTGTGCAGAGGCACACAGTATGCACTGGAGGTCAGAGGATGACTTTTGGATCAGCTGCTTCCCTTTGAGGCAGTTTCTCTTGCTGAATTCCTGTTCTGCTGTTGTTCTTTTCCTGTGTTCCTCACAAGCTTCCAGAAAATTCTCCTGCCTCCACCTCCCACCTTGTGCCAGTGTGCTGGGATTACAGAAGCCCACTAGGGTTCCTGGCTTTATCCACAGAGCCAGCCCCCCAACCCTATTCCTGAACATCCAAGTATAACTATAGCTGGGGAATGTGGGGCCCCTTTATGACTGCATTTTTGTCTAGAAAGTGGGTCAAAGGCACGTTTACATCCGTGCCCATAAGGGTCTCTGCAAAGCTACTTCCGTGAAGCCAGAACAACCAGCAGCTTCAAGATGAAGACAAGTTCATTGCCACAAATGTTCCTGGCTGATGACAGCTGACTTCATTGCTGCCCAAATCACAAGTATGAGTGGTTGTAACATGTTATTTGATGACCACCTTTGCTATAATTTTATCAAACAGTTCCTTTATTTGCATTACACAATGGAAAAGCTAGACAAACAAAAACATTCCCTTCACATCTGTCTCAGCAAAAGCACTAAGTTGCCCTTCATAAAAATAAAGCTTTAGGGCTGGAGATAATGGTTTAGCAGTTAAAGCGCTTGCCTGTGAAACCTAAGGACCCAGGTTTGACTCTCCAGATCCCAGGTAAGTCAGATGCACAGGTTGATGCATGTGCAAGGTCACACATGCTCACAAGGTGGCGCACACAGCTGGAGTTCTATTATAGTGGCTGAAGGCTCTGGTGTGCCAATTCTCTCTCTCTATCTGTCTCTCTCACGCTCTTTCTTGTTATCACTCTTGCTTTCTCTTGGTTAAAAAAAAAGGCCAGTCTGCTGTGCTTGCCTCAAAAAAATTAAAAATATATGACTTTACATTTATTCATAGACTACAGTTATAAATAATAAAGTAAATTGATAATTTTTCCCAATAGGGTAAACTGAAATGGATCAACGAAGCTTAATCATTGACAAAAAAGATAAAAGCCACTGGGCATGAAAGCTCACGCCTGTAATCTCAACACTGAGGCAAGAGGATCTCAATTTTGAGGCCATTCTGGGCTACATCAAAAATATGAGGCAGGGCTGGAGAGATGGCTTAGCGGTTAAGCACTTGCCTGTGAAGCCTAAGGACCCCGGTTCAAGGCTCGGTTCCCCAGGTCCCACGTTAGCCAGATGCACAAGGGGGCGCACGTGTCTGGAGTTCGTTTGCAGAGGCTGGAAGCCCTGGCGTGCCCATTCTCTCTCTCTCCCTCTCTCTGTCTTTCTCTCTGTGTCTATCGCTCTCAAATAAATAAATAAAAATTTAAAAAAAATATGAGGCAATGCTAAGCTATTAGTGAGACATGATCTCTCTTATTTTTACTTATTTATTATATTTCTTAAGACTATTTGTTTTTTTTTGTTTTGGTTTTTTTTTTTTTTTTTTTTTTTTTTGGTTTTTTGAGGTAGGGTCTCACTCTGGTCCAGGCTGACCTGGAATTAACTCTGTAGTCTCAGGGTGGCTTTGAACTCACGGCGATCCTCCTACCTCTGCCTCCCGAGTGCTGGGATTAAAGACATGCGCCACCACGCCCGGCTTATTTATTTGTTTATTTAAGAGGAGAGAATAACCACACCAGGGCCTCTTGCTGATGCAAACAAACTCCAGACCCATATGCCACTTTGTGCATCTAGCTTTACATGGATACTGGAGAATCAAATCCAGGCCAGCAGGCTTTGCTGTCTCAAAATAAAAAATAAAGACATGAGAGCTATAAAGTTCCATTACTTGGGGCTCCACTTCTCATGAACGCTTATCTTCCCCTTTATGAGTAACAAAGGTTCAGGGCTGGAGACTGCCCAATGGTTAGGTATACTTCCTGTTCAAGTATGAGGGCTGGACCATGGTAACGGTTGTCCTAACTACTACACTGTATGTGTGACGCATATAAATCCTGCAGCAGGACACTTTCATGGGACAACTGCAACAGCCTCCACTCATTCCACCCTACTCTCTTCTGCTCACTGGCTAGTCATTAAAAACATGAGTCAGAAGCTGGGTGTGGTGGTGCGCCCCTTAATCCCAGGACTAAGGAGGCAAGAGTTCAAGGCCCTCCTGAAACTACATAGTAAATTCCAAGTCAGCCTGGACTAGTGAGACCTTGTCTTGAAAAAAAAAAAAAGAGTCAGTGTTGGGAACGTAGCTCAGTGGTAGAGAAGGGCTTGCTTAGCTTTTCCAGCCCCTGCACTGTGGGAAAAAAAATAGGATTTAAACAGACACACACACACACACACACACACACACACACAGAGCAAAAACAGCCGGGTATGGTGGTGCATGCCTTTAATCCCAGCACTCAGGAGGCACAGGTAGGAGGATCGCTGTGAGTTCGAGGCCACTCTGAGACTACATAGTGAATTCCAGGTCAGCCTGGGTTAGAGTGAGACCTTACCTTGAAAAAACAAACAAACCAAAAAAAAAAAAAAAAAAAAAAGCCCAGAAGATCAGAAGATAGGCACAAAATGCTCTGAAATTCTCAGGCAGAGGGCACTCAGAGTGGCCATGAGCCCAGAGGTGTGACCCATGAACATGTAGCCTTGTACACTCCATCCAGATTCCGGCCTCCCCAGCCAGCCCCACTCCCCCAGTATATCAGGCTCGTGTCTGCTTCTTCTGCCTCTGCTCTGTGCTGGGCTGGGCCCCTTTCTGAGAGCAGCTCTGCACAGCCACCTGGTCTGAGACAGTTCTACCCACCCCACATCCCTCTCCCTCTCCCTCTCCCTGGCTTGCACTTCTTGACAGGCATGCCACCAGCATGAGCCGGACGAGCGATGGTCCATGCTTGCCGGACTGTGACCTGGCTCATCTTTCAAGCTGCTGTCATCAGTCAGAAAGGACAAAAGTGATTTCAGTCGTACAACCTATCTGCTACTGTTTGATCACAGACCTGTCACCAACACACGATCAAACTGAACGACGAGAGGAAGCCTGCCAAGAGGACTAGAACGTTTTGACAAGTTCAAACGTTTGTTTGAAACACTAATTTCCACTGATCTGGCTGCCAGTCATCTTCTGCGGGCCGTGTGATGAGAGCCAACTTGCGGAGTGAAAACAAGACTCAGTGTTGACTGTTCAACTGTTCAAGTCCTGTTGACGGTGCCGTTAACTCCTCACCCCCGTCAGCAAACAGATTAAACAAAGCCAGCTCAGACCTGGTGCCTGCGCCCTCAGAAGTCACAGCAAGATGTCTGCCTTCATGTATCAAAGGGAATTCCAAAACGTCTCCCTTTACTCACTAAGCAAACGGAGCAGCGAGGATAGAGCCATTGCACCAACTGACACGGTGACAAATAAATACTTGACCAGGTGAGTGCCTAGCCAATTATGTTATTTAAAGAGTGACACTTTTATTTTTTTTGTGAGACTAGATCTCATATAGCTGGTACTCACTATGTAGTCTAGGATGACCTTGAACTTCTGATTCTTTTATATCTACTTTCAAGATGCAAGGGGGACAGGTGTGCACTACCACACCTGGTTGGTATGGCACTGGAGATCAAGCCCAGAGCTCCGTGAATGCTCACGAGTGCTCTGCCCTGGAGTGTATAATGCAAATCTTGCCTGTCATTGGAGATATTAAAAATGCCCCAGGAAGCTTGGTTACTTATATTGAGCATGAGAGTTTCGCAAAAATGAAGTTGCAGATGGAGTCCTGAACCCATGATACCTGCTACATAGACGGCAGTCTATACAATATAAGTTTTTCTGGTATCAACAGAAGTCATTTGACAAGTTGTATCATATTTTTTTTTTTAGTATTAGTTGTTTTTTTTAAAGTTCATACTTTAAGGGCTGCAGAGATGGCTTCACAGTTAAGCGCTTGCCTGTGAAGCCTAAGGACCACTGTTTGAGGCTTGATTCCCCAGGACCCACGTTAGCCAGATGCACAAGGGGGTGCACGCATCTGGAGTTCTTCACTGGCTGGAGGCCCTGATGTGCCCATTCTCTCTCTATCTGTCTCTTCCTCTCTGTCTCTCTGAAATAAATAAATAAAAATTTTAAAAGGGAGAAAAACAAATTTAAAAAAAGTTCATACTTTAAGTATGCAGTTTGCCAAACTGTAATGAGGTATCCCGTTCCCTCCTTTGCTTCACAAACACCTCCTAATGCTCTGCCTCCTGAACTGAACGTGTTGTATGGTCCTCAAAGTCACTAAACCAAGCAAAGCTGGGTTAAAAAAAAAAAAAAAGCAAAAGCAGTTAGTTGCATGCAGGCCTCGAACTTGTTGGTCCAGGATGGACGCATCTCCAGGTGTCTGCCGTGCTTTGGTGATCTGCCAGGTTTCCTATGCTGGCAAAGGCCACTGAGGGTGACACTGGAGCTGGGCTGGCTCGGAGGGCACTCAGCACACAGGCTCACAGGGCTCACGAGATGGGGCTCAGCGGGGTACGAGGCACACAGAGCTGTGCGTTCTGAGGCAGCAGGCTGCATATTTCTCTCAATGCAAGCATACTTTCAGAAAGAAACACAACTTGGTAGTGAAGTCCACACAGCTTGAAGTTTTCAGAAAAGCAGAAAATCACAGACGTCTTTAGTATAACATCGGCTGAAAACAAACAACTCCGGAGTCCTTTAGACCCTGTCTACGGAAGTGCGATGAGGACACACTACCTACGCTTCTCCGTGTTCCCAGACTTGCTCCCACCACTGAAACAGCTGAGACCTGAACGATGAGAGGCTGAGGACCACGTATCTGGGCAGGGAAGACGGCTCAGTGGGCAAAATGCTGACCATGCAAGCACGGGGACCTAAGTTCCCATCCCTAGAGTCCAGGTAACCATGCTGAGTGTGGGGGTGAGCACCTGTCACCCCAGTGCGGGGGGGGGGGCAGAGACAGGAGGGTTTCCAGGGTTCGCCAGCTAGCGAGTGTAACCGATTCAGTGAATTCTGGGTTCAGAGAGAGAGAGTCCTTGTCTCATAAAAATAACATGGAGAACGATAAACCTCGACTTCGGGCCTGCACACATATACAAGAGTGCAGGAAGTACACACGAACACACGTACACGAGAAAAAGAAGGTAACACGTACCAACACAACAAATATAGCATTTCTTCGAGCTACTGTCTTTCCGCCCCTGGCGGTCACTGCTGCCTTCCCAGCCAGCTCCCGTCCTGGGTAGTTTCTTTAAGGGCATATAGATGTGGCTGCCGCATCCTTTGATACCGCAAGAGATTTCATTTTCTTTCAGGCCAGCACTTGCTGCCATTCAAAGTTCTGATGAAGGCCATCCTGACTGCGGTGAGATGAAATCTCAGGGTGGTTTTCATTTGCATTTCTCTGATGACTAAAGACGTTGAACTTCTCCTTAAGTGTGTAATGGCCATTCACATTTCTGCCTTTGAGAATTCTCTGTTCAATTCTCTAGTCCATTCTTTGACTGGGTTGTTTGTTTTTTGTTTTTTTTTTTCAATAGCAACGTCAAACAGTAACCCCCAGCAAAGTGTAGTGGGCTTTGCAGTTCGGCCATTTGTCATTCCTTTGTTGACAAGTGGGAAATCCACTCTGATTTACACACAAGTAACTGATACAGGCCACATCTTTCCGAGGTTCAGTACCGGTGAAAAGGACGGTGCACTTGTTTTCGTAACCCAAAAGGGCCCAAGGACGTAAATGCTTGTTTGCGGACAGCCCACCAAACCCTTAATAAACTAACACTTCATGCACAAAGACACCTGAATGACAAGTCTTTGGAAAAGCCCGAAGACGTGAAGCCATATTCAAATGAGGGAATTGGGGAGCTGGAGGTGTAGCTCAATGGTACAGCACCTGCTTAGCATGCATGTAGCTCTGAGTTCCCCAGCAAGTACCTCACAGCGGTGGGGTGGGTAGCTACCTCAACAACGCATTTGTAAAGTGGACAGAGAGAGAGAGAGAGGGAGAGAGAGAGAGAGAGAGGGAGAGAGAGAGAGAGAGAGAGGGAGAGAGAGTTTGATGAAAGCCACTAATTGTGCAGATTTGTCACCAGGGTCTGGGAACCCACCTGAGGCCTAAGCTGTCAACAGCCTATGCAAATGAGTTACACTGACATACAACAAAAATACAATTTCTCGGGGCCGGAGAGCTGTCTCAGTGGTTAAGGTACTTATCTACAAAGCCTACAAAAATAGGTTTGATTCCCCAGTACCCAAGTAAAGCCACATGGACAAGGTGGCCCATTTGTCTGGAGTTTGTTTGCAGTGGCTAGAGGCCCTGGCGTGCCCACTCTCTTTCTCAAATAAATGAAAAATGGTCACTTCCAGGGTACATAAATAAATAAAATGACTAAATAAATAAAAATACCATGTCTCTACTCCCTTTTATGGTACATAAAGGCCAAACCATTCCCTGGCCCCAGATAATTACAAGTATTAGACCTATAAGCGAATCCGGTCCGCCCACTTTTAAAAAGTGGCAGTTAAGTCAGGGTAAGGGCTGCCAGCGGCCGCCCAGCAAGGAGCCAGGGCTTGGCCCTGAGAAGGAGATTGCCCTGGCACCGGGTCGGGAGCCATCGTCCTGAGACGCCACTCACCGTTGCTGGACTTGAGGTCGCGGTGCAGGATGGGCACGGCGGCCTCCTCGTGCAGGTAGAGCATGCCGCGCGCGATCTGCACCGCCCAGTTGACGAGCACGCGCGGGGGGATGCGGCGCGGCCCGGGGCCGGGCCCGGGGGCGGCGGCGGCCAGCGCGCGGTTGAGCGCCCCGCCGCGCGCGAACTCCAGCACGAGGCAGAGGTGCGGGGGCCGCAGGCACACGGCCCGCAGCTCCAGGATGTTGGGGTGCCGCAGCCTGGCGAAGAGCCGCGCCTCGCGCCGCACGCTCTCCACCGCCGCCGCCGCGTCCTGCTCGGGGTCCCCGCGCGCCGCCTTCACCGCCACCTCCTGGCCCTGCCACGTGGCGCGGTACACCTGCCCGAAGCCGCCCGCGCCGATCAGCTCCTTCAGCTCCAGCAGCTCGAAGTCCACGTGCACCGGGGAGCCGGGCCGCGGCGCGGGCGAGGGCGGGCGGCACGGCGCCGCCGACCCGGCGGGGGAGAGGCCCAGGCACCGCGGCCCCCGGCGGCTCCTCTGCTCCTCGGGGTCGCCCGGCGCCGCGCCCGTGTCCCCGGAGCGCACGTCCACCTGCCCGCGCGCCTCGTGGTCGCAGAGCGCTGCCCACAGCCCCGAGGACGCCGGGCCACCCCGGCTAGGGGAGCGCCGCCCGTCCGCCGGCCCCTCGGCGCCCCGCAGGGCCATGGAGCCGTCCGCGGAGACCCGGCGCCCCCTCAGCCTCCCCGGCCCCCGCGGGCGCGCATCGCCGTCCGGGCCTTCCCGGACTCGTCGGGCGCGGAGAGCGGCAACGCGACCGCTACGGAAGTCACGCCCACCGCCCGAGGCCCCGGGCCTCGGTCGCCGACCCAGCCTGGCCGCCCGTGCCGCACGGTCCCCGCGGCGGCTGCAGGCGCCCCATGGTGGCGCAGGGCCCGAGGCGGCGGGCACGCACTGGCCCGGGGACGCCTTCGGCGCCCCGCCTCCCGGAGCACCTCTCCAGCCAGGTCCTTTACCCCGGGGCCTACCCCGCCCCCTCCAGGTTCCTTCGTCCCCTCCCAGGTCCCACAGCCCAGATCCGTGCGTCCAGCCCAGTGGCCGTCCTGCCTTCCTAGTCAGCTAACCCCACCCAGCTGCCCGTCTCTCCCTCTCCCTCCCCATCCCTTAGCTCCAGCATCCGTCCCGCCCTTCCAGGTTTTTTAGCCCTTGGGACGCGCCCAGAACCCGGTCATTTCCCGTCCCTAGGGCCAGGCGCGCTCTCAGCACGTCCATAATTTCTCTACTGGACCATCCTCCTAGGCCCGCCCCGCCTCTCCAGGTTCCTTAGTCTGCCTGGATCCTCCCAGCAGGTACATTAACCCCTCCCGGCGACGTCCTCCTGGGTCCGCCCCTCTGGTCCGCATCCATCTCCACCCTGCTCCGGGACCCTCCAGGCAGCCTCTCTCTGTCCCGAGCGTACCACACCTTCGCGGCATCCAGGTCCATCAACCCTGCCCGGGCCCATCAGAGCCCGGGACACTGCCCGCATCCTAGAAGGACCCACCCTTTCCAAGTCCCTGGGACAGCCCCGCACCCTCCGCTGCCCTCCAGGGTGCAGGTCCCGCCCCCTGGGCCGCTTGCGTCTCTGGGGAGGAGGAGGAGTTGGAGGAGGAGGGCGGTGCTCACCTAGCAAGAAAAGGGAGCCAGCCAAGGGCCACAGAGTTGTGAGAAGAGTTTTAAACCAAGGGAGCTGAGGGCTGGGGTGCATTTCTGGAGAGGACGGGCTGGGGAGGGACGGGACAGCTCAGAATCCGGGCCTGGCATGCCTGGTTGTTATTCGGTTGCAGCTTGGAAAGTCTCCTGATTCTTGGTGACAGCGCAAAACAGCAGCTCGGGCTTCCCGAGGTCTGTCAGCGTGTATCTGCTCTGTTTTGATGCCAGGGGAACCTCATGTCCCCAGTGCACACGCGACGCTTCTGTGTAGGGTATAGGATGCATGGACGACCCCTGGGAGAAGTTGCCAAGTTACTCTGACAAAATCTAAAGCTGAGCTGGAGAGACGGCCCAGCGGTTAAAAGGGGCTTACTTTCAAAGCCTGTCTGCCCAAGTTCAATGCCCCAGTACCCATGTAAAGCCAGACCTCAGAGGGCGAAGCAGAGAAGGATTTTACTATAGAGCCTAAGAGTGGGAAAGAAGGCAGAGCTGTAAGACAGGAGTGAGTCCCCAGTGAGTATTGGGCCTGGTGACTCCCATGGGAGTCTTTTATGGAAATTTACTGGTTGGACCTGAGCTGGTCAGTCCAGTTCCCATGCCAGGTGACCAGACTTTTTTTTTTTTCCGGTTTTTAGGAAAGGGAGCAATCATCCAGGAAAGAGAATAATCTTTACATTTCTAGAAAGTGGAACTCTTCTGATATGTCTGGCCTTCCACCAAGGAGACGGCTGGGAGGACTCCTATAGAGAAAAAGAGATAAATAATAATAAATTCCCCCCTTACAGGATCAAGGGCATTTTTTTGCTCTTAGCCACTTTGAGTTTATTTTGGGGCCTCTACAAGCCCTAAGCTGCCTTGATTAAATGTAAAGGGCAGTAATGCTCAAATAGTAGTTCTTGGTAATAATATTCCTGTGTGTGTGCATGTGTCTGTGTGTTGTTGGTGCTGTTGTTTCTGAGACAAGGGTCTTGTCATGTAGCCCAGGCTAGCCTTGTACTCACTCTGTAGCTCAGGCAGGCCTGGAACTCCTGGCAGTTCTCTGACCTTAACCTCCTGAGTGTTGGGATACAAGTGTGAGCCAGCTCACCAGCATCTGGTGTGGTCTTTTCACAGTCAGACTTTCCAGCTTTTTTTTTTTTCTTTCTACTGACAGTAATGAAATTAAGACTCACTAAAAATGAGTCACGCTGAAAAAGGTCATCAAAGTGGTAGGTTGGCTCACGGACGGAGCAAAATCATGAGGATGGGAATCCACTGAGATGTACAAAATACCACTGGGGCTGTCTAGGATGGATGTTTTGGAATGGAAAGGTGGCAGGATGGGTTGGATTTAGACTGCATAACAACGCCATGTACCCAGGCTGGCTTTGAACTCCTGATCCTCCTGTCCTAGCCCTGCCGAGTGCTGAGATTATAGGCATACAGAGCAATTCCTGGCTTGAGGTTGGTTTCTTCAGTGTTTGTTCCGGAAGGGAAACCAGTCCTTTAACACTTTGAGTGTTCCTGTGATTTATGATGGCTGCACCTGTTAACTTGTCCCCGCAGTGAGGTGTGGTTTGTGGACGTAGAGATCCCGAGGCCAACAATGTCAACACTGTTTTACAATTACACCCCACTCTACTTCTCTGTGTTTTCTAGAAAGTATTTTATTTATTTATTTATTTGACAGAGAGGGGAGAGAGAAAGAGGGGGAGAGAGAGAGAAAGAGATAAGGGGAGAGCAAAAGCCAGGGCTTCCAGCCATTGCAAATGAACTCTAGATGCATGTGCCACCATGTGCATCTGACCTATGTGGGCCCTGTGGAACTGAACCTTGGTCCTTAGGCTTCACAGGCAAGTGTCTTAACCACTAAGCCATCTCTCCAGCCATCACCTGTGTTTTTCATTGATGGTGCAAAGAGCTACAGTGAATCCACAGACCAAGACAGTGGCTCCAGCTTCAACATCCTCCCTTCCTCCTTCCTTCTCCTTCCTTTCCCTCTTTCCTTCTTTTCTTAGATTTTTGGCAGAGTGTCTCATGTAGCTCTGCTGGCCTCACACTGTGTCGCTGAGGCTGGCCTTACACTCCTGACCCTCTTGCCTCTTGCTCCAGAGAGTGGGATTGCACGTGTGTGCCGCCTCCCCCTCCCCCACACTTGGAATCTGATACCTACTGTGTCAGTCTAGAAGGGTGACCGGAAAGATGGGTCAGGAATGGCTAAGGGCAGCAGGGCGAACAGGCGCAGTGCGGATACTCCCAAGGGGCAGTGGCCTCCTGCAGACAGGAGAGACAAAAGCTTGAAGAAGAGGAGGGATCTGGGCAAGAAATTCAGGAAAGCAAGTGTCACAACGGAGTGTTTAACTGCTGAAGGCCCAGCTCAGAGTTGTTGTAGGGTGACAATAAGTGTGGGGTAGCAGCTGGTTGTTTTCTAGTGCCTGTGAGAGTGTAAATTGGCCCCTTTTCTTGCCTTTGTGCCCTGACTCCTTTTTCACACAACAACGGGGGTGACAGTGGCGTTGCTACCGCAGTGAGTGGACAGGCATCTACTGGTAGGTGGCAGCGTTTTGAAAACACTGCCAGGTGACTGTTGGCTCCCGACTCTCAGCTGGCTCTCGGCCAGAGACGAGTAATCACGAGTTGTAGAGTTTCCACATCTTTAATCACTGGGCCAGGCTGGACCTCTGCCTATCAGAGCCCCAAGTTACAGATTACAGCCAGGGCTGGTAAAACGGACAATGGCTCGCTTCATCGACTAGTGCCGTAGTGCGAGAGCTGAGCGGTTCCAGAAAGCCAAGGTCATGTTTCTACCCTTGAAGAAACCCGTTCTGAAGTAAAACTCCTGAGCCCATGACCTTGCGCCTGAGACAGGGACGTTGCCCTTCTACGTTCACTCTCCATTCCATTACTGCTGCCCTATCGATAGAGTCTTATTTACAGTTTACTCATGTCTTTTCGAATATAATGAGTGATTCTTCACAACCTGCTACAAATGCTAACCCAAGGTCACAGAACACAAAGATGAGAGAGAGCGAGAAACTTAAGGCGACCTACCACAATCATAATGAATGACCAGAGAAACGGGCTGTTGATACTTGCTTTGTTTTTAGTCACATGCTCAATGCCAATTAACTTTTCTACTCTCTACAGGTTTAGTGGCAGGGCCTTCTTACCATATTCTCAATGAAAAGGATGGTTTTCCTGCACATTGGTCTACTAGAGGGATAGTGCTGGAACTTTCTTAAAGTAGACCAGATGAAACAAAAGTCAATTTCACAGCACAGGCCTCTTTGGAGACACTGAGCTTTTGTCTCAGCCCTCTGTGTTCACTTTATTTATACTTGAGAACGGGGTGGGGAGATGCCTCACCATTAAGTGTGCTTCTTTGCAAAGCTTGCCGGCCAGGGTTCAATTCCCCAGCAACCACATAAAGCCTGATGCACAAAGCGGTACAGGAGGCCCTGTGACCATTCTCTCTCTCTCACCCTCCCGCCTTCCCTCCCTCCCTTCCTCTCTGTTAAATAGCTTGCGTCTCCATGGTTCCAACCTGAAGTCTGTGCTGTTCTCTTGTGTTGATTTTTGTACACTGTGTAAGGAAGTTTCTGCAATACTTCTGATCGCATGTGCTGCGGTGGCAAACATGCCCTGACATTTGGTGGTTTAACTGTGTAAAATCTGCATCTGGCCATGCAGATTTTCTCCTCATGCTCAGAGACCAGCCCTGGTGATGTCTTCCAGCACCACAGCTCTGCTGCACATGCCACGGCCAGCTGAGGACCCAGACAACGCCAGAAACTGACCTTGTCAGGCCTGACACCGCCACCCTCCTGTTGATGCCCCAGAACCCAGGCCCACCACGTCCACTAACTCAGAGGCTCTGGGAGGTGGTGGCTCCACGTTCTCTGGGAAGAAGGAGACAGGCTTGGCGAGCAGCTGCCTTTCCTCCGTGCATGGTTGCTGGCATAATCATTTGTGGACATCTTTTTTTTAATTTTAATTTTTTACTTTTTGTTTTTTTCAAGGTAAAGTCTCACTCTAGCCCAAACTGACCTGGAATTCACGACGTAGTCTCAGACTGACCTCAAACTCACAGTGATCCTCCAACCGCAGCCTCCCCAGTGCTGGGATTAAAGGTGTGTGCCACCCATGCCGGGGTCTGTGGACATCTTTAGGTAACGGTTTTGTCATTTTGTATCTGAATAATATTGATGTAGTATGTCTTTATTATTTTCTATGTGTTGTATAATTTTTATTTTTATCTCCTTTTTTTTTCCTTCAAATAATTGTTTGGCCTTAGCCCCAAAGTTCTTGTTGTGGAACTGGGGATTGTACCTGAAAGCCTCTCCCATGCAAATGAAAGCCCGAATGCACACTAGACACATGCACACAGTAGCAACGCAGACAGAATGCACACGACCTTCGTGAACAGACGAGAAAAATGAGCTTTCCGGAACGTAGAATTTACTAAGTGAATCCTTCCTTGCTTGGCAGGACCCAGGGTGCGCTTAACTTCTCTTCTCGCCACCGCTCTGCTGCCCCCTAGTGCCCAACATGCACCGTGTCCGCTCTGCTTTCCCTCTCACATCCTTCCTCCGCTTCCTCTTCAGATCTCTCTCCACTCCCCTCCACGCTTCCTCCTTCCTGGTGTAATAAGCAACAATTTCCACTTTAAACTTATTTGAATCAAAACATCTGGGGAATGTATGTTGAGCAAAGAGTTTGCAATCTACACCTGGAGTACCAACAGAGTTAACGCTGTGAAAATGGCTACATTACCCAAAGTGACCTGCAGATTCAGTGTAGTGCGCATCGGAATACCAGTGACATTCTTCTCTGAGCTTGAGAAAACAATTCCTCTGGAAACAGGAGCAGGAAAGTGCCAAACACCAGCAAGAGGAGCTGGTTATAACACCCATAAGCCCTTCCCCAACATTACACTGCATCCAGGAGGATCCAATTCCCCAATTGCCACCAGCTTGGGACATAGCATTTAGAACACATACATTTTTGGGGAACAAGTTTATCACACCACCACACAGTCCAACATGTCAGGGAGGGTATGACAGCCAGAGTGGCTGTCTGATGGAGGGTGTCCAGAGTGTCAGATCTCCACATGCGAGCAGACAAGATGTAGAGAATCAGATGGGAACCAGAAATGGACATTACCTTCAAGATCCATCCCTAGGGACCCAAGTGTTCAAACACAGGAGCCGGTGATGGGCATTTCACACTCACACCATAACAACCATTACTCCTCCCTTTCCAAAACCCACTCTTGGAAGAGCATTCAAAGTGTACCTCCTAAAGATGGCCAAATACATATCAGCGTGGAGCTTACTAGAAAATTCTACCCGGTGGCGTTTCCATTAAACAGTAGAGAAAAACTAAAAACTAGTGATTAGTCCCACTGGTGATTCTGAGGCTAGCCTAGCCACATAGTAGAGTTACAGGCCAGCCTAGGCTACAAAGTGAGACCCTGTCTCAGCAATTAATATAATACAAGTTGCTAATTGAGTCTCCTAAAATTATTCCATGAATGCCATTTTCCACCGCTATGTATCAAGTTGAATAATTGGGGTGGAGGAGAAAAAGTCAGGGCCGAAATGTGCTCAAGAGGAAGAGCAAAGATGGTCAGAGGCCCTGGTTTGGAGCCGGCGGAGGACACTGACTGAAGGTGTGCAGACAGGGCTCAAGGAGGTTGTGTTGTGAGGCAGGGTCTTGAAGTTGGGCAAATCTTTTGTTATAGGTGGGGGACAGAGAGAGGGAGAGACCAAGGAGTATCCTGTTCTGTGCTTCCAGCTCTTGTACGCCCTCTTGGGAGGATGAGGGAGAAGGGCACTGGGGTCCTCAGATAGGAAGAGCCTGAGAGTTGTCTCAGCCCTGGGCGGGCTCGGGGCGGAGCCGCAGGCGCATCCTTGCGCCGCTGCCGTAGAGCACGATGGGAAAATCCTTCCTCCCGCGGACATGGCGCCCACCTGCCCGGCCGCAGCAGCAGGCGCCGGCGCCGCGCCCCGGGGGTTTGAGCGGAGAAGCAGCTGGAGCGTCGGCCGTGGCGGAGGCGGCGGGGACGGCGGCGGAGGTGCGGTCTGCGCGCGCGGGTGCTGAGCCCCGGACACGCGTGAGCCCGGCCGGGCGCCGCCGGCATGGCGTCCCCGCTGCTGCAGCTGCTCCTCCAGGGCGTGTGGGCCGCGCTCACCGGCGGCTGGTACCACGACCCCGAGCACAGCAAGTTCACCAACAGCTGCCACCTGTACCTGTGGCTGTTTCTGCTGCTGCTGCCGCTGGCCCTGCACCTGGTGAGTCCCCCGGGCGGGGGAGGGAGGGGTGTAGAGAGAGGTGGAAATGTGGAAGAGGAGGAAGAGGAAGAAGAAGGGAAGGAGGTTGGAGGGAGAAGATCAGGGGAAGGTTGTGGAGGAGGAAGGGGAGCAGGAAGAAAGTAAGAAGATGGGGAGGAGGTGGGAGTCACGGAGGAGGCCTGGGGTGGGAGGGGAGCAGTCGTTAAGAAGCCAGACCAGAGGGCATCAGGGATTTGGGGCAGAGATCCTGAAGGGCACCTGGGATTTCTAAACAGAAAGGAATAGAAAAGACTTTGGGGGCTCATTAAGAATCCATGCTGATGTCAGGATGAGTCAGTCTCTGCCTGTGTCTGGGGAAGGACTGCCTAGTCGGAGCCCCACCTTAGGGCTCGGACTGGTTGGTTTGGGACAGTATTTGATATAAGCAGTGGCGTCTGATAGCGAAAGGCAATCGGAGGTGTCGCCAAGCGTCCCCGTTTTAGCTGTGCACAGTTTCCTGGCTCTCTTCTGTTTTGCTTCGGGAAGGCAAGTTCAAAGATCAGTTAGTTGCCTCACAGTTTCCACACCACTGGGAACAGAAGTTCCTAAAACAGTCCCGTCATGCATAATAAATGTCGTGTTCCTTATGCCGAAGCAGTGAGCCAGCACCTCCTTGGGTCTGCCCGCCTTAGTTGGCTTGTGGTGAGGGTTTGCTGGATAGTGGCGCTGGTGACCTTGGGTCGGATAAAGGCATATAATTAAAACCATGGTGAACAGCATTTGTAAAAAACTTGGTGTGCTGAGAGCTGCTTTCGATATCTGTTGAAGTCAGTGTGTGGTTATGTTCTCCCCCATAAGAGTCCTCAGTGAGTCCGCATGGCTGACGTCCGAATCTGACATTCGAGATAGACAGTGGCTTGGGGCCTCTGTTCTCCCTGAGGACAAGCTGCCTACATCCATCGTCTGCCTCTTCTCTGACCTTGGAGGGAGTCACTGACTCTGCCGTTTCATTTTCTCATCTGTAATGAGAGAAAGTAGTGCAGGTGTGCAGGGTTGCCAGTGGGACTAAACAGCGGAGTGTGTGTGACCATGTGTCCGGCGCCGGCCTGCCTGGCCTCAGTGCTGGCTTCCAGTTCTGTCCTGAGACTTTCTAGTCGGTCAGCCCGATGTGGGCCCTACCAAGACGTCAGCTTTCTTGTAAAAATGCAAAAGGATCACATTGCAGGAAAATGATATGAAATTGGGTATGAGAAGGATTTCTGTCAGAAGCTTCTTGGAGGCTCCTCAACACATGCACGTTTCCTCTTTCAGTGATTTTATTTTTGCATATGTGTGTGCATACGTGTTTGTATGTATATATTTGTGTGTGCATGCATGAGGAGGCTAGAAGTTGACATCTGGGGTCTTCCCCAATCTCTCTCCACCTTATTGATTTAAAAAAAATGTCTTTATGTATTTATTTATAAGGGGAGATAGAGAGTGAAGAGACAGAGAAGAGAAAGGAGAGCATGGGCACACTGTGGCCTCTTGACACTACAGACACATTTTTTTGTGCTTCTGGCTTTGTGAAGTTAGTTACTGAGGAATCAAATCTGAGCCAACAGACTTTGCAAGCAAGAGCCTTAAGCTGCTGAGCCATCTTCCCAACCCACTGCCACCCTATTCCTTTTGAGACAGGGTCCTTAGCTGAATTTGCCCATTCGGCTAGACCAGCAGGCCAGCAAGCGCTAGGGATATGCCTGTCTCTACCTCCTCACTGCTGGGATTACAGACATTCACCACCACGTTCAGAATTTTCATGGGTAGGGGGGGATCGGAACTCATGCTTGCACAGAAAGCTCTTTATACACGGCACCATCTCCCTAACCCCTACTTGGGTGATTTTTTTTTCATTTTTATTATTTTTTATTTTATTATTTTTTTTGAGGTAGGCTGTCACTCTATTCCACGCTGACCTGGAACTCACTCTGTAGTCTCAGGGTGGCCTCAAACTCATGGCGAACCTTCCATCTCTGCCTTCCAAGTGCTGAGATTAAGGTGGTGTGCCACCACGCCCGGCTCTTGGGTGATTTTGTATGTTGTTTTCTGTTAGTCTGTGGGCCTCTGCCTAGAAGGGTGCTGAACAGAGTCTTGAGGACCAAGAGCCTGGGTTCTTATCCTACTTCTGCAGCCTGTAAGTTGGGTGAGCAGAGGCAAGAGTCCACCCCCCCCCCCACCCACCAGCTCCAGCTTCTGGACAGTCACAGCAGGGTGAAGCTGTCGTTCCCCCACAGGGTGCATGTGGATGCCCAGCGAGGGCATGGACAGAGCTGCTTCTCAGAACCTGACAAGAGAAGGACACGGGGGCACCTGAAGTCTCACTTGGGGGTGGGTCTGATGGCCCTCCCCGTGCCCTTCTTTTGTGAGTTGTCCTAGATGCTTTTGATAAAGCTGGCAATAATTGTTTATTACTTTCAGTGTAGGAATTTACCATATAGCACATGCATATATATACACATGTGTGTGTGCATATATGTGTGTGTATTAATAAAACCACTTTTAACCTGATTGTGATTTATTCATAAATTTGACTTCTATTTTATAATTATTTTTTAAAATAATTATTTATTTGAGAGAGACAGAGAAAGAAGCAGAGAAGTGAGGAAGAGAATGGGTGAGCCAGGGCCTCCAACCACTACAAATGAACTTCAGACTCATGTGCCACTTTGTGCATCTGGCTTATGTGGGTCCTGGAGAATTGAACATTGGTCCTTAGGTTTTGCAGAGAAGTGCCTTAACAGGTAAACCGTCTCTTTAGCCCCACTATTTTTGTTTGTTTGTTTGTTTTTGGTTTTTTAAGGTAGGATCTCACTCTAGTCCAGGCTGACCTGGAATTCACTATGTAGTCTGGGGTGGCCGTGAATTCATGATGATCCTTCTACCTCTGCCTCCTAAGTGCTGGGATTAAAGGTGTGCGCCACCACACCCGGTGCCCCTCTATTTTATAATTCTGATTAGGAAATCATTTTCAATGAAGTTCTTATTTAGAAGTATTTAGAACTAATTTTTGGTGAAGTTTCAATATTTAAGAATGTAGGCTCAGATCAGGGTGGCCTCGAACCCACTGTGATTCTCCCACCTGTGCCTCCCAAGGGCTGACATTAAAGGTGTGCGCCTCCATGCCCAGCTTATAGTTCTTTTACTCCATAGCCTTCTCTGGCTCCTTTCTCTGGCTCCCTTCTCTCCCTCCCTCCCTTTAGATTTCTGCTCTTCAAGCCTCTTTCTTCTGCCTCAGCCCTCACTCCGCACCCAGATGACCATCCATCACCTTCTCTCGACACTTCTGCTCCCTCTTGTTCCTGCTCCCTCCCCCTGCCTACCGTTCCGGTTGCATTCTCTTCTCTGCTCCTGCTGCTGCCTCTGCCACGCTGATACCCTTGCGCACACTGCCGCTCCTGCCGTCTTCTCGGTGTTAGCAGCTCAGCCCACTCCACCGTAATGATCAAAAGCAACAAGGTGAGGGGGACACCAGACAGAAATCTCCACTGGTCCTAATATTACAGCACCAGGGCCAGCACAGGAAGGTGTCCCGGCTGACTCGAAGTGAGCTCAGAGGTTCTTTGGAGTGGCGCACACACACCCTGGAAGCCGAGATAGGAGGATTTCTGTGAGTTCGAGGCCAGCCTAGACTACATGGTGAGTTTCAGGTCAGCCTGGACTACGTGAGACCCTGCCTTGAACAACAACAACAAAAAGTGAGCTGATCAACCTACTTCTGAAGCCAGAGTGGGGTGTGTGGCAAAAAGTCCGCACCAACCACAGCGCAGCACTTCATGCAAATGAATTCCACCAACCTCACCCTTTCTGCAGAACCACCACAAGATGTGCTTCTCCTCTGGCCTGGTTAGAGATGGCTGCTAGAGTTCTCTGAGGCTTGTGATGGCAAAACAGTCTGGCACCTGCTGTCTAGAACAGTCGCGGCTGGTGAGATGCCTTTGGAAGCTGGAGTCGTGATTCAGCGGCAAGCAGCTGTAGTTGTGGGGCAGCTGCCAGAAGTCATCTGCTCTGTTTCAAAACGCCCAGGCCTCCAAGGGAGCAGTGTGGCTGGCTCAGGAGGGACTCCAAGTTGATAGTCCTCTGTTCCGGATAGCCCGGCACCAGGGAAGGACTTAGAAACTGGAAATGAGAGTCCCAGTGCCCATCCCCCAGCATCTTAGCTTATTTAAAGGAAAAAGAAGCATTAAAAGGGGTGCTTACAGCAAGGCCCGACTGTTAACGTGAACTGTGCCTTATGATGTTTATACTGCTCAACTCCTGACTGGAGTGAGAATCAAACCCCTGGATGAAGCCTTATTCACGCATAACTCTCATTGTAGTACCCCACGGAGAGTCAGGACCCACTGGTCTGTCACAAAATGATTCAAAGTGGGGCAACACGGTTTCCAGGTCCTTTGGATTTTTCCACACCAGTGATGACCCTTTTTTGCTTTCTACTCTAACAAGATGTTCCAGCCGCGTAAGCCGCCTGTGCCCAGCCTGGAAGAATCAGCCCTCTTTCCAAGGAGCATGGAAGCAAAACCTGGATCCTTAACAGTTTTTTTTTTTTTTTAGATGTTTTATTTTCTTCTTTATTTGTGTGTGTTCATGTGTAAGCATGTTCGTGTGAGGAAGTGTGGGAATGTGGCCACGGCACATGTGGTCAGAGGACCGCTTGGGGCATTCCTCTGCTTTCCCTCCTCACGTTGAGGCAGGGTTTCTTGCAGTGGGCTCCCATTGTGCTGTGCTCACTGTGAATCCTCCTGTCTCCTCCTCACTCCCGGCCACCATCGGCGTGCTGGGGTCGTAGAAGCTTGCCCGGGCTTTTGGCTTTTTATGTGCGATCTAGAGATTAAATTTAGGCACCTCAGCTTGAGTGACAAGGGCATTATCTGCTGAGCCTTCTCCTCAGACAGCCTCCCCTTTTGAGTGTGTGTGTGTGTGCGTGCGTGCACGTGCACATGAATTCTCATGTGTAGGACAGAGGTCAATGTTGGGAGGTCAGTTTTAGATGTCTTATTCAGTTGCATCCCACCTTATTCTTTGAGATAGGTCTCTTTGTTGAGCCAGGATCTCACCAATTCAGACCAACAGTCAAGTGACAGCTAATGAACCCCGGGGTCTCCCTGTGTCTGGACCCCCAGCACTGGGACTAAAGGCGCACGACAAGACAATTCAAACTTAGGCCCTCGTTCTTGCACAGCTAGCAGTTTGCCCACCGGGCATCTCCCCAGCCTGAGAACTTTGACCCTTTTGGGCGGCATTTGGAGACCCAAATCTGGGGCAGCAGCAGTCATGGACGTCCATTCGGTACACAGGGCTGGGATACGGAAACAGTCATCCCGTTAGCAGCTTATTCTGGATGCAGAATCTCGAAAGGGAAAGGCCTCTGCTCCTTTGCCCTCTTCACCTCGTGTTTCCTTCCTTGTGCAGCAATAGTCCTGGTCGACAGCCAGGTCCCTCTCCCAGCCCTGAAACGCACACACAGCCCCCGCTGCACCACGCTAGCTGGTACAGATTGTCCAGACAAGTTCAAGGTCATGTAGAAGTCATCCTTATTATTTTTAGGATAAACCCATAACTAATAATAGTGCTCCTCCTAGACCATTATTGTTCATTAGGTTGCTGGGGCTAAAACTTTTCTTCTTATTTTTGTTGCTGTTTATGTTTCTCTCTGGGTTATGCTACCAATTTGTTACAGCTTTAAGTTCACTTGTGAGTGTATAGAATTTTAGAGCCAGGCATGCCTGTGCACGCCTTTAATCCCAGCATTCTGGAGGAGAGGTAGGAGGATCACCCTGAGTTCCACACCAACCTAGGACTGCATAGTAAATTCCAGATCAACATGGGCTAAAGCAAGACCTTACCTCAAAGCATAAATAAATAAGTAAATAAAAATAGAATTTTAGGTTTGTTTTCTCTCATTGTGGTTGATTTAGTAGTTGTTTAAGGTACGAAGCGTTAACACGTTTGAGTTATTTATATTTTTTATGCACACGCGCGCACGTTTGTGTGTGTATGTATGTTTACAGCATTGTCAGGGGAGGACTAGGGATGAGGGGAGATGTGTGGGTTTTAGAGGCAGCAGGAGAGGGTCCCCCATGTAGCATGTACAGAACGGGTGCCAAGGCAGGCTTCAGCTCCCACCGTTCGTAGTTTGTACGGTGGGGACTGGATTTCAATCCCCACTGCCTCACATTCAGTGGCTTGAATGTGAAATATTTCGTAGGCTGATGTATTTGAACACTTGCTGCCCAGGTGTTTTGAGAGGCTGTGGAACCTTAGGCTGGGGGAGGAGGAGCCTTGTTGGAGGAAATGGGTGGCCTAGAGTGGTATCCAGGCCCCCCTTCCTGCCTGTTCTCCACTTCTTGGTGTGCTCAGATGTGACGATTTGAGGAGACCATGCCTTCTCCACCATGACAAGTGGTGCCTAAAGTGTGAGCCAACATAAACCGTGCCTTCCTTAGTTGACTTTTTGTCAGGCATTTAGTCACCGCAAGGAGAGAAGAAATACAATGGTTATCTGGCTTGGTTCGTGATTAGTTTTTCTTATTATGTCTCAATGTCCCTGACCAGCTGTGAAGAAATTCGCTCAATGGCTCCTTGTTCCATATTAAACTTGTACGTGCATGTATTAGCTGAGTAATGGATAATTCTCCTTAAAGAACTTTTCAGTAACTCATGGTGAATTCAGGTGCAGAGTTTCAGGAGTGATGGGTAGGAGACGGAAGCTGGGCTGACGTGGAGAGGTCCTGGTGCACTGGACACTGTGTTTGTCTTGTCCACGTCGTCTGTCTCACCCTGTCATGAGCCGGTCTGAGCTCATGTGGCGGTGTAGACTTGCCATCCAGGCACTTGGGAGGCTGAGGCAGGAGGAGTGCACATTCAAGGCCAGTCTTGACTGCATGGGGAGACTTCATTAACCCCAGTAATATTGTGACTATTTTATCCCCACTATCTCTCTGTGTGTGGGGGTTATGTGTTTGCACATGTTCTTGCTTAGATGTGTGTACACGCATGTGGAGGCCAGTGGTTGATTCTGAGTCTTTCCTCAATCACTCTCCACCTTATTTTTTTATGAGAGAGAGAGAGGGGAGGGGGGAGGGAATTAGTGGACCAGGACCTCAGCCACTACCATCGAGCTCCAGATGCTTGTACCACCTAATGGGAATGTGTGACCTCGCACTGGCCTCACCTTTGTGCATCTGGCTAACATGGGACCTGGAGAGTCAAACATGGGTCCTTGGGCTTCACAGGCATCACCTTAACTACTAAGCCATCTCTCCAGCCCAACTTTTTTATACTTTATTTTATTTTATTTATTTATTTGAGAGAGGGAAAGGGGGGGGGAGAGAATGGGTGTGCCAGGGCTTCCAGCCACTACAGACGAACTCCAGATGTATGTGCCACCTTGTGCATTTGGGTTATGTGGGTCCTGGGGAATCAAACCGAGGTCCTTTAGCTTTGCAGGCAGCCACCTTAATCACTAAGCCATCTCTCCAGCTCCCAACCTTATTTTTTAAAAAAATTATTTATCTATTTGCAAATGGAGAGAAAAGACAGTCAGAGAATGGGTGTGCCAGGGCGTGTAACCTCTGCCAGCTGCAAATGAACTCCAGACACATGAACCACCTCATGCATCTGGCTTTATATGGTCACTGGGGAGTTGAATCTGGGTTGCTAGGTTTCATAGGCGAGTGCCTTAACTGCTGAGCCAACTCTCTATTTTTATTTTAATTTTTAAAAATAAAAGGAGAGAGAAAGAGAGAGAGAGAGGGAGGGAGAGATTGGAGACAGAGGAAGAATGGTGTGCCAGGGCATGTAGACACTGCAAACAAATTCCAGACGCATGTGCCTCCTTGTGCATCTGGCTTATGTGGGTCCTGGGGAACCAAACCTGGGTCCTTTGGCTTCACAGACAAGCACCTTAACTGCTAAGCCATATCTCCAGCCCCTCTTCTTATTTTTATTTTTTTGAGAAAAGATCTCTCACTGAAGCC
Source organism: Jaculus jaculus (assembly GCF_020740685.1). NCBI lineage: Eukaryota > Metazoa > Chordata > Mammalia > Rodentia > Dipodidae > Jaculus > Jaculus jaculus. The sequence goes on along the minus strand of NC_059106.1, from coordinate 10,994,694 downwards.
ACAGCTCAAAGATTCAGCTAAACCAGCAATTCCTGGAGAGTCTCCTGTCTCCACCTCCCCAGCACTGGGATTGCAAGAGTGTGGCACTCCACTCGGGTCTTTTATGTGGGTGCTAGAGATCTGAACTTAGCTCTTCTTGCTTTCAACCAACTGAGCCATCGCCCCAGTACCTCACCAGTGTCACTGACAAATAATTGGCTGGACACTAAGCTGCCATTGAGTGTATTAGAAAGAGCCAGAGAGGTGTGGAGCCCATCCTCAGACCTTCCACTTTACATGGATCTGATGAACAAATGTGGGTCAAAAAGGGATGATATGAACACATTTAGAGTGCTGTAAATGGACAGTTGTCAAACATAGGCCAATAAACATGAAAAATTCCCGTATTACTAATAAAAAAAAAAGGTATATACCATCCAGGTGTGATCCCAGCACTCAGCAGGCAGAAGTAGGAGGATTGGCATGAGTTTGAGGCCAGTCTGAAACTACATAGTGAATTCCAGGTCAGCCTGGGCTAGAGTGAGACCCTACCTCAAAACAAACAAACAAAGAAAAGCAAACAGAAAAGGCCCTGCATTTCTAGATAGAAAAGAATTGAAGGATGAAACATGAGGTGGTTTGAACATGCAGCCATTCTAGGAAGATGGAAGGTGAATCATCAAAGCATTATTATAACAGAAGACTAGGAACAGGTGTCCACTGGTAGAGACCTGGTTAGAGAGATGATGGTATGTCCATGAAGAAGAGGTGCCATGCTGTTATGAAAAAGGAATCGCAAAATTGACAGCTGCAGAGATGTCTCTAAGTCACACTGGGAAGCAGGAAACAAAGCAGAAGTTAGGTGTAGCATTAAGTAAGTGGGGAGAGAGGGAACATACATGTTCACAAAAATCAGTGAAAACAAGGAACCTAGAAAAAAAAGAAGGAAGCTGGGCTGGAGAGACGGCTTAGCAGTTAAGGTGCTTGTGTGCCAAGCCTAAGGACTCATGTTCAACTCTTCAGCTCCCATGTAAGCCAGACGCACAAGGTGATGCAAGCACGCAAAGTCATGCATGTGATAAGATGTCTGGGGTTTCGATTGCAGTGGTTGGAGGCCCTGGTGTGCTAATTCTCTGTCTCTCATTAAAAAAATACAAAAAAGAAGGAAGCTAATAAAAAGGTTTCAGTACCTAGTAAGCATGAGGAAAGCAGGAAGGTTTTCTTGTTGCCAGGACTGGATACCTGAGAAGCTTAGGGAAGGAAAGTGTCTTCCAGCAAGCAGTTCCCACGTGGCAGGGGAAGCGTGGCAGTACCAGGAGGCCAGCGTCACGTTGTCGCATTCACACCGTGAGGAAGAGGGATGAAAGCTGCCGCTCAGCCCGCGCTCTTCTCTTTGAACAGCCGGAACCCTTGCCCTGGAATTGTGCTGCCCACAGTCGTTGGCGCCTCCCACCTTGATTAACATAACTCATATAATTCCTCCCGGGTGACTGTAGGTCCTGTCAAGGTGACAGTCAGTAGAAGCCCCCATGAGCTTTCTTCTGTGGTTTGGCTCCATAAGGAAACTCCTCTCAACCTTCACAGTTCCAGACCTACCCATTCCATCTGATGTCAAAGGAGGGCTTTGAATTGCATTCATTAGTCTTGTTACAAGTAAGAGTTCATGTGAGTTTTGGAATTATTATGTATGCATTGGAGGGTAGAGATAAAAATCACGATAATGCCTTTATTCTGACTATTCATTTTTAAATTTTTATTAACATAATAATTATACGTACCGATAAAGTACAGGGTAGTGTTTGGAACAGTGCATACACGGTGAAATTACATTAGTGTTCTTAGTCATCTGAATTTCAGAACAAAATACATATTGTACAATCAAGCAGTTGTGGGCTGGGGTGATGGCTGAATAGGCAAAGTACTTGCTGTGCACATGGGAGGGTCTGAGTTCAGATCCCAGCACCCATGTGAACATGCCTGGCTTGGCATTGTATGTCTGTAATCCCACTGGGGAGGCAGAGACAGAGGATCCTTGGGCTCATTGCCAGCCAGTCTAGCCAGATCCTTGAGTATTGGATTAAGTGTGACAACCCTGTTTCAAAAATACAGTGGAGTAGAGCCAGGCGTGGTGGCGCACGCCTTTAATCCCAGCACTGGGAGGCAGAGGTAGGAGGATCGCCATGAGTTCGAGGCCACCCTGAGACTCCATAGTGAATTGCAAGTCAGCCTGGGGCTACAGTGAGACCCTACCTCAAAAAAAACCAAAAAAAAAAAAAAATACAGTGGAGAGTTATTGCAGGAGACACTCAGCGTCAACCTGTAGTCTCCACACACACATGCACACAGAGTACATATGTCCCCCCACATGCACCCGCACATGTACAAACACGCATGCCACACGCATGCACTCGCTGAAACAGCAAAGGCCTTTTAGAACTTACAGTCAAACCTTGGTCCCCAGGTCAGAACTGAGGTACACCAGCTCTCCTCTGTCACCTCAGCAAAAGACAGAAAACCAGTAAGATGCGGCCTTTCCCGATGCATGCTTGGCACGTAGCTAGGAATGCGCTTGCCTTGTCAGACTCAAGACAGAAGGACAATCCCTCGCCTCCCTTTTCTCTCCGCAGGCTTTCCCCCCGAATGCCCTCACCGTGCTGTTGTACTGTGGCTTGGTGACAATCTTCTTTGCTGTCATCAAGCTCGTCAGCTACCGTCTGCACCTCATGTTCGATAAGGGAGAAGTGGTCCAGCAAAAGCCCCCCAGGAAACGAGACAAACCAAGGCAAGACAGAGAGGCCGGCAGCCAGCACACGGCCAGCCCCAAACACCCAAGGTGACCTTGCCAGTGCACACAGTGCCAGCAGAAAGCTTTGGGTTATGATTAAATGTTTCCCACTTCTTAGGGCTGGGTGAAGAGGACCAGCCTGGGCGGGCACAGATCTCTGTGCCCTGTATGTAAGAGTATGTTTAAGTGTAGACGGGATTTCTCTAATCTGGGTGTTTAAACTGACTGCCAGCTTAACTTTGCACCATGATCAAAAATTGGTTTGCTGAGCTGGAGAGATGGCTCACTGGTTAAAGGCACTTGCTTAAAATTCATTCAGCTTAGGCTGAGCTATAGTGGGAGAGTAAAGACCAAGACAGGGAGATCACAAGAAAACAGCTCTGCCAGACAGAGTAGCCTCGCAAAGTCTCTGAGCTGCGATTTAAGTTTTTGTTTTTTCATACTTTTCATAGTACAGAACAATATACAGCGGTGTTCATCGTATTTGGCAACATGGGATTGGTTACTTCTGTCTCTGGGCAGGACAGGGGCACAGGGGGAGTCAGGGAGAAGGTAGGTTTGGGGAAGTGATCAGCCTGCTGCAGATGTTTATTATTTCTCTTGTCTCTGGTTGCCATGTATCCCCCTCACGCTGGCCTTTAGGGGTTGTTCCCAGGCATCCAGGCATGTAGCTGTGTTCTCTGTTCTGTGTGGCCTTACCTCCCCACCCCTTGCCACATATCATTGCAAAACATTCACCTTCAGTGTTTTTGTCCTTTGACGTAAATTCATAGAGCACCCCAAATGATCAGCATAGCATGCATCTGTTGATCTGAAGAGGAGACATAGCTTAGAACTGAGACCAATGCTTGGGTAACTTGTGTGACATCTGGAGGTCCTTAAGAAACATGTCTTCTAATCTTAAGGTGATATTTATTATGTGATCTTTAAAAAGTAAGATTGGGTGGGCCTGAAGAGATGACTCAGAAGTTAAGAGACTTGCCTACAAAACCCAACAACCCAAGTTCGATTCTCCAGTACCCATGTAAAGTCACATGCACAAAGTGGTGCATGCATCTGGAGTTCATTTGCAGTGACTAGAGGCCCTGGTGTACCTATTCTGTCTCTCTCTTTCTCTTTCTCTCGCTCTCTCCCTTGCAAATAAATTTAAAAAACAAGACTGGGGTTATAGCTCCCTGGGTAGAATGTCCCACAAGGATGGGGAATTTCAGTTCAATCCCAGTGTCCATGTAATTCTAGCACTGGGACGGTCGGTGGAGATAGGTGGGTCCCTGGGGTTTGCTGGTTAGCCATTCTATCCTGATTGGTGAGTTTCAGGTGAATGACTCTCAAAGAGAAGTGGCCAGCATTCCTGAAGATGTCACCAGAGGTTGTCCTCCGGCCCGCACACACGTGTCAACATGCCCACAGACCTCTCAAAAATAAATGAATAGTAAACAGAAATTCATTAAAACAATAAGCCTGGTGGGCCTGGGTTTGGCCCCCAGATCCATGTGGAAACCTTGGGTGTGGTGGTACATGCCTTATAAACCCAGCGCTGGGGAGCTGGAGACGGTAGAATTCTTGGGCACCAGTGACCTGATCTAATTAGTGTAGTCTAATGAGTACTCTCCAGGCCAGTGAGAGACCCTGTTGGAAAAAATAAATGTTGGACAGTGTTCCTGAGGATAACACCTGGTTTGTCTTCTGGCCAGTAAACCCACCCATGCATGTGCGTGTGTGCACGCACACACTCACAATAAGATTTGTGTACAAGGAAGGGTTAGGGAGGGAATGTTCTGGGAGGGCTGCCAGAGGAGTCCAGCTGGTAATGTCTGCTCCGCTTCTCTTTCGCAGCAGCAATACCAGGCACATTCACAGCGGCAAGAAGGAGGAGTTGAGAGGGAACCTGCCCACCCCGCCCCTCCGCTGCAGCTCCAGGGGGCAGAGCGTCCATTCCCAGCATTCCTCGGGGCTGTTGGTTGGTGACCTCTTCAGTTTCAGTCTGTCCGTGCCCCTAGCATGGGAGTGTCCATGGTAGTGGGCACCCTGTAGTTGTTGGTTCTTGTACTTGTCACTGGTAGGCTGTGGAAATGGCCGAAGGTCTCTTTTGGAAGCATCAGACAGCAGACAGCTGTGTGTTCCTAGAACACCAAGGCCCTGTGGGCTGTCCATCGTGAAGAGATCATTGTCCTGTCTCTTTTCTCCTTTCATCCATTAAGTAACGAGATTTGGAATGAACTCCAATTCTCCATGGCATTCCACATTAAATCTTGTCTTCTAGAAAGTCCCAATTCACCTTTTTGTTTTTTCTAAAATGTCAGTTTGTTGAACCTTGTCAGTGTAGTATAAGCCGTGTTTCTGCAGTGACTTCTCATTTCTGGGACAAAACACTTGGCCATAAGCAGCTGATGAGAGGAAAGGTTTCTCTTGGCTCACAGTCTTGCGGGGAAGCTTCCTGATGGCAGGGAAAGATGGTAGAGCTGAGGCTGGACAGCACACCTTGCCACAGCAGGTAGAAGACAGCAGCAAGAGAGTGAGCGGAGCTATGTCAGGGAGGAAACTGAGCTATACCATCCTGAAGCTCACACTCAACAACACACCTCCCCTGGCAAGGCTCCATCTCCCAAGCTGACACCAGCTGGGGGCCAAGCATGAGTTCATGGTGGACATCTGATTCAAACCACCACACGTCTTACTCTTTCTGCATTGACTTGTTAATTAGAATATCTGTTCTTTGTTCCGGTAGTCTTGGTCAAAGGTCTGCACGTAGGTACACTTTGTTGACTCCATCTCTCTGGTCTATTTTCTGGAGGTTTAAGGAGCATGCATGTTGAAGCGCCCCTGCCCCGTGTGCCATTCGGACAAATGGCAGCTGTGGATGGATGGCTGCTGACTCCTGGAAGTGTGCCTCGCACTGATTCACCTGTTTGCCTCTTGTTTCTACAGGAGTTGTCAGCACAGGAGACGGTGGATGATCTCAAAGGTAGAGTGACGACCTTATCTGAGGGAAGTGAAGGGTATTTATGAAACAGATTGACTTAAGTGAGAATCGTATTAAAACCACATTTATTGCACCTGGAGAGATGGGCTTAGCTGTTAAGGCACTTGCCTGTGAAGCCTAAGGACCCAGGTTCAATTTTCCATGTCCCATGTAAGCCAGATGGACAAGGTGGCACATGCATCTGGGGTTCTTTTGCAGTGGCTAGAGGCCCTGGCATGCCCATTCTCTCTCTCTCCCTCTCTCTGTCTCTAATAAATAAATAAATAATAAAATCTTTAAAAAAAAACACAATTATTGGGTTGGGGATGGCTCTGTGGTTAATGTGGTGCTTGCTTGCAAATCCTGACAGCCTGGGTTTGATTTCCCAGTATCCACATAAAGCCACTTGCACAAATTATCTTGTTTAATGTCTTCTTACCTTCTTATTTATTTTCATTTATTTGTGTGTATGCACACATGGCCATGTGTAGAAGTCAGAGGACTACATCAAAGTGTCTGTACTCCACCTTCTTTGAGACAGAGTCTCTTGCCTCTGCAGAGGAACTGTCAGACTGCAAATGAATGTCTGAATATCTGCCCAGCTGGCTTGAGAGCTTCCCTTTGGGTTCTCCTGGCTCCGCCTCCCATTGTTGTAGTTCTGTTGAGACCACAGACACATGCACCACTTTGCATCCTGCTTTACATGAGTACTAGAAAATTGGATCTTGGCAGACAGGCTTTGCAAGCAAGTGCCTTTAACCACTGAGTAATCTGTCCAGCCCCCTTCTTTAGTACTTTCTCTGTATAAGATGATGCCACTTTGGCATGCAGATACTCTTCCTTTTCCCATCTTGTTGGTATTTATTTCTTTTTCTTGATGAATTGCTTTGGCGAGCATTTCCAGTGCCATATTGATTAGGATTAGTGAGAGCAAACACCATTGCTTGTTGTCTCAGGGAAAAGGCTTGCTATATGTTATCATAAGTGTCATGTTGGCTTTGAGTGTTTTATAGATGGCACTTACCAGGTTTACAGAGTTCTCTCATAATCACAACTTTTTGAGTATTTTTCATTATGGAAGGACACTGGGCTTTCATCAAATACTTGCTAAATGTTTTTGCATCTGTAAACATGGTTGTGTTTTTGGTGGTCAGGTTATTGTAGCTGTCTTGAAAACATGTGTTTTGTTATGATGTCTTTCTTGTGTGTTGTGATTGGAGATATTGAATGCTTATAGTCCAGTACATGTATCACATGTATATTACATACTACACACACCATGCACATAGCATGGATACTATGTATATTTAGCACACATGACATGTACATGGTATGTTTTGCATGTACACTGCATGCACATGTGGAGGAATGAAGATATAAAGGAGTGGAGGGCTGTGATCCAGGGGCATGTGACAGTGCAAAAATAGGCATCGAGAGCTACTGACAGCAGAGGTCAGAATGCTGCTGAGGATGCAGGGCTCAGCATGGTCCCCAGAGCAAAGGATCATATGGGGTGACCTGTCAATGAGAATGCAGTCACGGGCTCAAGGTGACGGACAGTTGAAAGCAGGGCCAGGACCTTTCTAGCCACAGCTCTCAGTGTTGTTGACATAGCTCAGCCCCTTGAGGACTTGACACAGCAAAAACTAAAAGTGGAGTCATTGTTTTATTTATTTTATCTGTTTAATTACGTGTATGTGTGCGTGTGCATGCCCACAGTCTTGTGTGTGCCATAGAGCACACATGGAGGTCAGAGGACACCCTGGGGGCAGTCCTCGCCTTCCACCTTAGTGAGGCAGGGTCTTTTACTGTTTGCTGCCGTGGACATCAGGCCAGCTGGTCCGTCTCTGCTTCCCCGCTCGCTTTAAGTGCACTGGGCATATGGACGGTGTCTGGATTGATGTGGTTTTATGTCTGGGGATCCAAGCTCAGGTTAGCATGCTTGCATAACAAATGTTTTTATCCACCACGCCGACTCTGCAGCCCCTCAGTCATTGTTTTAAATATAGACCTTCCAGGAACCATCTGCGGTGGAAGTGATATTGTTAAAAATAAGCATCCAAGCCCTTGTGTTGCTGGGGCTGTTTTTAGTTTTGATGTAATTTGGTCATTATTCACCTTGTGTGAGACATTAAACATCTGGGGGCTGAGGATGTGGTTCAGTGGGTAGAACGCTTGCCTGGCATGCACAGAGCCCTAGGATAAATTCCAACATGGCATGAACCAGATGTGATGGTACACCCTTAAACTCCTAGCACTCAGATGTGGAGACAGGAGGATCAGAAACTCAAGGTCATCTTTGGCTACATCATGAGTTCAAGGCCAGCCTGGGATTCATGAGACCTTTCCTCAAAAACAAAGAACGAAAACAAACAAACAGCAACACACATTCACACACACAAAAATCCCAAAAATCAGGGCCAGAAAGCTGGCTTAGCGGTTTAAGGTGCTTGCCTAAGAACCCAGCTTGATTCCCTAGAACCCACATAAGCCAAATGTATATGGTGGCAAATGTGTCTGTAGTCATTTGCCGTGGCAAGGGGCCCTGGAACACCCATTCTCTTCCTTTCTAATAGATAAAAATTAACCCCCCACCCAAACCAACAACTCTTGGTGTCAGGAGCCATTAAGTATCTGTGGCATGTGTGTTTCAAGTTTCCCTCTGTGTTCATGTCACATGCGTGTGTGTCATGTGTGTTTCAAGTTGTCCTCTGTGTTCATGTCACAGGTGCTGTTCTGTCAGAAGACCAGCCGGAGGCAGCGGTGGTGTCAGCCACCTCACCTGGCATCAGGTCAGAAAGCTTGCCTGCTGCTCAGGTGCGCACCCCAGGACATGTGTCCAGGCCAGCAGGACCAGCAAAGCCACTTACCTCAGAGATGCTCATCAATGGGAAATGGAAGGATCAAGGGGCCATGGGCCGGCGCCCATCCCGCCATAGGTCCGAGGGAGGGTTGGTGGACACAGGGACCATGAAGAAGTTGCCACACCTGTCGCTGTCCCAGTATGACTTACTAGAAGCCGACGTCTCCTTCCAGCCATGGAGCAGTGAGAATTCAGTCCTGCTTCCTGAGGCTGTCAGCTGTCACCAAGGTTCTACCAAGGGACAGTTCCAGAGCATGATGCCACAGGATAGCCTGAGCAGTAGCTGCCAACAGTGCAACACAGTCGTGGCTGAACCCACCTGGGAGCCAGCCAGCACACCTTGTCACGTGGATCCACCCTCGAACCAGGAAGGAGATCACTCGGATGGGGAGGTCACTGTGACGCTGGTTGACACCTCCCAGCCTGGAGAGCCGCTGAGTCTGCATGAGCCCATTAAAATCGTAATCACCATGAGCAGCACCCCAAACTCCATGAGTGACATGGAGAGCTCCCTACATCTGAAGGTGACCAGCTCAGATAGGACCGGCTTCAGGCCAGATGCAGAGCCAGCGGGCCCAGCAATGGCCAGTTCTGCTGACTCTGAACCAGTCAGAATTCCCATGATCACTCTGGAGTTGTCTGAGGAGAGAGGAGGAGGTGCCTCTTGTCCCCAAGACAATGAGAGTGAGAGGACTCCCAAGAGACTACAGGTGGAGATGTCCCCTAATTTATGTTCTGGCTACGGATCTGGGGACACAGAGAGTGCCACCAAAGACTGTAGTCCTGCCCCAAGGTGCGTCCGGGAGCCAGGAGTGGCCTCTGAGCCTGAAGAGGGCCGGGAGGACCAGGCTGACCTTGACCCCACCTCTTGGAAGAACAGTCACGAGAGGAGACACGCTCGCGTGCTCAGCGTGGACAGCGGGACCGGAGTGTTCTTGAGCAGAACTTCCACAGAGGCTGTCAACGACAGAGAGAGGCCCATCCCAACCTCCAAGTCAGACTTGGAGGCCAAGGAGGGACAGATTCCAAATGAATCCAACTTCCTGGAATTTGTCTCTCTGTTGGAATGCATCAGCACATCCAAGGTGGTGCCCTCCAACGGGGTGCAGAGCTCGGTGGAGCAGAACGAGGCAAGCCGGGCCCCAGAAGGTAAGGTTCCACTTGCTTCTCTGGTGACGCCACAGCAGGGCCGTTCTCCTCGTCCTGTGCCTGTCATCTGTTCTTGCTCATAGAGACACTTTCATATGATCCTTTGTTGCTTGATTTTGCTGTCCATGTTTGTGAGTGTATCAGTACTGAGTCATGTGACACACACGCATAATCTAAAATTGTTTAGGCTTGGGATATTTGCATACAAGGAGACATCTTTTTTCAAAAAAATATTACTGGCAACTTCCATAATTATAGACAATAAACCATGATAATTCCCTCCCTCCGCCTCCTTCACTACTCCACTCTCCATCATGTCCCCTCCCCCTCTCAATCAGTCTCTCTTTTATTTTGATGTCATCATCTTCTCCTCCTATTATGACAGTCTTGTGTACGTAGTGCCAGGCACTGCAAGGTCACGGATATCCAAGCCATTTTGTGTCTGAGAGTATACATTGTAAGCGGTCCTATCTTTCCTTTGGCTCTTACATTCTTCCTGCCACCTCTTCTGCAATGGACCCTGAGCCTTGGAAGGTGTCATAGAGATGTTTTAGTGCTGAGCACTCCTCTGTCACTTCTTCTCAGCACCTGGTGCCTTCTGAATCATCCCAACATCAGTGCCATTTGAAAAGAAAAGCTTCTCTAACCAAAAGTGAGAGTAGCTTTAATGTATGGGTATGGGAAGTTTGGTAAGCATAATATATGCGTTTAGCCAGACACCAGCAGGCATTACACCCTTAGGGCTCATGACTTTACCTGTCAGGTTTTTGGTATCAGGAATGTAGTCCTTCCCATGGAGTGGGTCTCCAGTCCAATTAGAGAACAGTTGGTATCCCCATAGTAGACATGCTGCTATTGCACCCATTGGCTTATTTGGCCTAGCTGGCCAAACTTAAGGCTTGCAGTGTCCACTGTTGTTTATTTTCACTGATGACTTCACTCCCAAGGAGGTATCTTTGAATAAGACTCAAGTCTAAATACAATCTTGCCTAGGTTTGGGTTCATGCATGTTCCATCTTTCCCCGCTCCCCGACATACACACCCTGAGGGTGATCTTACACATCTGCATTCTGACCTGCCCTGTCTGAGGTCAGGTGGGGTTTTACTTTTGTGATGTTACATTGCTATTTAGAAAGTGGCTCAAGAGGTAAAGGGCTTGTCATACAGGCATGAAGACAGGAATTCCGATCCTCAACACTCGTGTAAAAGCCCGTGGGGTGGCGTGCGCCTGTGATTCCAGTGTTAGGGAGGCAGAGACCGGAGGATGCGCAGGACTTGTTGACCAGCTAGTGTAGCAGAACTTGTGAGCTCCGGCATCAGGCACAAACCCTGTCTTGGAGAAGAAGGCAGAGTGCAACTGAGGAAGACCTCCGTGTCTACCTGTGGCTTTCACACACGAGTGCCCACACACATATGAGCACATATGTGCCCAGCGTGCATACCACACAAATACACATGCAAAAACCTTCCGGCTTTTGGAGCATTTCTAGTTGGTAATTTCTAGACTGGGTGTCTTCGCCTGTAGGGCTCACTCTGCAACATGCTCAAGGCACAGTGACCAAGTTCTGGCTTCTCTAGAAGGCAGAGTTGTTTATCTCCAGGGAAGTCCATGAATGTATCTTCCTATAGTATCCTCAAAGTAGATGTCTTCCTGTATAGAAGTGATGCCTTCTGAGAAAGTTCACTGTGAAGCACGTTTCTGTCCAGAGCACCTATTTTTCCTATTAACTTCTCCTACAAAATGGTAAAGTCCCTAATTATCTCACAGTTGGCTTGTCTCCTAGGAAGCTTGTCTTTTTAAACTTTTCAGCCTGAGCGATATGACATCAGTCATGCAGGTGGCCTGAAGAGAGGTGGGGTTGTGAATGGGATTCTCTTGTCTCCTCCATTGCTGTACACATGTTGGGATTCAAAATACGTGCGCCACTGCGTTTGTGTTTTCACGGGGGCTGCGGATGGAACCTGGTCCACGGGCTTGAAGAGTTCATGAAAGTGCTGAGCCCGCTACCGTCTTTTCTCTAGTTTTATTTACATCTAATAAACATGTACTATTGTTATAAACAGATATCCATATATATGTTTTTAAGGGAAAGAGTAAAAAATGAGGGCCTTAAGATACTGCTCAGTGGGTAAAGTTCTTGCCATGCAGGAATGAAGGCCTGAATTTAGCTCACTAGCACCCATGTACGAATGCTGGATGTGGCTGCGCGTGCCTGTAATCCCATTGCCGGGGAAGTGGAGACAAGAGTGTCCCTGGGACTCGCTGACTGTCTTGTCTAGCCAGTCATTGAGTTCTGCATTCAGTGAGAGACCCGGTCCCCTAAGAGTCAAGTACAGAAGAGGAAGACACTCAACTTCCATCAGTTTCTAGTTTCTACACGTTGCATACACATGTTATATTTACAAGCTACACAAGTAAACACATGCCAAAAAAAGAGGAAAAACACAGTGCATGACTTTGCCTATTGAGTATATCTATCTATGGAACCTAGGAGCTGAGGGAGATGAACAGGTGAGCCAGGACCCAGGCGGTGTGAGGAGAGCCTTCTAAGTACAACTTCCTGTGGTGTCTGAATGCAGTAGGTAGCTGGGCACCACAATTAGTTATGGTATCACTTTTCTCCTAAAAACAGGGTTTTTTTCTTTCTTTTTAAAATTTTTTTTAATTTTTATTTATTTATTTGAACATGACAGAGAGAGAAAGAGGCAGAGAGAGAGAGAGAAAGAGAATGGGCGCTCCAGGGACTCCATCTACTGCAAACGAACTCCAGACGTGTGTGCCTCCTTATGCACTTGGCTAACATGGGTCCTGGGGAATCGAGCCTCGAACTGGGATCCTTAGGCTTCACAGGCAAGCACTTAACCACTAAGCCATCTCTCCAGCCCCTAAAAACATTTTTCGACAACTGTCAGTACTGCTTGCCTGATGGGCTGTTAAAGGAAATGTAAACATTTTGTGCCAACGACATTTTTGTGGAGGAGTCACAGATGTGTTGGGAATACTCAATGTGAGCCTCACAGAGAAGCTAACCAGTTCCTTTAATGAGGAAGAAGTCCAAGGTCAGAACGTGGTGTTTGGTCTGTGCTGTCAGTACATGGACACATCACTACAGTCTTCGTCCGTGAGGGCTTTACCAGGTCCATCTATGTTTCTTATATGGCCTGTGGTTCACACCTCTCTCTGCCATCCTTGGGCCATAGCTGAGGACCTTCAGAGCTGATAGTTCATGCAGAGAAGATAGCTGTGTACATCCAGTCACAGGAACACTTGGTACTTTCTATCTTCAGAGTGGCCACTGGAATACATCCAAACTTAAGCCAGGACATGTTCCATTTTGTTATGTGGGGTCAGTCAGGATTCTCTCTCATCCATGTTTGAAGAAGGTTCTTAGGCTGGGGAGGTGGCCCAGTCTGTGAAGAGCTTAGCCTGCAAGCACAGGACGTGATCAGTCCCCTAGTACCCTGGTAAAACCCTGACATGGTGGCATGCACCTGGAATCACAGTGCTCGGGAGGTGGAGACAGGAGGGTCCCTGCAGCCTGATGGCCAGCTCGTCTGGCCTACTTGGTGAACTCTAGGCCAGGGAGAGACCCTGCCTCAAGAAACAAAGTGGATGGTGTTTCTTGAGGCTGACGCTGAGGTTTAAGTGAACTGAGCTGTGGAGAAGGGAAGTTCTGGTTTAATCATTAGTCCCCATGAGGTGTCCGTGTGTCTTCTCTCCATCCCTTCCTTTCTTCTTTCCCTCCCTCACCTCCTTCCTCCTTCCTTCTTCCCCTCTTTCTTTTTCCTTCCTTCCTCTTTCCCTCCCTCCCTCCCTTCTTTATTTCTGTTTTTTTTTTTTTTTTTTTTTTTTGCTAGGCAGTCTCACTGTATCCGTGGCTGACCTGGAACTCACTTTGTAGCTCCAGGCTGGCCTTGAACTCATCCTACCTCAGCTTCCCAGAGTTTTGGGACTAAAGGCATGTGGCACCAGGTAAGGCACTGTGTCTCTTTTCTAGTCAGGGAATTGCTGACATTTTTCTTTGTCTTGTCAACTGGGCTGGTAGAAGGATGTCAGCACCCATCTGTAGGCACTTTAGGGGAGAAGCAAAACAAAATCAAGGATGGAAAACAAGAGGAGTGACTTTCTGGGGGCCAGTGGGAGCCTGCCTGCCTGCCGAGACTGGCTTTGTTGTTTGTACCAGAGCTCTGTCCTGCTTTTTACCTGGTGGTTTGTCTATCTGAGATTCAGCTGTAAGCTCGTCTCTCCCTCTCTTCCAGTGTGTTTAATGTCACTGTTTTAACCCAACATTGAGTTTAGCTGTTGCATTCCCAAGGCAAGGCCAAAGGACAAAACTGGTGCCAAGGAACAGCTACATTGTAGCCAATGATACAGAGGGAGATTTTTTGACTCTCAAGGATTCTTCCTTAACTCCTAAGTGTTTCCTCTCACTCCATCTTTATCAAGGGTTCCTTCTACCTTTGTTTTTACTATTGTCATTTAGAGAATGAGTGAGTAAAAGGATGGATAATATTTTAAGGGGTAAGTGTGGCCTTAGCACTGAACTAGTTAGGTTCGTTTTTGTGGTGGTTTTACATGTGAGGCTGTGCATTTGTGGGTCAGGAGCCCGTCAGGCCAGTGGGGAGGTTTCTGACAGGGTAAGTCAATGTGAGTGACGAGTTAGGTCAAGGGAGTTCCTGAATGTGTAGACAGAGTAGATGATGTCTGCAGATGTCTAAGGAAACTTTCTTAAATAAATACGTGCTCCTGGGCTGGAGAGATGGCTTAGCTTTTAAGGCTAAGTGAAACCTAAGAATTCATATTCAAATCTCCAGGTCGCATGTACGCAGTCACACAAGCATTCAGTGTCACATACGCACCACAAGGAGGCACACACACCTGGATTTTGTTTGAAGCAGGCAGAAGGTCGTGGTGGGCTCATTCTCTCTCTCTGCCCCACCCCTCTCAAAAACAAAAAAGTTAAAACAAATAAAGAAATACATGCTTCTATTTTTCAAACATATTTAGGACTTTTATGCTTAAAGAAGTTTACTTAGTAGCATTTGAAGTTGGAGGAGATATACAGATTCTTATTCTTTTTTACATGTCTGTATGTGTGTTTAGAGTGTGTGTGTATGGGCATGCATGTTCACATGCATGTGGGCGTATGTGTGCATGTGTGTGTGTGTATGCCACAGGCCAGTGTGATGATTGTCCTCTACCTTTGTTTTCTTGGGCAAGGCCTCTCACTTGAACCCAAGGCTCACTGATTCAGCTGGTGGTCTTGCTAGCCAGCTTGTCCTGGGGTGCCTTGTCTCTGGCTCCTGAGCACTGGGATTATAACTGGGCTTCCCTGTCTGTCTGCCATTTACAGTTAAGTGTATTATGGGCGTACAAACTGTGAGCCTGGCAGCCATTTCAAGGAAGAAGTCTATCATGGTGGGGAACGGTGGCAGGGGCAGACATCCAGCATCACATCATAACATCAGGCAGGGAGGAAGCAGAGGGCGCTGGACCTTTTTTTTTTTTTTTCCTTGAGGTAGGGTCTCACTCTACTCCAGCCTGACCTGGAATTCACTGTGTAGTCTCAGGGCAGCCTTAAACTCTTGTTGATCCTCCTACCTTTGCCTCCCAAGTGCTTGGATTAAAGGTGTGCACCATCATGCCTGGCTGTTTTTTGACACAAGTTCTCACTATGTAGACCAGGCTGGCCTCGTACCTGTGGCAATCCTCTTGCCTCTGCTTCTTGTGTAGTGATGTTATGGGTGTATGCCACCATGCTAGGTCTGGTGTTTTGTAGAGACAGGGTCTCACTCTGTAGTCCAGGCTGGCCTGGAACTCACAGAAATCCCCCAGTCTCAGCCTCGCAGATGGGGAATTACAAGCCTGAGTCACCAGGCCTGACTCGTGTTCTGCTCTGGTTTCTGGTTTGTCAGCTCATTTTCCAGCACATTCACCATGATGTCCTGCCTCAACACATTCACCATGATGTCTTGCCTCCTGTTTATTAACATGGAGAGTTGTGTTTTTCAGATCACGCCTCCCAAGGGAGCAAGGAGAAAGCAGTGGAGAGCGAAAAGCCTTGCAGACACGACCCCAAGCCAGGAAAACCAGACTTGCCAAGCCGAGACCACGCAAGGGCCAGCCCTGTGCTCACACAGCCCACCAAAACCACGGCGTCGTAAGGGAGACTTGGTCACTTAACGTGTGGTACAGAGAGGGGGTCAAGCTCCACGCACCTGCTGCTGCTTTTAATGCACTGCAAGGGCACAACGGATTCCTAATCATATTTGTTTGCTTATTTGAGAGGGAGAGAGGGAAGGAGAGAGGGAGAGAGAGAACATGGGCGCACCAGGGCCTCTAGCCGCTGCAAGCAAACTCCAGACACATGCACCACCATGTGCATCTGGCTTACATGAGTACTGGGGAATTGAACCTGGGTCCTTAGGCTTCACAGGCAAGTGCCTTAACCACTAAGCCATCTCTCCAGCCCTCCTAATCATTTTTGAGACCTTTATTTCTGTTAAGTTTCCAGGGCAATCGACAAAGACAGATCATCTACAGGGTAACTTCCCAACAAGACAGCTCGGTCTTACAAGTCATCAGTGGCCCGGAGACCTCTGTGCAAGAGGACACATCTGTGGACGCCATGCACGTCTTCATTGACGAACACGGTGAGCCTCCCTCAGCTGGTCTGGGCACGGCTGTCAGTAGTCTGTGCTCGACTACTATGTACTGGTTTGGAAGGAGTATGTGCTATTTTTGTTTTTTTTTATGGCCTCAAGCCTTTGCATGTGCCAGGTTCTCTGTGCCTGCAGTACGCTCTTTATCCTTTAGATTCCAGTTCTGAGTGGAATTTTTCAGGAAGACTCAGCCAGGTGCCTCCGCTTTTTGCTCTCAACACCTTCTCCTTTACTATCTTGTACAACGTTATAGTCTATAGTTATTTAATTTTTAATAAAATTTGATAAATAACTTCCCCCCTTGTGAGTGTGGCCTTCAACAGGGCAATGCTCAGTGCTGAGAAAATATTTGTCAAAAGTATGACCCTAGTTTTTTTTTTATATTTTAGTGCCATCACCTAAGAAGGACTTAAACTAGTGTACACAGAGAGCTGAGCAGTAGGGCCAAAGTCCCAAAGATCAGGAGCACAGTTCTGGGGTGAGTGTTGGGTTAAGTCCTTGGTGCACTGGGAACACCTTGCTGATTTATGCCAGGAAGGATCTGGTAGAGACCGTGAGGTATGGGGTCCCCTTATTTAGTTCACTGGTCTGTAAACTTAAGTGCTTTTTGTTCTTGCAGAACCATGAATAAATAGGCTTTGTGTGTGGGGGGCACACCTGTGTCCACATGTTCATGTATGTGAGTGCACTTCTGTGTACAGGTGCCTGTACATGTGTGAAGGCCAGAGGTCAACATCAGATGTATTCCTCAATCATTATCCAAGTTCTTTTTCTTTGAGACGGGCCTCATTGAACCTGGAGCTCACTACTTTGACTAGATTAGCTAGCTAGCAAGCCCACAGGATCCTGCAGTCTGTACCTCTCCCATGCTGGGATTACAAGTACATTCAACTTCGTTTTTTAAATGCTTTATTCATTTATTTGCAAGCAGTGGGGAGCGGGGGAGGGTGAGAATGGGAGCATCAGGGCCTCTGGCCATTGCAGACAATCTCCACATACATGTGCCACTTTGTGCATCTAGCTTACATGGCTCCTGGGGAATCAAACCCAGGTTGTTAGGCTTTGCAGACAGGTGTCTTAACTATTACACATTCTCTCCAGCCTCACATCCAGCTTTTTATGTGGAGTCTGGGGATCTGAACTCGGGCCCTCACTGCATGGCGAACACTTTACAACTGAGTGGCATCTCCCCATTCCACGGAGAGACGTTCTTTAGGGGGACAACCTCAGGCACTGGGGAGGTGGCTCGGTGGCAGACAAAACAAACCACTATAGAAAACAAAACAAATGAGGTGGGTGGGGGGGACCACCACCACTTCCACCCCAACCTCCACAGGGGCTAGGTGGTCCCTTCGCCGCCTTTTGCGTGGTGGAGCTGGGGGCACCCGTGGGTACTCCCTGCAGGGGCCTCACTGTGCTCCCTGTGGCTGGGGAGGAAGGAGTTCCTGAGAACTCCAGGAGAGTTAACACCAGGAACATCAGGATGGGAGATGGTTTTCACACCTCAATGCCCCGGATCCTCCAGCAGAGCTAATTTGACTGCAAATGCATTCCATCTCTTGCTTTTCCTCATTAAAGGGCTGGCATGTGGTGGTCATCTGCTGCCTACTCTCTCCTCTTCTGGGAGGCGTGGTGGTCCCCTTGGCCCCCACCCTCTCAGCTGCATGCCTAATGAGGCTCTTGTGCGTGATACCCATGTGGATGCAACCAAAACAACCAGCTGCAGTCACACGTTCTGTGCATCGCGAAGGAGGGAATTAGGACCAGCGAGAGCCAGACTGGGACTGGAGTCCACGAGGCAGAGTGCTTGCCTAGCATAGTAGACAGCCTCGCGGTGCTGGGATGAACTTCCAGACCAGGCACAGTTGGGGAGGAAGGGACTTATTGAAGAAAGAGGGGAAAGTTCCATAATGGCAGAAGCTGGCCCGCTTTCGCAGAACCAAGCAGAGAGAAAAGCCACAAGCCAAAACCCAAAAGCTACACACACACACACACACACACACACACACACACACACACACGAGCAAGAAAGAGAGAGAGAGAGAGAGAGAGAGAGAGAACAACACACTTAGGAACTCCAGGCAAAGCTCATGCACTTTGCCTATCTTTGTTTTTATTTTTATCTATTTTTGTTTTTTTGAGGTAGGGTCTCATACTAGTCCAAGCTGACCTGGAACTCATGATAGTATCTCAGGGTGGCCTCGAACTCACGGCAATCCACCTACCTCTGCCTCCCAAGTGCTGGGATTAAAGGTGTGTGCCACCATGCCTGGCACTTTGCCTATCTTGGGACTGGAATTCCAAATCTGCCTCCACACTTTAAGGCTGGATCCTAAGATCCACCCAGTGATACATCCTCCACCCATGGCCACTGATCTAAATGACAAACTTTAATAGAATCCTGAATATGTTGGGGCTATACATTGTAACTACCATAGCTAGTATGCGGCAGGCCCTGAATTCCATCCCTAGAACCACACAGACCAAGTGTGGTCGAGCACGCTTGTGTGTACTTGGGAGGTGGATGCAGGATCAGAAGTTCAGGGTCATTCTCAGCCTCTCAGAGAATTTGAAGCCAGCTTTTTCTATAGAAGACCCTGAAAAATAATACCTTACATGGTGGCCTATTCCTGTGATCCCAGCACTGAATGGAAAGTTGGGAGCCAGTCTGGGCTACATAGAGAGAGAGCCTGTCCCTATTAAAGAGAAAAGAAAAGGGCTAGAGAGATTACTCCATGGTTAAGGCTTGTCTACAAAGCCTAAGGACCAGAGTTCGATTCCTCAGTATCCACATAAAACTAGATGCACAGGGTGGCACATATGTCAGCTGGAGTTCGTTTGCAGTGGCTAGAGGCCCTGGCACGCCCGTTCTCTTTCTCTCTCTATCTGCTTGTTTCTTTCTCTCACACTCTCTCAAATAAATAGATAAATACATATTTTTTTTAAATAAAAGGCAAAAGAATGAAGCAAAAGTAAATTAAGCAAGCAGGGAGATGATAGAAGGAAGTAAGTTTAAAGCAATTAAGTGGTAAGTAATAGAGTAACCCTTGTCTAGGCATATTGCCAGAAAGGTACCGACAAGAGGCTCTTCTAGCCGGGCGTGGTGGCACACGCCTTTAATCCCAGCTTTCGGGAGGCAGAGGTAGGAGGATCGCCGTGAGTTCGAGTTCGAGGCCATCCTGAGACTACACAGGGAATTCCAGGTCAGCCTGGGCTAGAGTGAAACCTTATCTCTAAAAGCAAAACAAACAAAAAAAGAAGGCTCTTCTGCGTGGTTTCTTTATGTCATCGTCTTCTGTGATAAATGGCCTAGGGGAAAATCTGGAACTCTGAGGAGTGGCACCACCTGTCCTTGGCATGGCACGCTGGTGGCAGCTTCATCTCTCCGGAGCTTATTGTCACTTTGCCTCCTTTGCAAAGCTGTCCAACTAGACCCGCCCGGCAGTGTGGACAGTCCACACCGAGTCCTCGTGACTAGCTGCGTGAAAGCGGGCCTGGGCGATGCACTCGGCTGAAAGGTCTTGTTTTGCAGGGGAGATCCGATCCTGTTACTTGAAGTCTGGGAATCAGAAAGAAGGTTCCTTCCAGCATCCCCCCTCGAATCACGCTCGGTGAGTAGGCTTGGCCTCCAGGAGTGGGGGCTGGCATGGGGCTGGGACGCAGGCTCCTCTGAACGTGGAGTGTGGAGCCTGGGGCAGGAGGAGGGTGGTAGTCTGTAGGTATCTATGCATGGTTTTGTGTGAACGAAAATCTGACATTGTTATAAAAAAAAAAAAAGAAAGAAAAGAAAACTAGGTAGAATCATTGTCATGGTCATGGCCACATGTACAAGTGAATAGGACGTACTGGTATAAACTGGGGGGAGCCCTGTGTGAACTAAAGCCCGAAGAATGGCTTGGGTGGGTGCCTGTCTGTAGTCCCAGCACTTAAGGGAGGCAGAGGTAGGAGGATCCCTGTGAGTTTGAGGCCAGCCTGGAGCTATAGAGTGAATTCAAGGTCAGCCTGGACTAGAGTGAATCCCTACCTCAAAAAAAAAAAAAAAAAGGAATGACTGTGGTGGGCTGGTGAGGTGGCTCAATGGGTCAAGTGCATGATGTGCAAGCATTAGGTCCTGAGCTTGGATCCCAACACTGACATGAAAGGGACAGCGTGGCACCTGTCGTCTCAGAGCCGGAGCGGCGGGGGCAGGAGGGTCCGCAGTATTAATCTTGTAAAATTGGCGAGCTCCAGTTCTGTGAGATAAGATAGATGGTCAGAGAAGAAGACACCTGACATCTGTTCTCCACACATACATGCACACGTGTGCAAATGCCTCTGCACACACATATGCCCACATGCCCACAACACACACGCGCCCACATTCGTGCGCACACACATGGACTGGTGGTGTCACTCCAGAGCCCAGTGCCATATAAGCCGCAGGATGGCGTCAGGAATGTGGCTGGTTCTCGCTGGCAGTTGGAACATAAGCCGTTCTGCAGGTGGATAATCCAGATGTGTTTCCTGTTTCACTCACGACACACCCGCCACTGTTCTAGCTCCATGAGGTCTCTTGGTATTAAGCCGGCTCTCATAGTTGGGGCATGTGCCAGCTTGCAGTACACGGCACCAGCTGTTCAGCTTGTCAGCAGTGGACTAAATCCACGCTTTCCTGGGCTCTGATATTACCAATATCCCATGTGGTCCTGTCTCAGTTGCCTGCTGTAAATGCGGAGGTGAATTTGTGATACACAGTTTCTGAAAATTACATGTATGCTTATTGCTTTGTGGGGACTTTTGTGCCGTACTTGGAATGTCACGGGCTTCCCATATGGCGGCTGTAAACGGAGTCTTAGGAACCTGAGTTCCAGGGCTGAGGATGCGGCTCAGTGGCTACAACACTTGCCTAGTGTGGACAAGTACTGCATGTGTTGAGTGTTGTGACGCACAGCTGTAACCCCAGCACTGGAGAGGAGGAGGCTGGAGGATCATCCTCAGCCACATAGTGAGTTTGAGGCAAGTCTATCACAAAAAAAAGAAAAAAAAAAAGATAAAGCCTAGCATGGTGGCACATACATTTAATCCTAGCACTCAGGAGGCAGAGGTAGGAGGATCCCCATGAGTTGGAGGCCACCTAGTGAGTTCCAGGTCAGCCTGGGGTAGAGTGAGACCCTACCAGTGGCCCATGTTTTTTCAGGGAGTCCAGAGTCCCTTCCGAGATGTGAAGGGAATTTCTGATAGGAATTTCAGGGATCCTTTAACAAAGAACACCATTGTCCTGTCACATAGCAGCCTCTGAAGCAGTCTGGACAGTGGGACCTGCTCAAGAGAGACAGAGCCTGCTGTCTTGGAGGCCAGGTGGGCGCTGCATCTGACTGCCCCCAGCCCTGCCCTACAGCCTGCCCATATACACTGGGCAGGACACATTCGCCAGCCCTGCTTGTCTTTCTCTTGGGGGGTGGAGAAGGGGGTTATTTTCAAGGTAGGGTTTCACTCTAGCCCCGACTGGCCTGGAATTTACCAAGTAGTCTTACCAAGTAGTCTCAGGGTGGCCTCGAACTCACAGTGATTCTCCTACCTCTGCCTCCTGTGTACTGGGATTAAAGACATGTTCTACCACACCTGGCATGCCTGCCATCTTGTTTTATTTTTTTTCTTCCCCCAATGTAAAGTCAGAAGATTTGGCCTTTTTCCCTCTACTGAATAC
The DNA here is from genome assembly GCF_020740685.1 of Jaculus jaculus. Classification (NCBI taxonomy): domain Eukaryota; kingdom Metazoa; phylum Chordata; class Mammalia; order Rodentia; family Dipodidae; genus Jaculus; species Jaculus jaculus. The sequence continues at coordinate 10,972,607 of NC_059106.1, read as the reverse complement.
TTAACTTTTCCCCTAAGTTAATAATGTAACAGAATTTACTAGTAATACTAGCTTGAATAAAGCCAGAGCATGAAGTACACTTTTTAAAAAACTTTTATTTATTTATTTGGGTGCACCAGGTCCTCCAGCCACTGCAAACGAAATCAAGACACATGTGCCGCCTGTGCATCCGGCTTACATGGGTGCTGGAGAATCGAACCTATGTCCTTAGGCTTTGCAGGCAAATGCCTTAAAAGCTGAGCCATCTCTCCAGCTCAGCCAGAGCCTTAAAAGATAAAACTACACAGGGCTGTGGAGATAACTGAATCAGTGAAGACCTAGCTTTGCAAGCTTGAGGCCCGAGTTCCATCCCCGGGTCCCATGTAAAAATGCTGGGCCTGGTAGTGTATATTTGCAATCCCAGCACTGTAGACAAGAGGAGCCCTGGAGTTCGCTGGCCAACCAGTCTAGCTTAGTTGGTGAACTCCAGGCCAGGGAGAAACCCTGTGTCAAAGGACTGTTCCTGAGATGACGTCTGAGGTTGTCCCCTGGCCTCCACATGCATGAGCACATGTGTACACACCCACCCACCACTACTAGTACATATGCACCCACATGTACAAACACATACACACACATGTACACAATACACTCAGGATAAAAATAAAATTATAGAGTGTGCAACTAGAAACCAGAGAGGGCTCAGCGTTTCCGGTAGCCTCGCTTCCCTCCTGTGTCTCGGTTGAGCACCCCTGTTCATTTCCTCTCTCAGAACTCGTAATTTTTCTTTTCATTAAATTGTCCTTTAAATGTCGAACTCTGAACAGTCTCTTATTTTCTGCTCTGATGAGTTTTGAGTCTCCCAGGATCAGGGAGCATCTTGTCTCTTCTGAGCCTAAAGGCCAGGTGGCTTAAGAGGAAGTCTCTCAGTAGGTCCTTTTCTGGCTATTTCTTCTCATTTGCACAACAGAGCTGGGTTCCGTTTTGGCCCATCTGGTAAGCAGTCATCTCAAACAAGTCCAATTTATGAGAATTTTGCATTATGCTCCTGGGAAATCTTAGACAAACTTGTAATCAGTAGCAATGAGAAGAAGTTTAGGTGGGGACCTTAGGCTATAGATTTACTGTATCTGTGGTCTCCCGTCCCCTGCTGACACCCCCCACCATCTCACCTTTGTGGTCACAGGTCAGTCTGTTGTTTACTATATCTGTGGTCCCCTGATGACAATACACTACCATCTCACCTTTGTGGTCACAGGTCAGGCTGTGGTTTACTGTATCTGTGGTCTTCTGTCCCCTGCTGATATCCCCCACCATCTCATCTTTGTGGTCACAGGTCAGGCTGTGGTTTATTTTATCTGTGGTCTCCTGTCCCCTGCTGATATCCCCCACCATCTCATCTTTGTGGTCACAGGTCAGGCTGTGGTTTACTGTATCTGTGGTCTCCTGTCCCCTGCTGATATCCCCCACCATCTCATCTTTGTGGTCACAGGTCAGGCTGTGGTTTACTGTATCTGTGGTCTTCTGTCCCCTGCTGATATCCCCCACCATCTCATCTTTGTGGTCACAGGTCAGGCTGTGGTTTATTTTATCTGTGGTCTCCTGTCCCCTGTTGACATCCCCCACCATCTCATCTTTGTGGTCACAGGTCAGGCTGTGGTTTACTGTATCTGTGGTCTCCTGTCCCCTGCTGATATCCCCCACCATCTCACCTTTGTGGTCACAGGTCAGGCTGTGGTTTATTTTATCTGTGGTCTCCTGTCCCCTGCTGATATCCCCCACCATCTCATCTTTGTGGTCACAGGTCAGGCTGTGGTTTACTGTATCTGTGGTCTTCTGTCCCCTGCTGATATCCTCCACCATCTCATCTTTGTGGTCACAGGTCAGGCTGTGGTTTATTTTATCTGTGGTCTCCTGTCCCCTGCTGATAATCCACCACCATCTCATCTTTGTGGTCACAGGTCAGGCTGTGGTTTACTGTATCTGTGGTCTTCTGTCCCCTGCTGATATCCTCCACCATCTCATCTTTGTGGTCACAGGTCAGGCTGTGGTTTATTTTATCTGTGGTCTCCTGTCCCCTGCTGATATCCCCCACCATCTCATCTTTGTGGTCACAGGTCAGGCTGTGGTTTACTGTATCTGTGGTCTTCTGTCCCCTGCTGATATCCTCCACCATCTCATCTTTGTGGTCACAGGTCAGGCTGTGGTTTATTTTATCTGTGGTCTCCTGTCCCCTGCTGATAATCCACCACCATCTCATCTTTGTGGTCACAGGTCAGGCTGTGGTTTACTGTATCTGTGGTCTTCTGTCCCCTGCTGATATCCCCCACCATCTCATCTTTGTGGTCACAGGTCAGGCTGTGGTTTACTGTATCTGTGGTCTTCTGTCCCCTGCTGATATCCCCCACCATCTCATCTTTGTGGTCACAGGTCAGGCTGTGGTTTACTGTATCTGTGGTCTCCTGTCCCCTGCTGATATCCCCCACCATCTCATCTTTGTGGTCACAGGTCAGGCTGTGGTTTATTTTATCTGTGGTCTCCTGTCCCCTGCTGATATCCCCCACCATCTCATCTTTGTGGTCACAGGTCAGGCTGTGGTTTACTGTATCTGTGGTCTTCTGTCCCCTGCTGATATCCTCCACCATCTCATCTTTGTGGTCACAGGTCAGGCTGTGGTTTATTTTATCTGTGGTCTCCTGTCCCCTGCTGATAATCCACCACCATCTCATCTTTGTGGTCACAGGTCAGGCTGTGGTTTACTGTATCTGTGGTCTTCTGTCCCCTGCTGATATCCCCCACCATCTCATCTTTGTGGTCACAGGTCAGGCTGTGGTTTACTGTATCTGTGGTCTTCTGTCCCCTGCTGATATCCCCCACCATCTCATCTTTGTGGTCACAGGTCAGGCTGTGGTTTACTGTATCTGTGGTCTTCTGTCCCCTGCTGATATCCCCCACCATCTCATCTTTGTGGTCACAGGTCAGGCTGTGGTTTACTGTATCTGTGGTCTTCTGTCCCCTGCTGATATCCCCCACCATCTCATCTTTGTGGTCACAGGTCAGGCTGTGGTTTACTGTATCTGTGGTCTTCTGTCCCCTGCTGATATCCCCCACCATCTCATCTTTGTGGTCACAGGTCAGGCTGTGGTTTATTTTATCTGTGGTCTCCTGTCCCCTGCTGATATCCCCCACCATCTCATCTTTGTGGTCACAGGTCAGGCTGTGGTTTACTGTATCTGTGGTCTCCTGTCCCCTGCTGATATCCTCCACCATCTCATCTTTGTGGTCACAGGTCAGGCTGTGGTTTATTTTATCTGTGGTCTCCTGTCCCCTGCTGATATCCTCCACCATCTCATCTTTGTGGTCACAGGTCAGGCTGTGGTTTATTTTATCTGTGGTCTCCTGTCCCCTGCTGATAATCCACCACCATCTCATCTTTGTGGTCACAGGTCAGGCTGTGGTTTACTGTATCTGTGGTCTCCTGTCCCCTGTTGACATCCCCCACCATCTCATCTTTGTGGTCACAGGTCAGGCTGTGGTTTATTTTATCTGTGGTCTCCTGTCCCCTGCTGATATCCCCCACCATCTCATCTTTGTGGTCACAGGTCAGGCTGTGGTTTATTTTATCTGTGGTCTCCTGTCCCCTGCTGACATTCCCCAACATCTTATCTTTGTGGTCACAGGTCAGGCTGTGGTTTATTATATCCGTTGTCTGCTCTCCCCTGCTGACATCCCCCACCAAGTCATCTTTGTGGTCACAAGCTTCTCTTCCTTGTGTGGCTGTTCTCCTTCAGTGTAGCGGATAGCAGTCTCCTTTCCACGCCCCCAGGGAGTGTCCAGTGTTTGATCTATTCTGACTGAGCCATGTGCCTTGAGGCCAGCTATGAAGGCCAGCCAGACACACCTGCCGTGGCCTTTGAGCAGACCAGAGCTGAGGCAGTCCCTTAGAGACTGGAGTGTGCACTGTAAGATCCAGATAAGGAGGACAGTGCAGCAAATCTATGAGAAGCCAGATACACAAGGTGGTGCCTGTATCTGGAGGTGTTTTGCAGAGATTGGCTCTGACACACCCATTCTGTCTCCCTGTCTCTTTCTCTTTTCCCTGTAAATAAATAATTTTTTTAATCTTTAAAGAAAGGTGTTCGAGGATTTGTAGGCAGCAGGTGGCCAGTTAGCATCTGAACTGCTCTTGCTGACCCTTCCCTGAGAGCCGGCTGCAAGCACACAGTCCCTTATTCCAGGCAGGTCATATAAATAGGGGCAGCAGGGCCAGGGTAGGACAGGACTGAAGGGCGCCAGTCTGCAGAGGGCTCCTTGCCATCTGACCTTCGGTCTACCGTGCCAAGGGTAAGCCTAAGATGACCAGATTTTACAGTCTTGTCCACAGAGCACTAGTCATTCATCTCTGTGCCTCTTTCTGTGTTGATGGTCAGCTTTCTTTTAATGTCACCAACCGCAGATGACACGTGCATGGCCAGCCAGCTCCTGCTCTGAAGCCAAGCCACCACCCATTTCCCAGCCACTTCTTTGGGGGACACCTGCCCTCTGCCCCTCTTGCTAGCAGAGACCTGGGTGTTATTGACATTGACAAGCACCTAAAGAATCCCCCTGAGTCCTCCTTCAGCCATGCTCATCTGCCACAGGTCACGTTACGCCTTGTCCCTCTGCTCCTCTCTCCCTCGTTGGTCCTGAGAGAGGGAGTCCAGCTCCCGAGCTGCTTCCTGCTGCCCTGGGCTTTCCTCATCTGCACACAGTCCCCAGAGCTCCTTCTGGGTGGCGGAAGTGTGAAGTCAGTCCTCACCTGGCCCTCCGCAGATGAGCGAACAGTAAATGCTGCCGTAAATTGAGGCTTGTCTCTGACACAGACATAGGCTTAGCTGGAGTTTCAAATGGAACCCAGACAAGCTGGACACTGGCAGAGAGCAGGAGAAGCTGGGTGGGATGCGGGACACGGGGTTCTGGGGCCCCGAGGCAGGTCAAAGGTGTTTTTTTTTTTTTTTTTTTTTCAATTTGCAATCTGTGCAGCAGGTGGGATGACCCATGTGCAGAAAGCTGAAGCCCATGAGTGGGGTTATCAGAACAACCCAACCAGCCGGCCCTCGCCTGTTGGTAGCGGTGACAGATGGAGGTGAGGGCTTGCCTGATCACATTTCAACATGGAAATGTGATCTTTTATGAGCCAGAAATTAAAGCAAACAGAAACTTCTGGCATGACTCTCTGAAGCACTTTTTGTAGAACTCAGCCTGTTTCTGAGGGAAGCAGTTCTCTCTGCCCACAGCCGCTGAAGGAAAGGTCTGTCCCTAAGAACTGAACCTGCTCAGCTTCCGCAGCCCAGCGGCTGTCCCTGTGCCTCTTGATGACCTGCCCTTAAAACACAGCTTCGTTTTTTGTTTCACACAGCTTGCTTGCTTGTTTGTAAACCAATAAATAGAAGGGAACCTCCACAATCAAGGCACTGGCTGGCTTTGAAACTTAAGGATGGCAGGGACTGGGGAGACGTCTCAGTTGGTGACACACCCCCATGCCAGCACGAGGATCTGGTTTCGATCACCAGCAACTATGCAGGATGCCAGGCGTGACAGTGTGGGACTGTAATCTCAGCATGGAGGACAGCGACGGGCATCCCTGGGGTTTACTGGGCAGCTAGTCTAGCTGAATCCGCTCCAGCTTCAGTGACAGCCTTGTCTCAAAAAAAAAAAAAAAAAAAAAAAAAAGGAGAAAGAAAAAGAAAAAAGGTGGAGAGTGATTGAAGACAACGCCGACCTCTGCATGCACACGCACGTTTCACACACAGCACAGACTGAATGTATACACACACACACACACACACACACACACACACACACACACACAGAGTGGTGGTATTTCCAGTGCTCCAGACCATGCCAGTGTGTGGAGGGCACTCAGAAATGCCAGTATTGTGCCACCTCAGCAGGACAGTGGCTCGAGTTCTTTGGACTTGACACAGCAAGAAGCCCAGCAGGAAGCGTGCCCCTGGGGTCCTCCAGGCCGCTGGTTAGAGCCTAGCATCTCTGCTGTCTTTGGACACTTTAGAGCAGGTTCTTTTTTTTTAAAGACTTTTTTTTCTATTTTAAATGACTTTCATTCGCAATATTTGTTTTTCAATTACATCTGGGCTATGTTTGTGTATAAAGAACCTAACTTGTTCCAGGCTCAGAAGGATACACAAAGATATTCAAACACATGGGAAGTGAGAGGAGCCCTCCATGCTCATAATCAGAGCAAAGGAGAACAGGACAAGAGCCACGGGAGAAAAGAAAGTGCTATAGAAGCTCAAAGTAGGGCCAGGCCAGCCTGGGCTAAGACAATAAAGCTATGTGCAGCAGATCACTGGGCTGGGAAAAAAACAGCACATTTTTATCCATGTTCAGTGAAAATAAGCTCTTCACAATCATTTAAACAATCTCCAACAGTAAGTCATACATAGATATACAAAAGATAAATTAAAATCCAAAGTCACGAACCTTATTTTGTAATATTTTAAAGATTTTATTTTAATTTTTTTGTTATAGTCAGAAAGAGAGAGAGAGAGAGAGGAGAGAGAGAGAGGATGGGCACGCCAGGGCTTCTAGCCACTGCAAGTGAACTCCAGATGCATGCGCCACTATGTTATGTATCTGGCTTACGTGGGACCTGGAGAATTGAACCTGCATCCTTAGGCTTCGCAGGCATGTGCCTTAACTGCTAAGCCACCTCTCTAGCCTGAGTGGGTTCTTTAAGATTATGTCCCTAGCTCTTACTACCATAGCAAGCAGGCATAAATGTTGATTTTGAACTTTGGCTGACTGAGGCCTTTTCTAAGTCAGTCAACCATGGAAGGTACTAGAAAAGTAGTTTCCCCCCCTATAAGGTGACCTCAGTGACTGGGATCACCTCCAACTAGGCCATTAAATTGCTGGATGCATTATTGGCAGGAAAGCTTTCCTCTTAGGCATTGTTAGGCCTGGTGGCCATGTGACAGTTTTATGTCCCTGACTCTGGAGTCTGAATGGGGAATTGTTAGCAATGTATATCTCTGTGGGATTCCTGGAGGAAGTGGCAGAGGAAGGTCATTTCCCTTCCTGGCCCCACAGGCAGTGGGTGTGGGAACCAGCACACCGCGCAGCACTGCCAAAGACATGCATCAGCACCTTCCGGTCACACAACAGCCGTGCAAACAGCAGGTCCCTCCAGCAACTTTACTTGGTACTGTCCTGATCTCCCTGACGCTCGGAGGGTCTGTGGCTTGAACTGCAGTGTTTAGAATGGCTACTTGCAAACACTGCCTGGTGACCAGTTCCTGTCAGTGTGAATTGCGCAGAATACAGGACAGATTCAGTAGCTCAGAGCCCAAGATGACTTGACCTGCCCCGAAAGCTGAACTTGAAGTTGTCAGGTATCTGTCCAGGACAATGAAGGAGAAACTGTTTAGAAAATTGAGTGACATATGCTTTGGGGTTGAAATAGTTTTGTTGGAAACTTTAAACCGTGACCACACTGTAATTTGGTCGTATTCCCATAAGAATTTCCTCTTTTGTTTTCTCTTCCCTAGCCCCCTCCCACTGGGGGCCCTCCTCTTTCTAGGTAGTCCTTTCTCTGTTTTGCTGTCTCATTCCTGTTGTCCTCCTCCATCCTCTGTCAAGACGTTGAAGGACTCAGAACAGTACGAGTCTTGTGGGATCGGTAATGACCGTGGGGTCCCGAATGCACCAGTCAGTTCGTGGTGAAAGGGCAGTGCGCCGTGAAAACCCTCCCTCGCTGTGGCCCTTACATTCTTTCTGCCCCTCTTCTGCGGTGTTCCCTGAGCCTTGGTGGGCATGGTAGAAATCTCCTTTAGTGTTGAGCTCTGGAGAGACTCTTATTTTCTGCTTTGATGAATTTCGATTCGAGTCTCCTCAGTGTCTGCTGCCATCCCCACAGACAGCTTTCTGACTAGTTCACATGTGTACACACTCCCCACACACGTGCAGCCACACATATAATCATGCATATACATTTGCACACATATAAAAAGAAAAAAAACCAATAATTAGACTAGGTTATAATATACTCTTTGGCCTGAATTTTATACATATGTGTATGTATGTGTGTGTGTGTGTGTGTGTATGTATGTATATATATATATATATATACACATATATATATACACACACATGCACACACGCATATATATACATACACACACATGGCTTCAGATTTCAAGAGTTCTAGGAGTTCTTAGTGCCTTTGATCATGCAGAGGTAGAAATGATGGTCCCAGAGGCCTTCAGGCAGTTTCCACTCTTACCAATGCCTCTTCCCACCTCTCACTCACAGCGGCTCCCATTCTGTAATCTTAGGTACATTGTTAAGGGTCTGCACTATTGATCCAGACCCCGAGAGACCCAGGGACCGAGGGTTCTGATGTGGATTCCAGAAGGACTCTTCCAGCGAGAGCAGAGGTCTCTAGAGTTCCTTCCCTACCTGCATGCAGCCCCAGTCGCCACACGGGGGCAGTCGGAGACCGCTGTCCAGCTGCCTGCCTCCCCTCCATGTATTCCCAGGCCTCACCTCCGCGTGCAGTCTTGTGAAAGGAAAGCTTTCACTTTAAAGCGAGCTCCCTGTTAGAATTCCCAGGACTATGCCAGGCACCTAGGCACCCCACACGGGGGCACGGGAGGTGTGACTCCAACCTCATCCTCAGGCAGTTCTTTGCTGCATCCTGTCCCCAAGTCCACCCGTGGGCCTGGAGCACAGGAAAGGACAGGCAGGAGAAGAGGGGCCCAGTCCCCAAGGCCAGCAGCTACTGTTTAAAAATCTGGGGAGGGCGAAGAATTTCAGGAAATGTTTTGCTATCACGGGGACAGTGGAGAAGCAGCACATCTTTTGTTGCATGTCACTTCTAGAAACTTCAGTGGGCAAGGACATGGGGAGCCTAACAAGATGCTGTCTGCCACCAGTCAACCCAAAGCCGGTTCTGTTTATGCAGAATGGAGAATGGAGGTCTCAGCCTCCCTCAGTTCTATCAAGCTTTGTCTGTGAACAGGGTTTCACTGCATAGCCTAGGCTGGACTGGAACCTACTAAGGATCCCAAGCTGGCCTCAACTCACAGTTATCCTCTTGCCTCAGCCTCCTGAACACTGGGCTTTCAGGCATGAAGCACAAGGCCAGGCTCAACCTCAGTCTTCATTCCTTTCCAGGCCAGCATGGCTCAGTCTCCTTCTCTAGCATCCCCTGAACTTTGCTGTGAACCTAACTAGTCCACCAGAAACGAATCACACAGCAGGCTGATGGAAGCAACATACGTGCCGACTGTCACAGAGTGTCTTGTAGAAAATTGTTCCCAGACATGGAATGGTTCCGTCCATCCCTTTGGCTGTTTCTGAGGAGGTGGGAATGTCCCTTGAAACACAGTCCTTGCATGTTGCTTGTTAGCACAGGAGAGAGAGGTGGTCTGTATCAACATAGCCCCTAAATGCTGATGCGGCTTGCAGCCCATAATGCAGGAGGACAGACTGAGAGACCAGGGAAGAGTTGCGGAGTTACCCACAGTGGGTACGGCTTTGCAGGTGTGGAGAATGATAGGAACCTGCTCCACCTGTGCGTGCCGGTGGACTGGGGAAGAGTTGCGGAGTTACCCACAGTGGGTGCGGCTTTGCAGGTGTGGAGAATCATCGGAACCTGCTCCACCTGTGCGTGCCGGTGGACTGGGGAAGAGTGCAGAGTTACCCACAGTGGGTACGGCTTTGCAGGTGTGGAGAATGATAGGAACCTGCTCCACCTGTGCGTGCCGGTGGACTGGGGAAGAGTGCGGAGTTACCCACAGTGGGTGCAGCTTTGCAGGTGTGGAGAATGATAGGAACCTGCTCCACCTGTGCGTGCCGGTGGACTGGGGAAGAGTGCGGAGTTACCCACAGCGGGTGCGCTTTGCAGGGGTGGAGAATGGTAGGAAACTAGCCCACTTGTGCGTGTTCATGGTTCTGAAGGATGCTGAGACCTCCCAGGTGCCTCAGTGGACAGCTGGTGAGTGTGGATTCTAATTACACCACCAGAGCCCTAGAGACTAAATGAGGCAAGAAGTCTCCATTTGAGCGATGGTCTTGCTAACCACAGGTTCATCTGTCAGGGCTCCACAAGGAAGCAGCACACAGGTGACAGCGTGGGTTTGTGATGAGGACCTGCCATTCAGAAGAGAAGGTTACTCAGATTCCTCCTGGCTGGTCTGGGGTGTTCTATGCTTGTAAAAGAAGTTTAATGAGGAGGCTTACCTGTTGCTTGAACGAAGGACGAGGCTGTCTTTCTCACTCTGTAGATAGCTGCAGCATTGAAGCCATGCTGTCTTGTGACAGGAGGATAATCAAGGCCAAGTCCTATGTCAGTAGGAGGAGACAGAAAGACCACAAACTTCTACTAAGCACCGGATGTGTGAGAGGCTCCACTTGGGACCCCGCACACACCTGCTGTGGTCCTTGCACCTCCCAGGACCCAGGAAGGCACCTTCTCTTTTTAATAGGTGCAGATTTGTGGTAGGAAAAGGACGTGGCTGTCATGCAGGTAGAAGACAGCACAGTAGTAATTTAAACCCACCTCTGTTTATTCTAGACCTCATCCAATTGTTTTTGAATTTTTACCGGGTGCAAGAGCAGTGGAGCAGGACCCCAGTGTTCTGCGCTGGCCGCCGTAGCTGGTTCCTCCCCATGCACACACTGCAGATGATAGTGTATGGGGTGCCACCCCCACAAAGTATCTAGGAATTATTGTTTACGTGTGGAAATAGAGTATGTATGTGTTTGAGGTTATAGAAGTCGAGAGATAGGAGCAGATCATTAGCCATGAGCAAGGGTTAGAAGTCAGATTACATCACTGTTCAGTCTGCATCCCCACATTAGCACAGTTGGGGCTGTAAATGATGGAAGACGTAATTCAAAATGGATTAAACAGTGAGACACATTGTTTCAGGAAATAAGTATGCTCAGTCCAACGTTGGCAAAGTCTGGAAGTCAGTGCCGTCATTGGCAAACTAGCTGGTCTTCTGCTCTGTAGCCCTTTCATGTGTTCATCACGACAAAGTGGTTTTTGTAAGCACAGGTGTTTCTTCTTCACACGACATCTAAAGCTCAGAAGAAAGACGATTCATGGGCTGGAAAGATGGCTTAGTGGTTAAGCGCTTGCCTCTGAAGCCTAAGGACCCCGGTTCGAGGCTTGATTCCCCAGGACCCACGTCAGCACAAGGGAGTGCACGCATCTGGAGTTCGTTGCAGTGGTTGGAGGCCCTGGCGTGCCCATTCTCTCTCTCTGCCTGCCTCTTTCTCTCTCTTGTCTGTTGCTTTCAAATAAATCAATTAAAATGAACAAAAAACTTAAAAAAAGAAAGATGATTCATTACTCTTTTGTTTTATTTTAAAATTTGTCATGAGAGCATAAGAGAGAATGGGCATGCCAGGGTCCCAGCCACTGCAGTCGAACTCCAGACACATACGCCACTTTGTGCACACGTATGACCTTGTGTGCTTGCGTCATCATGTGTGTCTGGCTTGCATGGAACCTAGGGGGCCAAACATGGGTCCTTGGGCTTCACAGGCAAGTGCTTTAACTGCTAAGCCATCTCCGCAGCCCTGTAATTATATTTTGAGAACTAGGAAGACTTGCCCATGAGCTTCTTGTCCCTATGTGACTCCTTAGGACTGTGTCATGTCCCCAACCCAAGCCAAACACTGGCTAGAGGAAAGAATGAGGTGACAGCTTTTGTCTCTGGGGCCAAGGAGGGACAAAGTCTCTCTTCCTGAAACACATGGATAGAGAGAGGGCATGCTAATAGGGATTCTGTTAGGAAAGACCTTTGGGTGGGCAGACTGCACGGTCTAAAAATGTGTAGGTATCTGGCTAGGAGATCCCGTGAAATATGTTTTTATTTCTGCTTTCTGAGCCAAAGAAAGGTGCCAGGCTCCATGATGTTTAAAGAGCTACAGTGATTTAAGCCCTGTCAATCCATGTGTGATTAAAGATACTGAAATGACTTAGATACAGACTTTCAGTAATTTAGCATCCTCCTCCTCCCCAACTTCCATAAAACATTTTTTTTGTCAATGTGCTTCTGTGGATCTGGGGGGTAGGGTGGTGTTGAGGTTTTGGGGGTGTCGGTAGGGGGTACGGCTAACAGCTGTTCATGACTGCTACTCCCTGGTTGGAGTCTGGGGAATCCTATGGCTACTGCTTACTGTTTTGGCTAAAGCCTGGTGTGACCACCTTTGTGCCATTAAATGCACTGAAAATTGGGGTTGTCACTTCTGAAAGCCAAGTGTCCGCCTTCCACCCACAGCAACTGCGACTCTGGGCGCCGAGTCCCCCCTTCAGCGTGTGTGAGATGGCTGGCTTTGTGCCTGCGGGGAGCCTCCTGCGGAGGGTCCTGAGGGAACATGGGGTGTCGGGCCTGTCCCTCTGTGCATTGCATTTCTGTGTGAAGAAGAAATGTGCCCTGCTACACGCCAGTCACCAGAGCTTTGCTCTTGCCGTCATCCTCAGGGAGATCCTGCTCAGCTCCTCCAGTACCACAACCTCGGGGAGTCCAGACCCATCCTCCGGGGACCCTGCGGTCAGTGCCCTTCAGCAGCAGCTCTTACTCATGGTGGCTCGGAGGACACAGTCGGAAACTCCACGGGTACGTGTGCCGGGCGTGAGTCAGGTCCTGCCTGGTGGCTGCATGGTTTCTCACTGCCACTGCGAGGACCACAAAAAGAGAGACCGCATAGGCAGCAGTTAGCCCTTTGCTGAAGTTGCCAGGATTCTGCTGTCTCACTTGCTGCTCCGAATGCTTTAGAAATTCGTTCCTCTTGATCTTTGGTTACCAAGTTGCGTGAATCCCTTAAGAACTCACTGGGCTGGTTTGCTTTACCTCAGGTGGTTTTGTAAGTGTACGTATGTGTGTGAAGTGTGTGTGTGTGTGTGTGTGTGTGTGTGTATTGGGAGTGAGCATGAACCTAGGACAGAGGACAATCTTGAGTGTTGTTCTTCAGTCTCCAGCCACCTTTTTCTTTCCCCACAGGGCCTCTTACTGGCCAGGCTGGCTGGGAACCAAACCCCAGGACCCTCTTGTCTCTGCCTCCCCAGTGCTGGGGTAACAAGTGTCCATTACCACACTCAGCTTTTTATTTAATTCTAGGAATTGAATTCAGTTCCTCATGCTTATAAGGCAAGAACTTTACCCAACTAACTGTCTTCCCAACCCAATATCTGCTTTTTTTAAATATAAATGAAGGCAAAGGTCTTTTTAAAAAATATTTTATTTATTTATTTTGCAAGCTGAGATTTCTTATTCATGTCCATTCACTCATCTGGTCAGGCCTGAATGAGACTCTGGAGAGGCTGAGCAAAGATTCCAAATCAGTGGCACCATAGCATAGTGGATGTAGACCCAGACATACCATGCCCATGCCTCATGCCTGGGCCTTGCTTGGGAAGGAAGAGCTTGGGGAAGGCTCCCTCAGAAAAGGGATGCTTGGGGAAGGGTAGGTCTCTGGGTCAGAAACGGGCCCAAGTTCATGTGAAAATTTGTTACTGTCTAGGGGTCTCACCTTCATTTACTCTGCTGATTAAATAATTATGGGTCAGGAAAGTGTCTAAAAAGAATAGGGTTTATTTTAGAGGTATTTCAGAGTCAGAGGGAAAGAAAGTAGAAGAAATAGCATCCTCTGTGGCAGGAGGGGATTTCCAGAGCTGGAAAAGTCCAGTTTCCATGGGAACTAAACTTAAATTTTTTTTAAAAAAAATATTTCTTTGAGAGAGAAGGGGGAAGAGAGAGAGAGAGGGAGGGAGGGAGAGAGAGAGGGAGAAAGAATGGGCTAACCAAAGCCTTCAGCCACTGTAAATGAACTCCAGACACATGCACCACCTTGTGAATCTGGCTTGTGAGGGTCCTGGGGAATCCAACCTGGGCCCTTTGGCTTTGCAGGCAAATACCTTAACCACTCTCCAGTCTCAGGAACCAAAGTTTTATTGAATGGGAAACCTCACCCATCCAGAGCGTATGGTTGGTCAACTTGAGTGAAGGTGAAAGGCACTGATTGGTTTATTTGTTCAGTACAGTGCAGGTTCCAGGAAACTTACCAAGGCGGCCGGCAGGTGCAGGTGGGAGAATTCACCCAAGCCTGGAGGGAGGAGGTGGGGGTGGAGTCACCACTCCACTCCCCACCTTGGGTTCTGAAGGGCTCCTTGTTCCCATCCTTTCTTCTAAGCAAAGGAAACTGACTAGCTCCTGTAGCGTTTCAGCTCCTCAATTTTTTGAGTTCGCCTTCCTCTGACAAGGTCCCCGTTCCTTTTGGAGTATTTCATTGTTGCATAATCAATACAGTTTTATGTTAGGTTTTAGGATGGCTTAACCAAATTTTCCCAAAGAGTGCTTGATAAGACAGGGCATGGAAATTTATGCACCACTGGTCAGGTGTACAAAATAACTAAATAAACAAACAGATTACTGTCCATCTAACCGAGCTCACGGTGATCTGGAGTCTGTTGCTGTTGGTGTGCAAAGGTCAGAGTTCAAGGGTTAGTGAGGGGAACTGAGTCCCACCTGGACAGAGCCTCCAAGGAATCGAGTATTCAGTCCATCCCACCAAGACTTCAGGACATTCTCTTGGTCTTGTCTGTGCACCAAGGCCTCTCTTCTCTCCTTCCAGGGTCTCTGAGTGCCAGGAGTGGTACTCCTAAGCCCGTGGGCAGGGGTAGATGTGGGTCAGCCGTGCATCTGATAGCAGAGGCCTGAGCCCAGTCTGCATGGTGACTGTGGGTAAGGTTCCTGCCCAGCTTTGGGTGGCGCTGGCTTTCTCCTGGCTGACCACTGGAGAGGCTGCTGTTTGTCCCTCCCCCGGACCCTGTGACATGCAGCGTTTTCCCCTGCACCCGCAACTTTGAGACCGCCCATGTTTCTGGACCTCTGAGGGAAATCGGACCACAGCTGTGGGCTTGGTTCAACACCTCTGCAGGTCTGTGAGCTCGGTTAGTCCCACCCCAGGGGACAGCACATTGTTCTCACGCCAGCCCTGGTGTGCATAGCCGTGTAGAATGTGTGCTGTCCCTAACACGCCTGGCTCTTCCTGGAGGAACTGGCCGCCTTCTCCCACACTCCCGCCTCCAGCATACCTTGGTGTTGAGCCATGAAGGAAGGTTCCATAGAAATGTGGAGATAGCTTGGGAGTGTGTGGCTGCCTGTGATCCCATGAGTGACAGACTCCAAGGCAAGGAGACATTGTGGATCACTGACCTGTTGATCTGACATCTCAGAAACATCTCAGAGCAGAAACTCAGAAGTGAGTAAAGATACAATACACCAGCAATGGCCACAGCACTCCTTATCCCTTTTCACATTTAAAATTCTGTAAGTAACACAATGACATAAAACCGAACCAAAAACTATTCATCTGTAGGGTACTGATGTTAGTTACTTAACCAAATTCACTGATGAGCTTCTGTCTTTGAAATATCCCTAATTTTAAATTTTCCAAGTTTTGAACTTTTCTGAAATTTAAATTTAAAATGTTTAAATCTTCACTCTCTGTATATAGAGAAGTAGAAAAATAAAGCTTACATCCTCCCTCCTGGAGATCCTGTGCACATTACAAGGGTCTCATGCCAGAAAAAAAAAAAAAAAGTTGTACTATTTAGTTAAGCAGAAAGTTAAATAAGATTTTTGCTACAAAACAAAAAATAGATGGTTTTCCGCGCATGCCCCAGCAAGTGCTGGTGGCAGGATGAGATGCTTTCGGTGGGTTCTAGGAGCTGAGCAGATGCTGGCCGTGGAGATTCAGGCTCGTCAAGCCCTTCTGCTGTGCTTGGCGGAGACTGCAAACGCACTGGACTCAGGAGCTCTGTCCATAGAAGCGGTGGCCCAGGCCGGGGAGGGAGCTGGGGCGGTCTCTCGTCAGGGAGGGTGAGTTGAAGGACGTGAAGCTGCCCCAGCAGAGGTGGCTGGGGAAAGGCCTGCGGGTGAGGCAACAGCAGGGGTGGTCCCAGGGGTCCATGGACATGCAAGGCTCACAGCAGGAGCCTGGAGAAACAAGGGCCTGCCTCAGAGCTGCTCTGAGAGTCACTTGTTCACTGAGCGTTTCCCCCTCACCTTGGAGCCATGCTTGTGTGGAACCCTGGCTCTGCCCTTTCTCTCTACTCTTCCACACTCAGCAGACTTTGCAGGAGACCCACTCATGAACCCCTCAGTGTCTGACACCAGAGCCCCCTCCCCTGCCCCCAACTCCATCTGTACACCCCCTTAGCATGGGGCTCTCTTGTCATCCCTGCAGTATTCCTCAGCCACTAGGGTCACGGGGGCGTCTCTACCCTCTGAGGTAGAATGACTGAATGAATGACTGAATGATGAGTAAAATTTTGGATTTTGCATCAGAAAACGAGCAGCAGGAACCTTTTAAGTTCACCTAGACATTGTCCTGTGAACATAGGTGTTCATAAGAGTCAAATAATTTCTTCTTTCCATTAAATTTTGAGATTTTGTGTGTGGGGGTATATGTGATGTGTGGTGTATGTATGTGTATGTGCAGATGCCTGCCCCGTGTGTGTGTGTGTGTGTGTGTGTGTGTGTGCGCGCGCACGTGTGTGCAGAGGCCAGAGGAGAACATCCAGTGTTGTTCTCTCATCCCTCATCTACTCACCCATGTATTTCCTGTCCCTCAGCCTAGAGCTGCTGTCCATCAGCAAGCACCAGCAATTAACTCCCAAAGGACGGGGGTTACAGATGGGGGTTCGATCACGTATGGTCTAGGGAGCTGAACTGGGGATCGCTGACCCCAGAGGCCCTCATGCTTAAGTGGAAAGCGCTCTTTAGCCACTGAGCTATCTCCCCAGCCTTGAAACTTAAAAAAAAAAAAGAGGGGGCTGGAGTAGTTAAGGCACTTGCCTGCAAAGCCTAATGACCTGAGTTCGATTCCCCAGTACCCACATAAAGCCAGATGCACAAGGTGGCACATGCTTCTGGAGTTTACTTGCAGCAGCTGGAAGCCCTGGCACACCCATTCTTCTATCTCTGCTTGTAAGTAAATAAAAATATTTTTAAAAAGAGAGTTTTTATAAGTAGCGATGAACAACTGAAAAAAATCTGAGATTTTACGACGTTTTACCCAAGGTCACAGATAAAATCTTCATTCACATGATCTTACTGCATTTTGTAGAGTGTTTGAGACAGGCCTCACGCTATAGACCAGGCTAACCTAAAACTCCGAGCAATCCAGTCTCAGCCTTTTAAGTCTGGGGTTGGGATAGCAGACGTCAGCCACCACATCCAGCTTGCCTGGGACCGTTCTGGACACTAGGCAGCAACCCGAGGGCGTCACGTTGAACACCAGCCGAGGAGGCGCTGAGTTCCTGACCGGTTCCAGTGCCTCAGCCCCTGACTCCCGCCCCATCCGACCGCAGCCCGCCCACTCACCTGCACCTGCACACGTGATTCTTGCCTCACCTCTTTGTGGCGCATCCAGGAAGGAATCCCCTTGGGCGGGGGGGGGGGGGGTCCTTCACACTCACACAAGCACCTTCTGCTGAGGCAGTGCCAGGCGGTTACCAGTTTCCATAATGTTCCCTCCCCCTGGAACCGAGTCCCAGCCACTCCTGGCTCTTCCAGTCTCAGCTTTGCCGTGATCGCCTTGCCTGCCCCCCCACCCCCCCCAAGCCTGTCCCAGGACGGCCTCTGTAAAGGACCACCTTTCCCCTCAGGCGCCTTCTGCATGGATATTTCAGGTTCAGCACAGCTGCCTGCTCCGTGAGCTGATTTGGCAGAAGTGCATCTGGGCTGGAGAGATAGTGGGCTTTGCCTGCCCCAGACTCCTCGAGGGTCCTGGAGGGAGCAGCCAGGCCATCGTCCCCCCCGCATGCCAGATTCTTTGACATCAGAGACTCTCCTTGAATTAGGGAAAAACAAGTCACGTCAGCTGCTCATGTGTCACCTTTAAGCACCACCAGGACCACGGTGGGAAGTCTTAGCCAGTGCTTCCTTCCAGGTTGCTGTCTCCGCCTCGCCTCCTGCACCCGCTCATTTAAACACGACTTGGGTCTGTCAACCTCCAGGCAAGGAGACTTTAAGCCTATTTTGGAGACATCAAAGGGCACAAGGCTGCTGGCGGGGTAGTGCAAGGAGCAGAATGCAGAATCTGGGAGGGACACTGGCCCACCTGTGTTAACAGCAGTGCCACTCACAACAGCCAAAAGGTGGAAGCCAGGTGGATGGCCAGCAGCGCATCAGATATCCTCAAGCGGAGTATCACTCAGCCTTCAAGAGGGAGTTCTGACACATGCCACATCATGAATGAGCCTTGAGGGAGGACAGCGTGTGTGGGAAGCCAAGCAGACAGACAAAGACAAATGAGGCGCCATCTCCCTTATGTCAGCTTCCTGGGGTGGTGGGCTTCACAGGGATAGGAAGCAGATGGGTGGTTTCCGGAGGCTGGGGGAAGAGGAGAGAGGTGAATGCTGTTTAATGGTCACAGGGTTTCGGTTTTGCAGGATGAAAATATTCCTGTGAATGTACTGCTGAATTTTTACTGTTGATTAAGGCCTGGGAAACAGCTCGGTGGGGACGAGCGCTTGTTGCACCAGAATGAGGACCCGCAGTCAGTCCCCAGCACGCACCTTGGATTTTTGTTGTTGTTTTGAGGTAGGGTTTCACTCTAGCTCAGGCTGACCTGAAATTAACTATGTCATCTCAGGGTGACCTTGAACTCATGGTAATCCTACTACCTCTGCCTCCCAAGTGCTGGGATTAAAGGTGTGTGCCACCACGTCCAGCTTCTTTAAAAAAAATTTATGAATATCCAGTCCTCCTGTATCTTAGCATCCCTTTCCCTCTTTGGGGGGAAATTTCTACCAGGATTTTGTTGAAAATACTCACTATGCCTTCAGTGTGAAATTCTTCTCTTTCTACTATAACATGAATTCTTAAGGTTTATCTCTTCATACTGTCCTGAATATCTTGAAATTCCCACTCATGTCTTCCTATTAATTTTTCTTTTGGTTTGTTGGAATGTTCTAGATCTTATCTTCTAGCTCAGATATTTTGTGTTCTTTATCCATTCTACTAGTGAGACTTTCAACAATATTTTTTTTCTTATTTTATTTTATTTTTCATTTCTAACCTTTCTTAATGGTATTTCCTTTTTTTTTGAGGTACAATTTTGTTCTAACCTAAGCTGGCCTAGAATTCACCATATAGTCTCAGACTGGCCTCAAACTCACAGTGATCTTCTTGCCTCAGCCGCCCAAATGCTGGGCTTAAAGGCATGTGCCACCATGCCAGTATTTCTTCAGTATTTTTATTTCCTTACTCATATCTTGTATCAACCTCCTTATTTTGTCAAGTTGATTTCCTGTGTTCTCCGCTAGGAGTTTACTTTCTTTGGTTCCTTTGATTTTTTTGAACAAACTTGTGGTCATTCTTTTGAAACCCTTGGCATTTCATGTAGATATGTCTCACTGGAGGTTATTTCTGCTGAATTTATAATTTTTGGAGAAATTATGTTGTCTTGATTTTTGGTGTTTCTTGTATTATAATGTAGATATTTTTGTATCTTGAATTATGTTAATGTGTGGGTTTTTCTAGCTATCTGATATACTCTTTGACATGTAAATTTAAAGTTATATCTTCAAGGAACAAGCCCAATGTGCCAGGTGTGGCTCCTATACAACTCTCAGGCTAATAGTAGGAGTGACCCAAGATGTTGGATATGTCTGCCATGCGAATATTCTAGTGTCAAATTAACAATAATATTTCTTTTTTTTTACAACTTAGTAATTATTTATAAATAAAATTTCCTTTTCTTTGTTTAAAAAAAAAGTGGGATGGTCGCGCATGTCTAGAACCTTATCGCGAGGGGGCTGCAGATGGGAGAATCAGCTGTCTTGGGTCCTGCACCCCCAGCCCCCGCCACCCTGCGTGCACAGGAAGCAGCCCTAACTGCCGAGCCGTCTCTCTAGCCCTCTTCTACGTGAAACATGTTGGATAATATTTCAGAATTTGAGCACCTGTTTTTGTATCCTTTTTGTTTTGCAGTGTTGGGAATTGAACCCAGGGCTTCAAACGTGCTAGGAAAGCTGTCTACCACTAAGCGATGTCCCCGGCCCTTGTGTTTTATGGTGTGGCACTGACAGTGGCATGCCACAGTGACTCCCTGTGTCTGCTTTTGTTTTTTTTGTCTTCTTATTATTTCGGTGTCTAAAAGCATGCCTGTCGGGATCTGGAAGATTCATCCTGCTCTTCAGCCCAAGGAAAATTTCACCGCGAGCAGTTTTACAAATTCGTCATCTTCCCCGGCAAGTGGATGAAGGTCTGGTACGATCGACTCACCTTGTTAGCGCTACTGGATCGGTAAGTGGTTCGCCCCGCGAGGTCCAGCTGGAGGCCACAGGGAGCAATGTCTTGCGTGCTTTTAAAGTGGAAACTGATACTTGCTAAAGTCCTCTGAATGCTTTCAAGCTTAACGCCTCTTGCTATGAGACCCTCGTGGCTTACTTAAGACATTGAATTTTGTACTTAGAATGGGAGGTGACGATTGGTGACAAAGTTTGGATTCCAAGCTAACTTTGGGACAGTCTATACTTTGATGTACCCATGCTCAGCTCTGGTATGTGTGTGTGTGTTTATGCTTGTCTCTGTGTGTGCATGTGCATACGAACATGTGTGTACATGTGTGTGAAGGCCTGGGCAGGATAACCTTTGGGGTCACTTCTTCAGACTTTATCCACCTTTTCTAAGACAGGGTCTCACACTGGCCTGAAGCTTGCCAAGTAAGCTACCCTGGTTGGCCATTGAGCCCCAGGGATCTGCCTGTCTCTGTTCTCCCAGTATTGGAATTATAGGTTCACTCCAAACCATTGACAGTTTGTTAGTAGGTTTGGGAGTTTGAACTCAGATCCTCATGCTTGTGAGGCACAGCACTTTACTGACTGATCCATCTCCCCAACCCACTGCCTTGTTTTTGTGGGAGACCTTGCAGCTTCATGTTTAGCGTGACGTCCGGCCTGCCCTGGTGAGGCCGCGGAAGAAGGGGAGGTGAAGTGGGATGGTGTCCAGCTTTCTCCTCACACCCTGGGCTCTCCTTCCCACCTGAAGCATAGTATTTTAATGCTGCTCTCGCTTTCAGACCTTTCTCTCCTTCTTACCTCCTCTTACCATTTCGCCTCATGATAAAGCACTGTGTGGGTGGAGACATGATCCCGGGTGGGCAGGGCAGGCAAGGGAAGGGAGGCAGGTTTGAGTTCACTGTGGCACTGTGGGGGAGGTGGGGGGAAGATGGGGAGCCTGTTTCTGTTGCCCCTGGCTCAGGATGAGCAGAGTGTGCACGGTGGTCTTTAAAGGCTGTATCGTTGATAGGAAGATAGGTCTAAAAATTTAAGAGACTAAAGCCAGGTGTGGCTGCATATGCCTGTAACTGCAGCGCTGAGTGGGGCCGAGGCAGGAGAGAAAAAATAAAAAGATGGTGTAAGCTCCAGGTTCAGAGAGAGACCCTGTATTAAGGAAGAAAGGCAGAAGAGTGACAGAGAACACCCACGGTCTCTTCTCGCCTCTGCATGGGGCACACACATTTGCACACATGCACACACACATACCAAAAAATTCAAAATACTACCATTAATGCTCGCACAGCAAATGCTGTTCAGAGCTCAGCACCAGCCCACGGGGACAGTGGCAAGGCTGCCTGGCTGCCTGTCAGTCCCCAGTGACTACTTGTTACAGTAGTGTCTTAAGTGGTGTGATCACACACACTCACACACAAATGATAGTCTTGCAAAATTACAACAGTAAATTTCAGGACCCACAAGTCAGGGAATGGCATTATAATTGTTTCACTGACAATATTATGTTACCCCAGGGCACACATATAAGGGAAACATTGAGTACTTAACTAACATTCCAAGATAATACTTTCTGTTTGATGAGATTTTAAAATACCATTTTTTTCTGTAAAAGGAGTTATTGAGAGTTGAAGTAGTTTGTGTTAAACCTTTATATGAAAAACAAATCTTTTTATGTGCATATGTTCAGTATTTTAAAATCTACTCCAGTGACAAATGATCGGAAATAGAGTTGAAGCCTACAGGTGATAAAGATTGCTGCCACTTTCTCCATGTGCACACGCGTGTGTGCAGGTGCACTAGCATGTGGCGGCCAGAGGTCAGCAGGGGAGGTCTTCCTCAGTTCTATGGCGTTGGAGACAGGGGCTCTTGCCGAACCTCAAGCTGGCCAGGTCAGCCAGGCCAGTCAGCAGTCCTGGGCTCTCCTTGCCTGCCTCCCCCATGCTGCTGCACGCCTGGCTTCATGTGGGATCTGAACTCAGGTCCTTGTGCTTGTGCAGCAGTTTCTCAACCAGTCAGCCATCTTTCCAGCCCCTCTTATTTTTTTAAAAAAGATTTTTATTTATTTATAGGGAGAGAGAAAAAAATAATAATATGGGTATGCCAGGGCCCCTTGCCACTACATATGAGCTCACCATGTGTCACTTTGTGCATCTGACTTCATGTGGGAACTGGGGAATCAAACCCAGCCCATCAGGCTTTGCAAGCGCATGCCTTAACTGCTGAGCCATCTCTCCAGCCCTCTGTTTTATTTTGAGAGGGTCTGGCCTCAGTTGTAACAAGTGTTCTGCTCTGATGTGGGATGCTGATTGTTGGAGCCACCTTCACATTGCTAGGATAAAACACCCAACCAAAGCAACCGATGGGAGGAAAAGGTTTATCTTGGCTTACAGTCTCCAGGGAAGCTTCATCATGGCAGGCAGGCAGGGAAGGAAAGGCAAAGGATGGCAGAGCAGAGGCTGGGCATCCCTTCTTCCCAGGGCAGCTGCCAGAAAACAGCCAAACAGAGAGAGAGGGAATGAGCTCAGCTCTGGCAAGGGGGCGGCCGGCCTGTGAGATTCCCAAAGCCCGCCAGGGCGCCAGCCACACATCTCCTGCAGCAAGGCTCCGCCTCCCCAGTTGCCGCCAGCTGGGGACCAGGCCTTCTTCGGGACACACGAGGCTATGGGGACATTCCACATTCAAACTACCACACTGATGAAGGGGACTCTCTCTCTCTCTGAGTGTGTGTGTGCGGGTATGCATGAACACGTGCCTGGAAGAAGCATGTATAAAAAGTATTTTCCTCTTAATTTTGATGTGAAACTAAAATAACTAAAAAGTAAGCATACTAAGTTTAAAACCTGTTTGTTATTATATAAATGCCAGGTTCAAAGTGATCGACTATTTCTGCTTAAGGGATCTTGGTTAAATAGGAGAAAACCCATATTTTCTACAAACAAATACTGGTGAATTCAAAGTTCTTGTGGGGTATCCACTAACCCTTGGCCTCCTTCTCCCTTGACCTTGTGGTCCACATAGTCTTTTACTCCTTCTCAGCCAGTCATTCCCACATCTCTGCCTGCATCTGGTCTCCTGTTGAGGTCTCCTACCTCTGTAGGTTTGGTTCCATCTCTGCTCATCTCTCATGCCCCCTTCGACTTCTGCCAGTCCCTTGCTTAGCACCTTGGCCCATCCACTTTCTCTCTCCTGCAGTCCTTCCTGTCATGGACCACACCCGTCCACCTTTGGTTTCTTGCCTTGGTGCTTCATTCCCTTCCTAGGAACATCGTGAATCTCCCTTCACTCCTTTTGTATATCCACCTGACTACATGCCTTGTCTGTGTAAGGGCCCCCTGCATCCTCCACCTCATCCCACACACCCGAGTCACCCGACCACACCACGTATGTAGCCACAGCCCAGCCAGCCAGGTCCCTTAAGTCTCTGGGAAGCCCCACGCTGTTGGAATTGGGCCCCAAACTCTGGCTCCATAGATGACCTGAAAGCATTTTCCCAAGCTGTCAGTGAAACCTTACCCAATGCTGGTTGAGAGGAGCCTGTAAAACTCTGGAACATTCCATGGCTATGGATGAAGTGACTATCTTTCCCAGTAAGCCCACTGCAGTAGCTAAGGGGGTTCAATAGGATTACATTTCATTTATTCCAATAACAGAGACCCGGGGGCAAAGTAAGGCTGTTGTGCAAGTGTGTAAGCAGCACAAGTCGTCAGTGTGATGGTTCACACTGCACACGCCCCCTGTGGTCCCTCACTTCCGGTGTGTCTTGATGCATGCAGGTGTGCTCGGCCTCATGGTGCATGGTCACACTTGAATCTTACTTCCTCTGTCTGTTTACCTGTTTGGCACAGAACCGAAGACGTCAAGGAGAACTTGGTGGCGATTTTGCTGAGTGTCCTGGTTTCCCTCTTGGGCTTCCTGACTCTGAACCGTGGCTTCTGCAAAGACCTGTGGGTCCTTCTCTTCTGTCTGGTCATGGCCAGCTGCCAGTACTCCCTGCTTAAGGCAAGAGCCCCTCCCGTTCTTTCCACGTGTGCTCTCTCTAGTATAACCTTGCAATCTTGAGGTAACACAGGCACTCTGGTTTGTGTTTTAGAGCGTACAGCCCGACCCTGCCTCTCCAATACACGTAAGTTTCCAAATGCAGGCCAGCTTGTCCGCTTTGAGACAGGGAGAGGCGGAAGTCCACTCGAAAGGCCAAATGTGCATATGTGTCTATGTGGAGTAAGGGAGTCAGAGTACCAAGTGCAAATCTGAATGCATGGCGGCCAAGCTCCAGCTAGCTCTAAGTGCATGGTGTGACGGCAGCGGGGTGGTCCGGCCCGAGGTGGAGCCAGTGTGACGGCTCCTTTCCGCCCAGCTGGCCTCTTGTCAGGAAAGACGCCACAGCCCGATGGGATGGTCTGCAGACTCTGCCTGCCTTTGCTTCCCCTTCTTCCACTTGAGCTGAGCATGCTGTCGGTCCTCACGGTGCTTCACTTTCCCCATGTGTGAACAAGGCTAATAAAAGTGTCTGTGTGACTCAAGTAATGCATGTGACGTGCTTAGAACACTGGCTGGCACCTGGCAGGCACTCCGTGAATACCAGCTGTTCCTCCTGGTACCATCGTTCTATCGGCATGAGCCATTATGCTTTAGAAAAAAATGTCTATTTATTTATTTATTGGAGAGAGACAGAGAGAGTGACTATGGGTAGACCGGGGCCTCCTGCCATTGGCAAGCAAACTCCAGATGCATGTAGCTGGCTTTATGTGAGTGCTAGGATATCGAATCCAGCCTGTTAGGCTTTGCAAGCAATTGCCTTTAAACTGCTGAGCTATCCCTCCACCCCCCCACCCCATGAATCATTCTTATTTCAAAAACTTGTTGTGTGTATTTTGGGGTAATTTATGGTAATTTGGCAATGTGCACATTGTGGATGATTAAATTGAGCTTTTAAAGCTATCCATCATTTCACGTGCTGTTTTATTTTTTTTTCAAATAAACTTTCAGCAAATTTCAAGGAAATTACTGACTATAGTCACTGTAGTGTATCATGGCTCTCTAAGCTCCTCTCCTGTCTACCTGACTGTACCCTTCACCGACGCCTCCCATTTGCCCTCACCTGCCCCGGCGGCCACCGTTCCTCTCTGTGCTGTGAGGCATTGGATTTCGTTATTTCCCGCAGATGAGGGAGTTCATGCAGTGCTTACTTTTCTGTGGCTGGTTTGTTTCGCTAGCCTGATGTTCTCCAGATTTATTCATGTGGTTGCAGATGATGAAATTTCTTTCTTTTGAAGGACTGAGTAGGGTTCTGTGTGTGTCTGTATACATGCATACCACATTGTCAGGTCCACTCTTCCATCTCCAGATACTTGTGTCGTGGACGTAGCCTGGCCGTGAGCAGTACGTGCACGTAGAGGGCAGATGACCCTTATCTCGTCCTTTCCTTGGGGTGCTGACCCTCACCTTGGATTGATAAATCCAGTGGGAGTTCTACTGGGAATTTTTTGAGAACTTCCTTCCTGTTTTCCATAAGATCTCTACCATTCATACACAAGGGTTTCACCTTCTCCACCAAAACTTACCTTTGCTGGTTTTGATAAATGCCATTCTAATGGGTGTGAGTTGATTACTTATTGTGGCTTTCATTTCTATTTCTTCAAATCCATATTCTTTGTGAATGAAGCTGCTCTCCTCTTATTCCTTATTTTCTTTTTGTTGTTGTTGTTTATTTTTATTTATTTGTTTGAAAGTGACAGAGAAAGAGGGAGAGAGGGAGAGAGAGAGAATGGGTGCATCAGGGCCTCCAGCCACTGCAAACAAACTCCAGATGCATGCGCCTCCTTGTGCATCTTGCTAACATGGGTCCTGGAGAATCGAGCCTCAAGTCAGGGTCCTTAGGCTTCACAGGCAAGCACTTAACTGCTAAGCCATCTCTCCAGCCCCCTCATTTTCTTTTTTATTTGTGTGTGTCGTGTGTATATGTGTGCCTGTGCGTGTCCACATGTGTGTGCCAGAGGTTGATCCACATCAGGTAATTTCCCCAGTTGCTCTCCACATTGCTATTTTTTTTCTTTTTCTTCTTAGCTTTTTCGAGGTAGTGCTCACTGTAGCCCAGGCTGACCTGGAATTCATTATGTAGTCTCAGGGTGACCTTGAACTCACAGTGATCCTCCTACCCCTGCCTCCAGAGTGCTAGGATTAAAGGTGTGTGCCCCCATGCGTGGCTCCTCCACGTTGCTTTTCCGAGGCAGGATCTCTCATTGAACCTGGAGCTTCAGAGGCTGTCCTGTCTTGGTCTCCCAAGCACCTGCGTCACAGGCATCTGCTACCATGCCTGGCATTTCACATGGGTGCTGGGGATCGGAACTCAGGTCCTCATGCCTGTGTGGCAAGCACTTTATCTCCAGCCCCTTTCCTCAGTTCAAATTATTGTCTTTTAACCCTACAATGCAGGCTGATTTGCAACAGACCCTGGGCTCACCCAAACTGATGAGTTGGTGCCCTGGCATTCTGCACCCCTCCCCCAAGCACACATGCCCTCTTCTGGGCCCAGCCTTGGGCTTCTGCCCCCCACCCCGACTCCCAGAGGGTCCTTCCTGCCTTTGTCATGGCAAGTGTCCGTGACTCTGGACAACCTTCACAGTGAGAGAAAGCAGTATCTCTCATCTATTGTGCTTCTTAAAAAATCATATCTGGGTTGTAGGACTGATTTTTTAATATGTGCTAGCTCGTAGCAATTAAGAAAAGCTCATAATTGGATGATCACATGGTAACAGATGCTGTCTTGTTAAAGTCCTCTGTTCCCCATAATTGGTTTACATATGATACATCTTTTATCCTGGAGTCTGAATGTCAGGATAAGTAGCGGCGGCATAATTAGGGAATTATTATGATGTATTGTGGGGATTATCCTCGGAAACCTGAGGTAGATGGCGTGTGAGAAATGTGCAGCTATGAAGTCCTGCAAAGCCCACGCTAGACTCCCATCACCCGCTTACCTCCCGTAACTGCACCTCACGGTGGGCTGTTTCACCAGGTGACTAGGGGAGGGGAGGCCTGAGTCCTGTGTGACTTCCAGAGCATGTTAGGATGGAGGCTGTCACGCTAGCCACATGTGAACTCAGTGCACCTGCAGTGTTGCAGCTGTGACCCCGTGTTACTGTGCGGAGCTGGAGCCAGACTGTGTGCTTCCTGCCGGACCAAGCTGCATCCGAGCTCTGAGCAAGCGTGCCACGGGGAGACGAGGAGAAGTGATTTTTCTTACTGTCACCGTGAGACCTAGTCAGACATGTAACTATGTTCTTCGAAGTAATTAATTCGCTTACACAGATTTCCAAGTAGATTTGGCCCTGATTTGAGTTGGCATTTCTCCAACAGCTCTGATGAAGAAAGAACGGAGCTATAAAATATTTCCTCGCGCGGAGCGAGGGAACCATGTGGGTAGTTAGAGGCCAGATTTACGACCTCCCGTGTTAAAGATGAGAAGACTCCAGGATGGGTCGGCCCAGAGAGGAGTGGAGATTGGGGCAGAGAGCCAGTGTCAGGCCTGCTGCGGTCGCTAACCCTGGCCAGGGCCCATTCTGGGGGTGGTGGGGGGGCTGCCAGGCTGTGTGCATTTGAGAGGAAGTAGTTATTAATGAATTCAGCCAGTATTGGTCTTAAAGTGGCAGAATAGCTTTTCTTCTGTGCCTCTTTCCACAAGTGGGGGTGGCAGTTTCACACAAGTCCTCTCTGCCCCTTACTCTCTTCTGGCCCGAATGAGGGCAGTAGGTGTCTCGGGGTGCCCGAGGGTCACATTTGAAGAGGGCAGAGCTGGCAGGGCCCAGTGTGGGAAAGCAGGTCAAGATGAGTCACGTGGCCGCTGTGGGGTTTCACCTTGGTCACCCTGCAGCTGGGCCCGTGGCTGTGGCTGTGGGAGGGTCAGGCACTGGCCCAGCAGGTGGTGGGAGGAAGCCCTGAGCTGGTTGAAACTGTGAAGCCGGACTGAAGGGAGGCCATGAGGAGTTCCCAACTTTTGTGCCCTTGAGGCTCAGCTGTACCCCAGCCTTAGTCCTCTGAGATCCTCTCAGACAACTCATCTTCTTTGTCAAAAAGCAGCTTTGCTTAGCAGAATTTGCAGAGCGTCGGCCATCCCCTCTCTTCCCATGAGCACCATGTAACATCAGCTTTCCAAAGCAAAGAGCCAGCAACAAGTTCACAAGTCATAAATCAATGTGCGGTTCGTAAACCAACCAGGAATGAGGGGAGCGTATGCTTGGAAAATCATGAACAGCCTGGAGTGGGGAAAAAAGTGACCAGGTAGTGTATAAGAAGGTGGCTT
Source organism: Jaculus jaculus (assembly GCF_020740685.1). NCBI lineage: Eukaryota > Metazoa > Chordata > Mammalia > Rodentia > Dipodidae > Jaculus > Jaculus jaculus. The sequence continues at coordinate 10,944,006 of NC_059106.1, read as the reverse complement.
CACTGGGAGGTTGTTGTGGGATTCTGTGACTCTTCCACCACACGGGGACCACTGTGTGACAAAGGTCACTTCTGGCCAGGCTCACGGGAAGTTCACACACACGCTGCAGCTGGCATTCGTGTGACAGCCTTCCAGATAACTCCTCGCTGAAAGCCTGGGCGCTCCTCGGGGTGCACTTGAAAGTCAAAGGCAGACTAGTGCAACCCAATGAGAGACAACCCTCAGACCCCACTTGGTGGAGTGAGTGGAATTTTTTTCTATTGAAGACTTAAAAAGTCAATACTAAGGGATATCAATTGACTGATTCTTACGTAAGGTCAGCAGGTAGAGGACCTGGAGATTTTTAAAAAAATATCTTTTATTTATTTGAGAGAAAGAGAGAGAGAATAGGGGCACCAGGGCCTCCAGCCACTGAAAATCAACTCCAGATGCATGTGCACCCCTGTGCATCTGGCTTACGTGGGTCCTGGAGAATCAAACCTGAATCCTTTGGCTTGGCAGGCAAATGCCTTAACTGCCAAGCCATCTCTCCAGCCCCAGACCTGGAGATTTTATTAGCAAGAGTTCTCGGGGACTGAGGTGTATAAAAGTGCCTGAGGTACTGTGTGTTTGTGATCATGAGAATAGCTTTGGGATCCAAAATTCAGGATGGGAACACAAGGTGGGACCTAATGATGGCCACAAAAACAAGCTCTTGCTCAGGCAACCAGGCTACATTTTATTAATGACCCTCACAAAGGAAGTTTTTGTTTTTATTTATTTGAGACAGAGAGTGGGAGGAAGAGAGAGAGAATGGGCACACCAGGGCCTTTAGCCACTGCAAACAAATTCCAGACAGAAGGGCCACCATGTGCCTCTGGCTTACATGGGACCTGAAGAATTCGACTTGGGTCCTCAGGCTTTGCAGGCAAGCGCCTTAACTGCTAAACCATCTCTCCATCCCACCATGTAAAGGAAGAATTGAACTTTGAAGATCCAAAAGGGCATCGCAGGATATTCAAGGCCAAAGACTTTCTCAGTTCCTATGCAATCTTACTCTGTGTGTGTGTGTGTGTGTGTGTATGATGAGTGTATATTATATATGTGTGTGTGTGATGTGTGTGAGTGTGGGTGATGCATACCATGACACACACATGTGTGCAAGTTAGAGGACAGCTTCAGAGGTTGGTCCTCACCTCACTGAGGCGGGTCTCTCCTCTCGCTTGCTCATTTCTGCTGTTCGCTGCTCTGCTCGCTGCTCACCAGGCTACCGGTCCACGAGCCTCTGTGAAATGTCCTTCTCTTCCCATCTCACTGTCAGTGCACGGGGATTACAGAAGCTCCACCCACTGCAGCTTCCGGCTCTGACGTGGGGCCTGGGGTCTGGACTCAGGCTCCAGTGGCGAGTCTTTATCCATGAGCCCTCTTCCCAGCCCTATACGGTATCCTTTAACCTTTTCATCTTATTATTATTACAGACATGCTTAGTATGGATACATCATGTGTTGGTACCGTCTTCTTCCCAATCCCTGCCCCCATTCCGCTAGGGTCCTCCTCAGTGAGGTTGCTGGTATTCCCCATGGGGTTGTGGGCTGTGTGTTGTGGGAGCAGCAGTCAATTGGGGGGAGAGGGAATACCTCTGGGCATGACATCCAAACCTGCGTCTTACAGTCTTTCCGCCCCCTCTTCCGCAAAATTCCCTGAGCTGCGGAGGGTGAGTTTTAAATCTGCTTCAGTGATGAGCTCTTAGGAGCCTCTGGATCTCTGCTTTGGTAGGTGTTGAGTGTCCTCAGGGTCTGTCTCCTGAACCTTGGTGTTGATTGTCAGGCTCACCCTGGAAGCAGCACTCTTGCTTGTCTCCCCAATTCCCTTGTGATTTCGTCTGGGGCTTGGCTGAACTGCGAGGGATGGTTTATCTCCTCGAGTCTCACAAGACTCATAGCTAGTGACATTTACTTATGTTTCCCAAGACTTGTCTGTCTGAGGTAACATGACCCATGTGTGTCCATTTGCACACTACATAGCTATTTATCCGAGATAACTTATTTCACTGTTTATTTGTAAGTGCATTTGACTTAACTCCAGCTTTGTTTCATTGTTTTTCTTTAGTGCACAAACAGTGTTCTTACACTCATTAATCCATGACCTACTTGGATTCAAAAGAGATTTCCTTATGAGTGCAAACATTTTCCAAGACCACGCCTGGCCTCAGGACCAAACACAGTCAGCCTCCACGGAGATTCTGGGTCTTTCTTCCTAGTCAAAGATGGCCTCAGAATAGAAGCAATTCTATTTTAGAGCCAGTGGAGATCTCTGTTGCATTTCTAAGTGTAGCACATTCAAGGCAGTGACTGAAAAACACATGCCTAGAGCCCTGTGACTTTAATCTCCGCTTTTTACACTCCAGGTAGTTCATGAATTGCAAAGTCCTCTCCCCCAGGTGTCTGGTGTTGGTTTCTCGAATCTTATGAATTGTGCATCAACTTCGGAGACATGAAGACTTTGCTGGCTCTTGTTCTGGAAAGCCAGTGTCACAATGTCACATCCTTTTCTTGCTTTTTCTTTCAGCTATTCAAGAAAATAAAATAAAGGGTGTGTCTCCTTCTCATAACAATATTTTGAGGCTGAGGTGAGGAATTATGGGATGCACGTGGTTCTCAGATGAAGAGGGTGAGAATAGCAAGATCTTTGGTGCAGGGAGATGGTCGGTCGCACTGTGCTCCGCCACATGAGACAGTGCGGACTCAGCAGGTGCATCCTTTTTGCGCACTGCCCGGCCTCCAGACACCAGGACCGGAAACCCTCTACTCAGCACTGTGCGTCTTCATAGGGAGCCCAAGCTGGCCATGTAGAAAAAAATGAGTTTCACTTGGTTTGCACGTGAAACAAACAAGACAAACAAAAGCCTCTGTTGGAGGTAGCATTGCGTCACATGCAGATTTTCACCTAGGAAATTTTAGGTCAGTTTTAAATGTTTAGGTCAATCTTGTCAGAACTGAAAGGCCCACATTCTTTTCTGATATTTTTCTCAATCTGATCAGAAAATAATGAACATCAGGCTCTTTTGGAATTTTGTGTTCATGAATTTTAATCGACAGGTGTGAGTTATTGGCTGTGAGACTGTTGTCATTGAATCAAAATGAAAGATACAACTTGGACATTGTATTTGTTTTCTAGGGACACAACCACATCATAGCCTATAGCAGACCCATCTATTTCTGTGCACTGTGTGGCCTGATTTTGCTTCTTGATGCCGGGGCCGAAGCCAGGCACCTTCCCACCTACTCTGTGTACGGCCTGAAGCTCTTCTCTCCAGAGTCCCTGCAGTCAGTCAGGGACCACTTGATAGGTGAGTGTATCCCAGGCTCACGGGGGAGTTTACTGGGAGTTGAGGGGAGACAAGCCTTCCCATTCCCTGCATGTGTGTGTACATGTACACATGTTCATGTGAGTGCATGTGTGTATGTACGTGTGTGTGTGGAGGCTGCAGGACAACCTTGAGTATTGTCCAAGTGCTATTATTTGATTGTGTGGTTTTTGAGACAAAGTCTCTCCCTGGCTTGAGGTCACTAATTAGGCGATATTGTCTGACCCCTGAGGTCCAGGAGCCTTTTGTCTCTGCCTCCCCAGGGCTGGGATCTGGAGCACACACCCCCACACCGCATTTTCACGTGGTTAGAGGAGAGTGCCAGGGTCCTCATGCTTACAAGGCAAGCCCTTTACTCACTGAGCTCTCTCCACAGCACTCCACTGCCTTGTTGTTGATTGTCTTTCGAGGTAGGGTCTCACTGTGGTCCAGGCTGTGTAGTCTCAGAGTGGCCTCAAACTCACGGATTTCTTCCTACCTCTGCCTCCCGAGTGCTGAGATTAAAGGCGTGCGCCACCACGCCCAGCTCCCCCTCCTGCCCCCCATTGCCTTTTGAATCTGTAACTGGAGAGAGCTGCCTAGCTGATTGCTGGTGTGAAGAGATAGACCTTTCCCCCTTGGCCTGCATAGCTCTAGAAGCCTGGGCGGGGGGGGGGGGGGGGGGGCGCCTTGTCAATGGGAATCTTTGAAAGGATTTTGATATCTGTGACCAGGAAATTGCAACCCTGTGACATCTGAAGCACGGTGGCTGTGGTGCCTGCTGCTGTGACCCACCCACTCGGGCGGCAGCCTCAGCCCCGTCCACTTGGTCCAGATGCTCTGTTCATGCACATGTGGGCACTGGCCTGAGGTTTGTCACCACAGCTTTCTCGGGTACGTGTGGCTTCCCTTAAATTCTAAGCACTGAGCTGCTCTCATGAGCTGTTTGCTGCTTAATTGAGATCCTGGGCCCTGAAGCCAGCCTGACACGGCTGCCTGGATCCTGGCTTTGCTGGGTCAGGATAATAGGATCTTGGAGAGGGGGATATCAAGGTAACCTATGAAGGGGGTGATGGCAACTTGAAGTCTGGGGCCCTCCCATTGCTGGGTATATGTAACAATAAAGCACAAGTCAAAAAAGCCCAAGACAATGAGATATGTGAACATGGGGTGGGGGAGCTCTGAAATGACCCTAAAGGCTGTGGCTCAGGCCCTTTTGGGTATCTGCCTTTTCTAGTTCTTAAGTCCATCCCCAATCTGAGAAGTTATCCCACTCTTCTCTCTCTTTTTAAATTTAAATTTATTTTAATTTTATTTTAGAGAGAGTGAAAAACAGAGAGAGAGAGGGAGAGAATTGGTGGACCTCAGCTCCTGCAGTTGAACTCCAGATGCGTGTGCCATGTACTGAGCATGTGTGACCTGGCACTTGCCTCACCTTTGTGCATCAAGCTTACATGGGATCTAGAGTCAAACGTGGGTCCATAGGCTTTGCAGGCAAGCTCCTTAACTTCTAAGCCATCTCTCCAGTCCTCTCTCTCTCTGTGTGTCTTAATAAACTGTCTCATTGCTGTTACCTTACTATGTGTCCCTGGTACAATTCATTATCCTGGGACACAGAGCCTGGAAACTCTAGAGGGCCACAGGTGCTCTCTAAAGTCAGCGTCTTCTCCAGTTTCAGTGCCTTGTCACCTGGATCAACATTCCACTGAAAAGCAGGGAGCAAACTGTGACCTACCTCATAAGCTATGTAGGTTTCAAGTGAGCTAGTTGCAAACACAGACTGATGACCCACACCCTGCACTGACTGGTATTACTATTTTGCCCTGGGGATTCTTGCAGTGGCATGGTGGGGTTTGCACAGCCATGAACTTGTGAACGCTTTGACCACATGGTCTGATAGTGGCAGCTTCAAGGTCTCCAGCCTCGGTCTCTGACTTGCCAACTGGAAGTCAGCCTCAAAGGGAGCTCTTGGAGCTTTAGTCAACATTACCTTTTCCCTGACCACCCGGGAGCTCCCTGATCTCCAGTGGACCCGGGGAGGATGCCCAGATGTGGAGCAAGTTTTCTCCGTGCTCTGTGTAGGTGAAAACTGGTAGGCGCATGGCCCTTGGGCCTTCTGTCCCACTTCTGTCTATCCCTTCCCTTCCTGATGCATCAGTGGCAAGCTTTACAAATGTATACACACACACACACACACACACACACACACACACACACACACACACACTACTTCCTGCAAGCCCATCTTGAGTACTGCCCTTACAACTTCACTTCCTGCTGCATCCATGGACAGAGTCAGAGTAACTTTCAGGAAAAGGCTCAGAGACTGTGTTTCAGAAAACCTCCAAGTTCATTTAGGAAATAGAAAAGAAGAAAAGTGGGCATGGATCCCAGGTTAGAACCCTAGCCAGTGCCCTTCTACTGGGAATGTTTGTTTCTGCCCTTCCTGGTATGTTTGCCTTTGTTTGTATTGTTACTTGAAGCTCACTCTCTCTCTCTCTTTCACACACACACACACCCCAAGCAGGGCTTCAGGCATCTGACTTTTATCTTCCCACCCTCCTATGAAAGGTCAGCTATAAAGGAGAAATCCGAGTTCACATACTTTATTATGATTTTAAGTAAATCAATAAATTTATTTATTTTGCAGATATCAGTGTTGGCATCTATAGTTCATAGTCACACAACAAGCTGGGCATTGGAAACAGAAAGCTGTCAGAGGATTTGAGAGGATAGATGTCATGTCGCCCTTCCCTTGCTGGCCACCACAGCCATCTTGTGTGCCTCATGGCCACCTTTCCTTTGGATCTCAGTGTAGCTCAGTGTTTCTGGTTCCACTTTTTACAGGGGCATGGATGGATCTGTGGCCTGACCTGGAGCCCTGATCCCTGTGGCTGCTGTTCACCTCACCCTTACAGGCTCTACGTTTGGCTGTCTCTCCCACCTCTTTCCATGTTAGTTAGTGCTCGTTCAGTTCCCTAAATTGGTCTCATCTTCCACCCCCTTTCAACTTTTCCTTTTCACAGCTCTTAACCCGTGTGGTGGTGATGGGCTGCCTCTTCTCATACTTGAGGCACATTGTCTCCTTTACCAGCATGCATGTAAGCTTGTCATGCTCAATGGCGACAAGCCAGGGACCCACGTCTTCTCACCATGGAATTCTTGCTTGGTGCCTGGTGTCTGTAGACACCAGATCAGCATTAGTGGGGAGGAGAAACTGACGGGCAGGGAGGTGCTCTTTAACGCCCAAGAGATTAGTGTACACAGGAACACGAGCGCTTCCCACTCATAAATCACTGAAGGCTCCCCTCGGCCCCCAGAGCTGGCTGCCACGAGAGGCACATTTTGCAGATAGGCTGATGAAGGTGTAGAGGCAGGAGGACCAGGAGTTCAAGGGCATCTCGCGCAGCCTATCTGAATTCCTTTCTCAGAAAGAGAGAGACAGAGAAAGAAATAAAGAGGAGGCAGGGAGGGGAAAGAAAGGAAAGGAAAGAGAGAAACAGGGAAGAAGGGGAAGGAAGGAAGGAGGGGGAAGGAAGAAGTAGAGGGAGGAAGGAAAGCAAAGGAGGAAGTGGAGGGCTGAGACCTGCGGGCAGCACAAGCGTGGTGAACATCCCGTTTACCGTCTGCTGTCTGTGCGCGTCCCCTGCCCTCCTCCTGCTTTTCTTTCGTGAGTCACTCCACGACAGCCAGCCCTGTGCTGCTCCTACAGTTGCCCTGTCATGGCCGACTCGCTAAGGCATAAGGACGCAGGGAGACGACACTGAGGCTCAGAGAGGACCCTGAATAACTCCTGGTGCCAGCCTGAGATTATTCATTCAGCAGTGACTTGTGCCTGGGAAACACGGGCCCTGCTCCTTTCCTTTGTTTGTCATCAAAACAATTCTGCTAGGGCACCGGAGGGCGGCGACGGGTGTGGCTTGCTTACCTCTCTCTCCTGAAAACTTCCTAATGCACGTTCCTGTCCGCAGGGACGGGTAAGGGTGACGATAAATACGGCAACAAGCTGACGAGGCGGCTCCTGCCGTAGTGAAACGTGGGAAGATAGAACAGTGGCCATCCCCGTGGAGTGGGGTGTGCGGGGTCAAGGGTACTAATTCGTACCAGGCGGGAAAAGATGGGGAAATGTACAAAGGGGAAAGGAGAAGTGGTGGAGGCCTGTGGGGTTTTTCTGACTGTTGGAGAAGACAGGGACAATTCAAGGTCGTTTCTGCTTTGTGAAACCAGTGGCGAGGGGACCTAGGAGGGACGCCACTGCTGCCCCCCTCACGTCCAGGGACCAGCAAGGGGAGAAGGAGAAAACTGCGAAGAAACGTGGGGAGACAAAGTAGGGCCCCTATTCCCCTTACACAGGGCCTTCCTCCCAGCCTGCGGTGAGGCAGGTCAGCAGCCTCTGGTTAGGACAGCAGCGGTGGGCACTTTCCTGTCCCGGTGCTGCCACCCAAGGTCAGGGTGGCAGCGGGGCTGGGGTCTCGCTTTTTGCCTCACAGATGTCTTCTGTCTGCGAGCGTGTCTCCTTTCTGTGTGCTCGCCCGTCTGAGTCCAAATATGCCTTTTGCTGTTAATTTGTTTCAAGATCAGATTCTCACTAGGTAGCCCAGGCTGGCCTCCAGCTTGTGCCTGTCCAGTCTCGTGGATGGCGGGATTACAAGAATATACCTCCACACCTGGCTCTGATTTTGCACTGTGTGTGTGTGTGTGTGTGTGCGCGCGCGTGTGTGTAAGGAAAGCCTTCACATTGAATTAGGGCCCCAGCAGACCCCTGACTTGAACAGCTACAAAGATCCTCTTTTCAACCGGGACCACGGGGACAGGAGCCGGGGGTTGGGGTTTCGTACCTTTGGTGGCGGATGCAGCCCAGCCCAGAAGAGCGCTCGGGAAGAGGACCAGAGACGCACCAGCTAAGGACGAGTGACGCGGAGTGGCCCTGTGCTGCTGCGCTCTCGCCTCTCAGAGCCGGTGGAAAGGCTTTGCATCTCCCCTCCAGGGCCGTTGCTGGGCGTCCCTTCCACAGAATGTTCTGGAGAAGACCTCACGCCACGCCACGGCCTCTCTGTTGCCTCCTGTGTGTCCTGTGCTGTCTCACAAATCACTGTTTATCCCATTTTTTTTATGACACTTTGTGTGGCCGTGCCTTGCTTTGTTGTTGTGCTGTCAGAGAGAACGCCTGTCGCCTGTCCGTCCACTCCTTGATGAAGAGATTCCCAGCTGCCCAGACGTGGACCTGCCGCCCTTTGTGCTCAGCGTGGGTGTCGCAGCCCCGAAGCAGCCTGGGAGGCTGTGGACTCCGCCTGCGGTCCTGTCGGTGGAGGGACAGGGCGCCGGCACAGCCGGTCTCCGCTGCTGGGCCTTCAGTCCCAGGCCTCGGGGGAGAAGAAGCAGTGTGGACTGAGACTGTGATGCCCATGGCCATGTTCCTGCTGGCCTTCTGCCGCCGTGACAAAAACACCTGAGAACGTCTTCAGAGAGGGGTCCTGGCTCACAGTTTCGGGGTCCTCAGTCCACGACCGCTCCACTGCTTGGGGACCCATGATGAGACAGGGCAGCATGGCAAGGAAGGTGTGGTGGAGCAAAGCTGCTCTTGTCGTGGAGGCCAGGAAGAAGGGAAGGAGAAAGAGCATGGAGGGAGAGGGAGAAGGAGATGGAGGCATGGGCTGTGGACAAGATGACCACTTTCAAGGCCCATCCCAGTGGCCCTGTTCCTCTAATAGGGTCCACTTCCTAAAGGTCCTTCTGTCGGGGGCTACAGGGGCTGAGACCACGCCCGCAACACAGGAGCTGTGAAGATATGTCAGAGCCAGGCTGATAAGTTTCACTTTGTTTCATGTACCTTTCCTTTCATATTTCGGAATTCACAAGCACAGAAAAGACAGGGTCTCATAGAGCTCTGTGCAGCAGGTAAGTATTTGCACCTTAGTGCCACCTCTGAAGGAGGAACAACTGGCTTTGAGGCGTTGTTTTGAGCTAGGCGATGGTTAATCTCAATTGCCAACTGACAGAAGCTAGAATTGCTTAGGAGTCAAACCTCTGGGCATGTCTATGAAGAGATTTTTAAAAAATATTTTTATTTATTTGTGAGAGAGAAAGAGAGAATGGTATGCCAGGGCCTTCAGGCACTGCAAACAAACTCCAGATGCATGTGCCCCCTTGTGCATCTGGCTTACATGGGTCCTGGGGAGTTTAACCTGGGTCCTTTGGCTTTGCAGGCAAATGCCTTAACTGCTAAGCCATCCCTCCAGCCTCACAAGGTGATTTCTAAGTTAGGTCTAATGAGGTGGGAAGACCCATCCTAACTGTAGCTGGGACCATTCCACGGATTGGGGTGCTGGACTGAATAGAACGGATAAAGTGAGCTGAGCCCTGGCACTCATCTCCGCGTCCTGACTGGACCCCACGAAATCTGCCGCCATGACGGGCTGTATGCTCTCGAACTGTGAGCTGACATAAACCCTTCTATGCTCGAGCTGTTTTTGTCCTGGTATTCTGTCAAAACAATGAGCAGACGAGCCCTGGAAAGATGGCCTCCCTCTGACTCAGTATTAGAGTTTTCTGCCCATCGTTGGCTCTTTGCTATTGGATGAGGCAACATGTCATGGCACAGCAAACATGTTCCCCTCATGGCCAGGACATGAAAAGAAAGAGGAAGAAGAGGAAGAAATCTGGGCTCTACATTCTTCTTCCAGGACAACCCCCCCCCCCAATCCTATGACCCAGAGAGTTCCCACCTCAGAGTTTCCACCACCTCCCATACCACCAAGTTGAGGAAGAAGCCTTCAATACCTGGATCTTCAGGGAGTAGTCAGACTGCCGACCATAGCAGGTGTTCTGGGAGTTAACAACATAAAGTCTTGCCACAAAAAAAAATACATACAGGGCTGGAGAGATGGCTTAGCGGTTAAGCGCTTGCCTGTGAAGCCTAAGGACCCCGGTTTGAGGCTCGGTTCCCCAGGTCCCACGTTAGCCAGATGCACAAGGGGGCGCACGCGTCTGGAGTTCGTTTGCAGAGGCTGGAAGCCCTGGCACGCCCATTCTCTCTGTCTCCCTCTATCTGTCTTTCTCTCTGTGTCTGTTGCTCTCAAATAAATAAATAAAAAATGAACAAAAAAAATTTAAAAAAATACATACATACACACACACACACACACACACACACACACTAGGACCGGGGAGATAGCTAAGTGGTAAAGTACTTGTCTTGTAAGCATGAGGGTCTGAGTTTGATCCTCAGAACCCATGTGAAATGCAAGGCATGATGGCACACCCTCCTAATGCCAGCACTAGGAAGGCAGCAATAGGAGCATTCCGTTGGGCTCACTGGCCAGCCGTTCTCGTCTGGTTGGTGAGCTCTGTGCCAGTGGTGTGTCTGCGGAGGCCATCCAGTGCTGTCCTCTGGCCTCTACATGCACACTCACACACATACGTGAACACCTGTGTGTACATGTGCATCCACATACATGAACCCAGTCACAAAGTTACCATGTGCAACTGTCGTATATATGTTAGCGTGTGTGTGGCATATGTACATGTATAGTGTAAGCACAGGTATGTGCAGATGCAGGCTCCTTGTGTACACATGGGCGGAGGCCAGAGTGGACCCATCAGGCGTCCTCCTCTCCCAGTCTTCTACATTGTGTCCTTGAGATGAAGTCTCTCACTGAAGCTAGAGCTGCCATGTTTCAGTCAGACCAGCTGACCAGTGAGTCGCAGTATGCTCTGGCCTCTGTCCCCCTGACCCACAGGGCTGGGGTTGCAGAAGTGCACGGCCGGGCTCAGTTTCTTATGAGGGACCGAACTCCAGCTCACTCAGGCCCTTGTGCTTGCCCAGCAAGTGCTCTTACCCGCTCGGCCTTCTCTCCAGCTTCCTAATTTTTTTTTTTTTTAAAAGTGTGACAGCAAAATCACCATTTATCAAAGGATGTTCAAATCCAAGCAGAAGGGGTTGTTTTCATAGCCACACTCATCACAGTAAAGGTAATGTTCTAGAGTGCTCTGGGCAGAATCATCCGCCCCGTACTTTTAACCAACACTTCAGAGACATCCAGAACCCCATCCCTCTGGCCTCTCTGTGAAAAACGTCTATTTTTTTTGGAAAATGCAGAAACTACTGCCTTAACTTTCTTACTCCGGTCGTCCAATATACTCTCCATGCTTCTAGGACGCAGTCCTGGGGTCCGAGCAGTGGGCTTCAGACATCGGGTCGGTTGCCGTCCACCTGCTCTTAGCTCGTCATGGATTTCGTGTCTTTTCAGGGTTTCTGTGCTGCTTCCCCGCCATCTCCCTGCTCGGGCTCTTCCCGCAGATCAACACCTTCTGCACGTACCTGCTGGAACAGGTGGACATGCTGCTCTTCGGAGGCTCTGGTGAGGCGCTGCTTCTGCTTCTGCTCTGCCTGAGGAGGGTTTCGAGGTCCGTGAGGCCGGGGGTGGTGGGGGGCTCCTCACGGAAGCTTGCTGTGCTCTGAGCAACTAGATGCTCAGGCTCATCCTGCAGTTTGGACCTCGGAGGGACTCGCTCCATAGGCTCTGAAGTAGCCCTGTGTGCATGGCTAAGTAAAGAAGTCAGCATGGGGTGGGGGGCCGTGAGGCTCCTGTGGTTTGCAGTGGGCTTGGGCCCTCCAGACTGCTCCTTAGGAAATTCCTGTGTGGGTGTGTGCATATGTGTGTGTGTACATGAGTGTGTGTGTGTGCGTGTGTGCATGTTTGAGTATGCACATGTATCATTGTGAGAGCATGTCAGTGTGAGTCTGTATGCATAAGCATGTGCGTGTGCATGAACATGCAATGTATCAATGTGAGAGTATCAGTGAGCCTGCATATATGACTTCATGGATGTCTGTCATGAGTCTTGGAGTCTCTCCTGGACCATAGGTCCTCACGGTCCCCTGGAGTTGCATGTAGGGCCACTCCTCAGTGCATTCCCTCTGGTCACATCCGTCGTCACTTTCTTTCCAACACCAGTTGCACCTGGTGTCTTCTGACGGATCCCTCCCATAGGCACACAAAGGGTATCTGAGAGCCACAGTCCTCCCTCCCTTCCGGACACCCTGCTGGTTTTGAGAGTGGTGAACTAGAAAGTCAGGCTGGTGTTTGTGTTGCAGCTGTTTCTGGGATGATATCCGCCGTGCACAGCGTAGGCCGCAGTGTCCTGGCAGTGGCTCTACTCCACGTGCTCTGCTTCAGCGCTGTGAAGGTAGGTGTGCGCGACCGTGGTGGGCACTGGAGACCGCAGCCATCACCCTTCTCATATCCATGATTTTAAGTAAGCAGAGATCTTCTCCGATTATAAAGAAATGGGCTCAGAGCAGCCTGACCCATCCTGGTGCATGAGCCTGCCTGTGACATCTCTACCTTGGTCAGTGATGCCCAGGGGCTTCTGCTGGACACAGTGCGACCCGTGAACTCATGTTGCTCCCGTCCGGAGTAGCACCTCAAGCAGGGCGGAGGGTGCAGTGGTGTGAGGCTGTGAAGGAGAGAGAACAGGACTGGATGGGGTCTAGAGAGCGGATAGACTGTGGGGTCCTCCAGCCAGGGAAGAGCCAAGGCAGCTGAGACCAAGAAAGCCAGAGACTGAGAAAACACGACGAGGGGCTGGCACTGTGGTGCCATAGGCCGAATGTTTGCCTAACATGTAAGAATCCCTGGGTTCACTTCCCAGAGCCACACTCCATAATCTCAGTACTTGGGAGGTGGAGGCAGAACGATCAGAAGTTCAAAGTCATCTTCAACTTCATAACTTCATATTGCGTTCAAGGCCATCCTGGGCTACATGAGACCCTATCTCTCACCCCACCCCCAAAAAAAGAAAAAAAAAAAAGAAAACAAGACCAATATCAATACAGATGTTGGAAACCCAGAAAGTTCCATCAGAAAAGAAGTATAACACATACCCCAGGCTATGGGTGTTTTTATATAACTGTGAGGCTCAAAGTGATTGTCGCAGCGTGGCTCTGACGGAAGAACTGGGTGGACTGTGAGAGGAGAGGTGTGGATCCTTCTATGAGAGAAAGAGTCAGCAAACGATATCTCAAATGGAAAAGTCAAGACGAGCAAAGCTGATTTGCTGCTTGGAATTGGAATTGGCTCAGTCAGCGAAGCTGCTGCCTGCGGGCACTGGAGCTGGACCACTCAGCTCGCCCACTGCTGCCCTTCAGTCAGTGGGCACTGTTGCAAAGGGGCAGTGCCCACCGTGAGCACAGGCTTGCAGCCAGGAAGAAAGAAAACTAATGTGAGGCATATTTCTGAGCTATAACATTGCAAACCACAGGTAGCCTATGGAAAAATGAAAATTAGATGTTAAAAGGCAAAAAAAAGAAAGAAAGAAAGAAAGAAAAAAAGAAAGAAAGAGTGCATTCCAGAGTGTTCCTGTTCATAGCCTGTGCGTGTGTGTGTGTGTGTGTGTGTGTGTGTGTGTGTGTGTGTGTGTGTGTTACTGGGGATTGAACACTGGGCTTCAGGTGTGCCAGGAGAATTCTCTTTTCACTTTTTTCCCCATTTTTTGAGACAGGATCTTACCAAGATTTATAATCTCAGTTGAATCTAGGGAAGTGGCTTAACTGCCTTTAGCCTCTCTATGGTTCTGTGAAGGAGTAGCTCCCAAGCCTTCTGGAGGAGTCTTGGTGTGCCCAAAGAAACCAGTCCTAACTTCGTGCAAAACAGTGAACGTTGCTGATTGCTAAACTACCTTTCTTTTTGCAATTCTAAGTGAGTCTGAGAACTGTCAAAGAATCTGGTATGGAAACAGGCAGAAGTTTTCCAGTATTTACCCAATTGTAGCCAGTGCTAGACTTTGCTCACTGATCTTGGTGTTTGTCCTCACCATGGTGAGCAGCACCCACATGGGCTGCCTGCGCAATGCCAAGGGCAGCCAACAGGTTCCCACTGCTGAGGGCTGGCCCGGCATAAGCTCCTTTTACTGTCTGGCCTGGGCCTTCCGTTTATTTATGTTTCCCATTCTGCACTTGGCATGTGAATGGTAAGAGGGGCTGTTGAGCCAGTGTCAGTAGAAAATGTGCATGCTCACTGCCTTGTCTGTGATGGGAATGAGCTGTGGGGTTTCTAGAGTGTTGAGGCAGGCTTCCAACAGGAGGATCCAAGCCAGTCTGGGAGGTTTATTTTATCACGGGAAGACATTGGCTTCTCTCGCTCAGTGTAGAACAAAGATCACTTACAAAGAATAAAACAGTGTGTTGTAACAGAAGCTTAATGCTCTAGTTATATTTTCAAATGCCCTTTGTTAAAAAAAACATAGAGAAATTTGCATGTCTCTCTTCTCCTTTGTAAGCACTGAGTCTTCAAATATAGCCTCTCCACTTGGATGCAGCACCTATTAAATGCTGTGAATTGAGTGAACGTGGTGAGTGGATTCGCAAGGGAGCCCTCAGGAGGAGAGGAGCACTCTCGCTTCCACCCAGCGCCCCGCCTCAGAGCTGTTTCTCTTTCTTCTTTATGCCTTTGTGCTAACTCCGCATTGCTGGTGTTGATGTTCCCCCCGGCATTTCTGCTGCCGTGTGACGGGCAGATGGGTCCTAGTTTCAGCATGTTAGCTGCCTACCCAGAGGTCTATGTCTCTATCTGGTCTTGTATGCATTTGCTGCCTTGTTTTTTTTTTTAATTTTTTTTTGTTTGTTTTCTTTATTTATTTGAGAGTGACAGACATAGAGAGAAAGAGGCAGATAGAGAGAGGGAGAGAGAATGGGCACACCAGGGCCTCCAGCCATTGCAAACAAACTCCAGACGCGTGCACCCCCTTGTGCATCTGTCTAATGTGGGTCCTGGGGAATTAAGCCTCGAACTGGGGTCCTTAGGCTTCACAGGCAAGCACTTAACCACTAAGCCATCACTCCAGCCCTTTCTTTTTTCTTTAAATTTTTTGTTCATTTTTATTTATTTGAGAGTGACAGGCATAGAGAGAAAGAGGCAGATAGAGAGAGAGAATCTTGGTTTTTGTTATAATGACCAGCAATGGCAGTAGACACAGCCCAGCATAGGTGCCCCTGACCATGGCACCGGAAAGAATTTCAGGATGGGTTTATTTATCTATTTATGTGAAAGAGGAAGAGGAGAGAGAATGGATGGACATACCAGGGCCCTCCGCTGCTGCAACAACCCCAGATGTGCACCACTTTGTGCAGCTGGCTTTATAGTGGGTACTGGGGAACCAAACCTCCACCAGCAGGATTTGCAAGCGAGTACCTTTGACTGCTAAGCCCTCTCTCCAGCCCCTCTGGATGAGTTTAGAGTGAAGCAAGGTTACTTTGTGAAGCAGGGATGATGGCACACATGGGCAGGCGTCTAGAGAGCGAAAGGATACTACACAGCCAAGACATAGATTTAGGCTTTTCAATAGAGATCCATCCCTAAGTGTCTTAACAATAACAGTAATATAATTTATATTTTTAAAGTTGCATTGCTCAAACGATGTAATTTACAATCAGTTTCAAAAATTAAGCAAAGTTTAAAAATTAAATGGTGCTTACATTTAAAAAAATTAACTTGCTTACCTATTTCTATTACCTTAAAGGATTTCATTTTGTAAACGAAGTCACACAACGCCCTGTTTGGGTTTAGGGTTGAGAGAGGGGTGTGAACATTTAAGACTTTGGGTCCCAAGGAAGCATGGCTGATTTGCTAGTTTTAAGATTTTTATTTGAGGGCTGGAGAGATGCTTAGAGATTCAATGTGCTTCCTGTGCAAGCATGAGGGTCTGAAGATGCCCGAGACCACTGGGGTTCTACCGTCCAGACCCCACATAAGCAGCTAGGTGCCGTGCGCCTGCAAGCCCAGTCCCGCAGAGAAGCAGAGACCCAGGAACGCCGGGAGTCCTGGGAGCTCTGAGATCAGTAAAGAGACTCGCGCTCCCAACAAGACCCGGTGGAGGAACAGTGGAGCTTGACGCCCAACGTTCTGCTGGGGCCACTACAGGCAAGTCTCCCCCACCAGCTGCGGGCTAGTGTGTGTGGGGGGGACACCACAGCATATTACACACACACAGGCAAACAGAAAAGATCCCCATCTGAAATATCTTGAGAGAAAGGAGCATTGTCTCTGAAGGCAACTTTGATTTGATCAGTTGTATTGAAGTTTCTTGACGCTCAGCCAATAGCAAGTGTAAACTAGACCCCAGGGTGAGTGTCTCCTTCCCCTCCCAGGTCCCCTTAGTTGCCCCACGTCTTTCTATCTTCCCTCATTAATGCTTGATGGAAGTAGATTGGGGGACTACAAGTTAATTTTGCCCTCTGGAATATTAATTACGGAAGGAAAGCTTGATTCTTCTTTTAATTTCATATTCTCTTTGACTCATCCACACACAGACAGGCTCCCTCCCCGGCTTAAATAGTTGACAGCCAAACACAGAAGCAACCAGAATATTTGCTCCCTGGAGAAATGGCTCAGCAGTTAATTAGCTGGCTTCCCATTTGTCTAGGTAGAGCATGGTTTCTATTGTTCGTGATCTCTTACAAAGAGACTCTGTTTTATTGATGGCAAGGGGATCCAGAGGTTGACACACACTATTCGAATGTAATGTCTCCCAGGCGCCACTGGCAACTGCCTTTAGGGGGGCTCTTCTCCCTGTGCTCTGTAAGAGGTACCAGAGGACCCCTGCCTGCAGGATTCAAAATCTTAACTCTAGCTAGAAAATATACTCAGAGTTCTAGAATTTCTTTTGGCACTGGTGTGGACCTTGCGCATTCCCTAGTGCGACCCCTTTGTTTTATTCCTTAACAGTCCGGAGAGGCGCTGAGCGCTGACTCTTGTCACGGGGTGGGCCTGTGCAGCCTTCCTCCATGCTCCTGGCTGTCTGGAGGGATGGCTGTGCCGCCTCCTCGCTGGGACAATTCACAGCCGATGAGATACCTGCCCATCTTTGGAACTTTAATTTACAAAATGATTTCCCAAGTGTTTTCTCATTTCCCCTTTATTTTATTCCATGTAATGGACGAGGGAGATATTTGTGTTTCTGTATCTCAATAGTGAACTTGAAGCACCAGGTGCGTTGCTAGTTTGCCTATGGGCACGCACCTAATTCACACTGCTCCCCACCCCCACCCCCAACTTTAAAATGTATTCGCGAAGCGTACCTCAGTGAGATGTTGGGAGAAGTAGGTGGAAGTGAATGGATAACATGTATACAGTGCCTGGTTGAAGGGCTTTCCTCAGACAGAGCTGTTGGTCATATTGGAAGGCTGCCCCCCATTAGCCTGCAGGATCTGAATAAGCCCCTCTTGAGTGTGCAAAGGCCGTGTAGAGGTAAATCAAGGTTTACAGATGTAGGTAGAGTCCCTAAGCAAGCAACTTTAACTTAAATTAAAATATGATTTAAAGGGCGATTTTCCTGGATGAGCCTGGCCTCATCTGAGGAGGCCTGTAAAAGAGGTCTGAAGGTCAAAAGAACAGGGAACATAGCAGAAACCTGGCTGTGTGGCTTTCAGGAAACCATGCTTCATGTGTCACTCAGGAGGGAGCCACGTGGCCAGGCTACAGGGCACAGGAGCCAGAATGTGTCAGCAGTCACCCAGACGGAGAAGAGGGACCACAGCATTATAGCTTCACGAAGTGAAATTCTGCTAGCCATTAGTGGTCTCGAGGAGGCCCCCAAATCTCAGATGAGATCAGAGGTTCAGGCAACACTGATTTCTGCCGGGTAAGACACTGGGCAGAGAACCCAGCTGCACTGTGCCTGGGCTCTTGACGCCCAGCACTGTGGGGTGAGGTTTCTATGCTGTCTTCACGCTGAGTCTGTCACGACTTGTTACGCAGCGATAGAACACTGCCACACACCGTCACTGCTGAGTCTAAGTAGCAGATGCTCAAGGAGACGGTGAAGACGGTGGGGATACCACGAGCAGCCGTCAGTTTGAAAATGAAACACAGGCCTTCACTAAGCGACAGCTCAGTGAGTGAGGGTGGCTCCATTGGCTCAGCACTTACCCCGAAAGCATGAGGACATGAGTGTGATGCTCAGAACTCGTGTGAACGGGTCAGGTGTGGAAACGGGTGCTCATCATTCCAGTACTGGGGAGGTGGAGAGGAGATTCCTGGGGCTCAGTGGCCAGGCAGTCTAGCCTGACTGGTGAACAGCAAGCCAATGAGAGATCCTATCTTAAAAAGAAAAGGTGATGGCATTACTGAGCGGTCCTCTGGACCCCACATGTGCATGCGCACCTGAACACACACACACACACACACACACACACACACGCATGCTCACACACACGGTTAATTTTAGTTACAATACAAGTTACATCCCATAGCTAGAATTGTGTCCATTCTGTACACAAGGTAGGGGACAGCTAGTGAAGAGGTCCCTGTGGTAAGAAAGAAGGAGAAAGGGACACTCAGCTAGACACCCTCTTGCTTCTCTCCATAGGACGCGGAAAAGCGCAGTCATGTGCACTTGTAATCCCAGCCCTTTTGGTATCTGAGGAAGGCCACTCTTTGCAACGTAGCAAGACTCCATCTCAAAATGAACAACTGAATAAAGTAAAATTGGTGTCCAAACCCAATTGAGGCTGAATTTTCATGATCCCCAAACTTGAGTAGGGATAACTTTGATAGATGCCGTTAGCACTGACTTGGGAGGAAAAGAGGAAGAATAAATAGAGCTCAGAAGATGTTCAAGATGAAGTTACAGAGAGGTACAGAGAGTTAAAGTGGGCTTAGGGTCACTTTGGGGCATGAATGTAGGACATGTACACGGTCAAATCCAGAAAGTACATTGAGGTAGACCTTGGTGAAACCCAGGGGCCTGTCTTGTGTGGAATGAGAGGTTCAGAAGGGACAGAAGGTAGCAGTGAGCTTCCTGGACTTGGAGGGAGATGAACCCGTGACTCTGGCGGAGGTGGGGCACGAAGTCTGCTCCCTTGTCGCAGATCTC
The DNA here is from genome assembly GCF_020740685.1 of Jaculus jaculus. Lineage (NCBI taxonomy): Eukaryota > Metazoa > Chordata > Mammalia > Rodentia > Dipodidae > Jaculus > Jaculus jaculus. Next base: position 10,924,808 of record NC_059106.1, on the reverse strand, counting down.
TCTTCCAGAGTCCCAGGGTCAGGATTGTCGCTGGAGCTCACCCAGTGCTGGTCTTCCCTGCACATAATGGATGCTTGTGAGCAAAGCAGACCCTGAGGGTGCTGGAGAGAAAAGGCTGTTCACCCATGTGCAGAGAGAGTGACGTGTCCTGAGAGGGCAACGGGCAGGATGTACCAAAGCCAGTAAGGCCTTTGTCAGCGCGTAGATGGTCCCATCACTCACACTTTTCATGGCTCCCAGTTTGATAGTGCCCGCAAGTTATGGCCTTGGTTTTCTTAGGTCTTGTTTTACATTCTGTTTGCATAATTCAGTGGGTGTTGCATAAAAAGTGTTGTATGAACTCTTGGGTTGAATAATGACCAGAAATTTGAGAGAAGACTGGGAAGGACAGCAAACGCCAGTGCTCTTCCGAAAGTACCTGTTCTGTGTGTATGCATGCGCGTGGATGCGCCCGTGTCTTCTCCTGTCCGGGTAGCCTTGGACACACGTGACCTGCCATCCACCTTGCTAGCCAACCATGTCATTTTTCTTCAGTATCTACCCCTAAAAGTAAAATATTGTCTTGACTCCTAAACATATGGTGTTTTCCACCAAAGTGAAAAATGATGTGAGTAAAAATCTTCGTGCTCAGCGGAGTCGGATGTGTCTCGCTTGTCGACATACACCTCAGCTTGATTATTGGGAGACGTGAATGAAGCTCCTCAGGGTGTCCAAGGTCTAAAAGGAACAAGACCTGCCACGAGAGGTGCTCCTCACACACGGTGGCCGCCGTGCAGCCAGGGGGACGCGTGTGAGACACAATCAGAAACAATTCAAGGGCTTGGTGACACACGGGTCCTTACTCGATCCCTGTGCTCTTACAACGTTGGGCTCATCTTACTTCAAGATGAGATTCACTCCAAAAATGAACCCGGGAAAAGGACTTCTATCCCCATCAACGTGGTATAATCTATTTCTTGTTTTAGGCAGCATGAAAACCTGGATCAGAAGAACCCTTGTTTGTATGAGAAACGCATATCCTACAGTCCATTCCTCTCAAAGGATCACATTTAAATGTGATGTGAAAGGCGCAGTGGAGAATTTGACCTATTTATGTTTGCTTCTTATGCAGGCTCTCTGGCACTGGGCCCATAAATTCTGTCCTAAAAGTTGTCTAAACTTTCTCAGAGGGAAAAAAAAATGCTAAACCTACGCTTCTCTTCCAAATTCTTCTGCACAAAGCAGAAGTGCCCATGCGCGCCCGTGGAAGCAGCCCCAAGTGCCGTGAAACCCACCTCAGGACTGGAGGGCTGTTAGACGGTTTTATTTCCACCTCATAAAAATATTTCAAAACCTGTGGGAGTTTTATAAACCAGCCCTCATCAATCCGTATCCTTTCCAATTTAAGGGCCCTGGAGACACATCTCAAGGCAATTAGGGATGTTCATTTTGAAGCGAACCGTCAGGTGCCGTGTGCTTCATTATCTGTGAGTGATGGATGATGTTTAGAAACCCGAGACCCCTTCCTAATCTGTGTGGATTTGTGAGTCTGTGTGGATGTGTCTAGGAATATCATAAATAAATACTAAATGTAAAATAATTCTTTGGGGGAAATTACATTTTTTCGAGGTAGGGTCTCACTCTAGCCCAGGCTGACCTGGAATTCACTATGGAGTCTCAGGGTGGCCTCAAACTCACAGCGATCCTCCTCCCTCTGCCTCCCGAGTGCTGGGGATTAAAGGCGTGCGCCACCACGCCCAGCTTGGGAAGTTAAATTTTGAGACAGTGTTTCACCCTGGAGGAGAGGCTGGTCTCAAACTCCTGACAGTCCTCCTGCCTCAGCCTCTTGAGTGCAGCTGGGGTTACAGGTATAAACTGCCACCATGCCTAGCTTATATGAAGTAATTCATGATTCAGACATACATGTTGCAAACAGAAATGTTCATTTTACGCCCCAGTACATCCACTCTCTCCTGCCTGTGGGGAGCCTGCCCAGAGAGTGGAGCTGCGGGTCACCAGGCACTCAGGCTGTCTGCTGTCTTCCTCAGGAGCCTTGGAGCACACAGCACATCCCCGCGCTGTTCTCGGCTTTCTGTGGCCTGTTGGTTGCGCTGTCTTACCACCTGAGCCGGCAGAGCAGTGACCCATCCGTGCTTCTGTGAGTAAATGGACCACCGCTCCTCTTTTTGCTGAGGGGACATTATTAGGACGAAGTGTAAAAATTAAAAGTTACCTCATCGATCACTTGAATGCATGTCCCTTTTTTATGATGAGTTTTGTGATGGCGAAAACTCTTGCTTTCCTTACGTGTGAGGCTCAAGGAGTTGACTGCCTGAGACGCGCTTCTTGTAGCCGCATCTTTCGGGTGGGTGCCCTGCCTCATGATGCTGGCTGTCTAATGAGCTGCATGGGGATGGAGGAATGCAGGGCTGGCCAGAAACAAATGAAGCCAAGGGTGACCTTCCTACCAACCTCCTACCTTGTGCTGTGCACTTGTAGCAAAGCTTAGAGAAGACAGAGGGCCCTGGGTCCCGGGCTGCCTTCCCTCCCGTGTGCCTTGAGACGAGCCAGAGGCACGTGTGTCACAGCTGGATATACGGAGCCCCACGGCTGCCTCGTTCTGGGTGGCACCCCGCAGAGACCAGACCGCAGCCCCCAGAGGAGTTTTTGTTTTATTTTGTTCCTTTTGGCTTGCTGTATGGCTGGTGCCCTTTAACTTGAAAATGAAGAGTCAGAAGTTTGTTTTGATATGTGTACAGTGTGGCACGTGTGTGTGTGGGGGGGCACATTCGGGCTGTGCAAATGTGTGTGTGAATGTGTGTGTGCCAGAAATCTACATCATGTGTCTTCCTTAATCAAGGCTTATTTTTCAGACAGGGCCACCCAGCCCTAGAGATTCCCCTGCCTCCACCTTCCCAGTGCTGGGATTACAGCGAACACCACCACACATACAGACCCTCATGCCCTGCGAGGCAGACATTTTTCCCACTGAGCCACCTCCCCAGCTCAATGTCCAAATGTTAAACAATATCTAATATAGTCCGTCGTCTCTTAGAAGTATCAATCCTTGTTTGCGGCCTGGAAATCCTCCATATGATATCACAGTGAGCTTCACCCATGGATGGCAGCGTCTCCTATAATTGGCCCAAATTTACAAACACTTTCAGTTTAAGATTAACTGCGGGGAGCAGACTAGAAACTCCATCATTTTAGGTTGCCGGGTGCATTAAGACGAAAGCTGCGGGGAAATGGGAGAAAATAAAAATTCACTACGATTTCCACCATTGTGAGTGCCCACTGTGTGACTGGAAAGCTGCCTTCTGCTGGCGCTGTCTGTGAGGAGGAAACATGGTGCTGTGGACATGAAAGAAGCCTTGCCAGTGACAGACAGCTGACCACTTGCATTAGGATGAATTTAAAAACCAAAGCATTATCTTCCTGATCACTTGAACAAGTGCTTCTTTATATTTAGAATTTTGTGATGGAGAGAATACTTCCTGTGTCACTGGTGGGCGTGAGCCCTAAGAAGTTGCACTTCTGTGAAACATATTTTAAGAAGTGAACCAGTGTGTTTTTCCACCCTTAGGTCCTTTATTCCATGTAGATTCCTTCCTAAATGTTTGCATCAGCATGTGGAAGAGGTGGCCGCAGACCCTTTCCCCCAGAGGATGAAGGATTCAGTGGTAAGATCTTTGCGCTCTGTGGCCTGTTTGCCAGAGAGCCTCTCTTGCTTGCTCTGGCTGGCTGGGTGGGCATGAGAGGAAAGGAGGAAGTGGTCTTCCCAGGTCTGACTCTCAGGACCCTTGATCTGCCTGCCCAGTGCCGACCTCGGGAGCATCCCCAAGTGGATGCCGTGCACAGCCAGGGTGTCTACTGGACCTCTGCTAGTTAGTGGCAGCAGCTGGCCTGGGTATTCTCATGGCCCATGTTCATCAATTCTGCCCCTGGCTGGTACCAAACAGCAGTCAAGGTCACAGAAACCTGCACCAGCATGCACTCATGACATCTCCACACCCTCAGCTCTTCCCAAGTGTCTTCGTAGCCACACCGAGCTCAGGGCACCCTCGGGTCTTTGGATTCAAGACTGACATCAGTACCACTCTTCGTAGAGGCCATTCTGAGCTTTGAACTTAGTGTCTGTGGTGACAGAGAGGAAAGTGACCGAACAGCTTGGGGTACAGACTAGTTGGAAATGGAAGAAGGATAAGAAAGGAGGAAGAGATCATATGGCTATAAAATAATGATGTGTTTCCTGTGCACCAGGAAAGTGGCCCTGGGTAGTGACAAGTGTCTTTTGAGTGGACGAGATCTCCGGTATCCATCTGCTAATGCTTTTAAAACAACGATACTCAGGCCAGCACTTGGGAGGCAGAGGTCGGAGGATCACTGTGAGTTCAAGGCTAGCCTGAGAGTACATAGTGAATTCCAAATCAGCCTGGGCTAAAGTGAAACCCTACCTCAAAACAAACAAACAAACAAAAAAAGATATTCAGCATGTCTTTATATCATAGGGGGTGTATGTATGTGAATGCACATGTGTGTGCAGATACACGTGTATGTGTGTGGAGGCCATACGTTGACATTGGTGTCTTTCTTGAGTGCTCTCCACTCTATTTAAGACAGGGTCACCTTTCCCTGGGCACCCCAACTCTTCCTCCTGAGTTCTAGGGTTACAGGCAGGCAGCCACACCCACCCAGTATTTACCTGGGGATCCGATCTCCAGTATTCATGCTTATATAGCATGAGCCATCAGCCCAGACCCCAGTGATGATGCCTCTGTGTGTTGTACAACTGACAGATAAAAAGCAAAAGCCACCAGAGCTCTCTTTTTAAATATTTTTATGATTTATTTGCAAGGAGTGAAAGAATGGGCACACCAGGGCCTCCTGCCACACTGCAGATGAACTCCAGACGCACATGCCACTTTGTGCATCTGGCTTTGTGAGGGTACTGGGGAATCAAACCCAGACCATTAGGGTTTGCGAGCAAGTGCCTTTAAGTGCTGAGCCGTCTCTCCAGGTTCCCCCACCCCAGCCCATCAGAGCTGTCCTGATGGTGATTCCTGCTGCCACGAGCAGTGTGTTATTAGAGCTGGCCTCCACAGCAACAGACCCAGACACATACTGGGCGTTCAGTACATTCTGTTGAATTCACGCAACGTCATTGCAGTCCGCCATTTCAAGAGAACATTCAAGACTCGAGCTGGCTTAGTGGTTAAAAAGCTTGCCTGCAAAACCTAAGGACCCAGGTTTGATTCTCCAGAACCCACATAAGCCAGATTCACATGATAGCACATGCATCTGGAGTTCATTTGTAGTGGCTAGAGGTCCTAGCATACCTAGGTTATATTTAGTTTAGTTTAGTTGTTTTTTTTTTTTTTTGGTGTTTTTTTTTTTTTTTTTTTTTGTCACCACAGTAGCAGCTAAGGACATATCACTTAATATGAGTCAGGGTGTTGTACGTGGTAAGTTTAAGGTCTAAGATATTAAAATCAGGGCAGAGCGAAGGCTGTTGGCAATGATGAGATAGTCGCTAATCACTGGGAGTCTTGGTGGGGTCAGGCTGACATTCCTAGGTCAGTCCCTGTAAGGGCATAGGGTGGGCGCCAAGTCTCCCCCGAAGCCCTCCCCAACTATGGATATCTGAGTAAAGCTACCCCCACCCAATTCTTCCATAATTTCACAACTAACGAAGATGCCACTCCATTTCCTGATCTATCACAAATAGGCTGTGACTTAAAAAGAATAAGAAGAGAAGTTTACCGAGTGGATCCCAGTAGCATCTCATTATGGTTAGATGTGACAGGTTCAGTGTGGCTATTTGATTTTCATGGCCCTTGAAATGCTTTGCCAGTGTAGAGCATGCCTTGTGAGGTGGTTTAATGCCTTGTTTGTGTTTCTTTCTCTGAAAACTCTCTGGTCTCATTAAAATATATTAACCGGAATACCAGATTCAGCTTGTAGATCTTTTGTGTGGTAGTGTAAATATAAGATCTCTCATCTCTCACTGTGTTTCTCTTTCTCCCATCTGCCCCTTGTTTTCTCTGTTAGCCCATCTCTCTTTCTTTACCTCAATTTTGGTTTGAGGAGAAAGAAGCCCCCAGGGAGACCCACTAGATTGTGGTTTTCTGGTCCCTCTTTTCCCCATTTTGATTCATTTGGGTTTTGCAGAGGCCTGAAGGCTGTGTGTGTGTGTGTGTGTGTGTGTGTGTTCGTGTGGGGTGAGTGTAGATGTGCTTGTGCCATCGTTTATGTATGGTGGTCAAGGGACAGACAGCCTTGGGTGTTGGTCCTCACATTTTGCCTTGTTTGAGACAGGGTCTGTCTGGGAGCTTCTGGGCCATTCTCTTCTTACTGTAGCACAATGGAGTCACAGAAACGAGCGCTACAGTGTCCCGCCTCGTGTGGGTCTGCCTGGGCTCTGACGTCAGGTAGTCAGGGAGGCACTGCACAAGCTTGGATCCTGAGCGCTCTCGGGGGCTTGGCTGCCTTTCCAGCGGAATGCCCACTGGGGAGTCTGCCAGGTTTTCTACAGACGGCACATCAGGAAATACTGTTCTTGAAAGCTGGAAAGATGCCAGAGGCCCTGTGTCCTTCTCAGGAACAAGATGGGTGATGCACACAGTCTTCCCTCCCTAAACTCACCCAGTAGTTAACGAAGATAGAAACTCTCCACAGGCAGTTTGCAGGCATTCTTCTTCTCTTCTTTTCTTTCCTTTTAAAACTTTTTTCTAAAAGGTATATATTGCACATTGAACATATTATCCCGCCCTATTCCCTCCCATTCTCTGGTATATCAGTATTTATTCTGGCATTACTTTTATTTTTTATTTTTTTATTTTGAAAGAGAGAGAGAGACAGAGTTGGTGCACCAGGGCCTCAGCTACTGCAATCAAACTGCAGATGCTTACACCATGTGCACGTGTGACCTTGCCCTTGCCTTACCTTTGTACGTCTGTCTTGTGTGGGGTCTGGAGAGTCGAACATGGGTTCTTAGGCTTCATAGGGAAGCAACTTAACAGCTAAGCCATCTTTCCAACCCTCTTTTTTTTTTTTAAAGTATTTATTTCCAAAGAGAGAGAATGAATAAATGAGTGCCTTACGGCCTCTTGCCATCCAACAAAATCCAGATTCATGGGCTGGAGGGATGGCTTAGCAGTTAAGATGCTTGCCTGCAAAACCAAAGGACCCAGGTTTGATTCCCCAGGACCCACGTAAGCCAGATGCACAAGAGGCACACGCATCTGGAGTTTGTTTGCAGTGGCTGGAGCCCCTGGTGCACCCATTATCTCTCTTTTTCTCCCTCTTTCTCTGTCAATAAATAAATAAATAAAACATTTAAAAAAATCTAGATTCATGCAACACCCTGTGCACCTGGCTTTATGTAGGTACTGGGGAATAGAACCAGAGCACACAGGTCTTAGAAGCAACATTTTCAACTGCTAAGACATTTCCCCAGCCCACGATTACTTTTCTATATGCCTCATTGTGAGCCCTTTAGTTTTTACCCTTCATTTTCAGCACACTGTCATGTTAATATACACTACTTTCATTATATCCATTTTCCTTAATTAGTATGGACCAATCATCTTTAGAAGCCTGGTTTTTTTTTTTTTTATTTATAAACTTCAAATGGCTTCCAAATCATTGGTTAATAATATCTAGCATTTTCTTATTCCAACAATGACCAAGTCTGCAGACTGAGGTGTGTTGGGCCAGTTTCTTAAGCTTTTCTGTGGGGAAGTTACACGAAGCTCCACAAATCAATAACAACAGCAACAAAAAAATAACCCTATGCCTCAATAATTCTTAAATGTTTTATGTAACAAGAGGGAATGCATTTCTTGCTTAAGCATGCCTGGACTTCTTAAACTAAAGAGCAAAGCATTAGAGTTGCTGAGCATTGCTTTAGAAGCTCTGGCTCATATGCAGCTTGGAAGAGGGAAATGGAGGTTACATTATTACATACAGAAAGAATGCATCGAAGATGTTATTAAAATCAGTTAGGATTGAGAAAAAAACAACAGCAACAACAAAAAACTAAGTTTGCACCAGAGAAAAGACAGTTTTAAACAGAAAGGGCACAAGCCAAAGAGCCATCTCACGGTCACGTGTACTTCCTGCACAAACACGATGGCCTCAGGGGATCCGAGCCCTCTACTCTGAACCTCCAAATCCCAAGTACACCCTTGAGACTGCATAGTGAGTTCCAGGTCAGCCTGAGCTACAGTCAGACCTTACCTCGAAAAACCAAAACCAAACCAAACAAAACAAAAATTTTAAGTAAGAACATTTTACCATATCCAAAATAACCTTAGAAAATAATAAAAAGCCAACCCAACTCACAGTAGTAACAAAGTATATGAACTGATAATAGAAATGAACTTAAGAAGCAGTGAGGTGATAAAGGATGGTGGTCTATTAACTTGTAGATGCAATTCTGATTATATGCTGGTGAAGAGACCCAGCCTGACTTTGGACAGGAAATTGAGGTCTATAAACCACCAATCCTTTCAAAATAAATATGTATGTTTAATATAGCTCACAACATTTCCAAAGGAATTGCATTCACAGCACTGGCAAAAAAATTCTAAAATTTATTTAGAAAAAACACCCCAGCAGTTAATAGTTTCAAACAAGACTTGAAAGAGAAAGATAAGCAAAAGGAACTTAGCAGTTTGAGATCCAGGAGTTTAGCAAAAAGGCTGAATAATGAGGGAAAAAAAGTATGAGACCCATCCAAGATTAGAGAGCAGGATTAGTAGATCAGAGAGACACGGAAAAGACTCAAAGCATTTATGTGAATGTACTCTGTGAAAATTAAATGTCACAGTCAAGAATTGAACATTCGAGGTGTGGCATTTAGCAGTGGGAAAGAAAAATAGTTTTACATGCTAATCTGTCATTAGACACCAAAGTAAATCAGAACAGGATTAAAGAGTTTCAGAAAAAAAGGAGGGCGAGGGAGAAGAGGAGAAATCAAGTAAGGCCTTTCCATCCCTGGCATTATGGCAGGTACCTTTTTATTGTCAAACTCTTTGCTGATTAAAAGCAAAACATTCTGAATAAAATAACAAAAATATTTTGCAATAAAAGTTCTGAGAAAATAATACGAATTTGAACAAATAGGAGGCTAGAGGAAGTAGGGTGGGAAGCTTTTTGTCCCAGAGGCATCTGGATAAGCTTGAACCTTGGTCTTCAGCCCTTGTTTGTGGAGAACAGAAATCAAAGCCAGGGGCTGCAAGGTTGGGAGCCCAGTGGCAGATCACCCACCGGTGGGCTGGGACACAGGCCCATGCTCTCCAGGGGGGGTGGAGCAGAAGTCAGCTTGGTCATCATTCTCTCTGCCGCCTGTCCCATCTCCTCACTGTGACATCTTGGGGAGTTGCCAGTTTTCATGGATTCACAGTACAATTTCATGTATATTGATGGCTCTGAGCCCTCTATTTTATGCACTAAAGTAAAAGTGGCCTTCACAGGAAGTGCATCACAGCAGAAACAGACATGAGTCGTTCCTAGAAGATTCCTGCATCTTAGGCCTACAGGGCTTTTCAGGGACAATTACCTAAAGGAAATGAGTAGCTTCCAATAAATTTTACAACTCCCCCAGGAAGTCAGGGCCCCTCAGAAGAAGGTCCACAGTTACTCAGGTATCATGGGTCTGAGGCACCGGGTTAAAAACAACACTCAATGGCAAGGTTTAGGACAGAGACCACAGAAGTTATTTAAAATGATCCCATCTGCTTGAAAGAGAGCCAGAAAGAATTCTCTAGACAAATATAGCAAATGAAGAAACAATCAGAAAGAGAAGCAGCCCTCACCCCCATTCCCTGGGAGATTAGAGGCCTCTGAATAGAAAATTAGTAAACTGATGGATAAAGATAAAAATTTCCAGAAGGCAACTTTAATAGAAAAAAAAACAAAACTCAAAGGCTGGGAAGATGGCTTAGCGGTTAAAGTGCCTGAAAGGCCAAAGGACCCAGGGTTGATTCCCCAGGACCTATGGAAGTCAGATGCACATGGTGGTGCATGCTTCTGGGGGTCATTTGTGTACCCATTTTTTCTCTCTCCCTCTCTCTCTCAATCTGCCTCTTCCTTTCTCTCTCTCAAATAAAGAAATGGATAAAAATAAAATATTTTTAAAAGCTCAAGAAATGAGAAAAAGAAATGAAGATCCTTGAAGAGAAGATTAAGATCTAAGATCTAACCTATATAGTGAATGCTGAGAGAAAGAGGGAGAGAAAGGGGGATCTATCAGTTTTTGATAATGTCTGAGAACTTTCCAAAAGTGGTAGACACTTATTCAGATCCTTAGAGACCCCACTGAGTCACACATCAGGTGAAAAAAAAAGAGGAAGAAGGGCACAGCAGACCAAGTACAAGAGGCTCCGAGCCAGGGTCAGGGCGCTCGGCACAGGCAGGGGCCAAGCTGGGGACGTTAGGTGAGAAGCATGCCGAGCCCTCACTTATCAAGAGCATGTGGAAGGCAGAAGGCGGTGTTGTGATATATCAAACGTTTTGTGAATAAAGTAACGGCCAAGTAAGAATTCTATATATGGTGAAAATATCTTTCAATGGTTTTGAAGGCAAAAATAAAAATATTTTAGACAAAATATTTTTTGTCTGAAAAATGGAGTTTTTGTCTTAAAATTGAATTTTCTTTTGCTTTTGTGCGTGTGTGTGTGTATATATATATGTGTGTGTATACACACACACACACACACACACATAATGTGGTGAGTGTGGGCATGGCATGGTATGGCACCTAATAATATGGCACCTGTGTCAGGGGCCCTCTCCTATGGTGATCCAGAACAGAATATTGGGTGGGTGTTTTGCTCCATCGCTTTTCCATCCAGTGGTTGTTTGAACTGGCATCTCTACTGATTTCGGAGCTTGTGTGGCTCCAACAACTGGATTCTCGTTGCCTTTTTCTGCATGACTGGCGCCGCAGGTGCCCGTGGCCACATCCAGCTATTTCCATGGCATCTGGACGTGCAAGCTATGGCTGTCCCAGGCGCTCTCAGGCTGTCACACTTATGCAGGAAGCACACGCAACCCCGCTCCATCTCCCCAGCCTCCAAATGGAATTCTGAAAGGGGCCTCGGATGGGGTGGGTGGCTTGATTTGCAAGAGTGAACAGAGAGACAAAAACAAGAGGAAGGGATGTTGGTGAATCTAATAAGCAGACACAAAACAAACCCCAAGGCCCAAAAATCCTGGGTTCGATTCACTGGGACCCATGTCAGCCAGATACACAAGGTGGCACGTGCATTTGGAGTTTTCAGTTGCCTGAGGCCCTGGTATGCCCATTCTTCTCTGTCTACCCTCCTCTCTCTCAAATAAATAAATTTTTTAAAAGCAGGAAAAAAAAAAAAAAAACAGTTAACCTGTCTCTACCATGTGACAATGCAGTGAATTTCAAGACTTTGCCCTGGTGGTGGGTTTTTGGGGCTGTCTTATGAATGCAGTGTCTGAATTTTAGCCACTCCTTAGAGTCAGAATTCATGGGAACCTCTGACTGCAAGCATCTGATAGATCGAGGGCAAAAAACCAGAGATCGATTTCATTCTGTGCCTGGAAATCAGTCTGCTTTTGCTGAGAAGAAATCTAAAATAAATAAAAATCTTACTTATAAAAAAGAGTTTTATCACTTTTTGATTCCTCCTATGTCCAGCACTTGTAAACGTAGGAAAGGAATTTCAAAGCATGTTCAGCAGATGAACGATGCAGTGATATGGCGGCTGTGTTCCTTCACCTAGCTGTTCAGTAATCAAGCCTTGCCTTGTGTATTACTTACCGACCGCAGACCTCGGGCAGCGTTCCCCTTTCCAGTGTTCTCCAGATCTCTTCCTCGCTCTGCGTGTTAACATGGGTATTGAGCCAGGGGTGTGACGTGCAAGAAACAACACAGTATAATTTTATTTTTTATTTTATTTTATTTTAAATTTTTTATTTATTTATTTGAGAGCAACAGACACAGAGAGAAAGACAGATAGAGGGAGAGAGAGAATGGGCGCGCCAGGGCTTCCAGCCTCTGCAAACGAACTCCAGACGCGTGTGCCCCCTTGTGCATCTGGCTAACGTGGGACCTGGGGAACCGAGCCTCGAACCGGGGTCCTTAGGCTTCACAGGCAAGCGCTTAACCGCTAAGCCATCTCTCCAGCCCTTTTATTTTTATTTATTGATGAGAGAGACACACAGAGAGAGAGAATGGGCACGCCAGGGCCTCTAGCCACTGCAAACGAACATGGGACCTGGATAATCAGATCTGGGTCCTCAGGCTTCACAGGCATGAGCCTTAACCACTAAGCCATCTCTCAAGCTCAACACAGTGTGATTTTAAGAAGTGCCCAATGTTGAAGGAGACAGGGGAGAGCTAGCTTCTTCCATGCAATTTTGGTTAGGGCCAGGAGGCCAAAGAGGGAACTGGAAGCTCTCACCCCACCTTGGCAGGAATGGAATTCATGTCTGATCCAGTTTCACCCACAATGGCTACAGAACCCCCAAGTGCCTCCACAGCACCCGTGTTGGCTAGTCTTTGGGTTGGCCCCTGAATCTGTCAGCCAGTCTGCTCATGCCCTTACGTGCTGAGACTGTCGACAAAATCCGTCTTTAATTGACTACCAAGGCTTGTCCATGCCGATCTCTGCCCTGTGATCCCCGCTGTGTGGACGTGCGCTAAGTCTGCCTCTCTTGACCCGGGTGCGTTTCATGCCTGCCTTCTATCTGTGAGTGCTTGGGGTGTCTTCTCACTTTGATCACACGTATGATTTCTCTTTGATCCCTGAGTCTCCCTCGTGGGTGTTTCCTCTGAACTCCCAACAGAAGCTAGCGAACGGTCAGTGTGGGTGGGGTGCATCAACGAGGGCTGGAGGAATGGCGGGTCAGGGGTCAGCGTTCTGCCATCAAGTCCCCTGGGCAGATCCATGGAGGGTCACTAGGCAGGGCCGACCTTACCACTGGCCTTCTCTTTGCAGAAGGACATCCTGAGATCGGACCTCGTCGTCTGCTCAGTGGCCGCCATTCTCTCGTTTGCACTCAGCGCGAGCACCGTGTTCCTGTCCTTAAGAGTAGGTACCCCAAGCTCTGACTTCCTGCTCGTTCTCACAGTGAAGGGCGAGTGCGGTGGGGGCGCGGAGGGGACTTGGTTACCTCCCAGGTGAATGCTCATGATCTCCACTGGGGGAGGTGTCTGTCCCCGAGAGTGATGGTCTAGGAAGTTTGCTGATGTGACAGCAGCCGGCAGACCTCCATGAGTAGAAGAGAGACGCTGCCACATGAGGGGCGAGACAAAGGTCTCAGAGCCACAAGGACAGAGAGGACAAACAAAAGCACGGGTCCGGATGAGATGCTATACGATGGTTGTTTCAGACTGCTCTCTACCACCTCAGAACACCAATTCGGGACGTTTATAATCACCCCTTCCAGTGAGAAGTTTATCAGCTAACCATGTTCACTTCTTCTAAGAAATAGCGAGGGCTGGAGCGCTGGCTCAGCTGGTAAAGCTCTTGCCAGACAAGTGCGGGAGCCTGAGGTTAGATCCTGCAAGGCCCCATGAAACCGCCAGGCATGGAAGTGCGCGCCTGTAATCCCAGTGCTGGGAAAGGCGGAGACAGAAAATCCGTGGGGCTCATCGGCTAGCTGAATTGGTGGGCTCCAGGTTCTGTGAGAGGCCTTGTCTCAAAAACATCACCTGGAGAGGGACTGAGGAAGACACCTAGTATTGATCTCTGGCCTCCACACACATGCACACACACATGCATGCATGCATGCACACCTGTACACACATGTGCCTGTGTACCCACACATATATGAAGACAAAAGCACACATACTACACACAAACATGCACAAGACACATGAGAAAGGAAGAGAGGAAGGAAAGAAGAGAGAGAGAAGGGGAGGGAAGGAAGGAAAGAAAGAAAAACAAAGGGAAGGGAGGAAATAAAAAGGGAAAAGGAAGGAAGGAAAGGGGAGGGAGGGACAAAGAAAGAATAAAGATGTGCCACAGTGGGTTCCAGTCTCTTCCTTCCAGGGCGCCCCTCCCCCCATATTCTGAGTAGCTGTCGGCACACAGCTTCTCTTCCTGAAGTGGGAGATGGGGGGGGGACGGCGCTGGGGGTGCACGCTGCCATGGACGCCCTCCCTCCTCTGACCCCTGACCTCTTGCTCTTCTCCTTCACAGCCATTTCTCAGCATCGTGCTCTTTGCCCTGGCAGGCACCGTGGGGCTCGTCACCCACCACCTGCTCCCTCAGCTCCGCAAGCACCACCCATGGATGTGGGTGTCACACCCCGTGTTCAAGAGTAAGGAGTACCAGCAGCAGGAAGCCCAAGGTCAGTGCTGCAGCCCCCGGAGGGAGAAGGCATGCTGGGCACACTTATGGCACGGGTTCACACCCATGTGAGTGTGTGCAGTGCCACAGCCCAAACGACAGCAGATGCATTGTGCATATCTCCCCGCAAGGCAAAGGAGTGTGTGCCTTCCAAGGAGAGCGTGCTGCTGCAGACGGGCCAGCCGGAGCAGGAAAGCAGAGTCTGGTTGATTACATGTGTTCCCTTCAGAATTACTGCTTATTGACATTGCAGTAAAATCGACGTCTGTGGTGCACACTTGCGGATTCCGCTTCTGGTTCATGTTGACTGGATACTAAAGAGCATCACTTGACCACCCTTGGTACTTGACTCGTAACTGTCAGGTGCTGGATCCTCGAGTTCCCGAGCTAGCTTTGCCTGTATGCTGGCTGCGCCTACACCAGGTTGACTTGGAAGTTCCCATAGGGTTAGCAGCCTGATGATGCTGGCAGCTTCAGATCTTGAGATGAGACACAGGTTTCTCCGAGGACTGGGGGGCAGCTCGGCCGTTAGAGTGCCTGCCTGTCTCGGGCTCCGCCTCCAGCATCACACAAGTGTGGTGTGGTAGCAATGCCTGTAATTCTAGTACATGGGACAATCAAAGAATTCCAGGTCATCCTCGGCTACATAGTGAGTCTGAGGCCAGCCTGGGCCTTGAGTGTCTGAGCCTTTTGCCTCCACCTCCCAGTGCTGGGGTTACAGGTGTGCACCACCACACCCAGCTTTACGGGGTGCTGGGGATGAAACCCATGGCTTCGTGTTTGCCACCAAGCCCCGCACCCACCGGGCCACACCCCCAACTCCAAGGTTGCTTTTCTGTGTGTGCAGTGCATGTGTGTTGGTGTGCATGTACCTGTAAATGTGTGTGTATGTGTGTGTGCGTGCGTGTGGAGGTCAGAGGACAACTTTGCAAGTAACTCTCTTTAGTCACTCCAGCTGCAGAGGACAACTTTGGGTGTTGTCCTTTGGGTGTCATCCACCCTGTCATTGAGACAGGGTCTCTCATTGGCCCAGATCCCATCAATTAGATCAGTTGGCGAGCAAGCACCTTGTCTTCTCCTTCCCACTGCTGGGATTATAATCACGTACGACCATACCAGGTCTTCATGCTTGCATGGTAAACACGGTGTCAACTGAGCTGTTTTCCCAGCCCAAAAGTTGCTCCTCTGCAAAAAGAATTCGCTGTGTTTTCCACCAATACAAGTCACAGCAATGAGAAAACTCACATGAATGTGACCAGATACCTGTCAACAAGCACCTTAAGCAAAAAGGGTTAGTTTGGCTTACAGTTCACGAACCTAGTCCATGACCCGGCAGAACAAGCGTGAGGCAGCTGGTCACGTGGCTTCTGCCGTGAGAAAGCCGAGGCGTGAAGGCTGGTGCTCAGCCTGACTCCTCATTTTCATTCACTGTGGGACCCCAGCCCACGGGGTGGCGCTGCCCACATTCAAGGTGGGTCTTCCTTGCTCAGTTACACCTCTCTGGAAGCCCTCCCACAGACATGCCCAGGGGTGTGTCTTCTGCTTGATCGCAGAGCCAGCCGAGTTGACGGTGAGGGTGTGCCGGCACATCATTCACTGACCCCGTTCCCGTGGGATGCCAAGCTCTGGGAACCAGTGACGTAAAAATGGAATAAATATGACATCTGTCATTCCAGAGCAGCCGATTCAGTTAACAGCCCCGCGTCGCTGCCACAGTGGGAGAGTCTGGTCCCCATGCTCCCAGTGAGGTGGGCCCTGGCTGTTTGCCAGCTACGGGAGCAGCAGCAGGAGCTCGGGCCCCAGTGAAGGGTTTCAGCTGACCCCACGTCACGTTGCTAAGACCTTTCAGTTAGGTGGATATGCATATAAGGCAGAAAATGCATGGGTTCATGTAATACATGTGGAATTGGTATTTGGTACACGGGAATTATTTAGTAAATATGAGTTTAGTGACGAGATAAATGACCTTCACTTTCGAAACTCACTGAAGGAAGAGTAGCCTGTGGACAGACGTGCGCAGGACAATTTCTGAGGGACACGGAGTGTAGCACACAGAAACACCCTGGTTGTAACAAAGGCTTACGCTGTAAGTGTTGGATGTATTAGAATAAATGAATAAGAAATTGCATAAACTATAAAACACGTCAATTGGAAATCTCATTTAAACCACACTCTTTTTTTTTTAAATTTTTTTATTTATTTATTTTGAGAGCGACAGACACAGAGAGAAAGACAGATAGAGGGAGAGAGAGAGAATGGGTGCGCCAGGGCTTCCAGCCTCTGCAAACGAACTCCAGACGCGTGCGCCCCCTTGTGCATCTGGCTAACGTGGGACCTGGGGAACCGAGCCTCGAACCGGGGTCCTTAGGCTTCACAGGCAAGCGCTTAACCGCTAAGCCATCTCTCCAGCCCTAAACCACACTCTTAAAGAACATCAGTGACGAGTCGCAAATCTGTAGCCCCACGAGCTCTCCTTTGCGCCTTAGCAAATCTCGTCTGTGCGCTGCAGATGGCCTGGTGCGCGTGCGTGCGTGTGTGGTAGACGCGACTCGATGTGCCTTTCACTTTTGTCAGCACATGCGTAGTGTTAGAAATCAAGGAGAACAAGTTGTAATGAAAAGCAGCAGATGCCTGTCAACTCTGTCCCCCCAGCTTGAATCCTCCACTCCAGGACAAGAACTTTTTCCTCTTTAGATAAGGGTTCTGATTTACCATAATCCATCTAAATGAAGACATTGTGCCTTGGGCCACATCCAGTGATCTTCTTATCTATTAGCTTCCCCTCAGTGAAAGGAGTTCTCTTGGACTTTGGCTGGTTTCCCAGTTGTCAGAGAAAACTGTCTTCCTGTGTCAGGCTCCAAAGGGCCAGGTGGCATCAGTGAAATCATGTTCTCAGCATGGATCTGGTATCTCTGCTCTAAGGCGGGAGAAGGCAGAGTGGGCCCAGTGAGGCCCACCAGGGCCAGCAGTGGGGACAAGGTCTCCAGCAGGACTCAAGGTCAGCTGATGTGCTGGCCAGTTTCTGTCACTGTAACAAAATGCCCAAGATAATCTTCACCTCTTAAACAGAAAAAATTTTATTATGTTCCACTGTTTTATTATTTCTAAATTAATTGATGTATTTGTTTTTATGCATGGGTGTGTGTATATATGTGTGGGCATGTGCATATGTGTTTTCATGTGTATGCCGGTACACATGTGTGTATGCCTGTGGAAAGCAGAGGACAAACTCAGGTGTGGTCCTCAGAAATGCCATCCACCTCCTATGAGATGGGTCTCTTGCTGGCCTGGAGCTCACCACGCAGGTTAGGTTGGCTGGTCAGTGAGCTCAGAATCCTTCCTGTCTCCACCTTCCATCTCGTGCCAGAGACCGTGCAGAATATGTGGGAGGCAGAGGAGAACGCTCTTGAGGAAGCAGGGTGCTCTAGTCAGGAGTTCATCCTGACTCTGCCAGGCAGGCCGTCCCATGGCAGGGCCACCTCTCCCGACTGTTCCACAAGATGTTCTCATTAGCTAACTTCTTAGCCAATCCTGGCACGATGGCCTCCCCTTTCCTGGATTGCCACTGTGGAGAAAGGGGCAGTGTCACACAAGAGGATTCCAGGCATAGAAGGAGCCACAAGAAACCTCCATTAGAAAGAGCTGTGGTAGGGCTAGAGAGATGGCTTAGCAGTTAAGGCATTTGCTTGCAAAGCCAAAGGACCTCGGTTCAATTCCCCAGGACCCACATAAGCCAGATCCAGGTAGTGCAAGTATCTGGAGTTCGTTTGCAGTGGCTGTAGGCCCTGGTGCACCCATTCTCTCACTCTGCCTCTTCCTCTTTCAATCTTTCAAATAAATAAATAAAATTTTTTTAAAAAGGAGAAAGAGCTATGGTAATGGAGAGATGTCTTAGTGATTAAGAAGCTTGCCTGCAAAGCCTAATGACCCAGGTTTGATTCCCCAGTATCCACATATGCCAGATACACAAGGTGACACATGCAGCTGGAGTTCCTTTGCAGTGGCTAGAGGCCCTGGCATGCCCATTCTCATCTCCCCTCTCTATCTATCTGCCTCTTTCTTAAATAAATAAATAAAGAAAGAAATAAAACATTTCCAAAGATATTTTGAGGCTGGAAAGATGGCTCAGCAGTTGAGGTGCTTGTCTACAAAGCCTAAGGACTAGAATTCAGTTTCCAGTACTCACATAAAAGCGGATGCACTAAGCAGCACATCTACCTGGAGCTTGTTAGCAGTAACAGGAAGCCCTGGCATGCCCATACTCTCTCTATGTCTGCCTCTTTTTTCTTTTTCTCAAATAAAGAAAATAATTTTAAAAAGAGAGAGAGAGAGAGAGAAAGAGCTGTGGGGGAAAGACAAGTCAAGGTGAGGAACTTTTGAGTTCATCCTGAGCAGTGTGCAAGGGCTTTTAGCAGCAGGGTGATGGGATTTCGCCTTCTTTGGAAGTAGGCTTGTAGAGCATAAGCAGTGACAGACATGAGTGCCATTGTGAAGGACTTTCCAGCCTTAGCCTGAGCCCAGAGGGAGAGATGTCAGTGAGCAATGACAAGCGACACTGAATCCCAGGCGTGTTCATCCTCCCAGCAGGATCTCTCCACATAGATGCTTCAAACCTGACCAGGACTGTCTGATCTGAGATGTCCCCACATAGAAATAGACATGGCCCACTATAGAGCAGAAAGCCCTCAATCCCTGTAACTGCAACCCCAACTCAAGATTTGGGCGGGGAGATTGTCCTCCTAAACCTAAGTCATCGTGGGGAGGGTTTTGATTAATTTTTAATTACTGAGAAAGACTATTGTACTCTCATAAGCATCTAAATAAAACACAACCTGAAACCCTTAAAGAAAATTTAAAGCTTTGTGTTGTAATGCATCGTCTGTTAGCTTGTAAATGGCATCATTAGTTTGCATTGTGTTGCTCAGGGGTCTAATATTCCAGAGGAAAGAGAAAGAAGAGCCCTCCAGCACTGTCTTTTTACGGTCTCTTTGCATATTTAGGACATTACAGAGAGGCCATTATAAAATGCAATTGCACGAATTTTCTTTTTAAGTTTACTAAGTGTGACTGTAGAGACAATTTGGGGACTTAGGAGACATTTATCATGTTACAGCATTTTCAAGCTTTCTTCCTTTTAATCAACATTCCATGGTTTCCCATAAAAGAAAGGTTTGTTGGGCTGGAGAGATGGCTTAGTGGCTAAGGTGCTTGCCTGCGAAGCCTAAGAACTCATGTTCAAATCTCCGGATGCCATGTAGCCAGACGCACCCTGATGAAAGCATGCAATGTCGCACATGCACACAAGGGGGCGCACGTGTCTGGAGTTCATTCACAGTAGACTGAAGGTCCTGTGTATCCATTTCTCTCTCTCTCTCTCTCTCTCTCTCTCTCTCTCTCTCTCTCTCTCTCAATAAGAATAATTTTAAAAAAATGTTTAAAAAGAAATGATTGTTAAGAATTCAGATAGGTGCTGGAGAGATGGCTTAGAGGTTAAGCGCTTGCCTGTCAAAACTAAGGATCCCAGTTCGAGGCTCAGTTCCCCAGGACCCACATTAGCCAGATACACAAGGGGTGCACACTTCTGGAGGTCCTTTGCAGTGGCTAGAGGCCCTGGCATGCCCATTCTCTATCTATCTATCGCCCTCTTTCTCTGTCTGTTGCTCTCAAATAAATAAATAAAAAAAAAAATAAAAAAAATAAAGAATTCAGATAGGACTTGGGTTTTGTTTAGCATTTTTGTGCATTATTGGTCGCCTTTCTGTGCTCCTCCCTTTTGCTCCCATGTATGAACGTAGCGCCTGAGTTCCAGTGCCTGGAGCTTGGAGGATCTCCACAAATGTTACTGAGGACGGTAGGATTCTAAGATGGAAGAATTAAAGTGAAATCCATTCCCCATCAGCAACACTGTAAAGAGATCTTAGCCTTGCAGCCTGGGAGCGGGACATCTCAGGTCTGATTCTGGGCTGTTATTCCCGTAGGCACACTACCTCTCCCCGCACATCCTTCTCCTTGACTAGGAACAGGGAAGCCCAGCCTCGGGACAAATCTTTCCCCCAAATGTTTTCTTCTTCACATTCCACATGCACACCTGTTCCTCCTGGTGGGTATCTCATGAATGCTGTGTGCTCGCTCCTCTGGGCCTCCCATGAGATTTAAAACCCCTCAGTGGAAGTCCAAGATGGCTTTGATATCATATTTACATGTTGGCCATGGTCAAGTTCATTTCCTTCCTTCCTTCCTTCCTTCCTTTCTTTCTTTCTGAGGCAAGCCCAACAGACTTTTTTTTTTTTTAATGAGAGAGAGAGAGAGAGAGAATGAATTGGCGTGCCAGGGCCTCTAACCACTGCAAAGTCCAGATACATGCACCACCTTGTGTGCATGTGCAACCCTGCTCACTTGCATTGCTTTGTGCATGTAGCTTACATGGGACCTGGAGAGTCAAGCATGGGTCCTTAGCCTTCATAGGCAAACGCCTTAACCACTAAGCAATCTCTCTAGCCCAGGTTCATTTTCTTTGTGGTGTTCAGGAAGTTCAGGAAAGATGAGGTATGCAGTCCCACCTGAATTCTCACACAGTATTGCGTTTGTGTTATGTATGTGTGTCAAAGGTTCTGAATACAATAGTAAAGGTTTTGCAACTTAAGTGTGAATGAGTTCAGGTCCAGTTCTCTAGATCTTTTTCCTTCAGAAATGTGGCGCACTGTGTTTTCATGGATGTCACCTGGCTTTGCTTCTGCTTGGAGACTCGGTTTACATCTCCTAAGGATCCAGGCATTAGCCATCCTTATCCACGTCTGCGTGATCTGCCCCATGGGATGCACCTCTTACAACGTCACCTCTTACACAGTCAGGTGACAGAAAGGTTCTGGGTTAGTTTCTTTTCTGTGACAGAATGCCTGACAAAAATTATTTACGGGAGTGTGGTAATTGAATGAGAAGGTATGTTCCCCATAGCCTAAGGTATTTTTGATTAAGCTTGCAACTTAAATCTGTAGTAGCCTACTGGAGGGTGCATCGTGGGGGGCAGATATTAAGTCCAGCCCTAAAGAGTACTCAGAGCAATTGAGCTGCGTCTCTTGGTGTTTTCCAGCTGTTTGATGGTGTCTTTCTGCTATCAGCCTACAGAAATGAGCCAGTTTCTTCTGCCACTGATGGTGCTTCCCCGGGCTTCTGTAAGCCTGAAATAAACCCTTTCCTTGCCTAAGCTCTTTCTAATCAGATGTTAGTCTAGCAATGAGAAGATAAATGCTACAGTTAAACTGGTACCAGAAGTGGGGTCATTGCTACGATGAATCTGACTGTGCATTTTGAACGTTTAGAACTTGTGTGCTGGAGGAATGGGGAAGGATTTGGTACTTTGGACTGGAAGAGCCTGCCAGTGCTGTAAGCCATGCTTTATGGGTTATTGTATTGAGAGTTTGAAAATCTAAATGCAAAGAGAACTATGGATGGTGAAGGCTTATTTATGATCTTTTCAAGGGGAAAGAAAGAACTTTGTTGGAACTGGGCTACTGGCAAAAAGACTGGCTGCAATCTTCCACCCATACCTAGAGAATTTGATCAAAGTTGAATTTAAGGGCTGGAGAGGTGTCTTAGTGGTTAAGGTGCTTGCGTGCAAAGCCACAGAACCAAGGTTCTGATCACCAGGACCCACATAAGCTAGATGCACAAGATGGCACTTGCATTTGAAGTTTGTTTGCAGCAGTTGGTATGCCCATTCTCTCTATATATCTATCAATCTCTCTCTGTCTCTCTCCTTCTCTGCCCCCTTCCCTGTGTCATAAATAAATAAAACAATATTTTTAAAAGTTGAGTTTAGTGCTGGAAAGATAGCTTAGTGGTTAAGGTACTTGCCTGTAAAGCTTCAACACTCAAGTTCTAATATCTAGGTCCCATGTAAGCCAGATACAGTGATGCAGGCACTCCATGTCACACATTCACACAAGGGAGTGCATACGTCTGGACTTTGTTTGCAGCAGCTAAAGGCCCTGAAGTGCCCATTCTCTCTCTCTCAAAAAAAAAAGAGCTTAAATATAATGGACTGGTGTGCTTGGCAGAAAGTAAAGAATAGAAAAATAAAAGCTTAGTGGTTTATCATAGGAAAGATTTAAGCAAGTTTGAAGTTATTGGCATAGAGACTGATTTTAGGTTACTGAAGCTGCAATTATCAGGTTGATTGGGACCATCAAGGGTGGGCACACTGCTTTGCACTGGGACAATGGAATAAATAAGGGTGAAATCCACCCATGGAAGGCTTGAATGAGTAAGAATACAAATTCCTTTGCAAGAAGGTGGTTTGAAGGGAGAATTCTGAAGAAGTAGGCTGCTCTTCATGGTCAAGGTTTATTCCCCCCCCCCCCCCAGATCTGCAAATTTGGCTATATAGCACTCTTAGTACTGGTTTGAGAACATGAAAAATGCAAGGAAGTGTGTCATGAAGTGCAACATGGTTTGTTTTTTGAAATGGTCTCTGAGAAAAATGAAGCAGGGTTGCATTCTCTGTAGAGACCCAGTCAGGCCATTGTATGAGGGAAAGCCAGAGCCTCTGCAGCGTGGAGAACAGGGTTGGCATCCTGTGTTGGAGACATAGTAAGAGTGTTGTACAGGGCTGGAGAGATGGCTCAGCGGTTAAGCGCTTGCCTGTGAAGCCTAAGAACCCCGGTTCGAGGCTCGGTTCCCCAGGTCCCACGTTAGCCAGATGCACAAGGGGGTGCACGCATCTGGAGTTCGTTTGCAGAGGCTGGAAGCCCTGGTGTGCCCATTCTCTCTCTCTTCCTCTATCTGTCTTTCTCTCTGTGTCTGTCACTCTCAAATAAATAAATTAATTAAAAAAATATTTAAAAAAAAAAGAGTGTTGTACAGAGCTGTGAAGATGAACTACGGTTTACAGTGTGGGCCTGAAGGTGTTTTGGATGTGCCAGGACTGTGGAATGGCTGCTATGGAGAGCTGCTCAGTTAGTCCAGCTAGAGAGGCGGAATTGGAATGCAGAGACGTAATCACTGGTTATGGGTGTTGGACTGGAACTGCAGATGTTTGGTGTTTACTTGCTGCTATTACTCCCTTGGTCCAGGGTCTCATTGTTATGCCTTTTTATAATGGAAATGTTTACTTTGTGACATTACATGTTGGAAGCATGCAACTTGTATTTGATTTGTACAGGGCTACATATGAAGAGACAGTCTTTAATCTCGGATGAAATTTTGGGATTTTTGAACTGTATTAAAGTTGATAAAGGCTGCGGGGGGCCAGGGAAGGAATGTGATGGTTTGAATGTGAAGGTGTGTCCCCAATAGCTTAAGGTATTTAGGATTAAGCTTGCCACTTAAGTCTCCAGCAGCCTGCTGGGGAGTGTGTCCCTGGAGTTGGATCTTACTTCCAGCTTCAAAGTGTGTTCGGAGCAGGAGGAGCTCTGGCTAGTTTGTGCTGGCTGTCGGTAGTGTCTCTCGGCTATGATCTGTGGAAGTGAACCTGTGCCTTCTACCTTTGGTGGTTTTTCCTTAGAATTTGTAAGCCTGAAATAAAACTTTTCTCCCATAAGCTGTTCCTGGTCAAATGTTTGTCCAACATGCTCACACACATGCACACACACACGCACATGCATGCATGCACACACATGTTTGCACACACATGTGCACACACATATATTTGATGGTTAGATGCTCACTGAACAAATAATGTCACTCCCAAATAATTTCATGGGTGATAAATTCAGAGCTTAGTGGTGACTTCCATTTTAATTGAAATTCATTGCTTTATGATTCTTGGATGAATAAACTGAAATTCTTATGAAGACCTGGTGTTTGTTATCATGAACTACAGTAAATCCTTGCTGAATATAATAGGAAGACATCCCCTCCCCCATCTCACATCAGACCTATCTGTACCCTCTGGAAAATATCCCTTTCTAAAAACAAATATGACAACTTTTGAAAATCCGCCACATGCCCCCCTGGCCAGATGGTTTCCAGCAATTCCACAGCATTGAGCCACCCAATCATTCCCTAATGCAAATGTGTTTCTAACACCATTGTGGATAAGATGGGTTTAGATCTCTTTCTGTTTACTGTTTTTTCCTCCAGGAATCTAGCCAAGGTTGTCATGTTTCTCTGAATTGGTGACAAATGTTGATGGGACTCTGAAAATGTATTTTCTTCTAAGCAAGCTGAATTGCTTTTGGTGTGATGGCCTCAATCGGACACTGTTGATCTCTTGTAAATTGAGAAATCAGAATAAGAGCTAATGTCATGTAGAAAGAAAATCTAACTGTAACCGATTGTATCATGTGTGAAACCCAAAGCAGAAATATTGTTTAATATGATATAGATGATAAAGTTAGGCAACTTTCTCTTTCCGTAGTCAAGAAAGAGACCCTGGGACTAGGGAGAGGGCTGTGCAAGCATGAGGACCCAAGCCTGATCCTTAGAACCTAGGTTTAAAAAAGAAAAGCCGTGTATACTGACATATGTTCTTCTAATGCTAGGGAGGCAGAGACAGGTGCATCCCTGTGGCTCCCTGGCCAGCCAGGCTAGTCTAACTGGTGAGTTCAAGACCACGAGAGAACTGGTCTCAAGAAAAGTGCTTGAGCTGAGCAGGATGGCGCACGCCTTTAATCCCAGTACTTGGCAGGCTGAGGTAGGAGGACGGCCATGACATGAGACAGGCAAGTCTGGGCTGTGGAGTGAGGTCCAGGTCAACCTGGACCCTGCTTCACGATATAAAACAACAACAGAAGGCAGACTGCTGCTGAGGAATGACCTCTGACCTACACACATGCATACACATACATGTGTTCGAGCACATGCACGCACTCAGGCACATATATGAGCATGCATACATACACATGTGCACATAGGAAAAGCATTTACTGCCAGGCCTGGTGATATGTGCCTATAACTGCAGCCTTGGGAGGTGGAAGCAGAAGGGTTAGCAGTTCATGGACAGCCTCAGCCACACAGCTAAGGGAAGGACAGCCCGAGCTGTGTGCAATGTGGCCTCAGGACAATAGCAGAAGCAAGTCTAAAGGACTGTTTCTTTCTTAAAAGTCCATCTGTGTTCAATTTAAATGCCCAGGATTTCCCCAACCGTGAGCAACCATAAGACAGTGGCCAGCATTTATTGGCCCCCCTCCATGCTGGTCGTTCTGCTGGAAAGTTCTGGGTCTACATGAAGCAGCAAGCAAGACAGAATACTGGCCCTTGGCAATCTCGGACTCATGAGGAACTGGTATATTTTTATTTATGTGTATGTGTGGTGTGCATGCATGCTCATGTGTGTCGCACATGCATGTGGAGGCCAGAGATCGATGCCAGGGGTCTTCTCCCATTGTTCTCCACTTTATTGTTTGAGGCAGCGTAGCAGTCACTTTCTCATTGCTGGGAAACAAGGCTGCACCAGAAGCATCTTGTGGGGGGAAATGACTTATTTCAGACTTACAGTTTCCAGGGAAGCTTCACCATGGCGGGGGACAAGCATCGCAGGAGCCAGAAGCTGGCTCACCTCTTCATACACCAGTGGCAGGGAGACAGCAGTGAGCACCAGCTTCTCAGCACCCAGGAGGCTGGAGTCAAGTCCATCCCCAGTCCCAGAGACTCAGCCTGCAGCAGGGCTTCCCCTGCTGGACACTAAGTAGAGAGCGTAAACACAAACACTTGAGTCTGTGGGAGTCACTTCTGTTCACACTATCCCAGACAGGATCTCATGCTGAACCTACAGCTCACTGATTTTGCTAGAGTAGCCAGAGAGGGAGCCTTAGAGATTCCTTGTCTCTGCCTCCTCAGAGTTGGGATCATAAGTGCACACCACCAGCATTTTTTATATGGCAGCTGGGGTCCAACCTCAGGCCGTCACTCTTAGGCAGCAAGCACTTTACCACCTAAGCTATCGCCCAGCCCATGGTTAATATTGAAAGGAACCATTACTCTGTGGCAGGTACTAAACACATAAAACTGAGTGTGTAAAGACATGGTGTGGAGTGGTAGTGTGCTTTGGAATTCGAACAAATACGTTAAGAAATCCCGGCTTAGTGTTGAGCAGATGCCTAGTGGGTACTAGCTATGACAGTGAAGCAGTGCACCAAGCCAGCTCGGTGGTGGGGTCCACCTGGGAGCAGTAAGGGACGCACGCTGGCAGAGGGTTCACAGAAGTCCTACTAGCAGCAGCCTGTGTCCCGTCTCCAGTAGCTGACGATTCCAATGGCTGTTTGCTACTTCTCTCACCCCCGTGACCACATTCCTGCAAGAAGGGACTGAGGGCAGGATTAATTTGAGCGAACTAGATGTGTATGGTCAACCACTGAGCTACAGACCCGGCCGTTTTTGCTTTTTGTTTATTTATTTATTTATTTGAGAGCAACAGACACAGAGAGAAAGACAGAGAGAGGGAGAGAGAGAGAATGGGCGCGCCAGGGCTTCCAGCCTCTGCAAACGAACTCCAGACGCGTGCGCCCCCTTGTGCCTCTGGCTAACGTGGGACCTGGGGAACCGAGCCTCGAACCGGGGTCCTTAGGCTTCACAGGCAAGCGCTTAACCGCTAAGCCATCTCTCCAGCCCCGTTTTTGCTTTTTAAATTCCAAAACAGGATTTTACTAAATTGCCCAGTCTGGTCTTGAATTCGCGATCCTCCTGCCTCAGCCTTCCCCAGTACCTGGGATTATAGACGTGTGCTTCAAAGCCTAGTAATGATTTTTTTTCTCTTAAACATGGACTAAAAAACTAAAGAGATGGGGCCCACAGTTCCTGTGCACATCTTCCTGGTGGTTTGTACAGTCGAGTACTTTTCAGATGTTTACCGACCATTAGGATGCACAATGACGTAGTTGTGGGAGTGTCACCTGGAAAGTTGACTTTAGACAATGTTTGCCATTGTCTACTGACACTTCTTGTATGTATGTCTACTAGCCAAACACTTCCACAGATGTGTACTCAGCCATCCACACATATTCACCTAAAGATGTGCACAGGAATATTCGTCACACATCTTCATAATAGCATGAACTAAATGCTCATTACTGAATGTGGAAAATGTATAGTTCACACTATAGATTTCTACACCACAAAGAGAAGGAAAGGACTTAACTAGAGGCACACGTGGAACTGTGGGCAAGTCACAGAAACAGGTCAAGTGAAAGCCACAAATGAAGTGGCGATATTTGGAGCTGGACAGTGGCCACCTAGAGGAGCAGGAATGGTCAGAAGGCTTCAACGATGTTTCCTGAGCCATGAGCTAAATTCTCATGGAATTTAGACTCCAGAAAGGTGAACAGAAAATAGATAAACGCAAATAAGATGTCAGATGGGGGCTGGAGAGATGGTGTAGTAGTTAAGGTGTTTGCCTGCAAAGCCTAAGGACCCAGGCTCGATTCCCCAGAACTCACATAAGCCGGATGTACAAGGTGGCTCTGCATCTGGAGTTCATTTTCAGTGGCTGGAGGCCCTGGTATGCACATGCTCTGTCTGAATCGCTCTCTATATATCTCTCTGCTTGCAAATAAATACATGGAATATTTTTTTAAGTTAAAAAAAAACATGGAAGGATGAGAACAGGCAGGGATTATGAGGAGGAGGAAGCAGTTAGCCAGGTGTGACACTCCCAGAGCCTGAACAAGATGAGAATAGAAAGTGACCATGGGATTTCACAATGTGGAGGTCATGATGACCGTCATCAAGCAGCTTCTTGTTTCTCACAACATTCTGAACTAATTCAGAAGCAAATGAGTTGAAGCTATAGAGAAAGGTGACACAGGCAATTTTTAGAAAAGCAAAAAAAAGAAACGAGAGACACCTTGAGTGAAACCCAGGTTGGTCTGACTGCAAACTTCAGCTCTTTTTTTATTTTTCCCAAGGTAGGGTCTCACTTTAGCCCAGGCTGACCTGGAATTCACTATGGAGTCTCAGGGTGGCCTTGAACTCACGGCAATCTGCCTACCTCTGCCTCCCGAGTGCTGGGATTAAAGGCGTGCGCCACCACGCCCGGCTACTAGACTTCAGCTCTTAGTACACGCTGTGTACGAGCAGAAACATAGCGTGAGCTCCTAGTGCCAGGGTGTGGGGTGAGGTCGGCATTCTCTCAGCTGCGTATGTTTCCAGAGACTTGACTGGATTTAACCATGAAAGAGACCAAGGTTCAGGGAACATCACGGAAGCTGGGGCAGAAAGAACGTAGGAACCAGAGAATGGGAAAGAGCTCTGTGGAACGCTGTCTTTCCAACATGACATGGCTGCTGCTCTCATGAAGTCTTAATAGTGGTGGTTTTCTGCATAAGACTGGGCCTGTCAACACCCTGTCATGAATCTGGAGTGGGGGAGCTTTTGAGTTCCCACCCATCCTGGAGGAGTTATTGGGATTTAATGGTTTCCAGGAGAGGGGAGTCATGTTTGCAGTGGTGTAGGCACCAGCAAGTTGCCTATGCTCTGGGAAATGACCCCTTGCCTACACTCATGTAAGCTACACTAGTTAAATTCAGTGGATTCAAGAAACCAAAATGACATGAAAATAGAAAGGGTACTAGTTGGGAAGAAGGAAGGATTTAGTGGAAGTGAGATAAGAGAAATTAAAGGGGTGAATGTGATCAAAATATGTATGTATAAAGTTGTTAATAAAATAAAATTGTGTATATATATGTGTGCGTGTGTGTGTGTGTGTGTGTGTGAGAGAGAGAGAGAGAGAGAGAGAGAGGGAAGGAGGGAAGGAGGGAAGGAGGGAGGGGGAGAGAGAACAGAAACCAGCTACAGCCTCAGAAGCCTTCTAGGGCAGGGACGGGGTGCCGCTCAGTAAGAGAGCACTTGCCTTGCGTGTGTGAAGCCCCGAGTTCCTTCCCCAGCATGGCAAAACATGTCACCTTGAAAAAGGATTTCCTGGGGTGCTTCTCCAGTTTTTATCTTGCACGCTTCTCCCTTACAATGATAACAGGTGTCCTATGATAGCTCTTTTCTCTGGTCAATGACAAGCCTGAAACCATGGGCTGCTGGCCTGTTACTGAGTACTACCATCCAAAGGCTGGGCAGGAGCTGGGCGGGGCACTGTGGCCTGCAGGGAGCGGTGGCATGCCATGCCATGCCCGCTCAGTGAGTCCTCATCAGCTCTGATTAAATGGGATGGTGCTTGTTACTATTGTACTTAAGGGAAAATACCATGGTTGGAACCTGTTCTAAGTGGCTTTTGTATTTCTTTCAGACGTCGCCCATTTAATGTGGTTTGAAAGACTCTATGTTTGGCTTCAGTGTTTTGAGAAGTATATCTTGTATCCAGCCATAATTCTGAACGCCCTCACCATTGATGCCTTCTCAGTAAGCAATTACCGGAGACTCGGTACCCAGTAAGTGGATGATGGCTTATTCTCTTAATGGTTTTGGATAACAGTGTTTTCAGATTTGAGTGAGTTTTCTCTTGAGCAGGCTGCAGAGGAAAACAACACGTCCTCCATATGTACTGGCCGTGTGAAAGGAGGGTGGTTTTCACCTCACGTGCAGAGTAGGCAGTGACCGTGGAGTGGCCGCGATGCACACAGAGTGGGGTGTTGTGGGTAAATGTCGGGAGCTATGAAGACCTTCCAGCAGAAGATGAGTCGGCACGGCTAACCCAACAGCAGGAGCCCCGTGTGAGCGTGGATTCCCAGAGTTCTTAGCGCCGCACTCGCAGCCCTATGAAGTGCTTTGTGTCATGTTGTCTGGTGAATAAATACTCTATAGCTCTGTGCGCGGAGGAGGGGACTGAGCTTTCGCACTGCTCCCTGCATTTGTCAGGAGGGAAGCATCGTCATTTACAAACGGGAGCACAAGGGACTCCATGCTGTCAGGATGCTTGTGGTTTTGCAGAGCATTAACAACGCACAGCCGAGTCACTAGTGTCATATATGAAAATTAATTCTGAATTTACAAATGGAAATCTACTTAATTTGCATATTTGTCTTTCTGACAAAAGGTGGAAGTTGATGGTCAAATACATTATTAGAGCCTGGGGGGGTATAAAAGACTTCTTGCTGGGATTGCTCTCTTGTCACGTTGCTTACACACGATGTCTCCAGGTTACCTCTAATTCATAATCCCAAGCTTATTAATTCAGACCTGCTGTCTCGCTTGGGGTATGATGAAGACACAATTAGTATTTGCCACTGACTGAGTGTGTCGGTGTGGGACTCTGAGCAGATTGAGAGTGCCACAGAGCAAACCCTAAATGACTCTGTGCAGCCTCTTTCTTGTTGCAGGGACAGGATCCCTGGCCACAAGCAGCATAAAAGCAAGGAAAGGGCTTCTTCCAGCTTACAGTTCTAGGGGACGTTTCCTCCTGGCAGAGGAAACATGGCAGAGCAGAGAGCTGGGCGTCACATCTTGTTGCATCAGTGAGCTTTGAACACCCGGTGGGTCTGGGTTCGTGAACCTGAAGGCCACCCCCAGTGACCTGCCCATGTGCTCCTCCCGCTGGGGATTCCGTGGGAGGCCTAATCACACGCACATGAGTTTGTATGGGGACAATACAGATGGGGACCCGTCTGTACTGGACGCTGGTCTTCCCTCCAGTCTGTGTCTGCTTTAGTGGGCACAGCGTGACAATTCTATGCTCTTTGGCAGTGAGGAAGGTTGGGAATGTGGCCCATTCAGTAAGTTGCTTGCCATGGGAACATGAGGACCCGTGTTCTGATCTAGCACCCATATAAATGCTGGGGAGATGTGGTGGCCAATCTGTAACCCCAGGGCTTGGCAGAAAGTGAGGATCCCCTAGAGCAAGCTGGCTAGACTAGCCAGACTGGCAGCTATAGGTTCAAGTTACAGCTGCTGAAGAGTGATTGAAGATGTCCAGCATTGACCACTGGCCTCCTCACACACATGCGTATATGAGCATGCACACCTGTACAAACACATGTACACATTTGTGCATGCATTTACACACACACACACGTCAAAAATTAGAGCTGAATTCTACAGCCCTCGGTACTTTGACTCTTTAGACCCAAGGAAGAATCTAGATAAAAAGCAAAGGTCAGGTCACTGGCCCATCGTGTGGCAGAGATGAGGCTGTTCCATGGAGATTTTCATGTGCCTCTTTCTGGGGTCCAGGATACCTCTGGAACTCAGCCTTGATGACCCTGTGACCACCTCTTGACTAAGACAGAGGCTGAGCAAGGAATAGAAGCCAGAGTGTCAATGCAGGGACAGTGCAGCCTTCGGTTACCCACTACAGGGTGACAGCTGTCCCCATGCAGCTTCACGACAATGACTTTGAGTTGAACTTGAAAGTTGAGAATCATCAGCTGAAGAAGACAGGTGAAGGGATGGAGCTCCGCAGCCCCAGCCGCGAGCAGGGAGTCCAGTCAGAGGTTACATCCTCTCCATCTGCTAGGATTCTTTTCAGACACTATGGTAAAAAGAAGTCCCTCATCAGCTGAATGTCCTCAGCTCCCAGAGACCCCAACAGCATTCTTCTTCTCAGATTCCAAAGCAGAGAAGTCTTTTCTATTCCAGACGCACCCATGTGAAGAAGCAGGACAAACCAGGTCAGGAATCCAGGCACCCCATGCGACCAGCCTCTCCCAGTCCAGCATCACCTTGAGACCTTCTTGGGACTGTGAGCGTGGTCCCTCCTGCCCACCCTCAGCATCACATGGCATCTCATTCAGCTTGCAGCACCAGCCCCCGCCCCCAGCAAACATTAGGACAGCTTTTGGATGTTGGAGTAGAGGGCAGTCAATTCATGAGTGGCCGGGCAGTAAGTTTATGAGTTGGTGAACTGTGACATCGTGTTAGGGATTCATAATTCCCTAGGTCTATATGGATGTGCTGCATCTGTCTCATGTTGGTCATTGGTCCCTGGTTGCTACCCAAGCTTCTGTAAAACTTTCTCTAAGCACACAATGATTGCTGTGTCATTAGCAATGACCATCATCAAACCGTGAACACAGGTCTTGGAAGGCTCCTGTTATTGTTACTAGTCATCATTAGTAAGCGTAAATGAACCTTCCATTGAGGCACAGCCAAAGAAAACAGAAAGTTAAGACTTGACCCTCATCTAGATGATGCCTCAAAAGATCTCTGGCCAGGCTTTAGCCATCCACAGGGAGTTGGGAACTTGGGAAGCTGGCAGAGGCAGCTGGACCAGGTCACATTTTCATGTCATATTGTCCCCATGGCATCAGTGGCTCTCAGAAAGAGGTAAACTGGGTACCAGGCAGTGTTCAGTCTCACTGTAGAATGGGAAGACTTCTCCATCCAGCCCAAGACTGTATGCAGTCAAGGGTAA
The DNA here is from genome assembly GCF_020740685.1 of Jaculus jaculus. Classification (NCBI taxonomy): domain Eukaryota; kingdom Metazoa; phylum Chordata; class Mammalia; order Rodentia; family Dipodidae; genus Jaculus; species Jaculus jaculus. The sequence goes on along the minus strand of NC_059106.1, from coordinate 10,892,261 downwards.
GGTGCTCCCACAGGCTACCTCTGAGAGGGGGTCAGGAAGCTCTTTTAGACAGTTATGGGAACAGGGGCCCTGAAAGTAAAAAAAAAAAGAAGTGTCTTTGGGCCTATCCTTGCAGGAAGATCAAAGTAAGATCTGATTTCTTATCTCTCCCAGATCTGTTTTTCCACAAACAATCTGAGCCCCTCCTGGAAGGGAGGTCTTTCCTAGGATTTAAACATTGTGGTTGGTCAAGTTCAGCCCCCAGAATTTGGTATCAGGGCTAGCCTGTGCCTGAGACAGCCCCCCCCCCACCAACCAGCTGTCCCTCTGGTTCACCTGAGCTAGAAGGTAGGGCCCACCAGTTTACAAAGGGAGGGCACGCTCTCTGAGCTTCCTGACCACTTGGAAACCTCCAGCTGCTGGTGACTTTCCCCTGGACTTGGCCCAGCAGGGCCAAACTAAGGAGAGAGCCCCCCCTTAGCCCTTACTCTCCACATAGGCTCTTTACCTCCTCCAGCTCCCCACATGGCAGGAGCTCTGGACTTTTTTTTCCCATCTTTTTCATGTTTTCTCATCTGGGCTCTCAAGCCACGTGGATGTCTTTCCTTGGTTCTGTACTTCCCTAAGTAAATAGAATCATTTAATACTTATCCTTGTCAGTCTTGATTTATTCAATTCCTTGATTAAAAGTAGACACGGACCTAGGCTTTAGGGTCCAAGGACTTTCCCGAACCCGTAGCGCCCTGTTATATATCCAAGCCCGTTGCAGGGGGCCTTGGGAACATCTTACCTTGCACCTCTAGGAGCAGAGTAGAAACAATCGCAGCCCTCGGGTAGATGATGACAGAGAATGGGCGGGAGGTGGGGAGACGGCTCTGTGGGGGCGAGGGCTTTCTGCAGGAGCACGAGAACAGCCCCCAGCACCCATCGAAAGAGCTAGTCATGGCCATGCAGGCCTGTAACCCCAGTGCTGGGGGCCTCCAAGATGAGGGGATGGCAGGCCTCCCTGGTCAGTCAGCCTGTCTAAATGAAACATGGTGAGCTTCAGGCTCAGTGAGACTTGCTCTCGAAGAAACAAGGTGGAAGAGTGGTGGAGACGAGCCGCGGTCTCCGGACATGTGCACACAGGTCTGTGCGCCCGCACATTCACACCCCACGTACTACACACCCAGGGTGGCTCACATTTGTAATCACCTCTGACATTTCTCATTTCTGTGTTGAGAATACTGCGAAGCAGTTAATTGGCAGTCAGAATCATCCCAGCAGAAAGCACTTCCTAAATGTCCCCATCTTGCAACAAGACATTAATGACCCTTATAGAAGCCCCATATTCTTCTGGACTTGGGGAAATGGCCCCAGGGTTCTGAATTTAGCCAGAGAGAGGATGCACTCTCTCCATCTTCAGGGCCATCCTACTCTGCCCTTGGGCTTCCCAGGGGTGGGTTACATGTGGCAGGACTGTGGAGAAAAGGCACAAAGTGTTCGTGGGAAGGCCGGGCCCTCTTGGAGGCCCCCATCCTTCTCTGGAGATGGGAACCACACAGGGTCCCACACTGGTGTTCTAGGCCCGCAGAATGAATGCGAGCTAGTTGATGCTCAGAGACCATCGCTGGTGTACGTTACCGAGCAGCCGCGCACTGTTGTTGACCGACTCTCTCCTTTGCACAGCTGGGACATTTTTCTGCTGACCACGGCTGCCATGAAGCTGCTGCGGGCCTCGTTCTGTAACCCGGCTCACCAGTTCATCCACTTGGGTTTCACGGTCATCTTCTTCCGCTTTGATTACAAAGGCATTTCCGAGAGCTTCCTGCTGGACTTCTTCATAGTGTCCATTGTCTTCAACAAGGCAAGTTCCATGCTGGTTTTCTTCCTTTTAATCATCGAGAGAGGTATTTCTCATGTTGCTTGACTTTTCCTGAGGAGGTCTCTATTCATCCCAGACAGAGAAGGCGCCCAGAGACCAAGAAAGGATTCCATCCCAGTCCAGCTTGGTGAACCAGGGGGTCACTGGGGTTGCTTACAGGAGCTTGGACAACTCTCCAAGAAGCCCACGCCCTGCATGTCTGACTCAAGGGTAGCTTCACCCCTGAAGAGTCCCCAGTCCCAGTCAGCCTTCACCTTCCCCTGTACCCTAACCTTGCCCAGACCTCTTAGAGCTGAGACAGGAGGGACTGGAGACCCTCTGCCCTCCTTCCAGGGACTTTTCACTGCATTCATAGGGCTGATGATGTGCAAAGGCAGTTGAATATCCCAAGCATGGGGCTTCTATCACATCTCCAACCAGCAAGGTATAGAGAGGAAACAAAGGCGGTGGAACTTTCCAGAACTCAGTCTTGCCCCTGTGGTCAGCCTGATTCCTGAGGCTCATGGTGTTGGCACCCCTCTCCTTGTCTTCTCCTACAAGTCCCCCTCACTGTCGTCTCTCTGGACAAGCAGGTTCGATCCTCCCAGAGACGCCGAGCCTGTCTAGTGTCTGCTGGTCTCAGTCTTGCATCCTTCCCAGTAAATCTGGGCTGGGGAGCAGCTTGGGACAAATAGACCGTAAACATTGTATGTACAGAGGTGTTTATAACCCACACATGCAGATTTCCCCCTACAATATAGAGTGTAGATGTGTCCATATAAAATAGAATACGAAAGTGCCCCTGTCCATCCCTCCTGCCTCTGTCGATTGTACCTTGTATTTCACGTGAGATAGATGAGAGTGAGTATTTGAGACTCTTCTGTGCCCTTTGGTAGGCCGCCCCTGCAACAGAAGCTAGGTTTGTCCACAGAGCAACAGAAATGGAAGCGGCTCCTGGCACGTGAACTCCTTAGCAGAACTTCTGCCATACTGTGTGTGCCCATGCTCCTGTGTCCCAGCTGCCATGGTGGCCACCAGCGTCTTCCCAAGATTGACCTTATTAATAAATACCTCCTCTTTTTGGTCAGTAATTTTAAGGGTTTGTTGTTGTTGTTGTTCTTTGAGTTTTATTTTTCAGCTCTTTGGGAATCAATTATGTTAGTCTTTAATTCCTGTTTATTCCTTATCTTTCTACTGGTTTTCTCATTGCATCTTTAAAGTAACAGCAAAACGGAACACACTTGTAGTACACCGAAGAAACCCCACGAGTAATTGTCACAGCCCACCGTGGCCCGCAGGTTTCCTCTCGCCCCTCAGGCTTGTCAGTCCCCCAGTCCTTCCTTATGTCGTCTCCTGTGGTCCTCACTGACTGAGATGCTCCAGTGTCTACAGTTTACTCCTGGTTTCCTGTCTGTAGAGTTCGCTTGATTCTTATTACTTCTCTCACTTCTCTGACTGTTCACAGTGCCGATTTCTAAAGTATATTCTTTGTGTTTAAGTTACTCCACAGCGGTGAGAAATGTTATCCTATACCTTTGAATCAGCACTCATGAAGTTATTATGAACGATGTTAGTACTCGTGGGCTGAGAGATCCTCATCAGATGTGAAATGTGCTGGAAGGGATACAGTTTCTTACAGTGGTGGTCTCAGCATGAAATGTCATCCACAGGATCTTGTGTTTGAATACCTGCTCTTCTGTCTTGGGAGGCTGTGGAATGATGAGGATGTGGTGTCCACTCAGAGAAGTGGGAAAGTAGAGGAAAGGCCTAAGGTTTGTAACCTGGCCCTCTTCCTGTCCTGTCTCTGCCTCCCGGTTCACTGTGATTTGAGCAAGCAGCCGCATGCTCCTGCTGCCCTGCCATGATGGGCTGTGCCCTCAGCCACGAGCCAGGATGAATCTTTCCTCCCTAAGTCATTTGTGTTAGGTTCCTGATCATAGCAATGAGAGCAGGGATAAATGTACCACTTCTGGTGTTACTAATGGGAACATAGTGAGCATTCTTGTTTCTGCACCTTGGGTGCTGGGCCCTGAGAGGCAGTGGTGCTGGTGTCACCAGGGTGTTGAGAGGACTCATTCTTAGAATTTCACAAGAGAATGTATGCAGCTGTAATGCGGCACTTTTATGGTCACCTGTATGTAGAAAAGGAGATAACACACACTGTGTTTTGAAGGACATGAGCTGGCTTCCATAGAGTGTGGTAGGTTAATAGTGTCTTGTGCATGTGAGTGGTTCCGGTGAGCCAAAGGTGTGGCAAAAGGGATGCCGAGGCCCTTAGTACTTCCATGCCCACAGGAGCAATGGCTTGCACTGGCAGCATACAGGCAGCCCTGCTCTCCACCCAGCTGCTACAGATACCTAAGGGAAGTGACCTGGTGGGGAGGTGTGGGAGTTTGAATGAGAATGTATGTCCCCCATAGCCTCAGGGATTAAGGCTCAGCCTCCTACTTAACTCTCCAGCAGCCTGTTGGACGAGGTGTTGCTGGGGACAGATGTTGTAGTCCAGCCCTAAGGTGTGTTCAGAGTGAGTAAGAGCTCTGGCTGTTTGTGCTTCTTGGTGTAGGTTTCTCTCTCTCTCCCTCTCTCCTGTGGATGGTAAGGTGAGCTGGCTTCTTCCCCCACTGAAAGTGTTTCTCCTTGATTCTGTGCCTGTACTAAACCCTGTCCTTCTGGTTGGATCTTTGCCCCAGCAGTAACGGAGGCACTGAGACAGGGTCCCTAGCTGCAAAGGGGGGTATAGGTAACCCTCTTCCCATTCATGAAGGCAGGTTAAAAATTAACATGCAAGAGAAGATCAATACTGGAGGTCTTTCTCTACCATTTCAGCTTATTTTTTCAGACAGGATCTTTCACTGAAACCAGTGCTCACTGGTTAGGTGAGACCAGCTAGCTGATGAGCCCTATCTCTTCCTTCCCAGCACTGAGATTATGGACACATGGTACCATGGCTGGCATTTTATGTGAGTGCTGGAAATTTTAACTCAGGTCCTCAGCTTGTCTTGTGCAGGACCAGGAGGCAGGATGCAGCAGAACACATCTGAGCAAAATCCAGAGTCCATCATGTCTGGCTTCTACATGGGTGCTAAGGATCTGAACTCGGGTCCTCAAGCTTGCACAGCAAGTACTTTCCTGACTAAGCACTCTCCCCAGCCCCTTAATTTGATGTTTCTTTCTTAAAAACAAAACAAAAAGACTCCTTTTCTTAAATATTTCCTAGAGGCTTTCTGGAGACTTCCAGTGTTCAGTTTATAGACAGCACCACTTTGTGGGTTACTCATTGCATAATGTGAGATGTTATGGTTCTGCTATGACCCACCCCTCCATCTGACCCTGTGGGTATCTCTATGAACCTCAACCCTGCCCCCTTTTTTTCTAGGTAGAGAGCTCCTGTTAGCCTGGAAATCCCTTCACAGAAAGACTGTGAGCCGGATTAAGAAATATCTGATGGACATCCGGGAATTGCACAAATATATTCTGTAATTAGTTACTTTTCTCATTGTGGTGATGAAGTACTCGACAGAAACAACTTATGGGAAGAAAAAGGTTTATTTTGTCTCATGGTGTCAGCAGCTTTCAGTCAGTACCTCATGGTGGGGAAGGAATGGAAGAATAGCTTCTGTCCATGGCAGCAGAAGCTTGAGGCAGCTTCAAATGGAGGCAGACAGAAGCAGCGAGATTGGGCTGCAGTCAAAAATAGGGTGTGCCTTTCAAAGGCTTTGCTCCAGCAGCCCACCTCTGCCAGCCTACCTGTAAGTCCCTAAAGTTCCTTAGGCTCAGTACCAATGCCAGCAGCTGGGCACAAACGCATACCCTGTGGGGGACACTCACTCAAACAATGTGTATTGACGCAGTTTGTACTATAAGACTGCTACCCTTAATTCTTTAAGCTTTATGAGGAGAAAGAAGAGGGAGAAGTGATGAGAGATAATCCTGAGTGAGCTCCAAGCACGAGGAGGCCAGGGAAAGGAGCAGATGGCTGCCCACATGCGACCCCCACCCGCCTCCCCAAGTCCTCACACTCCTAGAGAGAATAATCCTGAGTCTTTCCAGTTGGAGAGCTGGAGTAACCCACACTCCAGTCTGTCGTGCCTGGCGCCCTGGACCTGAGGGTGTGGGGCAGTGGACTAGAAGGGCCCGTGACTGCCCCATCCTGAGTCCATGGCTGGAAAGTCAGGCCTCATCTCTCCTCAATCCCTTCTTCCCTCAGCCCTTTCTGCCCTCTCCTCTGCCCCATCAAGTCATTCTTCTCTTGTATGTTAATTTTTATCCTGTGATGTGTGGGTGTGCATTTTCATATGTGCAAGAGTATGTGCGTGGTGCCTGTGTGAATGTGTGTACATGTGTGTTGAGGCCAGTGGTCAACACTGGAGGTCTTTCTCTACCATTTCAGCTTATTCTTTCAGACAGGATCTTTCACTGAACCAGTGCTCACTGGTTAGGTGAGGCCAGCTAGCTGATGAGCCCTATCTCTTCCCTCCCAGCACTGGGATTATGGACACATGGTACCATGGCTGGCATTTTATGTGAGTGCTGGAAATTTGAACTCAGGTCCTCAGGCTTATACAACAAGCATTCTCAAGCCCCTGGCCTTCTCTTCTAAGAACTCATATGATGTTGTGGTAACATTTCTGGTACATCCAGGTCTTTGGGACACAATGAGATGTGGAGTGAGGCCACTTGGTTGCTAGGAAACTTTGGTTGTAACTGAGCCAAAGATGTCAAAGGCCCTTTCACACCCTTTCCCTGGCCCCAGGATCACCCTCGGAAAATGACCACTCTCAGACGTCTTAGAAGCTCTTGTAGAGGGTGTGGACGTCTGGCCTGAGAACATGCTGCTATCCCGTAACGCTGCCAGGGTTTTCAGAACACATTAAGCCTGAAATTCTGCAGGTCCTTGGTTCAACACGTGGGTGGTGCTTTTGCCATTCTGGAAATTAAAATTAGTGGGTGAGGTTGTTTCGTGGTGAGGCTGTGTGAATGATCACAGCAGAGCCAGGATGAGTGGCCACATTACGGGTCACTGCAACTCTGTTCATGTTAGTGGAAACAGTCTCTACATGGCATTTCCTTGTACTTTGTGGGTGCAGGGGCAGAGGATTGGATTCAAATAGAACCACTTTTTTTTTTTCAGAATTCATGCATTCATAAAAGTATATGTTCAAGATACTTTGTTCTAAACACCAGTAGGAGATCAGGAGATGGCTTAGTGGGTAAGAGCGTTTGTGTCCAAGCATGAGGACCGGGCCTGGATACCTATGTAAAAAGCCAGGCGTGGGCGCGCGCACACACACACACACACACACACACACACACACACACAGCTTTCTGGCTGAAGAGTCTAACTGAGAAGCAGTAGGCTCCAGGTTCAGTGAGAGATTGTCTCCGAGAAGTGAGGCAGAAAAGTCGTCGAGGCACTGATGTCCATGACTCAGTGTCCACGAGGTCACCATCCAGGATGGGGGGACTTTGAGTCACCCATGCTCTTATAAGCAACCTCTCACCCTGCTGTGCCAGGAATCCCCAAAACTCAGTGGTTCACCAAAACTGGGTTTTGGTGTAGGTGTGCTTCGGCCTGTCCTTTGTGCCTTCAGGCTTGTACAACAAGCATTCCCAAGCCCCGCCCTTCTCTTTTAAGAGCTCATAGGTTGCTGTGGTAACATTTCTGGTACATCCAGGTCTTTGGGACTCAGTGGGATGAGGAATGAGGCCACTTGGTTGCTAGGAAAATTTGTGTGTAACTGAACCAAAGATGTCAAAGGCCCTTTCGCACCCTTCCCCTGGCCCCAGGATCACCCTCAGAAAATGCTCCCTCTCAGATGTTTTAGAAGCTCCTGTTGGGGGTGTGGACGTCTGCCTGAGAACATGCTGCTATCCCGTGACACTGCCAGGGTTTCCAGAACACATTAAGCATGTGCATCCCCGTGTAACAGAAGGTGTGAACACAAGGTGGGCACAGTGGCATGTCGTATATATACACACAGCGTGCAACTACACGGTGCACATATGTACACACCCCAGCCAAAACATTTATTTTTTCAGTGAGCATCCATTCAGTGCCAGGAGTGATGCCACAGCCCTTTGTATGGGCCAGGCACCCTTGTGAACATTGTGCATGTGTGAACTTGTTGCTGGGGCAGGGGAAGGTGCTCCTTGATCTACAGGTAGAGAAACTGAGGCACAGAAATCAAGTGAATTGCTGATAGTTTTCATGACTGACTTGGGAGGGGAGGACTCAAGCCTGGGCGCTGAAGCTGAGCCCGTATTTCCGGATGCTGCTGGGTGCGTCTGGGGCAGGAGGTTGGCTGGTCAGAGGGTCATCACACTGAAGTATGATGAGCTTCCAGTAGACGCAGTAAAGTGGTCCCCAGCCAAGCCTTCAGGAATGGGGAGCCAGGGTACTGACCTGAGCTGAGGGGAGGGAGAGAGGAGGGGGTCCTCATGAGAGGAAGGCATGTGAGCGCCACAGAGGAAGCTGTGTGAGGGGCACGGAGGAGGGGTTTGGCATATGTGGGGGCTTCATGGGGGCAGGCGAAAGGGGAGGATGTGTTATGAATTGCATCCTGAGCTCCAAGACATGTCACGTGTGCTACAGTCAGGATTCAGCTCCTGTGGTGGCCCAGGGTTGGGAAACAATAGGTGGTGAGATAAGAGTGGCATTTAGGATGCCCCTTTGGGAATTTTTGTCTGAGGTGTGTGTGTGTGTGTGTGTGTGTGTGTGTATGTTTTCAAATGATGCGGTCTTGCTATGCAGACCAGGCTGGCCTGGGACTCTGCATCCTCCAACCTCATCCCTTGGAGTCCTGGTGTTAGAAATACCCACCTCTCTTAATAAAGATACTGAGAGATTCTGAGTAACAAAAGGAGGCCGTTTATCTGAATCTTGCAACATTGACTGCAACCCAGGAAAACATAATGCCGACGGCCGGCCCTCTGCCTGTGCTCAGAAAATAACATATTCCCTGAATGGGCCGGGTCCTTCCTCCCTCTTCTGCCTTGGAGGGTAACTTGGGGCGGTTCCATCTTTGAGGCACTCTAATGTAGGGAGCCCCCACCAGCCCTGAGTCTCTGGTTTGTTTAGCTGACCTTGGCTCTCACCCAGCTTTCTGAAGACATGGAGTTTTTATCTATATCTTGGGGTTTTGATAACTGATATCTGCAGACCCTGGTATACACTGAGTCACTTCACAGCCTGCAAATTTCTACATTGGACAAAGGAATCTGAATTGAAGGGGTTCAGTACCTCTCGTTTGCTAAGCCTGAAAACTTGTCTTATGTGAAGGATTGGGGGTCTGTGTGCATGCGAGAGAGACAGAGAGAGAGAGAGAGAGAGAGAGAGAGAGAGAGAGAGAGAGACCATAATCATGTTCTTGTTTCTTACACTGGAGTGACAGGCACACACCAGTGTCTCTTTGACACCAGGCCCTGGAGAGAGGCATGAAGGGGGAAGTCACATGGGACATGCTCAACAGACAAGTAGCTAGGTGTGTGTCCTTGGCTAGGTCAGGAAACAGAGGACAGGAAGGCATTTGGGGAGGAAAGTTTTAGATGTGTGGAACTGTAGAATGAGCTTTGAAGAGGACCGCAGTTAAAAACCTGAGGATAGGATCTCTTTGCCCGTTGACAATTTCATTTCATTTTTTTATCACTGACAATTTAAAGTTTTCATGAGTCATGCATACATATATGTTTATTGTCATAAAATTGGAAGCACCGTGTCTGGGTCTGTTTTTGATCGTGCTCTTTCTCCTTAGCCCTACTCCTGTCGACCATCCTGTGCAAGCTAAACCTTTGCTGTCCTGAGCACCCACCCACACCTGCACCCACACACACATTTAAAATATCAATAGGGGCTGCCTGGTCATGCCAGTGCATATCCCTTAGTTCCATTTTTACACTAAAACGCATCTTAGGGAACCTTTTCATGGGAACACATGTGATATTATTTTTCCTGCAACCCTCCACACTATTACACAGCATGTGTTGCAATTTGACTTGTCATTTCTCTATTAATAGGCATTGAATCTGTTTTGAAGCTTCTCTGTGGTAATTGGGACTTCTGAGCCCCACACCCCAGGAACCCAAATGGAAGTGGCGTAACGTAAGAGGAGCATTTAACAGCTTGTGTCCTGACGGACTGAGCCAGAGGGCTCGTGGCCGCGTGGCAGGCCTGCCCTCATCTCGGCCTCTCTCCCATCTGCTGGTGCCGTCCTGAGTCACAGGTCTTTTCCCGTCCCCGAGGCCATGACAGCCGTTATGGATTTATGGCATTCTTGTTTGCCAGTGACCCCAGGAGTGGGTCCTGTTCTCCATCCAAAGTCGCAGGAGAGTCCTACTAACACCCTTGCGTCGCGTGTTCCTTGATGAGCCAGATATGATGACCAGAGGGCACAAGTTCTCTCCCGAAGCACACCCGGGGACCGAACCCAACCAGAGAGTCTAGAGGTCATGGTGGGCAGCATGTGGTCACTGCGTCGGATTACAGAGAAGCTGGCACATGTGTTGGGGATTCCTAGAACTGGACATTTTGTTTGCTTTTCCCATTCTTCTTTTCTTACTCATGCCCAAGACCACCGCAGTGCTAGGGGCCTTTCCTTCATTACACCACTGAAGGCTCAACACAGCTGTGACTCCTGCACTGGTTTACGTCATGCTTCGTTGAACTACATTATAGTGACGAGTATAGTGATAGGAACAGTTTTAGAACCAGGCATGAGCCCCCTTTGGACACATTCACCTCAGCAAGTAGTACCAGTCATGTGCAAACGCGTTCAGTGCTGCCCTCTGTTTACGCTGGTTCCTAGGGCTCCACAAGTACAACTTGAAAGTCGGAGGTGTATGGTTTTGGGGTTTGTTTTTGCATGTGTGTGGTGTGTGTGTAGGGGCAGCATAGAGGCCTCATGTTTGTGTGGCAAGCACTTTGCTCACTGAGCCCTCCCCCAGTGACTTAGTGTACCCCTCTTTTTAAAAGAAAGCGTATAGTTCAGCGAGATAAGGAAGAATTATGATATCTCTTTTATTCATGTATTTTACTGTGGTTACCAATGTTTGAATTTTTTTCTGCCATGATTTTTCTTGTGCCTGTAATTATGATGCTTCTCATCCTGAGTCCTCTCAGTCTATTGAATACAGTGAACTTAAAAAAATATTTATTTATTTACTTGAGAAACAGGGAGAGAGAGAGAGACAGACAGATAGACAGAGTGGGCACGCCTTCAGCCGCTGCAAATGAACTCCAGACACTTGCACCACTTTGTGCATCTGGCTTTATGGGGGCCCTGTGGAATCAAACCTGGGTCCTTTGGCTTTGCAGGCAAGCACCTTAACCACTAAGCTATCCCTCCAGCCCACAGTGAATTTTTTGAATACTTTTCCCATCTGGTGCTTTGGGAATGGAATGCTGTGTGCTGTGCTGGGATCGGTCAGTGTGTGGTCCCCAGAACAGCCGCAGCACCTCCATCATGAGGTCGCCTCATCCCAGACCTGCTCTCTGAGAAGCCCTGTAGACATGAAGCGGTGTCCAAGACCTATAGCTTCTCTGGGCTGACACGTGTCAGGGTGTGAAAACTCTAGTGGCTCCCTAATTACTCTCTAGTTACTAATTAGAATACTTAATTACCATTTGAAATCAAAAAATTTTCCCCTCAAACAGTCCAAGGGTGACAAACTTCAACTGCAATTCTCCTTTCCCACCTTAAGTATTGATCTGTCTGGCACTTGCATCAGTATCTTCATGATTATTTTTTTAAATATTTTATTTACTTATTTGAGAGAGAGAGAGGAAGAGGCAGAGAGAAAGAAAGAATGGGTGCACCAGGGCCTCCAGCCACTGCAAACGAACTCCAGATACACGTGCTTCCCTTCTCCATGCTTCTGGCTAACGTGGGTCGTGGGGAATTGAACCAGGGTCCTTAGGCTTCACAAGCAACTGCCTTAACCGCTAAGCCATTTCCCCAGCTCCTCATGATTATTTTTATAATTGATTTATTATTGTGGGGGGCTTACTGGGAATTATGTCCAGACTTCATGTACATTAGGCAAGCACTTTACCACTAACCTGAACTCTAGCCTTATTCTAACACTTAAATGTTTGTTTGTTTTTTTTTTCCTGATCATTAATGACTAATTCATTTCTTCCCTTATGGTGAATTTCTGTCTTACTATTGTGCATTTTCTACTCTTTTTGCACAGGTATGTGAGTGATAAACTCTTTTAGCCTTTGTCTGAAAACTCTGTATTTCACTTCTCATGGAAATGATCCTATAATTTTTATGCAAATTTCTAATAATAAAATATATTTCTTAACAATTAAAGCATTATTCCATTATCCTTGTAGCATAGATCTTTGCTAATAAGAAAACAGTTGTACATCTGTAAGTCCTTTGTAAGCGATCTCTAAGAAAAATCACTTTTCTCCTTGATATTTCCATTCCCATATAAACTCATTATGAGTTCTTTTCATTCATCCTGAGCAGGACGTAATGTACTTTATTTTCAGTACAAGATACTGAACCTAGGCCCTCACTCACGCACAGCAAGCACCCTACCAGTGACCTTCATCACCAGCCCGACCCCCTTTTTAGAGGCAGGATCTCCTAAGTTACCAAGACTGGTCTTGAGTTTGCTGTGTAGAGCAAACAGGCCTTGAGCTTACGTGCTCTGCCTCAGCTTTCTGAGAAGCTGGGGCTACAAGCCTGCCCTGCACCTCACTCTCCTGTGCTTCTTTAACCCAATAGCTCCAGCTCTTCTAGGTCCTGACACGTGTTAGCATCACTCCTCAAATGTGCCACCTCTTGTTTCTCTCTGCTTTAGTTTGCTTGAGACTGAGACTCACAGGGTAGCCCAGGCTGACCAGGAACTCACTTTGTAGCTAATTCTGGCTTCAAACTCTTGGCAATCCTCCTTCCTCGGCCTGCCTCTTGAACTCTGGGGTTATGGTGTGAACCCCCAAGCGCACCATCCATCCCTTTGCCGGAGCTCTAACTGCATATATATTTCCCTCCCCTGCTGCCCGTGTTCCTCAGCCGCCCACGTGTGCCTCTCTTCTCCTCTCAGAGCTGTGTTCTGGGCACTTAACTGACCTGTGCTGCCTAATGAATTCCCAGCATAGAGTGATCACTGAGATACGGACCTGAAATTCACTTTGGTCACCTGCCATATCCATTCCCTAAGCAATTCATTTAACTTACCACAAAGCTCTAGACTGTTTTGTCAGCTGCTACATGAGAGTAGTTATGCTTTAAACCAAAGGTCCCGGTTCAGTTCCCCCATGTTCTGTTGTCAGTTTGTTATTCTACAGCAGAAGCTCTCCCTCTTCCCCAACAGTGAGCCGTGTGTTGAAGATGTCACTAGCGTTATTTTTTTTTTTACCTTCTTGAACAGTGTTTTAATACTCGCCCTCAGGATGGCAGCTCTCCCAGCTCCTGTTCCCATCCTTTAATCCTCTCACGTCAGCTGGGCTCCTGCCTGGCTTGTCTTATCATTCCCATTTCCAAGGAGTGGAGAGCCTTGGACTCGCTGGGTCTTTAGTCCAGCTATTTTCTGCCATGCTTGCCTCTCCAAGCTCATGTACTAACTTTAAGTTCAAATACGGGTGGCCAGTTTGCTATGGATGTACCCGAGGAGCATGTCTTTCTGGGAAGGAAGGAAACTAGCTGGGTCTGACAAGGGCAGAGTGGCTCATGACAGATGCCACCTCAAAGGTGAGTTTGGCTGAAAGAAAAGAGAGCATGGTTGTGGTGGGCTGTCCAGCGGAGTGTGTTTTATGATGGCACCCAGGTATCACAGGCTCAACCCATAGCCAGCTGTATCACTGAAGGGGGCCGTCCCCAGAGTGGAGTAAAGCAGGCAGAAAACCTGACAACAGAAAGTCCTGGGAAGGAGAGGCTGGGGAGATCAGCAGATAAGACACTTGCTGTTTGGGGACTCTGAAACCCACATTTAAAAAGCTGGGCAGTGTAGCAGGCATCCGTAACCCAGTGTACCCGCAGCAAGGTGAGAGGTAGACACAAGAGACTCTCCCAGAAGTTCTCAGGCCAACTTCCCTGTCTGGTGCAGCCGTGAGCAATGAGGGACCCTGCCTCCAAGTGGAAGGTGAGGCCTGACATCTGAGGATGTCCTCTGACCTCCACACACGTGCACATGTAGATGTGTGTGTACACACACACACACACACACACACACCCCACACACACAGGGTACCAACAGGGAAATGTCTGCTGTCCCCTTTATTTGGTGGAATTCTCTTAAGATGGTTGTGAATTTACATATTATTATCTATAGCAGATTCATAACAGTACATGTGTGCTGAAAAGTTAAAAGGTATTTCTGGCCAGGTCTGTGGTCAGTGTTAGAGAAGTTATTTATAGCATACATAAGACCATGGGTTCAATTTCCAGCATTGCAAAACAGCGGGGGGGGGGGGGAGATATTTCCAAAATAAGCCATTTAACATGACAGTGGTGTTTTTCTTTAGGAAACAGCCAGAATCACCCTATTTATGACTTGTTTTTGCTCTTTCCCAAATGATTCTCATTTTGCAAATAATCCTACTTCAGTTACTTGTAAAGTTTATTGCTCATTTTGGTAGAGCTCATGTTTGAAATCTGGCATTAGGGCATTAGGAATGAGCCACCTTTACAACAGGGGCCTCAAAACTGTCAAAGAAGATGTACATTCACAACAAACCTACATGGGGTTTGTGTTTACGGGCTTCAGAGCCACATCCCGTTGCGTGGAAGTGAGGTGGGTCAGAGAAGGGCGCTGGGGCGACCTTACCTTAGAATCTTCTTCAGTGAGCACATTGCGACCTTGTGAGGTGCACAAAATGCTCTCCAGACCCACTTGTCATCAAGCAATATTGACATTTCCTTTTGTGCTCAGAAGTCACCTTTGCTTTTTCTTTTTCTTTTCTTTTTCTTTTTCTTTCTTTCTTTCTTTTATTTTTTCTTGATTTTTCAAGGTAGGGTCTCACTCTGGCTCAGGCTGACCTGGAATTAACTATGTAGTCTCAGGATGGCCTCGAACTCACAGCGTTCCTCCTACCTCTGCCTCCCGAGTGCTGGGATTAAAGACATGTGCCACCACACCCAGCACCTTTTTGACACCTACAAATATTTCAGACTTTGCCCAGTCTCACCCTTGAGGAGAAGGGCACTGTCAAGAGAGAAGATGGAGTTGAGTCTTTAACCTGGGTTGTACTTCTGTCCCCTCTGAGGACACAGCTGAGCTATATAATCTTGAAGCTGCCCAGGAAGCCCTGGGGACCCAGCCGGCATACACATGGGAGTCAGCAGGCTGTGATGAGATCAGTCATATGAATTGACGTTTATATTGAGACCCACAGGGTCGTTGCATACAGAGAGGAGAATGGGCCCCTGGGGTGGGTGTAGCTGTAGACCCTCAAGTCATGTCCCTGCGGGTGGTCCTGGCCCTCAGAAGCAGGAGGCTCAGTTAGGGGAGGTCTTTGTTAAGCAGGTGGTGGCTGGCATTTCCTGTTGCCCACGGAAGCATGGCAAGAGTACTAGAAAGCTGCTGGGCTTGGGCTGGGGAGCTGGCTCAGTGAATGAAGGGCTGCCACACAAGCTTGAGGGCCTGAGTTCTGATCTCCAGGGCCCATGTAAAATGCCAGGTATGGCAATGCACACCTGTAATCCCAGCACTGGGAATTGAAGATGGAGACCTCCCTGAGGTTTGCTGGCAGCTAGTCTTGCCAGATTGGTGAACTCCAGGCTCAGTGTGCGACCTGGTCTTAAAACTTAAGAGGGAGGGGCTGAGGAAATGGCTAAGTGGTTAAGGCGTTTGCCTGTGAAGCCTAAGGACCCTGGGTTTATTCCCCAGAACCCAAGTAAGCCAGAAGCACAAGGTGGCACACTCATCTGGAGTTCATTTGCAGTGGCTGGAGGCGCTGGTGCACTCATTATCTCTCTTTCTCTCTCTTTCCCCTTCTTTCTATCAAATAAATAAATAAAGTAAAATAAGGTGGAGAGTGGCTTAGGAAGACTACTATCAACCTCTGGCCTCCACATGCATGTGTACATGTACGTATGCACCCCACACACATGAACATGCATACACACACACACACTCAAAAAATGAAAGTAAGAAAGGTTTTGGAGGAAAATTAAGAAATTTCAGCATCTGGCTTCAGAAGGGCCAGGAGCCCCTGTGTGACCTGCATAGTCCCTTTAACCTCCCTGAGGCCCTCTGAGCCTGGTTACCTGCTTTGAAAAACCGAGAACTCTTAGATTTAGTACATTTCGGGGGAGAAAAAGACTGGAAAATTACCAGAGTTAAGTCTGTCTTCAACACTGACACACAGACACTAACGTTGCCTGGCGCTGGTCTGAGTCCTCCGCAGAGATGAAGGCACCCATGCCCCAGGGATGCCAGGCATGTTGGTCTGTAAATGTGCCTCCTTAGTGTCCTGTGTTTGAAGAGAAGTTAGAAAATACGAACTGGTAAAGGCAAATGGGTTTCTTCACAGTTTGGCCAACTAGTGCCAGAGGGCCTCCTCGTGCCTCTCCACCCGCCTTCCCCGCGGCAGTGCGACTGTTTTCTAGAACAGCGCAGACGGAAGCCAGGAAGTGCACGTGTCCATTCGACTGTCAAATGCGCTGTCGGGACTTTGTGAAATCTCTTCTACGAGGACGCTCTTCTTCTGACACCAGGACTTTTTAGTCTTTCCTGCAGTAGATGATTGCCAGGCAAGTCTCAAGTTGGGGAGTCCATTGTTTGAGGGTCAGGAGGACACTGGCAGGAGGGTCACTCTCCTCCTCATTCTGTATATGCAGAGATGTAGCTGGGCTTCCATGGAGCCCTGGAGGGACACTGTACACCCGATCTCTTAAATCTGAACAGGGAAGGTGCCAGGCCCGCACACACACATGCACGCACACCCCGCTCTTCAAGGGCTCCGTGTGGGAGCAGCAAATTCACTGGTGCAATACAACAACCAGGCAACCTAGATTCTTCAGAGACGGAGAACAGCCGAGGCTGACCTCTGTGGCTCCTCTTTGCCATGGTTTCCAGAGCCTGCGCAGCATCCTTTGAGGCATGGAAGGAAACAGAACAAGAACAAAGACAGCCTGGAGTCCAGGGGCTGCACTTAGAGCAGGAGAGTGCTGGGGTTTGGAATCCCCCCGTCTGATTATGAGTTTTGCTTATGCATGATGCAAGTTGCTGTGCTAAGCAAAAAATATTTGTAATCGATTCATTTAATCACAGCGCCACCAGGTTGGACCTGTTGGGGCTGCGTGCCTGCAGATGGTCCTCCCTGGGGCAGCCTGTCTGATTGTGCTGCTGGGCCTGACCCACTTACTAGCATCAAGACACGGTCTGTGCAGAGTGTCCCAGGAGAGCCCAACGCAGGAGCTTCCCCACCACCCAGGACTCACTCTCGGGGCCTTTGGGAGTCATGCCTAGGTTCCTCTTGTCCATGCTTGCTTCATGTAGACATTAGCCCTGAGATGAATTCTTCATCCCTACACTCACACATCGCAACCGTGGAGGGGCTGCAGAGCAGAGTGCGAAGGTGTTCTGTCCACTGGAGGTTGGTTAGGCAGACACAGGGAAGCACAGCTCAGCTGCTCAAGGAATTTGCTTTTGTCTTACCCTGGAAGTGATTTGAAGGTTTCTCCTTTGCCAAAGTTAATGACAGAGGAAAAGAAATCCTACATGGTCCCAGGAGGGAACCAAGGGTGATAGTCTGAGTTAGACATCCCAGCATCATGCCACCTGATGATTGGCACAAAGAAAGTAGAATAGGGAGACTGGGCTCCGTGTGAACCTAGGGCCAGCTAGGACCCAGAGCTGAATCAGCACGGGAGAACACCTTCCTCCACTGTCATAGAGACTAAAGAGTTCCATCCAGAAGAACCCAGGAGGCTTCACACGACCACGGGATAAATCTTTGAGTGATCATTCAAGGAACCCAAAAGCCAGTTGAGAGCATCCTTCTGTAACTGATGTGAGCGTGCAAAGATGAAGAGAGAACTTCCCAACAAGAAACGCCTGTTTCCCATTCCCAGCACGGACTCCATCACAGCCACCAAACCCAGTCCATTGCATCGTTCTTTCTTGCAAGCGTGTGTGCACGTGTGAGTACGTGTATGCATGTATGCATGGGTGTGGAGGCCAGAGGTTGATGTCAGGTGCCTTATTCAGTTCCCCCCCTTAGTTTTTGAGACAAGGGTCTCTCACCAAGCCTAGAGCTCACCAATTTGGCTAGAGTAGCTAGGCAGCAAGCCCCAGTGAGCCTCCCATCGCTGCCTAGGATTTATACTTGTGTGCTACAGTACCCAGCTTTTTCGTGGGTGCTAGGAATCAAACTCAGGGCCTCATGCTTGTGTAGCAAGCACTTCACCCGCTGAACCATCTTCCCAGTGCCTTTGTTCAGCCTCTCCCTCCGCCTTCCTTGTTTCTGTCACCTTTGCCTTAGCTGTCTCCTTTCCCCCTCTCTCCCTATAGCCATTTAGCTTTAAAGCTCAGTGCTGGTCTGTCTCTAGTACAGCTGCTGGACCCGTTTAGACCCCCGAGCCCCATACTGACCCAGGTGCCTGTGACTCCTAAAGGACTTTGTGTGTGAGCAGCACCTGTGGGAGACCTTCCTTGCAGAGTCCATCCAAAACGCCAGCCATCTCTTGTTGCTGGGACAAAACACCTAACCAAAAGCAGCAAATGGGAGTAAAGGGTGTGTTTCAGCTCACATCTGGAGGGGAAGCCTCATCATAACAGGGAAAGGTAGAGCAGAGGCTGGGCATCATGTCTTACCATAGCAGCTGAGAGATCACAGCAAAATAAAGATGGGCTGAGCTCACGTCTTTGGGGGTAAGTAATCTGAGTGAGCCAAGTCCCAATGGGCAAGGGACCATAACACCCCTAAGCCCACCAGCCAGCAGTGCACTCCTCCAACAAGGCTCTCTCTCCCAAACTGGCCCCAGTATCTGGATTGAGTATCCGGACCCCATGAGGCTATGGGGGACAATCCACACTTAAGCCACCACTGTGTGATTCTGTTTATGTTTCTCCCTTGAGCCAGAGAAGTTGTGGAAATCACCAGGAAGAACAAAGGGGTGATCTTGAGGAATTCTGTGTAAACTCCTTTTGTTTTCCATGTTCCATTTTTCCTGCAGCAGAGCAGAGTCACCTCATCCTTGGTTCCACATCGTGGGGTTGGCCTCGGTGTCGCTCTGATGTCTTGGTTCTTTGAGCTGCTCCTCCGTGTCCCATCCCATGTGTCCTTTCGCCATGGCCCTCACATGTTCTGAATCATAGCTTCAGATCCTAACTCAGAATTCTTGTTTTTTTCTTCCTTTTACATCCAGAGTCATGATGGAGAATGTGTTCTCATGTTTCCAATGCCAGCCATTGTGAATAAAGAGTGTTGGGGGTGTTTTGGAGCAGCTTTTGCAGTGGTTTGAATGAAATGTTCCACATAAACTCATAGGTTCTGAATACTTGGTCCCCCAGCTGGTCAAAATTTGAGGAAGTTGTAGAGCCCTTGGGAGGTAGAGCTTTGTTGAGGTAGTGTGTCACTTGGGGCAGGCCTTGGGATGTTACAGCCCAAGCCCCCCTTGCCAGCGCGAGGGAAACTGACTGCTGTGACTGCCGTGACAAGCCGCGGTGTCCTGGCTGCTGCTCTGCCACGCTTTCCCCACCCTCAACCTGTAAACCAAAACAAGCCCGTTCCTCCCATCAGCGACTTCTGGTCAGGTATTTTTGTCCCAGCAACAAGAAGGTAATTGCTGTATCCTGGTTGGTCACTGACTTCCCTGGGTGTGGAAGTGGCTCGTTTTCCATCTGGGGCTCATCTATGTCTGACCACAAAGCAGAGGTCCACGGCCAGGCAGTGCATCTTCCCCACCGTCCTTGCTCATCCAAGCTGTGATCCACGGCCAGACCTCTGCGCACGGACACCGCCAGCCCATGCAGGCTCAGCCTCACCCTCCGTCTCCTCCCAGACCCCACTTTCCTGACACTGGCTTGTCAAGCTGAAGCAACAGCCCAGCTCTCTACCTTGCCGTTCCGTGGGTGGAGCTATTTTCCCTCCAACCAGAGCAACTTCCCAGATGAAACCAGCATGCACAACCCTGATCCTTGTTGGTGGGCTTGCGTCACCCACCCTGTTAAGTTGGAATGGTCAAGCAGGTGAAGGGTAGCGGACCAAGCCACTCATTGCTGTCAGAATGGCGCAGACACACTGATCCTGGAGGTGGAAACAATGTGTCTGCCTAGGCTAACGGTCTGTCTTCTCACGAGCCTGCTGCCGCTCTGAGACGACCTCAGAGAGCCATGTGTCCTGCAAGACAGGCACGTAAGATGGGGACGCAGACAAGCGTGTCCTCGCCCTTTCCTGAATGTGATGTGTGTCCGGCGAGTGGCCTTGATGCGGTGACCGGCCTGGTCACCATCCTTTGAGATGCCAGTCTTCTCTGCTTGCAGCTCGGGGCGGTGGGCAGCCTGGTCATGTCCTCTCAAATGACGTTGTTCTCTTTGCTTTCAGCTGGGGGACCTTCTTCACAAGCTGCAGTTTGTCCTCGCCTACGTGGCCCCGTGGCAGATGGCTTGGGGGTCTTCCTTTCACGTGTTTGCTCAGCTCTTCGCCGTACCCCGTATCCTTTCTGCTTCTGCCCTCACTCCCATCTCGCAGCCACAGTTTGCAGACAGGGGCTCTCTGGTGACCTGGCGATAAAGAAGATTTTCAAGTCTCTGCAATTATATTTTCATGGAGACAAGAGGAGGCACTTTGGTTTCCCTTTAGGCCGCTTAGCTCAGAAAGGCATTTCTAATTCTGGTTCTGCTGGCTTCTCAGAGCTACTGGGGAGCTGCTTTTTTCTTCCTGACCCTTCCATTTCTGGTGTCCAGGTCTGCAGTCAGAAAGCTGGTGCTTTAAATGGAAAATAACTGATTCAAACATTGGACTGACTTATGCAGAATAGTACACATCCACTTGCTATTGTTAAACATTATGTATAAAGTTAAATGCATGCAATATATCGTAGTGATTATATATTATATGGTTATTTTATATACTATATCTATATTCATAAAGTTAGGGTTAGGTATAAATAGGTACCCAGTTATTATGGGGGACTGATTAAATAAATCATGATATTGCTTTGCATTGCTAGCAGGCAAGGAAGCTTGGTTCCTCTGTACATTTTGAATGTATTTTATGATGATAATTAGCTTTAATTCAATTCAAAACAGTCTTGAGAAGGCCTTTCTAAAGATCACTTTGTCACAGGTATCTAAATTTTCTGTGCCCATGGAGAGACAGGGTGGGGGTGAGAGACATTCAAGGTTCCTATAAAAGAGAAATCAATAGATGATTTCTTGCCACGAAACAAAAATTACTCCCTAAAGGAAACCTTTTTATTTATCTATTTTTATTTATTTATTTATTGAGACAGGGCCTCATGTAGCCCAAGCAGGTCTTGAACTGGCTATATTGCCAAAGATGACCTTGAACTTCTGATCTTCCTGCCTCTGCCTCTCCAGTGCTGACATGACAAGTATGCACCTCCATGCCAAGATTTTTGTGCTATGGGGGTATAATCCAGAGCCTCTTACATGCTAGGTAGGCACTCTACCCACTGAGTCACACCCCTCACCCCAAATTTATACTTTTCAAACATGCGTTTCCAAAAGTGAGGCTCAGAATCTACTGGCCTTAGCATGCCTAAATAAGTACACTCCATTCAGCCCCACGCAAGTTTCCACGTCATGCCCACGGGACAGATGACCACAGACTACCCTGTGGCAGTTCACTCTAGGTGCTTCCAGGTGGTTTTAATGATGGCTTGGAGCTTCTTTCTTGTGAAATTTACATACGTCCATTAGGGTCACTCTTAAGAGCTCCCTGGACTAAACTTGGACTTTGGGACTTGAAACATATTTGGGGATTTTCAGCAAGAAATAGTATGTTCTAAATTAAAAACAAAATTTTTCAATAGGATCATTTACTTACATTTTGCTTGCGTGTCCGTGTGATGCAGGCATGCATTCATGCCCTTGCGGTGACCTTGTGCTTTCCTGTCTTGGAGGGTGCCTGACGACAGTGGAATGTCGGCTGTCCCATCCATTGCTCTTTTGCCTGGTCTTGCCCATGAGCCTGAGTCTCATTTTACTCTTTCTGGAGCTTGTGGGGCTCTGCTGCTCTTGGGTCTCTGCTCCCCTCCGGAACTAGGGTTGCAGGCACACATGGCCATGCCCAGCTGATTACATGGGATCTGGAGATTTGAACTCGGGCAGTCTCAGGCCCCCTCAGGCCCTCACGTTTCCACAGGAAGCACACCTAGCCACTGAACCTTTTCTCCAGCCCTATTTCTTCATTTCTTTCTTTCTTTTTCTTTTTCTTTTTTTTTTTTTTTTTTGCTTGTGGTAGGGGCAGGGCATCTCGCCAGGTGCTTGCACCACTTTCTGCCCCTGGCTCACATGGGTGGCTTGGGACTTGAACAGCCTTTGCGAGCAGGGGCCGCGGGCCACTGAGCCGTCTTCCTAGTCCCTATTTTTGAATATTTTGTTAGTCTAGTTTTTCAAGGTAGAGGCTGACCTGGAATTCACTATGTAGTCTCAGGGTGGCCTCAAACTCATGCTGATCCTCCCACCAACCAAGTGCTGGGATTAAAGGCTTGTGCAACCACACCTGACTGGCATTTTTTTTTTTACGTAAATTAAGATCTGGCAGACTACGTCTCTGTCTTTAGACCTCCCTCAGCACTCGGGAGTCTTTGGAGGTTATTTGGTGGAACAAGCTGAGGAAAACTACTTGCCCAAGTGTGGGCTTCGTGTCATTCCTCCTTCAGCCACGCTCATTCTTGTGTGATGCTGGATGTTTGATTTCCCTGAACAGAGTCCTTGAGATGAAGATGGGAGTGGGGGAGGAGGTGGATTCAGGTGACTTCACTTATTTCTGATGTGTGTCTCAGGCTCCTCGAGAGTTTCAAGTATGTCGCTTGTAATAAAAATTATTGCAGCAATGCACATGTGTGGCTGAGGAGCCCCTGTGAAGATGGAAGATGTGAAGCTCTGATTCACAGCCTACTTGTCGCCAGTGGAGCTTTCCGTTGATGTCTGTGTTTGTCAAGGAAGTGGAGATCCCAGTTTCTCCCTGTGCTTCAGCCGAGGCTGCCATGGCACATGAATCAGTCCCCTGCCCTATCCGTGCATGAGGCTCACACACACCAGTACCAATTGATGGCTCCCGTGAGAGTACAAGCTGGATTTGCACTGACCCCAGCTTGCACACAGGGGATGTTAGAGCCAGCCAGGGGCTTTTCCGATGTGTGTGTATTCTGTTAGGAAACAGAAGTAGCTGGGGCAGAGGCTCAATGGGTATAGTGCTTACACGCACACACATAAACATGCATACATACATGTGCACACAACACACATGCCCATACAAAAATTACAATGAAAAGGAAATGGAAAAATTCAAGGTGCAGATCTTGTAGGACATTTGAAAATTCAGTTTTAAATATTCTACAAGGCCCCTTCCTAAAAGTATTCATACCCTTGCTCCCTTCTACTAAGATAGGAACCTTCCCCCTGCCTTCCACGTGGACCACTGCTTGGCCCTTGTGGCATCCCTTCTGACCACAGAAACCTGCACGCCCTCCCTCTGCTGTAAAGGTAGACACCTGCTACCTAGTCCAGCATCACTGTCCCTGGGATGTCATGACATGAGTCGGGTAGGTATGCAGTCCAGACAAAGCCATCGGGTATCTAAATACCAGCATGGACTCCAGCTAGTTTTAAAACCTTAATTTATTTTATCACTCTATTAAGAAATGTGGGCTCCATCCCCTCATTGAAAATGGACTAATTTGCTCCATTTTGGAATTGAATTAGCTTTCCGGCCAGCAGGGCACTGTTGGGTAAATTGCTTTTTCCAGTTCTAGCCTGTTTTCTCCCTTGGCACCTCTGTTGGCTTGCAGCTTCCTCCCTCCGGGGACTGGTGCTCACACTGAACACATGTAGACTCCGTGCCAGGTCATTATGCTCCCACAATTGGACAGACCCCCCCCCCCACACCTTATTTATCCCTGCTAAATGCACAGGCATGGCGGGAAGGCTGGTTTCTGCTTGGCATGTCCTTTTGAGCTTCTATTGACTTTCTAAAAGTCTTAATATTGGTGCTGCTGACCTCATTTTAATTGTGCTTTTAACAGGTTGTCATCTACCACATAGGCTCCCCTCTTGGCCCTTTCTCTGGGAAATAACTAAAGAGGGCTTCTGGCATGCACTGCTCCTGGGAGCCCACCCAGGTTCTGAAGGTCCTGATCCATTGTCTCATCCTGCCCTGCCCTGCTGGATTACCAGCCAGCACTCAGCTGAATAGTCACTAGAACTAGACTTCTTTGTCACTTAGGAGTAATGGCTGTTTTAGACATTTAAAAACCATGACAGGAAGATTACTCAGTGGTAATGTACCCGCTACTCGAGCATGGGGCCTGAGTGCGAATCTCAAGTTCTCATGTAAAAGGAAAGTACGGTGGGGCGAGCCATGAGCTCACCGGCCCAGCCGCGGGGAGGAGAGCAAGTGCAGACAGCTCGTGCTAATTTTTGTCCTCCACAAGCACCTTCACACACGTGCACATGCACCCTCATACACACATATGCCCACACACATATGATCATATATACATACACACATGTGCACCATACATAACCCTTGGGAGACCCTGGTGAAACCCAGCAGGAAGATTAGTACCAACCCTGCAAGCGCTGTGAGCATCCTTAGCTCCACCTGACTTTGCTTGGACTCCTTCAAGCCTTAGAACCCCGCTGGTCACCTGGGGATGCCCTCCCCGGCCCCTTCTCCATGGTGCCCCATGGAACTGGAGCCCTGTTCGCCTGCCTTTGCCTTCAGAACCTTGAGAACAGGACAACGCCACAAGTCTCACTTCTTTTCAGTGGTGGGGATGCTAACTGGAATCTGGGGTCACCCACACCCATCAGTGCCCTTGTTGGCTGACAGTTCCTAACAGGCATGTTCAGCTCTTAGCAGCAAGCTGCTCAATAGGTCTCCATTCTAACCGATGTCAAAATAAAGAGAATTAGGTGTAAATTGTAGCCTCCTCCGTTGGTACCCAAACAACTCACAAGGGAATAGGTCACTGGTGGAGAGGCGTTGTCACTTCATTCCCGAAGATGCCTGGGAGCAAATAGATAATGAAGAAATAAAAGGAAAGAGGGAGGCAGAGAGGGAAGAAGGAAGGAAGCAGACATTTATTTTATATTTGCTATTTCCAGACAGGGTCTGTATGTGCGGATGCATCCGTGTAGCCCCGGCTGGCCTCTGTCTCCCTGCCGTAGCCTACCGAGTGCTGGGGTTACAGGCGAGACCAACCATGCTTGCCCAAGACACAGTTGCTCTTGAAGTCAAAGTCTGATCTTAAATCTACCAGATGTGTGAGAAGGTATCTGTGGAGAGGGCAAGGCTTGCTCTCCTCCTAGTTTTTAAAGTAAAAGGGGGTGTTCAGAGCCTCTGCCTCCTCCACCCCCTAACCCTAAAACTTTATGCATGCCATCAACAATAGATCAGAGCTCATGGAAGCCTGAGTGCCTCTGTCCCCTGCTAGATAATGAGACACAAGCATCCTGTCTAGACCACAGGTGTCCTTTTTCTTTTAAAAACCATTTCTATTTATTTATTTGAGAGAGAAAGAGGGAAAGAGAGAATGGGCACACCAGGGCCTCCAGGCACTGCAAACAAACTCCAGACGCATGTGCCACCTTGTGCATCTGGCTTACAGGATTCTGAGGCAGGATGATTAAAGTTCCAGACCTGCCTGGACTATAGAGTGTGTGGGTTCCAGGCTACTCAGACAACTTACCAAGACCCTGTCTCAAATTTAAGTAGAGTAAAAAGGCTGGAAGGCATCCAGCACTTACCTAGTATGCAAGCGACTCTGGGTTCCCAGTACTGCAAAGAAAGAGAAAAAGGAAAGAAAAAAGAAAAGAGAAGAAAGCTGCTTAGTACTTGGATAGTTGCCAAGGTATGCCCGGTTCAGGGAATGACATCATTTTTGGTTTTGCTTTTGTTTCGAGGTAAGAGCTCGCTCTAACCCAGGCTGCCCTGAAACTCACTCTCTAGTCCCATGCTGTCCTCTCAAAGTGATCCTCCTACCTCTGCCTCCGAAGTGCTGGGATTGAAGGGGTGCACCAACGCACCACAACAGGGAGAGACAGCTTAGAGTGGTCCCCAACTGTAAACTCTTCTCCCTGCGTTGTTCTGAGACCTGTGGGACTTTTATGAGAATCCATGATTTCCACGTTGGTAGAATGCGACCACCCAGGTGCTGTTTAGGATAAAGTCCTCCACTGGTGAGCAAAGAGCTTTCATGAGAAAGAGTGAAAGCCAGAAACATTTGTGTGTGAGAGAGAGGGAGGGAGGGAGGGGGATCTCACAGAGTTTGGGCTAGCCTCCAATTCACTGTGTAGCCAACGCTGGCCTTGAACTCAAACGCTGGGATTACAGACTTGTGCCTTATATCTGATGGAAATGACACTTAAAACTCTAGTGCCGAATCCTCTTTTGCCTTAACTCTGCCTTCGCAGATTCTGCCTTGCTTTTCTTCCAGGCGTTCGCCTCGGCGCTCTTCTCCACGCCCCTGAGCCCATTCCTGGGCAGTGTCATTTTCATCACGTCCTACGTCAGGCCAGTGAAGTTCTGGGAGAAAAGCTACAAGTAAGAGTCTGACCCCAGGGCTAAGCTCCTGTTACGTGTGAGCCCCCGCTCCTGCCTCCGGCCTCTGTGCAAAGTTCTGGCCCTGGTTTGTGTCCTCTGGGCAGCGGGCAGCTCCCTGCCTCCCCATGGCTCCCCGTTAGCTGACTCCACCCCCAGGTTTAAGCCTCTGGAGGAAGCTTCGCGGTGGTGACTTAGTGTCCTGGTGCTGGTCTGGGTCTCTCCATCTGTGAAAGAACAGTACTAAACCACCAGCACTTTGCAGGTCACTCAGGAGAGGTGAGGGGCAGCCCATGGTGGTGTGGTTTGATGTGCTGGGTTGCCCGTGGGTGACTCTTTTCCTCCTATTCTGTGAGTACTTGAGCACACAGTCATGTCAGGGGTGCACTCTATAGAGGGAAATGTCAGTGAACATGTGGAGTGGTCACTTCTTCCCTGACTGTTTCCCCCAAGCAAGTGACGATGGATGGAGTGGGGTGTTGTCGTGATTTTCTTTGTTTACTTATGTCATGTGTGTGTGGTGTGCATGTGTCTATGCATGCTTGTACCTGTGTGGGAGCACATATATGTATGTGCTGGCACACATAGGCATGTGTGCACAAGGCCAGAGCTGGTCTCCCGCATTGTCCTTCCCTTCAGTTTTTGAGGCAGGATCCTTCACTGAGCCTAGAGCTCGCCAACTGACCCAGCCACCCTGCTCCATCCTGCACTGCCTTGGTGCTGGGGTCACAGATCCGTGCCAGTGTTCACTGGGGGACAGTTGCCTTGGGCTGAGGGAACGTCAGGGCCTGTGGGGTCTTAAGAATGTCTACCTTTCACAGGGTCTTTCTGAAGGAGCCACGTTGAAACCGTTTAACTTGACTCAGGGGAAGGAAGGGTTCCTGGTGCAAAACGCCGTCTCAAGGAGGATTGGGTTATGAGCTGTCACGTACAGAATCCCACAGGCTTTCTCTGTCTACTTAAGATGTCAGTGGCTAGAATGAGTTCAGAATGTAGACTGGGGGTCTCCTGAGAGGAACTGCAGGGGATCTAGAGCAAACGCTCAGAGGCCGGCCTAGTTACTTTAAACTTGGCTTTGTTCCGCTTGTTTGCAGTGTAATGACTTCTAGGCTTCTGTCATATGTAGCGGTTATAAATACTTCTATTAGTCTCACGAAAAAGAGCAGTCAGTATAATGGATTCTGTTTAATTTGTATTGGTTGTTCTGTCATTTAAAAATATTTTTATTTATTTGAGAGAGAAAGAAGGAAAGAGAGAGAAAGAAGCAGAGAGAGAGAGAGAAAGAAAGAGAGAGAGAGAGAGAGGCAGACAGAGAGCGAATGGGCACTCTAGGGCCTCCAGGCACTTCAAATAAACTTTAGATGCATGTGCCACCTTGTGCATCTGGTATATGTAGGTCTTGGGGAATTGAACCTAGGCCCTTTGGCTTTGCAAGCAAGCAACTTAACTGCTAAGCCATTTCTCCAGCCCTGTTCTGTCATTTTAAAGAGAACACTTAAAAGGCAGACACATTTGCCACAGTGAATTGTCACCACTGACTTGGGACGTAGGCAAGTGTGTGTGCCTGTGTGTGTGTGGGGGGGGGGGGTGAATGGTTAATCTTGAACAGTTTAATGAGATTTAGAATCCTTATAGAAACAAATCTCTGAATATGGCTGAGAGCATTTATAAATTAGGGTAATTAAGGTGGGAAGACTCTCCCTGTGGGCAGAGCCATTCCTTGGGCTTCGGTACCAGACTGAGTACCAGACTGAGTAGAAAAGAGGAAGCAAGTGAGCGCCAGCAGGCACCTGCCTCTGGTTCCGCCTGGGGAAGGAGCGCGAGCTGCCGCCTCATGCTTCTGCCACCGCGCTTCCCGGCATGACGGACGGTGACCGATACACGCAGAAAAAATCCAAAACAAAACGCACCTTCGCTTACTTGGCTGCCAGGATTTTTTTTTTTTTTTTCAGTAAAAAGGAACGTAATTAATGTCACACACATCACCAATTCTGGTCTGCTTTCTTGGCCATGTGCGCCCTCACTTTCTCCTCCTTCCTTCTCTTCCTCCCTCCCTTTCTCCTCCTTCTTCCTCCTCCTCCCCCCTCACTTCCTCCTCCTTTCCAAGGATCAAGGAGGAGTGTCCTGCAGAGCAGCTCTGCCCCTATGTTCTGGGTGGTTGAGGTGGCTGTATGTGCTCTGTCCAATATGACAAACATTGCCACACGTGGTCATGGCTGTGCTCTGGAAACGTGGCCAATTTCTTTTGTCCTGTTCTGTCCTTCCTTCCTTTCTTTTTCTCCTTCTTTCCTTTCCTCCTTCACTCTTCCCCTTTCTTCCTTGCTTCCTCTTGCCCCTACCTGTCCTCCCTTTCCTCTCTCTTCCTTCCCTCCCTCCCTCCCTTTGTCCCTCCTTCTTTTGACCTCCCTCTTTCTCTCTTTTGCATTGGCTGAAGCAGAGGACTGGGTTATGCAATACACCATACCTCAAACAAACAACAGCAAAACCCCACAGCATGACATCACGACCTGTTACCTTGCTCTGTGTGTATCAACATTCACCAAGTTCCAGACTCTGTCACTAAATCAACAAATGTTCATGACTCATGTGCCCAGTTACCTCAACAATGTCTCTGTCCTAAAAGAGCTATTGGCAGCTCATACAGAAAGAAAATTTCTGGCTTGGGAGGTGGCTTAGAGGGCAAAGCCTGCCCAAAAGCATGAGTCCTTGAACCCAGTTCCCAGAACTCACGTCACAGCCGGACACCGTAGCATTAGCATCTGCAGTCCTGCGGTGACAAGGACTCTGGGGCCAGCTAGCCTCGCCTGGAAGCCCTTAGGCTGTGTTATAGCAGTGTCTCTTCATTGCCCTGGGTCAGCGCTAGAGGTGGTCACCTGGATGTCACACGGTCTGGGTGTGCCCGCTGGTCCTTGGTCATCCAGCGCCATCTTCTATACATGCATCCTTTGCCAGTTTGAAGATAACTCTCCTTGAAGCATTTTGTTTTGGGGACAGGGTCTCATGTAGCTCAAGCTGCCCTGTGCCCCTGTGGCCAGAGGCAGCTCTCCTTCCATTTGCCATCCTCGTTTTCTAGGCAAACAGTCCTGACTGCTCCTCACGTGACGTGGTCCAGGCCTTCAGTGTCCTTGGCTGAGAGTCTAGTTGAGCCCTGACCTCTCTGACCTGAGCTGGAAGCCGTGTAACTCTGCTTGTAGTGGAGGAACCCATTTCTTCTGTCTTCCAAATGCTCTGCTCCCAATGATGTCCCTTAAAATCTAAAACTTATTCAATTATTTTGCTGAGCCAGACCTTCACTATCCTAATGTTTTATGGGACATTTACTGGAGATAAGAAATTGGCCTTCCTCCCCCAGCCCTCATGCCGCTGGGTCTGACTCAGCAGCCACCCTGTGAGGATGGGGTTAGTTCCATCTTCATCCTCGCTTCTCTGGAGAAGGACTTACCTCTCACTACACTGATCTGTATTTGTGATTAGTTACTATCATGTCTTACTTGGCTAGGGCAGTCAAGAAAAGTTTTCAAGTTCATACTTTTTTTTCTTTTGGATCTTTTGAGGTAGGGTCTCACTCTAGTCCAGGCTGACCTGGAATTCACTATGTAGTCTCAGGGTGGCATCAAACTCACGGGGATCCTCCTACCTCTGTCTCCCGAGTGCTGGGATTAAAGGCGTGCACCACCATGCCCAGCTCTTTTTGTTTGTTGGTTTTGGTTTTGATTTTGGCTTTTTGAGGTAGGGTCTCAACTGTAGTCCAGGCTGACCTGGGACTCACTATGTAGTCTCAGGGTGGCTTCGAACTCATTGCAATCCTCCTACCTGTGCCTCCTGAGTGCTGGGATTTAAGGCATGCCCCGCCACGCTCGGCAAGACTTTCTCTTGTAAAGTAGGTTTTGTTGGATGCTCTTTACTTACCACAGAGCTGGTTTTTTTAAAAAACAATTTTAAGGAACTTTATTACACAGAGAGAGAGGCAGATAGAGGGAGAGAGAATGGGCGCACCAGGGCCTTCAGCTGCTGCAAATGAACTCCAGACACATGTGTCACCCTGTACATCTGACTTACATGGGTCTTGGGGAATCAAAACTGAGTCCTTGGGCTTTGCAGGCAAGAACCATAACCATTAAGCCATCTCTCCAGCCCCCTCAGAACTGTTTTAAAAACTGTTTCGTGCAAAGAACCAAGCTTCTCACAAGGCATTCTTTCTTTCCCTTCCCCTTCCTTTCCCTCCCTTCCTCTCCTATCGCTTCTTTTCCCTTCTTCTTTCTCCTTCCTTTCTGTTCTCTTCCCTTCCCTTACTATGTAGTCCAACCTGGCTTCCAATTCACAGTCCTCCCTGCCTCCAGCCCTTGCGTATCAGGAATGCAGGTGTGCGCCTCCACCCCGGGCTCCATTTCTCTCCTTGATTACAAAGCAGGCAGCTGACGGCGGCTTATAGGCTGGTCGTATAAAATACCG
The DNA here is from genome assembly GCF_020740685.1 of Jaculus jaculus. Classification (NCBI taxonomy): domain Eukaryota; kingdom Metazoa; phylum Chordata; class Mammalia; order Rodentia; family Dipodidae; genus Jaculus; species Jaculus jaculus. The sequence goes on along the minus strand of NC_059106.1, from coordinate 10,861,299 downwards.
TGTTCTTTTGTTTTGTTTTGTTTCGTTTTGTTTTTCGAGGTAGGGTCTCACTCTGGCTCAGGCTGACCTGGAATTCACTATGTAATCTCAGGGTGGCCTCGAACTCTTGGCGATCCTCCTACCTCTGCCTCCCGAGTGCTGGGATTAAAGGTGTGCGCCACCACGCCCGGCTCAAATACCATGTTCTTAAGATGTGCACTCCAAAGGGGAAGGAGTCACCTCCCCAGCCTGCAGGTCCATCATTCCATAACCTAGTTGTGTCCTTGGGCGTCTGATGACACAGGACACCGCATGCTTTTCCTGCCTGGTTTTCAGTACTCCCGAGATACAGGTCATGCGGCCTGCGATGAGGTGTTCCACCACTCTGACAGCCTTTGCCCCAACTCTGGGGTGTGTGGGACCCCAGATCTGTTGCTGGTAATGACAGCAATGGAGGAGGCAGGCCGAGAGCAGCCGTAGAGGCAGTAACAACAGCACTCCTCATCTTTCTCTATTTACTGAAATCCTTGTCTAATCGATTCATCCAGCCCTGACAGCCACTCTGTAGTTCCATTTTCCTCCTTTGATAGATCAGCTCAGGAAACCCGAGCAGAGCAGAAAACTCACCCAAGGTCATAGAACTGTGAACAGCTGAGCCAGGATACTAAACCAGGTCTGGCCTTATTCCAAGCCCTGGAAACTCCCATCATGTCCTGAAGATTCTCCTCCCCTCTCCCCCTCCACACACGTTAGCAATTTTCTGTCAAAGTATTTCTCCCGACAGCTTTGGTCGTAAGAGCCCTGTGTGGCTGGAACTATTCTGGAAGGGACGGTCTCAAGGTCACATGGTCTGTGTGCTTCACCCCAAGGGTGATCTCTCGTAGCAGCTGGGGAGCTCTGGGCACAGATGTGGATTCTGAACCTCATCCTTAGCAGGTCCATGCAGAGGTGACCCATCCCAGACCATCCGGACTGTCCTGGGGCTGAGCTTTCAAACCTGTGACTCCTGGAACACAGAAGCGTCCCATCATAAAGTTGTGGAACCCCCTGTTCAGGTGTGGGACTTCACGGATAGGGCCCGGGGACATGTTATCAGCTGCGAGTTCATCTGTCCCTGTTCCTGCCAAATCTTCCCTGTGTTCATAGTCCGTTTCCCAATAGCTCCAGGTCCCGAGAATTAAGCCACAAGAGCATTGATGAAACCTCAAAGACCCCTGTGGAAACTGAGGGACCATTTGAGGGCTGAGAGAGAGAGCATCCTGACAAAGTCAGTTGCAAATTTCCTTTTCAGTGGATGATTGGAGAAATTCCTACTTCAGGCCATCACTTGCCCTTCATACTACCGTGTCAAATGACTTCACCCATCTGTGTCTGGGAGGGTCAAATGTGCTGTCATCGGCCCTGGGACTGATGTGGGTCTTTGGGAATGCCTTTCCAAGAGTGGTAGGGTAGGGTTAGAATTGCGAGTTCTGAGTAATATGAAAGTGCATAGGTCACTTTGAGGATTGCAGCGGGATGAATGTGCCTCCATCACGAAAATGCACATGCTGAAATTCTGGCAGTGTGAGGGCTAGTAGTGTCAAAACAGGAATGGGTTAGTGTCCTTATAAAGAGGCCCTGGAGAGGCCTCTCTTCCTGCACACAACAGGAACCTTGGCCATCCTTGATCCAGAACCTGTGAGAATCTGCTGCTATTATCTGACTGTGGGATGTTCCTCCATAATGGGCTCATATGTTTGAACCCCCACAAAACTTAGCTGGCTTGGCTCTCGGAGGCCCATCCCCAAGGCAGTATAAACAGTCAGTCATTGCTGCAGGGAAACGCTGGTGAAGCTGCCTGTAAGTGGCATCAGGGAGGCAGCTCTTGTGAGTTGGCACCCATACTGGGGGGGCGGCGGTCTTTCAGAGACCCAGCGCTCTTTGATTCACTCATGTTCCTGTTAGCAACTCTCCATGAGCACTCCTAAAGGTGCCACCAGTAAACCCACTGGTGCATCAAGGTAGGCACGGATGGGCTCGTTTCCCTGGTCTGTCATCATCACCTGCGTGTGGCGAAGGAGAGACTTTTGTTCACATGTACCCAGGAAAGCTCACACCGCAGATCCCCTTGACTGGAGTTCCAGGTCTTTGACTGAAGGAGCAAAATGATGAGCGTGGCCCATCCCACTGCTTTGCTGATGGGAGTGAAAGAAGAAAAGCCCCTCATTCTCGGGCATTAGCCAGACACTCGAGGCGTGGGGATGAGCTTTTATACAGATACCTTCCAGAAGGAGGCCGCTCTTGAGGAACCGCGGTGTGTTGAATGTCTCACGTAACGCTGGGCTGGGCTTGTTTCTCATCATGCTGCCGCGCATAATTTTACCCGGAATCCTGCTAGATTTTGCTGAGCAGTGAAAATGTTTGAAAAGTGCAGAGCTGTGAAGCCGGCCACGGGCCTGTGGATGGGGCGAAACGTGCCCACCTGCTTGCCAGCTGTCTGGGAGCTGCTGACTCTTCAAGGTCACCAGTTGCAGGGCCTCGTGACGGATTCGGGGTGACGGATGGCTGCAGGGGAGGGGTGCGAGGCTGGCAGCTGGAGAGTCATGCTCCCAATCATGGAAACCAGGGGAAGGAGGCCTCAGTTTCTCCAGAGTTCCGGCGTTGAAGATGAGGCTGCTTGGTGCCAAAGAAGGTAAGGGAGGGAATTCACAGCCTTTCCGTCGATAGTGTCACATCCCTTTTGTTGTGTGGCTCAAATATGCATGGGAGAGAGATTTACTGGACATGATCCAAGCATCTGGTTTGTGAAGACGCATCCCGCCAAGGCCCAGGAACAGCAAGCACAGGGCTACTTACAACAACACCCCCCCCCCCCCCGAGATAGGCACAGGCCATGCAGCGGGAGTTGTTTATCCCTACTGGAAGCCAAGTCCCTGTGGGAAGGCCACCTGGGGCACAGAGGCAACTTCTGCATGTGAGGCTCTGTGTAAAACTCCCTCCGTAATGTTCCAGCTGTCACACAATCTTCCGTCTTGTTGCTCCTGCACCTACTTTAAACCCACTGTACTGGTAGCAAAGACCTTGTGCAGGCTTTGCATATGGTTGCAACTCTGCGGTACGCAGTAGTTTGACCTGTTTGTGTCTTTACATACCATGCAGACATGAGAAAACATTCTATCATCAATGCTTTTTTTCTAGTCACTAAAAACATTTTGTCATCAGCACTCCACTGGGTCTAGGCCGTTCTTCCAAGCATGGCTTGCTATAAGCTCAGTGGAATGAACTGACGACGCTCTGCTATATGAGATTTTTTTTAATTTTGTTTGTTTGTTTGTTTATTTATTTATTTATTTATTTGAGAGTGACAGAGAGAGAGAGAGAGAGAGAATGGGCACGCCAGGGCCTCCAGCCATTGCAAACGAACTCCAAATGCGTGTGCCTCCTTGTGCATCTGCCTAACGTGGGTCCTGGAAAATCAAGCCTAGAGCTGGGGACCTTAGGCTTCACAGGCAAGCGCTTAACTGCTAAGCCATCTCTCCAGCCCTGAGATTTTTTTTTTTAAGACAGTCTGGGTAGGTAGCCTAGGCTAACCTTGAACTTATTATGTGGCCCTAGCTGGCCTTGGACTTTTAACCCCCTGCCTCAGCTTCCTGAGTGCTGGTATTGCAGGCATGTGGCACAGCATGCCCAGCTCCCCTTCACAGTGGTTAAGAGAAAAATGACTAGTAATATAACAACAATCACAAACATGAGAATTAGGGGGAAATATCAGATAAAATAGCGGGTGGTGCTCAGAGGTCACTGTTACTTGCTTCCGAGGCCGCGTAGCCCAAGCTGACCCTGCTGCTGCCAGTGGGAAGGGCTTTGTAAGAAAGATGCTCTGAGGCTTGGGGGGGAATGAAGGTCTTTGTGGGTCTGAAATAAAGATGGGGAGAAGATACCATTCTTGAGAAGCCTCCTTTGGTATGCAGTTCAGAAGGAGAGGATGCGCCCTTGCATGCTGCATTGTGCACAAACGAATGCCACTGGGCCACCTCCCAGGGAAAGTCCTACAGAGTGGAGGACAGTTGAGGAATCAGGTGTGCCAGCTTCCCGTTGCCCTTTGTCCCTGTGCCATGGTTCACCACAACCTATTCATGTACTCAAAAATCAAATTTGAAGGCCAATGTTATTCTAATATTGGTAAAATAAAAAAAAGACTAATTTCTGTCTTAAAAAAAAAAAAAAAACACCCAGGAGTTGGGGAGATGGCTCAGCAGTTAAAGGCACTTGCTTTAAAGCCTGCTGACCTGGGTTCAATTCCCCAGCCATCCACATGAAGCCAGATGTGCATTCAGTTTTCAGCAGTAAGAGACCATGGAGAACCCAACTGTAGCCCTCCACACACACATACACGTGCACATAAGTAAACAAAATATTTTTAAAACATTGATGTCCAGATGTACCAAGACAGTGATGGTGAGGACATGGGTGTCCCTGGGGTTAGTGGCCTGTCCCAAGCTGGCTCAGTGTCTTTGCTTACTCTACAGTCAGCAGTGGCGGGTGGATCTCTGCTTCAATTTCTTTCCCAAAGTTCGATGCTGTGTTTATTGGCCTGCTGACACAGAAACCTGGGGAGCAGTTAAACGAGGGGACCCTCAAGCAGAACAGAAATAAGTGTGTGGACTGAATGCGGCAGACCTACTCTCAGGAGCACCCAGACTTTGTCACTGAGGTAGGGTTTCCTGGTCAAATTTCATTTGCTGCCAGGTACCCCAGGCATGAGAAGTCAGCTTCCCAGCAGTGCATCCCTTTGCCTCATTCTTATTTAGGAGGCAAATGGTTTGGCAAGGTGCCCCCAGGGGTGGTAATGCTAGAACACAGAGCATAACAAGACTTTGATTTGGGGGCAGACTTTAAGATTTAACATGAGCCAAGGCAGGCCATGCTGTAAGAGTGAAGGAAACAGAAAGAAAATGAAGCCCTTGTCAGCAAAAAGCTTGCTAGGTGATTTCATCATCCTTTGAGGAGGAGTCTGCTGTCCTCTCAGGTAGCTGGCCCTCGGGCCGTGTGTGCCCAGCTGCGACCCCGAGTGGGGCTTTGAAGAATCAAGCTGCTACTGGCATTCACCTGGAGGTTTTTGAGACCTTAAATCTTTATCAGCTCTCCGGGAGAATCACCCCTAAGTGCCATTTCTCATTGGTATGGTAGTTTATTTATTCATTTAGTTAGTTTGTGGCTATCTTTTAAACAACTGCCAACCCTACTAGAATTATTCACCAAACCAAATTTCTCTGCATAATTGGCAATCTTCTTTACTTTGGTCATCCTGAGAGGTATACAGTGACATTTTATTATCCTTTAACTTGCTTTCCCTAGCTGCTGGTGATTTAGAATGTCTTCCTTGAGCGTATTTGCCATCAGCATAGTCTCTTTAGAGGATCTCAGTCATGTCTTCTGCCTGTTTTCCAGTTCTTGTTGCAGTATTCTGTTGCACTGTGAGCGGTCTTCGTGTGCTCTGAACACTGGTGCTTTGTCGGAGACGCGTTTTGCAGCCGTTGTGTCCCGCTCTTCAGTATGGCCTGTCATGACCCCACCAAGGAGGTGTTTTGCAGACAGCAAGTGTTTTGCAATGGACTTTAAGCATATTTTCTTTCAAGAGCATATGGACCCTCCTTTGTCAGCTAAGCCAGAAAACCAACACCAAGAAATTAAAAAGGAGTGAAATTATGCAAAAGGCATTCTCTGACCACATAGGGTGAAATTAGAAATTTAATTGCAAGATAAGATTGGAAAAGTCCCTAACATGTGTAAATTAAACTCTTAAATAACCAGTGGGTCCAAGAAGAAATCACAAAGGAAAATTTAAAAACATTTAGGAATGAAATGGGATTGAAAATAGAGATTACTAAACCCACGAGATGCAGGTGGCACAGCGTTCAGAGGGAACTATGTAGTCGTCAGTGACTATTAACAAGTGGGAAAAGCCCAGGGTGATAGCACACGCTTGTGATTCCAGAACTTGGGAGACTGAGGCAGAAGGATCACAGCAAGTTGGGGTTAGCCTGGACACTGAGTGAGTCCCAGCCCAGACAGGAGTACACAGTGGGACCCTGCCTCAAAAAAAAAAAAAAAAAAAAAAGACTTCAAGACAGTCACTGAAACATCCCCTGTCACGAAGCGGAAGAGCCCACAAAACCCAAAGCAAGAATACAGAAGGAGCCGGGCATGGTGGCCACGCCTTTAATCCCAGCACTTGGGAGGCAGAGGTAGGAGGATCGCCGTGAGTTCAAGGCCACCCTGAGATGACATAGTGAATTCCAGGTCAGCCTGAGCAACAATGAGACCCTACCTTGAAAAACTGGGGTGGGGGGGGGGGAGAAATACAGAAGGAAATTAATGAAGAGTGGAGATGGATGGAAATGATCAAATGACTGAAACTCAGAGTTACTTTCTTCAGATCAATAAAACTGATAGCCATTTAGCTAGAATAACCAAGAACAAAAGAACCCAAATTGCTCTAATTAGGAATTAAAGTGAGTGCATTATTACTGACCTTATGTAGTTATAAGACTCTAGAGGAAAGGTTCACAGGCCAAGGCACTGGGAGGCCATGGTGATTGACAGCCAGCCAGTATGACCGGCTTTGCAAGAACTAACCTGGCTGTGAGGGTGGATGGCACCATTGTAAGAGGAGGCCAAACCCAGAGGTGCCTTGAGCATAGATTATATTCAAGAGAAACTGTCCTACCATGAAACCCTGGCTCCTTGGAAATTTCCCTCCAGTAGTCCTGCCCAAGACAAAAACACTGGCCATGTCTAACTCACCTGAGGTTTGCCATAGGAACAAACACCAGCCAGACTTCTCCAGCAAGCCACATATCCCAGTCAAAATATGGGGAAAAAAAGGCTGGGCGTGGTGGCACACGCCTTTAGTCCCAGTACTTGGGAGGCAGAGATGGGAGGATTGCCGAGAGTTCAAGACCACCCTGAGACTACATGACTCCATAGTGAATTTCAGGTCAACCTGGGCTAGAGTGAAACCCTACCTCAAAAAACGTGTGTGTGTGTGTGTGTGTGTGTGTGTGTGTGTGTATGAAAAAAGGGCTGGTAGGATGGCTTAGGACCCAGGTTCGATTCCCTAGAGCCCATGTAAGCACATGGTGGCGCATGAATCTATAGTTCATTTGCAGTGGTTGGAGGCCCTGGAATGCTCATTCTCTTGTCTCTCTAATAAATAAATACATAATTTTAAAAAGAATTTTTTAAAATGTGGGAATGGCTAGAGAGATGGCTTAACGGTTAAGGCACTTACCTGAAAAGCCAAAGGACCCCAGTTCAAATCCCCAGGACCCGTGTAAATCAGATGCACAAGGTAGCACATGTGTCTGGAGTTCATTTGCAGCTGCTGGAGGCCCTGGCGTGCCCATTCTCTCAACCCCCCCCCCCCGTCTCTTTCTCTCTCAAATAAAAATAAAAATAAATAAATAGATAAAAATGTTTAATAAAAGTATGGGACACATCTCTGATGAGCAGCTGGTGTGTACTGGTGAAAGAGAACCAGAAATGGTATCATTAAGGAAAATTACTGACATTCACACACGTTGCTCCGTATGAGAGAGCAGGTGTCTGACCTAGGGGGACACGGGGTTTCCTGGTGGGGAGCCAGCTCTGCTCTCGGCATTCCATGCTGACATCGGGGAAGTGTCTCCCAGCAGGTCAGCCTCCCTGGAGAGTCCCAGTGGAGTCCTTGACCTGTGGGTCCCAGGATGACATTGTCCACATTGCACAGTGACTTTGTCAGGCAAGCTTCCAGATCTCACCCACAGGTGCATGTGTGGCACTTTGCACGTGCCCTGAGATGGGGGTGACAGCTTCAGATGCGATGTTATGCAATGGGACAGTTAAAGCAAAAATCCAATTACTAAGCTAATTAGCACCTTTAAGTGATAAACCCCAAATTTCCAAGAGCATGGCTCTGGAGAAAGGCTCGAATTGCCCACAGTGCTGGATGCTCACCATCTGAGGTACAGGGAGAGCCCAGGGCCCAGGGGTACCAGGTGGTTTAACTAAGCTATTGCTCATGAGAACTCAGTGCAGTGCATACAAAAGATGCTGTTGCCTTTTGGAGAGAGAACTCGGCAGTGGACATAGCTTTATAAAGCGTTTTCATACCCTGAGGAGTTTGATAATTGGCTTTCTTTTGGCTCAGTCCCACTTGAAAAATTGTTTATTCCACTGCTGAAATTTCCATTTGTCCTAGGTCTTAAGGTGAAATTAAAATTCCATTTAGGGACCGGCCATGCAGACGCAGGATTGTAGCCTTCATTAGGTAGAATTTGGTTGTGTTTGCTATCTTTTCTTCTGCCCTGAGCTCTGTTGGCTTCAAGGCTGCTTCTAGGGTCTTTGAGCAAGAAACAGAAGGGGGCTGGAGAGTGTGGTGGAGTTCATGGCCTTTTGAGGTGCAACAGAAGAGCCCTTCTCTGCAGCACAGCCTTGTAATCTTCCAGGCTCACACGGTATCCTTCCTAGATAGCTTGCAAATGTCTGAAGCAGGGGAAAAAGCAAAGAATGCACTTTCCCTGAAAACAAGCTATTTTATTTCCTAAAATCATAGTTCCATCCTAGTATCTTGTTGTCTGTTCTGATTCCCAAGAGGTAGATTATTCACAAGATCTGCATTACAAGATTTCGTCTGCAGCAACATTCCCGAACCACGATGGTCAGACATTAATTCCTCCTGATGTGTCAATGATTGGCTGAGTTTAAACACAAGTCAATCAAGTAGCATCAAGAAGTGGCAGTGGTTATGGGAAGAAACCCTTCCGAGATGGCCTCATGTATCAAGTACAGTCATGCACCAGTTATAAGCAGGAAACTTACTTTCACGTACTTAAGGTCTGGCATAAGGGGCAGACACACGAAAAATAGAAGATACGATGTAGAGTCAAGAGCCAAAGTCATCCACCCTGGGTTCCAATCCAGACTCTGCCAGCTGTTATATCTGTAGCTTTGGGCACACAACATCTGTCTAGGCCTCAGCCCCATTCTGTGAGAATGGATCTCACAGCAGGGAAGGGGTCCAAGGGCAGTGTGAGCCTCTGATGCGTCCATGCCTGTGATGGGCATAGAGCAGGTACAAAGCACAAGCAGTGCCCATGAACAGGAGTTGCCATTGTTGATGACGACCACGAGAAGTGCTCCAAAGAGAGGAGTGGTGTGCTCAGGTAGAGCTGGGCACGTGGGTGTCCCTCCTAGAGCAGAGGCCAAGACACACCCTGGGAAAATGGTCCTTGGAGGCTTGAGGGATGGGAAGGATCAGGGAAGAGCAGTGAGTGCAGATGGGCAGCAGAGCTGTAAGTGAAAGAAACAGTAGTTGGGAAGGATGAGGGCAGGGAAGGAGATGGGCAGAGGAGCCTGGGGCGTGTTGGGGGTGTGGACAGATATAATTGTGTTGGTTAAGACTGACTGTATTGTCAACTTGACAGAATTTAGAATCACCTAGAGACCAACCTCTTGGCTCGCCTGTGAGAGAGCTTCTAGACTGGATTAATTAAGGGAGGAGGACTTACTCGGAGTACAGGGACCGAATAAAAAGGAGAGAGCTAGCTGAGCGCCAGCTCTCTGTGCTGCCTGACTGTGAGAGGGGCATGCCCAGCCCCTCCCACTGCTACTGCATGCTTCCCCTGCCATGATGGGCCTTGCCTTCTCCAGCTGCGAGCCCAAATAGTCCCTCTAGTCCCTAAGCGGCTTCTGTCATAGCAATGAGAAAAGTCACTCATCCAGAGACCAGCATGGCTGGTGCTGGAGAGTAAAGATGAGGAAGAACAGACAGGGCCAGGCTGGGTGACATCAGGCCTTGCCCAGGGTCAGTGGGACCTCATTTTGTTCACATCTGTGTAAGCTCCGTGCTCAAGGCCAGTGTGTCTCAACACGAAGCTTGTTTTTCTTAATATAATAGGCTTAACACTATGAAATGGCCACTTTCTTTGCAGGTGGGCATCATCAGTTTCATCAGCTTGAAACGGATTTCCTATTTCATCTTAAAACTAGTGAAGTCAGTGCTGACCTATAAAGACAGCAATGGCTGCTCAGATGAAGGTTCTCTGGGTAGACTGAACTCTGCCTATGTCCCCTGGGTTTGTGAGACACGTGACATTTAAGGCAGGTGTTATATATTAGGGGCACACATGGGTCAGTGGCATCTGTACAGAGGCTGCTTGGAGAGCTGGTTGGTGGCCCCTCAGAAGCCCAGCATCTGCTCCTCACCAGTGGCCCTCAGAAGCAAGCTTGATCACCACTGATGGCTTTCAAGAGCTGCGAACCAAGATGTAGCATCAGGATTGAACCTGCCCTGGTGGACCCTTGTTGCCAGGGCTGCAGACAATCTGTCTTTTCCTAGGCTTGCCAGGCCTGTTTTTATTTTCATTGTCCAACCAAAGAAAGATCTAAGAATGCCCTTGACTTGTGAAAGCACATGGTGCTGAGGACTCCTCACTGCCATTTTCTAGAAACAGCTTGGAAGCAAAGGTACCTTGCGTGGGGTGTGTTCAGCCTCTGAAACTGTGCAGTGTACCACAGAAGTCCAGTTTGTGGATCTGGTGTCCACAGTGGATTGAGGCACAAAGCCATCCTTCCCAGGACAAAGAATGTCTCACCTCTCCTCTCCATGTGCTTCTTAGATGTGTCTTTCTCGTCATGAAACTTTTTATTTATTTAGAGAAAGAGGGAGAAAGAGAGAGAAAAAATGGGCGCCCCAGGGCCTCCAGCCATTGCAAACAAACTCCAGAAGTGTGTGCCTCCTTGTGCATCTGGCTAATGTGGGTCCTGGGGAATCAAACCTGGGTCCTTTGACTTTGTAGGCAAATGTCATAACGACTAAGCCATCCCCCTAGCCCCTTGTCATGACACTTCTTTCTCCCTGTAGGGCTGTCCAGTCACCATCTTCCCTATGTCCCACTGACATTTGGACTGTCCATCATCTTTCTAATGTGCCAGGATCTAACCATGACCATTACTGTTTTGTGGCCCCATCTAGTACAAAACGCGTGGATAATTCCAATACGAGGCTGGCTGTCCAAATGGAAAGGGATCCAGGTAAGATCTTTTTATCCCCAACTTGTTGACAACCTCCATTTCATATACACAGTACCCCAGTCATAATTCCCTCCTGTTACCCTCCCTTTCCTCCTCAAGATTTCATTTCTCCACTGAATCCCTTCTTCCCTACTGGTCTCTCTTCTATTTTGATGTCATCATTTTTCCTCCCTCATATTATGCAGGTTTGTGTAGGTAGTATCAGCCACTCAGAGGTCATGAATGCCATAGCCACGTAGTGTCTGCAAGACAGTACTCCAAAGCTGTCCTCCCTTCCTTTGGCTCTCCATTCTTTCCACCACCTCTTCACATGGTCTCTGAGCCTTGGAGGGTGTGATAGAGATGTCTCACTTAGAAGAACTTTTTGACACTCTTTAACACTTTGTGTTTCTTTTGCTACAAAGATGGATTTCAAGGGAAGGAACTGAATATCTTTTTCTATATAATCCCAGTGGAGACATTATATGTCTTGGGAAAAAGGCTAACTATAGGATAAAATTGAGCAAATGAAACCATCAAGTATCCCTGGTTTGTTTTGGAAATGCATTCTTCCATTGCTTAGAATTGATCAGCAGCTTGTTTGGTACTAAATGACTCTGTGAAGACATTTTGTTTTGTGTATGATAAATGTCAAACAGACTACAAACCTTGGGATTAGTCTTTCAGAAAGGCATTCTTTGAGCTGGGCATAGTTATATACACTTGCAATCCCAGCACTCAAGGGAAAGATGCTGGAAGATCAAAAATTCCAGGCTAGTCTGTGGTGCTTAGTGAGACCCTGTCTCAAAGAAAAAGGTTTTAGGGGAAGGGGGCAGGACTATGGAGATGGTTCAGTTGATAAAATGCTTGTCTCGCAGCTTCAGGACTTGAAGTTGATCCGTGGAACCATGTCACAATGCCTGGCTTGGTGGCATGTGCATGCAGTCCCAGCCCTGCAGAGGTGGTGTCGGGAGGGTCCCTGACCTGCCAGTGTAGCCCAGTTGACTCTGAGCCAATGGGAAACCCCGCTTCAAAAAGAAAGGGGATGATGCCTGAGAAATGACACGCAGAGTCATCACTTTTCTTCCACATTCATGCACATGCACACAGTACACACACACACACACACACACACACACACACACACACCATGAAAACTATTTTTAAAAATTGGGCTTAACTTGGTCTCTATGGAGAATCCATTGCCATTGTGAGGATGGGTAACCCCATAGAAACCTTGGTCAGCAGTATGCGGTGGATAGATCTACCTGCTAGAAAATTATTTGACTTTTTTCTATACTCGAACTTCCTCTTTCTTCCCCTTAACAGAATGTAAGTTTCAACTATAATCTTAGCTCAGGTGGGTCTCTTTACATACCTCACTCTCTCCTTTCTGCTCCAGATTCTGTAACAGGCCAGTTACCTGAAAAGATGTTCTGATAATACTGTCAGTTAAAAATGCATTCCCTGTAACACCCTCACATGTCCACTTAACAACACAGCCCACTGGGGAGCATCTCCCTCCCTCTTGTGATCATGGTATCATGGGTTGACCAGAACCTTTGGTGTGTGCCATACCCAGTACCAGGGGCATCAGGCCACATAATACCAGAAAGAGCAAAATGCAGATCTTGGGAAACAGTTTCTGCTGATTGCTTTCTCCTTGTGGCGAAGTTAAAAATCCTTAAGCCTTCATCTCAAATTGGGACCACCTATATTGCAAATACATCATTCATAAAAAAAATCAGAATTTAAAATGTGAGCATACCGGAGAAACAGGCCTTTGTGTGTGAAGTTTTATGTCTGTACACAGGAGGAGAGAGATGGGCTTGTTCTCTGGTGAAGAGCAGAGGGACTCTGTGACATGGCAGAGCCACGGGTGTCAGGCTCAGGGACAGTTTCAGTAGCACAGTCTGCTTTTAGCTTATCATAATTGTGCCTCATTTTTACTGATTATGAAAGTGTGTGGTCAGAGTGTTCTAAGAAGGTGCCCCGAGCCAATTTTATACCTTGAGTTATTTAAACATGGAACACTGTGAACACTACACAAGGGGTAATTCTCTCATCCAAGTTCGTCCTTTAGAAAAGTCCTGGAGAATGAAAATGATCTCCAGTGCCTCAGCATTCCTCATGAGCAAAACAGCGGGTCAGGCAGGCTTGGTGCATAAAAGAACTTCTCTGGCCCCAGTGGTCTGGTTCTGCCCACAGAGGGCCCCTTCTGTTGGTAACAAGCAGCTTAGCCGTGGATCAATTTCATTTCAGCTTATAGTCAACTTGACTACCCACTCGGGAAGCTCACTACCTGATTATGTTGCCCAGTAGGTCCTCAGAACAGCTTGGTCCTTTCCTTATGCTGTTTCCCACCGGTGCTGAGCAGCATGCTCTGGTCGGACCTCCCAGAAACTGTCTCCACTCTAGTAGACCACACATAGGGAGCCTTGAATTCTAAGAATTTCCTCGGTGTGTATGTGTGGGGGGTATAACTCCATGCCTGTCTGGCTTTCCACAAGCAGGAGTTGCTCTCAGAGAAAAGGAACTCCTGAAATAGAGGTCCTGGAAGTCAAGATTCTCCTAGGTTCTCTGAGTTCATCTTCTGCCTACATGACCACAGACCAGGAGGCCTTCCAAGTTCAGCCAGTATTCCCTTGAAAAGCCTGCACTCCCCATCTTGAAAGACCTCAGTAGGGCCAGCTATAGAGGGAACGAGAAGTGCACCCACACACCCGACCTTACCCTTGGCATACAGCCCTCATCTCCCACGAGGAAGTGAGGCATTCATCATTCCATCTCCTTCTGGAACCTTTGTTCTCCTTCCCTGGGTGCCAGCAACCACCCAACTAAAGTACCAAATGTCCTAAGTTCTGATAAAGATGCAGAACCAGTGCTCTCAGCCGCTGCCCAGGGGACATATAAGTGGCACAGCCACTATGGCAGTGGTGTCCTGCACCCAGATCCTTGTGGGAGAGGAATGGGATGCCAGGAGCCTGTGGTTGGGTTGTATTTCAGAGAAGGGCTCCATGGTGTTTCCTTGGAGTTGCATTGAACTGGGATCTCAAGAGAGCAGCTGGTGACTGGGGGAGCACAGGAGGGCACCAGACAATGGCTGCTGTTTCCAAAGGCCCAGGATGGGAAGAGGTGATGAGAGTCACTTGGCTGGAAGGAGTTCTGTGTTACTGGTAGAAAGTGCTTGGCAGGAGACAGAAGGAAGGAGCCAACCATTTGGGGCCTCTTGTATGACTGCCGAGGTTGTCAAGGACAGTCCTAACTTCTGTCTGTGAGTGGTCAAAGGCATCATCATCCTGCTGCAGACCATGCTGAGAAGCCCTGGATCTGTCTTATGAGCATGAGGTGGCTTAAGAAATGGGTTTGGGGCTGGAGAGATGCCTTAGCGGTTAAGCGCTTGCCTGTCAAGCCTAAGGACCCTGGTTCGAGGCTCAATTCCCCAGGACCCACGTTAGCCAGATGCACAAGTGGCACATGCGTCTGGTGGTCCTTTGCACTGGCTAGAGGCCCTGGTGTGCCCATTCTGTTATCTATCTATCGGCCTCTTTCTCTCAATGTCTGTTTCTCTCAAATAAATAAAAATGGGTTTGGAGGTCCTGAGTGCAAAGGCCATTCTGTGAGCAGTGTGGAGAACATTGGGGGAGGGGGGACATCATTTAACACAGGTGATCTGCATGTCCAGGAAGGGACCTGTCAATGGGAGAGAGCTGGTTTGGTCAGAGTAGCGGTGAGAGAGATAGAAAAAGGTAGGAGGATTCAAACACTTTTTGAATAAGGAGCTGGAGAGATGGCTTAGAAGTTCAGGCACTTGACTGTGAAGCCTAAGAACCCACATTTGACTCTCCAGATCCCACGTAAACCAGATGCACAAAGGTGAGGCAAGTGCAAGGTTGCACATGCACACTAGGTGGTATAATCATCTGCAGTTCGATTTCAGTGACTGAGGCCCTGGCACGCCAATTCTCTCTCTCTTTTTCTCTCATGCTCCCTGATCTAAAAAAATAAAAATTAAAAAGTATTTGAAGAAGGTAACATAGAGAAGGAGTAGGAAAGATGCACTAGCATCTTGATGTCTGGGTGGAGATGCTGAATGCTCAGATGGAGGGAGGGAAGGACCTTTCCTGATCTGCCCACATGAATGCTGAGGAGCCTTTGAGGAAGATGCTGCTGTCCACATCCAATGCAGGAAGGTATCGACCATTTGCATTTTAGCAGTAATCTGTGTAGAAAAGGTTGCTCAGGGTCAAGAGAGAAAAACTAGGGGGATCTCATACGATCCACTAAAACGGGTGAAGAATAGATATTTTGGGTTCCTCAAAAAGTCTGGTTTCCCTTTATTCAGATGGTGGCTGACTGCGTCCCTGGTCTGAGCACAGGGAGCAGTGACCCACGAGTCATGTCTGCCTGCCCTCAGGGAATGACGACAACAACCTCAACTCCGTATTTTATGAGCACCTGACGAGGACCCTGCAGGAGTCGCTCTGCGGAGACCTGGTCCTCGGTCGCTGGGGTAACTACAGCTCTGGGGACTGCTTCATTCTGGCTTCAGATGACCTCAACGCCTTTGTCCATCTGATTGAGATTGGAAACGGTCTTGTCACCTTCCAACTTCGAGGACTGGAGTTCCGAGGTAGGACACTCTTCGTTGTGGGTGTTATTGGAACACAGAGGCTTGAGTTCATGACCATGCAGAGCATTGGCATGAAGCCACCGTGGAAGAGCAAGAGCTTGGTACCTGTCCTTTTCCTTGGAAATCAGGGGGCTGGTTACCTGTGTCGTTATCCAGGGGTTCTTCTAGAAGCTCACTCCCATCAGCCATGGGAACGATGGCCTCATGGCATGCAAGTGTGTAGACTAGCAATGCGTGCCCTGGGCTTCATGGGTTGGGAGAAGCTGGAAGCAGCCAGAGGTCAGCCAGGCCCACAAGAGAACTGAGCTGTCTTTGCTGGTGACAGGGCCTCTCCTGCCAGGTATCTTACACATCTCCGTGTTATGCGTGCGAAGATACAATGCATGCCATTTCTCAGCATCATGTGGGTTGGATGGCCATTCCTGCGATGAACAGTGTTGCCATATCAGCTTGGTAGATGAGCCAGGCTAAAGGCCTGGGATGCCGCATTTAGGGCTGGCTGTCAGCTCTGTGTCCTTAGACTCAACCCCTAGGGAGGTGATCTAGATGTCTTTACAGCCAGCCCAAGCTAGGTGGCCTTAGGGTTCCACAGGGGACAACCCAGACCACTAACGAGTCTGTTAAAGCCCAGCAGCCTCCAGGACAAGTTCCGCATCACTTCGCAGCACGCGTTGTCTGTTACGGTTTGAACATGAAACTTACGCCACAGGCTCGTTTGTTTGAAGGCCTGGTTCCAGGCGGCGGTGTCATCCTGGGAGGTTGTGGAACATTTGGAAAGCGGGTGTCGCTGGGGAAAGTGAGGTGCTGGCAGGAATGTCTCGAGGTTCAAAGCCCAGCCTCACTTTCAGTCTGTTTAGGAACCACTCGGACGTGAGACAACTCCCACTGTAAGAGGCAAGAGCTGCTCCTGCCACCATGTTGTCACCATGACGTGCTGAATCCCCCGAGCTGTAAGCCCAAACAAACCCATCCTTTCCCAAGTTGATTTATCCAGGTATTTTTTTCTCTCAGTGATGAGAAGAACAACTAATACAGAGTCATTTCCAAAGACAGCTCAGACTCAGGTGGTTGAAAAAGTAGCTGTGTCTGTCACCTTGCACTGTGGTAGCCGTGTCTGTCACCTTGCACTGTGGTGTGGTGACAGTATCAGTGTCACCAACAACATGCTGGACTTCTAAAGCCTCACCAGGTGAAGGGCAGGAGGCTTGCGGCGCGCTCCAGGTGGGAACTGCGCTTGCGTGAGCCGCAGCGCCTGGAAGTGCTCCTGTGCTGTGGCTCCTGGTCTCCTGCAAGCCAGCTACGGCGGGGTCACTGGGCTGTGAGGCAGCACAGTAGTAATGTCACAAGAAGAAAATGCCCGCTGACCAGTCAGGGTTAAGATCCCACTTCCTCTCTTATGGTTCATTTTCTTCGACCTACTTTGACCATAGTTTGAAGCATAGAGACTTTAAACGACCAGAGAACTTCACTAAATCTCATGGTGCTTCTGTGTTGGGAAGTGCTCCGTTGACCTAGAATGGCTGGTCTGTTTATATCTCCTCACAACATACGTACAGTATTCCCGTGGAGGGTCACGCTACCTCCTTGTGTGTTGTTCTAGGTTTCTTTTTGCACATTTTGCTTTTCTTTTAAATTCCCTATTTTCCTAAAGAGAAAGCTTTATTCTGGTCAAATTTAATGTACTTTACACAGCCTGGAGCAGTCAATGTATATATAGGCTGAGTCTCTCCTGAAGTCTTCTGAAGAAGCCAACAGAGGAGAAGGGAGGCGCTCACTCACATGTTCACAGCCTTCTCTGGTGTTGTCTCTTTCCCTTCCTTCCTCCCTTCCTTCTCTCTCTCAACCTCTCTTCCCTTCCCTTCTTTTCTTCCCGCCCTCTCCCCTCTCTGACTTAGAGCTGCATGCATGCTGAGCAAGTGCATTATTACTGAGCTACACCCTCAATCCTGACTCTGTCCAGGAAATGGAAAAATACAAAATACACGTCTACCCCAAAGGACAGCAGTGTAAGGCCATGGGCCGCAGAGTTCTCTCTTTCTCTCCCACAAAGTGAAGCACCATGTTAATAGGAGTTTACTGTCAGGCTACCAAAACCAGCCCTCACTCACTCAAAAGGAGGTTTATGGGGAAAATGTCGGAGGGTGAAGCTTGGGAGACAGACTGCGAGACAGGCCGGGAGACAGGCCGGGAGGTGGGCTGGGGTGGAGGTGGTGGGGAGCAGGGTGGTTTATCACAGAGGTCCTGGCCAGTAGAAGCTCTGTCAGCTTTGAACACACTGCCTCCAAGGTCACCTTGAGCACCCATATGGAGCCAGTAGGAAGTGGAGAGTTGTTTGAGAAGTTGTCACAAGCCAGGTCTCAGCTTAGTATATACCATTTTCTTCTGTATTCGTCTGTCTCTGTACAAGTGACATCACTTCAAGAAGAACAGCGCAATGTCCCCCAAGTGGGCGTCCAGGGAAAGGAAGGCTGTCGTGAGCAGCCCAGCACTGGGGAGCTGCACAGCACACGCGGAATGGAAGCCCCAGTCCCCGTAGCCCGAAAGGGGTGGCCAGCACTCACGGCATGCTCTTCCACTTGAAGACTTCTAGAATGCCGACACTGACGGTGCAAATAAGGAATCATGCATTTCTAGTCTGTTCTTTTGGGCTCATGTATCCCAGAATAGCAATGAGTTGTTTTCTTCTTTTTATTTTGTTTGTTTTTGTTTTTCGAGGTAGGGTCTCACTCTAGCCCAGGCTGACCAGGAATTCACTCTGTATTCACAGGGTGGCCTCGAACTCACAGAAATCCTCCTGCCTCTGCCTCCCGAGTGCACCCCCCCACCCGGCCCTGTTTTCTTCGTTACCTCAGAAATCAGGATTGGTGGGGCTGAGAGGATAGCTGACTTGGGAAATTGCCTGCTGCACAAGCATGAGCACCTGAGGGGGATCCCCAGAAAGCTGAGTGTGGTGACACACGCCAGACCCAGGAGTCGAGACAGCAGGTTTCCTGGGGCCAGCCTGGTCGCTTGCTGGTCAAACTAGTGAGCTTCAAATTCAGTGAGAAACCTTGTCTTAAAAATAATATGAAACATGACTAAGACACCCATCTTGGCCTCTGGCATGCATACGTGTACACACACACAGACATGGCATAAAAGAAATCAGGATTTTATTTCCCCTGATATTCTTGGGTTCGTGGGTATTCTTACTTACATCTATGGAGCCAGGGGCCCTGTAAGAAAACATTCAAGGGTTGACAGTTTAATCATTGTTTTAGTTACTTTTCCTATTGCTGTGACAAAATACCTGAAGAAAGAAACTTAAGGGAGGAGGGGTTTATCTTGGCTCACGACTTGAGGTTCAGTCCACCACGGTGGGGAAGGCCAGCAGTAGACCGAGGCGCGTGACAGACCGCGTCTGCAGCCAGGGAGCAGAGACACGTGAATGCCGGTGCTCAGCTCGCTCTCTCCCTTCCATTCAGTCAGAACCCCAGGCTGTGGCTTGGTGCCACTCATGTGTGGGGTGGGTCTACCCTCTTAGTTAAGCCCTTGTGGAGACACCCGCATAGACATGTCCACGGGTGTTTGCACCGTGATTCTGAATTCCATCCAGCTAGCCCGGTCAGCTGCGGCAGCCACTGCCCTGGGATCCAAGCCCGGGTTGCACAGGAAGCACGTGGGACAGGCAAGGGGGCCTTGCAGAGAAACGGGCTCAGCTGCATTGTAAAGCCGTGTTAATCACCTTGCAAGGAGATGATCCCAGAAAACTGACGGAAGGACAGTCGGCTGCCCCTAACCATAACCACCTTGCCTGCCACCCTCCACCTTCCGCCAGTTTGAAACTGAAGTTCAAAGTGTCCTTGAAAGCAGTGTGTGACCTTGAAAGCATGCAGGCCCTCCACTGGAGAGTTCATCCATTTATGGCCTCCCAGGTGGCCCAGGTGGCTGACTTTCCATCCTCTAAGAAGAGGGTAAACATGGGCGAGGAGTCCCTGTGTCCACTGCAAGGACAGCCACTTCGCCCGGGGGCATTTAATGCAGGCCCGCAAGGGCTGGCCAGTTAATAGCAGCATGAATTCCGAGTCAAGGTCACGGACTCATAAAAACCAACGAGTTGATGGATGCCACGTTCAAGGTTTTTCTAAAGAAGCAAAAACTGTTGGGTTGGGAACACTGCCTGAAGAGGTGAGGGGCAGGAGCAAACAGCCAAAGGCATTGGGGGTCTTACAGGACATCTGCAGGCCTGGGGTCAGGTGAGAGCATTTTGAAGGTGGCAGCTACCCCAGGAGAAGCACCCCCCCCCTCCAGCACCCTGGGAGCTGGAGTCTGAGGCCACTTCACAGCGGGCTGGGCAACCACGTGGCTTTTGATCTCTCCACCAGAGCCTCCTCCCCCCCCCCCCCGCCATTCTACATTTGAGTGTTGGCTGAAAATCCATGCTGCCTTGTTTTACTTGGTTCACGAACATGAACGTAGCCCGGGTGCACTTCCTTCTGCCGCTCGCACAGCCTTTCAGGAGCACCATAGGGTTTTTCTAGTTGGAATCGCAACCTACTGCGTGCCGCCATCTTCAACAGGCATCTGCCGTGTCTCGGCGTTGCAGAGCCCCGCGACAGCCCCTCAGCCAGGGCATGGAAAACACGGCCGCCCAGGTGGCATGGGAGAGGGGCAGAGTTGAAGGCGCCTCCCAGAGGGCACAGGCTACGTAGACCACCCAGGGCTCGGGACCACAGCTGGTAGGAACAACATGGCCAGCTCACCTGGGCACTCGCCCATCACCTGCGACAGCCCTGGGCTTTGGAGGGACCGCTTCAGGAAGGAGGAGGGAAGGCCTGCGGGAAGAGGCTTCAGGGCTTGCAAGGGATGACAGGTGAAGAAATCCAGAGGCTGGGGGGCTAGAACCTCTGGCCAGTGGTCCACAGTCACGGGGGAACCCAGCACAGATGTGGCAACCGTGCATGTTGGAGAGGTGGTGCAGAAGCCGGTGATGAGCCAGGTGGGGAAACAGAAGACGAATGTCGAAGTGCCCGGAAAACCCCCTTAGGTCAGTTCATACCGTTTTAAGCAGAGTTGTTAAGATTACTGTGTGGTTTTCTCTAGTCTGCATCAGCCTTGTGAGTTTGGGTGTGGAAGGACAAGGTTGGGGCTGGCCATGGGTGGGGTCAAGTCCAGGGGCACCAGGAAGACAAGATCAGTGAGCTAAGAATGGTGCAAGGTGTGCCGATGGCCACGGTGCTGGCCAGAGTGCACACTGACAAGTACAGCAAGCCCAGGAGGGGGCGCCACACCCGGAGACAGAACCGGCGGAGGAGGCCCAGAAACCAGGTAAAGGTCACCGCCCATGAGCTTTTCGAGGAAGTGAGCTGAAACAGGATAGAGAACAGGACATGTGGGACCAGCGTTAAGGAGGGAAGCAGCGATCCCAGTACATCGAGTACCTTCTTGTTGCTAGGACCAAATACATGGTAATATCAGAATAAGGGAGGAAGGGAGGAACAGAAAGGAAAGGCTGAAGGAAGGAGAGGAAGAGAAGGAAGAATGGAGAATGGGAAGGAGGGAGGGAAGACCAGAGGATGAGAAGGGAGGGAAGGAGAGGAAGAGAAGGAAGGGAGGACCAGAGGGAAGGAGGGAAGAAGAGAGGATGGGAAGGAAGAAGGGTGGACAAAAAGGAGGGAGGGAAGAAGGGAGGACAGGCAATGAGAGAGTGGGAAGGGAAGTTGGTTAAATAAAGAAAAACTATAAAACAAGGCATGACCAACCATTTTTAAAAATCTATTTGGTTGTTAAATGTTTTTAAAAGCGTTTGCTTTCCCAGCATGTGCTGTTAAACTTTAATGTGATCCTATATCTGTAGAGTACTTTTAGCAGCTCAATGTCTTGAGGCCCTTGCAGAAGGGGCCTTGAAAGCAATGGCACACCTGCCAGAATGTAGTTACACATTACCATCTGGTCTGGAAAATATCAAAAAAACAAGATTTATGCTCCCATCTATGGGGGATGTTATCAGACACCTCATAGTTTGGCTGACACCCCATAATCACTGGCCCATGGAGACGTGGAAATATCCTTGTAGCCTAAGCTTATCTAGAGCTAATCCAACCCAAACCTTGATCTTAACTAGCCAGTGCACGTAGTGCCAGGCTTTTCCCCTAACTTGAAGCCTAGAATTATCTTCCCCTTGGCAGCATTCAAGTCTTTATCACGCCCTGACTTCTTATGTCTGCATAGCTTGAGGAAACTGTTCCAAAAGTTGCCTGTAAAATTGTCTGTATGCTGTCCTCCCAGAACTCCCAAACACCTGTTTTTCCTGATTTCAAATTATGGGAGAGGCAGAGGCACTGGGGTGCAAAAAGCAAGTGGGAGAAGAGAGGGAACCCCGTGAACATTAACAGGGATGAGCATCCGAGCATCTGCTCTCCAAAGGAAGCTGGTGGAGAAAGATGCAGTGGCTTGAGGGTGGGAAGAATTAACCAAGCTCCCGGCAGGTCCCTTCGCCTCAGAGTCAACTTGATAGCTTGTTTGTCCCACCTGTGAGTGGTACCTGAGTGGGTAGACAATGACAGCGTTATTTATTTGAGCATTTGTTATGCCTCTGAGCTGCCCAGGGTATGCTGAGTGACCTGATTCATTTCTTTCTCTATGGACTGGAAACAGTAAAAGTCATTCAGAAAACTAGTGCTTGGGATGGAGCAAGCCTCAGTAGAGAGTGTGTAATAAACGAAAAATGCTAGTTTTAAATTCTGAACACCATATCCTTCCCAAGAATAAATGGCTTTGAGAACAAAAGACCTTATTTCTGGAAAGGGACACACGGCTGCCCAGCCAGGTTGGTGTGGGCACCAAACGAGATGCTGAAGTGCCCCCTGTTTCAGTTGATATGTGTTGTGTAAACACTGCGCTAGGAAAGAATAATTCTCTAAGGAAAACAGTGCTATTTGTCTAAAGAACTATTCCCTGTTTAAAATATATTTTGTTGAATGTAGCATAGGAAGATTTTTTTTTCTTATGGGCAAAACTTAAAGCAAATTCTTACAGATTCCATGGGATATAAAATTGTTATAATAAAAAATTCCCTGCTATGTGCCAAAATACCACCAAGTTATAAATCATGCCAACATATATTTTTGTCTCTTTTTCTCTCCTGCACACTGAGCCAACGTACTTCTAGATGCTCAAGGTCATGTATGAAAAATGGCCAGGTCGAGTGCTACTGAAGAACTGGAAATGGACTTGGGAGACACTGTTCATGGACATAATAGAGCATCCAGCGCACGGGCGGCCCAGTGAGGCAACCCAGCTCTTCCTGGTTGTGGTTCGACTCTGTGGCCTCAGCCATGTCTCTGTGCTCCCTCCACTTATGTCCATGACTTTAAGACTGGATTAGGCTAAAGATGGTTAACAAAGAGATATGTAACTACTAGCGAATAGAATGTGCCCGGTTGGTGATGCCACCAGCAATGAGAGGTGGCAGAGGGAGACAGTTGCCAGGGCCAGGGTCAGCCTTGTCTCTTGTTTCTGGTAGCTGTGGGCTCTCACTGTACGTCTGTGTTTTGACAGCAAAAGTCAGTTCTTCAGAATGACAGGGGAATTCTTACCTGCTTTACTCTGATGAGAGCGTGGACCCCTTGGAGCCTCTTCCAGTTCTAATGTTAAAAGATGCTCTAAGATGGCTGGGGAGATAGCTCAAGTTCATGTGCAGATGTTCACCTTGCAAGCACAAGGACCTGAGTTTGATCCCAGGACTCATGTAAAGGTGCTGGTGATGGCAGCATGTGCCTGTCACCTCATATCTGATGGATCAGGAGATAGGAGTACCCTTGGGGTTTGCTATCCTACTTGGTAAGGGCCTGGCCAGTGAGAGACCCTGTCTCAGAAAAGGTAGACAGCCACCGTGCTTGCCCTCTAGCCTGCACATGCATATGCACACACTCGCATGCACACCCACATAAACACATACACATCTTAGAAAAAAAAAAACATGAGAAGGGATTTTTAAAATGTGCACTTCCAAGAACGATCAAAAGGGAAGACAGTAATAAAAAGAAAAAAGTGTCTCTCCCCCACCCCAGCATGGCTGCCGGGGTGAGGGAGCGCTCTTACTCATCAGAAAACCCAAAAGATGTTGCTGCCAGCTCTGGAGGGAGAGGGGAAAATTGCCCACTCTCTCCATGAATCCAGGGGGATATAGGATTTTTGCTATCCCACCTGGGCACACCTATACCAGGTGTCCCAGCTAATCAGCCTAGGCTTGGAGGAGAAATCCAACCCTAGGCAGGTTGCGCACTCGAGAGAGATCTAACTGGATGAGATGGGCTAAAACCAAATCCCAAAACTGGCACAGGTAGGGCAAGCTGAGATAGGTGTGGCAAGGGTGTGACGTCCTAATTAGGGTCCCTC
Organism: Jaculus jaculus; assembly: GCF_020740685.1. Taxonomy (NCBI): domain Eukaryota; kingdom Metazoa; phylum Chordata; class Mammalia; order Rodentia; family Dipodidae; genus Jaculus; species Jaculus jaculus. The sequence goes on along the minus strand of NC_059106.1, from coordinate 10,837,274 downwards.
CCTTTAAGGGCCACCCTGATCCTGCCTAAGTAATCTAACTGCCTACTCTGGCACCCCCCACAGTCCCATCAGTAAAGGGTCCTTCCTCCCTCATGATCAATCCCTTCAGCCCAGGAATCTGGAGGTGAGGCCACAGTGGGAATTGTGTGTCTCTGTGCCTTCCTCATGAGTTGAGTCAGCCCACGGATGGCACCTCAGAACTTTGCAGCTCCCAATGCTCCATCCGAGTTTTCCTGGCCACCTCCAAGGAATGTCCCTGGCTTTGTGGCACTTTGGCCATCAGCCCACACTGTGAGCTACTGCAACAGACAAGAAACTCTGTGTTCATCCTTCTCACGCAAGGCAACTGTTAAGTAGAGTTCCACCCTATCATGCCACGCTCTCCTTATGAGAACCCGGGGAGACAGCATCTCCCCTGTGTCTTTGCCAGAAATAGCTATGACCATTGGAAGAAAATCTTTTTGCCTGTCTTAAGAACACAAAGAAGCCATTCAAGTTTGCTTCCTACATTGGCTGCTGGAAAGCCCAGAGCAAAACTGTTGCCCTTCCCCCCACATTAGTAAATACCCAGGAAACGGTAGGAAGTGAAGTGGTGAGAGGTGAGATCTTAATGTCACTTTTGTCTTCTGTCATCTTTATCTACCTCTTGTCTCACCTGCATTTTTCTCATTTGCTTTCTCACTGTGGATGTCTTTTTCGGTGGACTCCATTCCATTTTGGAATTGGACGTGAGTGAGTAAGTCCACCCAGCCGGACACTGGGAGGTGTGACAGACAGTGTTAAAGGCCCCAGAGCTCTCTGCGAACCCCTTGCTCCGCTCACCCCCCTACCGCCTATGCTAATGTGGATTCGGGGACTGCCTCTTGGTACCTTAAAGAAGAGGGAGGGCCCCCTCCTCCCCCAGCTCACATCTCTGCGCAATACCCAAGACCCTCCTTCACAGGCACTTCCTCTCTTCCCGTCCTCTCTCTAGCTCAGCTCTCCTGCTCCAGGGCTTGCAATTCCCCTCTCTTCCACTCTCTGACCCTCTCTCCTTCTCTTCCTCCTCCCTCTCTTTCTGGTACATATACACTCTCTCTATTTCTCTCTTTCTCTCCCTCCATGATTCCCTTCTCCTTCTCCCCCATTACAATAAAGTCTTAGATCCAGGGAACTATCTGTCTTGGTCCTCCATTGAAAACTCCAGACCTGAACACAACATGGGGGGCGGGGGCATGGTCGCTCCATTGAAGTCACAAGGAGAAGGAAGAGGTCTGATGATCAAGTGAGGACCAGCCTCATCCAGTGGAGCCACCTCCCCCATTGTATTCTCAAAGGGGAGAGTGTGTGTGGGAGACCTCTGGATCTGCTGGACACTCCAGTACTCAGGTACTAGGTTTCTAAGCCTTTGAATAGGCCTTCTCATCTATCAGAACTATCCCATTCAAGTTTGTCCTAGTATTGAATGCCTCTTCTGCCTCACTGGCCTTATCGTGGGTACATTCACGTCTGAGATGCCAACAGACCACAACCACCCCTCCCAGTCTGCATCTGCCCCCAACAGTGGTGCAGAAGGTTCTCACTGTACCCTTGGCTTGACCTTCAGCATCTCCTCCCCGGGAAGGTGCTGCCTGAACTTGTGAACCTCTCTGAAAACAAGGGCCTTGACTTACTCTTGAATAGCAAGATGACTGTGCTTGCGTTTTCATAATCTTTCACAGTGTGATCCGCTGAGCTCCACCCTTGTTCCCAAGAGCAAGCAGGTCACCAGAGCATCTGTACCATTCACAGCTGCAATGTCTCTGGCAAGCTCAAGCCATCTTTCATGGGTCTATCCTCTGCAAGGCCTTGTGTTCCTTGTGATACAGGAATTTGGGGATTCCTTGTATGCCAAGACAAGAATAATTTTGGGTGTCCCAGATCCTTGTCCTATGAATTTGACGAATAAAATCTATGGACCAGAGGATAAGGTTCAGAGAGATTTTGTTGTAGTTTAAAATTGTAGGAGGAAGAAGAGGAGTTGGTGGAGGGGCTAAGCCCAGAACTTAAGAGAAGGAAGCAAGGTGGAGCTCTTGACCAAGGAGACAAAAGGAGGTGTGAAAGCCCACCTCGGAAAGGGTCTTTGTTTTTTATGGGGAGTGGCTACCTGAGGAAGACCAGGTTTACGGATTTTGTTTTCTGAGCCCCATGGTTGGCTGGCTGGTTTGGCCAGATTATTCCTGATGCCAGGAGTCTGGGACCAGAAATTTTGGAAAGGGGCAGTCTTCTCAGAATGTTAATTCTCTAGGAAGGGAGTGGAAGGATCACATAAAATGCTGGGTGTGGTGGTGCATGCCTGTAATCCCAGCTCTGGGGAGGCAGAGACAGAGTTCCTGGGGCTCACTAGCTAGCTAGTGCAGCTGAATTGGTAAGCTCTAGGTCCAGTGAGAGACCCTGTCTGGAAAAAAAAAAAAAAAGGTAGAAAGTAATAGAGGGAGATACTCAGTGCTTATCTCTCCCCACACACACTCACACACATGTGACCACACACATGAACATGCTTATGTATTTGCACGCATACCACATGTACACACACCAATGAAAGAACTACATAGTGAATTCCAGGTCAGTCTGGGCTAGAGGGAGACCCTAACTTTAGGAAACAAAAGGGAGAAAAGAAAGCAGGAAGGGAGGGAGAGAGGACCCCGGGCTCTCAGCTCAGTGTGGTGGATGGCAGAAGCAGGGCTGAAGGACTGGCACCTGGACGACGCTGACCTCTGCGAGGCCCGTTCCTCCGCCAGTTCTGTCAGTCTTCTGAGCGAAATTTCGGTCTCCTTCATGCTGCCGCTTTGCCTGTTTCTGAACGCGCCTCACCGTCTCCTCTGGGAGAGGGCAGCTCATGGCAGAGAGCTGTACCAGTCTCCTCATGCCCTTGGTGTTGTCCTTGGCCAGGAACCTACTGCCAGCAGAGGGAGGTGGAGGCCATCATGGAAGGCGATGAGGATGACAGAGGCTGCTGCTGCTGCAAGCCTGGCCACCTGCCCCACCTGCTGTCCTGCAACGCCGCCTTCCACCTGCGCTGGCTCACCTGGGAGGTCGCCCGCACGCAGTACATCTTGGAGGGCTACAGCATCCTCGACAACAACGCGGCCACCATGCTGCAGGTGTTCGACCTGCGCAGGATCCTCGTCCGCTACTACGTCAAGGTAGGCTCGCTCCCCGGCGCCGTCCGGGGAGCCAGGCCAGGTGGGCGCCCGCTTCTCCTGGAGAGCTCAGCACGAAGCGAGATGCTGGGATTGCTTCCGGGCTTCTCGATTGGAGGCTCTGAGGCTGAGGACCACTGTCTTCATGAAAATCCCAGCAGGGCGTGGTGTCCACCTGAGCTCTGCCCATGGTCGTACGCTGGGCATAGACACAGCAGTCTGCCCATCGCTCCCCGCACGCTGGGACGTGCTTCTCGATGGGAGTGGTAAGCGTAAGCAGCCTGGAAGTGTTAGCAAGCCTTCTGTGAGACAGTCTTGCTATGTAGCCTCTAATTCATGGCAACCTTCTTACCCCCAACCTCCTGAGAGATTTTTTTTTAAAGGTAGGGTTTCACTGTAGTCCAGGCTGACCTGGAACTCACTATGGAGTCTCAGGGTAGCCTTGAACTCATGGCGATCCTCCTACCTCTGCCTCCCGAGTGCTGGGATTAAAGGCGTGCATCACCATGCCTGGCCTGAGTGCTGGTTTTTATAGGTTTGTGCCACCATAGCTAAAAGTGAATCAGTTCTTAAACTATGCTAAAAATCTCAAAAATAGGGCTGGGGAGATGGGTTGGCATGCAAGGTACCTTCTACTCAAGCATAAGGATCCACGTTTAGATCCTCAGAGCCCACTATGGCACTGGGTGTGATGGAGTATACCTGCAACCCCATCGAGGAGGGGCAGAGGTAGGAGGATCCCCAGGGCTTGCTGGCTAGCTAGGCTAACTGAATCAGTGAGCTGTGGGCTCAGTGAGAGACCTGTCTCAAAAACACACAGCAGGAAGGAAGGAAGGAAGGAAGAAAAAGAAATTCAAAAGGCCGGAATAGTGGTGCACACCTTTAATCCCAGCACTCAGGAGGCAGAGGTAGGAGGATCACTGTGTGTTCGAGGCCACCCTGAGACTACATAGTGAATTCCAGGTCAGCCTGGGCTAGAGTGAGACCCTACCTCAAAAAAAAAAAAAAAAAAAAAAAAGCAGAAAAAAGAAACAAACAAACATATGGTGGGCCTGGAGCGATTGCTTAGTGGCTTAAGGCACTTGCCTATGAAGCCTAAGAACCCAGGTTCAATTCCCCAGATCCCAAGTAGCCAGATGCACATGGCAGCACATGTGACTGGAGTTTGCAGTGGCTGGAGGTCCTGGTGAGCCCATTCTCCCCCCCACCCCACATTAAAAGGTCAGTCTGTTGGGCTTGCCTCAATAATAAATAAGTTAATCAGCTGATTAATTAAAAAATACAGTGAAGAGTGATAGAGGAAGACACCATTGTTGACCTGTGGCTTTCACATGTATATATATGTGCATGTGCACCCACACACATGTGCATCCACACACAACATAATACACATATGCACATATATGTACAAAACAAATCTGAAAAATAAAAGTGAACACCCCAGTCAATACTTGCTCCAAGCAATCGCCTTTCCTCCTGGGGCAAATAGACTGATCAATCTTTCCACGGCTCAGAAGTGCAGCTGGGCCTGGACCTCCTGGAGAACAGAGTGGGTCCCAGTCAAGGGTGCTGTGTGGGTTCCACAGAGAGGTAGGGACGAGTGAGGACAGGGGAAGCCTTTATACTTGGCCCCATGCCAGGAAGGCCGTGTGGATGGTGGGAGGCCCACCAAGGCCTCGGCCCTTTGGAGCTGTTTGGAAAGCCAAGGAGATCACGGAACCCTGACATCAGAGGCCAGGAAAGCTTGTCTCACAGAAAAGAGGAAATACCAAGTGAAAGGATCAGAAAAGAGCATGGAGTAGGTAGAGTGATTTCTTCGCAAGCGTGAGGGCCTGGGTTTGACCCCACGTCAGTGCTGAGTGTAGTGATGTGCACCTGTCATCCCAGGGCTGGGGAGACGGAGACAGGAGGATCCTTGGACACAAAGTGGTGAACTGCAGGCTCATCAGAGACCTTGTCTCAAAGGCGGAGGTGCTGACGGTGATCCTGAGGACAGGATCCGGTGGTCCCTCTGGTCTCTCCATGCACGTGCCCACACCCCCACGACCCCTGCAACATATGTGAACACACGTGCACACACGAAACAAACAAAACACAGCAGGAACGAAAGTCCACCAGCGGCAAGCCTGGGCGTTTGGAAGTTTGGGAATTCCGAGGCAGAGGAGAGACCGGAAGTGAGAGGGTCGCCAGCTCTCGTACTGCCCAGGTGTGCACTGTTCTCCTCTTCGGCTTGGCATCTGCCAGAGCTTTTGCAACGATTCAGCTTACATGCCCTGGAGAGCATGCCAGCCAGAAAGATGCAAAACTCTACATCCAGATTTTCCACGAGACTACAAGCGTTCTCAACGTCACGGAGCAGACGAGGGAAGGTTTGGGAAGCAGCTTGTGGCGTGGTGACCCGTTAGACTTCTGGTTGCATGTTGGTTCCTGGCACTTACAGACAGCCTGCCGGGAAGATTTTGTGCAACGTCATCTCCACAGACACTCAGCACATCTGTTGGTGTCACATTTGGCAAAGGTCGTAAAGCAACAGTGCTGTGCCCACGTCGTGACTTTACTTCTCTCGCACGCACGGAGGCTGGGCTCTGCACCACCAGCTCCTCAGGAACTCAGGGTGCTGACAGCTCCCTCTCCCACCTTTTGAGTGCGCTTCTCTTTTCCTCTTCCAAGATTTTGGTTCCAGGTTACAGGAAGAGAGGAAAGGGCAAAGGAAATAAAGTGTGGAGCTGGAAATGTGGCCCAGGTGGTAGAGTGCTTGTCTAGCATGCACGGAGGCCTGGGTTCGGTCCCCAGCGCCACATTAAACTGGGTGTGTGTAGCGGCACATGCCTATGACCCTAGCGTCCAGGAAGTGGAGGCACGAGTGTCGTGAGTTCAAGGTCATCCTCTATACATAGTGAGAGTTTGAGGCCAGCCTGGGATGTATGATATCTTGTCCCCAAAAGAAAGAGTGGGGAGATAGAAGGAGGAGGAGGAGGAGGGAAAGAAGAGGGAGGAGGGGAAGAAAGAGGAGCAGGAGAAATGAGATTCCAGAAGAGGAGAAATGGCGGCGGCAGCAACAGACACAGTCACTGAGGAAACAGCAAAGATGGGCACAGGCTACCGGTTCCTCTTTATACCTGGGCCAACTGCTGGTAGGTGCCGCTCGCTTTGAGGGGCAGGTCACCCCCAGTCTTCTCTGGGATCACCTTCACAGACACACCCAGCCCATCGGCGTTCTTCCTGGTGATGCTAAATCCTGTCAAGTTGGCAATGCCAACCTTCACAGTAAAGCAGACTTGTTGGTGACAAGAACATCATGACTGTTTCTTGCTTATGTACCAGGTTCAGGACACGTGCAAGTTTGTTTTATGCCTCACGCTCTTTGAGCCTCAGAGCAACCACAAGCAGTGGGTTCGTCCGCAGGACTCTTCATTCATTCAGCAGCCTCCGCCCCTTACTCCAGCCCTCACCTCTCTCTTTTACTTCATAGCAAAGGGGCCCCTTCCGGCCAGCTGTGTCCGGGTTCTGCAGTCACAGGGCGGAGGACACAGATACTGCTGAGGCCTCGGGACTGCCGGCTTCGTGCTCCTCATCTGGGGGGCAGGCAGACCTTAGGGCCCAGTACAGAGTGTCCAAAAGAAAGAAGATTGCTGAGCACATTGGTACACACCTGTAACCTCAGCATTCAGGAGGATGGCGAGTTTTAGGCCAGTGTGGGCTGTACGCAGAGACCCTGAGAAGAAAACAAACAAAAAGAAGAGCAAAGAAGTGAGGCATGGTAGCTCATGCCTTTAACTGCAGCTCCTGGGAGGCAAAAGCAGAGGAATTGTCATGAATTTGAAGAAGGAAGAAGAGAACGGAAGAAGGGAGCAGGAGAGAAGGAAGAAGGGAGGAAGATAAAAAGAGAGGAGGTAGGAAGGCCATGAGGCACAAAGCACAGCTGAGCCTGCCTGGAGTCCAGCCAGCTCCATCCTGACAGCAGGGAAGTCTCCATTGGATGTCTGTGACCTGAGGTCACTGGTGTGGCTGTCCATTCACTGTCTCAGTCTCACACTGCAGGAACCCTCATCTCAGTGCCTGAGTCCATTTCCCATCCAGAATGTGGACAGACAGGAGAGCAGGGTGATTTCTTCCAGAAAAAGATCTCTGCCCTCCCACCCTGGCAGCATCAATGCCCAACGCCTTTGCCCCACCCACTCTGTGGCCAGCAACTTCTGTTGTCTCCCCTCACTTAGAAAAATGGGTTTTGTCAGCAGAGAGGGCATCCGCTGAGTGCTGGCACCTATTCGGAACACACATTCCACCACTGTGCCCTTGCCCCCGGTGATTCCCTGGTGACACGCACAGCCCCATGCTTGAAGTCCACTCAGCTCCACCAGCCCTGGGCACCACTTTCATTTTTCTGTAAAGTGAATTTTGGTGAACGTTGGATTTGACCTTCAGCAATAGGCTCTGAACTGTGGCTCAAGTTTCAGTTCTCTCCATGGCTGTTGGACTTTTTCAGGTCCAGTATTAGCCTTTTGGAAGGATGGATTCATCAAAAACCACAAAGTGGCTTTCAGCATAGCTATGATTCAGAATACTCAGAACCAAGGTTTAGCATTTTCCCCAAGTGAGAGTCATAGGTGCCATGTCTGATGGAGGCAAAAATGAGTCATTTCTGAATATGTCAGAGGTGTTCACTGTCTGAGCATCAAGACTATGTGCTGTGATGCTTGACACTGTCAATGTAGAATCACCTAGAAAACGAGCCTCTGGGCATGTCTGTGAGGAAGCTTCCATGTCTGGAATGCCAGAGTGACTAACCGGGAGAAACTGAGCTGAGCACTGCCACTCACCTCTTTCTATTTCCCGACTGTGGGCACAACGTGACCAGCTGCCTCACACTCCTGCCTCCACGCCTGCCCTGCCCTGATGGACTGCGCCTCCAACTGCGAACCCCAGTCAGCCCTCCTTCCTTTGGGTGCTTTTGTCAGGCATTTTGTCATAACAGAAAAGTAATAGTCATGTGTGTATGGGCGCTGCAACAATCTTACCTCAACACTCTTTCTAAGAACTGGGTGGTTATTACTTTTCTTGTAGTTGTAACAGGATGCCTGGCAGGAGCAGCTTAAGGGAGGAAGGGCCTGTTTTGGCTCATGGGTCAGGGGCGATCAGTCCTTTGGGCAGAGCAGACCTGAAAGCTGAGTGCCTCCATCCCTGGTGGCAGGAGCTTATTGAACTACGATTAGGAAGCAGAGAGCTTGGGCGGCACCAGCTCAGCTCCTAATAACCCGTTTCTGCCAGAAAGACCAGCCCCAGGTTCTTCAGTCTCCTAAAACCACCAAGCACATGACGCTGTGGTGGACATTTCGCAGTCAGGCCATGACGCGCTGTTGCCTTAGCTTGTTAAACACTGGAGGGGCTAGGGAGCTCACAGCCCTGGACTTTTCTCTAGGATCAACCAGAAACCAAAAGTGCGTCTTGCCATTACTTACACCCATGGCAACATTGTGTCGGTATTAAACTTTCCCATTTTCTTTCTTTCTTTTTCCTACAGTAATCCTTAAGAAAAGATACTTCACAGTGTCTCACACGAATTGTTTCTCTGTGTTCAACCCAGCAGAAATACACATGATACTCCTTAAGGATAGCATATCTCATAGTTATCTGGGGTTGATTTTCTTTCTGAGACCTAATAAACTGAAAAAAAAAAAATCTTCCTGGCCTCAGAATGGAGACAAGAGCTCACAATCTCGCCTTCTTTCTGCAGAGCATAATATACTACCTGCTCGCTTCCCCCAAACTCCTGTCCTGGGTCAAGAACGAGTCCCTGATGAAGTCTCTGCAGCCTTTTGCTAAGTGGCATTACATCGAGCGTGACCTTGCAATGTTCAACATTAACATCGATGATGACTATGTCCCGTGTCTGCAGGGGGTCACCCGGGCGAGTTACTGCAATGCTTACCTGGAGTGGATTCAGTTCTGTGCAGGGAAAAGACAGGAGGTAGGAGGAGGGCCCGGGGGCTGGGCTACCGACGGCATGAGTAACAGACAAGGGTGACTAGCCACTGGGGCAAATGCTAATAGGTGAGGGGGGAAATTAGTATTTGGATAGACGTTTGCTTTCCTAGCTAAGCAAAATTAATTGGGAGGGTTGATACACTTGGTCTCCCATGACAGATCCTTAAAGGTGTATGTCCCTTTAAGCTCTGCTCCCAGTCAATTCAGTTTTAGACCTCTGGAGTACCAGCAGGACATTGGATCCTGGATTAAAAACACATCCTGAGGGCTGGAGTGTAGCTCAGTAGCAAAGAGCCTCTCTAATGTGGATTTGATCCTAGCACCACCAAAACCAAAACCAAACCAAGCCACAATTATCACAAAATTATGCAAATATAATCTGGTGGCTCATGCCTATTGCCCCAGCAGTAGGGAGAGTGAGACGGGCAATGCTTCTAGGCTTCCCAGGCTGGTCAGGCCACCCTCTAACCCAGGCAGCTCTCAGCCCTGCATCTGCCTGCCGCAGCCTCTTGAGTAGCCGGGAGTATTGGCCTTCACTCCCAGACCTGACCTTGACTTTCGATGACCTAGAAAGCCGAGTTGTTGGCTATGGGTTTATAGAAAGTTCCGAGGGTCCTCCTCTGAGGGAGAAGAGCCTTGCTGGCCTAGGCTCCTGTGTGCGCCTCTTCCCGCTGGGAGACCCGGCACAGGCGTCCTTTGACCGGGAGGTATGAGCGTCTTCATGACCTGAGGTGCCATATGTGAAATCCAAGGGAATTCCTTCATCTGACTTCACCTTTGCTCCTTTTATCTTAGAAAATATCTTTTCTGTTTTTATCTTTTTTTTTCCATGTCCTGCCTCAGGCAGCAGAGGGCTCCCCACCCTGAGGACTCAGTGGACCTCTGGAAGCTTGCTCTCGCCACACTCAGGAGGCTGTGGTCCAGAGCAGTGTGGGAATCTGGGCAAAGGCTGAGCTCTCGCCCTTACTCTTTCAGCCCTCAAAGGCCCTGGACAGTGTGGACAGTGATGAGGACTCGCCCTTGGTGACACTGTCCTTTGCCCTGTGCATTCTGGGAAGGAGAGCTCTGGGAACCGCAGCACACAATATGGCTATCAGGTACCTGGGGGACACCTGGGCTGCTCAGGCTGGTGCAGGTGCCCGAAGTTTTCGCTTGGAGGGATTTGTGGATCCCAACCATCTTTTTCTTTACTTCCAAGCTGACCTACTTACAAATGCTTCCTTACGCAGGAAATCAGCTTGCGCAGCAAGAGGGTGTTTTGGGTCACTGTAGATATTTTTCATGAGCAAGAGAATTGGCGCCTCCAGCCACTGCAGTCAAGCACCAGACTTGTGTGCCACCTCATGCCCATGCTCAACCTGGCACATGTGTCCACTCTTACAACTGGTTTATGTGGGATCTGGGGAGTTGAAAACGGATCCTTAGGCTTCACAGGCAAGCACCTTAGCCGCTAAGCCATCTCTCCAGCCCCACTGTGGACTGTGATGGATTTGAGTTGAGACTCAAGAATTCCAAGTACAGGGCCTTCTGGGTTGTAAGGGTCCTTAAGGATTTTCTTTTCTTTCTTTTTTTTTTTTTTTTTTTTTTCCATTTACTCTGCATCCAGGACTGACCTCCTGATCCTCCTGCCTCTACCTCCCAGGTTCTGGAATTGCAGACTTGTACCACCATACCTGGCTTCTCAAGTCTCTTTTCTTTAAAAACTAAAACTAAATTCAGCTCTCTCCTGGCCCCATGTCACTTGATCACCCAGATGAACAGCTTCTCAGGACCCTGCTGTCCCTGTTCCAGATAAGGCACTCATTTTACAGATTCCCAAGTCAGGGACTCTCATGTCGGTCTCTTGGTATTTAGCCAGGGAGCAGCTGTTCTGGCTCTGAGCTGTGCAGGGTCATTGGAATCACCTCCATTGGTGATTCTGACCCCTGGGTGCACATCAGAATTTCTTGTGGAGCTTCAATACATCCTGCCATCCAGGTGCTCCCTCAGATCAGCTAGTCCCACTAAGAGCTCCAGGAGCTGGGCACCACCACAGTATTCCTGAGCTCCCATGTTACCTCCCTATGCAGCCAAGGTTGACAGCCACACAGAACTGAACTGGGGTGTTCAGAAATGAGAAGGTCTCTGGTCTGCACTCCTGTCCCTCTACCCCTTTTCAAGACTTTCTTTAGTATTTCTGTGTGGCATTATTGAAATGGTGTTCTCCAAAAGGAGCCCAATTGACATTTGACTTGGGCGAACTTTTATTATGAGGTTAACGACAGATTTTGAAATGCAGCCTTGTGTCTGCTTTGAATTTGATGCCCCTCAGCTCTGGGTGTCAGATAAACCAGTCGAAGGAGACTTGGAACAAACTGTGTTTCCACCAGCTCACTGACAGGGGTGTGGAGAAGTGTGCTCAGTTATGCTGTGCACACATAGAGGGTGCATGCAGGTGAAGGGTTGTGGCCAGCAGCTCTTCCCAGTTCTCTCGTGGGTCGCTGGCCAGGAACCACCACAAGGAAAAGACAAGAACCAGCAGCAGGTAAATTGGTGACACCAGCTACGTTTTGAACTGGCACATCTCAAGCTGTGCCATGATTTTCTCCATTGAGAAATGACAAATTCCCAGCCCTCAAGACTTGTGACCTGTGATGGACAGTCCCCAAGGGGGAACAACTCTATGTATCAAAAATGGGGAGAATGAATAGAGGATTATCTTAAATGCTGCCCTAAACTCTAGGGTACAAATAGTTTGGTCACAGAAAATGTCTTAGGAGCTGGAGAGATGGCTTAGTGGTTAAGATGCTTGCCTGCATCTTAGGATCCAGGCTCAATTCTCTAGTATCCATGTAAGCCAGATGCACAAAATGGTGCATACATCTGGAGTTAGGTTGCACTGGCTAGAGGCCCTGATATGCCAATTCTCATTCTTTCTGTCTGTCTCTTTTCTCTATATCTTTCTCTTTGCTTGCAAATAAATAAATAAAACATTCAGAAAAGAAAATGTTTTAAAGTAAAATAAAATCTTGACATGTCATAGGATAGAATGGATCCATAGGGGTGTAACAGGCCAATACTACATTTTTTTAAGCTTGAGCATTGGGGTTTCTCCTCTGAAGAGCTCTCACTGAAGCAGGCCCTGAAAATTTGATGGGACACCCAAGTATGAAGTCGGGTTCATAGATGGCAGAGGCTGAGGCAGCTTGAGCAACGAGGTGGCAGTGAGGAGGAAATACCTCTCCTCTCGCTTCATATGTGATAGTGATATTGACTGTCAACTTGACAGATCTTGAATCACCATGGAAACACCTCTGGACATGTCTGTGAAGGATTATCTGAATTAAGTTATTGAGGAGGGAAGACCCACCCCCATATATGGGTGGCACCATCCCATGGGCTAATGCCAAACTGAATAAGTAGGAGAAAGTGAGCTGTGCACAAGCATTCATCTCTGTGCTTCCTGACGGTGGAAAAATGTGACCAGCTGTTTCGCGCCCCGGACACTTTGCCTTCACCACCACGGCGGTGGGCTGTACCCTCAAACTGTGAGCCAAAAGAAACCCTTCCTCCCTTAAGGCGCTTCTATCAGATACTTTGATCCAGCAACTTATAAGGAAACAGATACAGCATGCATTTCCCATCCCTGCCAGTGCTCCGTGAATAGACGTGAGAGCCCGGGAGGAGAAGCTGCGTGTTAGAGGACCCCAGGCTTGTTTGCAGAAGAAAACGTGCTGGCTCTTGTGTGGACAAGGCCTCCGAGGGGATGGGCAATTTTAAGGCCAGCCTGAACTTGAAAGGTGATAGCAAAATGAGCCAGGCTTAAATGTGTGCTTCCAAGCTGTGACCTGCCTCTGCACAACGGGAGGTCACCGTGGTGGCTGGAGGTCACAGCATCTGCCACGGCTCCCTCCTCACACCCACAATGGACTACAGAAAAGAGTGCTCCTCAGAGGCCCAACCTGTCACGTCTCCTCTCCTCTCCCAGACCGTGGAGCAGCTGTCACAGCGCATCACCTCGCAATAGAATCAGATCCACTTGCCAGAGTGGGCTTGGAAACGCAGAAGCTAGAATCTAGAGGGGAAATAGGTGAAGTAAAGAGGATGCCAGCTCCCGACTTAGGGGAGACAGTCAGGGTATCAGGCTAAAATGAAGACCCTGGAGCGTGAGAAGACATCCAAATGAACACAGGATGAGGCGGAGTGCATAGTTCTCTGGTAGAGTGTTTGCCTAGCATGTATGCGTTCCTGGGCTTGGTTCTCAGCACTGGCAGAAGGAAGAAAGGAAGGAAGAGAGGGAGGGAGGGAGGGAGGCAGGAAGGGAGGGAAGGAAGAGTGTTGGAAGGGAGGGAGGGAAGAAAGTGAGAGCAGGAAGAAAGAACCAGATGACAACTAGGGTAAGAAGCGAGTGTGAGGGTGCAGACCGAGGCTGGGGATGGAGACTTTGGCTCCCCTCCATCCGCTCTGCTGGCCCATATGCCGCTTCTCAGCGAGGCATTACTCTGAAGGACACACGTACTGTGGAACTACTAGAGACTTCCTGAGTGTCCTTTACCAGCTAGGAGCAAGACAGCGCCCAACCAAGCCTCATCTTGAATTCAGAGCCCAAGGAACGAGTTCCAGTGCAAAGAGCGCAGGGGCACGCCTGTGAGGCACTGTTGGTGCAGGAGTGGCACGCACACCAAGCACAGTGGGGTAACCTGGGGTAACCCGTGGTGAGGCAGGATGAGGTCGCCAGCTGCCCCTCACACTTTCACCATGCTGGCATTCTGCGGCCTTAGGAATCAGGTTTCAGGGCTGGAGAGATGGCTTAGCAGTTAAGGCGCTTGCCTGCAAAGCCAGAGGACTCCAGTTGGATTCCCCAGGACCCACATAAGCCAGATGCGCATGTATCTGGAGTTACTGTACAGTGGCTAGAGGCCCTGGCAGGCCCATTCTCTCTCTGCTTCTTTCTTTCTCTTTCTCAAATAAAAGTCTTTAAAAAAAGAATCAGACTTCAGGAAGAAGGCTCACTACAAGACTGTTTTTCTCTTTTTGGCATGTGTGTGTGGTACATGCATGTGTACATGTATGTTCTTACATGTTTGGGCTTGTGAACATGTGTGCATTTGTGGAGGCCAGAGGCTGATGTCAGCTGTTTGTTTCAGTTGCCTTCCATCTTGATTTTTGAGATAGGGTCTCCCACCCAACCTGGAGCTCACCAGTGTGGCTTTATTAACCAATAAGCCCTAGCTCACAGGTGTGCTCTGCCATGCCCAGCCTTGTATGTAGTTCCTGGGGATCAAACTCAGGTCCCCATGCTTGCTCCACAAGCACTGGACTCATGTGCTTTAGTAGCAACTGTGTGTGTTTGGCGAGTACCTCAGCCTGCAGGTGGCCGTGGCTTGCCCCTGGGCTGCTTTGATGTGGTGTCACAGGTTGAGTGTTTGTTCCCACCCATCCAATCCATTTCCTCCATCCCTGCACTTGTATTTCCTTGGACTTGAATCAGTAATTATGAATATCCTGTGCAGCATCTGTGAGGATGAGATGAGCTCACGGGATGTAATCTGCAGACAGCTGCACAGTGAACAGAGGTTGTGCCGGTCATCTGGACCATTGTTTTTGTTTATGGAATTGTGGTAGAAACGTGACCTGGAGCCATGGAAGAGATGTGATGATAAAACTAATATACAGCTGATGGGCTCCTGGGGAGAAGGAAGGACACTTGAGGAAAGCTATCTGCAGTCCTGGGATAGGACTTCTGTCTGGTCCTGGACTGGTGACAGAGGTTGGTGGCCCAAGCTCTGAGTATCCCTGTGGCTGATCAGTAACTTCAGGATATCCATCTGAAACTCACTCCTAATTGCTTAGGTTTGTCCCTTGGGTGGTGTGGCTGTGGCTGCAAGCTTCAAAGGGAGTCAAGTGACCATCTGTAGAGTCAGAGGGTGTGGAGGTGTGGACCTGTTTGGAATTCGTCAGGATCAATAAGCCAGTCTTTGTGGTTGTTCAGGGAGCCCTGGCAAGTCTGACAGAAACTTACCTGGTGTCAGTTCTTTCCCCAAAACCTTAGTTCCAGAAGGGCTTGATCCCAGCCAGTGGCCCAGACAGTGGTCCATTGTCCAGCACTAGTTGACCTCATCTCCAGCGCTGCTCCTTTGCTCTGGCAGACTTGGGCACTGTGCACATTTGAAGCAGTAACAGTTCCTTGTGTGGCTGTTCTGTGCATTGTAGCCTCACCCCAGATGCGTCCCCCATATCACCAAGATGTTGTGGCACCAAAAATGTTTCTGCATATGTCCTCTGGGGACCCAGATTACCAGTGGTTGAGAACCACCATAGAAAGTGATGCAGGTGGCTATTGGGGCAAACTGGCCAGAGATTCTGTTACTTGGTTTTTTTTTTAAATTTTATTTATTTATTTTACTTATTTGAGAGAGAGAGAGAGGCAGATAGAGATAGGAAGATAGATGGATAGATGATAGAGAGAGAGAGAGAGAATGGGTGCACCAGGACCTTCAGCCACTGCAAATGAAATCCAGACACATGTGCCACCTTGTGCACCTGGCTGACGTGGGGTCTGGGGAATTGAACCTGGGCCCTTTGGCACGGCAGGCAAACGCCTTAACCCTTAAATGATCTCTCCAGCCCCTGGTTGTTTATTTGTTTGTTTTTGTTTTGTCATGGTGACCATATACCTTGAAGAACAATATAAAAGGAGGAAGGACTTATTCTGGCTCATGGTTTCAGAGTTTTCATGGTGGTGAGGGCTGGTGGAACTGATCATCTCATGCCAGACAGGAAGTAGAGCAAAGCAGGAGCTGGACCAGCCCAGGCCAGATGTCATCCTTAAGGGCACATCCCCAGTGCCCTCCTTTGTCCAAGCAGGCTCTGCCATCCAAAGTTCCACATCCACATCCCCAAAGTACTAAACCCTGAATCTGTTAGTAGAGTGAACTATCGGTTATGTCACAGTCCTCCCGATCACCTTGTCTCTGGACCGGTCCTCACCACATGCTCCAGTGTCCTTTGCTGACCCACGGGTCTCTCGGTCCCTCGAGGGCCAGTAGAGATCAACCATCACACCGAGTTCTGAGCCAAATGGGGGCTCAGAAGGCATCAGCAACCGCTGTCTGGAGGAGAGCCACAGGGAGTCTGCATAACACAAGCCGAGGCCTCGGCCCCAGGACATGGGACACAGCTTTTGTTTCAACTGTCCTTCTTCCACTGCATGGTCGTGAAGGTGGGGTGGGGATTGGCAGGGCTGGGTTTCCTGAGGCACAAGCCTGAAGAGGACCTGCGGTTAAGATGCTGTCAGAATCCAGCTCTGCGAGGGACACCGGCGCCAGCCAGAACAGCTGCTGGAGCAGGGCTGGAGGACGGCCCTCACCTGTGCCCGTCACCCCTAGTCTGCCCTCATTTAATCGGCTGCCGGGTCAGGAAGGAGAACAGGTGTCGTGAATTGTGTAACACGGGCTGGTGTCCTAAGCAGCGTGTGCCGGCTGAACCCAGAAGCACCCAAGCGTCAGCCACTCACTATTCACCCAGGAGCTATAGCTCCTTCGTGTTGTTTTAATTCTCCCCGCATTTAGCGTGCATGTGGTGCCAGGTAAGCCTGTGCTCATCTCAGTGCCTCAGTCCATCACACATGCATATGCTCCCCTGACATGCGATCACACGTGTGCTGAGTTTCCTTGAAGCCTGCCTGCAGTCACTGCTCCCACACCCCGGGACACACAGGTCCCCTCTCTGCTCGTTCCCTGGCTGCCTGCGCTGTGGTGGGACGGCCTGCCTTGCCTACTTCCTCAGTGTGCTAAGAATGGAGCTGTCTTAGTCCCCAAGAAAGGCGACCTTGAGTGGGTCACACACTACTGTCCCCCAGCAGTGACAGCCCAGCAATCTGTGAGCCTGTCATTTCTCAGTGGAGTCTTAGAAAGAGCAGGGAGCTCCAAATACGAACACACCGCGGGTGTGCGGGGAATCCCGCCCTCCCCTCCCCTGCTCCTGCCTCCTCTGCATTCTATCTGGGGGTGCGGGGGGAGGCCGGTTATGAAACACCTCCTGTCAGGGTGCCCTGGTGTGTAAGGTACAAAGGGCAATGCTCCAGTCTGGAGGGATTCTAACTCGGGCTTTGTTTTCATGTGGAGAATCATCTTAATAGAATGGCATTAAGCACCAAAATGTGTCATTTTCTCAGAAAAGAACACTGACAGTTGAAGTATGAACTTCCGGACCGCTGGGATGGGAGCCCGGGCGTCTTAGCTAGGCTCCGGTGGCAGCGTGGCCGGCAGACAGCAGGCCCAGGCAGCCGCTCCTGCCTTTGTGTCTGTGGGTGTTGCTCTAGGGATCTGAGTCACTGTGTCTCCCTTTGCACCATTCCCTCCCTCTGTCTGGAGGGAGATTTTGTTCCTCTTACATGTTTGCAAGGCCATTCTGAACATGCGGCGTGGTGTCCCCAGCCGTGACTGAGCGCCTCCCAGCCACTGCTCAGCACCTCTTCCTCCCTGTGGCTGAGTGCCACGCTGACAAGAGGGTAACCCCAGCTGCTGCCTTGGCAAACCGGCGGTGGTTGTTCCTCGGGTGTTAACTCCATGCTGTGGCATCAATGAGCTTCCTGTAGCCCTGCCCAGATATCCCGGGGCCTCTGGCTATTGCTCTCAACCCCAGAGACCTTTGCTGTGTGAGCGGACAGCCCTTTGTGGAAGGTCGCCTCCTGGATCTCTTTCTAGAAAGCTCCAGGCCCCTGCCGGTCACAGCCCCAGCCCCATGTGACAGACTCTTGACAACTCCTGTTGCCCACCATCTGTACTTGCCCAAAAATCTCAGAGTCTTTGTAAGGAAGTTCTGGGAAGAAATTGATGCTAGTGATACATTCCATGGTGAGATGCCGAAAGAGCGATGGGGGCATCTGTTTCCCTGAGGCGCTGTGTTGAATCAGAGGTCCTGGCCAGCAAGCCAACACATTAAATTCTTGGAGAGTCCTTTCCTGCCTACGTCTAGCTCTTTCTGTCCCAGGCCAGCCCTGTCCAGGATACTCATGCCTGCCTCTCAGGGGAGTTAGAGGCCACTGCAGTGTAATAGAAGTAAGGGTGGACTAAGAGAAAGACCATCCTCTTTATCCCTAGGAAGTAGGAGTCGCTTCCTAAGCACACTCCCCATGGTTATTCAAAAAGGCTCCTGTCCCTGAACAACTTCCCTTGAGTGACATTCTGTTCTCTGCCCAGGTGGCACTCAGTGACAAGTGGGAAAGGCAATAAATAAAGCAAAATGGGAAAAAATCAGATCCTTGAAAACCTACCACCCTGGAAGAGCCTTAAACCATGCACTGTGACTCTCTTCCTGTCTCTTCTCCATCTCAAATAAAAGGGTGGCACTGAAACAGGTGTGCCCTGAGGTCCTGTGTGACCCATTCTGGGTCCCATTTGGTTCTATTTCCTTCACTATGTGTTGCAATGGAATCTGATTTCTACTATGATTGACATATGATCTCCAGAAATAATACAAGGAGCAAAGTCAGAGGCTGGCAAGGGCACGCTAGGCTGTGCCACTGGGGCATGGAGCGTGAGCCTGCTATCCTGGCAGCCCTCTGCTCAGTGTGTTTGGTCTGTTCCAACCTGGGCCTCAATTTCACTCTCAGAGAGAACATCTCAGTGGGTATTACAGTGGTAGGCAATTACCCCAAACAAAGACCCTGGCAGGGAGCTCATAATGGCCATAGGTCCAGGCATTGGGGCAGACAGAGCCTTCCTTTCCATACTGAACCAGCTGAATATAGGAAGAAAATACTGTAAAAATGTTTTATTTATTTATTTGCAAGCATGTGTGTGTGTGTATAAATACATAGAGAGACTGAGATTGAAAAAGAGAGAGAGAGAGAAGACTGTGAGAATATGGGTGTGCCAGCGCCTCCAGCTGCTACAAACAAGCCAGATGCATGCATCATTTTCTGTATCCGGCTTTATGTGGATACTGGGGAATCAAATAAAACCCAGGTTGTTAGGCTTGACAGGCAAGTGCCTTAACCAGTGAGCCATCTCTCCAGCCCAAGAAAATACTTTTTTATTACTTGTGTATGTGTGTGTAGTGTCCGCATGTGTATGAGTGTTCACGTGTGTAGGCACACACGTGTGCGGGTGCATGTGTGAGTGTGTGAGGTGCGTGTGTGGAGGCCAGAAGTTGATGTCAGGCATCTTCTTGATCACACTTCACCTTATTACTGAGGCAGGTTCTCCGCCTTGAACCCAGAGCTCACCCCTTGGCCTGTTCTCGTTGCCAGCTGACTCTGGTTCCCCTCTCTTTGCCGCACGAGCATAGGGTTGTGCACCGCTGCCGTGCCCACCCAGTGTATACGTAGGTGCTGGGATCCAAACTCTGGTCATCATGATGGCGTGGCAAGGGCTTCATCCCGGGGCCGTCTTCGCAGCCCTGGTTCTTCAATAGGGAGACACAGACACTGTTGGGAATGGCAGGACTGGGCATGCACGCAGCATGAGCCGCAGTAATGCAGCTGTGTTTTGCAGTCTGGACTCCTTCCTGTATGGTCTCCACGCCCTCTTCAAAGGTGACTTCCGGGTCACGGCGCGGGACGAGTGGGTTTTTGCAGACATGGACCTGCTGCACAAAGTCGTCGTTCCGGCCATCCGGATGTCCCTGAAACTGCATCAGGTAAGACCCCACTTCCAAAGTAGGGAAGTCAAAACTAAGCTCCTTCTGTCTGCTTCCAGTCTGTGTAGAGGTGAAGAGCTCCTCCATCCTAGCATCCACCTCCGTGGGGTTCCCTCTCAACACGGGCCTGAATCGCCCAATCAAGGAATATGCACCCAGCCTTGTGAAACATGAGCTAAATAATGATCTCCCTTTAAGTTGTTTATGTCAGGCATTTGGTTATGGTGATGAGAAAGTACATAACGCAACCTTCATATCTCCCTCATCTATATCAGGTACTCCAATAACAATTATGGTGAATGCATTATTCAAAGACAATCTGGGCTACAGAATTAGTTCCACCCTGGCCTATAGAAAGAAACCATGCCTCGAAAAATAAAAATGAAAAATAGAGGCTTTTTTTTCTTTTCACAATTTTTATTAACATTTTCCATGATTATAAAAAATATCCCATGGTAATACCCTCCCTCCCCCCCGCCTGCACTTTCCCCTTTGAAATTCCATTCTCCATCATATTCCACATCTCAATCATTGTACTTACATATATACAATACCAACCTATTAAGTACCCTCCTCCCTTCCTTTCTCTACCCTTTACATCACCTTTTTAACTTACTGGCCTCTGCTACTACGTATTTTCATTCTCACACAGAAGCCCAATCATCTGTAGCTAGGATCCACATATAAGGGAGAACATGTGGCGCTTGGCTTTCTGGGCCTGGATTACCTCACTTAGTATAATCCTTTCCAGATCCATCCATTTTTCTGCAAATTTCATAACTTCATTTTTCTTTACTGCTGAGTAGAACTCCATTGTATAAAAGTGCCACATCTTCATTATCCACTCATCAGTTGAGGGACATCTAGGCTGGTTCCATTTCCCAGCTATTATAAATTGAGCGGCAATAAACATGTTTGAACACGTACTTCTAAGGAAATGAGATGAATCCTTAAAATATATGCCTAGGGGTGCTATAGCTGGGGCATATGGTAGATCAATCTTTACTTTTTAGGAACCTCCACACTGATTTCCACAATGGCTGGACCAGACTGCATTCCCACCAGCAGTGTAGGAGGGTCCCTCTTTTTCCACATCCCCGCCACCATTTATTTTCATTGGTTTTCATAATGGTAGCCAATCTGACAGGAGTGAGATGGAATCTCAATGTAGTTTTAATCTGCATTTCCCTGATAACTAGTAACGTAGAACATTTTTTAGATGCTTATATGCCATTCGTATTTCTTCCTTTGAGAACTCTCTATTTAGCTCTATAGCCCATTTTTTGATTGGCCTCTTTGATTCCTTATTATTTAACTTTTTGAGGTCTTTGTATATCCTAGATATTAATCCTCTATCAGATATATAGCTGGTGAGGATTTTTTCCCATTCTGTAGGTTGCCTCTTTGCTTTTTTCACTGTGTCATTTGCAGTGCAAAATCTCTGTAATTTCATGAGGTCCCAGTGATTAATCTGTGGTTTTATTGCCTTAGCAATTGAGGTTGTATTCAGAAAGTCTTTGCCAAGAACAATATGTTGAAGAGTTTCCCCTACTTTTTCCTCTAGCAGTTTCAGAGTTTCAGGTCTGATGTTAAGGTCTTTAATCCATTTGGACTTAATTCTTGTGCATGGAGAGAGAGAAGAATCTATTTTCATCATTCTATAGATATATATTCAGTTTTCCCAATACCACTTGCTGAAGAGGCTGTCTTTTCTCCAATGAGTATTTTTGGCATTTTTATTGAATATCAGGTGGCTATAGCTACCTGGACTTACATCTGTGTCCTCTATTCTGTTCCACTGATCTACATGTCTGTTTTTGTGCCAGTACCATACTGTTTTTGTTACTATGGCTCTGTAGTATAGGTTAAAATCAGGTATGGTGATACCACCAGCCTTATTTTTGTTGCTCAGTATATTAGATATTCGAGGTTTTTTGTGATTCCAAATGAATTTTTGGTTTGTTTTTTCTATTTCCATGAAGAAAGCCTTTGGAATTTTGATAGGGATTGCATTAACTGTGTAAAAATTAATTATGTGTAAAAATTAAAAAATGTTATCGCCTCTTTGAGAAGAATTTTGGGAATGGTTCAACTTACCTAAGTACAGACAGTCTGGCCATTAGCAAATGGTCATTTATCCTCAGGAGCTGCCTGAAGAACAATTCACTATGAAGAGGGAGAGTGGCCAGAAATAGTGACATTTCCCATATCTTTTTTTTTAACTTATTTTTTATTGACAGCTTCCATAATTATAGACAATAACCTGTCTCCCCCTTACTTTCCCCTTTGAAATGCCACTCTCCAACATACCCTTCCCCCTCTCAGTCTCTCCTTTATTTCTATGTCATGATCTTTTCCTCCTATTATGATGGTCATGTATAGGTAGTATCAGGCACCATGAGGTCATGGATATCCAGGCCATTTTGTGTCTGGAGAAACACGTTGTAAGGAGTCCTACCCTTCCTTTGGCTCTTATATTCTTTCTGCCACCTCTTCCACAAAGGACCGTGAGCCTTGGAAGTTGTGATAGAGATGCTTCAGTGTTGAGCACTCCTCTGTTACTTCTCAGCACCATGGTGCCTTCTGAGTTATCCCGAGGTCACTGCCATCTGAAAAGAGAAGGTTCTCTAACCAAAAGTGAGAGTAGCATTATTATGGGTGTGAACATTAAAGAAGTGCTTACCGGGCAGTTTAGTGAGCATAATATATACATTTAACCAAACACCAGCAGACCTTACACCCCTAGGGCTCTTGACTACCCCTGTTGTAGGTTTTCAGTATCAAGGATATATTCTATCCCATGGAGCAGGCCCCCAGTCCAATTAGAGAGTGGTTGTTTTCCCCCTTAACAGACATGCCACTGTTGCACCCTTTGGCTCATTTGACCTGGCTGGCCAAATTTAAGGCTTGCAGTGTCCACTGCTGAGTATCTCCATGGTGATTTTTCTCTCTCTCCCATTGAACTGCACACAACAGCTTTCTGTCAGCTGGTCTACAGGTTTTCAGCTCAGCTCCAGCAGGATTTTTCAGTGACCTTTCAGCCCAAGTATGTGGAATCTTCAGCAATAGGGTCTTATCATCTGTTCCTGGTGGGAAACCAAGGGCCTTGCAAAGGCCTGTAATGTTTTGGGGTCATCAGGGTCCTCCCTGGCCAACAACTCACTGGAAAGTGTCCCATCTCTGGCACTGAAAATTTTCTAGTAACAATCTGGCTACTGGTTGTGCCATTGTCCAAAAAAGTACGTTTCCATATGATTTATTCATATCCTTTTAGGTTTTTGTTGTTGTTGTTTGTTTGTTTTTGTTTTTTGAGGTAGGGTCTCGCTCTAGCCCAGGCTGACCTGGCATTCACTGTAGAGTCTCAGGGTGGCCTCAAATTCATGGCGATCCTCCTACCTCTGCCTCCTAAGTGCTGGGATCAAAGGCATGTGCCATCACGCCCGGCTACCCTCTTAGGTTTTGATTAGCGCTCCCCCCACCTTTCCTTTACTTAGTCTCTTCCCCAACCTAAGTTAGGCCTTTCCACCCCCATTAATCCATTCTTTTACTAACATATATATAATACTAACCTATTAAATCCCCCCTCCTTTTCTGTTCCTTTATAGCTTACTTACCTTCTATGTGAGTTTGAATCATTTTTAGCTAGGATCCACATATGAGAGAGAACATGTGACATTTGGCTTTCTGGGCCTGGGTTGCCTCATTAAGTATAATCCTTTCCAGATCCATCATGGAGAAAGACATGTCCCATATCTAAAAGTCATGGGTGGGGAGTGGCAGATGAGGCAATAGCTCAGTATTTATAGTACTTGCCTTATAAGCATGAAGATCTGAGTTCAATCCCTACAACCCACATACATGTGCACACATGTACACACACATGAACGTGCATACACACAGGTTCCTAAGCCATGCAGCTCTTTCCTGGGTACACTGCACTTGGTTAGGATCATGAATTGAGGAGATACCCTCTGTACCTGACTTGGGATCTGGGGAGGAAGGAAAATGAAGGGAGCTCATGGCCTTGGAGCCTGATGCAAGCCATAAGAGCCAGTAGCATGGGTCCTACTTGTCCACCTGGACCCTCCCTGCCAGGACCAGTTCACCTGTCCCGATGAGTACGAAGACCCTGTGGTCCTCTACGAGGCTATCCAGTCCTTCGAGAAGAAAGTGGTGATCTGCCCCGAGGGTGACCCGGCCTGGCGGGGCGCAGTGCTGTCCAACAAGGAGGAGCTGCTGACCCTGAGGCACGTGGTAGATGAGGGCGCTGACGAGTACAAGGTCATCATGCTGCACAGGAGTTTCCTGAGCTTCAAGGTGATCAAGGTAGGACACACCTCCTGGTCTCAGGGGACTAGACTCATGTGGGGAACACTGGAGAAGAAAGCAGGCATGGGCGACGCCACCCTGAACCCCTGGCAGAGAGGGACGGCTGTGAAGAGTGTTGGCCAGCAGGGCAGGGTGGGGCGGGGGGCAGGATGGAGCCCCCTGGAGGGGTTTGCTCCCTCCCTGGAGAATCAGGTCATGAGGAAGGACTTAGGCTGTAGGTCCTGGCAATGCCCTTGTAGATGAGAGTTCAGCTTGGTGCATTTTCAGATTTCTTAATTCTCCAGAGTTCCAGACTTTTCTCTGCAAACCTGCTCCTGGATGTAAGAGCTTTATTACCCATGACTCCTCTTCTTTGTTATGTGTATGCGTGTCTGTGTGTGTGCAGTTACACGTGCGTATAATGTGTTTGTGGAGGCCAGTGGACAGCCCTAGGTGTCATTCCTCAGTTACCATCCTCCCTTTTTTGTGGCATAGGATTTCTCATTAGCTTCGAAATCACCAAGTAGGCTTGACTGGCTGGCCAGTGAGCTCTGGGGATCTCCCTGTCTCCACCTCCCCAGCGCAAGGGTTATAAACACCTGGTTTTCCTAATGTAGCTACTGGGGATTGAACTCAGGTCCACATGCTTACAAGACAATCACTTTATAGACTGAGCTCTCTTCCAAGCCCACACTCCTGTTTCGTTATAGCTAAGACAAAATTTTACATTCATTTCCCCTATATTTTCCTATGACAGTAATGTCCATTTTTATTACTGAGACAAGTGTTTTAGATCAAGTGTTACATCCACAGATGACCCATCCCAAAGCTGTGCCCATGGACCATGGGTTAACCCATAGACCGGGAGTATAAGATGGGGACACAGCTCTCCCCACCCCACCTGCAGGTGAACAAGGAGTGTGTGCGTGGACTCTGGGCAGGGCAACAGCAGGAGCTCATCTTCCTGCGGAACCGCAACCCGGAGCGTGGAAGCATCCAGAATAACAAGCAGGTCTTGCGGAACCTCATCAACTCCTCCTGCGACCAGCCCTTGGGCTACCCCATGTACGTCTCCCCACTGACCACGTCATACCTGGGCACCCATAGGCAGCTGCAGAGCGTCTGGGGCTGGCCCGTCACGCTGGACAGGATGAGGACCTGGTTCCGGGCCAGGTGGCTGAGGTAGGGCCCCACCAAGGGGTGTCAGGGAGGGATGTGTGGAGCAGAGCTCTTATGCGCTGGTTAGCGTGTCATCACCAAGCACTGCTGTCTCCCATGAGTACATCTGCTGTGCCCAAGTGGCCTCTAACATGTCATGTATCTTAGCAGGAGGGCTCAGAGTGTGTCAGTGGGAACTGTTACACACCCAGTCTCTTTCCCACGCTCAGGCTGTGTCCATATTCCAGTGGGGATGCAGGTCCATGGGTGTTAAGCGTGTTCTCCTGCGGGGAAGCAGGCCTGAGCTCCAGTGCACACCACTCATGCAATAAGTCCCCTCCCCACGCAGTAAGGAGTCTCTGGTTGCTGAGGGCACTCGAGGCTTATTCCTGAGTATGATGGTGTCCCCATGATTCGTCCCAGCTAAGGAAGACAGACTGGTGATCCTTGAGTGTTAAACCAAGAGGTTGAAGACACAAAGCCCCTCCCTCACAAGCACCCCAGGGGTGATGTTCCCCACAAACGTGTGGTCTTCCACCCATCTCGATTGTGGCTGTGGTTGCGGATCAGAGGTACAGTCATGTCACCTGGCAGCCCGGATCCATTCTGCAGAACGCACCACTGGGGGATTTTGCCATTGTGTGAACATCAGTCACACACATTAAAGCCAGCCCTGTGTCACTGGGTGATGTGGACTTAAGAGACCATGTCCCTCAGTGTGATGCCACCGCGTGGAGAGTGGCAATACACAAGATGCTTTGGTGAGCCCCTGAAGCTTCTGTCCCCACAGAATGCGGAAGGACTGCAGTGCTGGGCAGCAGCACAGCCGAGGCACTGCTGAGGAGGCCGAAGGTGGTGGGGCCCCATCAGCGGGTGGCAGTCACGCCCCTAGCGGTGACAGCCAGGAGAACAGCATGGAGCAACCCAGGAAAGAGGGTGCACAGCGCTGGGCCTCACCCCGTGGAGGAGCTCCAAGTGCAGGTGGGTACCTGGGGCTTGTGTCCAATACCATATGAGTAGACCTTACTCAGTCTTACTTCCAAGAGAATTTTGCTATACTCAAAACAAGTTTCATGTCAATGGCTGATGGAAATGTACACTTTCTGCTCAGAGGAAAGAAAAAAAAAAACACTGGCCAGCTAAGTCCAGCACTAGCCCTCATGTCCATTACCTTGGACAGCCATTCATCTGTCTAGGCTCCTGCCCAGTGTATGCTCCAATCTTCCCATTCCACTCATTGCATTCCACCATGTATCTCCTGGACTGTGTCACAGCCACAGACCCATATTGTGTCCCCTCTGTCTGTGGACAGGACTCTGCTCCTCCTACATCTCTGTCCTCACCCTCTCTGTTGGCATTCAACATCCCAGGAAAGAGGGCAAAAGGATATGAGTGGATGGGAGCAGAGGGCGCCAAGGCTGAGACTAAAGACCAGCAGCCCATTTCTGGCACAGGCATGGTGGATGTATAATTCCAGCATTTGGGAGGCTGGAGCAGGAGGTTCGCTGTGAGTTTGAGGCTAGCCTGGGCTACACAGTGAGTTGCACCTGGACTACAGTGAGACCTTGACTCAAACAAACGCAACGAATGTTAAAACTCCATTTATACCAACCAAATGGACAAGTCTTCAATGCCTGCTGATGGCACTGGGCAGGGAGGTGCAGAGGACTCCTAGAGGACATGTCCTGGGGACACTGGAGGCAGAGGCTCTGTGCTGGCTCCTGCCACTCCATGCTTCTGCCCTCAGCTCTTCCTTCCTCACCTTCCAGAAGCATTTAATAAAACCCCTATGCATACTCCCCTACCAGCTCTACACCAGGGGGCATGAGGACAGTCCCTGCCTCCTAAGTGTGCCCAGAGAAAGGTATGGGTGGGGACCAGAAAGGGCAGGACCATGTCAGTGTGGGCTGGGTTGGTCAGGGCATGCATGAATGAACAGATGGTAGCGAAGTTACATTTTGTTGCTGGACAAACACCCAACCAAAAGCAGCTAATGGGAGGAAAGGTTTCATTTCATGCTTATGGATTACAGGGGAAGCTTCTTTGAGGTAGAAAAACTGTAGCATCATCCATAGCAAGGAGAAAAACCAACAGCCTGACCTCAAACTGCTTTTGATACACCTAGTAGAGCTGGACTGAATATCCACATGCAGCAACATCTCCTCCCGCTGCTCAAACCTAACCAAAAATACCACAAGGGGCTAGAGAGATGGCTTAGCAGTTAGGCACTTGCCTGTGAAGCCTAAGGATTCAGATTCAATTTCCTAGGACTTATGTAAGCCAGTTGCACAAGGTGGTGCATGCATCTGGAGTTAGTTTGCAGTGGCTGGAGGTCCTGGCATGCCCATTCTCAATTCTCTCTCTCTCAAATAAATAAAAAAAAATTAAATATACCTCAGGGTTTGGGGGACAACATAGTCACATTCAAACCACTACAAGTGGATAGATAGATGGAAGCTTGATAAGACAAAAATAAAGAAGTCAGATGGACTAGATAGAGAGATGAGAAATAGACAACTGATAACAGGTAGGTCAGTAAATGCGAAAGACGGCAAAAGGCACAGGGCTATGTAGAAAGGGAGGTGGATGATGGGTAATGGGAAGGCACTAGAGCTAGGTGAGAGGTGGATGACTGATAAGACAGAAAGAAGGGAGGTAGGCAGGTGGGCTAGAAGAGAGGGACAAGCAAAGTGACTGGGGCTGGCTGCTCAGAAGGACCCAGAGCTTCTTCTCCTGGCCACCAGCCACTGCCACCTGTCCTGAGCCCTATACACAGTGCCCAAGGCCTGCAGAGCACCGGAACACTCTTAATGTTCCCTTACCATTTGCTATGGCATGAGAAATGTGTTCTAAGTGCACGCAAATGGTGTCCAAATGGGAGAGCACACGAGAGCTGGTCCTTGCTGATCCATCCAGTTGACAGGCCTGCGTGGGATGAAGCTGGGGCAAGTTTGAGTAGGTAAGAGGTGCCTGGCACACCATTTCTGGTGGTCTAAACCCAGGTCTATGTGCTTAACCCAGAACAATGGCACTGCCTTGTCTGCAGGTACATCTGCTCTGATCTCAGCCTATAGGACATGGTGGTTTCACACTTTCTGTATTAGTTGCTTCCTGGTTGCTGGGGAAAAAAAAACCCTCATACCCAGAAGCAACTTAAGGATGGAAAGGGTGTGTGTAAGCTTACACTTGCAGAGAGTGGGACATGTATGGCAGGAGCAGGAAGCTGGCATGACATCACCACATCAGCAGGGGAGGGGATGCTTGCTCAGCCATCTCTCCTTTTTATACAGTCCAGGGCTTATCTCTCCCATAGGAATGCATGCAATGTAGCTTTTCCCAGCTGTCAGCTGGTCTGTAGAGGAGGTTTTCAGCTCAGCTCAAGCTTGATATCTGAATGACCTTGCAGCACAAGCATGTGAAGTCTTCAGCAATAGGGTCTTACCATCTATTCTTGGTGGGAAATCCAGAGCCTTGGAAATGACCTATAATGTTTGGGGGGCATCAGGGACCTCCCTGGCCAACAACTCATTGGAAGGTATCCCATCCCTGGCACTGAAAGTTTTCTATTAACAATCTATGGCTTCTGGGTGTGCCATTATCCAAAAAAGCGGGTTTCCATATGGCTTGTTCATACCATCTTAAATTTTGATTAATTCTCCCCCTACCCTTCCTTTACTTAGTCTCTTCCCCTGACCTAATTTAGGCCATTCTACCCCCAGTAATTTGTTCATCTACCTACATGTATACAATACTAATCCCTTAAGTCCTCCCCTCTCCCTTGTGGTGACTTTCTAGCTTACTGGCCTCTGTTACTGATTTTTACTCCCACTCAAATACAAGTCTAAATATTTGTATTTAGGATCTACATGTGAGAGAGAACATGCAGTGTTAGGCTAAGGGCTGCCCTAGAAGCACTCATAATTTGATAATGTAGTCATTGGGAAAATAAATTAATTGTAAAGTAATCTGAGCAGCAGAAATGATTTTAGCAATGGTTACAGTTACATGCATACGTGTAAACACACACAACAACATCAAAAAGTGCCAGGGTTAGGGCTAGAGAGATTGTTCAGTGGTGAATGTGTTTGCCCAGAAAGCCTATTGACCTGGGTTCAAGTCTCCAGTACTCATGTAAAGCCAGATGCATGTGTATCTGAAGTTTGTTTGCAATGTCTAGAGGCCCTGGGGCACCCATTCTCATTTTCTCTTTGCAAATACATTAAGATATATATTTAAATATATATTTAAATCGAGGGCTGGGGAGATGTTTGAGTGGATAAAACAATTACTGTATAAACTCAAGTACCTGAGTATGACTCCCCAGAACCCACACAAAAGCCAAGCTGGAAGCCGTGGCAGGTGTCTATGATCCCAGCACACCTATGAGCAAGAAGGGTGGCAGAGACAGAAGAGTCTGGAAGCTGGGTGGGGGTGGGATTAGCCTGGTAAACAGGTGTGAACGAGAGTCCTTGCTTCAGACAGGGAAGAAGGGAGGCCTACACTCAGAAGCTGTCCTCCAACATGCATATGGGTATGTCCTACACACATGTACACAGAAAGATAATAAAATAAGAACAGCCAAGGGAGTATGTGATGCAAAGAAGGGGGCGGGTCCTCGCATTTCGTGGACTACACACACCACTTCCTATGACACACAGTAGGGCATTTTCCTTTTGTTTTCTAAATTAGCTTGGAAGGTTGCAGCCAGTGCAGGTGGCCCACAAGGCACCTGCATCACTGACTCGTGGATGCGTGGGTGTGGGCATAGCGGTTGGGCAGAGATTAGCTTTACAGTGGGAATCACAAACAGATGTTTGACCTTGACACACTCCAATTAACCTAACAAATCACCCTCTCTGTTCTCCACTGAATGCTCAGGGCCTCCCCCACGCCCTGCAAGGGCAACACATGTGACTGACATTTCAGCAGGGACCTTCAAGGTCACGGCCATTTCTCCATGCCTGAGGTGGATGGGTACCAGATGAAGCCTGAGCACATCAGCCCCGAGGCTCAATTCTGGGGATTCACACACCACTGAAGGCTAGGCCCCCATTTCACTACCTGCAGACATAAGAAACCCAGGCAGAATACCAGTGTTCTCTGGAAACAAGAGTTTCACCATGCCTATGTCCAAATTGGTGTCAAGAAGAGCCCAGGTTATGTAGCTGGCTCCCAACCCTGTCCTAGCTTCATAGGTGTGGACCTTCCTAGCCTCCTTGGGACCAAGCAGAGTAGATACCCACTACACCACACAGACACAGAATTCCTGGTCACTGTTCTAACAATGTGGTGTGTGTGTGTGTGTGTGTGTGTGTGTGTGTGTGTGTGTGTGTAAGACTTAATATTTTAATTGGCATGTACTTGTGGGACATAGTATGACACTTTGATGATACGTATCCCCAGCATGTAGTGATCAAATAAGAATCAATAGCACTCATAGCCCTCCAACGTCTGTCATTTCCTTGTTGGCACGCTCAGACTCTTCCAGTAGTTATTGTGAGATGTAACATAAATTGTTGCTGACCATAGTCACCCCCATATCCTGTGGAACCCTAGCATTCATTCCCTCTCCACCCTTTCGTACATACTACACAGGCAGCAAAACAGAAGGGACATAATGTAACTCTAGAGATTTAAGCAAACATAGGAATTAAATGATGTGCATCAGTGGGTGAGAAATGTCTGACAGGATTCCTCCATTGTTTTCTTAGCAGGCTGAAATATGATTACACCTAAAGAGTATTCTGGGCACTAGGAGATAGCTCAGTCAGAAAAGTGCTTGCCTTGAAAGAAAGAGGACCTGAGTTCAAACCCCAGAACCCATGTAAGAATGTCTGCATGTGGGATTGCCTGACTAATTCCAGCACTGGAGAGGCAGAGAAAGGAGGACCCCTATGGGTATGTGACCAGCCAAGGTAGCCTACTTGGTGTGCTCCAGGTCAGTAAGAGAACCTGTCTCAAAAATATATGTAAAACACCTAAGGAATGGCACCCAAGGTTGTCCTCTGGTTTCCACACTCATGCACACACACGCACACACACACACAGTGTGTACATGCACCTTCCCCCGGGGGGGGCGGGGAAGTATTCTGATGGTTTGGGTAGGAAATGTCCTCAGAAGTCTCCTGTCTTGAAGGCTTTGCCCTGCAAAGCAACGTTTGAAGTAGGGCTTTGGGGAAGTGACTGGATCATGACAGTGGTGACCGTCACCAGTGGGTCACTCCACAGATGCCATCGTAACAGAAAAGGGCTGAGCTTCCTGTGTTTACTGGAGCACTACTCCCACTAGCCCAAGGTGCCCAACTGGGCACTCTGCTCTCTCCTGCAGGCAGGCGGAAGGGCAGGAGCCAGTCTGTCCAGGCACACTCGGCATTATGTCCAAGGCCACCCACCCTGAGCTCGTCGGGGCCCATTCTAGAGAACCGCCAGGCCTTTCTCCAAACATCCACGTCTGTGCATGAGCTGGTCCAGAGGCCTTCAGGCAGCCAGCTCTCCTTGCACACCTCAGCCGCATCCCTGCACTCTCAGCCGCCACCGGTCACCACCACAGGCCACCTGAGTGTGCGTGAGCGGGCTGAGGCGCTCATCCGGTCCAGCTTGGGCTCCTCCACCAGCTCCACCCTCAGCTTCCTCTTCGGCAAGAGAAGCTTTTCCAGCGCACTGGTCATCTCCGGACTCTCCGCGGCCGAGGGGGGCAACACCAGCGACACCCAGTCATCCAGCAGCGTCAACATCGTGATGGGCCCCTCAGCCAGGGCTGCCGGCCAGGCCACACGGGTAAGAGCTGCCTTGGGGAGGGGCGCCAGGCAGAAGGGCACCACGAGCTTCTAGCCCTACCTGCCTGCCGGCTGTGTGCCATCACCTTCTGCCAGGGCTGGCTGTGTGACACTGGAGGTCACAAGACACAGAGCAGATAGCTCTGTAGTAAGGAAGACCATTCCCAGCCTCTAAGCGGCCAGCTCCACAAGCATGACTGAGGTGGCTTAATGCACCCCAACACAATCGTGACCATAAGTCGGAAGCCCCGGAAATGGGGAGCAGAGGTTCTTCTTGTGCATTCTGGGCTCCCTCCCTCCATATTCATGCCACCCCGGCCTGAGAGCTGGGAGGACACATGTCGACACCTGAGTTAAATTACTGTGAATTCCAGGCCACAAAGGTGGCCAACCATTTCTCTCAGTAGCTAGATCCGGGGAACTTACACGTTTAAAGCCTGCATCATCCAAGTAGCTATTAATTGTCCAGAATTCACACTAGCTATTATTGGATGAATACCTGAGCTACATATACAAAAAGAAAGTCAAAC
The DNA here is from genome assembly GCF_020740685.1 of Jaculus jaculus. NCBI lineage: Eukaryota > Metazoa > Chordata > Mammalia > Rodentia > Dipodidae > Jaculus > Jaculus jaculus. The sequence continues at coordinate 10,804,733 of NC_059106.1, read as the reverse complement.
ACCCAGGAATTCTCTTATATAGTCTGGTTGAGAAGAAATAAAAACAAAACAGATATCATTAAGGCAAAAGTCAAAAGGGTGTTCACTGTCCTTTTGAAGTTCTACCAAGCATGTCCAACCTGTGGCTCGTAGACCGCATGGATCCCAGAACAGCTGTGCATGCAGCCCAGCACTTTCATAGAAGACGGTTAGGTTGCAGTACCAAAGACTGGACACCTCCCACCCAGTTGCCTGCTGGCCTACCGCTTACCAGACAGGAAGGCTAGTGCTTGCTTGACCTCTGGTTTCCGATACTTGAGGGCAAAGGGTCACAGCTGGGCATGTTCAGTGCTGCCTTCTGCTCCTCCTCTAAGCGGCCCTCATGAGGACAGAAGGCTTAGTTCGAACCCAACACAGCAGCAATGGTGTATCATCCTCTGTACCAAGTGGTGGGCTTCATGTAGCCCCAGGCCACCATGGCCCAGGGGAAGACCCCGGTGAAAAAGGAGCTTAGTTATACCTCCCTAAACTCAGAAACTTCTCTCCTTTTCTTTTCACTTCCTCCACAAAAGGGCATCAGCTTCCCCACCCTAGCCCCCATGGAGTTAGTTACAGTGGGCAGGGTGGGGGGATGTCTCCTGGATCGGCAAATTCTCTGTCTCCATCGAGGACGATGGGCCCTTGGGTCTCAGCGCTGGGTTGCGTGTAGTGACAGTGTCACAACAAGGGCCCTGTGGGTAGAGAGATGCTGACCAGGGCTCCCGGAGGTGGGCACACAAGAGAGGATCTCCCTTGGGCCTCCCCTGTGCAGCACCCTGGAGGCCCCACATTCTGAGGTCCTGTAGACAGATGCACAGCTTCACATTGCAATCGAACCTCAGAGGCCAGCCATGTGTCAGGCTTGTCATCCAACCCAGCTTCACAGCCCGTCCTCAAAGGATGCCACAACCCCATCCCCGGTCCTGCGGCATCAGAAGGTAATGGGTGACTTGGGAAGCCTAGGTAGTGAGCGTGGACTGAGCAAGCCCTTCTTCTCTTCTTTTTGGAAGCACTTCTCGGAGTCTTCCGAGCACAGCGATGCGGAGCCCGGGCAGGCTCATGAGCAGCGTCTGGCAGAGGTCGTGGCTGAGAACCTGGGAGTGCTGTGCCGAAGAGCAAGCCAGGAGGACATGGGCCTGGATGACACGGCTTCCCAGCAGAGCGCCTCGGAGGAGCAGTGACAGAGCGGCGTCTGGCTGGAGAACCACTGATACTCCACATTTGCCTACCCCACACCATGAGGCGCTCTTCCCAAGGAGAATGGAGAGCTATTCTAGAAAGCAACTGTTATCTCAGGGTCTTGAAACAACTCTCACTTGGTTAGAGAGGAGAGGGAGACACCATGCCTCCTTTCCTAAGCACCGCACAAGAACTGGGTATTTCACACCAAAGCCACGTGATTGCATCAAACACCACGAGCCAGCAGGGCCTGTGAGCAAGTCCCTCCTGCCTAGGTGAAAGTAGACCAGCTGCATGTTAAATAACCGGCATTGTATACATCACCGTCACCTCCAGAGAGCCATGCAGAGCGGCTTATGTGAGGCCACCAGCAGGTCAGGCACACTGAGGCTTAAGTGCAAATGGAAAGACAGCCTTGTTGCTTTATCATATTTGCACAGCTGTAAGTGTAAGCTGTGGCCTCACTAGCAGAAGCCTGACGTACATCCATCAGGCCTTCAGTATTCTGAGAGGAGCCAGGACTCCCCAGGATGGAGTTTAGAAAAGGCGGGCAGAGCAGGCCACCTGAGTGACACCCTTAGACCTGCCCAGTGATTACCTGGCCACCCAGGACCCCTCCGTGCTTCCCAGGAATGCATGCTTGTCTTCCAAGCCGAGCAAACCTCCCTCTGTACCATGAGCACACTTGCACACACCTTTGTTTTTGGAATTAAAATGTTTACAATTATGGCCATGCCCGTCTGCTGTCATTACTTTCTCTATCCTTCTCTCGTCCCTTCTTCCCTTCTCCCTCCTCCTCCCTCCCCTCCCTCTCTCTCTGAGGCAGTTTCTCACTCTAGTCCAGGCTGATCTGGAACTCACTCTGAAGTCCAGGCTGGCCTTGAACTCATGGTGATGCTCCTACCTCAGCCTCCTGAGTGCTGAGATTATAGCCAGCCTCTGGCTGTCATTTCTAAACATGACTCCTTTACTGTGTGAATGACACGGGCAAATTCAGAGACGTCTCCAGTCTCAAGACTGTAATGGGGAGCGGGGGAGATAGCTTAGTCAGTTGCCTCACAATCATGAGGGCCTGAGTTTGAGCCCCAGGACCCACGTAGATGCCAGGAGTGGTGGTGCCCACCCATAAACCCAATGCTGGAGATATGGAGACAGGTAGATCCCTGAAGTTCACTAGCCAGCAAGTTTACTCTAACTGGTGAGCTCCAGGTGAATGAAAGACCCTGTCTCAAAAAGAGGTGGACCTAGGGATAAAGCCACACCTGGGTTGTGTGCAGCTGTTGGAGAAGCTCATGTGACCTGCTGTAGTCATCCATGGGCCTCAAACAGACGTGCCTGGAAGCTCCTGAAACACTCGGGCCACTTGTCGGCCCTCAGGACCAAGAGGCCAACTCAGACTGGGTAGGCAGCCACCTCTGTCTTGACCCCAGTGGTGGAGGGGACGTGTGCCCGGCCGTGCAGCTGGCCACTGCATGGGATTGCAAGAAAGGGAAGCTCTCCAAGCTCGAAGACAGATGGGGCAGAGACGGTGACGGGGGCCGGGTGATGGCTCAGTCAGTAACGTGCTTGCCTTGAAAGCATGAGGACCTGCCTTCCATCCCCAGAACTCATGTGTAAAACAAAAAGCAGGACTGGAGAGATGGCTCAGTGGTTAAAGATGGTTGCTTGCAAAGCCTATCATCTTGGGTTTGATTCACCAGCACCCACATAAATCCAGATGCACAAAGTGGTGCGTGCAAATGGAGTTAGTAGGCAAGAGACTCTAATGAACCCTTTCCACCCCCTTCAATCTTTTTCTCTCTCCTTGAAAATAAGTAATAGTGTATATACATGTGTATATATATGTGTGTGTGTGTGTGTGTGTGTATACACACACACACACACACACACACACACATATATACGCATGTATATATATATATTTTTTAATCCAGGTGTGTGTGGTGGTACATGCTTGTAATTCCAGTGTTAGGAAAGTAGAGACAGGCGGATCCCTGGGGTTCAACGACCAGCCAGTCTAACCTAATTGGCAAGTTCCAGGCTAATGAGAGACTCTTGTCTCAAAAAACTGGACGGCGCTTGAGGAATGGCACCTGAGGCTGTCCTCTGACCTCCACACACACAGGTTCAGCCACTCATACACAAACACACGAACACAAAGAGACATGACAACGGCATGAAGTGAGGGCCCAGTGTACCCACCACATGCCCTAAACAGGTTCATGAGCCACTTTTCCCCCTGCAGCCGTCTGTCCATGGAGGCCAGATGGAAACTGGAGTCCCTCTGTCTCCCTGGGATTTGTCAACAGTGTCAAAAAGGCAGCCCAACGTTCTATTTCATTACTCAACCTCGGTGCATGCAAGCATACAGGAAGCACTTCGTGACGTCAGGCTCCAGCCAGTTCTGCTCCACTACCGTGCGGTGCCGCTCTGTCTCACGTTCTTCATCCAGGCAATACGCATGCCAGGTCTGTGCTTTCCAAGAGGACTCCTTGTTAGGCCCCACCTTCGACTCCACTAGATATGCCGATACTCTCCATCCCCACTCACTGCTTACATCTATGGGGTTGTACCTGACACCCTCCTAATGCTCCCAGACCCTTGCTCGACAGTGTTGCTGAGGAATGTACTCTGAGGTCTTGGGCACAAGACACGAAGTGTCATAAAGCCCAAATGAGAACTCAGAAGGGAACATTTGAAAGAGCATGGGCACTGGGCTAGGGATTAGGCTCAGCAAGGAAAATGCTTACTGGGAAATCCCAAGCACCCACATCAGTGCTGGGCATGGTGTTGCATGCCTCAAATGTCAGCACCAGGGAGCAGAGCTGGGAAATCTCTGGGCTTACTGGTTAGCTAATCTAACTGAATTGGTGAGCCCAAGGCTCAGTGGGAGTCCCTGTCTCAAAGAACAAGGCGCAGAGTGACTGAGGACATTTGACCCTGACCTCTGGCCTACACACATACATGTGCATCCACACATACAAGTGTGTACTTACACATACAAATACATCACCATACACACACGCACACACACGCCCTTCCCCCTAACGAAAACAGCACAGGCTTTGAAGCCATTCAAACTTGAGTTCGGCTCCTCCATCTACCACAGCTGTGATTTTTTAAAGTTGTAAGACCAGGTCTCCATATGTAGCCCAGGATAGCCTGGAATTCAAGATCCTCCTGCCTCAGACTTCCAAGTGCTGTGATTACAGACGTGAGTTACTGCGCCTGGTTCATGTGCTACAAAAGTGACTGAATTCTCAAGTCTCTACCGTGATGGGAGGGCGCACAGCCGTCAGCAGCGCCCTTGTGAGAGCTCCCCCAGTCGCCCGGCACAGCAGGCAGGTGAGGGCAGGCTGCGACACCCCAAGCACCACCAGCTTCCGCTCGGAGCCGCAGATGAGCTGTTCACCCTTCCTGGGGATAAAGACCAGCTTCCATCACTTTATCCTCACGTCTGAAGTACTGCGATTGGGACCCGGGGCCTCATGCCCTCAGCACAAGTGCTGACTGACCCACACACTCAGCTCAGCCCACCTTTCGTATTTAAGATATTCTCAAAGTTCATGCACGGTCACACGGACATCCACTCAGAACAGCTTCCCAGAGGTGCCACAAAAGATGTGCCGGCATGACAGAGTCTCTCTGGGCCCATCCCTGGGTGTGGTGTATCTCTTGCCTGCGGTTCCCACAGCACTGTGCTGTGTGCAGACTTTGGGTGCAGATCTCGGGCTTGTCAGTGGCTGTCCTGGCTAACTGAAGCTCAGAGGCCACCGGAGCTCAGTGTTCTTCCTTTCCTGGTGCCCGTGGCTGACGTCACAACCTGCAACAGGCCCCGAGTGCTACACGCGGCCTCCCCTGGACAGCATACCCAGGACAGGGACATAGGAGACCACTTCTCCTTCCACTGGACATGAGCCCTTTCTGGGGATCAGCTCACTCCTGCTGTGATCCCAACAAGACTTGGCAAATTCAGGCTGCGCTGGCCTGCAAGGGAGTCAGGTGTGTGCCAGGTCACAGACCCTGGTTTAGAGTGGGCATTTCCTGCACCATGCACTATGCTCTGGTGGGCAGCTCACCGGCATGGCCACCCGCACGCGCTTTCACATTTTCACATGGAGCGACCCATGGCGCTCACAGCAGTGGGCTCATACCGGATGCTGGCTGCTAGAGTCCTGAAAACTCAGCTCTTCTCTCACAATGAACTAAAATCCGCTTCTGTTTAGAGACCACATTCACTCATAAAGGCCATATCCACAAAGCCACACCCAGCCATTAACCAAACCTTGACAGGCCTCCTGTCTACAGCCATGAGTCAGGCAGCCTTGACCTGTGTGGACTCCAACTGTCCCGTGGTGGTTTTCCCTCTCCAGCGCAGCGCCTGCTACGCACTGAGCACTAACAGCATCTTGACGCAGCGGCCCCTGCACGAGGCTCTCTCGCAGGTCTACAGATCAGGGCTGCTTTGAGAATAGTCACTTTGCTTTCTTTGTCGGGAATCTGGACTCAGAAAGGCTGAAAACCCCGCCAGGATGAGCTCAGCCCAGACAGCGCTCTGAGGGAAGCTGCAGTCCTGTCCTTGATGACATCTGGCCTGCTGAATGAATGTCACATGACACCAGCATTTCAAAGACCATGTCCCTTCCACACAAGGACTCCTGTGTTTGAATCATCCAATTTATTTCCATGTTTTTGAAGCAATAAGCAAAGGGGGGAAAAAAAAGAAAAAAAAACTTAGAACTGGAGGAGGGAACCTAAAAGGTTTGTCTTTGGAAACAACTGAAAAGCATCAAGTCACTGTCAGCACTTTCAGCCCTGAGACGCTGGGGCTTCTAAGCGTGCAGAGCTGAGTGCCACGTGAGCTCTCCTCCCCAATCCCAGCACACTCAGACTGAGAGGCAGGCAGATCTCACCCAGCACGGCCTGATCTCATAATCTACCCAAATCGCATGCCCAACTGCAAGAGGAAATGAGCAGAAAGCTCTAAGCATAAGTAAGACACAGGGGCCGTCCATCGTGCCCTCCGGGCACTGGGCTAATTGGGTCTTGTTGGCATCTCATGTAAAGCAGCTGTCCAGTTTCTTGAGCAGTCACGAGGTCCATCAATACCCAAACCTGGGCAGGCAGGAATGGCAGTCAGAGAGTGACTCAGGCCCCTCCTCAGGGCACGGAGCAGGAACCAGCCAGCGTCACGTCCTGCTGCTCTGCACACAGGTGACAATATCTGACAAGAGGCTGTTTCTGTTTTCCTTGGTGACCTGTAGGAAGAAGCCAGAGAAGAGGCTTACAGTGTGTCCGCTTCTTCTGTCTTGTGACCCAACATCGCCCAGAGAGCCAGAAGAGTGGGGCACCTGAGCAGACAAGGGTTATTGAGTCCCATGGGTAATGGAGCACTGGCAGGCACAGGAGGGAGGGAGAGGGGACACTCTGTACAGCCAGCCTGGGACAGCAAGGAGCGACCACAGCCTGGATGGCGCGGCCACCCAGACCGTGAGGTGGCTCCTGGGGCTGCTCCGGTCTACCGTCTCTCCACGAGCCAGCGCGTGAGCGCAGCCAGAGACGTGAAGATGACACGGTACCGACCGCATGCGGCCTCCTGACCCTGTGTGCTCACTCATAGCATTACAAAACACACAACAGCAACGAGCCCACTCCAGCTCAGTACACACACGTCTCTCATCACCATGCCTCCCTGCTGGGCCGTGTGTCACAGCTGCCCACTCCACCCAACAGACTACAGCCAGTGTCACAGACAGGGATTCTGCCTGCATGAGCTGGCAGACCAAGACAGGGGAGGGAGTGACCAGCGAGAACAACTGATGTTAAAGACCTGTGAGGAAGGGTCCAACGAGGCAGCAGGAGTTGGGTTGGGGCAGGGACAGGGTGCCAAGATGGCATCTGCTAATTGTCAATGAAGGGTGCCCGGACAGAGGGACCAAAACTGGAAACTGGCGAGAAGGGAGTGTACCTGCAGGCCTTTCTGTCGCCCAGTGTGTGCTCAAGAAAGAGGCCTTGTAACAGGGTGGTCGGAGTTCAGGAAAGTCCTTGAACCCCAAACCTTAGGTTTGTTTCAAATTGTCTTTAGAGAGAAGGAGAGAGAATTGGCACGCCAGGGCCTCAGTCACTGAAATTGAACTCTAGATGCTTGTGCCACCTAGTGGGCATGTGCGACCTTGTGCTTCCACTGCCTTTGTGTGTCTGGCTTACATGGGATCTAGAGAGTTGAACTTGGGTCCTTAGGCTTCACAGGCAAGCATCTTAACCACTAAGCTATCTCTCCAACCCTTGTTTCTAATTTTAATCAAAGAATTGAATAAAAAAGGATTGAGAAGGCTAATTCTTAAATTATTTACTTAGGGAAGTACAGACCCAAGGGAAGACCCCCATGTGGCAGGCCTGGGAAAACCATGGAAAGAAAAGAGGAAAAAGAAAGTTCAAAGAGCTCCTGCCATGTGGGCAGCTGGAAGGGATAAAAAGCTCATATGGAGAGTAAGGGCTACAGGGCTGTCCTGGTGGCTCAGCCCAGATAAGCCTGGGCACCCAGGCCCAGCCGAGGGAAAACTCAACAGCAGCTGGAAGTTCCCAAGTGGCAAGCAGTTCAGAGAGTGTGCCCTCCCCTTGCAAAGGTATTTATAACCTTATGGTGGTGGGCCTTGTCTTCCAGCTCAGGTAAACCAGAGGGACAGCTGATTGGTTAGGATGAGGGCCTGTCTCAGGAAGAAGCTAGCCAAGTTCTGGTGCCTGAGCTTGACCAACCACAAGGTTGAGGGTGTAAAGATCACCCTCCCAAGAGGGGCCCAGTTTGCTTGTGGAGAAACAGGTCTAGGGAAATAGGCAAGAGTTAAGAATCCAGATTTTTCCTGCCTTTTTACTTTCAGGGACCCAGTCACCCTAACTGCACTCCCTTCTCAGCTGTGGTGGTGTGCTCACCCTGTGTGTGCAGGGCTACTGTGGCTCCCACATGACCCCCAAATCTGTTAGGAACCTAAAGTTGAAGGTTGGTGGTGTCTGAGGTGAGTCTGCACCATGATGGTATCCACAGCTTTATAAAAGGGAGACCCAAACTGGCATAGTGGCACCCTCCGTGGTGTTACGCTGCAGAAAGGCGGACACTCAGGATAGAAGGGGCCCAGATATAACCGTCTATGAGCCAATGACTTCTCAAAGGAAGCAGAAGGCAACTGTCGTTCTGCCTGGATTTCTCCCCCACTGACTTCTGACTGTGTGCATGTGGGTACGGTGTAACAGCCTCATTGAGATGCAATTCAGACACCATAAACATTCACCCTTTTAGGGTCAGAAATCAATGAACGTTTCATCACACCAGAAACCCCCATTCACCATCCTTCTCTTCATCCTCCCATCTCTGACAATCACTACTCTATTTCCTGTCTCAATAAATTTGCCTCTTTCAGACATTTTCTATAAATGGAATTCTAGAACTCATGGTCTGTGGCTGGCTTCTTTCACTTTGCATCATGTAACATTAATTCGTTTGTGTTTTTGAACTTGTCTGTGCTTTATTCCCTTGTGCTGCCAAATAATAGCCCTTTATGTGGATACATCACAGCAATACACCCATTCTTCCACGGGTGGACATCTGGGTTAGTCTGTCCTTCTGGATGCTGTGAATAATCTTGCTATGGACATTCATTCAAGTTTTTGTGTGTATGTTTCTGAGTTCTATGCAAACAGGAGTGGAATTGCTGGGGTGCACAGTAGTTCAGGTACAATGTTTGGAGTCATTGTCTAGTGACAGCTTGTTTACATCCCCACAGTGTAGATGGTTCCAATCTGGTCTTTGCCAGTGCCTGTCCTTTTGAATTGTATCACAGGCATTCTGGTGAGCATGACGTGGAGTCTCCCTGGGGCTCGGATTTGCACGCTGCGCTGATAGCTGTGGTGGTGTGCTCGCCCTGCGTGTGCCCCCCAACCACGTGTGCAGCTCTTTGAAGAAAGCGGCATTCAAATCTTTTGCCCATTTTTGTAGGGTTATTTTTATTTTATTGTTGACACAATTCAGATGACAACACCTCATTGTGTTTAACGACTTTAAACACAGCACATACCTTTCACGCGGGCGGGGGAGCATGGGGAGGGCTGCCACTAGGCAGGCAGAGGGGGCGGAACCAGCCCGGAGTCTTGCCACTGAGGACGGGGCCTGCGTGGCTCTCCAGGTCTCTCCTTCAACATCTCCTCCCAGACAGACCTTCTCAACTGACCCCTGAATCCTGCCCTGATGATTCCACTAGTGGCCACCTTCCTTTGCCACTGTCAGGACCCCAAACCACTTGCTTTATCTAACTATGTGTGTTTGGCACCTGCTCCTGTAGCAATGTGAGCTCTATGAGGGAGGGGCCTTGCCCGCAAGGTAACAGTGTCCCAAGGTTGAGAAGAAGACTGTCGCAAGGACCTTCTTGCTGGAAGTAGGGTGAGCTGAGTGAAACAAACAGGGCTGGGATATAACACCCCATGGCGCCCCAGCAACACACCTCCTCCAGCAAGGCTTCACCATGGGGGGAGTACTGAGACTTAACCACAGACACGTGAGGCCATGGAGGACATCTGACATTCAGACCACAAATGCTGAGCACAAAGAAAGCTCTCCACACGTTCCAGTCGTGCTGGGATGATAGCATAGGCAGACACGCATCTCCTCAGGCCTGGCTGGACTAACCTAATGTCCAGGTTCTGGCCCCACCCCTTGTTCTTACTCCTAGCTGCCATACTCAGGACCCTTCAGTGGCCACATGAGGACCCTGAACTTGGCTTAGCACCATGGCAATGTGATCACGTGATTCAGTGACACAGGGCACATACACTCTCTCCCTTGCTTGGAGAGGGCCTGCCTGCCAAACTTGCTCACGTGGCACTGGCTAGACCAGGAAGCTCCTCATTTGGGGTTGGAGCTCAGCCCCATGGATACACCTGGGTGGGGTGGGCAGGAGGCAGAGAAATCCCACTTGCAGCAGGAAGCTGTAAAGCAAGGCACCAGCTGCATGCAGAGCCTCCCGCAGAGGCAAGGAAGTTGGTTCTCTTCAATCTGGTGGCTAAATCTTCCTCCAAACAAAGGCCTGAAGACCACCCAAGAGCTGGTCAAAGCATAGCAGACCAGGCCCAACCCTCACAGTGGTCTGTTCCCGGGGTTTGGGTGTGCAGGTCCCACAAGATGCCAGGTAGAACCAGGCAGCCGACCTCACTGGGAATAGGAAAATGCTTAAAGCCACTCTAACCCCATGGCCACCTGAGGCCGCAGAGCACCCAATGTGGCCAGGCTGGCTGAGAAGCTGTTTTCCACTCCATTCAAACTATCTCATTTAAACAGAAGCGGCCACAGGGACTCTGGGGCACCCACTCAGCATGATGCCGACGGAGCGAGGACAAGGATGGTGTCAGGAGCGGGGTGGACGCGCTGGAGGGAACCCTCCCGAGCGCTAGCCTACTCACGCTGAACACCGCCACGTCACGCCGGCCCCTGATCTCCTCCACCAGGGCGAGCGGCTTCCCTTTGGGGGTGGGGATGGTGCCAAGGACAGTGGTCCCTGGGGCAGACAGTGCCTGGCGGACAGCCTGGATGAAAGGCTGGCTGAAGAGCTCCATCTTCCCGATTTCATCGATGACACACACTCTCTGCCCTGGGCCGCCGGTGGAACATGCCTGCAGATGGAAATATGGTCCTTGAAGTGTGGAAGCAGGCACTGAGCCAGGGCCGCGTCTCCCTCAACCTGTCCCACCTGACCCTCAGCAGGCACAGCAGGGTGAGAGGGCAGCACCTTGCGGGCCAGGAGCCCCCACATGCTTCTCCCTGAGGCAGCACCACCCAGAAGGACCTACTGCTGAGCCTCAGCTTATCTGTGCTTATGCCTCTGGATGACTCTAGGGTTGGCCAGCTTTCCTGCTTCCACACACCCAGGAAACAAGGGGAACCTGAATACCTCTGCACAAAAGAAAGGAAAGCCAGCCAGGAACTCGCATTAAAACGGGCCCTCGTATTTCAAGTTAGAGCTGTTCCCCTACTTCCTCCCTACCTGCTGGGGTGCCCACTGCGGGCAGGCACCTGTGTATTCCAGTGCAGTCTGAGGGCTGGTGGAAAGTGGTGACATTAAATGGGAGAAGTCTGGTTAGAAGAGAACCCTGGCTCCTTCTCAGCGACCATCACTGAGAGCAGGCGTGGCAGCTAGACATCACGGCTGGCCTCACCGGTTCCCATCCACACAGAACCACAGTGGGTTCATGTGACTGCTGAGCATATGCAAGTGGCCTGTCAGGTGACAAGACTGCTGTTTCTGCCTTGGCCTTCCTCTGAGGGGACTTGGCAACCCTGTTGGAAAGGCAGCTGGTGGCTACTCCATGTGGTGAGACCCCATGGAGACATCACACACCAGTAGCCAGAGAGGCCTGGAGCTTCAGCACCCAAGAGGACAAGCTCAGAGGTGGGGCCTTTGCTTTGCCACTGGCCTCAGAGGACCACAGTGTGGGAAAGAGCATGTGTGCAGTGCATGCACATCTTTGAGCACATGCGAGTAGAAAATTAACGTGGCCACAAATGGAAGTGCGTGTGTGGGTTCAAAGCCTGTGGCTCTATAGCAGCCCCTTGTGACTCTCTAGAACATTCTTACAGGGCTCATACACATTACTGAGCTTTGGCACAGACACCTGGGCCATGTACAACATTTTCTGTTCATTGTAAAACCCAGACTTGTACATCCTCATTTCATTCACAGTCAGGCGCCTTTATGACACATGGCTACAGGAATCTCAAAAATATGTTCGCTTTTTTTTTTTTTTTTTTTTTGATTTTTTGAAGTAGGGTGTCACTCTAGCCCAGGCTGACCTGGAATTCACTATGCAGTCTCAGAATGGCCTTGAATTCAGCAATCCTCCTACCTCTGCCTCCTGAGTGCTGAGATTAAAGGAGTGTGCCATCATGCCTGGCTATGCTAGCAATTTTTTTTTATGCTTGCTATTTTTTTATTTTTTATTTATTTGAGAGTGACAGACAGAGAGAGAAAAAGGCAGAGAGAGAGAGACAGAGAGAATGGGTGCACCAGGGCCTCCAGCCACTGCAAACAAACTCCAGACGCCTACACCCCCTTGTGCATCTGGCTAACGTGGGTCCTGGAAAAGTGAGCCTTGAACCAGGGTCCTTAGGCTTTACAGGCAAGCGTTTAACTGCTAAGTCATCTCTCCAGCTCCACGCTTGCCATTTTTAATGGCAGTGGAAGAGACTGACCTGGCATGGCAAGCAGTGTAGCTGGAGCACTGAGGAGCACACACATGGCACAGCGTAGACAGAAGTGCTTTAAAAAAGCCACCGTCACATCCAAACTTCTCACTCTACCTGGACCCAGGCCACTCGAGAAGAAAACACACAAGCTAGTGACTTCACTCCAGATTCTAAGCTGACAAGTGACAGCCTGCAGCACCATGCTGGCCTGAAGATGGTCAGGATGTGGACTCTCCTCTTCCAGGAGCTCCCTGAACAGCACAGGTGGTCACTGAGTACCTGTCACCTGGTGCCCCATAGGACAACAGGGGCAGGGCCACTTCTGAAGCGTGTGGTGCCGTCCTGCCATCCGCTCTACCCAGCATCCCAGCTGGCTACAAATTCTCATTATCACAGGAGAGCCTCTTTGCACAAGCACACTTTCAGCTCCTTTGTTCGGAGAGAAGGATGCCGCTGGGAGCTGTGTGGTCTGTAGCCAAGCAGCTCGCAGCAGTGGGGAGCTCAGCTTTGGCTGTACGGTGCCTCTCTGCTTTCCAGAAAGATGGAATGGGCTAAGGACAAGGAGGCACCTTGCAGTGGGCACTGCCAAGACCAGAAAAGAGGGCCACTTTCCCTTTTGCTCCTTCCTCTTGTGTACTTTCAAGAATACAGAGAAAATGTAAATGGAAAATAAGCAATTTCATTTAACCAAAATAATTGAACCAAGAGCAAGGTAATTAAAGTGGTCTTCTCCTTATTTGAATTGCTTGCACAACAAATATTTGCCATGATATTAGGTTAATTGTTTTCACATCACATAGCCTGGCTTCTGAGCCCACCTGTGTGGGATGGCACACACTGGAAGCCATAGAAGGAATGGGGCAGCTGCCAGACTTCAGGCAGCAAACAGCCTGTCCCAGCATCAATTCTGTATTGCTGGGGAGGCAGAAAGACAAACTGACAAAAGCAGCCACTGAGCCAGCGCACATGGCCTAACCCTCCAAAACTCAAGGTTCCGCTGCTATTTATTCCGGGCCTGTGCATTTCAGAGTCCTTCAGCACGTACCAGGACCAGGTGTCCATGCTACAACTGGGCTCCTCCATGTGCTCTGGGCAGAAGCTGCTAACCAGACAGCAGAGCCTTCAGCCAGGGCGTGGGCAGGTGAGTGCTGAACTCTGCGCACACGCTCGGACCATCCCCTCGGGGCCCAGGGGTCATGTACATCACCTCGGACTAAAGAGCATGACAGGTGCCTGTGGTGTCCTCCAGGATGGAGATCTGTCCTGGGGCTAAGCACCAAAGGCTGATAGACCAGTGGAGTCAAGAACCAGTCCTTGCCACCAGCCTGGACCTGGACCGGAACCTGGGCCTGCGGGGTTGCTCCCAGCTCCTGAGTGAAGAGTGTGAACTGTGAAGAGCCGTCACCTCCTTGTCCTCCTCAGAACCACCCCTGCCCATCCCAGGCTGCCGGCACTGCTGTGTTCCGTCCCCAGCCCCCCACTGCAGCCATCAGGTGGCATCTGTGCAGGTGTCCCTCATGAGAACCAGTGTCAGAACTGCGTCTAAGAAGAGTCAACACAGCAGATACTGTGGTCCTCAAGCAAACACACACCTCCACGCACACAGGTGACTGACTGGCACAGCCACCAATCACACAAAGAAGAGGGGCTTTCCTTGGCACTGCCACACCATGCCTGCCGAGCGGAGATGTGACCATACTGAAGGACCCACGGTCTCCCATGCTCTGGAGCATGGTGAGAACTGCATCCGGCACCCGCAGGCTCTCATTCCTGTGGCTGTCCCACTCCCAGCAGCGCTCAGAAGAGCAAAGTGTTCAAGATTCACGAGTTCAGTAAGAAAGCTTGGGATCTTCAACGCCTGCTACGTTTCTTTTTATTGTCTAGAGGAAAACTGGCTTTTTTGCTACAGTTATAATGGTGATAACCTTTCTGACTGACCAAGTGACTAGATGCAGACAGAAATTTGGCTCAGAGTTGAGAAAATACCAACCTCAAGGCTCTGGTTTTCAGCTTTTCCATGTGACTTTGTATGTGACAAACTGCTGTCCTGTGGCAATACTATTAGTGGTCACATCTTGGCAGCTGGGACCTCAGGAGAAAGTGCTTCCTAGGACCCGGTGGTAACATGCAGAATGGCTAACAGACTGGTAAGGAGGCAGTGGTCTCCCAGTGAGTGTCTCCCTGCTCAGGGCTTGACATTGTCAAAGGAAAGAGCTCCCTACACAGCAGGGAACTTGAAAACTCCTTAGCCAGGGAGTGAAACCAATGTCAGAGTCACTTGCCTAAACCATGATATGAGGGAAGGGGTGTCATTTCCTTACCAGGACAGAGAATGGGGTGCTGTGGCCTCCTCAACAGGACCTGCAAGATGTTCTCACCCAGTTCTCTAAAAGCTCTTCAATTCAGGCTGGAGTTGACACAGAGGCTTTATTTTATTTATTTATTTATTTATTTTTTTTTTTTGAGCTAGGGCCTTACTCTAGCCCAGACTGAAATGGAACTCTCTCTGTAGCTCCTGGATGGTGTCAAACTCATGGTGATCCTCCTACCTCTGCTCCAGGGAGCTAGGATTAAAGATGTGTGCCACCAGGCCCACTGTAGCAAAGGCTTTTCATTTCCCTGGCTGACTGCAGTACGGATGTGTGGCATGAGGTAGAGAAACTCAGCAAGCAGCGAAGGGCACATTCCCAACGGTGAAGGAAGTTAGCCAAGCCAAGGATTTCACTCACGTCCCAGAAATGGAGCCAACCAAACTTGACTGTTATGGATCCTTCCACAGCCAGCGGCCTGACACACCAAGGAGCGCGTCCTGGTCACGCGCTGAAAAGAAACACCTGTGCCCTGAAAGAGCCCCAGCCCATCTTAGAAACAAGCAAGCACCAAAGCCTGACCTGGATCACAAGGGGAAATGCAAGGCTCCAATGACTGGCCTTCAATGGAGGCTGGGGCTCCAGGGTACCGCCCCTCCCACAGAGCTTTGTTCAGCCTAGACACGGGCCTGCTAGCAAGTGCTCATGCTTTTCCTCATTGCACTGCTGTTTTGTGCGAGAAGATACGCAGAAAACCATTACAATGCAAATCCCACGTTGCCCAACACTCTAGGACCTCCAGTAGGGCACTTCATACAGCCACTACAAGGACCAGCACTCTCCTGACCATTAGGAAACCACACCCCCCCAACTAATGGCTGAGGTGAGGAGCCATC
This sequence comes from Jaculus jaculus, assembly GCF_020740685.1. NCBI lineage: Eukaryota > Metazoa > Chordata > Mammalia > Rodentia > Dipodidae > Jaculus > Jaculus jaculus. The sequence goes on along the minus strand of NC_059106.1, from coordinate 10,789,104 downwards.
CAGCATTCCACATAATAGGGAGACAAGGAGCTCACTGGAAAGACACTGGCTTGGGGAGTTTTAGCACTCGACCCTTGGGCATCCAGCGCCTGTGACCTCAAGCTAAGCCCACCCAGAGCTGGGAAAGACTTCATCATTCTCAAAACCCCAACACCAGGAAGTAGAACTTTGTGGATAACTTACCAAGAAAGAAAAACAGAGAGAAAGGGAGGCAAAATAATGGAAACTGGTTCTGACAATGGAAAATGAAAACTGAAAAAAAAAGAGTAATCTGGGCTGGAAAGCTGGCTTAGCAGTTAAGGCACTTGCCTGAAAAGCCAAAGGATCGCAGTTCAACTCTCCAGGACCCACATAAGCCAGGCGCACAAGGTGACATAAACATCTGCAGTTCATTTGCAGTGGTTGGAGGCCCTGGCATACCCATTCTCTCTCTTTGCCTCTTTCTCAAATAAATAAATTAACTAAATTAATGTTTTAAAAAACGAGTAACCTTTTTATCAAAAGGACTAGTTTTGTATAGCTTAATCACTCCACATTTTTTTTTTCTAGTAATGGAAGTGAAGGTCTTGATTCTCCAGTTTGGGTCAGCTCTACCACTCATGAGCTGTTTCTTGGCCAGGTCATCATGACTCAGTGCCTTGGTTTGGTTTCCTCATCTGAAGTAGGAACTAAGTGGTAGTATTCTGAATATTGAATGGGTTCGTGTCTGACACGTAACATTAATTGCACAACTATCACCAGTATATAGTGTATGATAAGGAAGGGAAAAACAAATATGTGGAAGGAAGAAAAAATGAGGAAGAATGAGACAGTTTTAAAGACTATCAATGTGGGGCCTGGGAAGATGGGTCAGCTAGTAAAGCACCTGCCACATGAGCACCAGGACCTGAGCTCAGACCTCACCCTGCAGCAGGGCGCATGCCTGGGGTCCCAGCCCATGGGAGGCGAAGGCAGGTCCCCTGAGGCAAGCTGGCTGTAAGTCTAGCCAAACTGGTAAGCTCTAGGTTCAGTGAGAAGCACTGTCTGAAAAAAATCGGTGGAGGGTAATTGAGGAAGACACCCGAAGTCAATTCCACATGCCCACATACACATGAACATGCACACACACAGACACAGACACACACGCACACACGCACGCACGCACGCACCATTTACAATGCAAGTATTTCCAGAGTAGTAATTAAAATAGTAAGATACTGAACAAAAACCAAATGGCCAGAGGAAAAGAACAGAGAACCCACCTAAATCATCACATACTCCTTGAAATATAATTTATGAAGCATAATAAACTACTTAGAAATGTGTTTTTTTAAAGATTTTATCTATCTATTTATTTACTAGAAAGAGCTAGAATGGGCACACCAGGGCCTCTGGCCAATGCAAATGAACTCCAGAAACATGTGTCACCTTGTGCATCTGGCTTACATGGGAGCTGGAGAATGGAACCAGGATCTTTAGGCTTCATAGGCAAGTGCTTTAACCACTAAGCCATCTCTCCAGCCCTAGAAATGTGTTTTTAACAAGTGGTGTTAGTAAACTAGCCAGATATCTGAAAGAAAACAAACTAAGAGTCTCACTATATGTTGCATTCAAAATAAATTCAGATGGACTAAAAACAAGAGTTTTTGGTTTTTAAAAAAAATCACAAAAGAGGCATACAGATAAAATTTTATATTAATTTGCAATAAGAACAGGCTTTTTCTATGCCATAAAAGGGAAGAAAGGAAAGAAAATCACCAATGTGAAAAACAGAATAGTAGAACCAATAAATATAAAAGGTTATTTACCTTATAAAAAGATCTCTTCAATCAAAAGACAAAACATGGAAAGGGGAATGAACGAACAACTTAGATTAAAAACAAAATCATCCAATAAACAGTTAAATACATTTAATCTTAGAGTGCAAATCAAAGCAAAGAAATGGATTTGTAATTAAAATCAACACAGTGCTAAGTCTGGCAGAAGCTCAGTTAGACCAACACACTTCCACACAGGGAGGGGACATGGGGTGACATGTGGCCCAGGAGCCCTGGGCAGCCCCACACCCTCCTCACTCAGTCCTTAAGGCCCCTCCGCAGGGAACTATGCTATCTGGAGATGAAGATTTCTGCGGAGTGAGTATACTGTGACTTTCCTCCACTCACTCCAGAAAGGACGGGCATGACAGCCGAAGAAACAAGTCGACCCAAGGATGGCCCGGTGAGCCAATGAGTACAAGGAGGTCCTTACTGGAGGACAGGCAAGGGACAGCTTACAGGAGGGAGGGCGGGGGAGGGCCAACTTACATGAGAGAGGACCGGAGAGGGACAGCTTATAAGAGGGAGGATGGGTGAGGGCCAGCTTACAGCACAGAGGACAGGCAAGGGACAGCTTACAGGAGGGAGGATGGATGAGGGACACCTTACAGGAGGAAAGATGGGCAAGGGACAGCTTGCAGAAATGATGGGGGAGGGGCAGGCAAGGGACAGCTTACAGAAATGATGGGGGAGGGGCAGGCAAGGGACCGCTTCCAGGAAGCAAGGCAGCTGCATCACCAGGAAGCTCAGCTCAGCCTGGGAGGACTCAGGTGAGCTGCATCCTCAGAGCTCCCTAGACAACTGTGGGCAGCTCCATGGGAGACTCTCCTTTTCCCCATCAACCACTGCTCATGTAACCTGGGAAGGGGCCTGTGAGTTTTGTAATTACAAGGTTCCTGCATTTCATTAGCTTCCTGAGTCTTACGGGCCTCTCTCCTCAAGAATCATCATCAAGAATATTGGAGAAAAAATAGCTACAGAACTGAAGATTAGTACAAGGTTTGTTCCAATGGTGATTAATAAACTAAATGTCCAGCACAGAAGCAACAGGTGAGTCCAAGGTGACAATCCACTAAGAAATCCCTGACATGTCAGTTTGAAGAGTACCCGCTTGTGAGAGCACTGCACATTTGTCACGAGGTGGAGAGACGACCCTGCACACGACGCGGCGGTGTCCTGAGAAACTGAATGGCTCCTGCCTGGCATGTAACATTAACTGCCCGATTACCACCAGTATATGACGTGGAGGGAAGAACCAATGAGAAGAAACAGGCAATTTCCCCATTCCAAATGACTGCATAAATAAACCAGGCACAGAAATGGGAAGAAACCAAGTAGATTAGTGCTACTGTCCTGGCAGGAATAGATATTCTAAAGAGAGTCACCACCAGTGCCTCCAACTACCAGACTGTTGAGACAATGGACCTCCCCCTAATTGTAGATTCCCCAGGAGTCACATGCAGGAAAGGAAAAGGCTGAAGCCAGGTGCCAGTCAGAGGAGGAAGTTGTTTGCCAGGAAGACCTTCCACACCCTTCTGACACCTTGCAGGAGAAAGTGGAACCCAGACAACACCAGGTAGAAGCACAGCCTGACCAGGCCTGCCTGTCTTTGCACACCTCTAGCCTTCTATTTCAACCTAAACCTCATGCCAGAAGCCCAAAGATGGACTTGGGCTGGGGGAAGGGCATTGGGCTTCACTGTTCCTCTTCTCAGGTGGTCACACTGAATACATCTCCTTCCTCTACTTTTCGCTGCAACTGGTCACTTCAGCTGGCCTGAGGATGGGTGGCAACCTAGCTTGTGAGGGGTTCTGGGGCCCAGGATCCAACCCTAACAAGTCTGGTGACACTCACAGCACTTAATTAGGCAACTAAATTATAAGCAGCCCATTTATTTCCTCTTAAGTTTCATAAGAGTGTCCCACCATAAGCATACAAAACATGAATACTCAGAAAAATAATAAATGTGTCTAAGGAAAGGTGTCACCCTCAGAAAGATCAGTTAGCTGTCCCGAGGCCTAAGAGGGCTTCCTAGAATACTGAGCAGTGACCTTACTACCTTCCTGCTCTCCATGAGTGCTCATGGTGGCCCAGATAAGCTAGCATGGGCACCACAGTATGACAGGAGCACCCACTAGAGGGGCGTGGTGGTTTGATCAGGTGTCCCCCATAACCTTAGCAAGTCTGAATGCTAGGTCCCCAGGTGGTGGCAATTTGGGAAGTGGAGTTTCCTGGAGATGACGTATTGTTGGGGGCGGGCGTATGAGTGTTGTGGCCATCTTCCCCTTGCCAGGGTTTGGCACACTCTCCTGCTGCTATTGTCCACATTACGTTGGCCAGGAGGTGATGTCCACCTTCTGCTCATGTTATCTTTTTCCCCTGCCATCATGGAGCTTCCTCTCAAGTCTATAGGCCAGGACAGACCCTTTCCTTCCACAAGCTAATGCTGGTTGGATGTTTTCTACCAATGACATAAAGCTGACTACATCAGGAAAATTAGTATCAGAGGTGCTTATTGCTGCTACAAGCCTGATTCTGTGGCTTTGGTCTTTAGGAACTGACTTGCAGGAAGAAAGTGGAAGGATGTGAAACCTTGTTCTAAGAGACACCTTACAGTGCTGTTAGTACAGCTTGATGGACCATTCTGGTCAGAGTTTAAAAGACTTGAATGCCGTGAGAACGATGGACTGTGAGGTTTGGCTTATGAGGGCGAGAAAGAGCTGTGCCTAGACTGGGCTAGCAGTTTGTTTGAGAGGCTCTCTGCGTTCTGCCTGCTTCTGTCCTGAGAACCTGTGCAGGGTTGCACTGCGTAAAAATGGACTAGTTTAAACAGAAGGATATGGGCACAGAAAAAAAGTAAAATATTTTGGCAAAAACTGTTGCCTGTTCAGCTGTGACTATTTGAGAGATTACAACCATTAAGACTGGGACAGCTGGCCTGCAATGGAACAACAAGGAAGCACACAAACTCTTCAGAAAGGGCCTCAATGCTAAAGGAAGGTCCTGGCCTTCAGAGTCTGCTTTATTCCCTCCTGGATTATAAATTGATAGCCCACTTGGTACTATAGAATATAACAAATGCAAGAAAGAGAGGGTAATTGAATTTGCAACATGGTGTTGACTTTTGGAAATAGCCATGGACAGCATGAAGTAGCCTTGTTGGAGTACCTGCATGGAGGCTCAACAGAGCCATGTGGATGAACTGGGGGTTGCAGTGAAGACCCAGTGGAGCTGCCAGGACCACGGGATAACTGTCAGGGAGAGCTGCTGGGACCAGATGAAGTTTTCCAGCACTGTGAATAGCCTAGCTGGAGGGGTGGAATGGGAACTCCAGAGACTTATTGCTAGCTAGAATTATTGGACTTTAAGACTTATCACTGGCTAGAGTTGTCAGATTTGGAGCTACAGAGTTTGATGTTTGCTCTATTTGTTTTAAATTGGTTGTGTATTTCTTTTTTAAAAAAATATTTTATTTTTATTTATATATTTGAGAGAGAAAGAAGCAGAGAGAGAAAGTGAGAGAGAGAGAAAAGCAAACAGAGAATGGGTTTGGCAGGGCCCTTAGCCACTGCAAACGAACTCCAGACACATGCATATCTAGCTTATGTGGGTCTGTGAGGAACTGAACCTGGGTCCTTTGGCTTTGGAGGCAAGCACCTTTACTGCTAAGCCATCTCTCCAGCCCTTGGTTATGTATTTCTTTGCTATGCCCAGTGGCATCTTTGTAGTGTGAGTATTTATTCTGTGCCATTATGGGTTTTTCTGGTATCACAGCTCAGTTAAGACAGAAAGGACTACAGGGACGTTTGAACATCAGTGGAACTGAAAGTTGGACTGAATACATTGCACTTCTCATCATGGACGGTTATCAGGTTATGGGGAACGTGGCAGAATGTGGTGGTCTGATTCAGGTGTCCCCCATAAACTTATGTGTTCTGAATGCTAGGCCCACAGCTGGTGGAAATTGGAGCCTCCTGGAGGCAGCGTGTTGTTGGGGGCGGGTGTGGAGTGTCATGGCCAGCTCCCCCTTGCAATGTTTGGCATGTTCTCTGGCTACTCTTATCCACCTCACTGGGGCCAGGAGAGGTGTCCACCCTCTGCTCACGTCGCTGCCATTTTCCCTGACATCATGGAGCTTCCCCCCAAGTCTGCAGGCCAGGATGGACCCTTTCCTTCCCAAGCCACTCTTGGTGGATGCTTCTGCCAGCAACATGAAGCTGACTGCAACACGGGCTGACTCTTGATGGACCTCCTCCTCGGCCCTCCACCTTAAGGCCTCGAGACAGAGCCAGTCTTGCTTCCCAGGGACAAACAGGTACTTCTATGAATAGATTTTATGTTAATTACATTTTTTTTAAAAGACTCAAACTATTTTTCATCCACAGTGAAGCTTCTTTGGCTAGTTTCTGGACTCACGGTTGATGTGGGAGAGAGGGCTGTGGGGTTGGACTCCCACTCCAGCAGCTCTTGGGTTCTTGTCAATGTTAACAAAGAGCTGAGAAGGTGGACTCGGTGAAGGGCAAATGGGGAATTATGAGAGTTATTTTAAGTAGAGTTAGGATTAAGAGGGAAAGCAAAACAGGAAGGAGCCTAAGCAAAAGAAGTTCTCCCCTTTCCCTCCAGGCTGGGAAGGGAGAAAGGACAGGGAGCATATCCCCTCACACAGGGAGAGGGAGAGGCTAGAAAGGGAGAAAAGAGTCTGAAAAAGCAGAAGAGAGATCACATGTCTGCTTCAGGCCCATTTGTATGAATCAGATATCCAGTTCGAATAAGCCTCACTCACCCAGACTCAGTGGGCCCAAGAGGACACTGCATCAGGAAGGGAGCATCCTGGGAGCTAGGTCCTGTGAACCTGAGGAAGAAGCAGGAGGCCACTGCGGGGACAGCGGGGAGAGGGAATTGGAGGTGGCTGTTTGCAGCTGTCTTGAGGCAGCTGAATCGGATGCAAGTTCTAGTCTTGGCAGAACAGGTCAAGTGGCATCTGTGTCTCCACGGACGAGTCCCTAGCTGACTACCTACCCGAGCAAAAGGCTACCCTGCTCTTAACGCACAGCACTGCCAGCGTGTCTCCACAGGTCCTGCACCACACACTACAGTGCTGCGCCCTGGATGAAAAGGTGTCCTGTTCAAACCAGGGCTTCCAATGTCCATTGTGCCTGGTCATGTCGGCAGCCAATATCAAACAGCTCTGTATTTTGATGCTTGTTTAATTTTCATATAAGAGCAAAGCTCTGATTCTGTCTCCCTTCTTATCCTAACACAATGCTTAGGGAGAAAGATGTTTTTGTGCTTTAGTAAAGAAATATAAGATGGACTGGGTAGGAACCTCTTGCTGGGAACTCTTCCCACCAGGCAGTGAGCAACTCCATTTGGTAATCACAGTACAAAACACTAGGAGCTGTCAGCCTTCTTCTATTTTTTGATTAAAAATCCGAGCAAGCTCTTGACCCGCCTGCCTGCAGTTCTTACATAACCCTACAGCCAGACACTGCGCCTGCGGCGGCGCTCTATTCTCTCAGGATTTGGTCTCCATAAGCATGGTAAGTATAAATCAATTCTGTACATTGATCCAATGCCCAAAGCTGGACTCTTCACTTGGAATTTCATCCAATGCATTTCAGTACAGTGTGAATGCTGAGCAAGAGGGGGTAGATCTGATGGAACAATGACCAGGAAGAAACCACATTCTCTGCATGCTTCCAGGGGCAGTGAACACAGGCCAGCCCAGGACCAAGGGACTGTTCCCAGAGGAACTGAGGACAGGAAGAGGGGGCAGAAGAAGCAAAGAACTTGGGGGACCCTTGGAGCAGCAACCTCCAGACACACAGACGACAGGACCCTTGGGCTTCTGAGGTTGGAGGCCTTCTTTGGCAGGTGGTGCCCAAACTGCTCAGCAGCCTCCAGGTCACACCACAGTGGTGTGCAGCCCAGGCCAACTAACCGTGCATACCATGGAGCAGAAGGCCACAGACCTGGGCACAGCATGCCACACACAGGTAGCTCTTCCTGCCATGAAGTAGAAGGCTAGAGTGTCCACATCCCATCAAACCTGCATGCTATGGAGCAGAAGACGCAGACCTGGAGTCGGTACACCCACCAAGAGAAGGGCTGGCATGCGCAAGCCTGGCACGAGCCAGTTTGCCTGGAGGACAAGGAAATGGCATCAGAGGTCAGCAGAGCATATGGTACAAACCTTTCCATCCCAGTAGGACTCAAGACTTCACTTCTAGTGTAGTGGAAAGTTCTGGAAGACTTACAATGGGTTCTTTTTTTTTTTAATTTTTTTTTAGATTTTTATTCATTTATTTCAGAGTGACAGAGAGAGAAAGAGGCAGAAAGAGGCAGAGAGAGAGAGAGAGAGAGAGAGAGAGAGAGAGAGAGAGAATGGGCGTGCCAGGGCTTCTAGCTACTGCAAACGAACTCCAGATGCGTGCACCCCCTTTGTGCATCTGGCTAACGTGGGTCCTGGGGAATCGAGCCTCGAACCGGGTCCTTAGGCTTCACAGGCAAGTGCTTAACTGCTACACCATCTCTCCAGCCCACAATGGGTTCTTGATATAAGCATACCAATTAATTTTCAAAAATGTATGCCAAACTAGTAAGTCTGATATTCCTCTCCTGGTCCACGAGTGACCAGCCTTACCCTCCTCTCCACATGCACCTGCCCCAGGCCGAGGACGAGGGTATCTCAAGTACATCTCCTGCACGCCCTCCCACCCCAACTGTCCAATTCACTCCCCCTTTTCAGCTTAAAGCTCATCTGTTCTGGCCTCAGGTCTCTTCAATCCCTCCTGCCACAGTCTGCCACTATGCTGTCTCCTCTCAGAGCACTGATGGCATGTGCCCAACACTGATGTCTACCTTACTGCAGGCTGAGAGTCCTGAGAGAAAGTACCCTGTCTTGACCCAGAACTTGATCCATGATTGGGTATCTGACAAGCAGATGGACAAACAGGTTAATGGAAAGGTAGCAAAACGAAAAGCTGCTTCTCTGAAAAGATCATCTAAATTGACAAACCTATAACCAGAATGATCAAGAAAAAGGACAGACACACACAACCTGAATAGCTAAGCTGAGGAAAGCTGGAACAACTGGGCTTACAAAGTCAGTCACAAGCCAGGGCCTGGTGGAACTCACCTGTCAGCCCAGCTTCTCAGGGTGCTCTGGCAGAAAGATCACAGGACCAGGTATGTGACAAGGACTCTATGTGTAGCTCAGACTGACACTAAATGACAGTGTAGGTCCTCATTAAGACTCAATCATTTGAACACTTTTTAAACTGCAAGACACAAACTTGGCCTTCCAGCTGGAGAAGAGCCATTGTGTTCAAGTGACAGGCAAATCCCACAATGCACAGGGTGTCATGGGACAGAAAAGAGATACTCACATTCCGTAGGACAGGCAGTGCCAACTGCTCAAAAGACGCCAGGTCTACCACATACTGGCCCACTCGGCACTCGGACTTCCCAGGGGGAGGCTGTGAGCTGAAAGAACAGATGTTGTGCTCAGTAGACGCTCTGCATGCATTAATCAGGGGTTCTACCACTCCACAGAGAAGCTGGCTCCCTGGACACACTAAATCACCTTCACCCATCACCCACACAAAAGGAGTGGTGCGCAAGGCTGGGCCCACTAGGATTTCTCTCCTAAGCAGGACCACATTAACACTGGCACCGTTAACCACAGGCCATGCAGTCTGACACTCTTAAAGTGTGACAGTGTCACAGTATGACAGTATGGCCTCAGAGCTCCAAGGAACCAACGTACCAATTATACAAAAAACAAAGGCATGTGATCTGAGCCTGGTGGCATGGACCTGTCATTCCAGGTACTCAGGACCTGTCAATCCAGGTACTCAGGAGGCTGAGACAAGAGGATCATAAAGTCAAGGTCTGCCTGCGTTACAGAGCGAGACAAGGGCCTGCCTAGACAGCTCAGTGAGACCCTGTCTCAAAAAAAAAAAGTTAAAAGAAAGCTGGGGATTTAACTCACTGGTAGAGCACTTGCCTAACAGTGAAGCCCTAGGTTCAACCCTAGAACCACAACTAATCATCATCATCATCATCCTAGTGCCAGGCGTGGCTGCGTGCATCTGCACCCCTCATGCCAGGCGTGGCTGCGTGCACCTGCACCCCTAGTGCTCGGAGACAGAGACATGAGGCTGCCCATGACAGGAGCATGCCTGGGATTCAGTGAGCTCCGAACTCAGTGAGAGCCCCTGTCTTAAGAAATAAGGTGGAGGGGCTGGCCCCAGCACTTGATTCCCCAGTACCCACGTAAGCTAGACGCACATGGGGTCTCATACATCTGGAGTTCGTTGGCAGTGGCTAGTGGCCTAGTGTGCCCATTCTCCCTAATAAACAGGCAAATAAAATATAAAATGTCACCAAAAGTAACATGGATAGTGACTGAAGAAGGTACCTGACATCAGCCTATGACCTCCACATGTAACACGAGGCCACATGCATGCACACATACAAGAATTATGGGGCATAAGTTTTAAGTGGAATAGGACTTTTTATCCCAGTCTTATATGTGATGCTCCTTTTTTTTTTTTCCTGAGAAATTTCCAAAGGCCCAAGACCGACAAGGTTACTTGGCTATCCCTGAGCCTGGGGAGACTCAGCTTGGGGGTAGGCAGAGGGGCTCTGCAGGGCCCTACAGGCTACCATTAGAGAAGTCAGCTCTGGTGGAATTAGAGTAGAAAAGACCCCAAGATGTGGACAAGAACAGGCTGGAGCCAAAATACTTAAACATCAGTACCCGACTCTGGACAGAGGTCCCCGAGCGCCAGACAAGGTGACCACGTCGAATCCTATCCTCCTTGTTCCCTGCCTCACTTCCTGTGTGTAAAACCCATCCACGGACACCCCAGAAGACTGCAGGGCCTCACAGGCTTTCTGGATCAAGGTTGTTTTCCCAACCCCTAGAAAAGAAGAAGAGGCCTGTCAGGAAGCAGCTCCTTGCAGAACACGCACAACACTGCCAAGCCCAGCTGGAACGGGTTTCGTGCATACTAACTACCCTGGGACTCGGAGTGCTCCAGGGTTAAGAATTTTCCATTTCCAGTAGAAACAAGCATAGTAACATCGGGAAAGGAGCCTTGAGGTCTGTTCTTAACTTCTGAAGCATCATTAGCTTGTCACATACACAATCCCAGGATGCACTGCCCCTCCTCGCTCTCCTGCATCTGGGGCGGGCTGCCTTTCTTCCTAGGGAGGCTCTGTTACAGTTAAATCTCAAATGTCCCCCCAGGCTCTTATTTGACCACTTGGTCATCAGCTGGTGCCACTGTTTTGGAGGTTGAAGGACTTCTGAGGTGGGAAGCCCAGCTGGCAGAGGTGGGTCATGGGTGGGATGTGAGTACTTGAAGGTGATAGCAATGCCAGCTTCCTAGTCAGCGCCACGTCTCCCACAGTCTCCCACTGTCAGGACCAAGCTGCTGCTGTCACCAAGCCTTCCCTACCCAGATAGTACTACTGCCAAGCTGTCCCCACCCAAATAGCCTGAATCCCCCCCTCCCCCCAGGCATGAGGAAAAATAAGCCTTTCTTCCCTTAAGTTGCTTCTGTCAGATATTCTATCAGAACAATGACAAGGACCACACCTCCTCACTTCATCTAGGACCATCCCTGGTCTCACCTGGGCAGAGGGGGAACCACTGGAAACCAGGAGTTCTGCCTTCAGGCCACATGCACCTACACCCACTAGGAAGAAAATCACTCCACCCTGTATCTCCAGAAAGGGCATCAAGGTCTTACGGGCACCATGAAATGATCACTTGGGGCTTTTTCACAAGAATCATCCGATCATTGTGCTGGCCCTCAGCCCTCAACATCACGGGCTCCAGGGCCCTGAGCAGTCTCTCCTCTGGTCTCCAGCCCCTTTAACATTAGAGGCTCAAGGGCTCTCAGCATCCCTTCCTCTTGTCCCTAGCTTCTTCCAAACTGAAACCCAGGCACCATGACCCCATGCCCCTCACCAGTGGCCCTCCTTCCATTGCAGCCCTGCTGCCAACTACCCTGAGGCCCTGGTGGGTGTTTCCCACCCTGAGCCTCTGCCTTGCACAAGAGCACACAGCAGGAAACACTATTGGACTACACTTTGCAAGCCAAGTCAGGGAAGGCTCTAGCAGGTCTGCCCCTTAGCACTTCTGAGAGTACATGGTTCCAAATCACACCATTTAATTGACCACCCCTGGAGTTGTCACAACACCTTTTATAGTTCATTAAAAGATGATTCATGAGCTGTGGGTATAACTCAGTGGTACAGTGCTCACCTAGCATGCGTGGGGCTCTAAGTTCAGTCCTAGTACCATAAAATGGTGATTTATTATCCACATGTAATATAGGTCTCATTTCATTTCACTCTAAAGTGACGGTCTGTGTATGGGCAGCGCACCGAGGTCCAGGCACGGGGAGCTGCAGTGATCACGTGCTGCAATAATGGCCAAGTTCTAACTGTCCCTCTGTGACTTCAGAAAATTTGTAAACTGCTTTGAAGCCTCAGCAACTCGGGACTCAGATAAAATTGTGTGAAATCAGATGTTCACCACAGCATTCTTCACAACACTACTACCAAGAACAGCAACCAGTAATAGCAGAGTGCTGACCAGTAAGGAACTGACAGCTTACAGCATGCACTCCACTGTACAAACATCATAGGAATGGACTAGGCAGATGGCTCAGCAGTTAAAGATGCTTGCTTGCAAAGCCTACCATTATGAGTTAAGATTCCCAATACCCACATCAAGCCAGACGTAAAGTGCCGCATGGGTCTGGAGTTTGTGTGCAGTGGCTAGAGACCCTGGAGTGTTCATTCTGTCTCATAAATAAATAAAAATGTTTCTTTAAAAAAATCACAGGAGGGCTGGAGAGATGGCTTAGTGGTTAAGCGCTTGCCTGTGAAGCCTAAGGACCCCGGTTCGAGGCTCGGTTCCCCATGTCCCACGTTAGCCAGATGCACAAGGGGGCGCACGCATCTGGAGTTCATTTGCAGAGGCTAGAAGCCCTGGCGCACCCATTCTCTCTCTCTCCCTCTATCTGTCTTTCTCTCTGTGTCTGTTGCTCTCAAAAAAAAAAAAAAAAATCACAGGAATGTCATGCAGCCATTGAAAGGACTACCACTTACTTACATTTATAAGTAAGGAAAATAGACCTCAGTATATGATGATAATGCATAGCAAGAGGCAGGTTAAATAACACTAGAAAAATACAGTGTTACTCGTGGCTCCAGCAGCATAATCAGTCAACACACAATATTTGTATGAAATGTATGGTATTATCCTTTGTGGTTTTTTTTTTTAAGGCAAAGTATGCACTTATCAACATCAGACAATGTCCAGAAAAATAAAGAAGGTTCCAGTGCCTATTCCACAGGACTGTCATTTTCTTCACACCTTTTGTTGTTCATATGCTGAGCGGGTAAAACTATTACTCTAAAAAAGCCCAGCATATTTATATCAAGACAAGACAGCATGAAAAAGCATAGTTCTTCTTGCTTCCAAAGGGTATCAGGACAAACTTTGTTGCTCCTTTAGTTCTAGGATTCTCTTTTAGCTAATATGTTCGTCTTCATTACTTGGCAGCCATCCTGAACTGTGCTCACTGGTGAAAAAGTGACCTGGGCGGAGGAAGACCCCAAGCTGGTGGTCACTTATCTCACACAGGTCAGAAAGTTCTCTATTCCTGTGGCTCCAGTTCATCCCAAAGTGAACCCAGGTACAGAGTCAAGCGCAGGGACTGGAACTTTCAAAGTGAAGTCAGAAGGGGCGGGGTGGAGAAGGCCAGCAGTCTCCTTTCCCAGCACATGACCACTGCGAGCAGCTGACCTGAATCCCACTGAGGAATCCTGGGACCAGGAAGTGGGACTTCATCCACTTGCTCTGAACTGTGGGGTTTAGCCGAGTCTGGGGAGCAGAAACTGCTTGGCTTGGACTGGGTGGACTCCAGTAACACAGAGAACTGTGTTTGGAAGGTGCTAGGCAACAGGGGTGCTGACAGCATACAGTTTACAAAACCCAACTTCGTTCAGAAGCTCCATGACTTTGCTGAAGGTCTACACATGTGGAGAGGATGTGGAAGGGTGCAAATTGGGATAGTTGGTGAAAGGCGAAAACTAAAAAACGGAGAATGGCTGACAAAAACTCCAAGAGCAGATTCTCTGGCTAGCGGTGAGAGCAGCGCTCATATTTAATCTGCCACTTTCTCTGCAGTTTCCTGGGCCCTGGGGGAGGGGGTGATGGAGGTGACTGGCCCGTGCTAGGCACTTGAGCTTCTCTCCTCTATGGAGATGGTGGTGGACACTGAAGAGACTCAAAACAAGGCTCCCCAGAGCTCAGCACTCAAGGAGACTTCTCCAAGGCTCAGGGAACATTGCGGAAGAAGGGGGGCAGAGAGAACGTAAGAGCCTCAAGGATGTGGGGAGGTGTGCTCTGAGCCACTATCCCCACCAGATACTGACTGGTGCATTGGTGACCCCAAGTGACTGCTGATAATCCCACTGAGAGTCTTCAGGGAAACGGGGGATGGGGGAGGGGACATAAGAGGACAACCTGGCGGGACCACGACAAATTGACAGTATGTTCATGAAGTTCCCAAGGAAATAAACTGCAAGAGCAGGAAAGGTGTGCACACAAGAAAGGGGGTGACAGATGAACGCCAGGCTCTGCTGAGACCAGCTGTCACACGAGGGCACAAGAAATCACACGGTGACTGCATGAGGAACGCTGGAGTCCAGGCTGGTCCCCAAACCTCCCATGAGGCAGATGCGATGAACCAGCCCCAGGAGGACCAGGCAGCAGGCCTCTCCAGCATCCAGCCAGGCCCAAGCCCCCTCTAAGGCTGTGCAGGGCAAGCACCCCTCAAATCCCCCCCACCCCCGCACCACCCCAACCAGACAACTGCCAAGGCTGCCGCTCGACCCTGGCCCCGGGTGACAGACAGTTCTCGCAGTTCAGTCTGGGCCAGGTCTGCAGGCCGCGTCCTCAGGCTTCTCCACGGCCCCGCCCGGCTCCGCAGCCCCGGGAGCCCCGGGAGCCCCGGGAGCCCCGGGAGCCCCGGCCGCAGGACCCCGCCCGCCCCGCTCCCGCAGGCGCGGCCCCGCCGTCACCTGGCGGCCCGGTGAGGAACACGTGTCGAGCCATGTGCGCGCGGGTGGGTCGCGGTCCCGGCGCGGCGTTGTCGGGGACACGTCACGGTGGACGGCGAGGCTCCGCCCCCTACGGCGCAGGCCCCGCCTCCGTCCCCGGAAGCACCGTCCCGCGGCTGCGCATGCGCCTCCTGCGACTCGGCCGCCCGGCTGGACATGCGCAGTCACCCTTTGGCCGGTGCGCAGCCCGGGGGCTGTCCGCAAAGGGTGCAGAGCCCAGGGGTCCCGGTTCTTTTGCTGTGCTGCGGGGCTCACGCGGAGTGTTTTCAAGGATGCATGCGTGGGAATGTCAGGCATCTCAGTGTCTGCTGGGACACAGCTAGCTGAAATGCCCCCACCCTGCGGTTCAGCCCCTCTTGCCGCAGTGGGTCTCGGCAAGCCTTCCTTCAAGAAGGCCTTGCTGAGGTTCAACCTGCCTGGGCAGTGTCTCAGCAGTCGCCGAGGATGTGGAGACAACATGGTGTTCAAAGGGCTGCTTTAGCGTTTATTGCAACCTGGAATTATTCTGATGCGTGTCCAGGAGCTGGAGAGTAGAAACAAAAACAAAAGTGGAGGGAGGGGACCTGAGTCAATGGCTAAAGGCCGTTTGCCTGCAAAGCCTATCACCCTGGGTTCAATTTCCCAGCACCCACGTAATGCCTGCTGCAAAGAGAGACACATGCGTGGGATTCCTTTGCAATGGCAAGAGATCTTGGTTACACACACACACACACACACACACAATTATGTATTAATTTTAATTTTTTTAAAGGCGAGGCCGGACTTTGCAAATTTCTTCCCCTTAGATGGTTGAAATGGGGCTTTCTTCTGATGTCTCTCAGGTAGACTGGAATCTCCCACTTTGGGGAAAATCTAGCCTGTTTCAAAGCTCAATTTGATCACCATGCTGTTAGCTTAGTGGCTCTGCTGTGGTCTGGACTGGACTGGATTGCAGGGACCCAGTGCTGCAGTTCAGGACCAATACATTGACCTCCCACAGACTGTGACCTGGCATTGTTCCTTCCCTGAGCTCCTGTACCTCCTTCCCAGAAGTTTCTAAAGTCTAGGTTACTGCCCGCTAATGCAGGTACACCTTCCTTGTATTACTTCTCTCTGGTGGGACCAAATACCTAACAAGAAGCAAATTCAGGAAGGGTTTATTTCAGCTTACAGTTCAAAGTCACAGCCCATCATGTCAGGGAAGACCTGGTGGCCAGAGCTCAAAGTGGCTGTTCACATTGGCCCATAGCAAGGAAGCAGAGAGCAATGAATGCTGGTGCTCAGTCATCTCCCTTGTACCCAGTCCAGACCCTAGCTCATAGAATGATGCCACCCACAGTTAGAGTGAATGCTCCTATCTCAGTCTAGACAGTTCCTCACAGGCATGCTCAGAGGCTCCTCTCCTTGGTGAGTCTAGATCCTGTTGACTCACACTTCTCATCTCCAGCCATGCCTAGGAAGCCTTCCCAGCATGCTTCATGACCAAGTGTCCACCAACCCAACACCATCTGACAGATCCCTCACATAAAGGTTAAGTACATCCCTACCTCAGCCATTGGCAATGGCTTTGGGCCAGATGTGCCTATGAACTCAGTCTAATGCTGGTATGGTGTGACTTCTATCTAGTCATATTGTACCCTGGTAGAGAAAGCATTCCCACAAGTGTATACCTTGGTTGATTTGTGCCCACACATGGATGTCCTGGACTCTTTTAAACATAATCCAACAGCTCAGTTTCTTCCCATTTAAAAAGAAATCATGTAAAAAGCAATTCATGTAATACAGCTGTCACCACTGTTTCTGCAACATTTATAACACTATGTTATCATAGCAGTATATTGCTTATCATCCCAACGGCTAATGTGGCTTCCACGTCTTGCACCTGTGTGCAAATTGGAATCATCAGATAGGTGATGTAACCAAGGAAACCTTAAGAGGTTTCCCTACAAAAGGAAGAAAATGTGGATGCAGCCATAAGTACCTCTTATATTCAAAACACTCATTTCAAATATTCATTGTGTCATGTTTCTCACCGCTGACAGGCATTCTGGATTGGTGAGGCTTGCTAGAGGTTAATTCTATCATCAATGTCTGTAGCTGAAGGACGTAAAGGACTTGGATGAAGAGTTGTGGAGATGGCTAAGCCGCACTCTTATCAACCTCCCCCCCTCCTTTCCTTTCCTCTTCTTCCTCCTTCCATCTCTCCCTCCCTGTCTTTCCTTGTTTTCTCCTTTCCTCCCTCCTTCCCTTCCATTCTCATTTGTTTTCTTTTACCCTCCCTCTCTTCTATCCTCCCTTCCTCCTTTTCTTCTTCCATTTTGTTCAAGATATTGTGGTAAATACTAGGGATCAATGATATACTTGAAATACTTTCTGTCTTGAGAAGATTAAGTAAAAAATACTACATTTTATTTATTTTTTTAAAGTTATTTTTATTTATTTATTTAAGAGCAACAGACAGAGAGAGAAAGAGGGAGACAGAGAGAGAGAGAGAGAGAGAGAGAGAGAGAGAGAGAGAGAGAGAGAGAGAGAGGATGGACCCGCCAGGGCCTCCAGCCACTGCAAACGAACTCCAGATGCATGCGCCCCCTTGTGTATCTGGCTAACATGGGTCCTGGGGAGTTGAGCCTCGAACTGGGGTCTTCAGGTTTCACAGGCAAGCGCTTAACCACTAAGCCATCTCTCCAGCCCAAATACTATATTTTATATCCATGGTTCAAATTTTGAAGAAAAACTGCAAATGTCTACAATCTACAATGCTTTGTAGAACTTTTTCTAAGTTTCATATATGAACATACTATGATTTGATCATACTCTCCTCACATTATCTTATTTTGACTCCCTCCACCACCCCATTCCACTGAGCCCTGCTTCTTTCCAACTATTCCTCTTCTATTTTCATGTCACTTTCTTTCTTTCCTTTCATTTCTTTCCTTCCTTCCCTCTTTCTTTCTTTCTTTCTTTCTTTCTTTCTTTCTTTCTTTCTTTCTTTCTTTCTTTCTTTCCTTCTTTTGCCCTCTGCCATCACCCATGTCAAATTGTCGGTGGACTCAATATTGTGCAGGTGTTGTGAAAGTAACAACAGCCAAGAGCTGCTGGGAGGTCATGAACACAGTTGTCACTCCCTGACCAGAGGACAGTGTCCCAAAGTACTCCTTCCCACCCTCTACCTCTTAATTCTTTCTGCCCCTCTTCCTTGATGTTCCCTGAGCCTACAATGCTTTTTTATTCAAAATTAAAATATCTTCATGGATGCTGCATGGGAATGCTACTTTTCCACCTCTTAGGCTGCCTCTTTCCTTGAATAAACGTTGCCAGCATCAGTTGCCATTATGTTCTAACTGCAAACCTTTCAGCCCTCATACATCTAACAAATGTTCATGTTAAAATTCACATACATTGTAGATGTCCCGCCTTTTAATATTGCAACACAATGCTGTCATCTACAAGTGTATTGGAATGCATTCATAGCTCTTCTGGGATTCATACAGCCTCGAGCCACAGATCGGACCCTCCTAACATGATCTGACTGTGGGCCAAGCTCATTTCTAAGAGCATTATAAATTATATCAACTCCTTAAGTCACCACAGAATCTTCATTTCAGACATGGAGAAACTGAGGCCCAGACAGGGTATGGTGCTCATGCATGGCTCCCACCACCCAACATGCATCCATCCACCAGCGCCAAGTTTCTGAGATAAACATCCAACCAGAAACAACTTATGGGAGGAAAGGGTTCACATTATGCTCACAGATCCAGGGGAAGTTCCAACAGTGGCAAAGAAGCTAGATCCCTTTCACAGATCCAAGCAGAGGGGGGCCACCCACAGCCAGCAACACAAACGCCAACAGCCAGAGTTCAAACTGCTCTCTGTACCTTTGGGCTGGAATCCAGATCCGCTCCCAAAACCACCTTAGGGCTGGACTCCGGTATCTGAACCCAGTGAGACCTTTTCCAGACAGATGTCTGGAAACCCAAGCTACAAGTTTCAATTAATAGAACGCCTGTCTGTGGGGCCATGCACTATGACATTCACACTGCCACATTATTCTAAGCTGGAAATGTCTCAAGTCCAAAATGCATCCTACACACAGATGACAGAACACCGTGGCTTAGCAGCGTGGTGCGCTGCATTCCCGGTCCTCTAGCCCCCTGCTGGTGGCTGAGGCTGACGGAGCTGCCACCACACTCTGCTACTGACTCGGCATTGAGAGGATCACATCTGTATTACTATTCCAGAGCAAGATTGTATTCTAAAGTTGGAAATACTTACTTTTTCCTTTTTGTACACATGTGTATGGTGTGTGTGTGTGCATGTAGGCATGTTCACATGCATGTGTGTGCATGTGCACGTGCACGAAGGCCTGAGGTTGACATGGAGCTTCTCTGTGGATCACTCTCTATTTACTGAGGCAGGCTCTCTCACTAAAGCTGGAGCTCACCTATTTGACGAGTTAAGCTATCCATCCAGCATTTCCTTGTCTTCCCCTGCTTCCACCTTCTCAGTGCTGGGGCTGCAGGGCCACCACACCCCTCTCCCAGCATTTTACTTGGGAGCTGGGGATCTGAGGTCAAGCCTTGGTGCTTGTGCAGCGAGTGCTTTAACCACTGAGCCATCTGCTCAGGCCTCTTTTCTATTGTGCGCATTTGCTTTTATGCCATTGTGAAATGGGAAATCCTCAATGGAAGGGTCTTGGACCAGGGACTCTCTGTAGTATGTGTGCACACATATGTAATATTTGAATGTGATAGTGGAAATGCACAACCTCATAGACCCGGGTGTTGTATGAAGACTGAGCTTACAACTTCAGCCCCTAGCAGGCAGAGCTCTGCTGGGGGGGATGTATGTCAGGTGGATTCTGGGATCCAGCCCTAAGGTATGTTTGGGGGAAGATCTTCAGTTCAGCCTCACAAGGTGGGTAGAGAACAGTTTGAGATCTGGTGGTTCTCATTTGTTGCTTTGGTGTCTGCTGGCTGTTGGGTGGTCTCCCTGGTTGAATCTGTGAAAGGGATCCAGCTTCTTCTGCCGGAAATAAACCTCTTCCGTTCATAAACTGAGTCTGGCTGGATGTTTGCCCCAGCAATGTGGAGCTGACTACAACAACATACACAAGGAAATTGGACTCAAACCCAGGCAATTGAGGACCAGTTTGTTCTGCCATCATCTGCACAGTATGTCAGTTCATGATGTAGCCTTTTACTTTTGTCCTTATGATGGATCAGGGACCATCTCACAAAGCAGCGAGGGTTGCTTCAGATTCACAGACATGTCCACTGGTAGTCTTTTCCTTTTCTAAGAAAACCAGACTCCTGTTAGAGTGGGATGAGAGGTCTAAAATAGCACCACTTATCACAGCTGCGAGAACAGATACTGCCCAGGGACTCTCTCTGGCCCATTTTCATCTTGTTCTCTCCCGCCACCCCCGAGCTTTCTAGAATCATAATCACTATCACACAGATCCTACTAGATGAGCTAATTTGGAGAAGTCTGGCTTAGTATATCACCAAGTGGCCACACAGGTGTTCTGTCACTCCCATGTCACTCTGGGTGTGAGGTCATGGGTTCTTGGAATGGCATTGCCACTGGCCTGATGTCAAAGCTTAGTCAGGCACACATGCCAGCTTTCTAAAGCAAGCACTGCGACAGCAGGAAGGGTTGCTCTCATGCATTTCAGATTCAATGGTGATTATTCAAGTTTATCATCTCTGAGACAGTCAGTTCCCATCCCTTCCTAAGGTCCTTACCTCCTGGGCCTGTTGCTTGGTTTCCTAAGGAGACCTCAACATGAGAGCCAGCGATGGACGCTCCCAGTCTTCCAACATTTTCCTGTCATGCCTGACCCTGCCCCACAGCATGCCAAGTGTCCTTGATTGTTGGTCCCTCAGCTTCTTCATTTGTCATAACTGAAGTTGTCCAATTACATATTTCTCGGAGTTTGATGACTTTCTCTTCTGCCACGATAAAGGCGCCATAACAGAAGAATGAGCTGGGGCTTACTCACCGTTGGACTCCCAGTGAGCACAACTTCCACAGAGCATTTCTGGAAGAGCAGGAGGGCTCATGCTGGTTATCAACTGGAGAGGATTTAGAATCGCCATGGAAACAAGCCTCAAGACATGTCTGTGAGGGATTTTCTAGAATAGACTAGTAGCAACAGAAAGACCCACTCTGGATGTGGGCAGTGCTGATCCATGGGCTGAGGGTCTTGGTCAGTGTGAAAAGGAGAAAGCAGGGCTGATCACATAAACATGAGGACCAGAGTTTTGATCCCCGTGTAAAACTGCCAGGTGTGGCTGTGCGTACCTGTAACTCCAGTGCTGGGGTGGAGCCAGTGACGAGAGAATTCATGGGGTTCACCAGCCAGCCATGCTAGCCAAAAAAGGCAAGCCCTCGATTCAGTGAGGGGCCCTGCATCATGAGGGTAAGGTAGAGAAGCAATAGAGGACATCTGAAACTTCTGTCCTCTGTGCACGGGCACGCGCACGCACACACGCACGCACGCACACACACACACCCCAGAAGCAGGAGAAAGCAACTGAGCACCAGCATTCATCTCCCCCTCTTCCACCGGCAGATGCAATGCGACCCGCTGCTTCAGCTCGCTCCCCATCACCAGCATACTGGCAAGGCCCTCAACTGTGAACCATCTAAAGCCTTCCTTCTCCGAGCGGTTTCTTTAAAGTCCTTTGCATCTATACTGAGAGAAGTTTCTTTGTCAGGGAAACATTTTAAAATTCTTCCTCCTTTGCAGTAGAGGTCTTCTGGAAGAAGTCCACATGGAATGTTTCCATCTCTGCACCACCATCAGCCACCTCTACCACTGGCGCCTATCAGGTGTGGGGTTGGCACTGCCGGGTAGGAAAAGATATGAGTGACAGGGTCCTGAAATATGCTGAATCTCATTCAGAAGCTGCATAACATGTAATTGTTAACACAAGTATTTAATGATACAAATGAAATATGAATGAAAATCAATATCATGCACAGCTAACTCCATGAGGGTAACTACTGCCCATAAATCAAGCAACTAAGAAACAGAACATGGGCACTAATGAGGATGTGGAGGAATCAGCTCAGCATGAGAGTGCACTGAGTTGGCTCATGTTGCCTTTTTTTTCTTCCTTGCACAGTCTTTGTTGGAGAAATTAGCAGAATTGCACACCAAGTACTCAGGAGGGGGAGACAGGAGAATTTGTAAGTTTGAGGCCAGCCTGAGAAATAGAGCAAGACTTGACCTCAAAAGAAAGAGGTGGGAGGTCTGGAGAGATGCTTTAAGGGTTAAGGTGCTTGCTTGTGAAGCCGAAGAACCCATGTCCAACTCCCCAGGTCCCATGTAAGCCAGACGCACAAGGTAATGCATGCACACAAGGGAGCCACACATCTGGAGTTGAACGCAGTGGCTGGAGGCCCTGGCAGTCATTTCTCTCGCTCATAAAGGGGGACTCGTGTGGTGGTGTGTGCCTTTAAGAAGGCTTTCCAAGAATTCTAGGCCAGCCTGGGACTACAGACTGAGTTCCAGATCAGCCTGGGGTAGAGTGAAACCCTACTTCAAAAGAGAGAGAGAGTGGGGGATGAGAGAGATGGCTCAGTGGATGAGAATGCTTGCTGTGCAAATGCAAACATAAGGAGGACTTATTCAAGCTGAGTTTAATTTCCCAGCACCCACATAAAAAGCAGGGCATAGCCATGCATGCCTGTGGGAAGCAGAGAGAATCACTAGGGGTTAGTGGTTGAGCAGACAGACTGAAGAGAGCAGCTCCTGGTTCAGTGAGAGACTCTGACTCAAGATAGCAAGTAAAAGGATAGTGGTGGGGGGAACACCCAACATCCTCCTCAATCACTCCCCCACCTTATTTTTTTATAAAATATTTGTTTATTTTCAAGAGAGAGAGAGAATGGGCATATGAGAGCCTCTATCCACTGCAAACTCCACATGCATGCGCCACTTTGTGCATCTGGCTTTACATGGGTCCTGGGGAATTGAACACTGGTTGTTAGGCTTTGCAGGCTAGTGCCTTAGCCACTGAGCCCTCTCTCCAGCCTCCCATCCTGTTTTCTAAGACAGAGCTTCTCACGGAAGCTAGTGCTCACTGATTCAGCTAGACAGACTAAGTAACCGATGAAACCCTGGAAATCCTCCTGTCTTTGCTGCCCCAGGGCTGGGATTACAGCTGTGCGCCAGCACACGTGGCTTCAACCGGGGTGCTGAGGCTCTGAATTCAGGTTCTCATGCTTGTGTGGCAAGTACTTTACTCACTAGTCATCTCTGCAGCCCTACATCGTAGATGTTTATTCACTCCTTAAGTGTGCCTTGTCACTAACTGTACATTCAGAAGTCTCCCCGTCCTGTTCCATGTTGGTGACATGAGGAAAATGGTCCAGAAATCAACCAACAACTCATTGAATCTCAGGGGCTGTGTCTGAGATGCAATTAGGAGAAATGAATGGCACACTTGGAGCCTAGCATGCCTAAGAGGATTAAAAGAAGAAGAAATAGCCATGGGTAATAGGAAGTTTAGCTGTTATTCCATGGTAAATGGGATGATTGAGATATTGGGTCGAATTTCAATGTCCCTCTGCTTAGCAGGAGTTTGGCTGGTTACAGAAGACCAAGTCTCTGTGTGACGTGATGGCACCCGGGGGCTGAATGTTGCTGTCCACCCGGGATCAGCTAACAGGGCAATGGGTCAATAACAAACCTGCGTTGGTTCTGAGGCTGAGCCAGTCTTGGGCACACTCTAGAGCAAGGGGCACTGTTTTTATGAACCCAGCTACAAAAGATTGGGCCCAAGAGCAGAAGGAAAGGACTCAAGCTGGCTTTATACAGGGTGCAGGAAAAATATCGCTTTGGGACTCTAATTCTGGTCATATCAGAACCACGTTTATGTGAAGGGATATGGAGAGTCACACTTTTGCTCACTTCCAAATACTTTGAGATCCCCTTCCATAAGGGGAACCTTATTTTCCTGGTGGCAGAATGTTGAGGTTGTTCCAGTGACCTCTGGGTCGAGGCTTCTGAGCATCTGCATGGGTTTATGGGGACAGACGTTCAAGCCATTCATGAACTTGAGGCCTGGAGTCCCCTTTCGAAGACTGAAGACTTTACTAGTGTACCTCACGGCCTCCAACTTTAATTAAACTACCACAATAAACTTATAATCAATGATGTTCTCGCTTTATCTAAAACACATTTTGCTAAATTGTAAACTTGGAATGTGACTATCCTGCTTGCCTACTGAGCCTCACAAAGAAGCAGTGGTTTAATTACGCACACAATGACACAGTTTTAAGTCAGAGAGAAGATTCATCTTCTTTTCTCCTTAGCTCCTTTAAGAGAAGAAGCTTTTTTCTTCTTCCTTCCTGGCATCCATTTGCTTTGAAGCTCTTGGAGTTGTTCTCATAATGCCCTAAGCCTGGGATTTGGGGAGGGATTGAACCTAATGGGTTACTTCTATAAGATATACCTCTCCATAGCTCATTACAGCCCCACTGTGGAAGCAGATGCTGCCCGCTGTCCTTGGGAAAATGTGCCCATCGTGGATTGTCTCCACGGTTAATGTTTTGCAGCCACGCTCTCACTTGCTACAAGCCATGGTACCAAGATAGGCACTTCCTTGAAGTCAAAGGTAGCCATCCTT
The DNA here is from genome assembly GCF_020740685.1 of Jaculus jaculus. Taxonomy (NCBI): domain Eukaryota; kingdom Metazoa; phylum Chordata; class Mammalia; order Rodentia; family Dipodidae; genus Jaculus; species Jaculus jaculus. Next base: position 10,764,539 of record NC_059106.1, on the reverse strand, counting down.
CAACCCGTTTTGAAAAACACATAGGGGGTGGGGAGCCAGGCATGGTGGTGCACGCCTTTAATCTCAGCACTCAAGAGGCAGAGGTAGGAGGATTGCCATGAGCTCGAGGCCACCCCTGAGACTCCATAGTGAATTCCAGGTCAGCCTGGACCAGAGTGAGACTCTACCTCGAAAGACCGAAAAAAAAAAAAAAAAGGAAAAGAAAAATACATGGAGGAGGGGAACAGCATTGTCACTCACCTCAGAATTTCCTCATGTCTTTTCCAGACAATTCTTGTACACACCTACCAAACAACTCCCATCCAGTTTCTGCAAAAATTGGTTCATTTTGCCTATTCTGAAATGACATAGCATGGGTTTCCAGGCATATTTGGCTTGGTTCGGGTACAGTAGTTTTTGTGCTCATCTGTGTGGTTGTTTGCAGGAGTGACACCCAGGGAGGGCAGCTGCACGCATGCGCCTACAAAAACCTAGAGGAAGCAAGAAGAGACAAGGCAGACAAGGTTGCATGATGCCCACACGTGAACTGCTCTATGGGTTCATGCTGTCAGAGGCTTGCCTTCCTTCCTTTGCTGCTGAGTGGCATTCTGTTCTGTGCATGAGACATAGCATTGAAGTCAGCTTGTGCTTTTTCCACTTTGTAGAGATCACCAAAAGGATGTCCAGGGGCTGGAGAGATGGCTTGTCTGTGAAGCCTAAGGACCCAGGTTCGACTCCCCATTACTCATCATAAGCCAGATGCACTAGGGAGCACACACATCTGTTTGCAGTGGCTTGGAGGCCCTGGTGCACCCATTCTCTCTCTCTCTCCTTCTCTCAAATAATAAATAAATAAAGATTTTTTTTTAAAAAAAGGATATCCTAAACATTTGTATACCTGTCTTTGTATACATCTATATTTATTTATGTTGCTCTTGGGGCAGTACTTAATGGAATGGCTGGATCATTCAGTACATGAACATCGACCAACTACCAGGTGGGGAGATGGCTCAGCATTTAGGGATGCTTGACGCGTGAGCGTAAGGGCCACTTGGGCTGGAGACCGGCAAGTCTAATCCCCAGAACCCACAGCTGGATGTGGCAGCAGACATCTGTAACCGCAGCCCGTGGAGGATGGAGCCGAGAATCACGGGGGCCGGCCGATGGACAGCAGCGCCGGGCTGAGGGAAAGAACCCATCTCAAGGAAAGAAGCACGTGGACGAGTGGTCAGGACACCCCATGTTCTCCTCCGACCTTCACATGTACATGCATGGGCACATGCACCTGCACACACATGCAGCCACTACACTGTATACACACATGCTCTGTGCACACATACACGAATGTGTGCAGGAGAAAGAAACTAGCAAGCAACCGATACATTTTTTTTTTAAAAAAATTTTTATTTATTTATTTGAGAGCGACAGACACAGAGAGAAAGACAGATAGAGGGAGAGAGAGAAAATGGGCACGCCAGGGCTTCCAGCCTCTGCAAACGAACTCCAGACGCGTGCGCCCCCTTGTGCATCTGGCTAATGTGGGACCTGGGGAACCGAGCCTCGAACCGGGGTCCTTAGGCTTCACAGGCAAGCGCTTAACCGCTAAGCCATCTCTCCAGCCCAAGCAACCGATACATTTATAAAAATTTACATTTCTGCTGGAAGTGTATGGACGTGTTGGTTCTTCCACACCCTTGCTAGTACTTGGTGCCATCATCGTTTCTTTTAAATACTACCCACTAAGTGATTCTCTTATTGTGTTTTGAATTTGCATTTCCTGATGACTAATAATGCAGAACATTTTCCATGTGCTGATTAGCCAGTTGTATGTTTTCTTCTGAGAGGTGTCTGCTCGTTTTCTGCCATTTTTATTGGCTTGTTTGTTTTCGGTTACCGAGTTATAATAGTTCTTTATAGATTCTGGATGCTAACCCTTCATCAGATATGGAACAAATGCTGGCTCTGGTACAAATGAGCTGTGGTAGGACTTCAACAAAGCAGAGTAGACGTGCTGGAAAGGTGTTGAAATATTTATGAATTAAACATTCACAGACCTGCGATCACACATTGTGGTGGGCAGAGTGGAACGGAGGGCCAGATGCGCCATTTCAGAGCCTCGTCTGTGCTGTCCCGAGGGGGGCGGTCAGGCCACAGTGCTTTGACTGTTCAGGGGCACTGTGATGCCACCCCCCAATACACAATGCCAATCTCGGGTGGCCGTGTGCTTCTGTAGACACACCTTGGTCCCATGCGTGCAGGGGAAAGCTGGCTCCATGGCTAGAGCAGGTGGGCATTCAGGATGCTTAGTGTTCACGGGGAAGGGCTAGAGACAGTGGCCTTCAAGGGGCGCTAAGGAGTCATGGGACAGGTAGCTGGTGCATGTACTTGAACAATGAGAAATGAGTGAGGAGGGTTAGTTAGCACAAGAAAATTGTAAGACTCAGATAATCTCAGAAGCAGTGGGAAGACAATGCTAAGGGTACAAGTGTACTTTACTCTCTGCTATAGGAGCCGCCAAATAAAACAGCTGCCTTTTTAAGACATGAAGGTGTGGGATGTGGTGGCTCAGGCCTGTAGAGAAACACAAGTTCAAGGCCAGTCTTGGATACCTATGACCCTGTAAAAATAAATAAATAAGTAAACAAACAATAACACGTTCTTTGGTTTCGTCCAGTTTTACTACCTATGGCCTTCCCATTTCCATGGAAAACTGAAAAGATTTTTAAGTATAATTTTAACTGAGCAGCTTTGTTTCTCTGTACAACGAACTTTAATGCCAATGGCTTCTGCCCAAGGTTAAAGACACCCACCCACTTCATCTGTGGTCCAGAGATCGGGATGAGCGGCAGCAGGAGACAGCCACGGAGAACCTGGCGCTGCGGGGAGGTGCCGCCCATCCAGAGCGTGGCCTCGATGGTGTAGACGTGTTTCCTTCCTCTGTGGCTTCCCGCCAGTGTCCACAGAGGCTCAGATGCCAGACCCCTCCACTAAGCCTGACTCCCCATGCCCAGGGGTGCAGTGTCAGGGCCACCAGCTGACAAGGACGCTGTACTTTCGAAGACCTTTCTGCTGATGAGTCTTCAGAGGACCCTGGGACGGGGCAGCAGGTACACAGAACCAGCTTCACAGGACGGGGACTGCGCTGCGCTGTGTGGCTGGTCTCTGTTGGATACGGCCATTACCACCTGTGTGTGGATGTACATGTGTGTACACATGCATGGAGAGGTCACAGGACAGCCTTAGGTGTCATCCTCAGGAATGCTGACCACCTGCTTTTGAGAAAGGGTCCTGCGCTGGCCTGGAGCTCACCAAGGAGGCGGGACTCGCTGGCCAGCAAACCCGAAGGATCCATCCAGATCCGCTTCTGATGCCCTGGGGTGACAAGTAGGTGCTTCCTGGAGGGCGAGGAAAGGCTTGTGAGTCTCATGGTGGCTCAAGAGCCTTCAGGAAAGCCTCACAAGGCCCCTTCCCTCCCTGGAACAACTTGCCAAGGGTCATACATGTGACAGGTGGCATATCTACCCAGAAGTTGCCTGGGGGACTTTGCAGTGGCCTAGCTGCTTGGGAGTCACCCATGCTCCCGTGAGTGACTCAGATCACCTCTTTGGTTCCCTGAGATGGACAGAATCCTTTCTTCGGTGTGGCAGCGGCATCTCTATTTGGGGTTGAGTCAACATTTCTTTGTCTCCCCAGAAAACGTCCTGCAAGACCCAGACACTATGACCTGTGGTCTTCCTGCCTTAGTCTGGGGAGTCTGAGGCCATCCATGCTATGCGGAGGGCAGACCACAGCCCTGGGGTCCGAATGCTCGACACAGCTTCTCTGTCCATGCCTGTGTACTCCAGGGGCTCTTGTTTTAGAGACACCAACTCCCACTCTGCCCACATTTTAGGAGACAGAATAGGGGACATTTGAAGTGGAACTTCAAAGCCCTGACCTTCAATATCCCAACTTGCACAGTAAATTTCTGATTAAGTTTCAAGCAGGGAGTTTTTTTTTTTTTTTTTAAGGAAATCATTTAAAGAATTTATACTGTCCATTAGTTCCGTTCTGTTTGGACGGTCTGCTCACAGTGACCTTCTCACATTTCCTGTCTCATCACAAGTGAGGCTGATTGCTAAGCTTCTCCTGTGTGACCTTGACAAGCCTGGGCACCTTCAGGTGTCTCACGTTTCTCCACCTGGAAAATGTGGCTGCCTGCTGCTGCTCTGGTCTGTTCAGGACTCGCTGGGCTGTGGTCATTTTTCTAAACTGCTGACAGAGGTGCAGGTGTCCATGGAGTGTCAGATGGCAAGTGGGTTCTGACTTCTGTCCCAGAGACGGGCTCTCTTCAGCTCTCCACCACTCTTGGTTGAGACAAACTCTGAACCCTCGTCTGCCCGAGCATGGCTTTCCTGTGGCCCTCCAAAACAGCACGAGGGTCCCAGGCTGAGGGAAAAGGAGCAAGGGGGCTGAGCTCCTGCAGTCATCGCTCTGCTTCCTGACTGTGGCTGCAGTGTGACCAGCTGTCTCACACTCCTGCTGCCTACTGCCATGATGTACCCCTAAAATGGAGAGCCAACTGCCATGATGTGCCCCTAAAATGGAGAGCCAACTGCCATGATGTGCCCCTAAAATGGAGAGCTAACTGCCATGATGTATCCCTAAAATGGAGAGCCAGAATACTTCCTTAAGTTGCTTTTGTCAGGTATTTCATCATAGCAATGGGAAAAGGAACTAGCCGAGATAGGAAGCAGAAAGAACAGGCTGAAACCAGGTATAACCTTCAAGGCCACTGCTACTGACCCACTTCCACCAGACAGGCTCTACCTCCTACAGGCTCCACGGGGGCCAAACTCGGGGTTCCTGTGTTTAACACATGAGCTTTTAGGAAGCATTTGGGTCCAAAGATGACAAGGTCCAAGGCCTTATTAGTCACAACAGAGGATGTTCACAAAATCAAATGCTCTCCTGTGAAATCCTGCCTTACCCGGAGCCCTCTACAAAATGGCTGTACTTACCCTGACCCGATGCTCTCAGCCAGACTTGAGGCACATGCGCATAGTTCACAGAGAAAGTCACCTGATTTGAGTATTTTTTTCTTGTCATAAATTATCATTCCAAGGTTGGAGAGGTGGTTCAGGGGCTAAGTGCTTCCTTGGCAAGCACAAGGGCCTGAGGGGGGCTGAGACTGGCAGAGTTCAAATCCCTAGATCCCGTGTAAACAGCTAAGTGTGGTCATGCACACCTGTGACCCCAGGCCTGCAGGGACCTGTGACACCAGAGACCAAAGAGGCATCAGAGCCCTGCAAGCCCCACAATCAGAAAAGAGATTCTGGCCCCAAACAAGCCTGGGCGGAAGAACACTGGAGAGGTACACAGGGCACCCTGCTCTGAGCACCCACCGCAGGCGAGCATGGGGCACCGTACCACATCACACACGCACACACACACGTGCATGTACTCTCTCTCTCTCTCTCTCTCACACACACACAAATCATTCCCATGTCCACTCTTGAATTATTAAATGCTTATCTACCTCGCCATCCAGTGATTGAGGAGTTCGCCTGGGGGCTACAGTTTGCTATCTGGGGGTCTCTCCCTCTCCAGGAAGAGTTCAGTCTACACCTGATCCTCTAACTCTCTCTTTCTCTCGGGTCCAGCACACACAGGTGCGGGTGCCATGGGCATCACTTTTATCTCACACTTCTGCTTCATCTTAGCCGTTTCTTACAAGGATTCCATTTGTGCGTGTGAAGTAGGGACACCTGGGTAGGGATGACGAATCTAGCCTTTCTTACCGCCTTTGCGGGCTGTGGCCAGGGGCCTTGCCCAAGCAGCGCCTCATCAGCTCACTTCAAAGCAAGAACAGGCCTTTTGAACAGCCTGACAAGATGGCCGAGCATCAGTGCTTCCCCCTCACCACGGTACAACGCTTCCAAGGGCCCTTGGAGACCTCGGGGAAACCCCAAGCCACTTCTCAAGGCTTTGATGTGCCCCATAACGAATCCACAGAGGGCATGGCACCCTGGTTCAAATTTAAGCCATCCTGTTTAATTTGAGCAAAACCCTCTTTACAGGATCTCTGAACAGTAACCACATCACAGGGCGGCTTTGAGTAGCTACAAACATCTGCGGAGCCTCCTGATAGAAGCCTGGGCTAATGGCCCCCAGGCCCACTCTAGACACGCAGATGTCTCTATAAAGGAGAGATTTTATTAGAAAGATGCTTCAGGTCTGGACTTTTTCTTTGCCTCTTGTTAAAGGGAAACTCAGCAACCTGCTGCAAGAAGGCATCTGTGTGTACCCTGCAGGATCAGATTGTTTCCTGGCTCCATCTGGTTTCCTGAGTGAGGGGCCCACTTTGTTCTTTCTGTCAGTTAGTAGAGTACCCCCAGAAGAGCCGACAGTGTGCGCACCGGACGGCTGTCCCCGGACGGCAGTATGTCTTCACATGCGCAGAGCTAGGTGTTAAAACACTTAGCCTCGGGTCAGCCTCTTCCCTGATTGCATGTGAGGAGGATCTCCAGCCCTTGCAACTGGGATTTCTTGTGCGTGTGTGTGTGTGTATATGTGTGTGTGTGTGTGTGTGCGTGTTTGCACGAGTGATGCATCCATATATACATATATGTCTGCATTGTGTGGGAACACAGTATGCGGGTATATATGGACGATGTGGCAGCTCAAGGATAATCTTGGGTGTCATGCCTTAGGGACTCTCAGTGACCTGGAGCTCTCCACTTAGGCTAGCTTGGGTATCCAGTGAGCCTGCGCACCCTCCAGTCTAGGCACTCCCATCACTGGGATTACAAACACACACAATGCCCAACATTCAACTTGGATATGAGGTACAAAATTCCAGTCCTCAGGCTGGCTAGAGAAGTACTTTACCCTCTGAGACATCTCCCCAGCCTTGCGGGCTCTCTCCAAGGCTGAAAACTTATCAACAATGACAGCCTACCCTGCTGCAGCCCAGAATGACTCTTCTCTAACAGGGGTCACAGGGCACTGAGAGACAATTTCTTCCATGATGTAGTTGTATGTAGTTCCTTCTCCTGTAAGTAGCCCGTCATGCATGCTCTTACAGGCACCCCTGATTTAACACATTGGTTTACCCAGCTAGACTCGAGTGGCATTGGTTCTTTGGTCTGTCTTTGAAACACTATCTAAGGAGATATTTGTTTGTGTCCCCAGGGAAAGCCCACACCAAAAAGGCTCCACGAAAATGGAAAGATGACTCCACAGTTAAATGAGCTGCCAAGTTCAAATTTCTAGAATCCATGTCAAACACGTGTTCCTGTGACCCCAGTCCTGCAGGGGAACAGAGACCCAGGTGTCACCAGAGCTCATGAAAAAATGGCAAGCTCTGGGATCAGTAAGAGACTTCAGCTCAAATAAGAATGGGTGAAAGAGTGATGGATCAGGACAGGAATATTCCTCTCCTACCTCTGCAGGGGAGCACGCCCCACCTCAGTGGAGTGCATGGGCAACACAGTGTACATGTGTACACTCCCCCACACACCACATCACAAACACACACAAGCAAAAAACATGGAGCATGATGATTTGTGACCGGCGACGTGCCCATCCACAGGTGTGGGGGAGAGCGAGCACGCTCCCAACCTCAGTGCTCTGAGTCGTCTAACCCACAGGACGTCTGACCTCACAAGGTGATGCCTGCCTGTGCCACACTACCTGGTCTTGTCCCTGCCAGCACCCACTGCGTGGAAGAGCATTGTCTCGCCTTTACCTTGCTGTTAATCCTCAGTAAATGACCCCTCCTTTCTTCATTGCACAGAGGGTGCAATATAGGACTGACACCAGCTTGATACACCCTGCGGGGACGTGGGCAGGACTGTCCCTGCTTGTCCTCTTCCCAGGCTTTCTGTCCACTCCAAGATCATTAAAACTCAGCGAGTCGGGTGTGCCCAGGACCCAGGCTGCAGCCGTAACTCATAAACAGGACCAGAAGAGTGAGGAGAAAGAATCAATGGTGTCACTTTCTGATCAAGCCATCCACGCAGAGAGGGTCTGGCCCAGGCCTCCCCAAGTGCTTCAGCGGGGCTTAGGTTGATGTCTGAGCTTCCTTATTTATTACTGAGATGACACCAAAATTTCCCAAGAAAAGCAAATGTCCTTGGGATTCAATCACTGCCCTGCTTAAGAAACAGAGAGAACACGTGGTTCATCATGGGACAAGCAAGACTTGCCCTCACTGCACAAAGATACAGTTAATTTCATTCATTCATTCATTCTGCACTTGATCTTAGACTAAAGGCTGGGGTGTGATCATTCATTCATTCTGTAACCAGACACATATGGAAATTTATTGTTAATGTTTTTTTTAAAAAATATTTATTTATTGGGGGGGGAAGACAGAGAAAAAAATGGGCTCACCAGAGTTTCTAGCCACTGTAAATGAACTCCAAAACATGCACCACATTGTGCATCTGGCTTATGTGGGTACTGGGGAGTTGAACCTGGGTCCTTAGTCTCCACTGGCAAGTACCTTAACCACTAAGTCATCTTGCCAGCCCAAGAATGGAAATTTAAAAGTCAGTTAAACATTTCTGGGGGCACAGGGAGAGGTTCAGAGCACGGTCTCAATTTAGCCCAGGCGCTACCTGGAACTCTGTAGTCCCTGGCTGGCCTTGAACTGACATTAACCTCCTACCTCTGCCTCCCGGGTGCCAGGATTAAAGGCGTGCGCCTCCAAGTCACCTACCAGCTGTAGTCCAAGTAATCAAGTGACTGCTGCTGAACAGAGACAGATTCCTTGGAGAATTAAAGCTCATGTTTCACTACTTCCAGAAAAGTTACAAATTCCTGGGGTCCACATTTATGCTTAGTTTCTAACCTCATCTCATATAGCAGAGGGTGCAATATAGGATAAATTGGCTTACAGTACTTAAGTTCTGTGTGGGGACTGGAGAGATGGCTCAGCAGTTGAAAGGTGCTTGCTTGCAGAGTCTGATGGCTCAAGTTCAATGCCCCAGTGCCCACATAGAGCTAGATGCACAAAGTGGCACATGTATCTGGAGTTTGTTTGCAGTAGATAGAGATCCTAGGGTATCCATAATCGCTCTATCTGTGCCTGCTTCTTTCTCCCTCTCTCTCAAATAAATATTTTTAAAATTCTGCGTTTGTGTGTGTATACACAAACATCTGTATGTGAGTGCAGGACAGGCGTGCCAGGGTGCATGTGGTATGGGTCCTCATCTTCCACCTTGTTTGAGACATAGTATGCCGTCGTTTGCCACTGAAGATGTCAGGTGTGGTAGTTTAGAGGTATGCCCCCTGTTGCAGTCAGGTTCACATTGTTGGCAGAGAACACCCTACCAAGAGCAGCTTGTAGGGGGAAAAATTATTTTGGCTTACAGACTCAAGGGAAAGCTCCATGATAGCCGGGAAAACAGTGGCATAAGCAGAGGGTGGACATTGACCCCTGGCAAACATAAGGTAGACAATAACAAGAGAGTGTGTCAGACTCTGAAACAGTCAGAAACTGGCTATAACACCCATAAGCCCGCTCCCAACAATACACCGCCTCCAGGAGGCTTTAATTCCCAAATCTCCATCAGCTGGGGACCTCGCATTCAGAACACCTGAGTTTATGTGGAACACCTGAATCAAGGCACCACACCCTCCATAGGCTCGGGTGTTTTATTAAAGCTTATAACTTGGCTCTCCAGCTGCCTGGCTGGAGAGAGAAGAATGAGAATGGGTGTGCCAGGATTTCTAGCCATTGCTAATGAACTCCAGATGCATGTTCCACTTTGTGCATCAGATTTGAAGTGGATACTTGGGTATTGAACCCAGGTCATTAGGCATTGCAGGCAAGCACCTTAATCATTGAGCTATGTTTCCAGCCCTCCTTTGCTAGGTTCATATACTTTAAAATGCAGCCTTATTTCATAGTCTTCTTGATATTTCTAGGGACTGAAATGTATTCCAGTGTTTCTCTAGTCAATGCCTACCTAGCTGCTACTGTGAGATGTTTGGAGATGGAGCCCTGGAAGGTAACTAAGGCTAAATGAGCCAGAAGGTAAGGGACCTTCCAGTCCAACTAGTGGAGGAGGAGGAAGCAGAGGAAGAGGAGGGAGAGGAGAGGGGCAGGGGAGAAAAGACAGAGAAGAAGATGATACTGACAGCTAGCAAGACGATTCTTTTTCTCCATTAGATGAATGACTAGGAGATGCAAGGAGGCATAGCAAGGCAGAAGTAAAAATTTATTGACAGAAAGGCTTCATCACATACAGGGAGGGTCCCCACATGGTTGCTGCTGGCTGTGGAAGGGGATCAGGTTTCCCTTGCTTTGGGATGACCCTTCCATTCCTCCACCCCATACCTGGATTGATCTTCAGGGAAACAGGCTCTGTTCCTGTGCTTTTCTAGGCTTGCTATTGGGACCCCCTGTTCCCACCTTGGTCCATGTCCTGTCTTGGCCCACACGGGAGGTAGGAGGGAAAAGATCCATGCCTGGTGCTTTCTTGAGGAAATGGAAGCCACGTGGGGGAGAGTCTGGAAGCCTAGGTGATATCCACCTGGAAATGGCATCAGAAGATCTGAGGTCTGGAGATCCTAGCCTGGGTGCTGGGGCCTGGTGTCCTCCTGCCCTCCCAGGGGGTTGACTACAAATCTCTGAGCCATTGGTCTCAAAGGGACCTACATACCTCTCTGTCTCCCCCTCTCTTTCTCCATGTATTCACTGGGAAAGCCTCACGAGCACACCATGTGAAGCCCCAGACTGTAGCTAGGAAGACAGCCCTCACCAGAGGCAGAGCTCTGCTGGACACTGGCCACGGCCTTCCCCGAACGGTGAGAAGTGGACGACTGAGGTGTGAGCCGCCTGGTCAGAGTAATCCAGGCAGCATCTTTGCTGCTTTTCTCATCTCTGTGAGTACCTGACAAGGAAGGAGCAAGCTGAAGGGAGGAGGGTTTCTTTTGGCTCATGGCTTCAGGGCAGGGACGGCGTGGTGGCTGGAACTCACGGCAGGCCTTGTCACACTTCTGGCCATCAGAAAGCCTAGAGAGAAACTGGCAGGAAGCAGGGGTGGGCTATAAAACCCCATCCCATTGCCCCACTTCTTGCAGCTATGCCTTACTTCCTCAAGGCTCCACAACCTCCCTAAATAGTTCTATCAACTGGGGGCTGAGGCTTCGAACACATGGGCCTATGTTTAAACCATCACAGCGCCTTCGCTGGGAACATTCTGTCATTTTTCTTCCTCCTGCGATGGGGAGGTGTGATAATGGAACCCGAGTACTGGGACGTAGAACATGTGAGGAAGCCAAGGGGGAGTGTGAACATGAAGCTGCTGCATTGTGTTTGCGCAATGGAGTTTTTTTTTCTCTCTCTCTCTTTCTCTCTGTCTATTCTCTTCCCATGGAACATTTCTTGTGGCCACAGCTATTCACAATAAGATGTAAGTAGGCCAACCCCCACACATAAATCATTGGAGCAGTTGTAGCCAACAACGTGAATCCTTCATTTAAATTTATGTCAGCATGTCAGAGCAGACCAGAGCCAGTGGCTGGGGATGTTCTTCATGGGAACTTCCACCGCCTCCAGCCCCAGCGCGAACACGGGCAAGGCGGGCCAGGCTCGCGGAGCCTTCCTTACCACGGCAAACAGAAGCCTGAAATCGCAAAGACACGACACGCGAGGGTTCCCCTGTCATGCCCATGGCATGTAGAAGGCACGGAGGAGGGAAGCCACCCACCTTGAGGCAGCTAGGAAGCAGAGAGAGCTAGAGATGTGGAAGGGACACAAAAAGACTGGGGACAAGGCATTCCCTTCAAAGGCGCCCTCCCCCAGCGGCCCACCTCCTCCAGCTGAGCTTCACCATTCATGCTTTCCATCACTTCCCATCAAAGCCATCCAACTGCAGAGCCACTGATGAGGTCATGGTTCACTCACTTCCTGAATGCTTGAGCCTTGGGAAGCTGGAGCTCTCCTATATGACAGAAGTCACCTTTTCTAGCAGCAGGAAGTTAGCAAAGAAAGGGAGGCAGGTTAGGGAGATGGCAAAGGAGGGGACAGAAGCCCCTCACCCTGGGACTGGATCCAACCAGGACTGTCTATGGAGATCCTGCTCAGGTTCCTAAAGACATCTCTAACAAGGTTTCCTCAGGGCCAGAATGAGTGTGGCCTGATCTTAACGGGGCTAACACTCCTCTCTCCCCCAAATCTCAGCCATGCACCTCGTAAAACCCCAGCATTCAGGAGGCAGAGGTAGGAGGCTCACTGTGAGTTTGTGGCCACTCTGAGACTACATAGTGAATTCCAGGTCAGCCTGAGCTAGAGTGAAAGCCTACCTTGAAAAACAAAACCTCACAATGTCATTTGTAAAAGGAAACTAAGATAAATGCATAAACCAGCTCACATATATATTTAATTTTTTAACTTTATTTAATTTGTAAACTTTGCTTAATCTTCATACCTAGTAGTAACTTATATCCTTTGAGCAATGTAACTCATAAGGTTACAGAATCACATATATATAATTACTATAAAGACACAGGGGCACAATTCTCCCTCCTTTCCAGCATGTGTAAAGCATGTGTGTTGTGGTGTGTGTGTAGTGTGTGCATGGGTGTGTGCTGATGCACATGCCCCATGTGCACACATGTGAAGGCCAGAGGAGAATGTCAGCTGTCTTCCTCCATTGCCTTCTGCTCTGTTTCCTAGAGACAGAATCTCTCACTGAACCTGCAGCCACTGCTTTTGGTCAGACTGACTGTCCAGTGAGCCCCAGCGAGTCTCTGGTCTCTTGGTAATTGTTCTCTTGACCAGTTTGCCATTCATTTTTCCTGGGTACATTTGAACTTCCTCAAGGAAATATGTCAATTTGTTTATTATTGCATGTTGTTCATCTATTCATTAGTATATTGTGATTTTATTTTTCCTCATTTTTTTTTTTTTCTTGGATGCCTACCAAATTGTCCGATATACTCAGAGCCAGAAAGTACTTCAATTTGAATTAGTGAATGGTGTAAACATAGTGCCCTTGGCAGTGGCAGAATATGAAATCCGCCCTCTCAACTCTGTTCTCAGAGGAGCACTCAGTGGTCCCTGGTTGAGTCCTCTGGGAATCTTTCTCTCTCCTAAGCCTGTGTCACGTTCCTTCTCCGTGGATGCAGCGTTCCATTCCTACAGTCCTCGAAACAGTGTTCCAGTTCCATGACCCCCCATACCGCCTAGTAGGTAAAAGGATCTTGGGAAATCTCTAAAATTTTTCGGAACAATAACAACTTAAATTCCTGTCCATTAAAAATTAAATAAAAAAAACGTGTTTCATCTGGGTGGAGGGAATTGAAGAGGAAGTTAGGCATCAAATAAACAACTGGATGTTACAAGTTTCCCAGAAACTTGGGAAACGCCTGTCCCAGAGAAGCAGAAATCACCCACGTGTTTTCACTAATTCTGTGTCCAGTAATTCTGAGCAAACCCTGATAGAAATAAATCCTCCCAGAGCAATGCTTTCCTGGGTGATGCTAGCCTGGCCACATCCATCCTGAGCATTGGAGTTGTGACACTGATAAAGTGGCCTTGTGGCAGCTCAGATGGTCACTTCACAATATAGAAGAGACCCTAAATTCAGACATTCTGAGGTCAACAATAGGTTCCTGAAAGGGCTGAGGAGATAGCTCACAGTCAGTAACGTGCTCTGCTAACATGCACGAGGGGACCCAAGTTCAATCCCCAGCACCCACATAAACCAGCCAGGTGTGATCTCCTGTCAAACACCTGTGGCACAGGGCAAGTGCAATCTGAGAAGCTTATTTTCCTCCATGTTTACAACTGTGGGCTGCACCTACTCAGTGGTGAGTTGCTCTCCGCCATCTTGTCTTCTCAAACCACGACCTTCACTGAGCGTGCCACACAGCCACGGCTTCCATGTGCCATACCCGCTCCTTCCGGAGAGACCCTCTGGGCTGCGACCCCCAAATAAATTCCCCACCCACTGTGTGTGGGGACTGTGGCATATGGGGAGCTTCCTTCTTTGCCCTCCTGCCTTCTTCAGCCCTTTATGTCTTGTCTATGTTTTTCTTTTCTGTTTTGTTTTGGGTTATTATTTTGTGAGTAAGGGGGTGTCACTCTAGCCCAGGGTGACCTGGAACTGGCTCTGTAGTCCCAACTGGCCTGGAACTTACAGTAATCCTTCTATCTCTGCCTCGCAAATTCGGGGATTAATGGCCTGTGCCATGATGTCCAGATTGGCTTTTCTTTTTTTTTTTTTTAAGCTATTTCACGAGGATGTGGACCTACTGTGAGACATTCCCGTCTCTTTTATGAACTTATGGGTGACGTGCTGCTCTGCCTGCTTCCATCATGCGGTGTTACCCTGTGTGTTTAGAGGAAGGGGCAGTCCAATGCCTCAACTCAACAACCAGGGTTTTGACCAAGTGCCATGCATCCCATCCTACAACCCAGGGTCCAGGCCACAGGCAGCTCGGCATGCACGGTGCCATGGATCGGTTTCTATGTCCCACAGCTAAGTTTCCTCTGATAGCATGAGCTGTCACTACTGCTACATATCACACCCCATTGCTTACCAATACAAACCCCGGTCACCAGGTGACAAGGATAGCCACAGAAGTTTCCATCCTGCATGGGGGCCATTCACAATAGAGAAAATAAGCTTGGTGACACCCTGTCTTTGGCTCCCGGCTGGTTATCTTAGATAGACAGAAGGCTTCTCTTTAAATCTTTTTTATTTTTATTTTTGTAATTAACTGACAACTTCCATATCTAGAGACAAGGTAACCATGATCATGAGAAACAAATCCTCCGCAGCTCCTAGCACCATCACAAACAAGGGTGTGCAAGCTGGGTCTGGTGGCTCATATTATAATACCAGTTACTTGAGAAGCTGCAGCAGGAAGATCGCAGGCTCAAGGACTGGACTATAGAGTGAGTTCAAGGTCAGCTTGGGCAATTTAATAAGACTATCTCAAAAGAAAAAGTAAGGGCTGGAGAGATGGCTTAGCGGTTAAGTGCTTGCCTGTGAAGCCTAAGGACCCCGGTTCGAGGCTTGGTTCCCCAGGTCCCACGTTAGCCAGATGCACAAGGGGGCGCATGCGTCTGGAGTTCATTTGCAGTGGCCGGAAGCCCTGGCGCGCCATTTCTCAATCTCTCTCTCTCTCTGTCTCTTTCTCTCTCTCTGTCACTCTCAAATAAATTAATAAAAAATGAACAACAACAACAAAAAAATTAAAAAAAAAAAGAAAAAGGAAAAGAAAGCTGGACATATAGCTTCGTGGCAGTGTACTTGTCTAACTCGAAAAAAGCCCCCAGTCTTGAGGCTAGTTAGATAGCTTGGTGATTAAAGGTACTTGTTTGCAATGCCTGACAGCCCAGGTTCAATTCTCCAGTACCCATGTAAAATTGGACCTACAAAGTGGCACATGAATCTGGAGTTAGTTTGCAGAGGAAAGAGGCCCTGGCATGTCCATATTATCTCTTTCTCTGTATGTGTGTGTGAGGGGGGTGGGGGATATGTGTCAAATAAAATAAGTATTTTTAAAAGCCCTAGGTCTTGGTTGGAGAGGTGGGTCAGTGGTTAAGGTGCTTGTTGCAAAGCCCAATGGCCCAGGTTTGATTCCCCAGCACCCACATAAAACCAGATGCTTAAAGTACTGCATGCATTTGGAGCTTGTTTGCTTTGGCTAGGTGCCCTGGTTCATTCTCTCTCTCTCTCTCTCTCTCTCTCTCTCTCCTTGCACATAAATAAATAAAATAGTTTTTTTAGGACAAACCCTTGGTCAATCCCCAGTGCCATGACGATATTTATTTTTTTTAATTATTTGTTTATTTGAGAGTGACAGACACAGAGAGAAAGGCAGATAGAGGGAGAGAGAGAGAATGGGCGCGCCAGGGCTTCCAGCCTCTGCAAACGAACTCCAGACGCGTGCGCCCCCTTGTGCATCTGGCTAACGTGGGACCTGGGGAACCGAGCCTTGAACCGGGGTCCTTAGGCTTCACAGGCAAGCGCTTAACCGCTAAGCCATCTCTCCAGCCCCCATGATGATATTTTTAAACGTTAGACTCCCACAGAACAATTTGAGCCTCTTGGACCCTTTGCTACCAGCAAACATGAAGCGGCTTCAAAACCTCAGAAGTGGGGCTGGAGAGATGGCTTAGCAGTTAAGCGCTTGCCTGTGAAGCCTAAGGACCCCGGTTCGAGGCTCGGTTCCCCAGGTCCCACGTTAGCTAGATGCACAAGGGGGTGCACGCGTCTGGAGTTCGTTTGCAGAGGCTGGAAGCCCTGGCGCGCCCATTCTCTCTCTCCCTCTATCTGCCTTTCTCTCTGTTTCTGTCACTCTCAAATAATAAATAAATAAATAAAATGAACAACAACAACAAAAGAAAACCTCAGAAGTGGCTCCCCATATGCATCAGTAAAACCCAAAAGTTAAGGCACTGAGAAATGTTTCTTCTGAGCAATAGAGAAAGTGAATGAGGGCGTGGGGAAACACTACAAGCTAATTTATTCCATTGAAGCAAAAAAAAAAAAAAAAAAAAACCACAAACATGTAAGTTTAGAAGTGCTACAAACAAAAAGCTATGGGGAGACTAAAGCAACTGCTGGGAAGTGGGCTCATCTTGATTTATTAAGTCACTGGATTTACTAATGAAACAGCTAGGCTGTGGCTGCTGTCATTACCGATGTTGAGAAGAGCACATTTAACTTGTTGGCAACCCAAAGCCAGTTAAAGTTGCTTTTTAAAAAATATTTTATTTGGGGTTGGAGAGATGGCTTAATGGCACTTGTCTGTAACGCTAAAGGACCCAGGTTCAATCCCCTAGGACTCACCGAAGCCAGATACACAAGGGGGCGCACGTGTCTGGAATTTGTTGGCAGTGGCTGGAGGCCCTGGTGTGCCCATTCTCTCTCTCTCTTGCTCCCTTTTTTCTCTCAAATAAATAATTAATTTAAAAATATTTTCTTTTTATTTATTTATTTGAGGGGTAAGAGGCAGTGAGAGAGGAAGGGAGGGAGGGAGAGAGAGAGAGAAAGACAGATGGGCACACCAGGGCATCCAGCCACCGCAAACAAACTTCAGACACATGTGCCACCTTGTGCATCTGGCTTATGTGGTTCCTGGGGAATCGAACATAGGTCCTTTGGCTTTGCAGGCAAGAGTCTTAATCACTAAGCCATATCTCCAGCTCCTAAAGTTGCTTTTTAAAGCCAACGAAACACTTAAGGATAATTGAGTACCAAAAGAGAAAAATCTAATTTGTATTTTAATTTTCTGCCGAGAGACTCTTCTCCGTCCTGTCCTCGGCTTATGCCTCTGCCACGCAGGTTTGCTCAGGATTGACCCGTGGTCTTGTTCCATTTCAATTCAGATTTTGCAGGTGGGAAGATGACTCAGAGGGTAATGAGTTTCCTGAGCAGCCAAGAGAACTGGCTTTAGATCCCCAGCACCCATTAAGATTGGTGTAACAGCATGCACCTGTAGTCCCTGTGGAGGGAGATGGAGACAGGAGGATTTGGCTAGCTAGCTTAGCCAAATCCTTAAGTTTCAGGTTCAGTGAGAGACCCTGTCTCCAGTGAAAGAGCGGGGAAGAGTACAGAGAAAGACAGCTGACATTGACCTCAGCCTTCCACATGCACACATGTGCACCTATGCACACTGAACACACACGTGCACACGCTACACAGGCATATTCATCTCCAAAGAAATAAATGAATGGATGCTGATGCCAATCTGGCAACATAAACAAGACATGCTGGTGTGATTCCAGGCGAGGCTACCTTCATGCCTCCTCACAGGGGACTTTGGGGCAACCCACAGACAGAAAAGCTCAAGCATGCATCACCAACAGGGTCTGGTGAGAGGCAGCTGCCTTTGAACTTGGGAATTCACCTGCAGAAGAGCCCAGGACTTGCACAGCTGTGGACATGAGGGTGCCCATCAACATGCCCCAGACCCTCAGCACTGGGTTCTCACCAGGTGCATGAGCACCTACTGGGGTCAGTTACACCAGGCCTGAAGTAAATGCTGGGCAGGTTCCATGACACATCTGTATCTCCAGAGCCTCCTGGTGCAGAGAGTGAGGCAGAAGACACAGTTAGGAGACAGGTGTGAGAAGGGCAACACACCCTCAGTCTCCTGGCTCCGATTCCCCTCTCTCACTGGCTGACACCTGAGAGAGAATGGTCCTCCGTTCTGAGAAATCACATCATGGCTAATGAACTCTGCCTCAGGTGCAGCCTCCTGGTGACCTATGGACAAGGAACAATCCTTTGAAGCACCTTTGATCTCCCCTGGCAGTCCCTTCTCCAGCTACAATCCTGCAGAATTTACCTTGAACTTTAAATTTTTAAAAAAATTTCTTCTTCAAGAACAGATGAATGAGTAAAAGGAATACACCAGTGAATATTTTCCCTAATATCAAACCTGGGCCATTGGGCTTTGCAAGCAAGACTCTCAGGTCACATCTATAGCCACTGCTCAGGCAGTTAAGTGCATTCCTTTCCTGATGCCTGCATTTGACTCTCTTCATGAGCGTCTCATCTTTCTGCTTAATCAAGAAATTTTCCCAATACATTAGATACTCAGTGCACTTAATATCTGACAAGAGGCAGTTTAAGGAAGGAAGGAGTTTATTCCAGCTCACAGTTTGAGGGGATCTCCTCCATCCTGGCTGGGAAAGCGTGGCGGCAGTGGCAAGACACCAGCTGATCACTGTATCTGAGGTCAGGAAGCAGGGGAAGCACAGGAAGTGGGGCCAGGCTATTATCTCAAAGCCTGCAGCCAGTGACTCACTCCCTCCAGCAAGGACCCACCTCCTTCAGATTCCACAGTCTTCACAAACAGCACCACCAGCTGGGGACCAAGTGTTCAACCACATGAACCTATTGGCAGTATTTCACATTCAAACCATAAGGCCATCTTTGCTTCATTCTGACTTGTTCTGAAGTTCTCGTCTGTGATGGATGTCAAGGACCTTGGGTGCACCTGAACAGCAGTCCCTATTCCTTTAAGTCTACATTTTCCCATGAGATTTAAACACTGCTTGTTAAGAGCATCATTACATGTCTGAAGAAATGCTTTGTGGGTCCATTTGTCCCCAGCAACTGTGTTGAGTCTCTGAAAACCATACTACTGATTAACTTTTAACTTTTTGTTTGTTTTTTAAGGTAGGGTCTCACTCTAGCCCAGGCTGACCTGGAATTCACTGTGCAGTCTCAGGGTAGCCCCAAACTCACAGTGATCCTCCTACCTCTGCCTCCCGAATGCTGGGATTAAAGGCATGCGCCACCACACCCGGCTGTACTGATTAACTTTTATGCCCACCCCTGCCATGACTCATCGTGGCGATCAGGTTTTCTGAACCCAAAACACAATTCTTTATGTGATACATGTTCAAAGAACAGCTTAAATTGTGACCAACCTGGGAAAGTCTGAGATGTTTAACAGACAAGTCTAGTGTATCCAAGAAGCCAATGCCATGTTTTGGGGAGCCCTGCCTTGGGGTTTCTGATTCTCTTTCTGTGTGTGGGCCCCTTCTCATAATGCTTCCTTCCTGGAGAGATCTTTCCCTACACAAGGGAGATTTTTCTCTCGCTTGGGCTTTCCTGCTTGCCTTCCCTCATAACCCTAATTCTCCCTAAAATAAATTTCATAAGTTACCCTTCCCATAAGTCTGCATTTTCAATTTCTTGTAATGTGGATAAGAACCCTATACTTAAGAGCTGCTGGTGTGGGAGTTCTAATCCCACAGAGTTCTCCTGCATCAGCATAAAGTACAACAGCCTTGGGCCGTGCTGGGCTCACCTGGGACTCTGCTAGTGGTAGACAGGACTCCTCAGGGCTAGCTCATTGTCACATGAGGAGTTCAGGGTCAGACAGCGCTGAGCATGAAGTAATTTTTGTGCGTTTTGTCAAGGCAGGGTCTCACGCTAGCCCAGGTTGACCTAGAGCTTACTCTGTACTCCCAGGCTGGCCTCAAACTTATGGTGATGCTTCTCCCTCGACTCCCGAGTGCTGGGACTAAAAGCGTGTGCGACCCACCGCCCCCGGTTTAAGAAGTTCTATTTTCTCGCTTTGTCCTTGTGGCCTCATCTGATGATGCAATGGCTCAGAAGTGTCCTGATAACGGCTATCATCTCAGAACAAGTGGACGCATTCTCCGAAGTATGATTTGGGTTTTTAGTTTTTTCTGGTGCATGTTTATATTTGTCCATCATCATCTTCCAGGCATTCAGTGTCAGACTGGAACTGCTGCTGGGCATGGTGGCACACACCTTTAATCTGAGCATCACGAGGCAGAGGTGGGGGTAACTGTGAGTTCAAGACCAGCCTGGGACTACAGAGTGAGTTCCAGGTCAGCCTGGAACTAGAGTGAGACCTTAAGAAAAAAGAAGAAGAAAAAAACACGATCACACAAACAGAAAATCAGATTAGGACTGTCCAGGTGTCATGGACGGAGCAGCTATCCAATTCTCAGCCTTTCCAGTCACTGGGGGCTTGGTAGATGAGTGCATGGTAAAATGCTCACTGTGCAAGTGTGAGCACCTAAGTTTGGATCCTCAGGACCCATGTAAATGCCAAGTGAGTGTGGTCACCTGCCTGTAATCCCAGCTCTCGGGAGATAGAGAGAGAAAGGATCCTTGGGACAAGCTGGTTAGCTACACTAGCTGAATTTGCAAGCACTAGGTTTAAATATCTAAATAAATAAGGTGGAGAGTGACTAGCAAGTCCCTTGACTTTAAACTCCAGCCTCTATATGCATACATACACAGGCAATTATTTGACAATCCCAACCCTCTGTAAACAATCTCATTTTGTCATATATATATATATATATATATATATACACACACACACGTGTGTGTGTGTACATAATATATACATATATATGTATATGTGTGTATGTATGTGTATAGATAGATATCCTCATTAGCTCTGTGCCTCTAGCAAACCTTGCCTAATAAAGAGTAAGACCTGGGGGATGAGAAAGGAAACCTTTGTGATGAGAAAGAGAGGAGGTCTGGTCAACACTGACATCTTGATCCAGGCCCCGAAGCACACATAGAGTCTTGGCTGATCATCCCTCTATAAACTAGCATCACCGTAATTTTGTTGTTGGTATCCATTTGCTCCGTGAACATCTTCTCTCCTGTTACACCAGCCACAAGAAAACTCAGCTCAGCCCAGATGGACGCTAAAGGTATTCCAACTTAGTAAAATCTGAGTCACATGCTTGTGGTGCTGAGAACTCAGAAAATAAAACCCTGGGGACCAGGGGTGGATAGCGGGGACTCAAGTCAGGTGAGCCAAGCTGGAGAGGGATTAGACTGGGGTGTGGGCTGACCTGTGTCAAGGTGAGAAGAAGTGACATACAGGAAATGACCCCGAAAACAGGCAGTACAAGTCCCCCCTCTTCTCTGGGAAGAGTGACTAATAATTGCATCCCTTTTCAATGGGATACCCAAATGTCACTTTAAACTACAATGAACTGGCCACCTCGTCTCCTTTCTTTTCTGTGGACTTACTCAAAATTTCTACCTCCTTTAGAGCTGACCTGATGTACATGCCATTTTTTAAGATACTCCACAAAATCTGATTAAAAATACAGATCGCAAACTCAAGTTCCAAACAAGGCTGGGGAGGTACTATAGATGGATACAGTTGCCAAATTCACTTCAGAAAAGCATGCTGTGTTCTCTTAGCATTCTGCTTGCAGATTAAACAAGCAAGATGTGAAGGTGGCTCGTCCCTCATCTTCAGTGTCGCCAGCAGTGCCTGTGTGGCGACAGATGGACCCTGGGCTCAGAGCTGCCTGATGAGGGCAGAGTTAGCACCCTTGGGGACCTCCACTCCTATCAGATGTCATTCTGGTGGCTCACGCCTGCCTTTGCAGCTTGTAGGAATCTGGATCCAAGTTGACCAGGCTTTCTCAGTCTTTGAAATAAGCTGGAGTTTAGAAATGTTGAATAAAGCCTGCTTTGAAATATTGATGTGCTATGGAATGGTTTTTAATAACATAATGTTGTCTAACTGCATGGGCTCTTCTTAGAGGTCATGTTTAGCCTCGAGCTACCTGCCTTTATGATATGAAATAAGCCACACATCACTTATAAATCCACTCATCCTAACCCCCAAGTTGTGATGTTGGCATCTAAACGTTGTAAGTCCTCTCTGGACAGCTGCTGCTTTGCAGAAAGGGTCCTTGCAGCAGTCTTGAGGAAGTGAAGCCACCGTCCTTACACTGCCCTGGGCAGTCCCTGTTGTGCGACTTCCCCCAGGGACAACTGTCCACACACCTACAACCCTGACACACACTCGCACCTTCAAACTTCTGTTCCTTCTCTTGCCAGGGAAGGAACAACAGGCCATGCAGTGGACTTGCCATCTTGTGAGGGGGAGGGTGCCCTCCCCCACCACCTTCTGCTCCCCTAAGTATCCCCAGAGAGTCCTGCCCAGGTAGGGGCAGCCCTACCCCAGGTGGGTGCCATCCTCCTCCAGAGAACAAGGAACATTGTGTTTCCTGGCAGCGGCCCAGAGAGGTGTCTGAACAAGCCCAAGTTAATGGCTGGCAGTCTGCAGAGAAATGACCTGGGGGTAGTGCAGTTGGTGTAGTGAGTCGTATCTGGCTATCTAAGAATGCTGGTGGGAGAGCAGGCAGACAAACGGAAAATGTTGCCTTTGAACAGCCCAAAAGATCTCGTGTTGAGATGATCTGGAGCCAGTGAAGAGTACAGTGGTGGAGGCCATCGCCATTGTCCTCTGGGCATGGGCTTGCTCAGCTGATGGGCTGATGCGACGGGCTGAGCACTTGCAGGTGCTTTGTACAAACAGTCTTTAAAAATTCATTGCAGGGCTGGAGAGATGGCTTAGCAGTTAAGCACTTGCCTGTGAAGCCTAAGGACCCCGGTTCGAGGCTCAATTCCCCAGGACCCACGTTAGCCAGATGCACAAGGGGGCGCACGTGTCTGGAGTTCGTTTGCAGTGGCTGGAGGCCCTGCCGTGCCCATTCTCTCTCTCTCTCTCTCTCTCTCCATCTGCTTCTTTCTCTCTCTGTCTGTCGTTCTCAAATAAATAAATAAAAATAAACAAAAAATTTTAAAAATTCATTGCATGCTGGAAAGAAGTAGCTGGAGTACTGAGTAACATCTCGATCACACCTTCCAAGGCTCAGGGTCTAATGCGGAAGAGGTGGCAGAAAGAATGTAAGATCCAAAGGAAGGGTAAGACTCTGTACAACATGCTCCCTCCAGACATAAAGTGGCCTGGATATCCATGACCTCACAGTGCCTGACACTACCTACCCAAGGCCATCATAAGAGGAGGAAAAGACCATGACATCAAAATAAAAGAAAGACTGATTGAGATGGGGAGGGGATATGATGGAGAATGGAATTTCAAAGGGGAAAGTGTGGGGGGGTATTATCATGGGATAATTTTTATAATCATGGAAAATGTTAATAAAAATTGAGAAAAAAGTAAAAAATAAAATAAAATAAATTCATTGCAAAGAGTATATTGCCACCGAAAGGGTTTGCTCAGGGTACCATATCTGAGCTGTGCATCATGAATAGGAGCCAGCAGTTACGTCTTGATGATTTGCAAGTCAGTCAAATGGTATCTAGAAAACAGGGCCAGTGTCTTGGGGAAAAGGTCAACCCATGCCTGCACCCACATGTCACCGTGTTTGCATGCAGCTGGAATCTTCAACCACCATCATGGTGTTGGTTTAGAAGGGTCTACAGTGTGGCTATCATCACAGGAGGACAAAGGAGGCCCAGAGCCTTCCACGCACACACCACCCCATGACCTCCTCCCATGACCAGGGCAGACAATTGCTCGTGATTTGTTAGCCTTCTATTCCCCTCACACTCAGCCATCCTTCTTCAGTCTCCACAGAGCTCATTCTCAAATTCATTCCTGCCAAACAAGACCTTCTCTCGGTGTCTTGACACGAGACACTTTCCTTCACTGGAAACAGATGAAGGTACCTGTCATGCCAGGGACTGGCGATGACCTAAGGCTCAAACATCCCAGGGTCTGTCAAAGTTAGTGAAGGCTTTCACATGGGGAGTTTGCACTTTCTGCTGTGCTGAGTGGAAAAGTGAGCAACTGACAAAGGATGAACAGCAACCTCAGCTTTCCCACTGTTCCTTGACAGGAACCAGAAAGGCCTTGGAATCAGCTTTAACCTGGGACAGACTTCCAACCCAGTCTGGCTTTATGCCTGGTTTTAGGGTACAAGCTTGTGTATCTGTACACACACACACACACACACACACACACACACACGTATACACAAGCACAGAACACATGTACCACACACACCCCTCACACACACATTCAACACAAAGGACATACAATGCATGCAACACACACACAAACACATGTACACACAGCTATTCATTTGTCGGGTGCTTGCTAAATACGGATAAAACGAAACAACCTCATAGAGCTCTCAAATACATATTTAACTGGCAAACCAATCACACAGCACTTACACTTGAGCAATGCAAGAGGCGATCTTAAACATGCCGAGTATTTGCACAGTGCTGTGCTGTGATCCACTGCGGGCCATTAGGAAAATGTGTCAGTCTTTGAACTGGTAGAGCTGACAGGCTATATCATCCAGGGCTTGACCAGAGGCAGTGCCAGAAAAAGAGATCAACAGATGTCTAGACAGCTGTAGCTGGATAACTGTGTGCAGGTGGATGGAGATGGGGGGCACTATAAGGAATTTTCTGAGAAGTGATGGGCATGTCGGAAGGGAAGCATGGCCCACCAGCCACCATGCTAGCCTAGAGCCCACTGATCAGCAGCTCCTTTCACATCCGCAGTCTCTTCATAGAAGCCCTGGGGAAGAGGTGTGTGCATGACACACAATGCCCGCTGCTTTCTGCTCCCATGACATCTGACCTGCCTTTCCTCTTTCAGTCAAGGGGGTTCTGGGAAATGTAGTTTAGCCAAGCAATGGGACATGAAGCTGCTATAAGAGCATAAGATTCTCTTGGTTTCTTTCTCTCCCCCCCCTTCACACACACACACACACACACACACACACACACACTATCTAAATTCAGAAATTGCACTAGCAAAGGGGCCTCAAAATGTCTAAGTGCCTGGCATGTACAAGAGATGAGCGTGTGCACACAAGTGCGCACCTATGATCTGGTATCTACTGGTCCTTACTTGAGCATCGGTGGCCTCAGTTGGCAGCTGAAGGCTCCAGTGCTTCTGTGCCGCCATGGACACTCCCTGAACTTCCTGTAGACCATCCAGGATCTTCGTCCACAGGGAGCCTGTGATTACCATTTTGAACAACTACCACCAACAAAATACATGGTCAAAATAAGAAAGATAGCCACAATGGCCCACTAAGCTTAGTCCAACCTAATGCAGCATGATATTTTCTGGGGCTGAGAAAGTAACTCAGTGGATAGAGTGATTATTTTGCATGTATAAAGCCCCAAGTTCAATCCCTAGCACTAGGTAAACCAGTCACAGTGGTGGATATCTGTAACCCCAGCCCTTGGGAGGCAGAAGCAGGAGGATCAGGAGTTTCAAGTCATCCTCAGCTACACAAAGCAAGTTGGAAGGACGCCTGGGCTTCGTGAGACCCTGTCTGCTGTTCCTGTTTGGGTACATCCTATTTATCT
Organism: Jaculus jaculus; assembly: GCF_020740685.1. Classification (NCBI taxonomy): domain Eukaryota; kingdom Metazoa; phylum Chordata; class Mammalia; order Rodentia; family Dipodidae; genus Jaculus; species Jaculus jaculus. The sequence goes on along the minus strand of NC_059106.1, from coordinate 10,738,938 downwards.
TGATTTTGTTTTTCTGGCCAGCCAGGGCTGGTCTGCTTTTCTTCCATCCACAGGCCCCTGCTTTTATTAGGAAGTTGTCCCTGCAGCCTGCACTCAGACCAACAGGGAATTCTGGGTGCTCCCACACAGGCTGCACTGCATGTAGAAGGGGAAAAGACATACAGCCTTTCTTGGGTGATTAAACTCAGCCAAGTCACAGAACTCAAGCCACCCATCACAAAGGCTCTGGGGGAGCAAGGACAGAGCCACCAGGACGTCTTGTGGTGACAATGGATTAGACGTGGGGAGTGCTCTCCACGGGGCACGACAGGCCTCTCTCCGTGGCCTGCTTGCTTGTTCTTGGAGCTCACCCAGGGGCTTGTTAAGTGTCTGTTTGTCCAGAGGCCTGGCACTGTGTCTGTTTGTCCAGAGGCCTGGAACTTCTGGTAGATGTGGTCCCAGCTGCAAGGCTACAAAAAGACGCAGGAAGGGCAAGGTGCCTGCTGGTGGCTGTGCCTGTCAGCTGTGCCAGAATCAACAAGGATGAGCTCAGCCATGCCGGCTTGTTTCCAGCATGCATCTCCCTGTGTGCGTGTGAGAGAGAGAGAGAGAGAGAGAGAGAGAGAGAGAGGGAGAGGGAGGGAGGGAGAGAGAGAGAGAGAGAGAGAGAGAGAGGTGCATTTTCATATGTGAATGTGGGTACATTGCTTCATGGTGCACAGGAGGTCAGAGAACAATTTGGGGAGGCAGCCCCTGCGTTCCACCTTGTTTGAGGCAGGATCTCTCATTCTTGTTCACTTCACATCCTCCAGCCTGGTAGCATGTTTCAGTGGATTTCATATATGCATTAGACAGGCATGAAATAGAGGCAACATGTTGCAGTGGATTTCATATATGCATTAGACAGGGATGGAGGAGAGGTAGCATGTTGCAGTGGATTTCATATGTGCATTAGACAGGGATGGAAGAGAGGTAACATGTTGCAGTGGATTTCATATATGCATTAGACAGGCATGAAATAGAGGCAACATGTTGCAGTGGATTTCATATATGCATTAGACAGGGATGGAGGAGAGGTAGCATGTTGCAGTGGATTTCATATGTGCATTAGACAGGATGAACATGTTGCAGTGGATTTCATATGTGCATTAGACAGGGATGGCGGAGAGGTAGCATGTTGCAGTGGATTTCATATGTGCATTAGACAGGATGAACATGTTGCAGTGGATTTCATATGTGCATTAAACAGGGATGAGAGAGAGGCAGCATGTTGCAGTGGATTTCATATGTGCATTAGACAGGCATGAAATAGAGGTAACATGTTTCAGTGGATTTCATATGTGCATTAGACAGGATGAACATGTTGCAGTGGATTTCATATGTGCATTAGACAGGGATGGAGAAGAGGTAACATGTTTTAGTGGATTTCATATATGCATTAGACAGGCATGAAATAGAGGTAACATGTTGCAGTGGATTTCATATGTGCATTAGACAGGCATGAAATAGAGGTGACATGTTGCAGTGGATTTCATATGTGCATTAGACAGGATGAACATGTTGCAGTGGATTTCATATGTGCATTAGACAGGGATGGAGGAGAGGCAGCAGGTTGCAGCTTTGGCCACATTGGGGTCCACAGGACAGAGCCTGTCCCAGCCATCAGTCAGCCTGGGTCCCAGCAGCAGGAAGTCATTTCAGAGCAGTTTTCTGATACATATCCAGATATTCTGATTTGCGTTTGAGGAACCCAGGAATGTCCATTTTCACTAGCATTACACCATGTGGTTCCAATGAGGGTGGCTTAGTAAAACTAGTCAAAAATAAGAGCTCAGCATGTGAGCACTGACTGGGATCTTGGAAAGCTGTTTTTAATTTCAGACATAGTATTAAACTTGAGCAGGAGAGGGCAGGACCCCTGGAAGCAGTCCATAACTCTGACTGAACACACACAACACGAGCCAGATGGACTGGCTTATGCTGTATCACATGGCAGAACTCAATATCATTTGCAAAAGAGTCTCTGTAGCAGCTACCTTCTCGTTGTTGGAGCAATTCACAGCACCAGAAGCCATTTATGGGAGGAAAAGGCTTATTTGGAGCTCACGGCTCTGAGGGGAAGTTTCATCATGGTGCAGGAAGCCTGGCAGCTCAGAGGCTGGGCGGCACATCTTGCGACAGAAGCTGAGAGATAGCAGCAAGAGCGACCAAGCCCTGGCGAGGGGTCTTGGGCTATAACACTGTAAGGTCCACCCTAAGCAACACACCTCCTCCAATAAGGCTGCACACTCAAACGACCACCAGCTGCGGATTGAATAGGAGGCTTGATTGCAAACACACGAGGCTGTGGCAGGGCGGGGGGAGGGGTGGGCACCTCATATTCAAACTACCATACTCGTTTAATTAATTTATATTTTCAAAGTAAATCCCAGTCAAAATCTAATACTTTTTTTTTTTTGTTTTCTAGAGAAGGGAAACATCCTGAAATATAAAACTGTAATAACGCTGAATAAGGTGGCAAGGTATTGGCAAAATAATGGACAACGGCATCAGTGAGAGTGAGAAATGTGTGAGAAAGGTGAGGAGAGAGAGTGGCAGACACAGAAGGGACATCTGACCCTAAAGTTATGACGGGGACAGGAAGACAGCTCGGTTCGTAAAGTGCTTGTCATGCGAGTGTGGGGATCTGAGCTCAATCCTCACTATCTTTGTAAAAACTGGGCATAGCAGTACAAGCCTGTAACCCCAACTCTCAGGAGGCAGAGACAGGAGGATCCCCAGGACAAGCTGGCTAGCTTATCTAGCTGGGTGGGTGAGCTCTGGGTCAAGCACAAGACCCTGCCTCAAAAAATAAGGTGGAGGGACTGGGGAGATGGCTCAGTGGTTTAAGGTACTTGCTTGCAAAGCCTTCTAGTCCTGGTTTGATTCCCCAGTACCCAAGTAAAGCCAGAGGTACAAAGTAGGGCATTTGTCTGCAGTTTGTCACAGCAGGAGCTACTTACGTGCCCACTCTCTCATTAAAAATAAGTAAGTAAACAAATGTGGAAAGAGATTGAGGAAGACACCTAATGTCAGCCTCTGACCGCCACATGCATGCACGTACCCCCCCACATGTCTACCCACAGAGAACAGGTATGCACACTTGCATGCATACCACACACACATATATGCAGGGAAAAATAAAGTGACAAAGAGATGCAATTGATGGTGATACAGGTGAGATGAAGAGCCTTTTCCTTACATCCAAGGCATGGTGTTGCAGAGACTTTTAATGGATTATATAAATTAGCGAGGGAAACTGGCCTGGGGCCACTGGTCCTCCCTGTGGGCATGTGCAAAGATGGACACATTACAGACATGCGGCCTGAGGTGCCCCTCAGGTCACTCAGTGTTACCTGGTGAACAGCCAGTGCTGGCTGGAGAGGAGCAACTGCAGCCAGCCTCCGAAAAGCGCCTTCTCTCAGCTGTGAGAGAGGATGCACGATGCGGTGGCCACTTCGTGTTGCCGGGACCAAACACCCAGACACAAGGGGCTTATGGGAAGAAAGGGCTTACGCTGGCTTGCAGTCTCAAGGGGAAGCTTCCTCATGGTAGAGGAAAGCATGGCATGTGCAGAGAGGCTGGACAGAGCTTCTGCCACAGCAGGTGGAAAATAGCAGCAAGAGTGAGCCAAGCTCTAGCAACGGGGAGCTGGCTGTAACACCCCTGAGCTCGTCCCCAACAAGGATTCACCTCCCAAATTGCCATCAGCTGGGTCCAAACATTCAAAGCACATGAGTTTGTGGGGGCCAACTGATTCAGACCTCCACAAGGGGAGCAGGCTACAGGTAAATAGGAAATTCTCCAATCTGCACTGAGCTCTCCCTCACAGCTGAGCTGTCCTTGAACTCTTGGCCCTCCCCTCTTTACCCCTCCCCAGTGCTGCAAGATCCCTTAATCACCTCTGAACACCATAGTATTCACAGTCAGGCTTAAATTTTAAGTATATGTCCCTGTGAGGGACATATGAAACCTTTATCTAAACTGTAACACTAAGCTTGGGAGTTTATATAGTCCTTTTTATCATAGGTGTGTATGTGTATAAAACAGCTTCCTTCATGGCTTTCTACAAAGAAAAGAATTCCAATGTCCCAGATGAGTGGTATTATTATTTATAGTGATGTTATTTTTGAAACAAGATCTCACCGTGAGGCTAGGGCTGGATTCGAACTCACAGTCTCTTGCCTCCGCACCCCAAGGACCAGGATTACATACATGTGCATGCCACCATGGCCAGCTTTACAGAAGTGCTGAGGAACATATGACAGCCTGAAATTGGATGGTGAGCAATGCTGTGTAGAATAGCAAAGGGTGCCGAACAGGTGGCTCAGTGGTTAAAGGCACTTGCCTGCAAAGCCTGCTGGCTCTGGTTCGATTCTCCAATATCCATAAAGATCCAGATGCACAAAGTGGCACATGCCATCGGGAGTTTGTTTGCAATGGCTAGAGGCCCTGGTGTGCCCATATACCCCTTTTTCTTTCTCTCCAGATAAATTTAAAAAAATATTTTAGAGAAGCAAAGGGCTATGACCTCTAAGTGTACCCAGATGGTCTGGATGTGCATTTGGAATGGCCTTTCATAAGATAGATAGACAAGGAAACTACTACAATGACACGCAAGAAGCCTGGCGCACCAGGCACAAATGCCGCTATTGGTGAATAAGACAGCGACTCAACTGTTCCTCATTCCACAAAGATGATCTGAGAGAATGGAGTGGCTAGATGTCCATGTTTTTTGACTAATGACATGATGGCATATATCTTGTGAGGTGAATATTTGCTCTACTTAACTTCATTAAAGTGTCTGTGTGAAACATGAACGACTCTGGGACACAGACAGCTTGGCGATAGCAGCACACTGTTAAATCGGTTTATTCAAGGACGGACACCCACAGTAAATGTACAAGGGCGTTTCCAGTGCTGTCAGAAGCTTGTGGGACTTCACTTACAAAGGAAGCATTAATGACCTGCAGATTTTTTCCTGGGTCTAGACTAGGAAGACGGAAGAAGAGTAGGAGGACGTGGTGCGTAATGGTCTTCAGAGGTCCTGTCGGCAAGAGGAAACCCGCCCGGCTCCCAGGTCTGCACGGAGGGAACCGTGCGTCTTTCTTTCCCACCTTGGACAGGTGCAAGGCTCCATAGCCTGAAGCCTGCCATGCCCTTCGCTCTTGCCCTTGTCCACTTGGGCCCTGTTTCCTCTGGTATAATCTGTTTCTGTGTGTGTATACACATGTGTGCACATGCATATGTACGTATGCATGTTCACATGGATGTAGATGCCGGCGCACCTCAGACCCTGACACTGAGTGTCTTCCTCAATAGCATCCCATTGTATTTAGTGAGACAAGGTCTCTCACATAACCTAACCCTCTTCAACCCAGGGCTTGCCCATGTGGCTAGTCTAGCTGGCCAGCTTGCCTCAGGGATGCCCTGTCACCACCTCTCAAGCACTGGAATCACAGGTGGGCTCCCATGCCCACCTGGCATGTATGTGGATGCTTAGAATTCAAACTGACCCTTGTGTTTGCACAGCAAGCTTTCCATCCACTGAGCCATCTCCTCAGTCCCATGATCTCTGCTCTTTGTCCACACGGTTCCCACAGGCCACATCGCTCGCTGTTCTATTCCCCAGCATGTCGGTTTTCAACTCTTCCTGGAATGGCAGTTACCCGGAGAGGCTGGAGGACATAGCTGGCCTCTTCTCCATTCCCCAAGAGGCTAAGTTAATTGCCACAGAGTGGACCCTGGGTGCTGAAAGCTGCAAACACTCCCCAGGGAATGGGTGCCTGCGGTGAAGTCTGGAGGGCGTGTGCGTGTGGCTGAGCCCAGGTGGTGGGAGGCCCTGACCCGCACAGAGCAGCTGCAGCATTCTTGTCGGAGTGTAATCGCCTTCCCAGTGGCATTTCAAAGCATTTCCTGCACTATTGGCAAACATCCTCAAATCTTTCCCAATAGAACAAAACCAGAAAATTACAAAATTACAATCTTTTAGGATTATTCAGTAATTTCCATTGTGATTAGGGTACAATTGTTCAATTTTTGTATGAAATAAACAGTACATTTCTGAATCCTTTATTTAAGAGTGAACATGCCTATTCAATACATTGCACGAAGTACCTAATTCTATAGTAACTGTTACTTTCTTAACTAACCTCAAATTATATGTTAAGATCAAATTTTCACAGCTCTATTTACAGTCCTCTATTGTATTATATTATTCTGTTTCACACTGTCTTCCTCCCTCTTTTCTGCCATTTTTAGACATTTCCCTTTAAAATTGCTTGAAAAAATAAAAAAAAAAGAGTTCCTGGACATAACCTGCTCTTACTCCAACTAGTCTAAGACAGTCTTTTTGCTAACTCTAATTTTGGGTTGTTTTCTGCCGTTCAAGTTATTGATATTCTCTTAGAAGGGGTCCAAGAAGGAATGAGGCAGAAGAATTCCAGAATATTCAGGCTTTTGGGGAGAACTGAGTAGCTAGAAGAGGTGGCCCAGACTGCCTGAGAGCTTAGTCTTCAATTTGGAGTTGGGATGAAAGAGAAATGATGGCTTACCGAGATTCCCTGGGAGACAGTGTGGCAGTCACCTACTCAGCTGGAAGGAGCTTATGGGAGGAAAGGGTTTGTTTCAGGCTTACAGTTTCCAGGGAAAGCTTCATCGTGTTGGAGGAAGCAGGCTCACTTCAAATGTCCTCAGCAGAGATAGAAAGCAAGCACCAGCAAGTGCTCTGAACACTCAGGGCTGGACTCCGTTCCCAGGTCAGCCACTGGGGACACACTTCCTCCAGCAGCCCTCCACCTCCCAAAGACTCTACTAGGTGGAGACTAAGTAGGAAACGAAGCAGAAGATGCCTGAGACTATGGGGACATTACATTCAAACAACCATAGAGCAGTCCCTGACCACAGCCCTGCTCTCGTGGCTCAGAGCTGCCTGGACTGGAGCGTCTCTCGGACTGAGTGCGGGTGGGTGAGCTGAGAGGCAGGGAGCAGCCATGCCCGGTTCCACCAGACTGGCTGCGCTTACTGGCCGTGTCAGCAGACTTTGCCTCATTTGCCACATGGCATTGGGAATTTTCAGAGACTGAAAACTCTGTAACTGTGAACAAAGTCCTTTTTCCCATAAGTTGTTTTGTCATATTCTGCCCCAACAATACAGAAATAATTACCACAAACAACAAATTTTCTTGTCCTGAGAACTTCAAGTGGTCTTGGAAGTTAAGGACATGTCTTCAGTGACCCAAGGACCTCCTTCGGGCTCCATCTTTTCAAATTCTGTCACCTCATTCATCATCAGTACACGGGGACATGAAGTGCTGAGGAGACACAATTAGACCCTATCCAAACCACAGCATTTCTCACCAATAAAACCAAATGATGAGTGACACATGTTCCGTGCAACATGGACTAGCCTCTGAGACACCATGCTGAGCGCAAGAAGCCCAGCACGAAAGCCAGCCCACGGGATGACTGCACTTATATACAGTCTTCAGTGGACAAAATAATGAAGCCAGATCAGGCTCTGCTAGGGAGGGGACTGAAAAGGCTGATGGGAAAAGGGTGGAGAACATGGGCATGATGGGAACTCTCTATGGGCTGGTAGGGTGAATGAATGAACTCTAGACAATATCTGTGCACTTCACTGCTATTAGATTACACCTTCATTTAAAAAATCATTAAAAACGAAATAAAACTTTATCTGCAGTAGCAATGCAGATTCAGAAATTCAGAGATCCCCAAGGTTAGTCTTGTTCTCATGGAAAGGCACTCCACCCATCATTTCCTAGCCCACATCCAAAGACACAAGAAAACAGAGGGAGAGATAGAGAGAGCAAGAAGGGAACAGGGGGTAGGGAAGGAAGTAAAAGAGAGATGTAAGGAGGAAGAAAGGAAGGGAGGGAGGAAGGAAAAAGCGAAGAGATGTAGGGAGAAAGAAAGGAATAAAAGAAAAGATATAGGGAGGAAGGAAAACAGAAAATGAGAGATGGGTGGAGGAAGAAAAGGAGAGATGAAGAGAGGAAGATAAGAAGGAAGGAAAGGAGAGGTGTACGGAGGAAGGAAAGAAGGAAAGGAGGGGGAGATGGAGGGAGGGAGGAGGAAAGGGCAGCCAAGAAGAAGGAGAGAACAAAGAAAGACTAGGAAATGCAAAAAGGACCACTGTCCATTAAAGCCTACAGGACCCAACTGAACAGTGCTGGAGAATTGCTCTTTGTGGATGCAGCACACATTTTGGGACCTGAAATATAGAAGTAACAGGACCCAGAGCGGACCTGTCACTCTGCTAAGATGCCCCTGGCAAGTTGTGCCAACAGAAATTACTCAGCCAAAGTCCTGGAAGAGTTTAGATAATGTCTCGAGGGTCCACAGCTGCATACTGGCCCTTTTATACTGTGCCATGAGACCTCTACTTAATTACGTGGTTCTTTTTCTAGAAGTGCACTATAGAGAAAGAGCTTTATTTTTAGCTCGTTTGATGGGAATGAGAATTAAGCCCGTTTTGACAGCTCTCCAAGCTAACACTTGAGCAATCCGGGTATCATTTCTTCTGACTTGCCCCAGCAACAATAAATACTAACAATAGTGACAGGTCAGAAGATGAGGACCTCACTCGACGAATTAGGAGACACAGTCCACTGCGGAAACTATAAGCCCATGTATTATTCAATTAATCATTCAGATCTGTGTCCAGGGACTTTTCCACAGCATTAGACCTTCTACTTGGTGGGACCACTCAGTGCCACAGCTGAGCCTCTGCTGGGCTGTGGTATCAGTCCCTGGAGCAGTGAGTTGGTCTGTATGCATGCACACCTTCCAGCCAATCAAACAGCATTAGAGATGCTGAGATCTGATTTTCATTTCTGCACTTCCAAGCCATTCTTTTATATCATGCATAATTTAATTTCAGTCTCTCCAGCTGCAGTGGTGAATCACACATTAACTAGATGGCTCTGGCACACAACTGGTCCGACTTACCTTCCATACGGGCATCTCTTTAAAGCAACCACCGTCTTTACAAACACACTCATGTCTGGTGCAGGAGGACAAGCACATTATTTACCAAGTATGTAATCAGGGGACCTGGCCCCGTCATCAACTGTGTGACAGCTGACTCTTTAGACAGTTCATTGGCTGTGGACTTTTCATATGGGATCTGTCATTTACACTTCCCAATAATGAAACTTAATTGGAATTTCATTCCTGTACAACAAGATGCCCGTTTAACAGATGGTCTGTAATTGTTATGCCCACATATTTTATGTTGGATGGTATCACATATAATTCCATGCAACTGCTACTCATTTAAATGCTGGATTCATTTAGGACTTTTCTTTCATGTTAAAAACCTTATTGTTTCATGTGACTGTAAAATCAATCATTACAATTAATCAGTTAAAATTGAAAACAATCATTGCAGCAGTTCTACAGAAACTAAAAGAGTAATTAACGATTAAAGTCTGAACTGTGTCCTTGAAGAGAATGGGAATATTTGTAGAAAAACATCTATGTTTATGGGTATGAGATAGGAATTGACATCAGAAGAGCTGAATACACTTCAACCACATCTTGTGTTAATAAGGGTTCTGACCAACCTGGAGTCCATGGCCTCGTCTATTGAATACCTGGTTCCATCTCCCAATTCCAATGCTTCTTTAACCCTTTAGAACCCTGTCTATGCTCTTATTTAATATTAATTTTGAGTCTACTTTCTCGATACTCAGAACACAACACTCAGAAAAATGCCAAGAATTCTTACCCTTAAAGAGTGGGAGGGGCAAGGGCTCGTAGGACAGAAAAACAGCAGAGGCAACGGAATATAGAGGGACATTTCACAACTGCCAGCTAGTCCCATGTCATTCTGGGGAGTGTTAGGACACTGGCATCTGAGGTCAATGCAAGAGTTTAGAAAGCCTTTCAAAGGAATACAGCAACACCCTTGGGCAGCCAGCAAGCTCGGTTCAGCCTGGGCCACTTCCTTACTCTCTTTGTGAGCTAATCCTTTCTCTCACTCTCTCCCTCAAGTGTCAGTTACCTACTAATGCAATTTTTCTCTCTCCCTCTTAAACACAATTCTCAGGAAAGGTTTCGATAAACTCATATATTTCCATATAATACTCCAGACAACTGCTTCCCCAGGGGTACTTGTATTTAACCTGAGTCCACCATCTCTTGAGATAAGAATATGCCATTATGCCAGGGCCAGGCAGAGGGGTAGGGTCCAGAAGTCTCTGAAATTGTCCAATTTCTGTGGTGACTCTCTGTAATAGTTCACCTTGTGCTCCATGTTAAGGAAGGAAATTTCTGAGAGCAAGAAGCATGTCTCTGGGCTTTTCTCAGAGGAGAGAAACTGGAGGAAATGAAGGGACCAGAAAAGAGGGTGAAATTTCTCAGGGTTTTTGGAAGACAGACCAAATGACCCAAAAGAAAACAGAACATCGGGAAATGATTTGAAAATGTCAACTTCCATATCCCTCAGAGCATGACAGAGGGCATTCCAGTGTGTGACACAATGTGCACCCATTTACCAATACCCTTTGAGGGTTTTCACAGCTCAAGGGAAAACTCCATTAACTCACCTTCAAAGTGTCCTTTCCTTTGGCTGCACCTAAAAAAATGGAAAAAAGATGCTAAGCGTGTCTGAAAGCATTCCCGTTGGCCATCTTTGCCACACAAACTAAGCATGCCCAGATGTGTCCTTCCTGCCATCTTTCCTTCTTGGACTGGGCACACACTTCTTAAACTGACGTGCCCTGGGATGAAGTGCTTGCCTTATAAATAAGTATAAGACCCGCCAATAAAATCCTCATGCTTTCTTTGTTCAAGAAAGGTGCTTTGTTTTGTTTTTGTTTTCTTGAAATAATTCCCAGGCTGCCCTTGCCGGCTGCAGGTAATGAACCTCTCTCCATGTCTTTCAGTTCTTGGATTGTTTTGGCTTTGCAGTCATCAAGATGAAAACCCTCTGCGTTTGGTTACTAATGGAGTATACATCTGTTTATCCACAATGTTAAATGAAGCACTCTGGTGACCCATTTTCATGTTTGTTTTTTTTTTTAATGAGTTAGCATTAAAGAAGACCATCATGCTTCTCTTAGTCACTGTTACAACCCCAGCATACTTAGCAGGTCAGCATAGGGCCAAAATGTAACAGTTATCAAAATTATAACACAAGCTGTCTTGAAAGAAAAAGTTTTCTCTCATTATTGTTTTATAACATTTAAAAGGTTTAAGTCTCATTATTAAAATTATTACTGTTGTAAATGAACAGCTCAGAGATTTAGGGAATTGTGTTAAATTAATACTAATTCAGATGTGACTGATACAGTTCATAATTCTTAAAATAAAATTGCATTTCCAGACCACAAAGCCTGTAAAACTTTGGCATATCATTGACAGTTTGCTTGGTGGTCCTCCATGACAGAGCCATGGACTCTAACTTCAGGCACAGTCTACGTTTGCGTCCAGAAAGACTCTTGTCTGTTCTGCATGAGCTGCTACACAGGCTGGGGGCGGGGAGGGGCTATTCAACTATATGAGCAAAGAATGAGTCAGTGGTTTCCCTCTGCACTTGGAACATGAGGAAGCCTATCCTAAGCTCCATGGGAAAGAGCATGTAAGAAAAAGCCTCTACTTGACTCTAAGACAATCAGACTTAAGAAAACCATGACAAATTCCAAGGTCACAAGAGAGAAGCTGTGTTTCCCTGGACTTTAACGAGATAGCTATGAAGTCAGAGTCGGATTTGATAAAAACTTGGGTCACTTCCAACTGCTGGAGCAGGACAGGAAGAGAGGGAGGAGAAGTACGGGGACAGGGAAGGGAACCCCTCAACCTAGAGTCTGGATGATCGCACAATTAACAGTCGATGTGAGGATTGCCCACATAGAGACTATATTCTTCTTATACAGAACTACGTTAAGCAAGAATGGTGAAATAGGGCTGGGGAGATGGCTTAGTGGTTAAGGTGCTTGCCTAAAAAGCCAAAGGACCTAGGTTCAATTCCCCAGCACTCACATAAGCCACATGCACATGTGTTTGGAGTTCATTTGTAGCAGGTGGAGGCCCTGGAATGCTCTCTCAATCTCTCTCTCTCTCTGTCTCTCTCTCTCTCTTTTTCTCTCCATGTCTCTGCCAAATAAGTAAACAAAAATAATAATAAAAAGAAAAATAATTATAAATATTTTAAAAGAATGGCGAAATAGCAAGGAGGCAGGCCTGAGGCATCAGCATCAACAGCCTCCAAGGGTAATCTTACTCCTTGCAAGCTGGAAACCTAGAATGTTCTTGGAATCTCACAAATAAGGTGGTAAACTTTCTTTATAGCGAAACCATGCCTCAACTCCCTTGTGCGACCCTTATGACCTATAGTTTTGCCCTATCCTCTGCGATCCTCTCCCACGCACCTTAGAAATCACATCATTTACCAAAGCAAAGAGAAAAGGGACAGATTCCTTAGCAATGCTTTGGACAATGTGACTCCAAAAACCACCGAATTCATATACTCAGCTATTGCTAAGACGCTTAAGTGTGGCTCTCTGGAGAAGCCTGCACCCAGCTCTTGGGGACGGGGACACCATCCTTTCCCTGAGAGCTTCACTTTCTATTGACCCACAGACTTAAACCCATGTTAAAATGTCTTCTTAGTAAACCCCACTCTGCTTCATACTGACTTGGCCTGAAATTCTTTTCTGCAGTGAAGTAAAACAAAATTCCTTGCTTTGAACTGGAATGATGGCTTAGCAATCAAAAGTACTTACTTGCAAAGAACACTGGTCTGGGCTTGAGAGCCCAGTACTTTAAAAGCCAGGTGCACAAAGTGGCACCTGCCTCTACAGTTCATTTGCAAGAGGTCCTGGGGTGTCCATACTCACCGTATCATCTACTAAATAAATAAATATTTAAATAAATAAATGTCTAAAAACTCTGCTTTACTTGAATGGAGGTCTCTGAAAAGCTCAAGCTGCTGCAGCCAGTGCCATGGGGCTTTCACCTTCCCCCACCCCCACCGTCACTAACACTATGACACATGATAGCAAGTCCTTTTGGAAATAATGTAAGTAAGAATGCTGAAGTAAGAACATCTAAACATCTGTCCCTCTCTCAAGGCAATAAGAATCATGGGAAAACATGTGAAGACATTAATCAAAAACTTGCAACAAACTAAGCAGTGTTTGTTCAAGAGAGGTGGCTGAATCTAAACATGGCGAGCTTTCTGGGGATGGGATTCACTCTTTTCTCACAGCCCCTGCTTCACATGGTTCTGAACCCCCCTCAGGCTCCACTAATCATCCCAATGAAACCAGCACCTAGAGGCCACTGGTGGCGGGTATGTGTGTGTGTGGCAGAGGGGAGAGTAACAGCTTCTGTTTCAAGAAGCAGGATGTGGTGGCCGCTACCCGAGTCCCAGCGCTCCACAGGCAGAAGCAGAAGGATCACGTTTAGGCCCAGCCTAGGTACATGGTGCATGTGGTAGTGTAAGCGTCTGGCCCCATACACTCAAGCTTGACTCTTGAGTCTCCAGTGGCTGGAGGGAGCCCTGCTGCAGAATAGACATGTACTGAGGGTGCATCTTGAAGTGCAGCCCTAAGGTGTGTTGGGAGGCGGCTCTTGAGTTCAACCCCAAGTGGAGTGGGGAGCAGTTGGGAGCCTTGGTGGTTGATGCTACTGGTGTTGGTGGCTCTATATGGGTAGTGGGGAATTGAACTCTTTAACTGCTGAGCCATCTCTCCAGGCCCAGACTATGATATGTTCATGAGTAGAACAAGAGAAGTTAACCACAGAGTACAAGCTAAGCAAATCAGACATCACATAAATGGCTGTACAAATGACTTTGTGTACAATTTGCCCCAGGCATACAGCCTAGCTCAGCATACAAAAATCAATCAATAGAATATGCTACCCAGGTATAACAAACCCGCAGCCATCAAAGGGGAAGCAGGGAAGGCCCTTAGCAAACTACAGAACCTCTTACAGTCGAAACACTCAGCAAAACAGAACTCGATGGGGAACATGTATGAGGCACACAGCTAATTTGTCCCTCCCGAGACAGAAGCCGATGGGGAGGAGGAGTGCGATGGAGGCTGCCTTTCAGACCTCCCATGGCCATCTATTATGACCCACAGTGACTACTGTTAATTGTGAAAAACCTGTACTCAGTATTGCCTGCCAATATTTATCGATATTCTGTCGTGGATGATGGCTCCATCCCTCCCTGAGGAGCTATTGGCAGTTAAGGATTGCTGGGGGCAGGAGACGTTTTCTGTAGTGGTGCAGTCGCCCGTGGGTTGCAATACTCTGCTAAATAATCCCCTTCCCACAATCATGCAGAAAACCTTAATTAGTTTCAATGGGTCACAAAAATACACAGAAAATAAAAAGACATCAAAATAGAAGAGGGACTCATTGGGAAGAAGGGGTTCAGTGGAAGAAAGGTAATGGGAAGGGATTACGATCAAAGTATATTATATAGATGTATAAAAACATTTATCTTGAGTGACACATGAATAGTAATGAGATTTGCAGTCTGATTGAGCCCATAATATTGTGCAAATTTTGCTGGAATTAATTTCCTGCCTCACCAAGAGCTCTGTGGCTGTGGCAGTTGGATAATAAATGAAACTGTACCATTATTCTGAGGAACTGTGTAACTAAGCTTTTTCCCATCTGAGTTGTCTTTCATTTCAATAAAGACCACAGATACATGAGCAATCAAGGCATAAATTTAAATTTGCTGAATGTCATATATCATGTCTCCACTATGACTACGGATTTCAAAGAAATGTATTTTATTTATATTGAACAATTTCACTGTAACAGCGTCTAATAATGTGGAAAAATGCTTCATGCAGTGATGTTGATGGTTAAATAAGAGCTTGCTGCATTTTTAAAACTCTAGTCAAATATCAGAGTAATATAATTGTAAGCTCCACGAGAGCAGGGACCTTATTGTCTTTACTCCTGTATATAGGTACTCAATAACCATTTGTGGATATGAAAAAAACAAATATCAAAAAAATCAATTAAAAAATATTGAGATGCCGGGCGCAGTGGCACACACCTTTAATCCCAGCACTCAGGAGGTAGGAGGATCACGGTGAGTTCAAGGCCACTGTAAGACTACGTAGTGAATTCTAGGTCAGCCTGGACTAGAGTAAGACCCTACCTCAAAAAATCAAAACAAAACAAATAATATTGAGGGGGCTAGAAAGATGATTCAGTAGTAAAGCACTTGACTGCAAAGCCTAATGACCCGGCTTTGATTCCCCATTGCCCATTTAAAGCCAGATGTCTGGAGTGCTACATACAGCTGGAGTTTGTTTGAAGCAGCAGGAGGCCCTGGTGTGCAAATTTTCTTCCTGTCTCCCCTCCCCTTTTCTCTCTTCTCTTTGTCTCTCTCTCCACTTGCAAAAAAATAAATAAAATATTTAATAAAGTTGAATTCAGTGTTTGAAGCTATTTTTCTCTAAGAATCATTGACACCTCACTGAGCCCTCCAGATAACTAAATGTAACGTGAGAACCTTGACTTCATTTTGTGTCTGTCTCCTTGACTTGGAGTCACTTGCCGGGTGTATCCATTTACCCTCTCTAATCCCGCTTTAAGGCTCAGGCACAGAGATTTCTGACCAGCAGCCACCTTGGGTTCCAGGAAGAGCTCCTGGGAACGACTGGTTCCTCAAGCAATAAGGACGTCTCAGGGCCACCTTGCAGGACCAGAGCTGAGGCAATGGCCAACAAGGCCAGGACTACTTAATTATGCATACGTGTTGCCCACCCTCTTCCCAAGCCTAGATCATCCTCTATTTAAATCTAAGCCTCATATCAGTATTTCAAAGATAGACTGGGGAGTCACTGTAACCCATCATCTGCCTCCCTCACAATGTTGTCACATTGAAGAAATCTCTCTCTGCTTTTCACTATTATCTCTTTCAATTGGCTTATCAGGATGAGTGGTTGAGCCTTGCCGTTGTACTAGGAAGTTACGTGAAAGAATAACACCAAAAAATCTTGATTAGCAAGGACTCAGATACCAAGTATGCGATCTATATAAAATCCTCGGAAAATTTTAAAAGCACAAACGACATACCTAGTAAAACCGATTAGAAAGAATGCGGATATATATATGATCAATATACAAAACTAAATTGTGCTGTCATCACATTTGTAATGGCCCCAAACAGAAGACAGCATTGAGGGATGAATTTTACAAAGAAATTCAAAACTTGTACACTGAAAACTGAAACATTACTGAAAGAAATGCATGTCTTTGTTGCACGATCTTTCCTGAATAGGTATTTTAAAAACGTCTGTTCACCCCGAGAGGGCACTGACCTGCCGGAGAAAGGATTCCATGGCCGAGTCACTTCCAGGAGCATGCTGCCTTGGAGGCAGCTATGGCTCTAGAACTCCACCACAGCATGGAGGAGAGTGCATAAAAGGGGCTCCGCTGGAAAGTCCCCCCAGTCAGCTCCCCCTCTAGCGTACTCTAGTCCTCACAAGACCATGGGCAACTGAAATCTCAGGGAGAGGTGTGGTCGCCAGAAGGCAATGTTGGCAGCCTCCTTATCATCCTCACAGACCTACTGTTCTAAACATATTGTCGCCATGACTGTGGGTCAGAGTCTTCCACAGGTTACCACCTCGATTCCCGATGACAGACTGCTGATGCCATGCTCAGAATCCATAACTACATATAGCTGACCTAAATTAATGGAGCCCTATCCCATGTTCATGAATTGGAAGGTTTGATATTAAGCTGGCAGTACTCTCTAAATTCACCTATGGATTCAAAGCAATACATAAAACAAGCCCAGCTGAGTTCTTTGTAGAAATGGTGAGATGATTCTCAATTCCACATGGAAATAGAAAGGCCTATATATATATATACAGACAGACAGACAGACAGACAGACAGACAGACACATAGATAGATAGATAGATAGATAGATAGATAGATAGATAGATAGATAGATAGATAGATAGATAGATAGACAGGCTGGAGAGATGGCTTAGCACTTAAGGCATTTGCCTGCAAAGCCAAAGGACAGAGGTTTGATTCCCCAGGATCCACGTAAGCCAGATGCACAGGGTGGTGCATATGCCTGGAATTCATTTGCAGTGGCTGGAGGCCCTGAAACACCCATTCTAATCCTTCTTCTTTCTCTCTCTCTCACCCCCCTCATAAATAAATAAATTAATTAAATAAGAATATAAAAAATGAATGAGGTTGGAGTACTCAAGCTTCCTAGTTTCAAACTTATTACAAACCTATAATAATCAAGATAGTTTGTTAACAGCATAAAGATAGACATATAAATCAATGGGGTAGAATTAAAAATTCAAAAAGAAAAAATAACTTGTTTGTGCTATCAATTTTTTACAATGATGCCATGAAAATCCAATGGAGAAATAGTCATTTCAGCAAATAGTTCCTGGTCAACTGGGACCAAAGGATGAAATTAGAACATTTCCTTATACAAAATATTTAAAATAGATAAAAACTTAAATATTAAAGCTATAACTATAAAAATTTAGAAGAAAACACGATTAAAACTTTGTGCCATTGGCTTGGACAACATTTTCCTATGTATGATATCAAATGCAGAACCTATGATAGGAAAGCTGTAGATAAATATTGCTTATCAAAATTAAGAACTTTTTTTGTTTCAAAGAATACCAAAAGAAAGTGAATGCTAGCAGAACGAAAGAAAATATTTGCAAATATCTCTGATAAGGAACTTACAACTTCACAGCCTCAGAAATAGCCAACCCAATTGCAAACGGACTTTTCTGTGACTCGGTTGCAGGTGCAGCCGAGCCTCGGTAGCCACGCCACAGCCATGGCCTTTAAAGATACCAGGAAGACACTTGTGGAACTGGAGGTGGCCACTCACAGAATCCAGGTCACCCTCACCAGCCGCAGTGTGAAGTCTCTGGCGAAGGTGCATGTTGACTTGATCAGAGGTTCTGAGGACAGGAACCTCAAAGTGAAAGGACCGTTTCATGCCCACCAAGATACTGAGAATAACTACAAGGAAAATGCAACGTGGTGAGGGGTCCAAGACATGGGATCACTTCCCCATGAGAATCCACAAGCGACTCATTGATTTACACAGTCCCTCTGAGATCGTTAAGCAGATAGGTCCATCAGCATTGAAACAGGAATGGAGGTTGAAGTCATTGCAGATAACTAAGTCAATTATTTTTTTTAATTAATTATTTATTTATTTGAGAGCGACAGACACAGAGAGAAAGACAGGTAGAGGGAGAGAGAGAGAATGGGCACACCAGGGCTTCCAGCCACTGCAAACGAACTCCAGACGCATGCGCCCCCTGTGTATCTGGCTAATGTGGGACCTGGGGAACCGAGCCTCGAACCGGGGTCCTTAGGCTTCACAGGCAAGCGCTCAACCGCTAAGCCATCTCTCCAGCCCATAAGTCAATTATTTTAATAAACTGACTTTTTCAGTTTAAAAACTGGACAAAAGAGTGAATAGGCAATTCTTTTTTCCAGAGAAACTATTCCAGTGATTAACAGTCACATGAAAGATGCTCAGAATCCTTAGTCTGTAAAGAAATGCAAAGCAAACTCAGGCTGTGGGAATAACACCTGTCCCCTCATCTCTGCTACTATTGTCATGTATTTTATTCTACATATCTTATATGCTTAGATCCCATTATCATGGCTGATTTATAATTTAACCAGTTATCTTTTAGGGTGATTAAAATGGGAGGAGATTGATTGCATAATGCCTGCATTTACATGACTTCAGCATTCCATTCCTTTGTGTAGATTTAAATTTCTGTCTGGTAAAGAAATAACTTTAATATTTCTTGTAGAGCAGGTGTGCCGCTAATGAATTCTTTCCAGTTTTTTTTTTTTTTTTTCTGAAAGCGTCGTCATTGCTCTGTTCTGTTATCAGAACATGTTTCTATAATGACATGTTGTTCTTCAGTTCTTTAAAAATGCCACTCCACGGCCGTCTGTTGTGCAAGGTTTCCCTCAAGACGGTCACTGTGATTCTTGTCTTTCTCCACTTTCTGTGCGTAACATGCTTTTATTTTATTTGGCTGCCTTCAAGAGAGTCATCTTTGATTGTAAGTAGCAATTTGAACATGATTCATCCAAGGTGTGTGCATGTTCGTGTGTGTACGAGTGCCCACGCTGTGTGCTGTGTTTATAACACATGATTTTCTGTGAGGTTTTTGGATTTGTATTTTATACCTTTCATTTCATCTGAAAAATTTCAACCATTATTTCTTCAAATATATCTTCTTCCCCTCTCTCTCTTTCTCCCCCTACTCTTTTTTATGGGATTGTAATTCCTAAATACTAGAATATTCAATGTTATCCCATAGCTCTTGTGTATTCCTGCTTTGGTATTTTGAACTCTTATTTTCTTTTACTTTGCACTATTTCTATGGACTACCATTAGACACTCTGATCATTTCCTTGTCTACGTCAGTTGTTGAGTACACTGAAGTCATTCTTCAATCTGTATTACTGAGTGTTTAGTTACCTTCGCATTGCTGGGACAAAACACTTGACCAAATGCAGTGGATGGGAAGAAAAGGTTTATTTTGTCTTACAGTCTTCAGGGAAGCTTCATGATGGCAGAGGACAGCACATCAATTCTGCCACAGCAAGTGGAAAAACACCACCAACCAGAGTCAGCTGGGCTCTGGCTACAACCCCCCAATGAAGCACGAGGGAGCCGCTCCATGCCGCTGAACTGAATTCTTAGAAAATGGCAAAGAATCACAGAGCCAGTGGGAGAAAATGAGCGGATATATGCAATAAGCTTTATTGTACAGGAATCAAAATTATGGCAAAGACTGAAACAATAGGCAAGCCAGAACAGCACCCCATCAGGAGTGGGTGGGAGCCCCAGAGTGGATTCTCCTCTGGAGGACTTTTAGGGAGGTTTAAAAATATGTTGGGGCTATTACTACCTATAGTTGGAAGTGTCCTAAACTGATTGATTATCTATTGAAAGTTTAAAAATAACTTGGAAATCTACTGAAGGAATAAGGCTGGGGCTGGAGAGATGTTTTAATGGATAAGGCACTTGCCTGCAAAACCTGAGGACCCAGGTTCGACTCTCCAGAGCCCAAGTGAGCCAGATGCACATGGTCATGCATGCGTCTGGAGTTTGTTTGCAGTGGCTAGTACCCTAGTATGCCCGTTCTCTCACCCTCTCTCCCTCTCTCTGAATTAAATAAATAAAATCTTTTAAAAAGGATGAATAAGGCTGAAAGCACAGGCGAGTCTGACTTGCAAGCTTGCCCCAGAGAAGCATCACAAGCAGCCAACTGTGGTTGAACCACTAAAGCTACACTTTTTACTCTTGCTGAATTCCCAGAGCCCTCCTCAGTCAACCACGTATTTTCTACAGTTTCTACGCAACTCTCAGAAATGGGCAAGGGGCAACTCTTTCTCTGATTTCCCCTCTTATCTCTGCCTGAACCTCTGGACATCTGTCCCACCATCTATCCTTAACTGTCTACATTATAACCCTATCTCACCCTCACCAAAGTCAGCCCCGAGCAACACACCTCCTCCAGCAAGGCTTCACTTCCCAAATTGCCACTCGCTGGGGACCAAATACTCAAAACACATGAGTGTATGGGGGACACATGATTTAAACCACCATACTGTATTTACTTTGAAAACTGCTGTTCCTTGCCCTCTTCTAACTTCTGCTGCTCTGATGACACATATCTTTGTGCATATTGTCTACCTCATCAATCACCACATAATCATTTTATTTTTAATTACATCTGATAGTTTCAGCAGTATGTTTATTTCTGTCTTGTATTTTGTGTGTGTGTGTGTGTGTGTGTGTGTGTGTGTGTGTGTGTGTGTATCTTATAATGTTTCATTGAAAGTCAAACTTCACCTGTACTCAGAGGCTGAGATGAATGGTACAAGAAGTGGGCACCTGTATTTTTCTGCAAGGTTTTCACTGTGGGAACTTAAACAACTTGCAATTTAATGAGAATGGTTGTAGGATTTATTGCTATAATTTCCACTCATGAACCATAGACACCATGTTCTAGTAATGGTGTGTGTGTTAAAGCATGGGTCTGGGGCTGGAGAGATGGCTTAGCGGTTAAGCACTTGCCTGTGAAGCCTATGGACCCCAGTTCGAGGCTCGGTTCCCCAGGTCCCATGTTAGCCAGATGCACAAGGGGGCGCACGCGTCTGGAGTTCATTTGCAGAGGCTGGAAACCCTGGCGCGCCCATTCTCTCTCTCTCCCTCTATCTGTCTTTCTCTCTGTGTCTGTCGCTCTCAAATAAATATATTTAAAAAAAAAAAAAGCATGGGTCTGGTTGGTGGTTTGCCTCCATGTGCCTGGTCTGTTCTTTTTGAGGTTTCCTGTGTGCCCCACCCTTAGGGGCAGTCTTACTCCCTCCCCAGTGTTGATTGCTAAAATGCATAATTTGACATTTGCTAGATTGGGTAGGTATAGCCTTGGCTCCTTGTCAGTCTTAGGTAGACCAGCTGTCTCTGGGTGCTGTGTAACAGTTTCTAACAAATTAAAACCATCCATGTTGAAGGGAGGCTCATTAAGACTCAGGAAGTAAATTAAACTTATAAGGTCCATGAAGTAAACAACTCACCAGTCCCAGCAAGCTCCCCAAACTTAAAGAGTTCCTCAAGGCTCCTCCTGAAGGTCATATTAGCAGTGACGATTGCTAGAGATTTCCAGCCAGCCCAGCTGCCTATAAGTCATGCAAGGAGCTCCAGGGACGAACTTTTATCACCCATGATTCTGGGCATGGATAAAGCTCTTTGGTGACAGAGTTTCTGTAAGTAGTCCACACTCCTGTAAGTAACTTGTTACTCATTCTTCTGCAGGTAACCCAAATAAACTCCCTGTTTTGCTATCTTGGGTAGAATTGTTTCTCCAGTCTGTCACTGGTATCCTACGCGGGGTGAAAAGACATTTCTTCACATCTTCCTAGGAAAAGTGACCACAACACTAAGTTTCACGGGTGGAAGCGGATACGAATTTGAGGCTCTCCTTATGGCAGCCATGTCTCTCTTGTATCTTTTTTTTTCTTGGCACCATTTTATGTGGTGGTCCAGGCATCATCACCAGTGAGAGGAGATGTCTAATGACATGGACCTGGGATAGAGTCCCTCCCTCATCTTGTTCTTGACCCTAGCTGAGATGAGTCTTCATCTCTGTCCTGGAGACAAAAGCTTAGCCACCTGTCCCTGAGTACCCAAGTCTTGTCCTACGGGAGAAATGAGGCAGAAGATTCTGGAAAAGAGGGTCCCTCCTGCCTTTCCTATGGTGAAAGCTGCCCCTTTACAGAGCCTGCACACCTCCAGTAGGATGTCCTCTGTTCTCTGAAGATTTATCTTCTATTCCAGCATGTGCTGGGTCTTTCCTGAGGAGCATGGTGAGATCTGTGGAGGAGAGGCTGTAGTTCAGTGATGCAAACACCTCTTGTGTCTGAGGCACCCGGGTTCTATGCACTCATGTTAGCTTACATGCAACCTTCAGTCATTTCTATTCCTGCATGTGTGTGCATATATGTGTTTTCTCATGAGAACAGGTATATATGCACACATGTGCATGAGCGTGGAGACCCGGGGGCAACCTCAGACAGATGTCATTCTCAGAAACACCATCCACATATTTTTGAACATGCTTCTCATTGTCCTGGAGCTCATCAAGTAGGCTAGGCTGGCGGGCCAGTGCACCCCAGCTATGTACCTGTCTTCACCTCTCCAGCACTAGGATTACATTTTATATGAGTTCTAGGCTCCAAAATCCAATGTTCATGCTTGCAAAGCAAGCCCCTTACAGACTGAGCTGCCTATGCAACATAGTCTTCAGATGATTATTAAACGTTTAGCTGAACTCTCTTTAGCCAATAATGTGGCAGCCTCTCCTTCCTCTTTTTCAGATAAGCCAGACTCAGGAGTGACAGGGATTAGGAGTAAAGTAGCCTCCATTTTATAGGAAGGTAGTCAAGGTCACAGGTCCAAAAAGAATAAGCAGATATCTGTATGGTCTGACAGAGTCAATGAACATACAGATTTTATAGTAAGTCCAGAAAGCAGACACTGGGAGCTAAAATTCCATAAAGCCCTGACTTCTAAAAGGTCAAAAGCTCTGACTCATACTGATTTACCAGGCCAGCTGGCCCATGCATACGTTTTGTTTTTTAAAACACATTTTTTTAACACATCATCCTATCTGGAGCCTCGACATACATTCAAAGTAACCAATTCAATCCACCCTGACTTGATACTTATATCCCTAAGGGTATAAAAAGCCCCATCCAGACACATTCCAGTGAGTTGTTGGCCAGAGAGGTCCCTGATGCCCCCAAAACATTATAGGCCAATACCAAAGCCCTTGGTTTCCCACCAGGAATAGGTGGCAAGACCCTATTGCTGAAGACTTCACATACTTGGGCTGCAAGGCCACTGAGAAATCCTGCTAGAACTGACCTGATAACCTCCTCCATGTAGACCAGCTGACAGAAAGCTGGAAGAAGACATTCTGCATGCAGTTCAATGGGAGAGAGAGAAATCACCAGTGAAGATAACCAACAGTGGTCACTGCAAGCCTTATATTTTGCCAGCCAGGCCAAATGAGCCAATGGGTGCAATAATGGCACATCTGTCATGGTGGACATCAGCTACCCTCTAATTGGACTAGAGGCCCGCTCCATGGGAGGGAATACATCCCTGATACTGAAAACCTACAACAGGGGTAGTCATGAGCCCTAGGGGTGTAACGTCTGCTGCTGTCTGGCTAAATGCATATACTATGCTTGCCAAACTTCCCAGTAAGCATTCTCTTAATGTTCATACCCTTATATTAATGCTACTCTCACTTTTGGTAGAGAGCCTTCTCTTTTCAGATGGTAGTGATCTTGGGATGACTCAGAAGACATCATGATGCTGGGAAGAAGTGACAGAGGAGTGCTCAGCACTGAAATATCTCTATCACACCTTCCAAGGCTCAGGGTCCATTGTGGAAAAGGTGGTGGAAAGAATGTAAGAGCCAAAGGAAGGGTAGGACTCCTTACAACATGTTCTTCCAGTCACAAAATAGCCTGGATATCCATGACCTCACAGCACCTGACACTACCTACACAAGACCATCATAACAGGAGGAAAAGATCATGACAGCAAAATAAGAGAGACTGATTGGGGGGTGGGGATATGATGGAGAGTGGAGTTTCAAAGGGGAAAGTGGGGGGAGGAAGGGCATTACCGTGGGATATTGTTTATAATCATGGAAGTTGTTAATAAAAAATAAATAAACTTTTTTAAAAGCCCCATCCAAAATGGAGACAAGGGATCCCAGAGATGCTGGCTAGCAAGACTAGCTGAATCAGAGAGACCTAGGTTCTAGTGAGAGATCCCACCTCAGTAAATAAAGTGGAAAGCAATGAAGGAAGGCATCAAACATTGACCTCTAGCCTCCACATGCACACTCATATGAACACACATGCATGCACATTAAACACACACATATGTGCACTTACACACACAAAACAAGGAAGATCAAATGAAATGACATTGACACAGAATTTGGGTTGTGGTCCTGCACATAATAAGCATTCAGTAGATATTAGGGTTAGTATTAGTACACTGTACTTGTGAGCAAAATGCAAAGGGAGTACATTTAATTGGCCCATTGAACATGTCTTTCATCAAGTTGGAAAAGGTTTCTTCTACTTCTACTTTTCTCTCTTTTTCTGTCAATGTAACCATTACATTGATTTTTTTTTTTTTTGAGGTGCTGTGGACACTGATTTGTTTTAACTTGCCTTCTTGGAATTAAACTGTTTCTCACACTATATCCTTTGTATGTTCTTGGACATGAATTGTTAATTATCATAGATTTCTGTAACTATAGCCAAAAATATATTGTTCTGTAGCTTTCTTTCTGTGTGTGTATACATGTGCGTGCATATGCATATGCATGCATGTGCATGCACACTTGCAAACGACAGTGATTAAGATGGAAAACTTCAAATTAAATGGCTTGGGTTGGACACTAAAACTAAAAATCATCTACTATAAACAAATATGTAATAAACATATATTACAGAGTTAAAAAAAAAAAAAAGCCCCATCCAAACCATTGGGTGGTACCAGATCCTCCTAGCTCCAGAGTGCTTCTGCTCAACTTGACTTTCTTTGGTAATAAATGCTTGTTTCACGTGTCCTTCTGTGATGTCTGCACTTGTCATTCTTCA
Source organism: Jaculus jaculus (assembly GCF_020740685.1). NCBI lineage: Eukaryota > Metazoa > Chordata > Mammalia > Rodentia > Dipodidae > Jaculus > Jaculus jaculus. The sequence goes on along the minus strand of NC_059106.1, from coordinate 10,713,694 downwards.
CTGGTGGGAGAGCCCAGGAGCCACGCACGGGCTTGGGAAGTTTCAGAGACCACTGAGTGTCTGGAGCTCTAACCCTCAAGATAATCTTATCCAGAGCTGAGAAAACCCCATCACTCTCAAAACCCATGAGGGCTCATATGAACTAAGGTTTCAGGGAGTTGGATGTTCTGTCCTGTGGTGTCACGTCTCTGACAGTCAAGTTATGGCTATGTATCCAGGTTCTAAGTCACAATAATGTAGGAGGATTTGATGTATCAAAAATAACAGAAAATAGGGGCCATGTTCTAAAAATGCTGAATATGAACTATAACTTAGTAGAAAGTATATAATATAAAAATAAACTTTTAAAGGATAAGGTAAATTTTGCCTTTTAATTGAAAAGTGCATAAAATGAGTTATTTCTAGAGTATACTTTTCGATCAATACAAGGTGATGAATACCAGCCAGGAATTGCAGCCTCAGGCTCCTCAATCTGGCTAAAGCCTATAGCTACCACTGAGAGAAAAAATAGATTTATCTTTGGCAATTCTTTTCCTCTTCAGCTCTCTGGCCTTTGAAACCCAAGGTTAAGTCAAAGCCAACTTCCTTTCAACTACTCAAAATTGCTTTTTGACTATTCTGGGAGTAAAACAGCACCATAGACCAACAATTAATGAATGCCTATAAGAAATTCTATTTGTGTTTCTCAAATCCTGGTGTCTGTCAGATTGCAGGGGAATCTTTTTGGCATACAGAGAGCCTTACCATTGCCAATAAACACTTTTATTAACTTCTAGTTCATTAGGATGCACATTGATTGATTTGGAGTTCTGCACCGGGCACTTCATACAAACCACCTCACCTACCCCATGACTCTGAAACAGTCGGTACCGACAGAGCATATAGCTCTACACTCAGTTTGCAGATGGAGAAAGTGAGGCTTAGGGTAGCTAAGAAACCCAAAGTTACACAGCGGAAACCTGAGTACAACCATTTCTGAAGCCAACCTTTCACCTCAGACACCCAGGGTCATGCTACTCTCTCTGTAAAGGACAACTGTCCCCCCTCTGAACCCATAAAGCAAACTAGTATTGCTCCCCAAGACTTTAAAGGATTATTTTATTTTGCTTTTTTAAGAAAATAAGAACCTGGCTGGAGAGATGGCTTAGCTGTTAAGGCACTTGCCTGTGAAGCCTAAAGACCCATGTTTGACTCCCCAGGTCCCACATAAGCCAGATGCACAAGGTAACACAAGTGTGCAAGGTCACACATACGCCCAAGATGGCACACACATCTGAAGTTTGATTGCAGTGGCTGGAGGCCCTAGAGTGCCAATTCTCTCTCTCTCTCTCTCTCTCTCTCTCTCTCTCTCTCTCTCTCTCTCTCTCTCGTGCCCATAAAAAAAATGAATACATGCATAAAATAAAAATTTAGAACTAGCGCTGGACAGATGGCTTAGTGGTTAAGCACTTGCCTGTGAAGCTTAAGGACCCCAGTTCGAGGCTCGATTCCCCAGGACCCACGTTAGCCAGATGCACAAGGGGGCGCACGCGTCTGGAGTTCGTTTGCAGTGGCTGGAAGCCCTGGCGCACCCATTCTCTCTCTCTTTCTCTCTATCTGCCTCTTTCTCTCTGTCTGTCACTCTCAAATAAATAAAATAAACAAAAAAGTTTTTAAAAAATCTAGAACTAGGGAGATAGTTCTGTCAGTGAAAGTGTTTGCTGCACAAGCACGAGGACCTCAGTTAGAGACTCAGACCCATGTAAAAAGGCTCCACTTGTCACCTCAGTGCCTGGAAGGCAGAGGCCGGTGGACCCCTGGGCTCACGGGCCAGAGTTCAAAGACCCTGTCTCAGAAAAAGGTGGACAGTGCCTGAGGTATGATACGTGAAGTTGTCCACTGGCTTCTATGTGCACATGTGTGCACACGTATCTGTACACACACACACACACACACACACACGAAATAAGATAAATACAATAACAAAATAGAAGCCCAGTGGATTATAAAGGTCTTCTTTCTTGAGAGTCCACTAATTGAGCCCCCACTGCATTGCCATCACAAGTCTGTAAGAGCCCCAAAAATGTTTCAGAAACACATAATTAAGACCCGGAGGGAAGACTGGGATTGGAAAAGAACTTCCCAAGAAGCAGAATCTGCCAGCAAAGTTCCTCCAGGGGAGGATGTCAGACAAATGAGCTGTGACTGGAGGTGGGTTTTTAAAAACTACCAGGAAGGAAGACGGATAAATGATCCCTGAGAGGATTAACAATGCCAATTAAGGACAAATAAGGAAAAGGATATATTTTTGTCAGCTAGAGGAAGAAGAGAAGTAAGATGGTCTTTTGCCATTGTGCCAAGAGAGAAAAAGAATCCAGTGAGGTTCATTTTTAATCTATTAAAAAGGAAGAGAGAATTAAATCAATAGGCTACTGGGAAGTTAGGGCTACAAAATGGTTGGTTTTGTGTGTGTTTGTGTGTCTATGTGTGTGTGTGTGTGTCTGTCAGTGGGAGAGTTATAGAAGCTAGAGCAGTTATTAACATGTTCATCCAAGAGATTCGAACTAGAAGGAATTGTGGACATATGGAGACTGCATTGTGAAGAGAAAAAGTGGGAAGATGGAAAGCTTTGTTAGACTAATGTTGAACCCTGAGATTCAGTGCAGCCTTGCCCTATATTAAAATGCCCACAACATGTTTTCTGCCAAAATAATAAAACCAACTTTTCTTTGAGCTGTCTGCAACTTGCCGGCATTAATTGGACCCACCTGAACCACCCACTGGGTATTGGACTGAGCCCTTCACTCCAAGACCCTAGTAAATTTCCTAAAGATGCTCTGCCTTCCATAGGAGTGTGTGTGAGTGTGTCTGTGAATTACGTGGGGTGTGGTGCATGGGTGCATGTGGTCAGGTGTGCACACTCAGTGTGTGGGGGTACAACGAGGGGACAGCACGTACTTCCTTCAGGCTGGGCCTCCCCCTCAACCTGCAGCTGCCTGTTTTGGTGAGTGAGGCCCAGCAACTCTCCCATCTCTGCCCCCCCCCCACAGACTGGGGTTACAGATGTGCATGACCATGCCCAGCTGTTTATGTAGGTTCTGGGAAATCAAACTTGAGAGGTCTCAGGCACCCACGACTAAGTAACAAGCTCTCAGCACTGAGCCATCTCCTCAGCCCTCAGTCTGTATTTTGCACAGCAAAGGCCTGGCAAGTTTAGGTGCTTAGTTTTCAGTGGGTTTGAAATCACAATGACACTTCACACCCTGGGTTCTTCTCTGGGTGAGTTCACAGCACTAACAGAAGATAAAAGAAGGGAGAAAGAGTGACTATGTGTAGCCAGGAAGGTTGACATGGGGTTATTTGCAAAGCAGCCACTCTCTGCACAAAGGATTCCTGTCCGTCTTCACACAGAAAAGTTATATTGGGAGGGGCGCATTTCTGAGCATTCACAGTTTACAGTTGTAGGCGACAGACATTCACACTGTTGTGCAAACTCAGTTTAGTGTTGCAATGATCTTAGTTTATTCTAGATCACCTGATAGGAGGCAGAATGATCTATTGTGACCTTGTGGAGTCTTTGTTTCTCCAAAGAGTTTTAGCTGACACAAAAAGACCAAGAGTGTCAACGGTTTTGTTTTTTTTCTCCCCCTACCCAGCTTAGAGTTGAACTGGTATTTTTCTTATGAGAAAGAGAAAGAGAATTGGCATGCTCAGGGATCAAACTCAGGTCTTCATGCTTGTGAGGCAAGCGCTTTCCTGAGTGAGCCACTCCCCAGCCTAGGACCCACATCTCTCTCTTTTTCTCATTCATTCATTCATTCATTCATTTTCTTCTTTCTTTCAGAGAGAGAGAGAGAGGCTGAGCACACTAGGGTCTCCAGCCCCTGCAAACAAACTCCTGATGCATACACCACCTTGTGCATCTGGCTTGCATGGGTACTGGGGAATCTAACCTGAGTCCTTATCTTTGTAAGCAAGTGCCTTAACTGCCAAGTCACCTCCCCAACCTAGAATCCACATTTCATGTTCGGGCAAAATACGAAGAAGCTGATCATCTGCATCATACTCCATGAGATGCTCCTGTGATGGACCTAACACTGGATCCTCTCTTTTAACTTGTCTTGCATCCTACTGAAAAACAAGTACGTTACAATTGCTTTAACCGTTGTGATCATGTGGATCTAAAATACACCCCCAAGACTACCACGCACTCAGAGCCTGCCTGTCAGCTGACGGGGTGCTGGGACATGGCTGGGTCACCCAGGCTGGCTTTGTCCATGGGTTAAGCCTTTGATGGCTCCTAATTTGATGGGCTGTTGAAAGATGTTGAAAGTAGGTGAGTAGAATGGGCTCGTGGACACACCGTAGGAGAGCTTGTCTGTCCATAGCCACCCCTCCTCTTCCTCGTCCCCGGAAGCCTTCACCGTGCACCGTGCACTCTCACCACCATGATGTTATGCCTCATCTCAAACCCAAAGCGACAGAGCGGAGACCTTGGAGTTAAACCCTCAGAACATGAACATCTATAAATGTTTCTTCCTTTATGGTGTTCCAAGCATTCCGAAAGCCGGCCTTCGTGGATAACGTTACAACCCTTGTGATCCAGTTACTTCCCAAAGGCCTGTCAGCTGATATGCAAGCCTATTAACAACAACAACAAACAAACAAACAGGGTTGGAGAAATGGCTCAGCGGTTAAGGCGTTTGCCTGTGAAGTCAAAGGACCTAGGGGCAATTCCCCAGGACCCACGTAAGCCAGATGCACATGGTGGTGCATGTGTCTGGAGTTCATATGCAGTGGCTGGAGACCCTGGCATGCCCATTGTCTATCTGCCTCTCTCTCTCTCTCTCTCTGCTTTTTTTTCTTTCTGTCTCACTCTCTGTCTCCACAATTATTAACATTTGTTTTCTTTGTAAGCAGAGAGAGGGGAGAGAGAGAATAGGTGTACCAGGGCCTCTTGCCACTGCAAACAAATTCCAGATACATGCACCACTTTGTGCATCTGCCTTTATGTGGGTACTGGGGAATTGAACCCGGGCCAGCAGGCCTTGAAAGCAAGCCACTAAGCTCTCTCTCTCCAGATTCCCATGCACATATACTTTGTGGAATATTTTAGATCCCAACCATCACAATCACGAAAGCGAGTTGTAAAAAGCTGCATTTGTCCACAGGCTGTGTGACAACTATGCAGCTTTTAGCCATCGTTACTTCCTTCATTCCACACAGAGTTGTTCATCACGTAGTTATTCTCTGCCAGTGCTGGTCTTACAGGAGCTTGAGCCCATCCTGTCCCCTCCAGATGGATGAGGAGAATGTCAGCGACAGCACGGTGCATTTCGTGTGGGGCGGATCCTTTCCTCAGGAACCCACTTGGTCCCGTCTCCCTGTTACACTGATCCCGCCCTCTTTCTGCTCCTTCATGTCCCTAGGGAGATTCCCTCCGCCAAAGCTGCTTTTCTCCAGCTACCCACTGGTACCAGGGGCCTTTCCTAACCGCCATGTGCCATGGCTGTCCTCACTCCTGGGTTCCCCTTGCCAGCACCAGAGCTGGCCTCTGCCCCCTCCCCTCCATGCTCCTCTGTCTCTTCTGCTCCTGGGATTTCAGGCATGTGCCTTCTGTGCCAGCCCCCTGGTCCCCAGCCCCATCCGCCGGTCCCTTGCTTGTCACCAACGAGGACCCCTGCTCTTCGAGCGCATCACTCCTGCATGTAGTGTGTCCCCAGGGAGTGTGTTTCCATCACTGTTGAAAGTCTATTTCACAGTCTGGTGGCTCTTACTGTCTAGAGACTTTTTATCTTTCTCTAAAAATTTTCTTTTCTTAATTGAAAACATTATTCTCAGTTATGCCACTGCTACTTCCATAAATAATACTTCAAAGTTTGGCAAAAGGAAAAAAAAAGTCTTTCTCACTAAAGATGGTATATTTAAATGAACGCTTAGCCACTGTTGTCTTACTGTTCATTACTGAATTGTAGCAGTAACTTTTGGCGTGTATTAGTGAGGACAAGCCAACTCAGACACAGAGCAGTTGAGGTCCAGCATGCAGGTTTAGATCTTTCTGGAAAAGTCCAAAGAAGAGCCAGGCATGGTGGCTCATGCCTATAATCCCAGCACTTAGGAGAATCACCACCAAGCCAGCCTGGGCTACATAATGAGATCCTGTCTCCAAAAAATTAGGAAAAACGAAACAAAAATCCAGGGAAGAGAATTAACTATATGATCTTTGGCGATCTGTCATAATTAACTTTTCTTCTGATTTTATTCAAAAAGGAGGTAAAAGGGGCTGCTGTGTAGGGATACCGCAAAGTGCTTGCCTAGCATCTGAAAGGCCCGAGATTCCATTTCCTGCCCCATAGAAAAGGAGAAAGAAGAAGAGAATGAAGAGGAGGAGAAAGACAAAGAGAAATGAAAACATTTATGCAAGGAAGTTGGAGTCTTGGTTACTATATATTTTTGTTATGCCACTGTCTGCCTGAGTTGTTTGTCTATCTGACAATGTTTATTGAGTTTTTATCTGGTTTGAGGCCATTAATGAGATATTTGTGATATAGGATTTGGGGGTTCAGGTGGAGTATCCCAGAATTTATGAACCCCATGTTTGAGATTCTTTTACCTAAAGAATTAATAAGGATGGATTCAAGAAGGCTAAATTCCGAATTATTAAGTTTATTTAGGGGGAAACCACAAATTGTGGGGTTTATGTAAGGGAGACTGGGGTCTAGAGAGGGAGGCTAAGCACGTGGAAAATAGGAAGCATGTTCTCATGTGGAAACACTGTATAGTTTATGAGGTGCATTTAAGAGAAACTGAGGTCTTTCCGGAGCAGAGTAAAGTACGTGGAAAGTAGAACTTAGACGTCCACATAGAGACTCTGGAAGGACACACGAGCGTCCGCCGCGTGCTTCCCTGAAGAGGAAAGTATCAAAGCAGAAGAGAGACTCAGAGGAGAAAAGAATGACTAGGGGGTCACACCCATGGTTACCCCGAGTTTAGAGCGAGTGCACAGGCAGCAAGTGCAGAGTGCAGAGAGCACCCACATGGTGGACACTGAGGACATGTGATTTAAGTGAGAACTTACCCCAGACTATAAAGCAGAGGCAAGCAGACACGTTCAGACGGAGAAACAGTGCAACGAACGCTCTCTCACCGCTAGAGGCCAGGCTCATGTGTGTCCAAGCAGCACAGGGTAGAGAGACCCACACACAGCCAGAAAAGAAGAGGAAAGAGGGGCAGGAAGGCCAGTCTTTATAGCATCCCATTCAGGTATGTAAGTGAAGACCTGATTGTCTGGCAGTGTCCTGGGTGGATCTCAGAGCCCACCTACCTGAGCCATTTTATTTACATAGCTGCTGAACTGTGGGTGGCAGGGGCACTGTGGATCATCTCAATCAGATATGAGTTCCATTTTTTAAAATTTATTTTATTTATTAATTTATTTGCAAACAGAGAGAGAGAGAGAGAGAGGAGACCGAGAGAGAGAATGAGCATGCCAGTAGCCACTGCAAACGAACTCCAGGTGCATGCGCCCCCTTGTGTAGCTGGCTCACGTGGGTCCTGGGGAATTGAACCTAGGTCCTGTGGCTTCGCAGGCAAGCACTTTAACCATTAAGCCATCTCTCCAGCCCATGAATTCCAGTTTTGTGAAGAGTTCTGAGTTCATCTTGTATCAGGGTGAAGTGGTATGTGGTGTGGCACCTCCTGGTTTTCTTTGAGCCTCAATCTAACTGAAACTGCCTTTAAAAAAGCTAGCTTTCTCTTCTCTTTCATTAAAGACATTAAGATTAGATTACAGAAGTTAAGCAGAACCACTCAGACTGTTCCTTGACCAGGTGGGAAACAGGCCCATTGCAAAGGCAAATCTTTCCGGCACAGAACCACAGCTTCAGAAGGACGAGACCCATGGCCATGGTAGTCCTCAGCTCTGGTCAGGACAGGGCGGGTAAGATCCTGCAGATGCAGGGGGCTGGGTCTGAGGAGGCTCAGGGGAGATGCCTGTGTCCTTGGCTTTCTGCGGAGGGTTTTGCGCCTACAAAGTAGTCAGTAAGCATCCTACAGCCAATGAGCATCCACTGAGGGTTTTAGCTGCGGGCAGGTCAAGGTCCAGGTTTATTTTAAGTAAGTCTATTGTGAAAGCAACACGGAGCACAAAGGAGAGAGAACATTTTGTGAGCATGGCCATGAGGCAGCTGCACTCCTGCAGGCCTGCCAGCGCTTCATAAAGGAGAAACATGCTTAAGTCTGCCCTTGAGAAAGGGTGATTATTTTTTCCTGAACAACAAAAGGAGGGCTGGAGCAGTGGCTCAGTGGTTAAGTGTGCTTCCCGCAGAAGCATGAAGGCCTGAGGGAGTCTGAGACTGCTGAGTTCAAACCCCCAGATCCCGTGGAAAAGAGCTGGGCATGGCCGTGCATGCCTGTGACCCCAGTTCCACAGTGGGGCAGAGACCTGAGAATCTTCAAAGCCCCCAATACTCTGGAATTAGTAAAGGGAGACGCCAGCTCCAAACAAGACCAGACAGAAGAGACACCTGACAGTCCACCAGGGCCTCTGCAGGCCAGCGACCTTGCTGCACACAAACGTATGGGATGCCACAAGGGCACACACACGTGCATACATTACACACACACACACACACACACACGCCACCACCACCTCCACCACCACCACACACCCACATTTCCCACAAAGAGCACATTACACACAAACACGCAAGACAGGGGAAAAAAGGAAAAGGAAAAAGGAAAAAATAAAAACAGAACTGGGCTGGGTACTTCCACACAGAGCTGTGATACCAAAGAATCTGGATATCAAATATTCAGCTTTGTAGTCAATGGAAGCAAATGAAAAGAATCAGAGAGCTGCCCTCCGGGCCGCTTCATCACGTGAAGAGTAAGAAGCCGGCGTGGTGGCACAGGCCGTAGACGCCAGCACTCGTACTCTGGAGAAGAGGAGGAGGATCGCTGTGAGTCTGAGGCGAACCCTAGGCTACATAGTGAATTTCAGGTCAGCCTCGGCTACAGCGAGACCTTACTTCAAGAAAGAAACAGAGAGAGAGGGAGAGAGAGAGAGAAGAAGGAAGAGGAGGAGGAGGAGGAGGAGGAGGAAAGAAAGGAAGGAAGGAAGAAAGAAAGAAGAGAAAGAGAAAAAAGGAAAAAGAAAAGACAATTATCGTATCTGGGCATCTTGAGTGTGAAAATCTAAATGTATAGAAACCTAACTTTTTTTGTTTTTGTTTTTGTTTTTCGAGGTAGGGTCTCACTCTAGTCCAGGATGACCTGGAATTTACTATGAACTCATGGTGATCCTCCGCCCTCTGCTTCTGCCTCTGCCTCTGCCTCTGCCTCTGCCTCTGCCTCTGCCTCCTGAGTGCTGGGATTAAAAGTGTGTACCAGGCTAGCTCTTTTTCACTTCAAAATGTGGCAGTAAAGCAGGCTTATGAGAATGTAGCCCAGCTGGATGTGGTGGCTCACACATGGAATTCCAGCACCCAGGAGGGTAGGAGGATTGCCATGAGTCAGAGGCTGAAGAATACATATATATACCCTCCAAGAATGAGGCTAAGGACAATCATTCTAACTGCCTCCACCCCCAGCTAAGAGGAGGAGGAATCAAGAGATCTCCCAGACCCACTCCAGTTCAAAGTGCAATGCACTCTGTTCATCTTGCCAGCCTTTAGAATTAATTCTTAAAGTGAGCCCCCCCCCCCGTGAATGTCACTTTGTGGTGATGTGCACATGTTCCTCAGGCAGTATGGCGGTGCTGCTCCTGGCACTGTGTTTCTGCTAGAATGGTAGTGCCCTCCGGTCACAAGATTGTAGATTGTCCCTGAGCCAAGCAGTCACCCAAGCATGACTTTTAATCTGTCTAAATAGCCAAAATTTTCCCCTGGATTCCTTATCATCCTAATACTACAAAATGACACAGAATTTCAATTTACACATGTCTGTTGCCTCCTCATCTCTGCAGGTAAAGACAGAAAGAGACAGCCAACTAGCAAACAATGATCCAGAATTGGCAAACACTTCAGAATCTCTAATGTCACTAGTAATCAGGGAAATGCAAAGAAAAATGAGATGTTTTCACTTGTAATAATGGAGAGTTTTGTAAAAAGCATAGTTACTAATGATGCTAACTTTTTGTAAATCGGACACCTTTACACATTTATATAATTTTCCCGGGAAACAACTGGTGTGACGTTGAAGAGAAGGAAGATGAGGCAGGACAAGGGGGAAAGTCACTTCCACTTTTAGGCTGATACGTTAGGAGAAAGCATGGCCAGAGAAGGGAATCTAACCAGACTTCACAGAGGCCAGAGGAAGTTATTAGAGAGGGAGAAGGACGGAAGCCAAGAAGAGTGAGGGAGGGAGAAGAGACTTACTCATGGAAGGCTGAGCTCTGACCACATGGACCATTCTGGTCCAGAAAAGTTCACCACACAAACAAAACCTCTCTCCTAGGCAACTGACATTTTTTTTTTAATCGGAATTTGGGAGAACACAAGAATAGATAGAAAATGTTTGGGGTTGGGCTAGAAAGATCCTTAGGCTTGCCTGCAAAGCCTAAGGACCTGGGTTTGATTCCTCAGTAGCCACATAAAACCAGATGCACAAGGTGATGCATGCATCTGCAGTTCGTTTGCAGTGGCTTGAGGCCCTGGCATGCTCTCTCTATTTCTCTCTACCAGCCTATTTCTCTCTCTCTCAAATAATCAAATACAATATTTTAAATATTATTAAAAGGGCTAGAAAAATGGCTTAGCACTTAAGGCATTTGCCTGAAAATCCTAAGGACCCATGTTTGACTCTCCAGGTCCCACATAAGCTAGATACATAAGGTTATGCAAGCACACAAAGTTGTACATGTGCACAAGGTTGCACATGTGTCTGGAGTTTGATTACAATGGCTGGAGGCCCTGGTGTGCCAATTCTCTCTTTTTGTCTCTCTCTTTCTCTCTCTTGCACATTAAAAGAAGTCCAGTGCATTGGGTTTGTCTAAAAAAATATTATTAAAAGAATATTGGGGAAACTGAGAGAAGGCTTAGCAGTTATGGCATTTGCCTACAAAGCCCAAGGACCTGGGTTCGATTCCCCAAGACCCTCATAAGCCAGATGCACAAGGGGGCGCATGTGTCGTATGCAGTGGTTAGAGGCCCTGGTGTGCCCATTCTCTCCTCTCTATCCGTCTCTTTCTCTCTCATAAATAAGTAAATAAGTAAAATATTTTTTTAAATGTTGGGGTTTTATCAAGGATGGCAGAATGACTGTCCCCATCAGCTACAGCCGCACTCTGCACTCCCAAAGTTTCCACCTTGAGCTCACAACCCCCTTAACAAAACACCATGACAAAGGTGTCACAAGGAGGCTCTTGTCATGCATCAGTCTTCCACTAAGCGTGCACCCTCCAAGGGTGTTTCCCAGCTCCTGTGTCAAACCCATTAGGTCATGCTCCAGACAGCCTGCAGCCAGATACAGACACCATCTGCTTGTGTCAATAAAGTTTTATTGAAACAGCCATGCTCATTCTCACAGAGTTGACCACCTCAGAGAACAGGTGGCTTGTAAAGCTGAACATGCTTACTGTCTGGGCCTTTGCCAAAAGAGGGGGTCTCGGGAGAATCACTGACAGCAATTACAGGGGTACTGGGAAAAGGAGACTTTAGTTCCAGGTCGGAGCAAGAAGCTGGTGATGAGGCTCCAATGTTCTGCTACACCCTTATGAAATGGGGAGAGCGGCACACACATACAGGGTTTTCTCAAAGCTCTGATGGACACTGGGCTGGAAAAAGTGACATGAGCATTCATACCCACCTCTCCATGGCTTCTAGGAACTCAGCCTCAGCTATACTGCTGCACCCGTTTTGGTTTGGTTGAATATTTTTAAGGTGTTTTTAAATGCTTATTTATTTATTTATTTATTTATATGTATTTGATTGAGAGAGAGAAAAAGAATGAGCAGGGCAGGGCCCTTCAGTTGCTGCAAATGAACTCCAGTCACATGCACTGCCTTGTGCATCTGGTTTATGTAGGTCCTGGGGAATCAAGCCTGGGTCCTCGGGCTTCGCAGGAAAATGCCTTAACCACTAAGCCATCTCTTTATCCCCTGGTTGAATATTTTTAAGACATTTTTATTTGTTTACTAAAATTTCTTATCGTGTTAAAAAATAATTTGTAGGCTGGAGAGATTGCTCAGTGGTTAAGAAGAGCATTTCCTGGGCATGTTTGGGGACCTAAGGAAGCCTGAGTCGGATCCCCAGGACCCATACAAACAGCTAGGCGTGACCATGCATGCTTTCAGCCCGTGATGTGGGAAGCAGAGACCAGAAAATCTCCAGAGCTCAAGAAACAGCAGCAAGCTATGGGATCAAGTAGGACCAACAGAGAGCAATGGAGGAAGACACTTGATGTCCCCTCCAAGTACCGCAGGCAAGTGCATCCTGCAGCAGGCAAGCTCATGGGGTGCTGCATGGGCAAATATGCCACACTGAGCTCACGTGCATGCATGCACACACACACTCATGCAGACACAGACATGCAAAAAAATATTTTTTTTTACTTATAAACTAGAAAGATCCTGTCTCCACATGCCTAGTTGCCAATATCCAGAAAACTAAATGCATTAAACAGAAATCTAAGCTTTAATTTAAGAAAGCTAAGATCAGCAAAAGCAAATGAAACAAAAAGATTATTAATTCCTGCAAGGCTTCAGACAATAGCAGTGTAGTCTTTGTCACTAACTGCTGAGCAGAATGCTGAATTTTATACCTGGTGTCTGCTCAGAGTTCTTAGAACGAGCATATTATGAGCTAGCTTTCTTGTACATTAGGTGTTGGAGGGGTAGGCAGCATGAACTCAAACAATTATATTTTACTATGAAAGAAATTTAAGCTTTTAGAAGATAGAATTTGGAGAAATTTAGTGTCTTCTCAGAAAACATATATACAGAAAAGGTTATCTGAGGGTGGTCGTCTTGCATTGAGCTTCTGGAAACAGATGTCCAGACCGTTAAGCAAGATGGAAGGTCAAGCTGACCCTTTGCTCCAGAACATTCACTTGGTCCTGGCCCAGGATTTTATAATGTTACAACCATGTGCTTCTGAAACTGAAGGCCAGCACATCCACCCCCCCCCCACCCACAGAGCTTTCTAAACACCAATTCCTCAAGCAGCTTTGAGGAGGCCACAGCACAGCAGGAGTGACCTGCAGGAGAAACCATGCTTCATGCTGTCCATTGTCAGTGGGCATTCTTGGAGAAAGCGTGAAGATGGCTTCACCTTCGTCAGCTAAGACATGGGAGTGTAGAAAGGTGAAGTGTCTGTCCAGACCTAAAGCTAGTGGGGGCTATCTTGATCCCTTTAATAGCTGATTACCTTTATCTATTTATTTATTGAAACCTGAAAGCACTCTGTAGCCTAGACTGGCCTCCCTCAAGTTTGCAATGGTCCTCCTACCTCATCCTCCCAAGAGTTGGCATTAAAGGAGTGAGCCACCATGCTGAGCTCAATTACCTTAACTGTTGTATCTGACCTAACTTCCCAGAATGCATCACTAAGCTCAGAGGCCTCTATCTACCACGGGCCCTAGAGCTAAGAATGCAGGTCTAAGTAAGAGATTTCCTTGCTTTGCTGTAAGCCACCTTCTTAATTCCCCACCAGTGTAAATGGCAAATGCATTGCTTTACAGCTTTCTTTTGTCCTGTGACCATGAGAGCTCTAACTGCACTCCCCAGTGGGATATGTCCTGCATGAATGCAGGCATGCACATGCAATGGTGCACGTATGGAGGTCAGCGGACAACCTCAGGTGTTGTTCCTCATCTTCTGTCTTGTCTGAGGCAGGGCCTCTCAGTGTTGTTTACCCCTCCATTTGCCAGGGACCCACAAGTTCCTGGGCAATTCTGCTGTCTTTGCCTCTCTTATCTTCACAGGACACAGGGACTCATTACAGGCACTGGCATGACAGCATCTGGTTTTGCGTAAGGTCTGAGGATCTCATGGCAAGCACTTTATCCACTGGGCCATCTCTCCAGCCCCTATTTGTTCATTTTTAAAATTTATTTTAGAGAGAGAGAATTGGCACACCATGGCCTCAGCCACTGCAATCAAACTCCAGATGCTTGTGCCAACTAGTAGGCACAACCTTGTGCTTGCCTCACCTTTGTGCGTCTGACTTAAGTGGGATCTGGCGAGTTGAACATGGGTCTTTAGGCTTTGCAGACCGGCTCCTTAACCAGCAATCCATCTCTCCAGCCCCTATTTATTTATTCTTAATGCATGTGTGTGTGTGCATGTATGCACACACTCGTGTGTGCACAAGTGCATGTGGAGGAGGTGTGATGGCCAGAAGACCACTCAAAATGTTTCTTTTTGTCTCATAATCTCTCTCACTTCCTTATTAAACCATCCCTCTGCAGCCTATGGAAGGCCTTTCTCTTCTCCATCAAATCAAGGACTTTCTCCAGCCACTACCATTATTTCCTCAGGGTGCTGAGGGGCTGCTGTGCTGGGTGAGCCCCCTGCTGTGCAAGTGTGAAGACTTGAGTTTGGATCCCAGAGCTCATGTGAAAGCTGGCACAGTTCTGATACTGTCTAGGGGTGTTGGATTTTTTTTTTTTCTCTGCATATTGAAGAATTAGAAGGCAGGAAATGGTTTAAAAGAAGAATGTTTATTTCAAAATAAAAGGTAAAAAGAGAAGAGAGAATAGACTGCTCTGGGAGGTGGGGATTCCAGAGCTGGGAATTCCACAGGCCCGTGGGAACTGGAGTTTTATTGAGAGCAGGAAGCCCACCCATCCAGAGCCCATGATTGGTCAGCCTAAAGGAAGTCGAAGGCTGGTCCATGACGCACCCAGTACTGTGCAGGTCCCAGAATGCCTCCCACGCCAGCCTGCCCCCACCTGCCAAGCCAGCCCACTAGCAGAAAAATTCACCTAGGCCAGTAAAGAGGAGGAGGACGAGGAAGTGGGGTCACCCTCTTTGCAATCTTGGCTTAGAACACAGCTGCCTACCAAGGGCCCCTTTTCTCTGTCTGCGCAGCCAAGGAAACCATCCAATCTCCTGCAGTGTTTCAGTGGTGTCTGTCTCTAATCCCAGCATGCCTACGGCAAAAGGAGAGGTGGAGACAAGAGAATCTCTGGAAACTCGTGGCCCAGCTGTCTGGTGTGCACAGTGGCAAACAACAAGAGACCCTGTCTCGGGCAGGTGGAAAGCAGGAGCTGAGGTTGTCCTCTGACACCCACGTGTACTCTGTGCCCACATACACACACTCACACACACACTGAGTTCTCAAAAAGCTGCAAATTTCTTTTTTGTTAGCATGAATGCATGCTCCTACTTTAGGGGAGACGGACAAAGCAATGATCCAACTCTGGGGCTATGTGTTGAATGAACCGTGTTGAGAAATACCACTGACTTATGAAGCCCCTCTACATAACCCTGTAGAAAGTTGTTGCAGTGGGCTTCTCATGGCTGGGACAAAATGCCCGCCCTGAAGCAGCTGGTGGGAGGAAAGGGTTTATTTCAGGCCTACAGCGTCCAGGGGAAGCTTGAGCGCAGCAGAGGACGGTGGCTCACTCCATCACGCAGCCATGGCAGGGAGAGAGACAAGCTGAACTGAACACCGCAGGGCTGGACTCAAGATCCGCCGTGACACACCCCTTCGGCAGGGCTTTGCCTGCTGGGGACTGAGCTGGAAGCTCAATCCAAAGTACCCGAGGCTACGGTGGACATTTTCATTCAAACTACCACAAATGTCTGGAAGTTCAATGCTGTCATGGCCTTTCAACATTGGAGACAAATTCTATCCATTTCCCGGCAGTGGGGGTGTTCATGTATGTAAGTGTGCGAGTTCGTGTGAATGTGTGCACGTGTGCATGGCAAGGGTGATCTCTTGATTAGATGCTCTCCGTGTTATCTTTTGAGACAGCATCTCCCACATGGGGCTCCCGGTGAAGCTGGCCAGCAAGCCATCCAGATCTTGTTCCCGCCTCCCCAGCGCTGGACTGGCAAGCGCCTGCCTCTGCACTCGTTTTTACATGGGTCCTGGGGGTTGGAACTCAGGTCCTCATGCTTTTGCAGCAAGTACTTTACTCACTGAACCATCTCCCCAAACCCTTAATTGCCTTTTTGTAAGAACAATGACTCATATTAAAAATAGTATATTTAAGCCAGGCATGGTGGCACACGCCTTTAATCCCAGCACTTGGGAGGCAGAGGTAGGAATGATCACTGTGAGTTTGAGGTCACCCTGAGACTACATGGTGAATTCCAAGAGAGCCTGAGCTAGAGTGAGACCCTACCTCGAAAAAACAAAACAAAAAAAAACAAAAAAAAAAAAAAAAAGAAAAAGAAAAAAATTAGCTGCTATCTGGCTAAATGTATATACTATGCTTATTGAACTTCCCAGGAATAACTTCTCTTAATGTTCATACCCTTATATTAATGCTGCTCTTCACTTTTGGTAGAGAATCTTCTCTTTTCAGATGTCAGTGACCTTGGAATGACTCAGAAGGCATCATGGTGCCAGAAAGAAGTGACAGGAGTGCTCAGCACTGCAATATCTCTGTCACACCTTCCAAGGCTCAGGGTCTATCACAGAAGAGGTGGGGGAAAGAATGTAAGAGCCAAAGGAAGGGTAGGACTCCTTACAATGTGTTCCCCCCAGACAAAATGGCCTGGATATCCATGACTTCATAGTGCCTGACACTACCTACACAAGACCATCATAAGAGGAGGAAAAGATCATGACATCAAAATAAAAGAGAGACTGATTGAGAGGGGGAGGGGATATGATGGAGAGTGGAGTTTCAAAATGGAAAGTGAGGGGAAGGAAGGCATTACCATGGAACCACGATTGCACTTTTGAAATAGGCAATTCATAACATCTCAGAGCAGGAGTTTTAGGCAAGGGAGAGAGACAAGGAGCCAAGAGAATCTTCAGTGAATTGTAGTATAACCAGCCCAGAAGCAAGAGAAGAGAGAGGGGAGAGGAAGAAAGAGGTTACAGTGCATATGTAGAAAGAAAATCAGGTGGAAGACTGAGTTAGAGAAAGAGCTACAGAGCAAGAAATACAGTAAGAGATAGAGAAATATGCACCTTGAGCTGGGTGTGGTGGCACACGCCTTTAATCCCAGCACTTGGTAGGCAGAGGTAGGAGGATCACTGTGATTTAAGGCCAGCTTGAGTCTACATAGTGAATTCCAGGTCAACATGGCATAGAGAGAGAAACCCTACCTTGAGAAAAAAAAAAAAAAAAAAAAAATATATATATATATATATATATATATATATATATATATATATATATATATATGGCACTTTACTTCAAGGAAAAGGCCAGAAGAAAGAGAGAGTGAAAAAATGACTCCTGGTCCTTTACATCCATGCCTGTGGGGTGTGGAAATTTGCCCAGTGGGGGAAGTAATAATGAGGGTGCAGGCCACTTCTCAGAGAGGGAGGTAGGCTATTTAGATCCAGCAAGCCCTGTGGGGAATGAGACCTTCGAAGGCATCAAGTTTTGCCCATCGAAGGGTGGGAGGCTTTGAGACTCTAACACAAGCATCTTAAGTAATAGGTGGATGTTGCAGTCAGGTTCTCATTGCTGGTAGAAATCACTCAACCAAGAGCAGCTTGTGGGAAAAAGAGGTTTATTTTGTCTTACAGGCTTAAGGGGGCAGCTCCATGATGGCAGGGGAAAACAATGGCATGAGCAGAGGGTGGACATCACCCCCTGACCAACATAAAGTGGACAATAGCAACAGGAGAGTGTGCGAAATACTGGCAAGGAGAAACTGGCTATAATACCCATAAGTCTGCCCCCAACAATACACTGCCTCCAGGTGGCATGAATTCCCAAATCTCCATCAGCTGGGAACCTAGCATTCAGAACACCTGAGTTTATGGGACACACCTGAATCAAACCATCACATTAGATTTAAATGGACAAACTTATGCTGCTCAGCAATTCTCACTTTCCAAGTGTGTAGAGGAAGAAATCCTATGGATTGAGCTGATGGACGGATTATGGGAGTCTGAGCAGTAACGGACTTGGAAAACCCACACTGGGACCAACCTGAGGCTGGATGGGGCAAAGATACAGCTGACAGATGACAAGCAGTTAATGCTTCTATTAACCCTGGAGACTGATGGAGAATTAAATCTGTCAGTTGAGAAGAAAATCAGCACAGTCTCCAAAATTTAAATTCACTTCCGAGGAGGTCTGTGGCAGTTTCTGCCTACTTATTTTATATTGATCCAAAGAAGGCTTTAGGCAGTTTGAAAGAAATAGCTGGGTCTGTTCCGTGCCCATGTGGGCATCCCTTTGCAATGTGAGCTGCAGCTCAGAGCACGGTGCATGGCGGCGGAATCTCTTCCCCAGGGTCAGCCTCCTGAACTGCTGAACAAGTGAGTGTGGGAGATGGAAGGATGGGCCAGTCCCCAAACCAGTTTCCAAGAACTGTGTGCCATCTTCTCATTCTCTCAGGACCTCGCTGCTTCCACGTGAACAGCTGGGCTTCTCTGTCAATGCTGGAGCCCGGGGACAGGGCCCACAGCCCTGCCAACCTTCAGCAAGCCCTGGAAGCAAGAACCCCTTTGCAGACCAGCTCAGATTCTGGCAGAGCCACCCTGCTGGTGCCTGAACCTTAAGTAGGATAGAACAATTGTCTTTAAGCTCTGTTGGATTTTTACACCCATTAAAAACTGTTTCCCTGTGAAAATAAAACAGAAGCTCCACCCAACTAAGGAAATTCAAACACAACAGCAAAGCGAGACCACTCTTCATCTAAGGAGTGTGTAAAATTACACAAGGAGCCTGGCGTGGTGGAGGCAGTGGTAGGAGGATCACTGTGAGTTCGAGGCCAGCCTGAGATTACATAGTGAATTCCAGGTTAGCAGCTAGAGCGTGGCCCTGCCTCCAAGACAACAACAACAAAAAATACACAAGGATGTTCACCCACAGGATTTGCATTGCTGCAAAGCTAAAATGCACATGCTTTTTGGCAAGTGATATGGAAATGTGTACCAAATTTTAATGTGCCTGCTGTTACTTTTCTTGGATTTTGTTCTTTTTAAAAATTATTTATTTGAGAGAAAGAGGCAAAGAGAGTAAGAGATAGAGAGAATGTGCATGCCAGGGCCTCCAGTCACTGCAAACAAATTTCAGATGCATGTGCCGCCCCATGCATGTGGCTTACATGGATACTGGAGAATCAAACCTGAGTCCTTTGGCTTTACAGGCAAGCACCTTAACTGCCAAGCTATCTCCCCAGTTCTGAACTTTGTTCTTTAAAATTACATAAATATGTGATGTTCTATTAACCTCATTTTTATATTTGTATTTATGCATTTGGAGCAGAGAGAAAGAAAAAAAAATGGTGCACAGAGCTTCTCCCTCTGCAAACAAACACCAGATGGGTGCACCGCTTTGTGCATCTGGCTTTCAGTGGCTACTGAGGAATCAAAACTGGGCTGGCAGACTTTGCAGGCAAGAGCCTTTAACCACTGAGCAATCTATCCAGCCCTAACCTCATTTGTAACACCAACATTAGGTAGATTTGAATGTTCAATAAATGATGATTTAAAACCTTTTTAGGCATATCTATATAATGGAATATTAATCAGTCATTCCAAATGTATATTTTGTCATGGAATGGCTTCTATATGTTATTATCATTAAATATAAAACAGAGTATTCATGGACTATATCCATTTTTTGCCATTTAACAAAAAGAATCTATGCACAGAAATGATCTTCTAGATAATATATATCAAGCATATGTTCCAAACACCAGCCTTTGTCTCTTGGTCTTTTATTTCTCGTTTATACATCTGAACCACTTGATGTGCGTGTGCATGTCCAAGTACATGTAGGCATATGGGTCTATGCAGGTTCTCATGCCTGTGAGGGTGGATGTGGAAACCAGAGAACAACCTTGGCAAGTGTGCCTGAGGAACTGTCCACCTTCTTGTTTATTTATTTATTATTTTTTTTTGAGACAGTGTCACTTATTGACCAAGTAAGCTAGATTGCAGGCCAGCCAGCCCCAGAACCCATCCCCCCACTACTGCACCCTGCCTCGCTAGCACATGGATTGTAAGCACATGCCACCATTCCCAGCCTTTGAAAAAAAAATATGGGCTTGAGAGATGAACTTAGTGGTGAAGGCGCTTGCCTGCAAAACCTAAGGGCCTAGGTTCAATCCCCCAGTACTCATACATGCCAGGTGCACAAAGTGGCTCATGTACCTGGAGTTCGTTTGCAGTGGCTAGAGGCCCTGGTGCACCCACTCTCTCTATCTGCCTCTGTCTCTCTCTCAAATAAATAAATACATAAAATATTAAAAACAAACAGAAAAAAATTACATGGGTTTGGGAGTTGAATTCAAGTCTTCATGCTTGCAAAGTGAGTCATCTTCCCTGCTCTCAATCTTATAATGTTAAGCCAAAACATTTATCACACTTAAGTTTCCAGAAAAAGAGCTCTAGTTATTTGTGTGTGTGGGGGGGGTGCATATGTACGCGCAGGTGGGCGTGGAGACCAGAGGACAACTTCAGGCATCGTGCTCAGGAACACCATCCACCTCCCTTGAGACGGGGTCTCTCACTGGCCTGGAGCTCACCAGGTGGGCTAGCCTACCTGGCCAGTGGACCCCTGAGAGCTCCCTGCCTGCCTCTGCCCAGTCCTGACAGTACCAGTGTGCTCTGTCATGCCTGGACTTCGAAATGTGTGCCAGGGTTTGAGCTCAGGTCCTCGGGCTTGCATAGCAATGGCTTTGCCTACGGAACTCTTCCCTCCACTCTTTGAGAAATGTAAGACTTGTTTATTAGGAATAGTATTCAACTAAAATGATACAGTTAACAAAAACAAATTTTCCTTCTCCATAAATAAATGCATTCTAATTTTACGACAATGTAAAATTCAGATTCCATTATTTATTTTTCAGAATCTCAGAGGTAAATCTTCCTGACATCAGGTCAGGTCTGAAAGTAGCACTAATTTATAATCAAATTTTGGTCTTTCTAACAGAAATGTTTGATCCAGAAGGGCTGAGGCACATTCATCACTTCAAAGATTTTTTTTTCCCCATTCATATGGGTCAAGACAACTCTTCCAGAGCTCTTTAAAAGGTCTCCAAGCAAAGGAGAAAGCTAATCACAAGCATTAATTAATTGCCTACTGCATACAAGAAGAATCGTGGTTGGCCTACCAATCCAAAACAGCCTATATGTTTAAGTGTATCTTCTCACATTATGCTAGAGTCTGACAGCTAATTCTTTTCAGATGTGTGACCTAGCCTCGACCCTCACCAAGACCCCGCATCGTCGTTTCCTCTCCTGATGCTAGCTCCCTCTCCCGGGACTGTCCTGTGATTGCCTCCAAGGTGACTTCCGGTACACTTCATCACTCGGACCCTCTGGGACAAAGGCAGAGTTCGCATAGTACACTCCAAGCGACTGGGACTCGCGTGCTGGTGCAGTGACTGCTCGTGGGGAGGAAACAGGCTTGTTCTACGTGAGAGAGATGAACTTAAAAGTCATCACATCCCAGTGCTCAAGAGGGGGGGTGGAGGAAGATCGCATGAACTCTGTCCAAGAAACAGTTGGGGGGGGGTCTGGGTAGACAAGATTACAAGTTGCTCAGTACCACCCTCCAGAATATCCCTTGGGTCCTGGAAAGCTCCGCCTTGATCACAGAGCAGTGAGGAAGACACTGAATCGCTCCGAACAGCAGCTAGCTGTGAACTCTCACGTACATGGCGAGGGGAAACTTGTCTCTAATTAGTTGCTCTCCTCCATTTAACAGCTGTCATAATGGCAAAATCGCTTAAACCATTCCTGCTCAAGCCAGGCCTTTTGAACTCTTGACTTTAACCACATCACTTGGCGATCAGTCTTCAGAATTTAGACCAAAGACCTGAGGCTTTGAAATTATTTTCCTGGGATGAAAATAAAGGTAATAATTTGATTAGCATTTGAAAGGCTTTTCCCTTGGGTATTCATGCCATTCTTTCTTTCTTTCCTTTTTTTTTTTTTTCCTCAACCCCCTTTTTTTTCTGGAGCATGTATAATGGAAAACATCTTTGTAATTATTCCCAAGTGCTGAAACTTTAATCTCCATTGTGTAATTGAAATTTCCTCTACTGCTAAGAGGTTTTCTGGATCCTCAACAGGCCAAGAACTCAAACGCTGCTCACTCCCTCAGGGAGGAGAGGGAGATGGGTAGGTGTGTACAGGCCACAATCAGCGCTTCAGTTTCCTTGCCATTTTTAGTGAAGTTTTTCTCTAGCCCAGAACAAGTTGGAATTCACAATGTAGTCTCAGGTTGGCATTGAACTCAAGGTGATCCTCCTACTTCTGCTTCCTGAGTGCTGGGATTAAAGGCATGCAGCACCACACCTGGCTTTGTGCGTTTATGTGCTGTGTGCATGTGCGTGCGTGCGTGTGTGTGTGTGTGTGTGTGTGTGTGTGTGTGTAAGCTTTTAAGAAAACATGACTTATTTGTTTCTCCTACTTGAATAGTTAAGTACCTGTGCTTTGAATAAATATTTCCTGAGTGCAGCAGCATTTCCTAAAGAGAGCATTCAGGCCTAACGTAGGCTGAAGACAGGTAGAGAGGAGGCAGTAGTGGGAATTGTTCCACACAGAAAACTAAGAAAAGAATTATTTGTGGCATGGGAGATAAAATCATATTTTGTACACGGTGACCTAGGGACATCTGTGACATACAGACTTATTTTGGGAAGACCATCCAGGTTTAGTCCAGATCATAGGGGGTTTCAAATCCTTCCACATTCCTCTTGAAAATCAGCTCCAAAAGGCCCAAGCCACACAGTCAGGTATCTAGCAGCAACACACTCTTGGAACCAACATTACTGTTGCAGTCAGGTTCACATTGCTGGTAGAAATCACTCAACCAAGAGCAGCTTGTGGGATAAAGAGGCTTATTTTGGCTTACAGGCTCGAGGGAGAAGCTCCATGATGACAGGGGAAATGATGGCATGCACAGAGGGAGGACATCACTCCTTGGCCAACTTAATCACAAGAACAGCATAACCATCTCAATAGATGCAGAGAAGGCCTGCGACCAAATACAACGCCACTTCATGATCCAAACACTGGAGAGAATAGGCACGGAGGGCTCACATCTCAACACAATAAAGGCCATATCCTAAGCACCTAAAGCCCAAATAATACATAACGGAGAAAGACCCAAGAGTCCCATTGAGATTGGGAACAAAACAGGGTGCCCACTCTCAACACTGCTCTTCAACATAATACTAGAAGTCCTAGCTTAAGCAATAAGACAGGAGAAAGAAATAAAAGGGATACAAGGTGGAAAGGAAGAAGTCAAATTAGCCCTATTTGCAGATGACATGATCCTCCTATACTAAGTGAACTGAAAGTCTCCACCTCAAAACTTCTGAAGGTCGTTAATTCCTTCAACAAAGTGTCAGGATACAAAATCTGCACACAAAAATCAGTAGCCATTCTATGTGCAAAGGACAAATATACCGGGAAAGAAATCAGTGAGGCTGTTCCATTTTCAACAGCCACAGAAAAGTTAAATACCTTGGAATAACACTAACCAAGGATGTGGTACACCTATGTAATGAAAATATTAAAACATAACTCCAGAAAGAAATAGAGGAGGACACAAGAAGATGGAACTACTTCCCATGCTCCTGGATAGGTAGAATTAATATTTGTGAAAATGGCAATTCTAACAAAAGCAATATACAATACCAATGAAAATAGGCAGAAAAGAGAGAGAGAAAGAGGAAGAGAGAGAGAGAGGTTGGGACATCATACCCAGAGGTATTGCCTCCCCACAATAACTGATTGCTGCTCTCACAACCCATAACCCACAGCTCCATGGGGAATGCCAGCAACCCCGCTAAAGAGGGCCCCCAGTGGAATAGGGACAGGGAAGATGGAAAATATGGTACCAACACCTGATGTATCCATACAAAATATGTCCTCAATAAAAAAAATAAAATCCACAAACTACAGAAACAAACAAAAAAGATGGGCTCCCATTGGGACAGCAGATCTCCAGCCTCAGAACCTCTTTCTCCACGAGGAGTCAGTGTTCTCTCTGCTCCCTTTAATTTTTACTTTGAAATAAACTTTGCTCTTTCATTCTCTTTTCTGCCTTTGAAGTCCTTAGTCAGCAGAAAAAATGAATCCCCTGAACCATAGACGCTTTCAGGGTCATGAAGCTATACACAGAGACACTCCCCTGAGGTAGCATGGCTAAAACACAATCCCCGGTAACTTCTCTGCATTCCAGAGTAGTGTTGTAAAACTTTAAACTTTATGTACTCTACATAGTGTATGTAGCAAAAGGCAATAAATGGTTTTATTTTTGTGTATGTGTATGTATGTATGTATGTATGTGTGGTATGAATTCATGAATGTGTGTTCATATGTGTGGGGGCTCACATGTGTGTGCATGCAAGTGGAGGTCAGAGGACAACCTTGGGTGTCATACTCATGTACACTGTCCACCTCTTTCATTGCCCTGGAGCTTACTGATTGCAGTAGACTGACTGGCCAGTGCGCCCTGGGGATCCTCCTGTGACCCCTCCCCACTGCTAGGATTACAGGCACACATGGCACCACCCACTTTTTCACAAGCATCTAAGTGATACAGTTATTGTGACTTTAAGGCAAGCACTTTGCTGACAGCTATCACCCCAGCCTTGAAATAGCAGCCTCCATGGTATTTCAGTCACATAATACAAGACGGGCAAGCCATCAGAACCGCAGATTCTGTGACAAGGAGTAAGAGAGCTGTGAAAAGCTGGAGTCACAAGCTGGTTTTCCCAACCCTTAATGGATATGTGCAGGACCCCAGAACCAGTCGTGTGTCAAAGAAACTACTGCAGAGAACAGGTTCAGGGACAAAGCTCTGTGATGTAAGTCCTAAAATCTTGTTATAGAAAGTAAAGGACAACTACAAATTTACTGCAGTGAGAGGTCATGGGCTTGACTGTGACTTTCATTTTGTCTAAACTGACCATCTCAACACTGGGCAGATCAGCTCTCTCCAACTCAGTTCCTGACAAGCACTGGACAAGAAGAGGTCCTGATTAACCCAGCATGCCCTTTATCCCTGAAATGTCATATTTTTTTAAAAAAAGCTATGAGCTGGGCTTGGTGGCACACACTTTTAATCCCAGAATTTGGTAGTCTGAAGTAGGAGGACCACTGTGAGTTCAAGGCCAGCCTGAATCTACATAGTGAATTTCAGGTCGGCCTGGACTAGAGTGCGACACTACCTTGAAACACAAAAAAATAAAAAAATAAACTGAGGCTGGAGAGTTGCTGCAGAGGTTAAGGCACTTGCCTGCAAAGCCTAACAAACAGGGATTGATTCCTCAGTGCCCACGTAAAGCCAAATGCACAACATGGCATATGCATCTGAAGTTCACTTGCAGTGGCTAGAAGCCCTGGCATGCCCATTATCTCCCACCTCTTTCTGCTTGCAAATAGATAAAATATTTTTGCGAAGCTATGAGTTTCATAACAGCTGTTAGTAAAGTGACCGTCTGCATAAATAAACAAGAGAATCTACAGATTATGAGAACAAGAGTTCAGCAATTACTAGAATCAGAATCAATGCAGAAAATCAACATGACTCCTAACACACAACAGCAACTCGCTTCAGAATATTTATCGAAAGAGTTCATTTATAATAGCAACAAAACATACACTGCCTAATCATAACCCAAATGTGGTGAGGTTTGAATGTGAAAGTCTCCTGTATGTGTTTGTGGTTAAGCCTCATACTCAAGCCCCGCTGGTGGCAGTTTGGGAGGCGGAGCCTTGCTGGAGGAGCTGTGTTGCTGGGGGCGGGGCTCGGCGTGGTCCAGCCCAGCTCTCCCTTGCCATAATTAGCTAATTATAATAATTGTGCTGCTTCCTTAAAGCTGCGGTGGCAAGATGTGGTAGCCAGTCTCTGTACTGTCCTGCCATGCTGGAGCTGCCCTTTGAGATCTGCAGCTAACAGAATCCCTTTCCTCACATCAGCTGCTATGGTCAGGTGTTTATCCCAGCAAGGAGAAGGTGACTGCCACACTATGGGACAGACATGAGACCTGACAAAGAAAGTGCTGAAACATTATTAAAGGACACTTAAGGGGGGCATGACGGCACACACCTTTAGTCCGAGCACCCTGAAGGCTGCGGTAGTTGGATTGTCCTGAGTTTGATGTCAGCCTGGGACTACCGAGTGAGTTCCAGGTCAGCCAGGGCTAGAGTGAGACCCTGCATAAAAAAAATAATAAAACAAAATAAAGCACACTTAAAAGGACTTAAGAGTTACAGGATGATACACTGTATCCATGGAAACTGTCATAAAACATTACTAACATTAGCAAGTTAACCTGTAAATTTCAGGTGATATGAATAAAAGCATGTTTTTGGTACTAAAATTCATATGGAAAAAGAAGGCCTAAAATAGCCTACAAAAGCATCGAAGTGTGACCCAGAATTCCCTCAAGTCCCCCTGATTCTTTGGGGGAAGGGGAATGTGACATAAAATAAATGTTTGGTCTTTTCCCAGTTTCCTGCCATCACTTCTTAAATCCCTTGGAGTCTACAAAGGGATAGTATGGTTGTTTTTATGCTATCAAAGTGAATGATGGCTAGCAGGCTTAAGGAGCTTCAGGGTGGGGTTAGGCTCAGGTGTGTCTGAACTCTATGAACCCTTCAGACAAACCAGTTAATTGTCAGTGGGAGTCGTGGGCACCCTGGGGCTTGAGACGGACAGCTGAGGTTGGGGAGTCTTGAGGGTGACACAGTCTTCCAGTGGACAGGTCAGAATGGACTTGGATCGGTGTCTACTGCAGAGCTGCTTGCTGCGGGTCATCATGAGTCCCCACATAACTCACTGCTGTCACGCGGGAGAAGAGGGAAAACAGTGAGGAAAGGCTGTGGGGCAGAATCACTCTCATAAGGACTCTGACATGGTGTGCCTCCTCCATTCTCAGCCTGTCTCTGGCCTTCTGTGGAGTTTCTGGAGGCTGTATGGTTTACATCAAAATGCACTCGATGCATTAGCAGCAGAGAGAGCCTGGCTGTTAGCTGGGGACATGGCTGTGGGTAAAGTCTGTTCAGATCGCAGCACTCTTGGAAAGACAGCTGCAGTAGCATGCATCTGTAATCCCAGGACCCCTCTGGTGAGATGGAGGCAGAGACAGAGGAATCCCCAGAGGCCCACATGGCAGCAGCCAGGCAGACAGAGCAGTGAATGAGAGACCCTGTCACAAAAATCAAGATAGAGTGGGGGGATGGCTCAGTAGTTAAAGGTAATTGTTTGCATAGCCTGCTGGCCTGTGGTTCAATTCCCCAGTACTCATGCAAAGCCAGATAAACAAAATGGCACATTCATCTGGAATTCATTTGTAATGGCAAGAGGCCCTGGTGTAGCCATGTTTCCTCTTTCTCTCTCTCCTGTCTCTCACACACATAAATGAAATAAGAACTAAGTATATGAATCACAGGCTAAAGCACTTACCTACAAAGCCTAACGACTCAGATTCAGTTCCCCAGTACCCACATAAAATCAGATGTACAAAGTGGTATATGCATATGGAGTTCATTTGCAGTGGCACTATGCTCTCACATGCCCATATTCTCTCATTCTCCCCCCTTATGTCTTTCTGTGCTTGCAAATAAATAAATAAAAATATTTAAGAGATAAAATAAAATAAAAACTGTGACTTGTGTTCATATGAAGTGGGTATACTCGTACTTTTTTTTCTTTGTTTTGTAATAAAGCAGATATTGATCAACACTACCCACATAAACTCAAGCTCTTAATCCTTCCATGGTTTCTGATTTAAAGGCCCTAGGACAAGAAAATCAGAGCACCACTGATGGTTTAGACAAATATCAGAATGAAGGAAAGAAAGGAGGGAGGGAGGGAAGGAGAGACAAATAGGGAATAGATCTGTCCTTTCCAGATACAAAGACTTCTTGAAGTGAAATAGCAGCAAAAATTGAAATGTCTATTGTCTGCCAGTTTGGAGCTAGGGTGTGAAGACACAGGAGCTCTCACACACTACTAGTGATACAGCAGTTGGGGTCAGAATCACAGTGGAGAGTGACTTGGCAAGTTGAAGACTGCATTTGGTTCTTCCCATTGCTGTATGAAACACTCAGCGAAACCAAACATATGGGCCTCGAGTGACAAAATTATGAGTCCACACTGTCTCCAACAGAAGTGCAGAGGAGACCCCAGACTAGTAAAGGTTGCACCTCTTGGGAGGGCACAGATATAGGGAAGGAAAACAGAGGGGAGTTCAGTCATTTCTGTTTTGTGAGGGAGGGAAGGAGGGAGGGATGAAGTCTCACACACAGACAACACTGGGTCAAGTGTGGGTGTTACATACACAGATTGTGGTGGGTTCTACTGAGTATCAACAAGCAAATGAGCCCATGGACCTGAACTTAAACATGTCCATTTATGTTCTTGCTCTCTGCAGCACACCCAGTGAAACTGGCTGCCACTAAGAATGTTAAAATCTAAACCCATGTGCGAAGTGTTATATAGACCATGCCTAGCTTGTCTTCCCATCCCAATAGGTGTGGAAGGAAGTGTGTGATGAAGCTATTTGAAGAAATACAGTTGAAGTATAGCATCAGTGTCTCAATCCTCTGGTGTCTCCCAGGTAGTGCCATATGTTGGTATTGGTATTTGCCAGGTAAACATCCCCACTACAAACCTGTGCCCTTCTGGGGACGTTGGCTTACGTAACATCCTGGAGTAAACTTGGAGAATGTGGCAATGACATGAACGGGCAGTGGCCATCCCTGGTCCATGATCATCCTGCAGGGTGACTGGAAGCTGATTAGCCAGAAGAATTCTGGTCTAGGTTTGTTCCTTGAGATGGCATGGGGCCAAGAACGCTGCAGTGGTTAAGTCACCTCCCCAGGACCGCAGCCCCAAAGTTCCAGATGACCCAGCAACTCTCAACTAAGCAATACAGAGGATGAGGTATGAGCACCATTACTGGTAAAATATGAACAGATGCCAGCTTTAGTGTTTCTCCTCAATTCCATCAACACATGGAGCACGTGTGCAGTGCTGGACGGTTTTGTCCCCTTTTGAGTTCAAGGTAAAGATTATTCCTCCAGGCAACACTGCTCCTGGTGTGGCCTCGGGAGGTGGCTGAGTCAGGAGGGACCCACCCACACAGAAGAGACTTCAGGGAGTGTTTGTCCTCAAATGCCTTATATCCCTTCTGCTATCAAGGATATGCCTCTTCTCTGTGGAGGACATATCACATGGCTCTGTCTTGGGAGCAGAGAGCAGACCCTCACCAGACGCTGAACCTGCAGGCACCTTGACTGTGGACTGCCAGCCTCCAGCTCTGGGAGAAAGGAACTTCTGTTCTTTGTAAATTATCCAGGTTGTAGAGCTTTGCTACAGTAGCACAAACACATGGAGATAATGCACTTTATGAATGGCTTTCTAGTAGCTCCTTGTGGGAGATCAGGAAGGAAAAATCAGAATTACATAAGGTATGTCACCATACTCATTTATAAAGGTACCTTGGATAGGTGAAGTTGATAACGGGTAAATTTGGGCTGCCAACTCTTTTCCATAAGGGAGCACAGAAAGCTCTGTAGGAAATACTCCTGCTGTCTTCCCACAACACACCCAAAGTCTCTCAGCTATACAGATATAAGAATAAAATGCACTCATGTGAGGAATCTGAGATCCTTCTGTGATTGGAGGAGATGGAGAGAAGCAAAGTAAAGATGAACAAGATCCAGATGCTTCAGTGGAGCAGGACAAGGCCCATGGTCCTTTGACCTTTAACTATTGACAACCTCTGTACATATGCACAATGGTCCAGAATCACAATACCAATACCCTCCCCACCCCTCCTATTATGCAGGTCTTGTGTTGGGTCAGCCACTGTGAGGTCATGAAAGGCGCAGCCACATTGTGTCTGGAAGACTCCCTCCTTTGGCTCTTATATTCTTCCCACTTCACCTTTTACAATGGAGCCTTGGAGGGTGTGATAGCGATGATTCACTGTGCTGACCATTCCACTGTCTCGTCTTGTCAGCATTTTGATGAGTCTTGGGTCTCCCCACTGGCCACCGTCTCCATCTGGAAAGAGAAGCTTCTCTTTTGGGGTGATGTTTTATCTCACCTACATGGGAGTCCATGGTCCTTCTTACTAGTTGTTCCAAAGGATGAAACACTAATGGTTCAGGGTAATCTTTCATGGTTCCCTTACATAAAATGACCTTAAAGACTCAATAGAAATCAAGGAAATTAATCTACACCAGCAGTCCTCACTGATGCAGTAAAAACAAGTATTTGGGCTAGCAAGAGAGCTCAGAAGTCGAAAGTGCCTGCTTGTAGTCAGATGGCCTGGATTAAATGCCCCAGTATCCATGTAAACCCAGATGCACAAAGTGGTGCCTGCATCCGGAGTTTGTATGCAGTGGCAAGAAGCCCTGATGTGTGTCCATTCCATCTGTCTGTCATCCTCTCTCTCTCCCTGCTTACAAATACATACTTTTTAAGAAAACAATTAATTTAGTTAATCAATAAAAACAAAAGGGACAACATTAAGAGGGAGAGCTGGGACATGGCAGTTCCCACTGCTGGGTATTTATCCACAAGCGCTGAAAGCAGATCTGGATGAGGCATTGGCAGTGTGATTTTCAAAGCAGCATCATACAAAGTGCCAGATGTGAAAAACAACCTAGACATCCATTAGCAGAGAAATGGATGGAGTGTGCACAAAACTGAACCATAGTCAGCTGTTTAAGGAAGCTCTGCATTGTACAACTGTTAGCTCTAGGAGCCCCCTTCTTGCAATGGAAAAATCCCCACCACTAAATTAGTTTTTTTTCTCTCTAAACTGAAGCTTTCCACCCCACTTACTTCCTCCTAATGGTGTCAGTGACAGCCACTCCCACTTCCTTCCACCTAATGGGATCAATAAAAGTCATCTCTATTTCCTCTAGTGGGATGGGCTAGCTGCAAAACATTCCAACCCCATCATCCCACTGATGATATGGACTAGCAGCAAGGTAAGTTTTTGTTTTTTTTTTTTCTGGTAGGTAGTTGCTAGGGGTTAGGCATGGGAAACATGGATGCCACCTTGCCTGTCCTGGCAGGACTAGAACCCACATCTAATCCAGTTTCATCCAAGACGGCTGTAAGCATCAACTTCAGTGACAGCTTCCAGCATCTTTCTCAACTTTTCCCAGACTTGGCACATCTGTGGGCTGGCTGGAACTTGCAGGTTATTGAACTTGGGTCATCACACTTGTACAGCAAACACTTTTACTAACTGGGCCATCTTCAATCTCAAGCTTACCCCACTTCTGCTGATTCACAGAAATTTGGGAAGGCAAGAACTATAACCTTTCCTTAGGTTGAAGTAAAAACTCATCTGAATTTTCTTTTTCTAAAATCTGTAATTTATTCTAATACATACAAGAATTATTTGGGAAAAAAATATATTCCTACCACTAAAGCTTGGCATTCTGGTTTAATGGCACTCAACTGGATGAGAACACGTTTTCCTTGAATTGCTTTAGGTTAAAAAGGAAAAACATCCAGCAAGTCTTGGCACATATATTGCCACTGTACACAACTCTGTGTATTTTAATACAAATTGAAACATAAACAGCCTGCCGAATGACTACTTCTCTAAGTTGAAGGACAGGCTGACTCAACAATTAAATACTGTTGATCTTACTTATGTATTGCTTTGTTATGAAATTTCTTTACATTGCCAATAAAACTGGCAATTAAAGTTGTTTTTTCAACTTTACAGTCTTGACTTCTGTGTCTACCTCAAACAAAAGCCTGATTCATGAGTATAAACTCAGGGCTTGGACTGAAGAACAACAAATGGAGATGTGAAGGGGTGGGTCTCCAGCCATAAGGCATGACAGGGCCTCCATGTTCTTCCCATCTGAAAACGTCATCAGCAGTATATTGATTGCATCTGTACAGTGCTGTGAATACAAGGACAGCAACAGTTCGCAGGGCCTACCATTACTGCCAGCTGCCTCCTAAGCTGTGGACAGAGGACCTAATGCCGCTCTGGGCTCACTTTCCTTCTTAGAACTTGTCCCAAGAGCTGGAGGAGTAGCCCTTGGGTTAAAGCACTTGTGCAACCTACCAAGGCCCTGAGTGCTATCTCCAGCAATGGGCTGGCGGATGCTAGGGTAGCTTCCTGCCCCATGCATCCTTGTCAGCAGGTTTTATATCTAGGCTATTTGAAAAACAAGATTGCTGCGCTGAAGAGATGCCTCAGTGGCTAAAGGTGCTCACTTGAAAAGCTAGATTCCAACCACTCAGTACTGCCATGCAATAACAGATCTCATATTTTTGACTGTGATGTACTGTTTCTTGTTTCAGTGATTTTAATCACATATGATCAAATCAAGCTTTATAAGAAGTGTATTATGAAAGTCTTTAAAAACTCAGTCTAGGGCTGGAGAGATGGTTTAGTGGTTAAGCGCTTGCCTGTGAAGCCTAAGGACCCCTGTTCGAGGCTTGGTTCCCCAGGACCCACATTAGCCAGATAAAGCCAGATGCACAAGGGGTCGCACGTGTATGGAGTTCATTTGCAGTGGCTGGAAGCTCTGGTATGCCCATTCTCTCTCTCTCTCTCTTTCTCTGTATCTGTCTTTCTCTCTGTGTCTGTCGCTCTCAAATAAATAAATAAAAAATGAACAAAAAATATTTTTAAAAAACTCAGTCTAGGGCTGGAGAGATGGCTTAGCGGTTAAGCGCTTGCCTGTGAAGCCTAAGGACCCCGGTTCGAGGCTCGGTTCCCCAGGTCCCACGTTAGCCAGATGCACAAGGGGGTGTACGCGCCTGGAGTTCGTTTGCAGAGGCTGGAAGCCCTGGCGTGCCCATTCTCTCTCTCCCTCTATCTGTCTTTCTCTCTGTCTCTGTCGCTCTCAAATAAATAAATAAATAATTAAAAAAAAAAAAAACTCAGTCTAGGGCTGGAGAGATGGCTTAATGGTTAAGGCATTTGCCTGCGAAGCCTAAGCACCCATGTTCAACTCTCCAGACCCCACATAAGCCAGACTTACAAATGTGAGGCAAGTGCAAGGTTGCACAAGTGTGCAAGGCTGTACATACATACAAAGTGGTGCACATGTCCAAAGTTCAATTGCAGTGGAGGCCCTGGTGTGTCAATTCTCTCCCCTTCTCTCCGTCACAAAAAAAGAGGCCAGTCTGTTGTGCTTGCTCAAAAAAAAAAAGATTGATAAAGTAAACTAAAAAATAAAAGCTCAGTCTATAGATTCCAGGATTCAGATACAAGACAACCTGCAGACCATAAATAGCACTACTGAGTATATAATGGGTACTTCCCCTAGAACTAAGCTACAATTACTCACTACACAATTTCAGAAGTGTCATAGGGTAACTCAAAAGAAGCTTATTCAGTTATTGTACTTTGTAAAGTGCATTGGATCTTAGAGTCTTGCACTTGTCACCAGGAAGTTATTTTCCTCAAATATTCTCATCACAGATGACCTACTCTCAAAGAATAAACATTCTTTAGGAATTATTTGATAATTCTTATATTACGTACATTCTTCCAAAATAATGCAAAATGCTATTAAACAACTTTTACAATTGAATGTTCAGTATCTAGCTACATTTTACTATTTTTATCTTACTATTATATTGTAAGATGACATAAAACATGCACTATGATTTACAGAAAAATAAAAACCAGTCTCTAGCCATAAGGAACCTTTCATCTTTCCAAACTTACAATATTTTAAAGTATTCCAGACACCATGACTAGCTACTGGTGTGTGTGTATTCTGCTCTGCTGTTTCTATTGCACATTATGCCTGGAATTCCAGACTCTACCATCTGGGACTTTCCTCACTCCACAAACTTCCTTTCTACTTCTCTGTTAACATGAACCTACTATTCTACACTTATTTATTCCACATTGAGAGACAGAAAGAGGCAGAGAGAGAGAGAGAGAATGGGTGTGCCAGGACCTCTAGCCACTGCAAACAAACTGCAGACACATGTGCCACCTTGTGCATCTGGCTTTACACGGGTACCAGGGAATTGAACCTGGGTCCCTTGGCTTTGTTGGCAAGCACCTTAACCACTAAGCAATCTCTCCAGCCCAAAATATTTATGTATATATTTATTAATCTGAGAGAGAGAATATATCAGACAGAATGGGGGATACTACTATTCTAATCAACATAATATTCTTTCTCCCATTAATGTCAAGTTCATTTCCACCATAGGTCTTATACTTACATGGTTCCCAAAAATAGAATAGCCTCTTCTTATCCATGGTCTAAATGTTACCTACTACTATGATCATTACAGACTCCTATACAGTTTTTTAATTACCCACAAAACATGGAAAACTGGGCCCTCACTTCACTTGTCCAAAAATAATAGATAAAAAGGTCTAAAAATTAATGTAAGAAAATACATGCAAACATTTGAACACAGAATATAATCTAAAAGTGAATTATATAGAACCACTTTATAAAAACAAACTTTCACACATTAAAAATAACCACTGTGGACTGGACAGCTGGCTTAGTGGTTAAGGCAATTGCCTGCAGAGCCTAAGCACCCAGGTTCAATTCCCTAAGACCCACATAAGCCAGATGGCACATTTGTCTGGAGTTCATTTGCAGTGGCTAGAGGTCCTGGCATGCCCATTCTCTCTCCTCTCCATCTCTCTCTCTCTCTTGAATACATTTTTAAAAGAAATTTAAAAAACTGTTGTGCAAACTAAACTGACAAGCAATAAACTAAACTCCTATTCATAAACATATGAGTAGATGCCTTTTTACCATTTCCACATACTTTAGGGAACAACTGAAGACTATTTATACCCAACAAATCAAAAATATTCCTCAAACATCTCAGTATGGATTTTTACAGGTTTTTCTTCAATGGTTCTATCATAGCCTGCTATTATTTTAAATACCAGCTCTGGGTTTATTTTGTTCAATAAAAATATTTTAGCGTATTTTATTTATTTGAGAGACAAAAAGAGGTAGAAAGAGGAGAGGGAGAGAATGGGTGTGCCAAGGCCGCCAGCCACTGCAAACAAACTCCAGATGCATGTACCCCCTTGTGCATCTGGCTTACGTGGATCCTGGAGAATTAACTATGACCCTCTGGCTTTGCAGGCAAAAGCCTTAACTGTTAAGCCATCTCTCCAGCCTCCAACAAACTGTTTTTAATATATCCCAACCACATGCTAGGAACTGCACTAAATAACTAAAACAATAGGGATGTGGAAAGATGGGGCTCCATCCATCACAGAACTTTAATCCCAGGTAAACAATCAAGTAATCAGAAAAATTGTGGTTTGAAAGTAAAAGGATAGAACTCCAGGAAGGCATATAAAAAGGACTCTACCTGTTGGGAATGTGTACCTCTCAAAGCCTTCTACCTACATAACTGTAAGCTCTTTTAACAGCAGGGACTATATATTAAAATATCTTTGTATCTTTGTGTATTTCACCTACTAAGGCATTTGTTAAACGATTTATTCCAACTAAACTTTGATGTCATCATTAACATCCCTGTCTTTAATGGTGCACATGAAGCCAGCTTTAGAATAATCTATAGTCCAAGACAGATACTTTGACAAGTAAGTTTACAAAGACATACTTTTTATTCGTAAGCAACTTAAAAATCCTACCTGAGTTTAAAGGTAATTTCACAATATGATCAGATTTAAGGGCAAGATACTAAACATCAATAATAACACTACATTAATTAAAACAAACTACCAACTAATTTATATACTGAAATAGTTTTTTTCATTTAGCATACATACGTTGTAAAAATAGACTTTTAAAATCACGTATTTTCACACTGTGTATCCTGGAAGCTTATTTATTACTAGCTCACAGATATCTTTGCATTGTTTGGAAATACTCAGTGAACCAAGGTCGTCATTGTCTTCTTCAAAGTGATCAGACACACTGCTATCCAGGGCCTTGAGTTCTAGTTCTGACAACTTAGATGGCAAGTAGGAACTCACTTGAGATGTCTGTGGTGACTGGCTTTTCTCTGATGACTTGCAATCCACTCTTGTTTTAAGTTTAATACAAATGCCTTGACTTCTCTTCACACCTTTAGAATTATGTGTAGTAATTTGGTCTACTTGGTTTTCTTTTTCATTTGTCCAGCGTGAAGAAGATAAGTCACTGGCAGAGGTCCCGGATGCTTCCTCCAGACTTTTGTCCCGGCTCTTTAAACTATGTGATCTTTTATAGGACAGCACTGGTGAGCCAGCTGAAAAAGGTGGGCTAAGAACAGAACTCTTTTCACTGCTATTTTCCCGTGTGGACAGCTTTGCTTCACCGGACTTGCAGGCACATGAGCTGTGTTTCTGGTTTTCTTCCCTTTCACTTCGGTGATGAGCTGGCAAACTTCTGCTACTCTCCTCTGCAGAGCAGAAATCTTCTGAGTAGCAAGAGCTAGCAAAATCGTCTGAATATTTGTGCTCTGAGTAGCTCTCCCGGCAACTATTTCTGCTCAGTCTATTTTCACTCACATCTGCAGTAAAACTGTCATTATCTGTGGTCCTGACGTATCTTTCACCTTCTTTACGTACAATTTCCTGGTGGGAAACACATGGTCTTTGGAATTTTGTTTCCATTTTTCCTCCCAAAACATTTTCATAAGGAAATCTTCCTGGAATGATGGAATTTGCAGAACTCACAGCTGTTTCCAATGAAGCATTACTGGTTCTGTTTTCACCACCATCAATGGTCTCTTTTTCATTAGCACAGTTTGCCTCAGTTTCTGTAGTTGTACTGTGTTCATCAAAACTTCCACTGATTTGCTTTGAGGTATCACTGTTTTCAGCCAAAGACACATTTAAATCTAAACAAACGTCTTTACACTGTTCCGGAGGCTTCTGGCTTTGCTCTGCAACACTGGGCAGCTTGTTTTTACATGGAGGAACTCTGAATTTTCTACCCAATGTCTGTAGCTGCATTTTCCTGCGCTGTTCTCTCTTTTCATGTACCATCAACATATCAGGGTTGGTTTGCTTTAAACGAAGCCGGAGCGTGTTTGTTAAGCCATAAAGCAGCCTCCCCTTTGTAACTCTCTGAGGTGGGCTACTAATGACCTTCTCGTGAAAATGTTTATCTTTCTTAGAATTTTCAACTTTATTCTTTGTTCGCAGGGTACTTTCTTCCAGTTCTCCCACAGCAAGTTTCTTCTTTGATTCAGCCTGGGATGTGGATTTGGCAGAAGATTCTGGCGCCCTGGGCTCAGTTCTATACAGCCAGGCTAAGTGAGGATGCACATGAGTGGGACTGGCCACAGGCTGGTTGCACAGCAAGGACAACTCAATTAACAAAGCATTCAACAGCGGCAGCTGCCTAATTGTGTCCATGGTACTTTGTTCAGTTTGAGGGTGACACACAGGTTGATTACATGCTCCAGCACCCTGAGGACATGCAGGATTTACAGGCACTGCAGGGCTCTCTCCTGAGGCACACGGTATATGTCTTGGAGGCCTCGGATGCGAGGGAGGATTTACCCCCGCAGTTTCCAAGGAAACACCATCCACTTCCTCGGGCCCGTTTCTCTGCGGCTCAATGGTGATGTCGCCCCGCGCGGGAGGCGGCTTTTCTGGGGTCAAGTGGGTGTAATAGAGGGGAGGAGGACAAAAGGTGTTCGCCTCCAAGTCCAGCTCGGCATCCTGGGGACCTGGGGGGCTGTCGCTCCTCTCACTGCCGAAGTCTGAACACGCGACATCACCGTCACCAACCCTGGCGTTCTCCACGGATCGCGCCTCCTCCGAGCTGGCCTTGCTGTGGAGGAGGGTGGCTGCCTCCACATCCTTCCGGGGCGCTGAGGACTCCGCGTCCCCCGCAGGCCGGCCTGCGTCCCGGGCACCCGGCTCCAAGGCCGCGGGGCCGGGCGGCGAGCGGCCCAGGTCGGTGAGACGGAGGAACAGCGCCAAGTCACCGACGCGCTCGCCGGTCGGGCCACGCAGGACGAACGACCCCCGCCCGGCCGCGCCCACCAGCGGGACATCGCAGGTGCCTAGCAGCCGCGGCGAACGCGCATGCGCGGGCGCGGGGTCGCCGGGCAGCTGCAGCAGAGAGGCGCGCAGGCGCGGACAGCGCAGGGCCTCGGGGCGCAGGCGCAGGAGGCAGGCCTTGCCGCGTCGGAAGCTGATGGCGCCGCGTACGGGAGCCGACGGGCAGGGCGCGGCAGGCGGGAGAACCAGCAGGGGCGGGAAGTCCAGCAGGCAAAAAGCCACGGCGAGCCCCGGGGCGCGAGGTGGAAGTTCGGTGTCCAGGCGCACCCAGTCCACGAGCAGCTCCAGCGAGAAAAGCCGCTCGGCAGCCGCGGCCGCCATCGCCGTTGCCCCGGGAGACGCCTCGCCGACCGGAAGCCTCGAGCTCTCGTGAGAGCCGGGGAGATCACGGAGTCTGATGGTTCTCTCGCGAGACTGACGGCACGCCCCTAGAATGCACCTCTACGACCTCGTCTCTAGACAAGAAGTGCTTGGGTGATGCT
Source organism: Jaculus jaculus (assembly GCF_020740685.1). Taxonomy (NCBI): domain Eukaryota; kingdom Metazoa; phylum Chordata; class Mammalia; order Rodentia; family Dipodidae; genus Jaculus; species Jaculus jaculus. Next base: position 10,675,168 of record NC_059106.1, on the reverse strand, counting down.
TGCCAGCAAAACAGGCTTTTATCACTGCAGATTCTATGTCATTTGGGATCAGACACCGGAAATAAATGTGGCCCATTGCAGAACACAGCTGGCTCACCAGAGTGTAAAGTAGCCTGTGGTTCACGATGGTGGTCTCTGGGTCTCTCACCCTCTCCTCCTCCCACTGGCAGACTCTCCTGCACACACCCTCACGACTTACTGCAGCTCTTTGAATCCTTCTTACCACGAGTTTTGACCTCAGCTTCCACCCTGCTGAACCTACAAGACCCAGGGACAGCAAGAGTCTTGAAAAATCACTATAGCACCTTCTCCTCAAAGTCCTCATCACCCCTATGACCACTTTGACTACCTTCAACAAGACACCATTAACGTTGTTCATCCAGAATCCCCAGGGATGGGAACCCACAGACAGCAGGAATAACTGTATAACATCTAGAATGGACAAGGACAGTGGAGGGGGCCGGGGGAGAGTCAGATAATGTCTGCCAAGGGAGGGTACAGAAGTCAGGAATAGGCCTATCTGCAGCTAACAAGGAAATGCAGTATTTTCTTTAATGGCATGAAAGTGTAACCATACAACCATTGTTGTAACTTTCAGTAAAATGCTCAATAAATTACATAAGATAGTCAATACTTTATTATCATAATATGGGCTTTGGGGGTGGTTTTGCCCAGTTGTAGGTACATGTAACTATCCTCAGTACACTGCACGCAGGCACGGCTAAGCTACAGTGTTTCATAGATTACATGAACTAAACATATTTATCTTATGATATTCTCTACTTACAGTGTGTTTAACTGGATATGATCTAGTCAGTGGCAGCAGGGACAAGGGCTCAGCTCTACACTGTTCCCAACAACAGCCTTAAGAGTTCCCTTAGCACTTAGGGAATTCCTTTCAGGCAAAATCCAGGATTCTTGGCTTCATCCCAGAAAATAATCCCAGAAGAAGCCAGTATTAGGCAGAGTTGGTATACATTAAAAGATATTTTAGGGCTGGAGAGACGATTTAGCGGTTAAGCGCTTGCCTGTGAAGCCTAAGGACCCCAGTTTGAGGCTCAATTCCCCAGGACCCACGTCAGCCAGATGCAGAAGGGGGCGCACGTGTCTGGAGTTCGTTTAAAGTGTCTGGAAGCCCTGGCGCGCCCATTCTCTCTCTCTCTCTCTCACTCTCTCTTTCTCTGTGTGTGTGTGTGTATGTATGTGTCTCTCTCTCAGTCACACTCAAATAAATAAATAAAAACGAACAAAAAAATTAAAAAAATAAATAAAAGATATTTTAACATAGCTCTTGAGTGCAGGGGTTAGAGTCCCCAGGGAAAGAATACATATACCCAAGCATATGGTATGAGCTTCTTAAGAGAGAGTCACACCTGGTTGTCATTGCAACAACTATTTTTTTTTTTTTTACTTGATTCCGTGGGTTTCCAAGTTACTTTGTTCATAGTGTAATTTACAACAAGGGCTAAAGACTAAAGAATTTTCTTTTGTAAACAAAGTCTAAGGTGGATTTATGAGGGCCATTGTTCAGATTTAAGAATGAGGAAAGTGCTGAAAAGTTAGGGTTGTAAATCATTTTGGCAAAGTTTATTCTCAACTTCAGGGATGCTGAGAATATGGCAACTTGCTAGAAAAGGAAGTTACTGTTTGTGACAAGTTGTCTTTACAAAAACATGTATTGTCTCAGAAGGCAATTCAGGCTTGATTGGTGGTGTCTGAGGTTTCCTGACTGACAGCAGGAAAGGAAAGCCACATCCCTGGAAGAAGAGTCTCCTTTCTGTCCAGTGGCACCAGAAGTTTCCTTGTCTGTCCTGACTCATCCCCATTGTAGGGTAAGAAGTATGTGGAATCCTTTCATTGGTACTTTCTTTCCCCACTTAAAATATTGTAATAAAAAGACACAAAATGTAATCAAAGTAATTTAAGAGCTACAAGATAATTCCAAAATAATTTCAAAAAGGAAACACAGTCTGTAACTTAAAAACAAACATGGAGGGGCTAGAAGAAACATTGCTCAGTGGTTAAAGGCCTTTGCTTGCAAAGCCTGATGGCATGGTTTCAATTCTCTAGAAAAACCAGATGCACAAGATGGCACATGTGTCTGAAATTTGTTTGTAGTGGCACGGGGCGCAGGGGGCCCATACTCACTCTGTTTCAGTCTGTCTTTTTCTGTGTCTTTTAGAAATAAATAAATGATATATTTAAAAAAAATACAAACAAAAATGAAAAGGCCAATAGTTTGACCATAGTTTAACAACACCCTCACTCCCCTCGCATGCTTGTTTATGACCCAAATCTGGGAACCTCAGCTCTTAGAATCCCGGATAGACAGACTAGGAAGTTGGAGATCATAGTGTAGCCTTAAAATAATTTTGTGTGTGTGTGTGTGTGTGTGTGTGTGTGTGTGTGTGTGTGCGTAATAGAGAGAGAGAGAGAGAGAGAGAAAGAGAGAGGGAGAAAAAATGAGAATGTGTACACCAGGGCTTTTTGTACTACTTTGTGCATCTGAAATTACATGAATACTGGGGAATTGAACCCAGGCTGGAAGACTTTGCAAGCCAGTGCCTTTAACTGCTGAGCCATCATCCCAGTCCCTAGTGTAGCTCTTTGTCTCTCTTCCACAGACTCCCCAAACTTGACATGTTTAACAAAATCAACATACCAGCCTTTCCATTTCATTGTCACACAATTTGGGCACATGTTCATAGACTGAGGAATTTTCTTTCAAATTACTTCATAGATTCTCAACCTGTACTGGATATGTGTAAGTAGATTCTGAGAACTCTCCCCTTCCAGAAATTTTTGCTCACTTGTTCTGAGGCAGAACCCATACATGCACATTTTACCGAATGATTCTGACACAGTCTTTGTACTATTCTTAGAGGGGGCTCCACCCTGGTTTCTAATCATTGCCAATGGCACTGTGACTGGGAGAAGTTTGTGACAAGCAGTATGGCGGTCCTGCAAATTGAATAAAATTCTTACGCACTTACCTATTCACAGCTGCCTGTATTACACTTTATAAGATGAAAGGTGTTGTGTGGGTGGACTTTAGCTGGCATGTGTCCCTGCCAGGAGGTACTAGTGTGCCAGCAGCAGCAGTGACAAGCCGTGATCAAGGACTCAGGAGAGGTTTCAGGACAGCCCTGGGATACACTGTGAGAACCTTCTCAGTGGACTGAGCCCTGCTGCCAATACACCCCAACCATTGTCCCACTCCAGCTAAGACCACTAGAAGTTCCTCTGACAAAGTCATTGCCATATGCAATTACTAGAGGGCTGAAAGATGTCATCTAATTCATGAATTGTTTCTTCCCATGGAAATAAACACTTATGAGTACTCTAATCAGGGCCATCTTGTAATGGATAATGCAAATGGCTCCTCCATTTAATGGAATTAGGTTTAAATTGGGTTTATTTCAAATTACTATTCCTAGAATTTAGGTCCATACTCCAAAAGATAGTGAGTTGTTAGTTTTGTAATTAGTAAGACACCAATCTTTTTGAAATCTGGGGGGGAAAAATTAAGGTTTTCATTATCAATACATTAGCCCTTCAGGAAATTCGAACCAGAGAGTACAGCTTTGGGTATATTAGCACTGCTGTTGAAATAGCTGTCAGCTTGTTGGCATGTGCACGCACTTGGCGTTGAGCAAGGTCCTTGTCATGTTCTCTTTGTTTAGCGCCTTGGCAAACTCTTGGATTACTGGGAAACCAATGATAACCCAGAGGCTAAGTTGTGGATTTAAATTTTTATGGCAAGCAAATGGTCAAGCTGCCTGGCTTTTACAATGTCTAGATTTCTTCTGTATGTCCACGTGCAAGGAGAGTGTCAGGATGTAGGAGACTGACATCATCCAATTCAAAATTGTGCTCAAGACACAAAGGAACCAGGGCTGGGGAGATCCTTGCAAGGCCTGCTGGCCTGGATTCGATTCCCCAGTACCCACATAAAGCCAGATGAACAAAGTGGTGCATGTGTCTGGAGTTTGTTCACAGGAGGCCTTGGAGCACCCATACTCTATCCCTAACCTCTCTCTGCTTACAAATAAATACATAAAAATATTTTTTAAAGGAGATATAAAGGGAAGAGAAAGGAAGGGAGGAGGGTACTTAATAGGTTGGTATTGTATATATGTAAGTACAATGATTGAGATGGGGAGGTAATATGATGGAGAATGGAATTTCAAAGGGGAAAGTGGGGAGGGGGAGGGAGGGTATTGCCATGGGATATTTTTTATAATCAAGGAAAATGTTAATAAAAATTGTGAAAAAAAATTAAAAAAAATTTTTAATTTTTAAAAATTAAAGGAACAATTAAATAATACCATAAGGAAGAAAAGAGGCAAACATAGGAAAAGGTTTATTCTATAAGAGAATTAGCTGGGTCAGTGGCATATGCCTGTGGTCCCAGCTTCTCAGGAGACTGAGGCAGGAGGATTGCTTGAGTCCAAGAGTCCTGGGCTGTAGTGAGCTATGCCGATTGGGTGTCCACACTAAGTTCAGTATGAATATGGTGACCTCCCGGGAGCAAGGGATCACAGGTCTGCTCAGCTCAGAATATTAGCCCTGTTTTGTGTTGTGTGCAAGTTTGTGTGGCGGGTGAGTTGCATGGAGTTACATGGAGGCCAGAGGACTATCTTAGGAGTTTTTCAGGAATGCTATCTACTTTTCCTTTTATCTTTTTGTTTTGTTTTAGAGATAGGGTCTGCCGTTGACCTGGAGCTGACCAGGTAGACCAGACCAGCTGCCCAGCAGACCCAGGGATTTGCCTGTCTCTGCCTCCTAAGTGCTGGAATTGCAAGCATGTCACCAGGCCCAGCTTTCCTGTTTACAGGAGTTCTGGAATTGAACTTGGGTCCTCGTGCTTCCATAGCAAGCATATCATTGGCTGAGCTGTCTGCCCAGCATCAGCCCTGTTCTTCCTTTTTTTTAAAATTTATTTATTTATTTATTTATTTGAGAGCGACAGACACAGAGAGAAAGACAGATAGAGGAAGAGAGAGAGAATGGGCGCGCCAGGGCTTCCAGCCTCTGCAAACGAACTCCAGACGTGTGCACCCCCTTGTGCATCTGGCTAACGGGGGACCTGGGGAACCGAGCCTTGAACCGGGGTCCTTAGGCTTCACAGGCAAGCGCTTAACCGCTAAGCCATCTCTCCAGCCCCTTCCTTTTTTCTTTTAATTAATTTTTTTTTTTATTTTAGAGCAAGAGAGAGAGAGAGAATTGGAGCCCCAGGGATTTAGCCACTGAAGTCAAACTCGAGATGCTTCTACCACCATGCTTCTTCTGGGCTTGTGCAGCCTTGCATTTACCTCACCTTTGTGTGTCTGGCTTATGTGGGATCTGGGGTGTAAAACATGGGTCCTTAGGCTTTGCAGGCAACCGCCTCTAACTGCTAAGCCATCTCTCCAGCCCCTTTCTTTGGGTTGAGTGAACAAGGTCTCTCTATGTAGCCCAAGCTGGCTTTAAGCTCAAGATCCTCCCTCTTTAGCCTCAAGTGTGTGATTCCAGGCATGCTCCACTACACCTGCTTGACTCAGCAAGGGCAAGCCAAGGGCAAGGAGAGAAAAGGACTGCTCAACATTTGGTTTTAACTTAGTCTTGCTATTTCTATTTTTCTTTCTTTCTTGAGGAGGATGCTTTTTTGCATTGTTTTATTTTGGTTTTTTTTTTTTTTTTTTTCAGATTTTTGTCCTCTTTTTTTTTTTGAGGTAGGGCCTCTTTAGCCCAGGTTGACCTGGAACTCACTATGTAGTTTCAGGCTGGTCTTGAACTCACATCAATCCTCCTCTGCCTCCCAACTGCTGGGATTAAAGGCTTGCGCCACCACACCTGGCAAGTTGTTTATTTTTTATTTTTTTTTAATTTTTTTGAGTCAGGGTCTCACTTGGGCCTAGTCTGACCTGGAACTCACAGTGGTCTTCCTGAGTACTGGGATCACAAGTCTGCACCACCACACCCCACTAATTTGGTCTTTTCTTGGACTTTGACTCAAATGAACCATCTGAACAAAAAAGACATGTTTGAGACAACAGTACAATTTGATTAGAAACTGAGATTAAATGACACCCACCACAAAAGAATTATTACTATAGGTGAAAAATGTCCATGTCATGGAAATTTAAGGAAACAATTATTCTTCAACATCAGGGATGCAAACAATGAAAATAAGAAAAGCTTAGAGTGTTTTTATTTTTGAGTCAGGGTCATATGTAGCCCAGGTTGGCCTCAAACACAATTTATATGTAGCTGAGGTTGGTCCTGAACTCCTGATCATCCTGCCTCCATCTAAGAAGTGCTGGGATTACAAGCATGTACCACCGCACCTTGATTGGAACTTATGTAATGATACCTTAGGATGAAAGAAATAGCAGGAGGAAGGGAGCTCATAGTGTTTTCACGTCTTCTCTCCCCCTCTCTCTGTGTATCTTTTCACAAGATGCTGTGTGCTTTGGTTCACAGGTTTCCCATCAGCCACAAACTACTATGAACCGTCACACACTGGAAGGCTGTGCTGTGCATCAGTATTGTTGAAACCAACCATGATGTGTGTAACTTGTGTTGCTGGGGAAGACTTTCCCCCTGCTGGAGCTGTGAGACTCTGGATTACCCAGAATCCAGTTTAAGTGTCCCAGGTAGACACTTAAAGGAAAGGGTATTTGTAAGTAGGTCACATATAAATAGCATGCTCCTATTTATAGCTCTTAAAGGCCAAGCATATTTGGAATTCCTTTTGCCCCTGCTCATTACTCAATGCCAGCCACTTAAAGATTAGAGGAGGTTGTGTAAATATAGCACAAGAAACTCTCTTTCACCTTCCCCTCCTATGCATAGATGATCTTTGGCTTTACTTCCAAACTCTCCATTATTTTAAATGACAGCCAGACTTCATTTGTAAATGTGTAGGTTTTTGGTTTTGTTTTCAATACGCATGTGCATGTGAGCCAAGACATGTCTCACTGGAACTTCACAAGGAAATTTGGCCCAAGAGTCCCATGTGTCATATACATGAATAATAACTACACAGTGACATTTTCTAAATTTTAAATAACAATAGCATGAAATAATTTGCTCTTTAGCAATCCAGGAACCTTAGTGATCAGAGCCCAGCTAACTTTGCCCCCTTGTTTCCAGGACCGGCTGTTCCCGGATCCTGTGATGCTGATGTCTTGTGTCCCTCCACTTCCACCTCCCACCCTCTACTTCCACACGGGTCTCAGCCTCCAGTTCAAGTCTCAGTCCAATGTGTGTCCTCTTTGAAGTTCTTTCTGGTAGTTCTAGCTGGAAGGGCTCTTTCTCTTCACATTACATTTAATTGCCTTTATGAACTGATTTCCTGTCTTTTATTATTCTTACCTACCTGTTTTCTCTGTTGTTTCATGTTCTCTCCTTTCCCTCCCTCTCTCCTTTCATTCCTTCCTTTTTTTCTCTGTTAGAGAGTGTGACCCTAGTTAACTCGACCTGCCATCAAATTCACAGAACCTCTCTTGTCTCAGCCATGTGTGCCAACACACCTAGCTTATTTTATTTTATTTTTTGCATGTCTACAGTAATTAACAAGCTGCCTTGTTTCTCTGCAGTAAACCTTTTGTGTGACCCTTGTCACCTAAAAATGTGTTAGGCCACATCTATAGCTATTCTGGGAAGCCCGTGGCCAGCTTGGTCCATAGGTTGGACACATCTGCATGGCATTCATCTATATTTAGTGAACTAACAAATGAAGAACATAACCCCTGGTGGGAATTGCTTGTGCAAAGCACAGTGGTATGCGAAATACCCTGAACTAAAAATTTACAAATATTTAAAAGAAAGCTGTGATGTCTTTTATTTTGCAGTATTTATGTATGGAATTGGGTTTCACAGAAACTGAGAACTTTCTAGAAAGTGTTGGGCTTTTCAAAGACACCCTACTGAGTTCGATTGACCTTATATTTTGCATGGTTGACTGAGTACAAGATTTGGGTAACCAGATTAAAATAAACAGGATAAATGTTCTCTGTGGGCTTATTCCATGACATGCGGGTTCCTTTCCTGTCCAGGCAGCGAATGTGACTATGCTCAGAGCTGCTGAGGCTCCATTAGATAGCAAGAGGCAAGGGGACCTCACTGCAGGCACAGCTGAGGTTACCTATGCACCAGGTGGGGGAAGCCCTGCTTCTGCACATGACTATTCTGAGTAGATGCCTGATGTGCTGAATGTCACCTGCCCAGCTAAAAACACTCATCAGTTCACTGGTTCCTGACACAGTCCCCCACCCCTTCTCTGAATCCCAGGTCTCATCTCTTGTTCCTCACCTTCCATCTGCTTAGCCTGGCACATTGGGACACTACTCCCAAAAATAGACAGAGATCTACATGTACAAGGACAAACAAACTAACCCATTTCAGACCCCACAAGAAGGGGCATGGGGCATCAGATGGTGACATCCAGAACACCAGAAAATTACAGCTGATAGAGAACATGTGGAGAAATTGGGATTCCTGCATATTGATGGTGGAAGTGCAAAATGGTGCAGATGTTGTGGACATGAATGGATGGTGTCATGGAGAATATTACATACTTCAAAATTTTTTTAAACTCACATATTGGGCTGGTGAGATGGCTCATTCATTAAAGGTGCATGCTTGTAAAACCTGATGGCATGGGTTCAATTCTCAAATACACGTATAAAGCCAGATATACAAATGAGTGCATCAGGCATTAGTTTTCAGCAGAAAGAAGGCATGAACCATCCATTCTTTCTCCCTCAATCTCTCTGTACATAAGTAAAATTAATTTTTTAATTTATATGTTGAAACACAAGGCCTTAAAATGACAGGCTATTGGTATATAACATTAAAAGGCAATTAAGATGTGGGATCAGGATACGGCCTTGTTCAGAAGATCAAGATGTGAAAAGACACAGAAAAATGTTCCCTCCACACACCATGTACCTGAGTCCTATCAGATCCTTTCAATACCATATTCCTCCACACAGTGGATCCTTCAACGCACCATGCTCCTCTACACTGATGGATCCCTCCACACACCATGTTCCTCTCTACTGATAGATCCCTCTATGCACTCTGCTCCTCTACAAAGATGGGTCCCTCAACACACCATGCTCCTTCAAAATAATAGATCATACTCCACACACCATGCTCCTTGTTGTGGTTTGATTCAGGTGTCCCCCATAAAATTAGGTGTTCTGAATACTAGGTTCCCAGCTGATGGAGATGTAGGAATTAATGCCTCTTGGAGTTGGTGTACTGTTGGGGGCATGTTTATGGGTGTTATAGCCAGTTTCCCCTCTACAGTGCTTGGCATGCTCTCTTTTTGCTATTGTCCACCTGATGTTGTCAAGTAGGTGATGTCTACCCTCTGCTCATGCCATCATTTTTCCCTACCATCGTGGAGCTTCCCCTCATGTCTGTAAGCCAAAATAAACCTTTTTATTTCCACAAGCTGCTCTTGGATGGGTGATTTCTGCCAGCATTGTGAACCTGACTGCAACAGTAATGTTGGTACCAAGAGTGGGGTTACTGCTAGACACCTGACTATGTGTCTTTGGCCTTTTGAAGCAGATTTTCAAGAGGAATATGGAAATATTTGTAACCTTTGCCTAAGCGATGACTTGCAGCGTGTAAGTACAGGTTGATGATCTGGTCAGAGATAAAAGACCTAAATGCAGTAAGAACTAGGGACTATGGGGTTTGGCTTGTGAGGGTGAGAAGGAGCTTTACCTAGACTGGGTTAGAAGCAGTTTGTGTGAGAGGCTTTCTGTTATGCCTGTGAACTGAGAAATTGTGCAGGGTTGCTTTGCATAAAAACAGACTGGTGTGAGTAGAGGGATATGGCACAGAAAGAAATCTTTAGGCAAAAACTGCTGCCTGTTCAGCTGCAATTGAGAGATTATAGGCTTTGAGATTTGGCCAGCTGACCTGCACTGGGGCAATAGGAAAAATGTAGACTCTTTTGAAGGGGTCTGAGTGCTCAAGAAGTGTCCTGGTCTTCAAAGTCTGCTTCATTCACCCTGAATTAACAAATTGGCACCCTACTTGGTATTGTGGAATATAAGAAATGCAGTAAACAAAGTGTCATTGAGTTTGCAACATAGTCTTGTGTTTTGGAAATGGCCATGGGCAGTGTAAAGCAGGATGCCTGCATGGAGACCCAATGGAGCTGTGAGGATGGACTGTTGGTTGCAGTGGAGATCCAGAAACATGAGGTGGCTTCCAAGGAGAGCTGCCGACCCTGGATGAAGTTTTCCAGGATTGTGAGTAGCCTAGCTGGAGGGGTGGAATTGGAACTCCAGAGACTTGTTGCTGGTTAAAATTATCAGACTTGGAGACTTGTCACTGACTGCAGTTATTGGACTTGGAGCTACAGAGTTTGATGTTTGCCCTGTTTAAATCTTGCATTGGTTGAATATTTCTTTGCTATGCCCAATACCATCTTTTGTAGTGTAAATGTTAATTCTGTGCCATTATGGGGTTTTTTTGGTATTATGGCTCAGTGAAAAGATCTTGGACTATGGGGATGTTTGAACATCACTATGATTGATAAATGGTATGGGAACTTTTAACTTTGGATGAATACATTGCATTTTACATCATGGATGGTTATCAGTTTATGGGGGCCAGTGGCATAATGTGGTGGTTTGATTCAGGTGTCCCCCATAAGCTTAGGTGTTCTGAATTTTAGGTTCCCAGCTGATGGAGATTTGGGAATTAATACCTCTTGGAGGCTGTGTATTGTTGGAGACAGACTTATGGGTATTATAACCAGTTTCCCCTTGTCAATGTTTGGCACACCATCCTATTGATGTTGTCCACCAATGCTGGTGAAGGAATAATGTTCATCCTCTGCTCATGATGTCATTTTCCCTGCCATCGTGGAGCTTCCACAAACGGATCTTGGATGGGTGATTTCTACCAGCAAAGAGAATATTACTGCAACACTCCTACATAATGATGGCTCCTCCACACACAATGTTACTCTACACTGATAGATCCGACAACCCACACTCCTCTACACTGATGGATCCTCCACACCCCACACTCCTCTACACCGATGGATCCCACACACCATGCTCCTCCACACTGATGGATCCCTCCTTCAGTACTTAATGCTTTCTCCATCCTCTCTGCTCTCTTCCTTGCTAATGGATCCCTGCACTTATCATTTTACTTTATCATTATAGATCTTTTCTGTCCCCATGTTCCTCTTTTTTTTTTTTCAATGTAGGGTCTCACTCTAACTTAGGCTGACCTGGAATTCACTCTGTGTCTCAGGGTGGCCTCGAACTCACAGCCATCCTCCTACATCTGCCTCCCAAGTGCTGGAATTAAAGGTGTGTGGCACCACGCCCAGCTCCTCTTTTTTAAAAATGTTTTTGTTACTTTTTATTTATTTATTTGAGAGCGACAGAGAAATAGGCAGATAGAGAGAGAGAGGAAATGGGCACACCAGGGCCTCCAGCCACTGCAAACGAACTCCAGACGCATGCGCCCCCTTGTGCATCTGGCTAACGTGGGTCCTGGGGAGTCAAGCCTCGAACCGGGGTCCTTAGGCTTCACAGGCAAGCGCTTAACCACTAAGCCATCTCTCCAGCCCTCTTTTTTTTAAGCATAGGATCTCATTGTGTAATCCAGGGTGTCAAAAGGCAGGAAAGTAGGGAAAAAGACTAAAAATTAAATGAGATTCCAAATTATCTTTATATTACTCTGCTTGGCAAAAATGGCATTTAATACAATAACCATCCATATTGGCACTCACTGTAACTTTATAAAACAGTATACAGCATGTTGAAAAGATACTCTGGTGGTAAAATTTTGGTATTTAAAGTCACTATATTTACAAAAAGTGTGGTTGTAAATACCATGAAGAGCCTTACAGTTTACAAAGCAGTATCCAGCATGTTGAAAAGATACTCTGGTGGTAACATTTTGGTATGTAAAGTCACCATATTTACAAAAAGTATGGTTGTAAATACCATGATGAACCTTATAGTTTAGAACTCAGCTGTTCTTCTCTGCAAGCCTCATGTTTGTTTTATACCATCTTCTGTTTAATAAGCTGGATTTTTCATATGTGCAGGAATATGATCCAGTGAAAGTATCTAGTTTGGCACCTTTCAATCTCAATGGAAGTGAGGTGACATTCTTTCTCTCTGAGCACTGATGGCTACCACCATAGACAGTGGCCTTCATGAGAAGGCAGGTAAGTTCCACCCATATTTCTGGTTTCTCTACATGCTGAGGAAAATGAGTAATAGTACTGAAAGGCCATAAATTCAAGCGTCATCTTCACATTCTCTTTAGGTTGAGCTGTCACTAGTGAGTCCTTGAGACAAAGCCCAGTTCCCATGCTAGGGGCTTTAGTTCCAAGCAACACATTTCCTGTCTGGAAGCACTAGACAGCTGAAACAGATACTAATGTCTAATTTCCTTATAGAGTTTTCTTCTCTTTTAAGTAAAATTAGAAGTAAGTGTTTTACCATATTAGCCCAGGACAGAAAATTCCCAAGAGGTGGAAAGCTGTTTGGCAGAACAGTATATAGAAGGACAGAGCTGGCCCCCGGCATCCTTGGCTTCTCACAATGACACACTGATCAGCGTACTTCACAGAGGTGATGTGAAAACCAACCACTAAATGCTGGGAAAGATTTCAATTCCTTAGGACAATGAGGATGATAAAGCCAGCAGGGGTTAATGTGACAGTAACTAGGATGACTGTGATTCTGTGAGCCTAATGCCATAGCCCAGCCCTGTGGGTGCTCACTAAATACTCACTGAAGCTGAATTAGTGAGCAAATAAAAGATCCACCATTCAAATGGCCAACAAACAAACCACCTTATGGTTTTTAAAGATTTCAAAATGTTACAAACACATTTTAAAAATATTACAAACATGTTTATTGTTATGAGTTAAATGTGTGTACTATCATAAAATCTATTTAACAAAATTTCTGAACATGACCGGAGGCTATGTGGGGCATTTTCTAGCTGGCCTACTGCAGCTCACCCTTTTGTCATATTGTTGCTGTGTTTTGTTTATTCTGTGTTAATTTTGCATGTGTTCCTGTGTGTTCATGTATGTACCAGCATGTGGAGACCAGAGGACAATCTTGGGTGCCACCCTCAGGTCCACTGTTCACCATTAAGCTCGACTGCCTGGCCAGTGAGCCCCAGAGCTCCTCCCATCTCCGTTTCCCCAGCTCTGGAATTGTACTGGGCATTTCTGTGTGGGTTATGGGGATTGAACTCAGGTCCTCATGTTTGCAAAGTTAGAATAACAGAATCTAAACAGTTATAATGAATCAACTCACACCTTAAAACAGTGCACCAGGGATAGGAAATGGCTCCATCAGTGAAGTGCTTTCCTTACAAGCATGAGGTCCTGAGTTTGATCCTCAGAACCCATGGAAAAATGCCAGATGAGATGGCATATGATGTACCTGTAACCCCAGCACTGGGGATATAGAGACAGGAGGATCCCTGGGTCTCATTGGCCAGCCAGTCTAGCTTAAAGTTGAGCTTCTGGCCAGTGAGAGACCCTGACTCAAAACAATAAAAAATGAATGGTATTCCTGAGGTGGACACTTGAGGTTGTCCTCTGGTCTCCACATGCACACACATGTACACCTACACACACGCATCAGCATGTCACATGAAAAGCACTCAATATATGTAAGTAACATAGTTCATTTTTAAATGCTCAAGACTAAAACAGTGACTTGCAAACTTACTGTTCAAAGATGCCTTTTGCTGTCCCCCGTGCAAGGCCCCCATCTCAGGAGTTATGATGTACGACAGCAGAGAAAAGTCTGCTTGCCACCAAGGCAGCAGGACCGTGCAGCCTGTCAAGCAACAGCATGGCGCTTGGACCCAAGCTTGATGATATGCTTGGCCTGGCTGCTAAAAGAAGAGCGCAGTGTAGTCATTACCTCCCTGGGTGCCGTTCTGTTTCCCTTATGCTGAAAGGGGTAGACAGGAGGTGGGCCACTCAGATCCCCATTCAAGGATGCACTGACTTTCCCCAAACAATTTCTTTGGGATATGCCTCTGTCACTAAGGCCACCTGGCCTAAGAGTCACAGTCCTCCTGGGGAGTTAGTAGTTGCCAGGAGCCTTCCAAGGGACACTGGTAGGTCAGCCTAGCTCTGGCACTTTTCACAAAGCTGGCCAACAGTTTGGGGCTATGAGGATCTTCTGGCTGCTTCTGATTCCTTCCTTCCTCCCTTCTCACGGGCATTAGTCTCTGACAAGCATCCTCATCTCATGGAATCTCACCAGAGCATCACATGGTATTGGCCTGTAATGTTTGGGGAGCATCAGGGACCTCTCTGGCCAACAATTCACTGGAAGGTATCCCGTCCCTGGAACTGAAAAATTTCTAGTAACAATCTATGGTTCCTGTGTGTTCCATTGTCCAAAAAAGTAGGTTTCCATATGACTTATTTATCTCCTCTTAGATTTTGATTAGACACATTCTTATTAAGATTATAATACAAAATATTTAGAGGCCATAGTTCTAGCTATTCATTTATTCCTTTGTGGGTTAATGATGCTATACTTGAGTCCCTCATGTTTCAAGAAAAATAAACACATACGCACAGAGAGTTCGATATGTTGTATTTATAAAATGTACTTCCCCCTTTGGTTAACAATACACTTCTCTGGTCTCCCTGGAGCTTCCATGATCATAGGAAGATAACCTGTTCCATAATGGAGGGAGTTCACGAGTCACCTGGAATAAGGTTCTTGCCAGCAAAATGTAATTTAGAGCATGATTTTGTAGCCCAGAAATTAGATAATTTTCAATGAAAATTCTTATGTTGTTAAATGGTTCATTGCATTTGAGAAGCATGTTCTCACTTCTTTCCTGGTGACTGATCTCTGTGGGCTTATGGATTTGAAAAGCAGCCTCCAAATAATCAAAGTGATTTTCCTGTGGTTCCAGTTAATTCTGGGCTTGAGCAAATATATTCTTTTTTTTTTAATTTTTTTAAATTTATTTATTTGAGAGCGACAGACACAGAGAGAAAGACAGATAGAGGGAGAGAGAGAATGGGCGTGCCAGGGCTTCCAGCCTCTGCAAACGAACTCCAGACGCGTGCGCCCCCTTGTGCATCTGGCTAACGTGGGACCTGGGGAACCAAGCCTCGAACCGGGGTCCTTAGGCTTCACAGGCAAGCGCTTAACCGCTAAGCCATCTCTCCAGCCCATTCTTTTTATTTATTTCATTTTAAAAATTTATTTTTATTTATTTGAGAGTGACAGAGAAAGCACGAGAGAGAGAGAGAGAGAGGGGGAGAGAGAGAGAGAGAGAGAGAGAGAGAGAGAGAGAGAATGGGCATGCCAGGGCCTTCAGCCACTGCAAATGAACTCCACATGCATGTGCCCCTTGTGCATCTGGCTTACGTGGGTCCTGGGGAATTGAGCCTCAAATCAGGGTCCTTAGGATTCACAGGCAAGCACTTAACTGCTAAGCCATCTCTCCAGCTCTATTTCTTTTTTCTTTTCTTTTTTTTTTGGAGGTAGGGTCTCACTCTAGCTCAGGCTGACCTGGAATTCACTATGTCATCACAGGGTGGCCTTGAACTCATGGTGATCCTCCTACTTCTGCCTCCTGAGTGCTAGGATTAAAAGTATAGGACCATGCCCAGCTCCTATTTCATTTTTTAAGAGAGAGAGAGAGAGAAAGGGAGCATGCTCCACCCTGTGCACATGCACAACCTTGTACATGTGTCACCTTGTGCGTCTGCTTACAAGGGATCTAGGGAGTTGAACATGGGTACTTAGTCTTTGCAGGCAAGCACCTTAACTGCTAAGCAATAACTCCGGCCCTATCTTTTCTTTTGAATGTAGTTTTGATCAGTTATGATTACTAATATTTAATCTCAAGATGTCCTGTGCTTACAAAGACTACTCTTTATTTCTTTGGGAAGAGAGAGAGGGAAAGGGTGGGAGAAAGGGAGAGAATATGTGCATCAGAGCCTCTTGAAACTATAAACAAACTCTGGACACATGCACCACTGCTTACAGCGACTTTAGGCTTGATTTGAGAGCCCTCTTTGGCCCACCTTGGTATATCTGCTGCTTTCCACATGGTGAGAGGCCCTGGCATGTTAGCCTACTTAGAAAAACTAAAGTTCAGTTAACCAAACACCCAATAAACTGCAGATGGAATAAAGATTTCAATGAAGCAATAAAAATACTAGCATTTGATGATGTGAAATTTTTGCAAATTTTTAAAAATATCCAAATCCAATAGGAGAAAAATGGGCAAAGTGAAAACAAAAATCCTCCAAAGAAATATTAATGAGCAATATTTATATGATATGTGAGCTATTTGATTTAGCTGGTAATTAAAAAATGAAAGTTAAAATGAGATGCTATATTTGCTGTATAAGTGACCAATTAAAATAAATTACCTCGAGCTGATGGAGAAAGGCAGTGAACACCCCTTGGGCCTGTACCTCGGGAAAAGTGTGTTTGCTCCACAGCTGCTGTTCCCCAGAGACAGCTTAGCAAGACCTGTCAACAACTTTATGAATATGTTTTTGATCCAGCTGTGTTACTTCTAAGATTTCATCTGAACAAAAGATGCAAAAGTACACAAAAATCTATTCATAGTGCTGGAGAGATTGCTCAGTGGTTAAGGTGCTTGCCTATAAAACCTAATGATGTGAGTTTTGTTCCTCAGGACCCATGTAAAGCCAGATGCACAAAGTGGCACATGCATCTGGAATTTATTACCAGTGGCTGGAGGCCCTGGCATGCCCATGCTGTCTATCTTCTCTCTATCTCTGCTTGCAAATAAATACATATTTTTAAATCTATCTGTAAATACAGTCATACCATGATGCTGAATAACGTGACCATTCATTCAGGGTTTGCTATAAGCCAAGTATTGCTCTAAAGTTTGTAGGTACCTGGCATCTCAGCCTTGTTTAAGCCCTCGAGGCTTCATGATCTCGACTAGCAGGAGTCATACGTCAGATGAAGTGGACAAGCACAAACGGAGGGCCACAAGCCATCCCCTGACAAACCTGCTATCATGGCAGTGAGGAAAGGAAACGGAAATCACAAATGATGAGCCTGTTAAATAAGGTATCGCATAGCAACCAGCAGGTCAGTGTGAAGGGGCTCACCAGTGATGACGTGGAACACAGCTAACTGCTTTGGAAGCACACGGTCTCCATATATCACTAACAGAAGAGAAGTGGCCCCAAAGTAACAGGCTTTGTCCCAGGCATGGTGGCACAGGGTTGTAATCCCAGATAACCTGGAGACCAAGCTCAGGGCATGTCTGGGCAACTTAGTGAAATCCTGTATATATACACACACACACACACACACATACAAAGATTAAAATATATATATATATACCCATGCTTTGTAATCTTAGTATTGCCAAAATATACAGCAAAATGTTAATAGAACTTGACTCCAGATGCAGATTTATAGTGGAATTTTACTTTTTTTTGTATATGTGTCTACATTTCACATTCTCTGTAATTATAGGTATTACTGTAACCAAAATAACATGAAAGAAACATTTATGTCCATAGCCCTGCTCCTGGAACATACTCTAGAGTCAAGTGGCATGTGCAAAGTAGTGTAAAAATGCTGAGCCTGAGGTCCAATTCCTTCATACTCAGCCTTTTCTCCATATGTTCCTTGAAGTAATACGATATGGAAACCTTTCTTCATCTATAAAAATGTATGACATTTTGCCATTAAAGAAGAAAATATATGCATGTTAAAATTAAAAATTCAACAGAAGGATGAAAAATTCAGAAGCCATCTTCACCCCTGACCTCTTGCCCTAAGGACCATCTCCATGACGTATTCTGTCTTTCGTCCTCTCACTTGCCAGGGAAACCAGGTAATCTGCTGTAATAGTCACCTTCACATTTCTGGGACAAAATGATCAACCCAAAGCAGCTTGTGAAAGAAAAAGCTTTATTTTGGCTTATAATTTTATTTATTTTTTTAAATTTGTACTTATTTATTTTAGAGAGAGAATGAGACAGAGGAAGAGAGAGAGAAATAATGGTGTGCCAGGGCCTCCAGCCACTACAAACAAACTCCAGATTCATGTGTCACCTTGTGCATCTGCCTTACATGGGTCCTGGAGAATCAAACCTAGGTCCTTTGCTTTGCAGGCAAGTGCCTTAACCACTCAGCCATCTCTCCAGCCCTTGGCTTATAATTTTGAGTGGAAGTTTCATCATGGTGAGTGTGGTGGCATGAGTTAGGTGTCCCTCCTAAGCTCATGTGTTTTAAATGCTTGATCCCCAGCCAGTGGCAATTTGGGAATTGGAGCCTTGCTGGAGGAGGTATGTTGTTGGGATGTTCTAGCCAGCTTCCCCTTGCCAGTGTTTGTCACACTCTCCTGATACTGTTGTCCATCTAATGTTGGCCAGGAGGTGATGCCCAGCCTCTGCTTATGTCACGTTTTCTCCTATCATCATGGAGCTATATGCTCAAGTCTGTAAGCCAAAATAAACCCTTTTCCTCCTACAAGCTGCCTGGTTGGGTGTTTGTCCTCACAAGAGAAGGTGACTGCAGCCGTGGGGAAAGCATGGCAGGCCTGAGCAGGGAGCCTGAGTCACGTCTTACACTAGCATGGAGGAAGTAGTCCACTTACTGGGCTTGGAGTTGGCCTGTATGTCATCAGAAAGCCCGCCCCCAGTGACACACCTCCTTCAGCAAGGTTCCACCTCCCAAAGGCCACACTACTTTCCCAAGTTGTCACTATCTGGAGAATAAGTATTCAAAACACATGAGCCTCTGGGGGGCATTTTATTCAAACTACCAAACCTGCTCATGGGCCTCCTGGTCAATGTACCACCTCAGAGAGCCAACCCTTCTTCTGAGATTCCAGCATGAAGCAAGAGGAAAATAATAGCTGGTCCATAATTACATATGCATTATCGCCTTAGTTTTCATAAGGCACACAACAAAATCTTGATAAAAGGCTGTCTCCATACATAACATTATAGAGAGTGTTACTTTTTCTTTCTGTATTTCTCTATACCTCAATTTTTCTATAGTTATCAGCTCCAGACAGTGTAATAGATAGGTTTCCATCCCAAGAATTATAGTTTGCAAAATTAAGACATTATTGTGAATTTTTTATGGGGAGCAGGGAGAGAATTGACATCGCAGTAGCCTCTAGCTACTGCAATTGAACTCCAAATGCATGAGGCCTTAGTTCAGATCCTTAGCATGCACGGAGATGCCAGCAGGTGTGGCGGTCCACCTGTGATTCCAATGTTGGGAGGTGGAGACAGGGGATCCCCAGGGTATGCTGCATAGCTAGTGTAGCCAAATCAGCGAGCTCTGGGATCAAGAGAGAGACCTGCCTCAGGAAATATGGTGAAAATTATCAAGGAAGATACCTGGCATCATTCTTTGGTCACCACACACATATGCATGCACACCTGCACACACACACACACACACACAGAGAGAGAGAGAGAGAGAGAGAGAGAGAGAGAGAGAGAGAGAAAGAGAAAGAGAGAGAGAGAGAGAGAGAGATACATGAAAAAGTCTCCAGTTTCATAACAATCTACAACTTTGCCTCAAAAACAATCAGATCTATAAAAATTCAGAAAAGCAATCTTTTATCAGTTTTATTTCCCTAGAACTACTCTCCACACAAAATCTTGTATCCACTGGATTTCAAACAGAGAAAAGATTTTTAAAAAACAACTAAGACTACAGATAACATGTAGAATAAAAGCTAACTATGAGGCAAAGCCACTGCGAAAGGAAAGTAGGCATGAGTTGAGGGGAAGCAGAACCAAGCAGGAGCCGGGGAATGACCTGGGCTGAGTTACCACCTCCAGGTTCCAACCTCAGGTCCGCTGGTGGCTGGCTGAAGGGTGGGCACACTTCACTCAGCACTGTCCAGATGGTGTCTCCTTTCAACGCCGTGGCTTAAAACCTAATCACTAAGGCAATGGCAGTAGACGGGGCAGTAGATGGGGGTGACTAAGTCCTCACTCCCCAGAGGACTGCTCATCTGCTATGTGAGGCCTCGGCAGAAGGCTCACTTAGCTAGCCAGCAACTCTTCTGGCCCTTGACCTTGAACTTGCCACTCTCCAAACCCCTTTTTGTTTTTGTGTTTGTTTTGTGGTGGTGAGGATTGAACCAAAGTTTCAAGCATGCTGGACAAATGTTCTACCATTGAGCCATTCTGTTCTTAAATTATGTTTAGTGTTTTATTATAACAATCGGTACAAAGGCCTACTTTACAAAACACCACTTTATAATAGCTTGAAATGCCAAGTACTGTCTGAAAATATTGACCCAGTTTTTGCTATTACTATTCCAGTAAATTAATTTCTTTGTGTGTGTGCAGGCGTGGATGCACTTGTGTGTGGAGGCCAGAGGATAGCTTTAGGTTTCATTTCTCAGGCATCTTTTCTGAGAGAGGGTCTGTCATTGGCCTGAAGTTCACCAGTTAGGCTAGACAAGCTAGCCAGGAAGCCCCAGGCATCCACCTGCCTCTGCCTTCCCAGCACTGGGGCTGCAGGGGCTCACTACCTCACCCAACATTTTTGCATGGGTTATGGGGATGGGCTTCAGGTCCTCATGCTTGTGAGGTAAGCACTTTACCTTCTGAGCCAGTTCTCCAGCTCTTCCAATACTAACTTCTTATTTTTTGAAGGTTCTACTATGACGATCAGAAATTCCAGAACAGGGCTGGGCATGGTGGTGAACATCTTTAATCCCAGCATCTGGGAGGCAAAGGTAGGAGGATTGCCATGAGTTCAAGGCCAGGTGAATTCCAGCGTGGGCTGGAGTGAGACCCTACCTTGAAAAACCAAAAAAGAAAGAAAGAAATTCCAGAACAACATTAGAAAATAATGACAAAGTGGGTACATTCCTTCTGTGGGACACATGGGATTTTACTTTCACTTGCTTTGATTTTCAGCAGTTAAGCATGAGCTTGGATGTAGTTTTAAAATGTTCTGTATAGCCAGGCGTGGTGGCACACGCCTTTAATCCCAGCACTCGGGAGGCTGAGGTAAGAGAATTGCCACGAGTTTGAAGCCAGCCTGAGACTATAGAGTGAATTCCAGGTCAGCCTGGGCTAGAGTGAGACTCTACCTTGAAAAGAATAACAACAAAAAAATGTTTTGTATATCCAGGAAATATCTGTCAGTTTATTAAAGAAAATTTTTTCACCAGCTTTAACAAGATATGCTGACTTGATTCTGTGTTACATGATTTTTTTTTCCATTGATGTCAGATGGAGAAGAGAGCAGTGTGAGCCTGTGGGCACCCCACGTAGAAAACATCTCACCCTGGTGCTGTGGAAAGATAGAGCAGAGGAGACAGCCACCCTCTCACACCAGGGTCTCTTTGCCTTGTGTCCAGCTAATTCAAGGGCCAGGGCAGCTCTGTGGGGCTGGGGTGGGGGCAGCAACCCCGTGTTCCCTTCCTGAGTCTCAGTTCCCGTAGAGTCTCTCTAAAACTCATTTCTTACATTTTGTAGTATTGTGGCAGTTAGTTACTTTGCCACAGTAACAAAAGGAGACTTTTCTTACCACACATAGGTGTGTGTGTGTGTATTATAATAGTGGGACAATAAACTTCTATTTCTGAGAGCTTAATGTGCTTTGGGAATTATATAAATTACTTGTTAAAGCAATTGTGCCTGTAGACAATGGGAAAGGCCTGATGTGAGCCTGAGTGAGTTTGTTTATGTAGGAGTTCGATTTCCATCTTATAAATAATACAGTCCCCTCAGTGTGCTAATTCTGACTTCCCTTTCAATGACTCATGTTCATCTTGCAAAGAAAATCATCACGTCAATACGGAAAGCATCATCCCCTGCTGGAGCCCCACACTGCCTGAGCAGGCAGCATCTTTGTTCCAGGTATGAAGCTTGCTGGCTTCATCACACTCATCAATTCCATTTAGGCAACATCTGCCTGCTGTGTAAATAAAATATGATTTCATTGAACAAGATATGTCTGTTCTAACATGATTTGATGGCTCTGGGGTATGACCAAGATTGAAACACAAAAGCTAAGTGATTGCCGGGTGTGGTGGTGCACACCTTTAATCCCAGCACTTGCGAGGCAGAGGTAGGAGGATCGCTGTGAGTTCAAGGCCACCCTGAGACTCATAGTGAATTCCAGGTCAGCCTGGGCTAAAGTGAAGCCCTACCTTGGAAAACAAAATAACAACAAAAAAAACTGAGTGATTATTTACATATCTAATAGCTAGCTGCATTTCCTTATTGAAGAAAAGAACTATTGTATCATTTTAGTCCCCTGTTCTTTTGGAAACTTGCGCTACACATGCTAGGGAAGATGTGTACTGCTGAGCCGCAGCTGCAGCCCGATTGTGTGTTTTGCATCTGTGTGCATGTAGTTTGCATGGGTGCATGTACCTTTGGGGGAGCATGTGTGTGCACATGTGGAGGCCAGAGGATGACTGCAGGTGTCACCCTCAGGAACACTGGCCACCTCCTTTGAGGCAGGGTCTCTCATTGGTGTAGAAATCACCAATCAGGAGAGACTGGCTACCTGGACAGCTCTAGGGGTTCTCCTGTCTCTGCCTGCTCAGCCCTAGGATTATAGCATGCGCCAGCACAGTTGATGACCTGAGGTGCCTTTTAAAGGGAAGATTATCAACTGAATGGAGATGGGTCACATTGATCTCATCATTTGTTCTGGTGGACATGAAATCACTAGACACCCCCTTCCTCTGCTCCCCTCCTATTTGATAAAGTACTCTTGCCGTCAACCCCACACTCTAGCTGAGATACAGTGCCACCTTCTACTGTGTGCTCCGTTTCCATGATCTGACCTTCCTTCTTCCCAACCTCTCCATCCACTGCTGGACTTGCTGTGCAGACCTGGGTGGTGGAGCCTGGAAATCCTAGCGGTTCTCCACACCCAGGACTTGCTCTCACATCCTAGAGGGCTTTGCATGCAATGTTCCTTCTACATGAAGTTCTCACCCTCAGTCCTCTCTGTCCTTCCTAAACACAGCCAGTAGCTAATTTGGGAGCTAAAGGATCAGAGTTCAAGTCCCCGCTGCATCCCTTCCTTGGTATGTGACCTCAAACAGGCTCAGAGCCAGTTTCCCCACCTGAAAGCAGGACTAAGCCAGGCACCTTTCACGAGCTTTCAGAGGGCAGAGTGCGTGTGGTTGGAACAACAAGTGACAGCCTTGCTTCCCAAGCACTGTTCTGGCCATGATTGTCACTGCAAAGATTGTCACCATTTATTATAACAGTTCATGCCTGCTACTTATCACAATCTTGTTCCCCAGGGGTGAAAGGAGACATATTCAGGGAGAAAGTTAGTGAGAACGGGCTGGAGAGATGGCTTAGTGGTTAAGGCACTTGCCTGCAAAGCCTAAGCACTCATATTCAAATCTCCAGGTCCCATGTTGCCAGATGCATAGTGACACAAACATGCAATGTCTCACATGTGCACAAGGGAGCACGTGTATCAGAGGCTGGAATGCTCTGATGTGCCCCTTTTCTCTCTCTCTCTGTCTATTTCAAAAATAAAGTAATAATAATAATTTTAAAAGTGAATGAGAAATCTTCTGGGGCAGTGAAAATGGCTCAGTGGATAAAGCTCTTGGCAGGTAAGCATGAATACCTGAGTTTGGATCCCCAGAATCTATGTAAAAAGCCAAGTGCTTTATGGGACATCTTGATCCCAGGATTCCTATGACAAGATGGGAGGCAGAGACAGAATTTCTCTGAAGCTTGGGGGCCAGCTATCCTGGCACACTTAGCAGTGGACAGTGAAAGACCCTGCCTCACACATTTGAGGTGGTCCTCCAACATCCACATGCTTTCTGTGGCACATACACACACACAAGCACATGTGTGCACACATGTGCACACACACACACAAAAGAAATGCTTTATTGATGGTTGAAGGTAGTAGCTCTATATATTGATTGATCAATTTATAAATCAATTGATCTATCTATCAACTATTCTACCTAAATAAAGATAACTAAGCTTGGCATGGTGGCACACCTTTACTCCCAGCCCTCAAGAGGCTGAGGTAGGAGGGTGGTTTGTGAGTTTGAGGCCAGCCTGAGGCTACACAGTGAGTTCTAGGTCAGCCTGGGCTTGAGTGAGATTCTGCCTAGATAAATAAATAAATACATAAATACTAGTCTATGACCAAGGTTGAATATTTAGCCCTACATAGAAACTTCTGGAATTGAACAAAGACAGCACCAATGTTATTGTTATTTAGTTCTGCTTTCCTTTTCCTTCTCATCCACTTGACAGCCCATTTTCAGAAGGAGAATCACAAAAGTATAATTGTGCTGCTCAAGATGCAAAACCAACAGCCAACACAAGCACCTTTAACAAGCCACTAACTACCCCTCTCTGAGGCTTCAGGTTGTATGAACTCCCCTCCCCACCCCCAAGAGCCTAGAAGAATGAAAAGTCAAAAACAGAAATTACTTTGAAGAAACACAGGGACCCTGGGTATAAGTCTCCTCCTACGATCTCTTCATTAACACTCACAGGTCTCCCAGTGCCCTCACCCACAGTCCTGGCAGATGCTTTTGAAAGTCTCCCCATGGTGGGAAGACTTCTAAGCGTTCCTTCCTGCCCTTCGTGTATTTACAGAAATGGCACAAGTTGTTTCCACTACATTTATCAAGCAAGAAGTAATTGGAAACAGCAGGTAGGAGTGCCTGAGTCCCCAAAGAGGTCTTTTTGCGATTTGTCACATGGGGTGCTATGGCTGGAAATTCCCATTTTCAGATCCTGGAAGGTACTGGGTTTCAGTGAAGCCCTGAAGGGCTGGCAGGTAGCTAGATCCTAAATCTGAGAATTATTTTCTCCCATTAAGAGCAAACTTACAGAATGGACTCCACCAAGAGAATGTGTTTTGCTTCTTTTTTTTTTTTTTTTTTTTTTTATGAAAACATTGAGAAAGGATTATTGTTACATCGAGCTTTTAGCGTGTTTTTTTTTTTTTTAAATTTTTATTAACATTTTCCATGATTATAAAATATATCCCATGGTAATTCCCTCCCTCCCCACCCCCACACTTTCCCGTTTGAAATTCCATTCTCAATCATATTACCTCCCCATTACAATCATTGTAATTACATATATACAATATCAACCTATTAAGTATCCTCCTCCCTTCCTTTCTCCACCCTTTATGTCTCCTTTTCAACTTACTGGCCTCTGCTACTAAGTATTTTCATTCTCACACAGAAGCCCAGTCATCTGTAGCTAGGATCCCCATATGAGGGAGAACATGTGGCGCTTGGCTTTCTGGGCCTGGGTTACCTGACTTAGTATAATACTTTCCAGGTCCATCCATTTTTCTGCAAATTTCATAACTTCATTTTTCTTTACCGCTGAGTAGAACTCCATTGTATAAATGTACCACATCTTCATTATCCACTCATCTGTTGAGGGACATCTAGGCTGGTTCCATTTCCCAGCTATTATAAATTGAGCAGCAATAAACATGGTTGAGCATGTACTTCTAAGGAAATGAGATGAGTCCTTTGGATATATGCCTAGGAGTGCTATAGCTGGGTCATATGGTAGATCAATCTCTAGCTGCTTTAGGAACCTCCACACTGATTTCCACAATGGCTGGACCAGATTGCATTCCCACCAGCAGTGCAGAAGGGTTCCTTTTTTTCCACATCCCCGCCAACATTTATGATCATTTGTTTTCATGATGGTGGCCAATCTGACAGGAGTGAGATGGAATCTCAATGTAGTTTTAATCTGCATTTCCCTGATGACTAGTGACGTAGAACATTTTTTTAGGTGCTTATATGCCATTCGTATTTCTTCCTTTGAGAACTCTCTATTTAGCTCCTTAGCCCATTTTTTGATTGGCCTGTTTGATTCCTTATTAGTTAACTTTTTGAGTTCTTTGTATATCCTAGATATTAATCCTTTATCAGATATATAGCTGGCGAAGATTTTTTCCCATTCTGTAGGTTGCCTCTTTGCTTTTTTCACTGTGTCCTTTGCGGTGCAAAATCTTTGTAATTTCATTAGGTCCCAGTGGTTAATCTGTGGTTTTATTGCCTGAGCAATTGGGGTTGTATTTAGAAAGTCTTTGCCAAGACCAATATGTTGGAGGGTTTCCCCTACTTTTTCCTCTAGCAGTTTCAAAGTTTCCGGTCTGATGTTAAGGTCTTTAATCCATTTGGACTTAATTCTTGTGCATGGCGAGAGAGAAGAATCTATTTTCATCCTTCTGCAGATATTTATCCAGTTTTCAAAACACCATTTGTTGAAGAGGCTGTCTCTTCTCCAATGAGTATTTTTGGCATTTTTATCGAATATCAGGTGGCTATAGCTACTTGGGCTTACATCTGGGTCCTCTATTCTGTTCCACTGATCTACATGTCTGTTTTTGTGCCAGTACCATGCTGTTTTTGTTACTATGGCTCTGTAGTATAGGTTAAAATCAGGTATGGTGATACCACCAGCCTCTTTTTTGTTGCTCAGTATTATTTTAGATATTCGAGGTTTTTTATGATTCCAAATGAATTTTTGGATTGTTTTTTCTATTTCCATGAAGAAAGCCTTTGGAATTTTGATAGGGATTGCATTAAATGTGTAGATTGCTTTAGGTAAGATTGCCATTTTCACGATATTGATTCTCCCAAGCCAGGAACAAGGGATGTTTCTCCACTTTCTAGTGTCTTCTGCAATTTCTCGCTTGAGTGTCTTAAAGTTCTCATTGTATAGATTCTTTACTTCCTTAGTTAGGTTTATTCCAAGGTATTTTATTTTTTTTGATGCAATTGTGAATGGGAGTGATTCTCTGATTTCATCCTCTGTGTGTTTGTTGTTAGCATATATGAAGGCTACTGATTTCTGTGTATTTATTTTGTATCCTGCTACATTGCTGTAGGTTTTGATTAGCTCTAACAGCTTGCTAGTAGAGTCTTTAGGGTCCTTTATGTATAGAATCATGTCATCTGCAAATAGTGATAACTTGATTTCTTCCTTTCCAATTTGTATCCCTTTTATGTGTGTCTCTTGCCTTATTGCTATGGCTAAGACTTCCAAAACTATATTAAATAGAAGTGGAGACAGTGGACACCCTTGTCTTGTTCCTGATTTTAGTGGAAAAGCTTCCAGTTTTTCCCCATTTAGTAATATGTTGGCTGTAGGCTTGTCATAAATAGCCTTTATTATATTGAGATATGTTCCTTCTATTCCCAGTCTCTGTAGGACTTTTATCATGAAGGGATGTTGGATTTTGTCAAATGCTTTCTCTGCATCTAATGAGATGATCATGTGATTTTTGTCCTTCAACCCATTTATGTAATGTATTACATTTATAGATTTGCGTATGTTGAACCATCCCTGCATCTCTGGGATAAAGCCTACTTGGTCAGGGTGAATGATCTTTTTGATATACTCTTGTATTCTGTTTGCCAATATTTTGTTGAGAATTTTTGCATCTATGTTCATGAGGGAGATTGGTCTGTAATTTTCTTTTTTTGTTCTATCTTTGCCTGGTTTTGGTATCAGGGTGATGCTGGCCTCATAGAAGGAGTTTGGTAGGATTCCTTCTTTTTCTATTTCCTGGAAAAGCTTAAGAAGCAATGGTGTTAGCTCTTCCTTAAAAGTCTGGTAAAATTCAGCAGTGAATCCATCCGGGCCTGGGCTTTTTTTAGTTGGGAGATTATTGATAACTGCTCGGATCTCCATGTTTGTTATAGGTCTATTTAAGTGATTAATCTCATTTTGATTTAATTTAGGTAGGTCATATAGATCAAGGAAATCATCCATTTCTTTCAGATTTTCATACTTTGTGGAGTATATGCTTTTATAGTATGTCCCTATAATTTTTTGAATTTCTCTGGAATCTGTTGTGATGTTACCTTGTTCATCTCTGATTTTATTAATTTGTGTCTCTTCTCTCTTTCTTTTGGTCAGATTTGCTAAGGATTTATCAATCTTGTTTATCCTTTCAAAG
Source organism: Jaculus jaculus (assembly GCF_020740685.1). Taxonomy (NCBI): domain Eukaryota; kingdom Metazoa; phylum Chordata; class Mammalia; order Rodentia; family Dipodidae; genus Jaculus; species Jaculus jaculus. The sequence goes on along the minus strand of NC_059106.1, from coordinate 10,647,194 downwards.
AACCAACTCTTTGTTTCATTAATTCTTTGGATTGTTCTTTTTGTTTCTATTTCATTAATTTCTGCCCTAATCTTTATTATTTCTTCCCGTCTACTACTTTTTGGTTTGCCTTGTTCTTCTTTTTCCAAGGCTTTAAGGCGAAGCATTAGGTCGTTTACTTGCGACCTTTCTAATTTCTTAATATAGGCACTTAAGGCTATAAATTTACCTCTTAGAACTGCCTTCATTGTGTCCCAGAGATTTTGGTATGTTGTGTTCTCATTATCATTTGACTCTATAAATTTTTTGATTTCCTTTTTGATTTCTTCATTGACCCACTCATCATTTAGTAGTGTATTGTTTAGCTTCCATGATTTTGTGTATGCTCTATAGCCTTTCTTGCTACTGATTTCTAGTTTAATTCCATTGTGGTCAGATAGAATGCAAGGAATTATTTCAATTTTCCTGAATTTGTTAAGATTTGCTTTGTGTCCTAATATATGGTCTATTTTAGAGAATGTTCCATGTGCTGCTGAAAAGAATGTATATTCTGCAGCCTTTGGATGAAATGTCCTGTATATATCTGTTAGGTCCATATCTTCTATGACCTCATTTAGTCCAGATGCCTCTCTGTTTATTCTTTCCCTGGATGACCTGTCAATTGATGAGAGTGGGGTGTTAAAGTCACCCACCACCACCGTGTTTGGTGTTATCTGTGACCTTAGTTCTAATAGTGTTTGTTTGACGAATTTGGGAGCCCCCATGTTAGGTGCATATATGTTTAGGATTGTAATGTCCTCCTGTTGGAGTGTGCCCTTAATCAATATGAAGTGACCTTCCTTATCTTTTTTGACTAACTTCGGACTAAAGTCCACCCTGTCTGATATTAGGATAGCAACCCCTGCTTGTTTTCTAGGCCCATTTGCTTGAAACACCGTCTTCCAACCTTTCACCCTAAGATAATGTCTATCCTTTGTAGAAAGGTGAGTTTCTTGAAGACAACAAATTGTAGGATCCTGCTTTTTAACCCAGTCTGCAAATTTATGTCTTTTCGTTGGGGCATTGAGACCGTTGATATTAAGAGATATTATTGAAAGGTGTGTATTTATGTTTGCCATTTGTGTGTGTGTGTGTGTGTTACTTGTTCTACCTGTGCTCTCTTCTGTTAACTGGTATTTGAGTATGGCTGGTTTTTTCTAGGTTCCTTATATGTGTGCTTTTCCTTTTGTTCAGCATGGAGGATTCTATCAAGTATTTTCTGTAGAGCTGGTTTTGTCTTCAGATATTCCTTTAACCTGCTTTTGTCATGGAATGTCTTTATTTCTCCATCTATTTGGATGGATAACTTTGCAGGATAAAGTAACCTTGGTTGACAGTTGTTATCTTTCAGAACTTGGAATATATCACTCCAGGCCCTTCTGGCTTTAAAAGTTTGTGTTGAATAATCTGCTGTAATCCTGATGGGCTTGCTTTTGTAGGTAACTTGATTTTTCTCTCTAACTGCTTTCAATATTTTTTCTTTGGTTTGTGTGTTTGGAAGTTTGAGTATAATATGGCGAGGAGAGTTTCTTTCTGGGTTTTGTCTGGCTGGGGTTCTAAAGGCTTCCTGTATCTGTATTGGCACCTCTTTCCCAATTTGGGGAAAATTTTCCTCTATGATTTTGTTGAAGATGCCTACTATGCCTCTGGAGTGGAATTCTTCTCCTTCTACTATGCCCTGAATTCTTATATTGGATCTTTTCATAGTGTCCCGAATATCTTGAAATTCCCACTCGTACTTTTCTATAAGTTTGTCTTTCTCTTTGTTGGACTGCATTAGGTCTGCCACCTGATCTTCTAGCTTAGATATTCTGTCCTCTCCCTCATCCATCCTACTGGTGAGATTTTCTACAGAGTTTTTTATTTCATTAACTGTGTTCTTCATTGCTAATAATTCTGACTGGTTTTTCTTTATTATTTCTATTTCTCTATTTATGTCTTGTATTGCCTTCTTTATTTCATTAAATTGGTGTCCTGCCTCTTCTTTGATTCCTTTGATTTCCTCTTTGATTTCCTCTTTGATTTCTTCTTTGGTTGTATTCATGTGTTCTTTGACCTCTTTGAACATATTTATAATTATTCTTTTGAACTCTTTCTCAGGCATTTCCTCTAACTCTTTCTCACTGGAGGACATTTCTGATGCATTAATACTTTTAGGTGGATTTATATCGTCTTGCTTTTTAGTGTTTCTTGTGTTATAATGTATATATTTTTGCATCTTGGATTAAGTTAATGCTTGGATTTTCTAGCTAGCTGTGTATTCTTAGCTGTATCAATTGATTTGGTGTAAAATATTTTCAGGGTAGGACCTTAAGGTATTAGGTGTGGCTCTTAAGACTCTCAGAGTATCTACAAAGATGTTCTTAGGGGTTGAGTTTCCCTGCTATAGGAGTATTCAAGCAGGCTGAGTGGAATAATATACTGGTAGATTCTAAAATTTAGCTAAACACTGTACCCATTCCATCAACAACAGCCCCGAGTATGTATGCAAGAGTAGTTATTATAATGACCAGATCCTCTATCAACAAAGAGGTTTAGATTTCTGGTCTGTTGAGGTATCCAAGTCAGCTTGTGACCAGGTGAGACCCTTCCCTGGTGCAATCCCAGTTACCTTGGGTGATTGTGGTCTCAGTCAAGTTGCTGCCTGGGTCGTCGGGCTGCTGTTCTGATTTCTGGAGCTGGGCACTTGCTTTTCCTACGGGGCAAACTGAGCCGCTGCCGCCTCTGCAGCTGTTGTAGGTGCCTCCGCCGGAGCCCCCACCACTGCTGAAGCTGCCGTTGTCGTGTCCACCGCTGCTGCTCACCCCGAAGCCGCTGCTGTCCTGGGTCCGCTGCTGCTGGGGCCACTGGTACCGGTGCTGGAGCCACTGAAGTTGCTGCCAAATTCTGCTCCTGCTTGGGTCCCGCCGTCAGCCCAAGTTGGCGTGGGCGGGTCCCGGGCCGGTGCTGTGTTCGCTGGAGCTGGGTTCAGGCGGCAGGGGAGGGGAGGGAGCCGCGGCTGTTCTGGTTGTATCGTGTGCTTTTACCTCGCGGTCTGCTCCTCCCTCCGTTGCTCGCTGCCGCTCTCCCCTCACGTTTCCCGAGTTGTGGAGAGCGCGGTGTGAGGGGAAAATCCCGCACCTGGCTTGTCCTGCGGCTCGAGTCGAGAGTCCGGCGGTTTTCTGCCGCTACGCGGTTGCGGCGGGTAGCTGAGCCGCCCCAGAGCCGCTGTTCCCGGCTGTGCAGGCTCTGGATGCTCTATAACTCTTCCACTTCTCCGCTGCCGCCTCAACTTCCTATACACCTCACTTTTTAGTAAAAGTGTGTATTTTGCTGAGTTTATTTTGGTCTTTCCCCCCCCAGGCTGTTTTGGCGTGGTACCTACGCCGCCATCTTAACCGGAAGTCTTCGTGTTTTGCTTCTATTTCTTGAATGTTGTAAGAAAGCTTTCACATGGTTAAATAATTAACTGTACTTGGAAAATGCTCACTTTTGTCTTGTGTTGTGAGGTTAATAAACAACAAAAGAAAACATAGACCCCCAGGCATGGTGACACACGCCTTGAATCCCAGCATGCGGGAGGCAGAGGTAGGATGATCACTGTGAGTTTGAGGCTGGTCTGAGACTGACTATATAAGGAGTTCCAGGTCAGCCTGGGCTATAGTGAGACCCTATGTTGAAGCCCCCCCTCCCCCCCAAAATATAAATAAAAAACAAAACAGAAGAAAACATATCAATAAGACTTAGAAGCAAAGTAGGGAAACCACACTATCTGAATTTCCAGGCCAAACCTATTTCCAGCTACAGAATTGGATGCTGTGGTCCCTAATTTCTATGATATCTGGGACATTTGACTCCTTCAAGCTGCTTCTCATATTCAGATGCAGCACGCACAGGCCTCTCTTAGCCTTCTCCTCTGTAGAGTGTTTTGTCACTGTCTTTGGTCCCTTGAGCATGGTGGTCAAAGGAACTGACCTTAACCCTGATGCATCTTTTTCAAGGTGGGTCAGAGGAAAGGTAAGAACCGATGACAGAAACATGACTCAGCAAAAAGGGCCAGAGTCTTGAGATATTTAATCCACGGAAGAAAATGTTAAGGTGACACATAATAATTTCCACAAAATCATGTTATTGCAATGAAACTAGCGATGGCCATTACCGGCATCCGATCCAGCATGCCACACACAGCCGTGGATGGAAGCAGGTGAGTATGCAATGGTCTTGAGCCCGGTCAGTGTGCCCAGCGTGTGTGGTGAGGTGATGACGAGGGTGACGTGGCTTGCAGATGCCACCCCCAGCTTGGAAGACACAGCATTAGATGAGAAGAAGGTCTTCACTCTCATTTAAGTATAAGAAGGAATTAGGAGGGGCTGGAGAGATAGATGGCTTAGCGGTTAAGGTATTTGCTTGCAAAGCCAAAGGATCCTGATTCGACTCTCCAGGACCCACGTAAGCCAGATGCACAAGGGGGTGCATGTATCTGGAGTTTGTTTGTAATGGCTGGAGGCCGTGAGGCACACATTCTCTCCTCTCTCTCTCTCTCTGTCTCTCTCTCTCCTGCTTTCTCTGTCAAATAAATAAATAAATAAATAAATAAATAAATAAATAATATGTGTAGTTTTTTTTTTTTTTTAAAGACGGAATTAGGAGAGTCCCCACTCAGGAAAACTACAGAATGTATGAGGAACTTCTAACGTTAATTTATCTCTCCAGACTTCTACACTAAATGGACAATATCTTGGCACCCAATCTTTCTCTCTACTCTGTCCTTACCTTCTATACTATAATTATAATTAGGTAAAAATTAGTGTGGGGGCTGGAGAGATGGCTCAGCAGTTAAGGTACTTGCCTGCAGAGCCTAATGACCCAACTTCAATTCCCCAGTACCCACGTAGAGCCAGATGCACAAAGTGGTGCATACATCTGGAGTCCGTTTGCGGTGGCTGGAGGCCCTGGCATGCCCATTTTCTCTATCTCTCCTTTCTGTCTCTCCTTGCAAATAAATGTTATTTTTAATTAATTTTGTTTTATTTATTTATTTATTTCATATTTATTTCGGTGTGTGCATACATTGTACAGAGGAGATCAGTAATGCACATTTACTCTGTGTTTCCGAAGGTGGTCAATCCTGGGGGTTCTAACTCAACCAATGGCTCAATGTATTGATGAATTCTAATTCTGAAGATTACTGTGAAGTGGCCAGACTGTGGCAAGTGGTAGTGGTTGGAAGAGGTGTGTCACTGGTCCCTTCCTGCATTTTGTGCATCTGATTTCATGTTGTGGGTACTGGAGAATTGAGCCTAGGCCAGTGCAGCCTTTAAACTTCTGAGCCACCTTCCCAGCTCATGGAGGATAGATAGATAGATAGATAGATAGATAGATAGATAGATAGATAGATAGATAGATAGATAGATAGGCACACAGACAAAATTATATGCAAGCAATCATTTCCTCTGGTAACTTTTAGAAATATTTACTGGTTTATAGCTCTAAGACTTCACAAAGCTGCATTGATACTTTTTCTTTCTGCTTCTGCACATCTTATCATGTATGTGAGAATTATTTAGTTATTTGTTTTTTTCAAGGCAGGTCCTCACTCTAGCCCAGAATTATCTGGAACTTTGAAGTCCCAGGCTGGCCTTGAACTTACAGTGAAATCCCTGAGTTATAGAACTAAAGGCAGCCATCATGCCCAGCAATGTATGTGAGAATGCTTGAAGTGAGTGTTTTTGATTCTTTCCTCGTGTATTTATACTTCCATCCCTTTTCTCTGGTTTGTGGTAATTCATTCATTTTAGCTTCTAGGTCACAGCCTCTGGAGCACATCTATTTTTTTGTGTCTCCCTTGTTTGTACATTGCTTATGGCCAACCATCAACCACTGTGGCAGAAAAGAGTAATGTGACTGAGACAATGCAGCCTGGAAAAATTTTTTTAAAATGTTTAAATTCTGACTTTTCACAAAAAACCCAAAAAACAAAAAACAAGCAGCCCTCTGTGTTAGACCAGGATCACTGCTTGGCTGTTGTTCTGTGTATTCTTTTCATAGTTCTGTGAAGAGCCACTTCCCCGTGATGCCGCCATTGGCAGGACCCTGCCTGTCCTTGATTTCTTGTTCACAGCTGCTTGTTACGATGCTGTAACCTCACCTCGATTCTGCTGCAGAATAGCTAGAAAGCTTAGACGTTACTCTCTCTGTCATAAACTGTCTCTGTTTAAGCCTTCCTCTTCTTTCTTGCTTCAGTGGCTTCCCCCACAAATGTCTGTGGCTCGTTCACATACCTGAGGACAAGGAACTACATTAATGAGCATCCCATGGGTAGCCAGTGTGGCTTAGCTCTTCAGCTGAGGAGGGAGTCACGGCCACGGGCTTGGCGGTGCTGTAGGCAGCCCTTTAATTACCTCCGTGTTTGCCAAAGGGCCCCCTTCTGCTCCTGTAATTGCTGGCACTGGGCTTGGGCTTTCTCCGCAGCTGCTCTCAGCATCTTCCCTGGCATTTTCTGAACACATGTTGGGCAGAGGTTTCCTTAATTCTTCTGGACTTAATCCCACCTGCTTTCCGTGATGCAAAAATTCCTCACAGTTTGAAGGCATCTCAATGTCACCTCTAGTCTCCCGAAAGATGTCTTTTTCTTTCACTGATGGAGACTGAGGATGCTGTGTGGAGCTGGAGAGGAAGAGCCCCGCATTCAGCCCACCATCATGTCCCTTGCATTTTGGAGGGGGGGCTCAGCCATACTAAGAAGTTACCTTATCCTGCTCCATCAAGAAGCAGATCATTGCCTACCAGCAAAGTTCATAATTAATTAAAGCTTATCTATTCAAAATGAGCAGCCGTAACAATTCAGCTACTTTGAAAGAATATGACCCTCTTTGGTTTTTGGTTTCCCTTAACACCATTAGGCACGTATGTATGCCAGAGCACATATCACAGGATGTTCCCCTTCTGGGTGCTAATGGAGTGAACTTGGCCTCTCCGTTCCTTTGGCCACATCAAGTGGGCTTTCTGTTCTGAGTTTAATGACTCCCGATTTTATCCTTTGTTGTTTGGAAGCTTTCCCCAGCTGACTTTGGGTGGAATGGGAAGCCAAAGGACCAAGAACATAACAGAAAAACAGCCTTAGACAATTGCCATCGAGACCAGGGGCTACAGGAAGAAGAAACTAGCTTGGTGGAGTATCTTTCTGTAAAACATTTCAGGCACACAAAGACTTCCTGCCCTGAGTTCCTCTCCAAGTAGATGAAGGTACACTTGGCATCTGGCCCTGACAAATTAGCTAGAAAGAAATATATGTTATATTTGCATTAAAATGATATGATAATTAAAATAATTTATGTAAAAATATTTAAGAAGCATAGTGTTAGTTACTCTTGTCAACTTGGTGGGATTCAGAGACACCTAGGAGCTTAGTGAGGCAAACTGGGTGTGTCTCTGTGGGACAGTTAAACCTTGGGCCTCTGATTGAATCAACAGTTCAACCCCTTGATGGATTCTTGATTTAGACTACTGGGGAGGGATGGCACTGCCCCAGTTGGAAGAAATCAGTCTTTGGAGCTGTGCCTTTGGGGTCTATCTCTAGCTCTGGCTTCTTGCTGCCATGGCTCGGCTCTGCTTCCCTACTGCCGCCATGATGTGAGCAGCCCGTCTGCCTGTCCGCCATGATGGACTGATACTTCTGAAACCATGAGCAAAGCATATCTTTCTTCTTCTAAGTGGTTTCCCTTAGGCATTTGGTCACAGTGACAACAAGCCTAAGTAGTTCATAACCATACTGACAGATAAAGAGAAGATAGAGGGATCAATGTTAGCCAGTAGATGATAGAAGAATGGCAGATAGATGCTAGATACTTCCGTGTACATAATCACCACCCTGCCTAAGAAGAGGCCGTGGGGTCAGGTGAAGGCCATGCGGCATTGGAAGCTGCTTCCGCGTTGGGTTGTCTTTCTGTTTCCCAGTTCAGTCCTCCCCAGTAGCCTTACGCTCCTTCTTCCCAGTATTCTCCCGTTAGTGGATGTCAGTGTAACTTGGTTTTCAATTCCCCTTCTCCACTTGCTTTCTATGTATGCTCAGATGTCTCCCATCCCTCCTCATGAAAGTTACTTTCATTGGTTAGCACCAATCACTGTCAGCAACTTACTCATCAAATTTGTTGTTTGTGGGCTGGAGAGATGGTTTAGCGGTTAAGCGCTTGCCTGTGAAGCCTAAGGACCCCGGTTCGAGGCTCGGTTCCCCAGGTCCCACGTTAGCCAGATGCACAAGGGGGCGCACACGTCTGGAGTTCGTTTGCAGAGGCTGGAAGCCCTGGCGCGCCCATTCTCTCTCTCTCCCTCTATCTGTCTTTCTCTCTGTCTGTCGCTCTCAAATAAATAAATAAAAAATTAAAAAAAAATTTGTTGTTTGTTTTGTTGTGTTTTCCTTTTTTGTTTATTTTTATTTATTTATTTGAGAGCAACAGAGAGAGAAAGAGGCAGATAGAGAGAGAGAGAAAGAGAGAATGGGCAAGCCAGGGCCTCCCGCCACTGCAAATGAACTACAGACACGTGCACCCCCTCGTGCATCTGGCTAACGTGGATCCTGGGGAATTGAGCCTTGAACTGGGGTCCTTAGGCTTCACAGGCAAGCACTTAACCACTAAGCCATCTCTCCAGCCCTGTTCTGTTTTCTTAATAATTTAATTTATTTATTTCAGATAGAGCAAGAGGCAGAGAGAGAGAGAGAATGGGCACGCCAGGGCCTCTAGCCACTTCAAAGGAACTTCAGATGCATGTATCACTTTATGCATCTGACTTTCTGTGGGTACTGGGGAATCAAACCCTAGTCCTTAGACTTTTCAGACAATCACCTTAGGTGCCGAGCCATCTCTCCAGCCCTTGTTCTGGTGTTAAGACAGTCACATGTAGACCAGGCTGGCCTTGAACTTGGTGTGTAGTTGAGGATAACCTTGAATTTTTGTGAATTCTTCTGTCTCAGCCTCCCAAGTGTTGGTGTACACCCTTCCTGGCTTCAAGTGTTTTTGATTTATCTATTATCTACCTATGGATGTGTATTAGTATGCATGTTTGTATGTGTGTGGGCACGTGTGTGTATGTGCAGGTGTGTATGTGCAGGTATGCATGTACATATGTGTGCAGGCATTAGAGGCCATTGAGACTGTCTTCTTCCACCATGTCCCACCTTATTATTTACTTATTTATTTCAGAGAGGGACAGATACAGAAATAAGCAGGTAGAGAGAGAGAATGGGAGTGCCAGGGCCTCCAGCCACTGCAGATGAGTGCACCCCCTTGTGCATCTGGCTCATGCGGGTTCTGTGGCTTTGCAGGTAAATGCCTTAACTGCTAAGCCATCTCTCCATCCCCCGACCTTATTTTTTGAGAGTCTCTCACTGTACCCAGAATTCACTGAATGGGGGAGACAAACTAGTTAGCAAGCCCTGGGGATCCTTCTGTCTACATTCCCCAGCACTGGGATTATAGACATACGTAACATTTTAAAATTGGTTTTGGTTGTTTCATATTTACTTGCAATCAGAGGGAGAGATAAGAGAAAAGAGACAGACAGAGAGAATGGGTGTGCCAGGGCCTCCAGCCACTGCAAACCAACTACAGATGCATGTGTCCCCCTGTGCATCCGGTTTTGTGCGGGGCCTAGGGAGTCAAACTCAGGTCATTAGACTTTGCAGGCAGTGTCTTCACCACTGAGCCTTCTCTCCAGGCCCACATGTGACATTTTATGTGGCTGATAGGGGCTTGAATTCAGGTCCTCATGCTTGAGCAGCAAGTACTTTACCCATTGAGCCATCTGTCCAATCTCCTTATGCACCTTTTTACCCATAATCTTGTGCCAGGGTGTCCGCTAATTGTGGCCATAATAAAGAGAAAGACCAAAAAGGTTCCTTGTTAACAAGCAAACCAACCAACAAGAGAGTCACAAGCACGTTATGGAAGAGGTCATCAGGCACATGGTCAGCAGAATCCTGCAATGTGGTGCCATCTTCCCTGAGTCCAGAAAAGAGGGGCAGGGTGGGTACACATAGACTGAGGAAGAGCCTCACTGACAAAAAACCAAGGGCATAGGTTATGGCCTGAGCAAGGGCTGGCGAGGGGCTTCCAGGCACTAAAAGGGTAGCACACAGGGTAGATTTTTACACCACAGCTTAGAAAGTATGAAGCCATTGCATGTCTTGTGTAGCTGATAAATAGCAGCTCCCCAGTTTAAATCCCAGTCTGTCTCCACATCTGTATTTCTTTCCCTGCATGAGTTGTCAGACTGTATATGGTCTTAGACAACCAGTGACTGGCTAGGGATGCAGGTTTGATTAGACCAGAAGGTCAAGAAAGGATACAAATTCTGGTGTCAGACCCTTCCAGTATCAATCTCTGGTGACAGCAGGTGAAGAAGAATCATCACAGGGGACACAGGGGACGAAGGAGTCAAGTGGAAGGAGCTACAATGACGGGGTTCCAACAGCACGAGAGAGTAACTCAGTAGAGGAGACTGCACATGCCACCCCCACACCGTGCAATGGGGTGAATCTGGTGACAACCCTGTGACTTCATGTTTCTGGAGTTTCTAGGTCAGGTTAATTGAAGAGGGAAGATCCATGGGCTGCCCCATGCCATGGCCTGGGATCCTACAGTGCTGAGAAAAAGGGACGGAGCACAGGAGTGTCCAGCACTGAAACATCTCACACATTCCAAGGCTCAGGGTCCATTGCGGAAGAGGTGGTGGAAAGAATGTAAGAGCCAAAGGAAGGGTAGGACTCCTTACAATGCAACTGTCCAGACAGAAATTGGCCTTGATATCCATGACCTTGCAGTGCCTAGCAATACCTTCACAGGACCCTCAATAGGAGAAAAAGATGGTGACATCAGATTAAAAGAGGGACTAATGGAGAGAGGGAGGGGATATGATAGAGAGGAGAGTTGTGAAGGGGAAAGTGGGGGGGGGAGGTAAATATCACAGTTTATTGTCTGTAAGTATAGAAGTTGTCAATAAAAATTAAATTAAAAAAAAAAAAGGAGAAAACGAGCTGAACACCAGCACTCATTGCATGTGCTCCCTCTCTGGGGATGGCAGCCTCTCATTCCCACTACCACACCTCCCTATCGTGATCGATTGAACCCCTTGAAATGTAAACCAAAATAAGGCCCTCCTCCCTTAAGGTGCTTCTTGTCAGGCATTTTCATAGCAGCTAGAAAGGGAATTAATATACCAACCCAACCAGTTACATGAGATCTCTCCCTTGACTTCTCCCCATCTTCCCCCAGGTATTTCCACCGCAGAAAAGGATCCTGTCTTTCGTCCTATTGCCCAGGCCTAGACATCCTGCTTGGCTCCTCATTTCCACACACCTTTGCAATAGCTGTCTGATGCTAAGAGTGATATTATCAGAAAATCAGTACCTATGACCTAGTCCTGAGTCGAGGGGTCCATGTTAAAGGAATGCTCCACGCATGGGTCTCTGCTGCACTACCTCTGGCAAGGCAGCAATCAAGATCTTGCCAGGCTAAGCTCCTAGCTGAGCCTCAGGATCCCATTTGCCATGGTTCTTGGCAAGGTTCAGTTTCCTGTGGGTTGTTGGACTGAGACACCGACTCCCTGCTGGCTCCTGGCCACACCCCATTCCTTGCCACGAGGGTCTCTCCATATGGCAGATGACTTGATCAAAGCCAACAAGGTGAGAACAGAGTCAGCTGGCAAGACAGAATTTATGACCTTATGTAATGTAAACATGGAGGTGCCATTTCACCAGGGGTTCCGTATTCTATTAGAAGCAAGTCACAGGTCCCTATCACACTGGAAGAGAGGACTTCACAAGGCTGTGACGATCAGGAGATGCGGAGGTGGGGGCTATCCCAAGTCTGCCCACCACACCCAATCACTGGGTTTATTACCAAACCTTATGAGGCCTCCCTCCAAACTGTCCCCTCTACCTGCCCACATCTCTTCACAGCCCCTTCCAGGACTTCAGCTCCAGGGATGATCTAACTATGGGCTATCCCTGCTCTTCTTAACTCTTTCCCCCCAACAGCTATTGCACACATATTGAATGTTATACAGTTTCTTTTTCATGCCTTAAAATCCTTCCAGTGGGCTAGACAGATGGCTTAGCAGTTAAGCGCTTGCCTGTGAAGCCTAAGGACCCTGGTTCAAGGCTCGGTTCCCCAGGACCCACGTTAGCCAGATGCACAAGGGGGCGCACGCGTCTGGAGTTCGTTTGCAGTGGCTGGAGGCCCTGGCACGCCCATTCTCTTTCTTTCTCTATCTCTATCTGCCTCTTTCTCTCTCTGTCACTCTCAACTAACTAAATAAAAATGAACAAAAAAAAATTTTTTTAAAGCCTTCCAGAAAAGTTTCCATTGACATCTAAATAAAATTAAAACTCCTATGAGATCTTGCATAGCCTCCCCCCCAGCCCCCATGGCTCTGTCTCGTTCCTGCTCCACCCTCGGCCTTCCAGGCCCTCTCAGGTCCTCACACTCCTTTTACGCCTGTGGTCTGTAATTTTCACTTCACATTTTCTCTGCCTAAAATGTTTTCCCCTCAGGTCTTTGCAGAGTTAAACTGGCCTCCAGATTCCAGCTCCACAGCATGCCCTTGGAGAGGCTGGCCCTGCCAAGGAGGAGAGGCAGCAGGCATGACCTCCAATCAACCACCAGCCTATTCCTATCTCATCTCATTAAAGCCCCCATCACTCACTGCCACTGTCCTATTTATTAACTGCCTTTCTTCCTCTTTTTTTTTTTTTTTAACGAGAATTTCAACTCTGTGAGAACAAAAACCTTGACCATTGTTTGTTCTTTCCATTCTCAACATATGGAAGCAGGCCTGACTGCTGCTGGATGAGGGAACTCACCAATGAACAAAGAGCCAAGTTAAGAAACCAAATGGCCCACTCTATCCTATCTTTAGACTCTGAGTGACATTGGTCATTAGAAAACCAGGGTTGTTTCTCATCCACACCGTGGTGTCATGTAAACACGGCTGGACAAAGTTCAGTCCCTTTACTTTTGGAAGGTTTATATAGCTCGTTGATCATGGTCATTCACTTCCCTGCATCTTCAAACTCCTTTAATAGTGGACATCGTTCCTGAAACAAAAATGTCTCCACAAATGGCACTTGGTCTCCCGAGGGAGTGTGCATGGATTGAGCAGAAAGCTGTCTCTAGACCCAGCTGCCATGGGCAACCAAAATGGTGTCTACCTCTGTGGCTTGGCCTTTCATGGGCACAAACTTGTAAGAAAATGAGGGCTTGCATCAAATGAAAATAAAACTATTTGCTGAGAAGTGATGGTGTGTAGGAGGTGGGAGGCTAATACCTTAGGACTAGTCCAAATTATTTATTCATTTATTGTGTATATGTATATGTGTGTGTGTGTGTGCATGTGTGTGTGGACACACGTGTGTGTTGGTGCATGCATACATGCAGATGTGTGTGGAGGCCAGAGGACAACCTTGGCTGTTGTTCCTCAAAAATGCCACCCACCTTTTCATTTTGAGGCAGGGTCTCTCACTGGACGGGAATGCACCAAATAGACCAGACTGTCTTGCCAGTAAGCCCCAGGGATCTGCTTGTGTCCCCCTCCCCAGCGCTGGGCCTGGCTTTTTCAGTGGGCACTGGGGATTGGACACAGGTCCCCACACTTACACAGCAAGCACTTTACCAGCAAAGCTATCTCTCCAGCATGCCTCCAGATTGTTCTTGTGGTTTGTTCTACTTCTCATTCTGAGGAGGCCAAATGATTTGCATCTATTCAATATTCCTTTGTTCTTGGAGATGCTGTGTCTTACCCATTTATGAATTAAAAGAAAAGTTAGCAGGGCCCGCCACTTCCAGTGAGATTAGTCTGTTCAAGGGCTTCTCTGGGATGACTATGTCTAGTGGAGACAGACACCTGTTCCAACTCTCCATTTTTTTTTTTGTTTTGTTTTTTCTAGCCCAGGCTGACCTGGAATTCACTATGGAGTCTCAGGGTGGCCTCACACTCATGGCGATCTTCCTACCTCTTCCTCCTGAGTGCTGGAATTAAAGGCGGGCGCCGCTATGCCCGGCCAACTCTCCATTTTTAGCACCATCATCTGTTTCTTCTTAAGCAGGTCCCTAGAGGAAAGAATAGGACTATGGAAAACAAACAAAAATTAGGACACAGGAACCTCCTATCAGTTGCCCAACAGGGTCTCAAGAGATAAAGCTCCATCAGAGCTCAGGGGAGGGGATTGGATACAGAGAACTAGCTGGAAGGTCCTAGAAGAGTTAGCATGGCCAACAGGGGGCAGTGGAAGAACAGAGAGGCATGGTCGTCACTGAGGTGGAGGGTGTCAGAGGTCAGATCTCATTAACCCATCCCCCACCCCACCACCAAAGATGTGTGGAACCCCTAACTCCCCATGCCTTAGAATGTGTGGCCTTACTTGGAAGTAGTCTTGTTATAAGTACTGCGAGCTGTGCAATGAAGAATCTCCATTCAGGAACAGTGGTCCTAATCCAATATGACGAGTTCCTATGAGAAGAAGGGACACACAGGACAGGCAATAAGGGAAGCAAAGACTGGACACTGGGACCTCTGAGAACACAGCCACCCTTGGGAGCCAGGGAAAGGGAAGGAAGTGCTCGGCTGGGAGCCTGACAGTGCTCAGCTGCCCAGCTGCCGCCCTGGTTTTGGACTCAGTCTCTAAGGCTGCAACATGATTCATTCCTGTTGTTTCAAGTCACCAGGTTTGTGATCCTTTGCTAACGTAGTTCCATGAGATCTACACAGGCGAGATACTGAGACCCCACATCGAAAGAGCACCTGGGCGGTGTGGGTGGTTAGGTGGGCCAGACAGAGGTAGGAGCACAGAGGGGCCTTCTGCTAGGGTCTGGATGCAGAGAGAACCGAGCCACCGTGAGGAGGCCATGGAGTGTTTCCTCACAGCAGGCTCCAGCTGATGAGCAGCGGAGAAGAGTCAGCAGGGTGACATCACACAGCTATACACACTGGCCATCACTAGCCATTAAAACCAAGGATGAAAAACCAACAGGAACTTTAAAGTGATAGGAAGTCTGGCAAGACTTGACCCATCAGTTTCAACATTACAGACTTTACAACTTGCAGAGGGAAGCACACAGCTATGAATCATTCTTGCCCAAAACTAATAATAAATAGGGACATAAATTCAGTGAAATGTCTAAATCTAAGTTCCAGCTTTTATGAAAACAGAACATGGGCTGAAGAGATGGTTTAGTGGTTAAGGTGCTTATCTAAGCCTAAGGAGCCAGGTTTGATTTCCCAGTACTCACTTGAGCCACATACACAAGGTGGTTCATACATCTGGAGTTTGCAGTGGTTAGAGGCCCTAGTGTGCCCATTTTCTCCGCCCCCCCCTCCCTTGTTCTCTCTCTGTCTGTCAAGCAAATAAATAAATATATAAAATAAAGAAGATAGCCAGGTGGGGTGGTGCAAGCCTTTAATCCCAGCACTCAGGAGGCAGAAGTAGAAACACCATGAATTCAAGGCCACCTGAGACTACATAGTGAATTCCAGGTCAGCCTGGGCTAGGCTAGAGTGAAACCCTACCTCAAAAAACAAATAAATAAATAGAAATAAAAAATAAAATAAAATAAAGAAGACAGAATGTTTAAATGAAACCACAAAGATACAATTAGTAAGATACAATTAGTAAACTTCATTGGAAAATGACCTGGTTTCTTTAATATCTTCAACGAATTAAAAAGAAAATATAAATTGAACAGAATTGTATTGGGGGCTGAAGAGATTGCTCAGTGGTTGAAGGTGCTTGCCTGCAAAGCCAGATGTTCAAGGTTGAATTCCCCAGTACCTAAGTAAAGCCAGATGTGCAAAGATGACATATTCACCTGAAGTTTGTTTGCAGTGGCAAGAGGCACTTATATTAACTCTCTCTCTCTCTCTTTCTCTCTCTCTCTCATTGCAAATAAATAAAAAAATGAAGTAATCCTATTGGTCAGATGCAATGTGCAACTATTGATATTAATTCAAGCCATCTTATCATAACAACATTTTGAGGTCATTTTTGAAAGCTGAATACTGACTGAATGTTTTATAATATTAAGACATTTCTAATTTGAGGTATGATGCTTATGGTTTAATTGTGTGCTTTTAAAGCTCTTAATTTTTTAGGATACACAGAACATCTCTGCAGATGAAATTCTATAATGTTGTGGGTTTAAATAATGTGAGAGAAAGACTCTGGGGAGGAATTCCTAAGCACGATTGTCCTTGAGCTAAAGATTACTGAAGTAACAGATATGTAAGGGCTTGTTACATCATTTCCTGGTTGGAACATGCCTGACTTTTTATGAGAAAGAGAGAGAATTGGTGAACCAGGACTTCCAGGCACTGCATTCGAACTCCAGACTTGTGCACCACCTTGTGCGCATGTGCAACCTTCAGTGCCTGCATCGCCTGGCGGGCCTCTGGAGAGTCGAACACGGATCCTTGGGCTTTACAGACAGATACCTTAACTGTAAGCTATTTCTCCAGCCCACATGCCTTTAATAACAGAGTTGAATATACAAAAGCTCTAAGTACCAACATTATCCAAATGCTTTTTTTTTTTCCTTCTTCTTGGCCAGAAGTTAATGTTATGTGAGAATTATTGCGTTCATGTTTCTGTTCCATAACTAAGATCACCTGATGGATTCCACATGTTACCACAGAAAATCTAACAATACTTCTTGGGCCCTTTTGATAATTAGGAGAACTGACCTAAAAGAGACAACTGAGGGAAAGGAGGTCTGTGCAGACTTCACTTCGCCACCAGAGCTGTTTAAGTAAGTAAGCGTGTCTACAAGATAACTTGATTCTGTGGACCACATCTGTGCTAGTAGATTGGACGTGATGAGCTGAGTGTTGAACTTGAGGCGTTGGTTAGATGGCAAGGCAAAGGTAGATTTGTCGTCTGCCGTGAGCACAGACACATGCATGCAGGTGGGCACCTTTCCATAATGCCGGGCAGATGACTCAACACTGGGTGGAGGTAAGGAGAGAGGCATTGGGAGCCAAAAGTCCCTGATCTGGCTTGTTCAGCCATGCTTATTGCCACTCTATTCACAATAGCTAGGAAATGGAAACAGCCTAGATGTCCCTCAACTGATGAATGAAGATGTGGTATATTTATACAATGGAGTTCTACTCAGTGGTGAAGAAAAATGAAACTATGAAATTTGCAGGGAAATGGATGGATCCTGAAAGGACTACACTAAATGAGGTAACCCAGGCTTGGAAAGCCAAAGTCATATGTTCCCTCTCGTATGTGGATCCTAGCTACAAATGCTCAGACTTATGAGTAAATATTGGTAGCAGGGATACGGAAGCTAGAAAGGGGCTATAAGGGAAGAAGGGGAGAAATTAAGGAGATAGCATTCCAGATATTTAAGTAGATGAACACATTACTGGTGGTGCAGTGGCCTAAGTGAGGCCACAGGAAGAGATTGAGTAAAGGAAGGGCGGGGGGGGGGTTAAATTCAAGGTGTTATGAATAAGTCATGTGGAAACCTACTTTTTTGGACAATGGCCACCCCAGAAGCCATAGACTGTTACTAGAAAAATTTCAGTGCCATGGATGGGACACCTTCCAGTGAGTTGTTGGCCAGAGAGGTCCCTGATGTCCCCCCCAAAATTATAAGCCATTGTCAAGGCTGTTGGTTTCCCACCAGAACTAGATGGTGAGGTAGTGTTGCTGAAGACTGCACATGCTTGGGCTGCAGGTCACTGAGAAGTCAAGCTGGAGCTGAGCTGGAAACCAACATGCAGCCCTGTGGGAGCGAGAAGTCATCAGCGGTAAAAACAGTGGGCAGGGTAGTCCTTAAGTCTGACGAGCCAGGCCAAATGACTGAACAAGTGTAATAGTGACACGTCTGTTATGGGAGAAAGCAGCCACTCTCTAATTGGCCTGGAGGCCTGCTTCATGGGAAGGAATACGTGCTGATACTGAAAATCTAGTCAAGAGCCTATGGTAGAGGAAGTTATGAACCCTAGGAGTGTAACATCTGCTCTTATCTGGCTAAATGCTTATATTATGCTCATCAAACTGCCCCATACGGACTTCTCTTAATGTTCATACCCATGTATTAATGCTACTCTCACTTTTGGTTAGAGAAGCTTCTCTTTTCAGATAGAAATGACTTTGGGATGACTCTGAAGGCACCACAGTGCTGAGAAGTGACAGAGGAGTGCTCAGCACTGAAACATCTCTATCACATCTTCCAAGGCTCAGGGTTCATTGCAGAAGAGGTGGCTAAAAGAATGTAAGACCCAAAGGGAGGGTAGGGCTGCTTACAATGAAATCTTCCAGACACAAAATGGCCTGGATATCCATGACCTCACAGTACCTGACACTACCTACACAAGACCATCATAATAGGAGGAAAAGATCATGACATCAAAATAAAAGAGAGACTGATTGGGAGAGGGAGGGAATATCATAGTGGATTTGTGAAGGGGACGTGAGGGAGGGGAGAGAATTATCATGGTTTTATCTATAATTATGGAAGTTGTCAATAAAAGGTTTTAAAGTTAAATTAAATTTAAATTTAAAAAACATCCCTGATCTGACAGGCTGTCATACAGATCTCAACTGGATGGCTCCCTTAGCGAGTTCTGTCACTCACAATCCAGGAAGCCCTCCTGCCTTTCAGACAGAGCCTTCCCGGCATATGGTGACCCTCTTCCAGCCTGGAAACACAGGTTCCAGCCTCCCCAGACAGGGCTGGCTCAGGAGAAGGCTTGGGTTGGGAAAGAGTTTAGGAAGCTTTGGGAAGTTTTCAGGAACCAGATTTCTCTAACCAGCATGATTATATTAGCCACTTTCTCGTTGCTGTTGCCAAATACCTGACAAGAAGCAGCACACGGAGATGTAAGGGGCTGGGGAGGTAGCTCAGTGGTTAAGACATTTGCCTGCAAAGCCTAAGAAACCAGATCCGTTTCCCCAGTACTGACCTAAAGCCAGTTGCACAAGGTGGCACATGTATCTGGAGTTCCTTTGCAATGGCCAGAGACCCTGGCACACCCATTCTCTTTCTCTCTCATATAAATACATAAATAAATATTAAAAATAAAACAGAAGCAACGTAGCCGGGCGTGGTGGCGCATGCCTTTAATCCTAGCACTCGGGAGGCAGAGGTAGTAGGATTGCTGAGAGTTCGAGGCCACCCTGAGACTCCATAGTGAATTCCAGGTCAGCCTGGGCTAGAGTGAGACCCTACCTCGAAAAACCAAAAAAAAAAAAAAAAAAAAAAAACAGAAGCAACGTAAGGAAGGAAGGGTTTATTTTACCTTGCAGTTTGAAGCCACCGTCCATCATGGTGGGAAGGCCGGGGCACAGGAGCTAGAAGCAGCTGCGGGCATTCAGTCCGCAGGGAGGAAGCAGAGAGGGAGGAGTGTTCATGCTCAGCTGCCTTGTTCCTTTGTGATCCACCCAGGACCCCGACCTGTGGAGTGGTGCCACCCACAGTGAAAGTGCCACCTCACTAAATTTAATCAAGACAGCCCCTCACAGGTGTACCCAGAGGTTCCTTTCCTAGGTGATTCTGGGTGACATCGAGTTGACAATGGATAGAAACTATCCCAATGGCTGTTGTGAAAAGCAGAAAATCATTTTGGTACCACTCAGAAAAACTCGAATACTTTAAATCATTAATCATATCAAGTTTGGGGAGGGCTTTGCTGTGGCTGCGGTAAAGCTCTGAGTGCCTCCTACGATAGACCCCGATAAGGTAAGAGTCCATTCTGATACTCCCACGGGGATGGTCCATAGTTGAGTTTGGTGGTGAAGTTGCAAACATTATCAGAGACTTATGGGATGTCAGAAGGGAAAAAGGGAGTCCAAGCCAACATGTTTTCCATCCCCCTTTTTTTTTTTTTTCACATTGCAGGCCTCTTTAACAGAGGATGAACACTGCAGAGTCTCACCTCAGGATAATAAAAATTCCACACAGAAAAGTTCACAAATAATGGGAAAGTGTTTGAGGAATCCTGGCTCACTGGGGATGCTTTGGGGACCATTGGATTCCTGACCTGACTCCTTGAACCAAAAGTCATAAAAGATTCAGCTTAGCAAATGCTGGAAGGTATTGGTGTTGTTTGAAGTCCAGACCTCCGCCCAGTCCCTCAGAGCTGACGGGTTCCCAGGTCTGTAGCTACGGAGTTGGCCCCAGGCTCAGGTCACCCAGAGATGGTCATCCCCACATATGGGCCCAGGAGAGAGGAGTGTGAGGGACGAACTTGCTTTTCATGATTTGCTAAAAATCTCCAGGACCCCACAGCAGGAGGAAGGGAAGAACAGGTGAGCAGTGTGGTATTGTCCTCCCCCGGGTAATGAGGTTGGGGATTCCACAGATAAGCCACTCATAAGTTGCAAACCTATGCAGTACATCTGACACACCAAACACCACAGCTTTGCTTGACCTACTTAGCTGTGCTCAGAACACTCAAGTTAGCCTGTTAGGCAAAAATCACCCAACATAAAGCCTGCTTTATAACAAGTACTGAATAGCTCATGTATATGTCTTGGTGGGAGGCGAAACACAGCATTCACAGAACACTGGCAACACAGAATGCTGTGCAGTACTTACGGCTGCCCCCCCCCAGATCACACAGCTCCACGGCTGCCCCCCCAGATCACACAGCTTCACGGCTGCCCCCCCAGATCACACAGCTTCACGGCTGCCCCCCCCCCCAGATCACACCTGGCTTACTCTGGGCTCTGACACCCGGCACTGAGTGACTGCACCTGTCGTAGTATATTGATGGCTTGGGAATATTTAAAACAGAGTTTCTACTGAATACCTACTGCTTTTATCATAAAGCCACAACAAATTCTCAAGTTAAGGACTGTGGAGATGGCTCCGTGGGTAAGGTGCCTGTCATGCAATCATGAGGACCCACGTTCAGATTCCCAACATGCACATAAAAAACGGGAGTGGTGACACACTCCTGTAATCCCAGCCCCAGGGAGGCAGAGACAGGAGGATCCCTGGGACTCACTGGCTGGCTAGTGCAGCTGAATAGGTCAGCTCTGGGTTCAGTGAGAGACCCTATGTTATAAATATATATACTGGTTTTTCAAGGTAGAGTCTGGAATTCACCATGGAGTCTCAGGGTGGCCTCCAACTCATGGAGATCCTCCTACCTCTGCTTCCCAAGTGCTGGGGTTAAAGGTGTGCGCCACCACATCCCATTCTAAATACTTCATTTCAGTTCATTTATTTTATTTTATTTTATTTATTAAAGAGAAAGAGAGAGAGGCATTTAGAGAATAGGTGTGTCAGGGCCTCTAGCAAACTCCAGACACAGCACCAACTTGTGCATCTGGCTTACATGGGTCCCGGGTTCTTTGGTTTTGCAGGCAAGTGCCTTGACCACTAAACTGTCTCTCCAGCCCGAGAGAGACCCTGTCGTAAAGAATAAGGTAGACAGCAATAATGAAAGACCTACAATGTCGATCTCTGGCCTACACACCCACCTTCACATACGTGTATCTGCAAACACATATTTGATCATACACATAGGGACACTCTGCACACACATGGACAGCACACAAACATGTAAAAACAAATCCCAAGTGAAGCCATCAACAGTCAGGGAATGTCTATGTGCAGAGACCTGGCCTTCAGCCAGGCACATGGGGGACTTTGTCGCCTGCTCTGCTTAGAACCTCTCTTGATCTCCAATGCACCATGAACGACTATGGTGGGTTGAATGTAAAATGCCCACCCCTCGCCCATGTGTCTGAATGCCTCAGCCCCAGAGGGTGCCACTGTTCAGAAAGGTTGTGGTACCTTTAGCATGTGGAACCTTGCCTGAGGAAGTGTGTCCCTTGTGTCAGGTCCTGTGAGTTTATAATCCAGCCCACTCGTGTCCTCTCTACTTCCTCACCATTGCTGTGAGGATATGACCCCAGTCTCCTGTTCTTGCTGTGCTTTCACAACCCTCTGCAACAGGAAGTCAGCATCAACCCTTTTTGGCTGGAGAGATGTCTCAGTGGTTAAAGTGCTTCCTCGCAAAGCCTAACAACCTGGGTTCAGTTCCCCAGTGCCCACGTAAAACCAGATGCACAAAGTGTCACATGCGTCTGGAGGGCGTTTGCAGCAGCAGGAGGCCCTGGCGCACCCATTCTCTCTCTCTCCATCTTTCTCTCTCTCTTTCTTCTCGCCTTTTCTTTCCCTCCACGCAAGTAAATAAACTTTAAAAAAAAAATCAACCCTTTTCTTTCTTAAGCTGTTTCTGGTCAGGTATTTTGTCCAGGCAACAAGAAAGCAGCTGATACAGTGCTGGACTTGCCAGTCCTTCATGGCTCAGGGGAAGGGAGGGCAGTGCTGGGAAATGCTGCCCCGCCTGCGCTGCAAACTGACGCTGGAATTAGGCATCCGGAGTGAACCTGCAGGGAAAACCAGGCACCGGGTGCAGGCCAGGGGGAAGAGGCTGGAAGGCGGGAAGGCAGGTCTGCAGTGTCTGTGAGCAGCCAGTCCTCGGAGGGAGAATGGATGATGATGAATCTGTAAACCTGGTCCCACCAGGGAGCCAAAAGGATGATGACAGAGACTCTGCTTGAAGCCCTTTCAAGGAGACTGAGCCCTGTGAAGCTGACAGGTGGGAACAGCCACTGTGAGGCCCCCTCCGTTTTAGTTCCCTTTCTTGTTGAGGGACAAGAACTTCAGGAAGGAAGGGTTTGTTTCAGCTACACTTGGCAGGTACCCTCCATCACGGCTGGGAAGTCACGGTGGGCAGAAGTACCAGGTAGTGATCACACTGCGCTCCTCGCCAGGAAGCAAAGCGTCCAACCCACTCTCTCCTTTCTGTTCAGCCTTAGGACCTCAGCTCTTGCAATGGCACCACCATATATAAGGTGGTCTCCCCACCTCTGCTAAGACTCCCTGGAAACACCCTCACAGTTGCTTAGAGATTTGTCTCCTGGGTGGTTCTAAATCCTGTCAAGTTGACAGGGTCAACTACGACACTGGCTCATAGGCATTCCAGGTAATCCTGCCCTGTCTTCTCTCTCTGTGTTTCTCCAGCTAGGATGCTGCACGAGGCTCAGTTCTTTACAGACATCGTGTGCACTCTTCCTTTTCCATCCCCAAAAGGAAAGCACATGTCACCTTGACTGTCACCAGCCAGCCCAGATGTACTCACCAAGAGGCACCCAAGCCCAGTACCGAAGGTTTGCTTAGACTGTTAGGGATAGCTCACTTTACCAAGTCTCTGATGGCTCAGCAGTTACAGCCCCTTGCTTGCAAAGCCGGACAGCCTGGATTCGATTCCCCAAGACCCCTGTAAAAGCCAGATCGAAAAAGTGGTTCATGTGTCAGGAGTTTATTTGCAGCAGCAAGAGCCCTGGCACACCTATTCTTTCTGTTACAAATAAGTAAACATACTAAATATTCAAAAATGTCTAAAAAATATCTGTTGCCAGGCTGGACAGATGGCTCAGCAGTTAAGGCACTTTCCTGAAAAGCCTAGGGACCTGGGCTCAATTCCTCAGTGCCCATGTAAAGCATGATACATAAGTTGGCACATGAATCTGGAGTTTGTTTGCAGTGGCTAGAGGCCCTGACATGCCCATTCATAACATATGTGTATATATATGTTTTGTTGTTGTTGCTGCTGTGGATTTGGGTTTTGGCTTTCAAGGTAGGGTCTCACTCTGGCCCAGGCTGACCTGGAATTCACTATGTAGTCTCAGGGTGACCTTGAATGAACTCAGAGCCATCCTCCTACCTTTGCCTCCTGAATGCTGGGGTTAAAGGCTTGTGCCACCATGTGTGGCTTCCCATTCATATTTCATCTCTCTCTCTCTTTCCCTCTTTCTCTCTCAAGTAATATATATGTATGTTAAATATCTGCTGCCTTTCACAAATTAGAAGATAGAAACTCAACCCCAAGGGAAAATGAATGTCAAGTTTAACATCCTTGGGCCATGGAAGTCTGTGTCTGTCTGGGCACAGGTGAATTGACTGCTACATGGCTTGTGGCATGAATAAAACAGGTGCTGGGAAGTGTTGGGCAGACCTTCCTCTAGACAAGCCCTTGAGGGCAGAGTGGCTGAACACAGCCCTTCCTTGTCCAGGCCAGAAATTGAGGAAGACAGTACTTGGGGAATCCATTCACCACTCTGGAGACCAGAAAGGTAACAGGATACAGCAGGGGCCAAGCAGCTGCTACATTAGACAAAGCCCAGGCTGTGAAACTGCTGGGGAAAGGCTTCCTGTATTGGAGAACAGACACTGTTGTTTCACGGCTCTACTGAGCCCCTTCCTGGAGAGCCAGGCAGTTGTGTCTGGGACTGGAAGGGGAGATTGTGAGCGCAATGGAGGCTGTGTTTGTAAGGGTTGGAGAGGGACGGAAGCTGGAGGGTGTGGTCAGCACCCGAGCTGCTTCCTTCAGGGTGACCAGAGGCAGTGATCAAACACACGCCAGCACGCACAGGGGCTGGGCTTCCCCAAGTCATGTGAGTGGGACATGCAAGGACACCGTGGTCAATGTCCCCTTCCTCACACAGAACTCATCTCACGAGTGAAGGTGTTGTTGGGGTGCTTCAGGAGTTATGTGTGCAAACCCTCAGTTTAGGACCCCCCGACTGGCCACCCAAGGGGCTGGACATATCTGGAGCAAGACCAGTACAATTTTTAAGTGTAAAGGGGAAAAGCCCTCGAGCCCTTCTAATCTGAGGTAGCAGTTCTCCCTGACAGGCAAGTTGGGTGACAGTCCAGGGTCTTTTTTTGGCAGCTTCGGAATGATATGGAAGAAGCAAGTGATTTCATAGACGCCCGTCTCCTTGGTGAGGGATGGAGCATGGAGATTTTTTTTTTCAGAAATCTCATAGGAAAGCTATCATTAATCCTTTTCCAAGGCAGAAACCCAAGGCTCAAATCAAGCTCATTGCTTCATGCACTCACTCAGTAGAGTTACTCCCCATGCGGATGGCATATCTGACATTCCAGGTGTAAGGTGACATGGAGACGCATGAATCAACTTGTGTGATCACAAGGCCTCCTGGAAGTAGATAACCTGTAACCTGCGTGTGGAGAACAAAGCCTAGAGAAAGAAACATCAAGATTAATATGTGAAAGAAACCAATGGCGAATGAAGACTGAAGCCTCCCTTTACACACACACACACACACACACACACACACACACACACACACACACACCACACCGGCAGGTAACCCATACAAAACAGAGCATGCCTGAGACAATCCTGTGATCTCCAAATGCAAGAAAAAAAATGATGCTATGTATTCTTGTGGCCCCAGGCTCTTGCCTCTTGGAAGTGACCATTTTCACCCACTTCTCTTCTCTGGCATTTTTTTCTCTCTTATTAAACGGTCTCTGTTTATATCACTTTCCATGTGCTCCTGGTCCAGTTTCTCTCCGTAACACATGAACTTGGAAATCCCAGGGAGTCCCTCTGGGCTCAGATCCACACCTGGGACACCACCGCATTGATGACTGTGGGGGATGTTAGTGGTTCCTGGAGATAGAGTACAGGGCCTTGTCCAGTCCAAGCAAGCATTCTACCACTGAGTTACGTGCCCAGCCCGCTATGCTCTGCACTTGGTGGGCTTTTTTCTCTTCAGACCCTTGGCTTTTTGTAGCGCTGCTACTTTGAAACCACGGAATCTCTAGTCAGGAGTGAGGGGTGTCAGACGCCAGTTTTATCTTCCGCTGCTCCCTGGCTATCCAGTCCCCTTAGAGCCACTGTGAATGTTGTGATGGGAAATCCAGAGTGAGAGCGCACTATGTGTTCAGAATGGCAAGGTGTTGAGCCATCCCTGCAATGAAGAGATAAGTTCAGATTTGCTATAATGGATTAGTCTTTGAAAATAATAATGAATTGTATTTGCTATATTTGTAAGTTTTTATATCTGTAGTCATGGATTCTATTGAATGAGCTTTTCAAAATATTTAAAAATACATGGTTTTGACCAGAATTTGGTCTTAAGATTACCCTAGTGGTAATTTCATAGGGGACATCCTGATAGCTTCAAGAAAAGTGAAACCACCTGGGCTTTAAGGATCCAAGAGCCCTGAGTTTTGGAGTCAATTGTGTGTTGAAGTTTTTGAGATTATAGCTCTAGAAATACTTGCCAAGCCCCTATGCCACTTAATCAGTACAGTCTTTATTTCATTTTGGGTCAAATAGCTACAGCAATTTACATATATTTTAATATTTTATTTATTTATTTCAGAGAGAGAGAGAATGGGCACACCAGGGCCTCCAGCCACTGCGAATGAATTCCAGACACATGTGCCACTTTGTGCAACTGGCTTACATGGGAACTGGGGGAATCAAATCTGGGTCCTTAGGCTTCACAGGCAAGCACCTTAACTATTATCACTCCAGCCTGCAATTTATATATTTACGTATATATAATTTCTACTTGTTATTAAAAGGTTATATAGCTTCTTTATGTATTATATATTATATTACTTATATATGATATGTTTTTCTGTTAATCTTATATAGCTATGTAATATTGAATATTATATATTATAGGTAAATATAGTATATATTTGTTAATGGATTTTGATATATTGTAGTTTATTATTTATTTATTTATTTGAGAGTGACAGACACAGAGAGAAAGACAGATAGAGGGAGAAAGAGAGAATGGGCGAGCTAGGGCTTCCAGCCACTGCAAACGAACTCCAGACACGTGCGCCCGCTTATGCATCTGGCTAACGTGGGACCTGGGGAACCAAGCCTCGAACCGGGGTCCTTAGGCTTCACAGGCAAGGGCTTAACTGCTAAGCCATCTCTCCAGCTCTATATTGTAGTTTTCAAAGTGATTATGACTCCTTCCTCATTCTTAATCATGTATTTTTTAATTTTTAATTTAATTTATCTATTAGAGAGGGAGAGAGAGAGAGGATGGGCACACCAGGGTTTCCAACCACTGCAAACAAACTCCAGATGCATGCATCATCTTGTGCATCTGGCTTTCATGGCTACTGGGGAATCAAATCTCAGTCCTTAGGCTTCTCAGACAAGTGCCTTGACTACTAAGCTAGCTGTCCAGCCCTATTGTATATTTTTCAATCCTCATTTTTTATCATAATTAAGTTCTGATATATTGGTAGTTTTACAAAACCTGCTCTAGGTCTTATATAGCCATTCCTCTGTTTCTTGCCATTTTTTTTTTTTCTGAGGCATGCCCAACAGACCGGCCTTTCTTTATACAAGAGAGCATGCATGTGTGACAGAGAGCGCATTTGCACACGAGAGAGAATTGGTGTGCCAGGGTCTCCAGCCACTACAATAGACACCTTGTGCACTTGCGTCACCGTGTGTCTGGCTTTGTGGGGTCTGGAGAGTCAGACATGGGTCCTTAGGCTTTGCAGGCAAGTGCCTTAACCACTGAGCTATCTCTCCAGCCCTCCTTGGTTCTAGGATTGTCATTATGTTCACTTTTATCTTTGGTAATTGCACTTCGTGGGTTTTTTTTTTTTTTTTGGTTCATGGATCCTCTAAATTTCTGATACATTTTTTAACTTTCTTTTATTATTTTTTAAAATTGATTTTTATTTTTATTTGAGAGAAAGAAGGAGAGAGAGAGAGAGGCCTCTACTCACTGCAAACAAACTCCAGACATATGCGGCTACCTTGTGCATCTGGCTTACATTGGTCCTGGGGAATCGAACCTGGGTCCTTTGGCTTTGCAGGTAAGCACCTTAATCACTAAACCATCTCTCCAGCCATTTCTCTTCTTATTAAAAGCATTTGTTTCTAAACTTCCTCCTAAGTATAGTTTATGTCATGACTCAGTATTGATTGCCTCTTTATTCCAAGATTTGTCTATGGGTCTGTTTCTTCATTTTTAGGTATTTATTAATTTTTATCACTTTTCTTACTTAACCTAGCTCCATTGGGCGACGGTAAGAAGATCTTCGTCTCATCAACTTAGAAGATAGGTTTTATTATTTACTTGATTGCCTAAGAATCCCCAAATTTCATTATTAGTTATAAATTTTGCCTGTTATGACTTTGAGATATTTATACTAAAATATCCCATAAATATTAATTTTTATATAATTCTGTGTTCCTAACAGATTTTGCTTCATATTGTTAGCTGCTTTGTTTTGTGTCCATGGAGGATCATGAGTCTTGTGTTTCTGTGGGCTGTCTGGGAGGCGGGCACAAAGGCAGGACTGGGTGTGGAGGAATGGTCTTAGAAACGTGTGTGAGATGAGAGGGACGGGGCAGGCTGGGACAGGCCTGGTTTGAGGGAGAGACAGAGACCAGGAGAGTGGAGCTGGAGTGGTCTGGTTGTGGAAACCCCAGCAGAATTTCAGCAAGGCTGTCAGGAATTTGCTAAACCAAAGTTAGCTGTCAGACTCTCTTGTGCCTTCTAGGAATGGTATGATTTAACCATGGCACTCTATTCACTGCCTGGAAGCTGCTTTTAAGAACCCAGGCACCATCACAGATGGGACGATGAGTGTCAGAGGGAGCGGATGGCTCTCATGGTCCATTGTGTTCCCTAGAGTTGGAAGGTGGGTGAGTATGTCCTAGTGACATCTGCAGACATGAGCCTTCTTTGAAAAGAAACAACTCGATTGTTATTAGGTTAATGTTTTAGCATTTCCCAAACCTATTACCTTGTGGGATTTTCCTTTCTCCTGTACAGCAATGAAGACTATTCTCAGAACTGCTCTTCTGGCTTCACACTGTGAACTATGGTTTCTCTCTCTCTCTCTCTCTCTCTCTCTCTCTCTCTCTGTCTCTCTCTCTCTCTCTCTCTCTGTGTGTGTGTGTGTATGTGTGTGTGTGTGCATTTGTGTGTATTTGGGCATAAGTGTGTATGTATGCATGTGTGCTTGTGAAGAACAGAGGCTGATGTCAATGTCTTTCTCAATCACTCTCCACCTTATTTATTGAGACAAGGCATCTCACTTGAACCAAGCACCAGCCAATTCAGCTAGCCTAGCTCAACAGCTTCTGCTGGACCTCTACCTCCTAAGCACTAGGATTTCAGGTGGGCTACCATGCCTGACCAAAATGTATGTGGGTGCTAGAGATACAAACTCAGATCCTAAAGCTTGTGTTTTATTTGTTGAGCCATATCCTCTGCCCTGACATGTTTATTAAACAATAAAAAGTAGAGTAAGGCTAGAGAGATTGCTTAGTGGTTAAGGTACTTGCCTACAAAGCAAGCGTCTGGAGTTCAATTGCAGTGGCTGGAGGCCCTGTCACACCAGTTCACTCATCTAGATTTTAAGGTTATCTCCATTTCTTTCGTTCATGTCGATGTGCATGTATGTGGGTACATGTGCACCTATGGACACATATGTACAGAGGTCAGAGGATAACCTCGGTGTCCTTTCTCAAGCACCATATACCCTTTCTGAGACAAGGCCTTCTCATTAGCTTGGAACCTGCTATGAGACTGGCTGGCCAGTGAGTAGTCAGGGAGCATTATGTAAGGAAGCTCTGGGAGAAAAGCGCCCCTTCCTCCCACCTGGCTGCTGGCAATAAGCTGGGCCACTACATCTACGTGAGCTCCAAAACCCAGAAAGTGGACTGTCAAACGGGAGTGCAGACTGCTGTGGAGGGCTGTATGGGAGGGAACACCATGTCTACGTTTCCCAGTAGACTTGGTTCTGCACCTTGGGTAGGGGGACACTGTCTTCCCCACCACCTGCCTGCTTGTTGAGAGCCCACCATCCTCCTCAGGACCCAGCTGTTCCACAGGGCAGCTGTCATGTCAGCATGGGATACGCCTGCTCATAGCGACGCAACAGCCTTCCTGCAAGAGGACCTGGTGTTTCTCTCGCTCCAGCACAGTGACATCTCCTGGAGGCAAGGAGATGAGCTGGGCAAGCATTAATAGACCGGTCAGGGTCAGGCAATGACTCACTCCACTCTCTTCAGCCCCTTGGGGAAACCCGTATTTGTTCCTTGAGACCTATAGAATAAATGCAAAGCTCGAGAAGGCTTAAAAGAACAGTTCTCTCCAGGAACCAGTCCCCACCTGGTTTCACCAGCTTGTCTTCTAAGCACAGGGTGCACTCCCACCTCTCAGGAAGCTGTCATTAACTTTGATTCATAAAGAACCAGAGGCACACAGCCTTCAAGCGATGCTACTGATGTCACATGCACTGGCCGGAGGGAGCTCGGCTGCCTCTGCCGGGACTTTTTCATGAACATTTCCATGACTTCCATCTGTCTTGTCTCCTTGGTTCTGAATTCCTGGTGCACCAAAGACCTGGGCCACCATGTTCAGCTTCTAAACCCTCACTGTTCTAAATAAATAATGGGGTATTTATTTATTATTATTTATTTATTTTTAGAGTGAGAGAGACAGATAGAGGGGGAGAGAGAGAATTGGTGTGCCAGGGCCTCTGCCACTGAAATCCAATTCCAGATGCTGTGTCACCTAGTGGGCATGTGCAACGTTGCACTTGCCTCACCTTTGTTCATCTGGCTTATGTGGGATCTAGAGAGAGACTGAGCATGGGTCTTTAGGCTTCACAGGCAAGCGCCCTAACTGCTAAGCCATCTCTCCAGCCCAATAATGGGATTTTTAAAACTGCACTATTTCAAAGCTGCTATTCTTTTCCGCTAGGAGCTTGTGGCCTCTGTGAGGTGCTATATTCTGGAATGACTCATGCAGTTCCGTGGAGAAGAGCAGGCTCCTGCGTGTTCCTCTGTCAGCAGACGAGACATGAGTTCGGGTAGCAGGAGCTGGGCTCACAGCTGCCAGAGGCACCATGGGCTCCAGAGTGCTGGGAGCTGAGGAGCCCCTGGAGCAGCCTAGGGCTCCTGGGCAGGGCAAGTTGAAGGGCGAGACTGCCCAAAGGAAGATGGCACTTTCAATCAAACTACACGACAATTTCCCCAATAGTGGCAGTTATCTACCCCTTTTTTTTTTTGAATTATTAGTTATGGACATACTCAGTGTGTAGACAGCATATGCTGGCGCCATCTTTACTGTCATCTCTGTCTCACTTCCCCCAAAGGGACCCTCATTGTGGATGCTGCTTATCCCCATGGGGATTGTGGGTCATGCATCAGTTATGGATAAGAGGCAATGTCTCTGTGCATGATGTCTCAATTGTATCTCTAACAATCTTTCCGTCCCCTTTTCAGTGAATTTCCCCGCGCCATGTTGGGTTCGTTTTAGGTCTGCTTCAGTGAAGAGGTCTTGTGAGCCTCTGTGTCTCTGGAGTGTTCTCTGCGTCTATCTCCTTCACCCTTGTGCTGGTACCAGGTTCACCAAGAAATCGGCACTCCTGCTCATGTCTCTAACTCCCCTATGGCTTTAGCTGGGGCCAGGATGAGGTGCGATGGGCTTGATGTCAAAGGGAATTTGTCTCCACCAGTGATGCTTTCACCAGAGCCTGATGCCAGTGGAATAGCCATCATCCAGCTCACACTCCGCCTTTCACTTGCATTGAGAGCAGATGTGCGAGAGCCGGGCTCTCAACAGGTGTGGTTTTGTTTTGTTTTCTATTGCTTTTTATGACCTGAAACTGTCAAATTACATGGTGACTGAATACACACAGCAACAGGGACAAGTGGTTACAGACTTGTGATAATAAACGTCCTGAATCCTAAGATGTGAGTTTTCCCAGAATCCCCCACCATGCTGTTTTACCCCAGCACATCCAGTTCTCTGTTCTGTTCCTTATATGTGTCCTCTGTGAAGCTACTAGGTTCCTACGTAAAACCTGTGCTCAGAAGGCAATCAAGTTTGCACAAGTTCCTCGCCCAGTGATGAATTCTTTCAATTTATTTTTGCATGTCAGGGGTGCATGTGTATGTCAGTGGGTGAATGTATGCATGGAGTGTATATGTGCATATGGACACCAGAGTATCTGCCTCTATTACTGCCCAAGTGATATATTGTTTTGAGACAGGGTATCCCACTGAGCCCAGAATTTGCCAACTTGGCCAGACAAACTGGGCAGCAAACCCTGGGGAACCCTCCTGTGTCTGCCTCCCCATGCTGGGGTTATGGGCATGCATCACAAGGCTCAGTTCCAGGGATCCGAACTCAGGTCCTCATTCTTACAGAGCAAGCATGTGGTCCACTCCCCAGTCATCTCCCTGGCCCCACCCCAAAGATGGGATCTTTGTTCTTCCCAATATCTGGATCCACCGCTGCCCACCACACAGGTCTCTAGCCACGTTCTCCAGAGAATGTCCACTCCTCCCTGGTGCACACTAACCTTTCAGTCAGGAATATTGGGTTTGGGTGCCAGCAAGCCACTCACCAGCTGGTGTACTTGGCTAAGTGGCCTCTCATCTTTTTATTTTTACTTTTGTCTGTAAAATAAAGGTGAAAAAATATATTCCAGGGCTGGGTGAACTGGGAATGTGGTTCAGTGGTAAAGTGCTTGCCTAGCATAAGCAAAGCCCTGGGATCCAGGTCCAGCATCACACAAACATGAATGCACACACACACACACACACACACACACACACACACACACTCACAGGGGGAGTTACTTTCTCATAGCTGTGATGAAATGCCTGGACAAAGCAACTTGAGGGAGAAGGGGTGTAATTTGGCTCATAGTCCATCGTGGTGGATGGGGTGGTGCATAAGCAGGAGGTAGCTGGTTACATTACATCCACAGTCAGGAAGCAGAACCAGGAATGCTAATGGAATGCTCGGCTCATGTTCTCCCTTTTATTCAGTCTAGGAGCCCAGCTCACAGGATGGTGCTGTGCACACTTGGGGTGAGTCTTCCTTCCCCAGTTAAGTGTCTCTGAAAACACTCTCACAGACACACCCAGAGGTGTGTCTCCTAGGTGATTCTAAGTCTCATTAAACTGACCATTGTGAAGATAGCCAAGTACCCACACATGTGTGTGTATATATGTGTGTGTACATATAGCCACTAAGTATGTGTGTGTGTGTGTGTGTGTGTGTATATATATATATATATATATATATATATATATGTATATGTATATGTATATATACACCACATATATATACATACCATATATATATAGATATATATATATATGTATGTATGTATACACACCATATATATATATGTGTATATGTGTATATATATATATATATATATTGATATATATATTGATATATATTGCTTACCTTCTTGTTGCTGGTAAAAAACACTGACGAAAAGCAGCTTAAGGGAGGAAAGCACTTACTCCACCGTAGTCTCAAGGGAAAACTTCATGAAAGCGAAAGCATGGTGTTGCAGCCAGGTTCACATTGCCAGCAGAAAACACCTAACCAAGAGCATCTTGTGGGGGAAAGGGAGCTTATTTTGGCTTAAAGATCTGAGGGGGAAGCTCCATGATGGCAGGGGGAAATGATGGCATGAGCAGAGGGTGTCACACCCCCTGGCCAACATCAGGTGGAC
The DNA here is from genome assembly GCF_020740685.1 of Jaculus jaculus. Classification (NCBI taxonomy): domain Eukaryota; kingdom Metazoa; phylum Chordata; class Mammalia; order Rodentia; family Dipodidae; genus Jaculus; species Jaculus jaculus. Next base: position 10,613,826 of record NC_059106.1, on the reverse strand, counting down.
AATAGCAACATGAGACTGTGTCAAACACTGGCAAGGGGGAGCTGGTTAAACACCCATAGCCCCCCACCCACAACATTACACTGCCTCCAGGAGGCGTTAAGTCCTAAATCGCCGTCAGCTGTTGACCTAGCATTCTTAAGTTTATGGGGGACACCTGAATCAAACCACCACACATGGCATGAGCAAAAAGCTGCCTCACATCTTATCATATACCTTGTGGAAGTGTAAGTATTGGGTTTGAAGCTAGGCTAGTAGACCCCAAAGTCCACCCTCCAGTGACACACCTCCTCCAGCAAGGCTCCACCTCCCAAACTGCCACCAGCTGGGGATTGAATATGAAGCTTAATCACTAACATGTGAGGCTATGGGAAACACTTTACATTCAAGCTAATATATATATACATACATACTATACATATATATACACATGCATATGCATGTATCCTAAGGCTACATGAACTGTAAGGGTATAATATACAAGGACCTTTACCCAATGGGATATGTGCATGAACAGGCATGTGTTTTCAGGATGACCTATGCCAGGGACCCCAGCAGCCTCAGAGCACCGGAGGGCATCTGGCCAGATGCCAAGACACACAGAAGACACAGCCATGCTTCTTCTTCTTGTTTCCCTCCTGCCTGAGCTGCCGCGACTTCTAATGTCTTTTCCCATGATTACATTTATTTTTCAAGGTATCTCCAATCTTTGATAGGTGAGGCTGTAACTAACAGATAATTTATAAGATAAACATAATTGGGGCTGGAGAGATGGCTCAGCAGTTGAGGCACTTGCTTGCAAAGCTTAACAACCCAGTTTTGATTACCCAGTACCCACATAAAACCAGATATAGAAAGTGGTGCATGCATCTGGAGTTCATTCACAGCATCTAGAGGCCATGGTGTACCCATATTCTCTGTCTCCCCATGTCTCTGTTTCTCTCCTTACAAATAAATAAAGCTATTTAAAAAAATAATGAATTACTTAGGGGCTAAAGAGATGGCTTAGCAGTTAAGGCACTTATGTACAAAGCTGGAGGACCCAGGTGCAATTCACCAGGACCCACATAAGCCAGATGCACAAGGTGGCACATGTGTCTGGCGTTTGTTGGCAGTGGGTGGAGGCCCTTGTGTGTCAATTCTCTATCTGCCTCTCTCTATCTCTCTCAAATAAATAAATAAAATGTTTCTAAAAATCAGTTATTGGGCTGGAGAGATGGCTTATCAGTTAAGCACTTGCCTGTGAAGCCTAAGGACCCCAATTCAAGGCTCGACTCCCCAGGACCCACGTAAGCCAGATGCACAAGGGGGCGCACGCATCTGGAGTTTGTTTGCAGTGGCTAGAGGCCCTAGTGCACCCATTCTCTCTCTTTCTCTCTCTCTCTGTCTCTGTCACTCTTGAATAGTTAAATAAAAATAAACAATTTTTTTTTAAATCAGTTACTGTCACGAATTTCAAAAGTAGGAAAACATAAACAATAGTTTTAAAGTTACCACACAGCCCTAGGGGATATGTGTGTGTGTGTGTGTGTGTGTGTGTGTTATGTACCTGTGCATGTATAGAGGGTTTACCACGTGAGGGTGTGTGTGTGTGCACATGTATGTGCATATATAGAGTATTTACCATGTGAGGGTGTGTGTGTGCACATTTATGTGCATGTATAGAGGGCTTAACATGTGAGGGTGTGTGTGTGCACATTTATGTGCATGTATAGAGGGCTTAACATGTGAGGGTGTGTGTGTGTGCACATGTGTGTGCATGTATAGAGGGCTTACCACGTGAGGGGTGTGTGTGCACATGTGTGTGCATGCATGTGGAGGTCATAAAGCAGCCTTCAGTGTCGTTGCACAGGTACTGGCCACCTTTCTGAAGACAAGGTCTCTCATTGGCCTAGAGCTCACCAAGTAGGTAGCCTGGCTGGCCAGGGCCCCAGGCTTCCGTATACCTCCACCTCCCACCTCCCCAGTGCTAGCAGCTCGCCTGGCTTGTTTTTTATGAGGCAAGTCTCATGAGCGAGGGAAAGAATTGGCACACCAGGACCTGCAGCCACTGTCATCAAACTCCAGATGTGAGTGCCACCTTGTGCATATGTGCAACCTTGCACATGCATCGCCTTTTGTGTCTGGCGTACGGGGGATTTGGGGAGTTGAACATGGGTCCTTAGGTTTCTCAGATGAGCACTTTATCAGCAAAGCCATCTCTCCAGCCCACACCTGGCATTTTTATTCAGGTCCAGGCTCTGAACTCAGACCTCATGCTTGCCAAGCAAGCACTTTACAGACTGAGTGTTAACCCAGCCCCCCCCCCATGCTGAAGAATTGTTAATTCTTAGATGCGTAGCGGGAGATGGGGGTGTGGCGGTTTGAACGTAAAAGGTCCCTCGTCGCTTCATGTGGTCGTCATTAAGCCTTGTACTTGACCACGAGCTGGCAGAGCCTTGGCAAGGTGGTGCCTTGGATGAGTCGCTGGCAGTGTACCCTGAGGTTTATTAGTTCAGCCCTATTGGGTGTTCATAGCTCAGCTCACTCTCTCTGCTACTTCCCTGCTGATATATGACCATGTGAGCCACCTTCCTATCCACGTCATGCCTTGGCCACCAGGCCAAAGCCTCCCTCTGAGTACAGAAACTGAAATAAACCCTTGCCTTCCATTAGCTGCTTCTGGTCAGGTGTTTTGTTCCAGCGATGAGAAGGTAATGCTACATGGAGCCACAGGAGTGGAGGCGGGAGACCAGCAGGGGGAGGGTCTGGGAGGGCAGGAGGTCTACAGGGTAAGAGTGAGGAGCTGTCAGGTCAGGCAAGCGCCTAAACTGATAAGCCATCTCTCCAGCTCTGACCTATTTTTTTAATTGTTGTTGTTTCTCCTTTCCCTCATTTGTAGATTGAATCACACTTTAAGTGATGCTTGACATGACTGAGGGGCCCTCCCTCAAGACACCTTTTATTGAGAGAAGCAACTTACCTGTGATGCACAAGCTCACTCAGCCTTTTCTGGTCACACCTGTAGGCAGGCCATGGTGCCTGCTTTAAGAGAAGCACCTAGTCAGAACCATATCTAAACATAAGCACACTCTCCATTATCAAGCTACCATCAATCATGGGCTACAAGAAGGCCTACACCTATTAAATTCTCTATAAAAAAAGTAAGGGTTGTCTCAGTTTTCCTGGTGCTAACTTGTTCTCCATTGGAGAATCTGCTTTTCTATTTCAGATGTAGATCCTAAGGAGAAAGCCACCCCATCATACCTCAAAAGGGCCCCGGCTAAAACTAAGAAAAATTGGCAAAACAAGCAAGGGTGCTGTTTTCCTGATGAACTGGATACCAGCACGAGGGGGAAGGAGATCAACACAGAGAAAAATCAACTCCTACCAAATCAGAGAACCAGAGCCCCAGAGGCCCCAACACCTCATCACTGAAGCAGACCAAAAATGAACCCAACATGGCTCAGGGAAATTTTGCAGAAGGGGCGGAAAGAATGTCAGAGACACATGTTGGATCATGATATGCAGAGACATTTATCTTACCCATAACTGTGGGCTACCTTCACAATGCATGACCCATATACCTCAACAAGGAGGGGCCATGGAGAGGGGGTAGGTCATGGGTGAGCCTAATAATGGTACCAAACTGCCTGTATTTGCTGAATACAAAACTAATTAATACAAAAAGATGCTTAAAAAAAGAATAAATTAAGGACTGGAGAGATGGCTTAGTGGTTAAGGTGTTTGCCTGCAAAGCTTAAGGGCCCCAGGTTCAATTCCCCAGTACTCACATGAGCCATATGCACAAGGTTACCCATGTGACTGGAGTTCGTTTGCAGTGATTGGAGACCCTGGAGTGCCCATTCTCTCCCTCTATCTCTCTCTATCTCTCATTCTTTCTATCTCTCTCTGAGTCCTTTTCTCTCTCAAATAAATAAATTAAATTAAAAGTTCAGTTCCCACAAAAAATAAAAAGAGAAGCACCTACCTGCTGTTTGTGTCTGCAGGGCTTGCTAATGGTTGTGAAAGGCCCAAGAATTCAGAAGCTCAGAAATACTATCACACTCCAAAGGGAGCTTAAGCGGGCCCCCTGCATACCTCAAACTCCAGGCTTTACTCTCTGTTAGAAGCAAGTAAAGAATCCCTCTTCTCATTATATCAGAGCCCGCTCCTAATATAAAACTAGGTAAAAAGGGCATGAGATAGCCCTCAAGGATGGGAAATGAGTAATAAAGTGAACCACTTATTTGGTTTCTGTAAATAGCCTGCACCATAAGCCTTAATAGCCCACACTGTAAGCCTTAGTAGCCTTAATAGCCCACACTGTAAGCCTTAGTAGCCTTAATAGCCCACACTGTAAGCCTTAGTAGCTCGCACCATAAGCTGTAGCAGCCTGCCTCAGACCACCAAGGTCATAGGAGGCTGATACCATACTCTGCTACCCCCACCTAAGGAATTGCACAAGTGCTGACCTCCAAGGTCATAGGAGACTGGAACCATACTCTGCTACTCCCACCCAAGGACCTGCGCAAATGCTGACCACCAAGGTCACAAGAGAATGATTGGTCCATGAGGGGCTTGAACAAAGTAAACTAATTGGCTTAGAAACTATGGGGTGACACAAACTGACTGGCTAACACCTTGCGGGCTCCTGATATTGTTAAATGATTGGTCTAATGCACAGGCTTTGTTAGAAACCCTATAAAAACTGTCCCGTTCCTGCATTTGGGGCTCTGCAGTCCTCTACCCCTGTGCGGTGTACGACTGTGGGCCCCAGCGCACTTGGAATAAAATCCTCTTGCAGTTTGCATCAAGACCGCTTCTCGTGAGTGATTTGGGGTGTCGCCTTATCCGGGCAGAGCGTGGGGGCTCCCTGCGGGGGTTTTTTCCTACAGTTGCTCCTTCCTGATTTTCCATTACTTCTGTGGACCTGGACCTTAGCCAGTGGCCCATTGAGAAAAATGAATGATACATTGACTTTTCTGCCAAAGGGTTCATAAGATGGGGAGACGACTCCATTTTGAGAAAAGAAGCCATTTTGTAAGAGTCCCTCCTGAGTCAGCAGTTTCAGAGACTAATGTGTCTTAGTCCCTTATTTGGTAAAAATTTTGAAAGTTTCATTTTCCCCTAGAAACTGTGCCATTCCATATGAAGTAGCCAATCACATCAAGTGTGAGGCTGAGTTCTGACTAATCAGAGTGAGGCTCAAGAACCTCGTGTTAGGGATAAAAACCCAGCAGACTTCAGGTTGGTGTGCGTGCTTGCCGGGACTGCATGGATGTAAGGATGGACATCCTTTTGCAAAAGTAAAACATTGCCTCCCTGAAGTACTTTGTATCTGTGGTCTTTCTTGAGTCCCCAGGCTCATTTCTAACAGCCCTGACTCACCAAGGCCAACCATCATCTCTGTCACCACATCTGTTCCCTGGGCCTTCAGTGTCCCCAAGTCCACAAGTGCAACCAACCACAGCCCCCTGGGAAAAGTAGACTTTCAAATTCAAGTTCATGGGGTAGGAACATGCTAAAGTGAGGGTAAAGAAAGACAGGAAGCCACCCTGTACACAAGTCTACTCTAAGTGGAGTAAGGACCTCAATTTAAGACCTGAAACTATAAAACAACTAGAAGAAAAATCAGGGAAAACAGTGCACAACACAGGTATAGGAAAAGACTTCCTGAATAAGACCCCAATAGCACAGGAAATTTGATCAACGCTCAACCACTGGGACCTCATGAAACTAAAAAGCTACATTACAGACAAGCAAGCTATCAGAGTCAATAGGCATCCACAGAATGGGAGAAAGTCTTCAACAGCTGTACGTCCAACAAATGTCAGATATCTAAATCTACAAAGAACTCAAAAATAGTAAACAATAAAAAAAAATCAACTCACTGGGCATGGTGGCACACGTCTTTAATCTCAGCGCTAGGGTAGCAGAGGTAGAAGGATCACTGTGAGTTTGAGAATACCCTGAGACTACATAATGAATTCCAGGTCAGCCTGAACTAGAGCCTGACCCTAACTCAAAAAAAAGAAAAAAGAAAAAACACTCAAAACATGGAGTAGAAGCTGGGTGTGGTAGCGCGCCCAGCACTCAGGATGGCAGAGGTAGAAGGATTGCCATGAGTTCAAGGCCACCCTGAGACTACATAGCGAATTCCAGGTCAGCCTGAGCTACAGTGAGACCCTACCTCATAAAACCAAAAAGAAAAAAAAAAGGGGGGGTAGAGTTTTGAACAGATAATTCTCAAAGGAAGAAATACAAATGGCCATTACACACTTAGAGATATTCAACATCTTTAGTCAAAAAAGAAATAAATCAAGCCGGGTGTGGTGGTGCATGCCTTTAATCCCAGCACTCGGGAGGCAGAGGAAGGAGGATTGCCATGAATTCGAGGCCACCCTGAGACTCCATAGTGAATTCCAGGTCAGCCTGGGCTAAAGTGAGCCATATCTTGAAAAACCAAAAAAAAAAAGAAAGAGAAAAGAAAGAAATACAAATCAAAAAATCCCTGACATTTCATCTCCCTCCAGTCAGGATGGCATTTACCAAAAAATCAAATGGCTACAAATGCCGGTGAGGCCGTGGGGAAAGAGGCCCACTTGCCCACTACTGGTAGGACAACCACTATGGAAATCAGTGTGGAAACTCCTGAAAAGATGAAAATACATCTACTATTTGATCCAGCAATACCACTCCTGGGCGTCTACCCTAAAGACTCCACTCTTGACTACAGAAATACTTGCTCAGCCATGTTTGTTGCTTCTCTATTCACAATAGCTAGGAATTGGAATCAGACCAGATGCCCATCAATGGATGAATGGATAATGCAGATGTGGTACATATACACAAAGGAATTCTACTCAGTGTTAAGAAAAAATAAAATAATGAAAATTTGCAGGAAAATGGAGGGAGTTGCAAAAAACATTCATTCTAAGGCAGGTCACGCAGGCACAAAAAGACAAAGGCTGCATATACTGTCTCACCTGTGGTTCCTCTGGGATCAGTTGAAGATGAGTGCAAACAGTAGTCAGCACCAGGCTTATGGGCACAAAACTAGACTGAGAACAGAAGAGAGAAGAAATAGGGAGAGGTTAGAGGAGAGACAGACTACCAGAATACCAGAGGTGGGAGGGGCCTGGAGGGGTGAGGGATAGGGAGAGTGGGGAGGGAATTATGCCAAAATTAAGGGCTGGAGAAATGTCTTAGCACTTAAGTCATCGCCTGCAAAGCCTGGGGACCCATGTTCGATTCCCCAGTATCTGCATAAACCAGGTGCACAAAGTAGCACATACATCTGGAGTTTGTTTGCAGTGGCTAGTGGCCCTGATGTGCCCATTCTTTCTCTCTCCACCCTCAGATAAATAAATCCCAGGCCCATAATTAGGTTGCCCCACAGCAGGCTATTGGCCAAGGAGACCCATGAGGTCCCTCCAACAATGTAGGCCATTGCCAAAACAATTGATTACCTGCCAGATCTAAAAAATAAGATCTTTTGCTGAAGACACCACAGACTGCAGTCACAGGACACTAGAATATCATGCTGGAGCCTAAAGAGAAACTAGCTTCCTCCTGGATAGTGATCATCATGCTCAAGAGCCCTACACGGGGTGCTGGAGGACAGGAGTCACCAACAGCATGAATAAGCGGGGACCCTGCAGACTATAATATCAACCAGCCAGACAAGAAGTACACACTTGTGCAATAGAGGCACACAGTCTCTGCAGGTAACCAACTGCTCTGATTGGATATGAGGCCCATTCAGTGGGAGAGAACACATACCTTGTTCTGGAAACCAAGTCAGACTCCCATGGTCAGGAAACTCAGACTTCATAGAGAAGCCCCCACTGCTCTCTGGAGAGGAGTGGGCTTGTACAGATGACTTTGCCTACCCCCTTAAATCTCAGATGCTCTTACTTTTGGTTCCAGAATATGCTTTATTTTAGAGATGGCAAAGAAGATGGATGGAAACCAAGATCCATCAATAAGAAGATATCCCACTGCCCACCTCTACCACATCTGTCAGGGCCCAGGAGAAATTACAGAGGAAGTGGCGACATGAATCCTGCTCTTACTGCTAGCCTGACAACCAGCTCCAAAGTGATGGTGACAGACATAGTGATCATTCAAAACCTATCAAAGCAGAGATCCAGAGGCTACAGAGAACTCAACACTAAATTAGGCTGCCAACAGCACTTCCATGGCTCAGGGAACATTATGGAAGAGGGGAGCAGAAAGATTGTAAGAGCCACGGAATGGGTAGGAATATCCTAAGGTATAGTCTGCCAGCTATCCCACAGGGACTGAATAAAGCTGTCATGACCCCACAGTGAATACCCTAACCTCACTGAGGTGGGCCTCAGGGAAACAGGAGCAGGGGTGAAGAGATAGCCTGTTATATATAAAAAAGTTTTAAAGGAAAATAAAATGAAAACAAGAGAGGGAGGATGCCATGACTGTTCTGATGATTCCTCTTGATGCACCACGTCTGCATGGAGCGGGGGCCTCTCCAAAGCTGCTGCTTGCGCAACGCATAGGGTCATGAGCTCTGCAGGGCCCAGGAGGGACACATTGGCCAAGAAGACTTCCTTTCCTCCAGCAGACAGGGGGGGAGGCCATGCTGAGTCACCAGGCTGCTGACTCATTAGCAGCCATTAGTCCAACCCACAGTGGACAGAAAATGAGTACAATTGTGCAATTTTTATGGAGGAGAATTTACAAATGAGGTCTGGAGGCAGGACTGACAGATCCAGGGCTGTTACTAAACAGGAGAGATTTGCCTGCTGAGTTTTCTGGAGAACTAAACCCAGGGGGAAAAGAACGTTTGCACCCAAGAAATTACTGGATGCTGTGGCAGGATTGAACAAGGCTCCCTTAGTGTTTCTGTCTCTTTCTGTCCTTCTTTGTCCTTGTGACACTCCTGCCCTGGCAGGTACAGGGCCTTATTTCATTCTAATTTCACTTGTCCTTTAAATGGGAAACTGTTTCTTAAAGATACTGTTTTAAATCAAAATAGCACTTCTGTGTTTTTCCAGATCCAGGTGGCAACAAGGGACACAGGGTACCTTAGCTGAGCATGAATGAATGGCCTGGTTGAGAAAGACAGGGAGTCCTTTCTATTAAAAAAAATTATTTGTTTGTTTATTTATTTATTTATTTATTTATTTATTTATTTATTTAAGAAAGAGAGAGAAAGAATGGCCCGCCAGGGCCTCCAGCCACTGGAAAAAAAACAAAAAACAAACTCCAGATGCATGTACTACCTGGTGCATTTGGCTTCACATGGGTACTGCAGAATCAAACCACTTGCCCCAATAAATTCTCAATAGATGTATGAGGGGGCAGGGGAGATAGCAAAGTGGCTAAGGTGCATGCTTGCAAAGCCTAATGGCATGGGTTTTATTCCTCAGTAAAGCCAGATGCACAAAGTGGCACAAGCATGTAGCCATTGTGAGTGTCCGGTAGTTCAGTGATGACAGGTTCACTTCCACTGTCATGCAGCCATCACTACCATCCACACACAGGACAAATGTCAAACACTTCACAAGTTTGCATGGCATCTGCACATGTACAGTACCTGTACCAATTTTCTTGGTCATCCCAATTTTATGTATAACTTCCAATCATTTATGGTTTTAATTGTTTATTTTTTTTTTGAGGTAGGGTATTGCTCTAGTACAGGCTGACCTGTAATTCACCATGTAGTCTCAAGCTGGCCTTGAACTCATAGCAGTCCTCCTACCTCTGACTCCTAAATTCTGGGACTAAAGGCATGCACCACTACACTTGAATACCACAAGGTTTTTAAAGTATTTTTATTTAAATATTTTGTTTATTTATTTATAAGCAGAAAGGGATGGGGAGAGAAAAACAGGGGAAGAGAGAGAAAGACAGACAGAACGGGCACTCCAGGGCCTTCAGCCCCTGCAAAAAAAAATTCTACATGCTTGCGCCACTTTGTGCATCTGCTTTACTGAGGAATAAAACCTGGGTCATTAGGCTTTGCAAGCACGCACCTTAACCACTGAGCTATCTCCCCAGCCCCTCATGCATCTACTGAGAATTTATTGGGGCAAATTGGTCCACTGTATTCCATTGACCACAGCAGATCACATGGCCACACACAACTGTGAGAAAGGTGGAGAGTAGTACTTTTCCATAAGTACCTAGAAGGAGCCTAAATTAGCTACTCTTCTTGTGGCTGAGACTAAATACCTGACAGGAAGCAGCTGGATCACAGTTTGAGGGAACACATTTCCACCACAGCATGGCAGCCAGAGCATGAGGCAGCTGGTCACAGTGTGTCTGCACTCAGGAAGCAGAGACGTGACAGGAAGTTGAGCCAGGCTATAAAACCTCAATGCCTGCCCCCAGCAACCCGCTTCCTCCAGTGGGACTCCACCCCTTAGAGGTTCTGCAACCTTCCCAAATACCATGACCAGCTGGGACCAAGTGTTTAAATACATGAGCCCATGGGAACCTATGGGGGACATTTCACATCTGAACCATAACAGGGCACTTAGGGTGATTTTTTTAATCCACAGGTCTGTCTCAGATACCCACTCCCTCACAGAAGGCTTTCTTCCTCTTCTCTGATCACCATCCTTCTTCCCTAATCACCACCACAGACAACAGGAAAGATTCTGAGGATGGAAAAACAAAATAATGCAAACTTGTCAGGCACCCTCATGACATCGCGAGTTCTTTTTTTGGGTTGTTTTTCCTGCTCAGATTTAGTGATGTCATGGAGTCTATGAATCTATTTTGAGCTTTGAATTCTGTAAGATATTACCATTATTAGTGTGTTTTAGTGTCTGAAAACATTTATCTCCATCATCTCCATGACATTTTCAACCCACTTTCACTTGACAGAGATTTGAGAGCTGAATTGATTTTTCTTTTTTTTTTTTTTTTTTTTGGTAAGTTGTGCAAATATGCTCCTCCATGAGTCAATTCTCTCACTTGAGACTACAAACAGGATGCCTTCCAGTGCTAGAGATGTGAACACAGGCTATTGACGAAGATTCTCCCTACCTGCTGTCTGGCTTTCAGGATATAGAGAGGGAGACCAGTACTTACCCATTGCCCACAGCATCCATGTCAAGGCAGGTTGTTCAAAGTTCAGACTCCAAACTCTTTTTCAGGTTATAAACTGTTACAGAGCATGATGCCTCATCCCAGAAAATGCATCCACAAAAAGTTTTCATTTGGCTTAGGGAGCTCCCAGGATCCCAAGGATTTCTGCCATTGCCGGGAGTGATCATGGGACCGAAAAGCAAGTGTAAGAAAATCACACAAAACTGCAAAGCCTAAGGGCTGTGTAGTAAGTAGAGTGAGGTCAGAGCACAATGCATCTTCTGAGACCTGGGGAAAGAGCTACTGGATGATTAAGATTCCACGCCGGGCACTGGGGAGATAGCTCCATAGGCAAAAGGCCTTGATGCACAAACATTATGACATGAGTTCAAATCCCCATAACCCACATAAAGTCAAATGCAGTAGCAAGTGCCTGCAATTCCAGCACTCCTAAGACAAGATAGGAGGTAGAGGTAGAAGAGTTCTGGAAGCTCTCAGGCCAGCTAGTCTGGTAAGTACAAGAGTAAGTGACTCTGCCTCCAATAAGGTGGAAGGCGAGAACTGACATCCAAGGTTGTCCTCGGACCTTTATATGTGCTCTGTGACACATCTGACTACTCTCATACATACAAACACATGCACAGCCGCAAACGCAAAGGTAATAATAATAATAATAGTAATGCATGTCTGCCTCAGAAAGCTCAGGGCTAGTGTGCTAAGGGAGATATAAAGACATCCCCATGGAAAGGAAATGCAGCCCCCACCTCGTGTCTGCATGAAGCTGAGAGACTTGCCTCCAGGCCACACCCTGGGGCCCATCTTCCACTGACTGTGGCCACAGGCTTTATAACTAACCACACCAGTGTTTTTCCTTGCTTGAGAGACAAGCAGGGTCCTCCTGATCTCTGCCTCCAGCTCTCTCCTTCACAAGTGATCAGGCTTTCCACCTGGAATTCAACACTGCGTCTGTGTGTGATTTGGGGTAGCTGGAAGGCTGACCCTGCAAGGGAGCCTGAAGGGAAACCAAATGAAGATTGCATGGTCCTTTGGTTTCTGTATAAATTAATTTTCTCTTGCTGCAACAAAATACCCAACAGGAAGTGACTTATAGGAGGAAGGACTTATGACTCACAGCTCCTCGGAGGGGAGGCACGGTGGTAGGGATCCACGGAGGCCATGTCAGTCTGTTACATTTTGGTGGATCAGGAGACAGAGAGCTGGAGCTTGAACTCTTGATCTGGGGCCAGCTATAAGCCTCTAGAGCTCCCAGTTATGGCTCTAAGTCTTTCAGCTAGACCCCATGTAAAGAAGGTCCCACAATTTCCCAAAACAGCACTGCCAGCTGGTTCTACGGCATGATGAGCCTACGGGGGGGCCACGTCACATTCAAACCATGCAGTTTCTCATTCACTCATCTTCGCACATCTCCTTCAGGGACGGAACAGGCTTGACAGATCAAAGTCTAGATATGGCAGTTCCTGTCCTCACACAGGATGTCAATGCCCAGACCTTATGTAAAGACTGTAAAAGTGTCTGGGATACTATTGAATCCTCGCTCCAACAGCAACGGGAGCTGCCTGCCCTGGAGGAGCGGGGGCCGGGGGTGATCATCGTGAAGCAACAGTGTAAGCCTGGTTTACCTCCGGCTGTGACAGGAGGGCAGGGAGTGAAGTGTTCTCGGGAGCTCTGCACATTGTACAGATGAAAGCAGGCATTACCGCCATGCCCCAGCTGTGACATAGCTCTCGCTTATCTCCACACACACAGTGGACTCTCTTGGGTCTGTACTCTCCCTGCCGCCCCCCCCCCCCCACCGCCCAGCCTTCCTCCCTGACCCATAACTGTCCTTGTGCAAAGGACAGTGAATGTCTCCCCGACTCCCACCCCCCAAAAAATATCGTATGTCTTCCTGAATCCTCAGGATTGTATATTTTTTCTCTTTTCTTTTGGGAAATAAGTTCCTGGGGCCAAAAGTCTTTAAATGTTGTTACTTGGGGAAAAAAAAAATCTTTCTTTGCAAAGACCAAAGCAAAACCCCAAAGCATGAGTCAGCATGGCTGGCTCCTGTTCAAGAGCCCAGAGTGGGTGGAAAAGAAAGAGCGGACTTCACAGGAGAACTGTGCTGAAATGATGCACAAGGCCCCAGAGGCCAGGAGCAGCCCAGCGCAGTCTGCCCTCCCTCCCTGGCTGCCCTCTGCTTCCCTTCTCCATACATGAAGGGGCTTCTCACTTGGGGCTAAACCCTGCATTTCTCTTTGGTTGGGGAACTGAGGCTGGAAGGCTGGTGTCAGGGTTGTAGCCTTAAAAAATATGAAATAAAGATAACATGGGCCTGTCTATATAAATAATTTCTCTCTGTATTTTATTTTTATTTATTTTAGAGAGAGAGGAAGAGAGGCAGTTAAAGAGAGAATGGGTAAACCAGGGCCTCCAGCCACTGCAAACAAACCTCAGATACATGGGCCACCATGTGCATCTGCCTTACCTGGGAACTGGGGAGTTGAACCTGGGTCCTTAGGCTTTGCAGGCAAGTGCCTTAACCACTAAGCCACCTCTCCAACCCTGTTTCATGATGCAATTAAAATGCCCAACAAAAATCAACTTCCATGGACATCACAAAAAAGGCCTTACCTACTCCCAGCCACAATCTCACTCACCATTTGATCCATAGCTATGAGGCTATGGCGTCTTGAAACTGGAGTCTATCATGTACACATTTTGTTTTCTACTCCCTAAAATCTTCCTGTGTGCTCACTTCAGGAGTACATAAACTAGAATCTTCCTGTGTCCCAAGGAGTCAGCTCTGAGAGGCCGTACACAGCAAGGGGTAATTGTACCCCTGGGCAGACTGCAGGCAGAGAGCTGAAGCTTTGTTGCTGAGTTTCCAGTGATGTTTGCAGTGCATCTGGGCAGAGTGTGCCCTAAGTCTTGGGACCCAGCATGATAGTACTAAACGCACCTCAAAGATATGGTCTAAGAGGTAGGAAGGATCCACTTAATATTTCCACCTCATTCTGCCAAACAGAAATGAGATTAAAAAAAAACAACTAGAATTTGAGAAGCTGAGGCAGAAGGAACATGAGTTCAGGGTCCACCAACCTAGACTGCATCTCATAAGACATTGTCCCCAAAACAGCAACAAAGACAAGAATTTAGTTGGCAAGATGGTTGCCCTAGATACATTCAAATCCACCTGCCCATCTTACCTGAGATGGCAAAAACTCAAGGGCCCATGAACCTGGCTTAGGAAAAACTTTGCACCCAATGTCACCTTGGCTTAGCTATGACCCCAGTGACAAGCCTGCCGCCTGCTCCAGTTACCCTACCATGATATTTGCTCATGGGTCCATCAGAACCTTAGCACATACCTGTGTGAGCGCCGCTGGGATTTCGGCACTGAGCCAAAAGTACATCCAGCCTGTGAGAGCTCAGCCTCAAGGAAGAGGTAGTCAGAGAACAGAACCTTGTGGTACAGAATAGTGAGAGGCAAACACTGGGCAATGAACTGAAGAATACTAACTCTAAATCCTAGGAAATTATATGCCTTGTGTTCAAAGCTTAAGCAACTCCACCAAAATAGTCCATAGAATATTCTTAGAATCCACAAGGTTAGATGTATGCCACTTGATCTGTGTGATTAATAGGTATCTCTTTTCCATGGGTCACTATTTATATATGTCTAAAGTCATAAAAGACTTTATGAATGTGTGTGCATTTGTGTGCGTGCATATATGTGTGTAGGATATACACAGGTGCACGTGGGGTCCAGAGGATAACTTAGGGCTTCAGGAACATCATTCCCTTTCTGTTGAGAGACAGTGTGTCTTATTGGCCTGGAACTCACCTAGTAGATTAGACTAAATGGCCAGAGAGCCCCCAAGATCTGCCTGTCTCTGCCTTCCCAGTGCTGGGATTACAGAATTGCACCCACATGCCTGGAATTGGTAGCTGGTTCTGGGGTTGAAGTCAGGTCCTCGTGCTTGCATGGAAGCACTGGGCACACTGAGCCATCTCTCCGGCTCCCAGAGCAGATTTTGAAGCTCAGTGTTGCATCCTGTCCACCACCCCCCAGCAGCCATCTCTATGAACCCCACCCAGCCATATGGTTTTTCTTTTTAGCCATATGTTTTTAAAGGAGGTTCTGAATACCGTGCTGGAGGCTTGGCTGGGGGTGTCTCTGTGCACGCTGATTCCCAAGCCTCGTGTCCTGGCTCCCTGGGCAAGGGCTGACCTGGCCAATGCCTCCTGCGGGCTTCCATGTTCCCTCAGAGCAAACAGCGCTCCTGGGGCTGCGGCTGTGGGGAGGAGGCCTCCTTCTGCGCCCTCTCCTCTTAGCTCTAGTGCTTTGTATCTTTGTACTCACCAAGCACCATGGCCTCGTTTCTATAGCTTGTCCTCAGAGCACCTCAGGCTCCCTGCACAGCCTGCCTCAGGATTGCAAATGTGGCCTAAGGCAGACACCAAAAGCTAATGCGGGCTCCAGAGAACAAAAGACTGCTTGAACTCTTCAGAGCTTCATAGCTAGTTAAAGACACCAAATACTTACAATTTGGGAAAGAAAAAAAAAAAAAAACCCACTTTGATAGGGCTGGAGAGATGGCTCAGCAGTTAAGTGTACTTACCAAGCAAGCATGAGGGCCCGAGGGGGACTGAGACTACATAAGTTCAAATCTCCAGATCCCACTTAAAACAAGTGGATATGGCCACATGCCCTGTAACTCTAGTCCATCAGGGGAGCGGTGACCCAGGACAAGCTCCAGAATCAGTAAAAGGAGACTCCGGATCACAACAAGACCAGGTAGAAGAGCCGTGGAACAGGACGTCTACTGTTCCGCTCAGGCCACAGCAGGTGAGCAACCCCCACCACAGGAGAGCATGTGGGGTGCCGCTGCATATGTGTACATACAACACACACACACATACACACGCCAAAAGACAAAAATAAAAATAAAAATAAAAAACAAACACCACCTTGACTTAGAGAAAGCAAGCAGACTTTTGGTGATAGACATGGGTTACCCATCTGTGTTCATATGTGATGCTACATGAGGCCTGGAACCTCGCTGCCCACCGTGGTGCCTGGCACACTTCAGACAGCCCATGAATATTTATCGGATGAGAGATTGTTTGAGGGCTAAGTGGCTGGACCAGTCTCTCTGCGTAGACAGCAATGGGGCATAAGTGACAAGCATCCCATTATTTACCGTTAATATTCATAAATCTGTTGCCTACTTAATAGGAAACAGTTTCATGTCAAAGCCATCATTTTGCATTCTATAGGAAGGACTACTTGAACCACGTCCCCGAGTCAAGGACAAACATCACATGATCATCTCAATAGATGCAGAGAAAGCCTTTGATAAAAGCCAACATCCCTTCATGATAACAATCCGGAAGAAACTGAGAATAGAAGGGAAATTCTCACCATAATAAAGGTTACAGACAACAAGCCCATAGCCAGCATAGCACTAGCTGGGGAGAACTCTCAAAGCATTTCCACCAAGACAGAAACAAGGTAAACGTGCTCAGTGTGTCCGCTCTTACTCAGATAGCCCTGGACGTCTTCACTAGAGCAGTAAGACGAGACACAAACAAAAGGAACACGAATAGGAAAGAAAAAAGTCAAATTATAATTTGTACATGATGTAATTCTATACACAAGACCCTCAAAACTCCACCAGAGAACTGCTAGAGCTGATAAACACTTTCAGCAAAGTGGCAGGATACAAAATTAATACACGGAAATCAGTAGCCTTCCTACATACCACCAACAAGCTGAGGAAGAAATCAGGGAATCACTCCCATTCACAATTGCCTCAAGAAAGTAAAATACAAGAACATACCTAACCAGGAGCTGGGCATGGTGGCGCACACCTTTAATCCCAGCACTTGGGAGGCAGAGGTAGTAGGAGCACAATGAGTTTGAGGCTACCCTGAGACTACATAGTGAATTTCAGGAGAGCTTGAGCTAGAGTGAAACCCTACCTCGAAAAAACAAACAAAAATAAAAAAATAGGGGGAGCAATGGGGATGGGGAAAGAGTTATTATGGTTGATTGTGTACAGTTATGGAAGCTATCAATAAAATGTTTTAAAAAATAAAACAAAAGAATACACTTAACCAAGGAAGTGAAAGACCTTTACAATGAAAACCTTTGAAACCCTCAATGGAGGAAAGAAGAAAACACTAGGAAATGGAAAGACACCCATGCTCATGGGTTGGAAAAAAATCAGTGTTATCAAAATGGATATCTTGGTTTTGGGGTTTTTTTTTGAGGGGGGGGTTGAGGTAGGGTCTCACTCTAGCTCAGGCTGACCTGGAATTCACTGTGTAGTCTCAGGACAGCCTTGAACTCATGGTGATCCACCCACCTTTGCCTCCCAAGTGCTGGGATTAAAGGCATGTGCCACCACACCCTGCTCAAAATGGAGATCTTACCAAAAGCAATATACAGAGTTAATGCAATTGCCATCAGAATCCCAATGCTATTCTTTGTTTTAAAAAAATTTTTTTTGTTGTTCATTTTTTATTTATTTATTTGAGAGTGACAGAGAGAAAGAGAGAGAGAGACAGAGAGAGAGAGAGAGATTAAGAACGGGCACGCCAGGGCTTCCAGTCACTGCAAACGAACCCCAGATGCATACGCCCCCTTGTGCATCTGGCTAACGTGGGTCCTGGGGAACTGAGCCTCGAACCAGGGTCCTTAGGCTTCACAGGCAAACGCTTAACTGCTAAGCCATCTCTCCACCCCACAATGCTATTCTTAACTGAAATAGAAAAAGCAATCCTAAAATCTACTGGAAGAACAAAAAGAGTAGATAATCAAAGTGATTCTTAGCCAGAAAAATAAGGCTGGAGGTATCGGCACACCTAATTTCAAGTTACGTGAGTGACCGAGCCACAGTAACAAACAACATGACATGGCACAAAAGCAGACGTGTGGATCAGTGGAGCAGAACAGAAGGTCCAGATATGAATCCAGACAGTCACAGCTCTCTGACTTTTGGCAAAAATGCCAAAAATACTCATTTGAGGAAAAAAAATTATATATATATATATATATATATATATATATATATATATATGTATATAATTTGAGAGAGAGAAAGAATGTATGCACCATGGCCTCTAGCCAATTTAAATGAACTCCAGACACATGAGTCACCATGTGCATCTGGCTTACTTGGATACTGGGGAATTGAACCTGGGTTCTTAGGCTTTGCAGACAAGCACCTTAACTGCTAAGCCATCTCTCCAGCCCAAGATAGGCTTTTTAACAGTGGTACTGAGAAACCTGGATATCCATATGTAGAAGGATGAAGCTAGATCCTTATCTCTCTCCAAGCACAATAATCAATTTAAAATGGATCAAAGACCAGTATAAGACCTGAAAACTCTGAAACTGCTAGAGGAAAAAGTCAGGGAAACATTTCAAGGTAAATCATAGGAAGATCTTTGGGACCGGAACTCCATTCACTAGGGAAGAAGGCCAATGATCAACAAATGGGAGCTCATGAAATTAAAAAGCTTTTTTACAGCAAAGGAAATGGTTAATAGAGCAAAGAGGTAACCTAAAAAATGGGAGGAAATATTTTCCAGCTATACATCTGACAGAGGGTTAATATCTAGACTATAAAGAGAGCTAAAACTAAAACACCAAATAATATGAAATTAAATAACCTATTCAACAAACGGACTATGGAACTGAACAGAGAGTTCACAAAAGAAGAAATGCAAGTAGCCAATAAATACTTTAAAATGAGTTCAAGATCCCCAACCATTGGGCAAATGCAAATTAAAGCTGCTTCGAGATGCCACCTCACTCTGGTCAGAATGGCTATCATCAAGAAATCACATGATGACAAATGCTGCTGAGAATGCGCGTGGAAAGGGAAGACTTGTTCGCTGCCGCCCATGCGCAGCACTGAAGGCAGCCTGTTCATCTCCCTCCTTGCGGCTCAGCACGCTGCGGGAGAAGAGGCGGGGAGGACGCGGAGTGCGAGGTTAGAGAGAAGTACCGGGGAGTGCTGCCTTGAGATCATCACACGGCCTCGCATTCATGACTTCACAGTGGCTGTCATGTTAACATCATTGGGAATACAAACTGGTATATGGAAATCAGTGTGGAAGTTTCTTAAGAGGCTAAAAATGGGGCTGGACAGTTGGCTTGGTGGTTCTGACACTTGCCTGCAAAGCCTAAGCACCCAGGTTCAATTCTCCAGGTGGCATGTAAGCCAGATGCACAAGGCGATGTGAGTGCACAAAGTTGCATATGCACATGGGGTGACACATGCATCTGGAAGTCAATTGTGATGGCTGGAGGCTCTGGCATGTTAATTCTCTCTTTATCACAAAAAAAAAAATGCAAAAAGGGAGCATGGTGACACACCCCTTTAATCCCAGCACTCGGGAAGCAGAAGTAGGAGTATCTCCATGAGTTCAAGGCTACCCTGAGACTACAAAGTCAATTCTAGGTCAGCCTGGGTGCTAGAGTGAGATCCTACCTCGAAAAACAAAAACATAAAGCTAAAATGACCCACCTGGGCATATCCCCTAAGGAATTTGCACTTTACCTTAGAGGTAATTGTTCAACCATGTTTGTTGCTGCTCTATTCACAATAGCTAGGAAATGGAACCAGCCTAGATGTCCATTAACTGAGGAGTGGATAATGAAGATATCATTCATATGTGCAATGGAGTTATATTCAGCTGTAAAGAAAAATGAAATTATAAAATAAAATAACTCGGCCTCAGAAAAGGGGGGCTTTAGTGGAAGTATTTGTAGACACATGTGATAGAAAGGTTTAAATGGGGACAGGAGTGGAGAGATGGAGGTGAGGGAGAGTTAATCAAAACTAAAGATACATGAACAAGCCATATGGAAACCTACATCTTTGTTAGCTAATTAAAAAATATAATTAAAGAAGAGTGTGAGGCCAGGCATGATGGTGCACCCCTTTAGTTCCAGCACTCAGGAGGCTGAAGTAGGAAGATTGCCATGAGTCTGAGGACAGCCTGGAGCTACGGAGTGAATCTGAGGTTTAAGGTCAGCGATGAAGTGAGACCCTGCCTCAAAAAAACAATGAGTTTGAATAGAAGCACCCTGCGTGGGGTGACTAATGCTGCCCCCCAAAAGCCATGGGTTATTATAGGAAAGTCCCAGGGCCAAGGTCTCCCAGTGACTTGTTGGTCAGGAGGTCCCTGAGGTCCCCAAACAAGACAGACGATTGTCAGTACTCTTGGTTGCCCAACAGAGCTAGATGGTAAGACCTTATTGCTAGACATACCACTTGCTTTAGTTGCAGGGCACTGAGAAATCAAGCTAGAGTTGATCTGGAAGCTTCCTTCTTGCTATATAGCTGTTCGTGCTGGAAAATGCTATGCTGCAGGCTATTGAGGAATAAAAGTCATCAATCATCTTACCCAGTGTGGGACCCATCAAACTCCACAACCAGCCAAGCAAGCTGTGTCCATTTGTGCAATCGTGGCATGACTCTAAAGACTGCTCTTTGAGACCTGCTCCCCAGGAGGGATCCATGCCTTATACTAAAAACCTGGCCAAAAGCCTGGGGTTGGAGAGGTCATGGCTCCTAGAAGGAAAGCCACCACTGCTGCCTGGCTAAATAGGTATGTGTTGCCCATCAAGCTGCCCTCTAATAGGTACATTTACGGTCACAGATTGCTGCTGCTCCAACGTTTAGTTAGAGAAGCTTCATTCTGTAGATGGCACTGACCACTGAAGAGTTTCAAACTCATCAAAATGCCAAGGGTGAGTTATGGTGGAACGCTCCACGCTGGATGAGACATCTATACCCTGCCCTGAAAGGCTAAGGGAACACTGTGGGAGAGGGGACAGGAAGCAGGCAAGCCAGAGGACGGGGACAAGTGCTGTAGTAAGCTGCCTTCTGCACATGACATGCCAGTGAATTCATGACCTCACAGTGACTGCATAAGACCTGCACGGAAGCAGGCTCATAGCGTTCTGTCATGGATAGTGGAGGAGGACATGCAGATGCGCCCCCCCCCCATTGGAAGCTGACTGCTGGGGGAGCAGGAGACATTTTCTGGTCTGGTGCAGCCACTTGTATGTTGCACCTGCTCTGGTCAAAATAGCTCCCCACCCATACTCATGCAGAAGACCCTAATTAAACTCAGTGGGTCTCTCTCTCTCTCTCTCTCTCTCTCTCTCTCTCTCTCTCTCTCTCTCATGAAAAAAGTAAGAAAAGTAGAAGAGGAGCTACTTGGGAAGAAGAAGGGAGTCCAGCGGAAGGGAGAAGGTAAGTGGGGTCAAGAGAAGGAAATAGGAGGGGGTTATGATCAAAATGTATACACATCTATAAAAATGGATTTAAAAGGGCTGGGAAGATAGCTCAGTGGTTAAAAATGCTTGCTTGCAAAGCCTGCTGGCCAGGGCCTGACTCTTCAGTACCCATGTGAAGCTAGATGCACAAAGTGGTACATGAATCTGGAGTTTGCAGTGGCAGGAAACCCTGGTGCACCCATTCTCATTCATTCTCTCTCTCTCTTCTTCCCTACCTCCCTCCTTGCAAACAAAGAGGTAAAAAATGTTATTTTAATAATGGGAATACTTGGAACAGATCATCCTAAGCAAATTCACACAAGCACAGAACGAGAAACGCTGCATCTGTGGCTCCTAACCTGGAAGAGCTTGTGCTGCAGGCATGGCTGACAGGCCACTTGTAAGACAGACAACAGGGATGGGAAGGCTTGGAGGGTTCATAGGAGAGTGTGGGGGAGATATACACAAAACTAAACCCAAAATGAATTGGTACCATACAAACTTTCCTCCTGGATTGTAGACGACAAGGTATAACCCTCAATAGAAGTATGGGGCATCGTCCGGTAAGAAGGGCCCTGGAGAGGGTGGGATGAAGCCTGGCCCTAAAACATTTAGCTCTGGCTTGTAATACCCAGTCCCAGAAATCAGTTATAACCCACCCTGAGCTGTTGGTTGGAGAGACCTATGAGGTCCCCAACACAAGACAGGCTTCTGTCAAGGCACTTGATTATCCACCTGAGGTGAAAGGTAAGAACCCTTTTGCTGAAGACACCACATGCTGCTGACACAGAACACTGAGTGACCTGGCTGAATCTGGAAGGAAGCCAGTTCCCCCATGGTTAGCAGCTACAGTACTCATAAACACTACATGAGCTGCTGGAGGAAAAGAGTGAGCAAGCAGGGGACAAAGTATGCAAAATCAACCAGCCTGACAGGATGTACACGTCTATGCAATAGTGGCACCCAGCCTAGGTGGGCAACCAGTGGATCTGTGATCAGCTAAGAGACCTGCTCAGTGGAAAGGAACCCATAGCTGGTTCTGGAACCAAGTCAGAATCCTACGGAGACCAGGAGCATGGACTCCTAATGAGAAGATCTCACTCGTCTTTGGCCAAAAGAGAGGCTCCACCCATCAAAATCTCTCTTAATTAACTATACTTATTCCCTTTAACCTATGCTTATCTCATGCTCCAATGGAGAATCTGTTTTACGGAAGGTGGCAAGAACCAAGGATAAGCAAAATCTATCAACAAGACAAGAAAAGATAGCTGACTGCCTGGAAGGAGATGGATCACCCCTCCCACGGCAGCTATGGCCCAGGTGACACCACCAGGGAATCTGTGAGATGAGCAAGGGCGCTGCTTCCATGGGGAGACTGACAACCTGCGCCAGGGTGAAGGACCCGAACACTGAGGAGACTCAAAATATCACAAAGCCTAAATCCAGAATCTGCTGTGAGCTCAACACTAAAGTAGACTTACAACACACCCACCAAGGCTCAGGGAATTTTGCTGAAGAGGGGTCAGAAAGATTGTAAGAGCCACAGGGTGAGAGGAAGTATCCAGAGGCATTGCCCCTCCTCCCCAATGACTGATTGTTGCCCCCACAGCCCATAACCCATAACTCCATGGTAAGTACCAGCAATCTCCCTGAGGAGGACCGTCAGGGGAGAGGGAAATGATGGTACCAACACATGATGTGTCCATACAAAGTATACTTGATAAAAATATAACAGAAGAAAAATTAAAGATCAGAAATGCAGGTACACACATGCACACCACACACACATACACATGCATGAAAACAAGAGGGTTGTCAGAGGGAAACCATGATTCTCTTCTAGTTTCCCACTTGACTGCCTAGAGAAGTAAAAACTGCCAAGAGCAGCCTTGTCACTCCCACGTCCCCACTGCCTCCACCTGGTGACCCATGTCATTTCCAGTCCCCCTGCCTCCACCTTGTCACCCCATGACCGTACCTTGCCCCACCTCCATCAGCTGTGGCTGAAATGCCTATCTTCCTTCAGCCAAGTCATGCGTCAGCTCCGGAGCAGCATGGGGTGTCTTCCCCAAGGTTCCTTCTCTGCAGCCCCAGTGCTGCCCAGAGCACTTCGTGTCTCCCTAGTTCTCTTTTCCATGTTGAGTCAGGACAAAGTAGGTGGAAAGCAACCAACTTGCTGTCAGTTTGAGAGTCAAATCTCATAAGTTCTTAGAAATGGTGGTGGGGGAAAAAAAAAAACCCAAACCACTCAAAAGAGAGCTATTTTCAAGATGTTTCTGATTTATCTGAAGCCAGAAAATTGAAGACATTTGTAAAAGGCAGATTTCTGTGAGGGTAAAAAAAAAAAATTTATCATCTTACCTTAATACCAGATCATGTTTAGAATGTGCAAATTGGAAGCAGATTGAGTAACGGGCTGCTGCTTGGGCCTTGAGCCTTTTGAAGTTGAGAAAAGGCCCAAGTATGAATCAATCAATTTGCCTGCATGGAGTAGGCTTATCTATCACAAGCTCTTTCCTAATAGGGGAGCCATGAACACGCCTTACCCGCTGTGGGGAGGTGTGGAGTCTTGCAAGCTTCCAAGAGGAGATTCTGGCTCCCTGAGATGAGAAGCCACTGTCTGCACTGACCATGCTCGGGAGACACTGATCCTATCAGGAGAACCCAGACCTTGTTTTAGTTACTTTCTCAGTGCTGGGACCAAACGCCTGACAAGACACTATCTGTGGCTCATGGTTATTTGTTTGTTTGTTTACTTATTTGGACTCATGGCTTGAGAGGACAGTGTGCAACGTGCTGCAGCACATGGTGACAAGAACATGTGGCTAGGTCTTGTCGCGCCTTGGCAGTCCAGGAAGCAGAAAAGGGGAATGTGGGAGCTCAGCTTCTCTATCGTTTCCCCCTTCATGCAGTCTGGGATCCCAGCCCATGGGATAGTGATGGCCTCATTCAAATTAGGTCTT
The DNA here is from genome assembly GCF_020740685.1 of Jaculus jaculus. Lineage (NCBI taxonomy): Eukaryota > Metazoa > Chordata > Mammalia > Rodentia > Dipodidae > Jaculus > Jaculus jaculus. The sequence continues at coordinate 10,589,508 of NC_059106.1, read as the reverse complement.
CCTAGCTCACGGATGCACAGATGTGTGTCCTCTAGATGGTTCTAAATCCAGTCACATTAACCATTAAGATTACCACCACAGCTCTCTCCCTCACAAACGTCCCGTCTTTCATACAAACCTGAAAGAAACATGGAATATTCACTTGTGATTCTTTTTCAAGAGCAGAGGACTGAGCATTTCCAAAGCTACTTGGACAGTAGTCTTTTTCATTGAAAATAACTCTGGGAGAGTCATGTTCCATGGGGCACATAGAGGTTCAGCCAAAATGTCATTGGTGAACCCACTGACGGCTGATGTATGGTGAGAACCATTCAAATTCATCACTAACCTGACAGAGCTCGGATTCTTTACCTTCAACTCTGGGAGATGAAAAGGCATCACATGAGCAAAATTAACCATCATGTATGTAAACCAATTGAATAGCAAAACCTGCATGGGAGATAGCATAAAAATATACAAGAACAACCCATGTTGCTTGGCTCTGTGGATGGGGTAAGATGACAATTATCAATTGAGCTGTGATTTTTTTTCTTTGTAGAAGAATTCAGCCCGCGGAGCCATATGGTGAAGACCTGACATCGCTGACAATGATGACTTCCTCTTCATCAACGAGCGTGTGTTTGCTTTCAAAAAGAAGCACGGAGGAGCGTGTGCTCCTGGCAGAGGACAGCAGGAGAGAGTTTTGTGACCCAAGATAATATTCATGAGGGTGATGGTGTCCAGAGGTTGAGAGTCCGAGATCACCAGTGTGTCTGAGGAAGCAGGGAGTGTGCATGGGTGCATAGGCATGTGCGTGCGCGCGCGCGCGCACACACACACACACACACACACACACACACACACACACACACACAGAGAGAGAGAGAGAGAGAGAGAGAGAGAGAGAGAGGGAGGGAGGGACCAGGATGAAGATGAGAAGAAAAAAAACCTAACAATGCTTGCTGTCAGAGTAGTAAGACCTGTATTTTAAACCCTGCTTCCAGGTCTTAACCTCTGAAAGTGAGGTTTTCTACTTTTACATCATGATACCACAGGAAGTCAGAAACTCACTGGAAGTGGGCGTCTCTCAGAGGCTGCTCTGCTTCTCTAGGCAGCCTCCACACGGAGAATGATGAGGAAATGGAAATAAAGCCTGCCTCAGGAGCTGAAGACATAGCTTGGTTGGCATAGTGCTTGCCCAGAAAGACCTGAGTTTGATCCCCAGAACCCGTGTAAAATGCCAGATATGGTGGTATGAGCCCATAAAGCAGGGAGACAGAAACAGGAAGATCCTGGGGGCCCACTGGCCAATCTGTCTAGCCTAATTTGTGAGCTCCAGGCCAGTAAGAGGCCCTGTCTCAAAAAGAGGTGGGTGGCATGCCTGAGGATGACACCCGACCTTATCCTCTGGCCTGAACATGCATATGCGTGTACAGACATGAGCACACACACACACACAGAAACACACATGCATTTTTTTTTCCAGAAAGCATTCTTGCAGAACTTGCCTGCCTTCCTTGTCAAAGGCAGTAACTTCTCTACCAGCAGATCCCATACGTTGCATCTGGTCAGGTATTTTATCCTGGCAAGGAGAAGGTGTAACTAAACACATCTCACAGGAGGCTGCCGTCAGGAGTATAGAGCCGCGAGTCCTGGCCAGACCATCTCAGTACCGCGGACAATCGCGGAGGAGCTCAAAAGGGAAGAGCAGGTGCTTCTGAGTGTGTGCACGGTGACTGTGACTATCACATGTCCAGCCTGGCTTAGGATGGAAGTCACATTGGTGCAGTTAACTGGTCACTGCTGGGATGAAACACCCAACCAAAAGCGGCTTGTGAGTGGAAAGTTGTTTACTTTGGCTTCTAATCTTGAGGGTATGCTCCATGATGGCAGGAGAAAGCATTGCATGAAAAGAGGCTGGGCATCACCTCTGCCACAGCAGGTGGAAAACAGGAGCAGGAGAGTGAGCCAGCTCTGGCAAGGGGGAACTGGCTGTAACACCCTTAATACTGCCCCCAATAATACACCTTCTCCAGCAGGGCTCATCCTCTGAATTGCCATTGGCTGGGGTCCAAGCATTCAGAACACACGAGTTTATGGGGGGGGGGCATTTAATCAAACACACATATCTGGTTATGGGGCAGACAAGCAGGGGGAGGTGCGTCCTCGAGCACTCAGCTCACCCAGTCGACTTAGATTTTCTCCCACGGCTTGTGAGAGCCCCTGATGGCTTGAATGGAAGGTCACAGTTTTCTCTAGGAGAACGTCTGGTTGCAGGGGCTTGGGAGCAAGGGAGAGACTGTGAGGTGTTTTCGAAAGCTGGCAAAGAGATGTGTGCGTGGAAGACAGGAACACACAGGAAACACAGGAAATTAGGAGCCAAAGCTAGGTGCACTGTGGGGAAGGTAGGGAGTGTGTGAGACACATGAATCTTGAAGCACTTGCAAGCACCCCCATGGGTGGTCCACACCCCAACGCTTTCACCCTTTACATAACAGAACGCACCATTCCCTGCCTGTTCTTCCTCTGCTTCTCTACTTTAATTAATACACTCCTCATTAGTTAAGCTGGGAAGAAATGTGTCATGTCCACCCACCCGCTGTATGCACTCTTCTGAGCCAGGCACGGTGCGAAGTGCTGGCATTGCAGGGACACAGCGAGGAGTAAGACTGTCCCCTGCACAGGGGGCCGAATCTTCTCAACAGAGGCAGCTGCTCTCTGCAGCTCCTCTTCCACCCTGGGACACTAGAGATTCTTGAAAACATGGTCCCAGCACTTTCACCTGCCCAAGCCTCCCCCGGACGCTACTCAAGGAACAGGTTGCTGGGGCTGGTCTGTTAGCTTCGCTACTCGGAAGGCTGAAGCAGAAGGAGTATTCAAGGCCTGGCAGCCGAGAGAGTGATTTGGAGGTTAAAGGCATCCGCTTACAAAGCCTGCCAGCCCCGGCTCAGTTCCCCAGTACCCGCATAAAGCCAGATGCACAAAGTGATGCAAGTATCCCAAGTTCAGTTACAGCAGCTAGAGGCCCTGGCATGCTCATTCATTATCTCCCCTTACCCCCTCTCTCCGCTTCTAAATAAGTAAAAAATAGTGAAAAATAATTCAAGGCCTTGCTGGGCTAGAGTGAGCTCAAGACTAGTCTGAGCAACTTAATGCCACCCTATCTCCAAGTCAAAAGAGGGCTGGGGATACGGCTCAGCCCTTGCCTGGCATGTGCAAAGCTTTAGGCTCAAAGTCCACTGACACAGAGGAAGAAAGGGAGGGGAGAGGAAAGGAAGAAGGAAGGAAGGAAGAAAGGGAGAGAGGGAGAGTGATAGAGTTATACTTTACCTATCATCCATCTACCATCTATCTATCTACCATCTATCTATCTACCATCTATCTATCTATCTATCTATCTATCTATCTATCTATCATCTACTATGTGTGTGGAAGCTAGAGGACAATTTCAGGTGTCATTTCTCAGCTATACTGTCCACTTCTTTGTTTGTGTGTGTGTGTATGTGGTATCTGCATGTGTTTGTGTGTTCGTGTGTAGAATTAAGGAGAGGGTGCCTTGGCGTACGTGTGAAAATCAAAGGTTGGTTTGTGGTGGAGGTCCTCCCTTTCCACCTCTGAGGCAGGCTCTCTCATTTGTTGTTCCATTTGCCACGCCGGTGGGCCTTCAAACTTCCCGCAGCTTCCCCCGTCTCTGCCTCCCTTCTTACGAAGGCAAGCTGGCATCACAGACAGCAGCACTGCAGTGCCCCGCTTTATGTGGGTTCTTGGCATTCAAACGCAGGTCCTCTCCACTGAGCCATCTCCCCATCACCCACCTCTTTTTTTTTTAATTTTTATTAACATTTTCCATGATTATAAAATATATCCAATGGTAATTCCCTCCCTCCCCACCCCCACACTTTCCCATTTGAAATTCCATTCTCCATCATATTACCTATCCATTACAATCATTGTAATTACATATATACAATATCAACCTATTAAGTATCCTCCTCCCTTCATTTCTCTACCCTTTATGTCTCCTTTTTACCTTACTGGCCTCTGCTACTAAGTATTTTCATTCTCACGCAGAAGCCCAATCATCGGTACCTAGGATCCACATATGAGAGAGAACATGTGGCGCTTGGCTTTCTGGGCCTGGGTTACCTCACTTAGTACAATACTTTCCAGGTCCATCCATTTTTCTGCAAATTTCATAACTTCATTTTTCTTTACCGCTGAGTAGAACTCCATTGTATAAATGTGCCACATCTTCATTATCCACTCATCTGTTGAGGGACATCTAGGCTGGTTCCATTTCCCAGCTATTATAAATTGAGCAGCAATAAACATGGTTGAGCATGTACTTCTAAGGAAATGAGATGAGTTCTTTGGATATATGCCTAGGAGTGCTATAGCTGGGTCATATGGTAGATCAATCTTTAGCTGTTTTAGGAACCTCCACACTGTTTTCCACAATGGCTGGACCAGATTGCATTCCCACCAGCAGTGTAGAAGGGTTCCTTTTTTTCCACATCCCCGCCAACATTTATGATCATTTGTTTTCATGATGGTGGCCAATCTGACAGGAGTGAGATGGAATCTCAATGTAGTTTTAATCTGCATTTCCCTGATGACTAGTGACGTAGAACATTTTTTTAGATGCTTATATGCCATTCGTATTTCTTCCTTTGAGAACTCTTTATTTAGCTCCATAGCCCATTTTTTGATTGGCTTGTTTGATTCATTATTATTTAACTTTTTGAGTTCTTTGTATAACCTAGATATTAATCCTCTATCAGATATATAGCTGGAGAAGATTTTTTCCCATTCTGTAGGTTGCCTCTTTGCTTTGTTCACTGTATCCTTTGCAGTGCAAATCTTTGTAATTTCATGAGGTCCCAGTGATTAATCCGTGGTTTTATTGCCTGAGCAATTGGGGTTGTATTCAGAAAGTCTTAGCCAAGACCAATATGTTGGAGGGTTTCCCCTACTTTTTCCTCTAGCAGTTTCAGAATTTCAGGTCTGATGTTAAGGTCTTTAATCCATTTGGACTTAATTCTTATGCATGGCGAGAGAGAAGAATCTATTTTCATCCTTCTGCAGATATATATCCAGTTTTCCCAACACCATTTGCTGAAGAGGCTGTCTCTTCTCCAATGAGTATTTTTGGCATTTTTATCGAATATCAGGTGGCTATAGCTACTTGGGATTATATCTGGGTCCTCTATTCTGTTCCACTGATCTACATGTCTGTTTTTGTGCCAGTACCATGCTGTTTTTGTTACTATGGCTCTGTAGTATAGGTTAAAATCAGGTATGGTGATACCACCAGCCTCATTTTTGTTGCTCAGTATTATTTTAGATATTCGAGGTTTTTTGTGATTCCAAATGAATTTTTGGATTGTTTTTTCTATTTCCATGAAGAAAGCCTTTGGAATCTTGATAGGGATTGCATTAAATGTGTAGATTGCTTTAGGTAAGATTGCCATTTTCACAATATTGATTCTTCCAATCCAGGAACAAGGGATGTTTCTCCACTTTCTAGTGTCTTCTGCAATTTCTCGCTTGAGTGTTTTAAAGTTCTCATTGTATAGATTCTTTACTTCCTTGGTTAGGTTTATTCGAAGGTATTTTATTTTTTTTTGATGCAATTGTGAATGGAAGTGATTCTCTGATTTCATCCTCTGTGTGTTTGTTGTTAGCATATATGAAGGCTACTGATTTCTGTGTATTTATTTTGTATCCTGCTACATTGCTGTAGGTTTTGATCAGCTCTAACAGCTTGCTAGTAGAGTCTTTAGGGTCCTTTATGTATAGAATCATGTCATCTGCAAATAATGACAACTTGATTTCTTCCTTTCCAATTTGTATCCCTTTTATGTGTGTCTCTTGCCTTATTGCTATGGCTAAGACTTCCAAAACTATATTAAATAAAAGTGGGGACAGTGGACACCTTGTCTTGTTCCTGATTTTAGTGGAAAAGCTTCCAGTTTTTCCCCATTTAGTAATATGTTGGCTGTAGGCTTGTCATAAATAGCCTTTATTATATTGAGATATGTTCCTTCTATTCCCAGTCTCTGTAGGACTTTTATCATGAAGGGATGTTGGATTTTGTCAAATGCTTTCTCTGCGTCTAATGAGATGATCATGTGATTTTTGTCCTTCAACCCGTTTATGTAATGTATTACATTTATAGATTTGCATATGTTGAACCATCCTGCATCTCTGGGATAAAGCCTACTTGGTCAGGGTGAATGATCTTTTTTTTTTTTTTTTAATTTTTATTAACATTTTTCATGATTATAAAAGATATCCCATGGTAATTCCCTCCCTCCCCACCCCCACACTTTCCCGTTTGAAATTCCATTCTCCATCATATTACCTCCCCATTACAATCATTGTAATTACATATATACAATATCAACCTATTAGGTATCCTCCTCCCTTCCTTTCTCCACCCTTTATGTCTCCTTTTCAACTTACTGGCCTCTGCTACTAAGTATTTTCATTCTCACGCAGAAGCCCAGTCATCTGTAGCTAGGATCCACATATGAGAGAGAACATGTGGTGCTTGGCTTTCTGGGCCTGGGTTACCTGACTTAGTATAATACTTTCCAGGTCCATCCATTTTTCTGCAAATTTCATAACTTCATTTTTCCTTACCGCTGAGTAGAACTCCATTGTATAAATGTGCCACATCTTCATTATCCACTCATCTGTTGAGGGACATCTAGGCTGGTTCCATTTCCCAGCTATTATAAATTGAGCAGCAATAAACATGGTTGAGCATGTACTTCTAAGGAAATGAGATGAGTCCTTTGGATATATGCCTAGGAGCGCTATAGCTGGGTCATATGGTAAATCAATCTCTAGCTGTTTTAGGAACCTCCACACTGTTTTCCACAATGGCTGGACCAGATTGCATTCCCACCAGCAGTGAAGAAGGGTTCCTTTTTTTCCACATCCCCGCCAACATTTATGATCATTTGTTTTCATAATGGTGGCCAATCTGACAGGAGTGAGATGGAATCTCAATGTAGTTTTAATCTGCATTTCCCTGATGACTAGTGACGTAGAACATTTTTTTAGATGCTTATATGCCAGGTGAATGATCTTTTTGATATACTCTTGTATTCTGTTTGCCAATATTTTGTTGAGAATTTTTGCATCTATGTTCATGAGGGAGATTGGTCTGTAATTTTCTTTTTTTGTTCTATCTTTGCCTGGTTTTGGTATCAGGGTGATGCTGGCCTCATAGAAGGAGTTTGGTAGAATTCCTTATTTTTCTATTTCCTGGAAAAGCTTAAGAAGCAATGGTGTTAGCTCTTCCTTAAAAGTCTGGTAAAATTCAGCAGTGAATCCATCTGGGCCTGGGCTTTTTTTAGTTGGGAGATTATTGATAACTGTTCGGATCTCCATGCTTGTTATAGGTCTATTTAAGTGATTAATCTCATTTTGATTTAATTTAGGTAGGTCATATAGATCAAGGAAATCATCCATTTCTTTCAGATTTTCATACTTTGTGGATATATATGCTTTTATAGTATGTCCCTATGATTTTTTGAATTTCTCTGGAATCTGTTGTGTTGTTACCTTGTTCATCTCTGATTTTATTAATTTGTGTCTCTTCTCTCTTTCTTTTGGTCAGATTTGCTAAGGGTTTATCAATCTTGTTTATCCTTTCAAAGAACCAACTCTTTGTTTCATTAATTCTTTGGATTGTTCTTTTTGTTTCTATTTCATTAATTTCTGCCCTAATCTTTATTATTTCTTCCCATCTACTGATTTTTGGTTTGCCTTGTTCTTCTTTTTCCAAGGCTTTAAGGCGAAGCATTAGGTCGTTTACTTGCGACTTTTCTAATTTCTTAATATAGGCACTTAAGGCTATAAATTTACCTCTTAGAACTGCCTTCATTGTGTCCCAGAGATTTTGGTATGTTGTGTTCTCATTATCATTTGACTCTATAAATTTTTTGATTTCCTTTTTGATTTCTTCATTGACCCACTCATCATTTAGTAGTGTATTGTTTAGTTTCCATGATTTTGTGTATGCTCTATAGCCTTTCTTGCTACTGATTTGTAGTTTAATTCCATTGTGGTCAGATAGAATGCAAGGAATTATTTCAATTTTCCTGAATTTGTTAAGATTTGCTTTGTGTCCTAATATATGGTCTATTTTAGAGAATGTTCCATGTGCTGATGAAAAGAATGTATATTCTGCAGCCTTTGGATGAAATGTCCTGTATATATCTGTTAAGTCCATTCCTTCTATGACCTCATTTAGTCCAGATGCTTCTCTGTTTATTTTTTCCTGGGATGACATGTCAATTGATGAGAATGGGGTGTTAAAGTCACCCACCACCACTGTGTTTGGTGTTATCTGTGAACTTAGTTCTAATAGTGTTTGTTTGACGAATTTGGGAGCCCCCATGTTAGGTGCATATATGTTTAGGATTGTAATGTCCTCCTGTTGGAGTGTGCCCTTAATCAATATAAGTGACCTTCCTTATCTTTCTTGAATAATGTTGGACTAAAGTCTACCCTGTCCGATATTAGGATAGCAACCCCTGCTTGTTTTCTAGGCCCATTTGCTTGAAACATCGTCTTCCAACCTTTCACCCTAAGATAATGTCTATCCTTTGCAGAAAGGTGAGTTTCTTGGAGACAACAAATTGTAGGATCCTGCTTTTTAACCCAGTCTGCGAATCTATGTCTTTTCGTTGGGGCATTGAGGCCATTGATATTAAGAGATATTATTGAAAGGTGTGTATTTATGTTTGCCTTTTTTTTTTTTTTTGAGGTTCTGGTTCTACCTGTGCTCTCTTCTGTTAACTAGTATTTGAGTACTGCTTGTTTTTTCTAGGTTCCTTATATGAGTGCTTTTCCTTTTCTTCAGCATGGAGGATTCTATCAAGTATTTTCTGTAGAGCTGGTTTTGTCTTCAAATACTCCTTTAACCTGCTTTTGTCATGGAATGTCCTTATTTCTCTGTCTATTTGAATGGATAACTTTGCAGGATAAAGTAACCTTGGTTGACAGTTGTTATCTTTCAGAACTTGGAATATATCACCCCAAGCCCTTCTGGCTTTAAAAGTTTGTGTTGAATAATCTGCTGTAATCCTGATGGGCTTACTTTTGTAGGTAACTTGATTTTTCTCTCTAACTGCTTTCAATATTTTTTCTTTGGTGTGTGTGTTTGGAAGATTGATTATAATATGGTGAGGAGAGGTTCTTTCCAGGTTTTGTCTGGCCGGGGTTCTAAAGGCTTCCTGTATCTGTATTGGCACCTCTTTCCCAATTTGGGGGAAATTTTCTTCTATGATTTTGTTGAAGACACCTACTATTCCTTTGGAGTGAAATTCTTCTCCTTCTACTCTGCCCTGAATTCTTATATTTGATCTTTTCATAGTGTCCTGAATATCTTGAAATCTCCACTCATACTTTTCTATAAGTTTGTCTTTCTCTTTGTTGGCCTGTATTAGATCTGCCACCTGGTCTTCTAGCTTACATATTCTGTCCTCTCCTTCATCCATTCTACTGGTGAGATTTTCTACAGAGTTTTTTATTTCACTAACTGTATTCTTCATTGCTAGTAATTCTGACTGGTTTTTCTTTATTATTTCTATTTCCTTATTTATGTCTTGTATTGCCTTCTTTATTTCATGAAATTGGTGTCCTGCATCTTCTTTGATTCCTTGATTTCCTCTTTAAGTTCCTCTGTGACTCCTTTGATTTGTTCTCTAACTTCTTTGAACATATTTACAATCATTCTTTTGAAATCTTTTTCAGGCATTTCCTCTAACTCGTTCTCACTGAAGGTCATTTCTGATGCATTAATATTTTTAGGTGGATTTATATCATCTTGCTTTTTAGTGTTTCTTGTGTTATAATGTATATATTTTTGCATCTTGGATTAAGTTAATGCTTGGATTTTCTAGCTAGCTGGGTATTCTTAGCTGTATCAATTGATTTGATGTTATATATTTTCAGGGTAGGAGCTTAAGGTGTTAGATGTGGCTCTTAAGACTCTGAGAGTATCTACAAAGGTGTTCCTAGGGGTTGAGTTTCCCTGCTATGGGAGTATTCAAGTAGGCTGAGTGGAATAAAATACCGGTAGATTCTAAAAGTTAGCTAAACACTGTACACATTCAGTCAAAAACAGCCCCAAGTATTTATGCCAGAGTAGTTATTATAACAACCAGATCCTCTATCAACACAGAGGTTAAGATTTCTGGTCTGTTGAGGGATCCCAGTCAGCTTGTGACCAAGTGAGATCCTTCCCCGGTGCAAACCCAGTTACCTTGGATGGTTTTGGTCTCAGTCAAGTTGCTGCCTGGGTCGTCGGGCTGCTGTTCTGATTTCTGGAGCTGGGCACTGGCTTTTCCTGCGGGGCAAACCAAGCCTGGCAACTGTGGCCTTGCAGATCAGCACCCTGCTGCTGGAACTGCTGCTGCTTCTGGGTCTGCTGTTGTTGCTGCTCCTGGGTCTGCTGCTACTGGAGCCATTGGTACCGGTTCCAGAGCTGCCGATGTTGCTGCCAAACTCTGCTCCTGCTTGGGTCCCACTGTCGGCTCAAGTTGGCGTGGCCGGGTCCAGGCCGGCTGCTCTGTTCGCTGGAGCTGGGCTCAGGCGGTGGGGGAGGGGAGTGAGCCGCAGCTGCTCTGGTTCTCTCGCTGCTCCACGTGTTCTTCTACCTCGTGGTCTGCTCCTCCGCTGCTCGCTGCCGCTCTCCCCTCATGTTTCCTGAGTTGCGGAGAGCGCGGTATGAGGGGAAAATCCCGCACCTGGCTTTTCCTGTGGCTGGAGCCGGGTCTGCGGCTTTCTGGTGCACCCCGCCGCCGTGGCGGTTGGCGGAGCTGCTGGGACCGCTTTTGCCGGCCTGTGCGGGCTCTGGATGCTCTGGATCTCTCCTACTTCTCTGCTGCCGCTTCAGTTTCCTATACACCTCGGTTTTTAGTAAAAGGTTTTTTGGTCTTTTTTCCCCCCAGGCTGCTTTGACGTGGTACCTACACCGCCATCTTAACCAGAAGTCCCACCTCTTTTTTGCGACAGGATCTTTCATTGGCCCAGAGCTCATAATTGGGCTAGAGTGGCTGGCCATCTTCTTGTCTCTGCCTCCCCATGCTGGAATCACGGTTACAGTCTCATGGCACCGTGCCTGGCATTTTCACACGGCTTCTGGGGTGGAACTCGGGTCCTCATGCTTGTGAGGCAAGCCCTTTACCCGTGGAACTACATCCCCAGCCCCAGACAAGCAGTTTGACAAAGGATAAGGTACCTGACAAAAGGGTGGAAAGGGTGCAGATTGGGGTGAGCGTGGGGGACGGCCTCCTGCGGTGCTTTGAATGTGAGTGTCCTGTGGCCTCATGTGTCTGTGATTCAGCCTCCTCCTTGATCCTCAGCTTGGGGCAGTTTGTGAGGTGGAGCCTTTTGGAGGGGGTGTCTCTGGGGAGAACTTGAGGTGTCCTAGCCCAATACTCAAACTGCTCCCACCAGATATATGACAGCTTCCGGCTCGAGTGGCGTTTCCCCTGTCACGATGAATCTTCCTCCCGAAACGACAAGCTGCATCAACCCTTTTCTCCCCTCCATAAGCACTTCTGGCCGGGCCTTTGGTCCCAGCCACGAGAAGGTGTAACTGCAGCACGCCCCAAGGGGTGCTGCGGACCGGAGGGGTGAGAACTCACCACTCCCTGGAGAGCCGTAGGGATGATGGAGGAAGAATCTCCTTCCTCGCTCCAGCAGCCAGGCTGCAGTGGGAGGACATGGTCTTACCGACGTGGGGACTCCTGGGATCCAGGTGTGGAGAAATGAGTGGCCAAGAAGAAAGTGGATGGCGGAGGTGGCTCCGGGCTCGGGGGCTGGTGTAGGAAGAGCTCAGCTCACTTAGGTCTGGGCTCAGTGAGGGGCTGGCACACCTGGGCAGGTGCGAGAGAGAGCTGGCTGGATGAGACGGGATCAGACGCTGGACCCCAGCTCTGCTGCGGCATCTTTTGGGTTCCCTCTTTTTTTATATATATTTGAGTCTTCTCCTAACTGGCTTCCTGATAACAAAGCCATCTAACTAGCTCCTCCTCACAGACCCTTCAACTGCATCTGAGCCGAGCAGGCCCGGCTGAAGGAGCAGAGAAACGGTGAGTCCCCCCTCTCAGTCCTGACCCTGGCTCCAGGTAGGTGTTGATGGGCAGAGCTGGTGGTGGGAAGGAGGCAGAAGCAGCGAGAGGGAGGCTCTGGAGGAGGGGAGGGCTCGGAGGAAGGCTGCATGACAAGTCCAGGCCAGAACGGGTCTCACTGTCGGAGTCGCCTGATGACCACATGGAGGCCAGTGTCCAGGGCGTCGTGGGTGCCTAGGCCTGTCCATGGGACTGCACGAACGGGCTGCATCTCGGTCCCGAGGCAATCACTCTCCAGCCTTTGGAAAGTCTATGCCACTTCCAACAGGACAAAGGAAAAACCGCCTTGAATGTCTCCTCATTTTTCCCACCCCCATGCACCCAAAAGCTTTATTTTTGCTTCACAAAACTCCCCCAAGATAAGAAAGAAGGAAGGAAGGAGAACTGAGGAGGGAGGAAGAAGGGAGGAGGAAGGGGGAGGACAGAAGGGAAAGAAGAAAGGAAGGAGAAAGGGGAGGGGAGGCAGAGAGGAGAGAAAGAGAAGGGAGGAAGGAGAGAAGAAAGCAGGAGGCGGGAGGGATGAAAGGAAGAAACAGGCGTGAGGGAGAGAGGAGGATTTCCAACATCCAGGGTATTTCCAAGGGGAAATTTTTTCACTAACCTTTCCAGGGACATGCAGCTAGTGTCATTCTCCAGAGTCCCCGGCCAGCCTGGTTGAGTCTGGTCTGTTGTGACTTTGTCCTAGCTGTCCTGGTCTGGTCTGCAATGTCTCGTTACCTCTTGGTAGAGCTCAGGTGTCCCTGTCTAGATAAGTCCAGGCCATGTCCATCTACCTAGCTGGTGTCTTTTTTCCTGGGGTCAGAGAGCCCCTCCATTCAAGATGGTCAGAGGAAGGTCAGGTTATGCTCTGCCACAGGGGGAACTTAAGGTTTGTTCTAGAAAAGGGCAGCCTTGGGGGTTAACTGGCCAGGTAAGCACCCTGAGGTGACTCACGGGAGCCTCAAGTTCCTCTGAAGATAAAACAGGCCTTTGGTGGCCTGTCTGAGCTGTTCCTTATCTTCGGGCCTGGGGCTTTCCTGTTGCAGAACATGCAATTTGCATGGCCTGCACCCCTCTGTCCTGCCTCCTATCACTCCTCACTTCTCAGGGTGCTTAGATCTTCTCTGACCCCCCTTATTAGCCCCAACTAAGGTGGGTCCTGAACTGGCAACACATGACGAAGTTTCAGTGCCTTGGAGCCATTAGCATGCCCCATCCCAGTAGCACTGTGTGAAGACCAGTAGCTGAGCATCTCTCTGCTTTCTTCAGATGTGGACATTATTATTAGGCAGGGCTAGATTTTGTGGCTCTCTGGGAAGCTTGCCACGGCGCAGAATGTCACTCATATGAAAGTAAATTACAGAGCTGTTAACTCAGGCCTCCGTACACAGCTGCCTACAGAGCTGGGGACACACACATTGATTCTTTCATTGGTGGTTGATGAAACCTGAGGAAAGAAATGCTTTTAAAGCATCTCTTTTCTGTAAGTCTATTTTGATCTCTGAGAATGTTCAGAAGAACCTGGGCGAATGCAGCGACCGAAGTTGGGCGTTCTACTAGGATCCTGCAAGCAAGGGATGAAAGCTCCGTCCCAGTGGAGTGAGAGGTGGATTTCCTCACGTGTGAATGCAGGCGCTCTTGTGCCTCCGGGGATGCGCCACAGCTATGATCCAAGCACGCAGGAGACTGAGACAGGAGGATTGCCATCCAAGTTCCAAACTAGCCTGGGCTAAGAATGAGATTCTGTCTCAAAAAAAAAAAAAAAATCCAAGAAAAGGAAGAGAGGAAGAGAAAGAGTGGGAGGGAAGGAGGGGGAGGAAGAAGTCAGAGAGGGCTGGGATATGACTCCGTGAACAGAGTGCTTACCCAGCATGCACAAAGCCCTGGGTTCAATCCCTAGCACATAGAAACTGGGATTGTTAGTGCTCACCTACAATCCCAGCACTCAAGAGGTAGATACAAGAGGATCAGTAGTTCAAGGCCATCCTTGATTGTACCATGAGATCAAGGCCAGTATGCTTGAGAGAGATGAGGCCTTCTTTCAAAGAAAGGAGAGGGGGAGGAGAGAAGGAAGGAGCCTGAGAACAAATTAGCAGAAATGTGGGGAAAGTTTTGCCAACTGTCTTGAGATTGGTGATTTTGTTCTGGTCAGTTAAGGCGTGTTGATTAATAAACTAACATATTTCCACATCAATGTTTACTAAGGAAAATCGGTTTCTTACTATGTCTCCTTAATAATGTGGACTGTTAGCTCAGTGTGGTGGTGCACACCTTTAATCCCAGCACTTGGGAGGCAGCAGTGGGAGGATCGCTGTGAGTCGCTGTGAGTTCAAGGCTATCCTGACACTACATAGTGAATTCCTGGTCAGCCTGGGCTAGAGTGAGACGCTACCTCGCAAAACAAAAATAATAATAGTAGTAATAGTAATGTGGACTGTGACTATTGGGCATGTCCGTTTGCCTTCACCCCATCCTCTGCATCAATGGGCCAGGATGGCTCGCGCACGTAAGGGGACGGTGCCCTTGCTTGGGGCCCGAAGACCCCAGCTCTGTCCTGCAACACAGCTCCTGCTGCCCCCTCCCAGCTCATGCAGCTGCCTGCACTGATGACAAGGTGGTATCTGCTATGATTTAGCCGCTCCTGCCTCCCGGTGCCTCGAAGCCTCTGCAGTAGCTTCCTAGTACACGTCTGCTAGCTTCCTGTCTACAGAATTGTGATTTTTCTTTACTCTACCTCAAAGCTAGCTCAAGGCCAAAGTCATAGTAGACACGCAGTACAGGCCTGTGAAATGGAAAGCAAGTGGATGACCTCACCACATGGAGTTGCCCACTGCCTGCCTGCACTTGAAGTTTTCACAAAGCCATTTCTCTTAGCTTGGCCCATTGCTGGACAGACCTACACCCTGGACAGAGGGAGAGATTTAGATGACATTGGAAACAAGGAAGGGATGAAAAACACACAGAGAATCTTTCAGAAGCTCCTGATAAGCTTTCTTGGTACATACCATTTTGCCTGCCTAGTCTGAAGTTCTCTCTCTTTACCTTTATTCCAGATTTTTTTAGAAGAAAACAAAAACTTAAAAGCAAAAGCAAACAAACAAAAAACCTTACTATTCTTCAGAGATTTTATCAAAGGGCAGCTCTTTCTCAACCCTTCCCTGATGCCGCTAGCCAAACTCTATTATGAAACCCCTTTTCAACCATCCGAGTATCTTTAAATATATATATATATGTGCTGGAGAGATTGCTTACTGGTTAGGGCACTTGCTTGTAAAGCCTAAGAATCCCAGTTTGATTCCCCAAAACCCACGTAAGCCAGATGTACAAGGTGGCACATGCATCTGGAGCTTGTTTGCAGTGGCTGGAGGCCTTGATGTGCCCATTCACTCTCTCTCTCAAATATATATGTGTGTGTGTATATATATATATATAGATATAGATATATATATATGTATATATATATATGTTTGTGTGTGTATATACATATATATTATATATGTGTGTATATATATGCATATATGTACATATATATATATATATTTGAGAGAAACGAACAGGTGCACAGAGAGTGAGCAGGGGAGTACCAGGGACTGTGCTACTTTATACATCTGGCTTTATGTGGGTACTGAGAAATCGAACCCAGGCTGTCAGGCTTTGCAAGCCTTTAACCACTGAACCATCTCTCCAGACCATGAGTATCTTTTGTGAAACCTGGAAATGAACACTTTCCAGTACATTCTTCGGGTTCCCAGGTGTGTGTTCTTATCTCAGCTCCAAAAGATCACGCTTCACTGTAAATGAGGATGTTCTATTTCTTTATTCCCTTAAGTGCCTAGCAAGGGGATGTTCAATAAATATTTATTGTGTTGAAGGGAGGAATGACAATGCCTTTTAGTGGGACAGCAGTGAAGGACAACCTTCAAATGAGTATTGAGTCATGGGGTGGTTGTGTAATCGATCCTCCTGCACCCTGTACCCTGCCCACCACCACCTCAGTGATGACCGGTCAATGCACATTGGCTTCTGGCTAGCTCAAGCACGTGTGTGTGTGTGTGTGTGTCGAGACAGGGTCTCATGTAACCCAGGCTGACCTTGAATTCACTATGTAGTCAAGAATGACCTTGAGTTCCTACCTTTACCGCCTGAGTGCTGGGGCGCCACCACGCCTTGGGTTCACCATTAAAGCGCTGCCTGCAAGGAAGACAATCTACCAACTGATCTACACCGCCAGCCCGAGACATAATGATTGTGCATTACTAAATTAGCTTGATTGACAGAGAAATGAAGTGACTTCCTTTAAAATGCCAAAGCAAGTGTCTCGAAGCTCCCCAGAGCTGGGCCCTGATTCAGCTGCCGGCGCAGCCTGCCCCCCCAGCCCAGCCCCCTCCAACAGCGCAGCTGCAGCAGGGCAGCCACAGCGCAGCCTCCTCGGGGCGGCGCCTTCCCTGTGCGCTGCTCCCGGCGTTCCGTAAACAGTAATTAATACCGTGTGGAGGCTGGACTCCGCTGTTTACCCTGGCTCTCAATTAATTAGTTAATTGCCCAGCTAGGAAGTGGAGGTTTGTGTTTCGTGCTATCAGGGCGCGCACACGGTGACTCATTGGCAGCTCTGCTCCAGAGGAAACACAAGGTGTGCACAAGCCACAGCAAGACAGACCAGGCATGGGATCCCGGGCCTCCCAGGCGGGGCTGTTTTTTCAGCCTCCCTCCTTCCCAGCAGGCGGAGTGAATCATCAAAGGCAGCGCTTTTCCAGGGTGTGCGCGGGCCTCTGTGTGTGCAGACTCTTGTTTGTTCCGATAGGCTCTGAGGACAGAACCTAGACTGTAAAGTGCTCTGGGAGCTTTATAGTGTTCAGGGAGCATGGGGGGGGGGGGGCAGGGGCTTTGAGAGGGTGATAAGTGTCTGCATGTCCCAGTTGATCTGGGCAGAGCATAGTAGGTCTAGAGTGGTCTTTTTCTCAGCCTTTCATTTTCTCCTCCTCTCCTCTCCTTTCTTCTCCCTTCCCCACCCCTCCTCTCTTCCCCTTTCCATACTTTTCCTTTCTTTTCTTTTTTAATTAAAAAAAGCACAAACACATGTATTTACTAGCCAAAGGATGATCTTAGCTAAACCAACACTTTGAAATTCACGCATGTAAAGTATTTATGTTATTGGGCCTGGAGAGACTGCTTAGTGCTTAAGGCATTAGACTGCAAAGCCAAAGGATCCACGTTCAATTCCTCAGGACCCACATAAGCCAGATGCACAAGGTGGCACATGTATCTGGAGTTTGTTTGCAGTGACTGGAGGCCCTGGCACATCCATTCTCTGTCTCTCTCTCTCTCCCTCAGCCTCTCTTTCTGTCAAATTAATAAATAAAATTTTAAAAATATAAATATTGTGTTATAGAAAATTGAACACTCATAGAAAAAACAAATGAAAAAAATACACAAAGTGGCCATGGTATCCTGACCTCACAGAAGCTGATTCTTCCTGCACAAGACCTGAGTCTTGTAAGTCTTGTAAGGGAAAAAAAATGATGAAGTCAAAAGAAAAGAGAGACAACTTTGAAAGAAAAAGGGATTTAACAGAAGGCCGACTTAGGAAGGGGAAAGGGAGAACAGTGGGAGAGGATTATGATCAGCTTATAGTGTCTATATACATGGAGGCTGTCAATCAAAAGTTTTATGAAAGAATTAAGCAGTGTTGCCTGACCAAAAAAAAAAAAAAAAAAAAGGGTAAATAAGCCAGCTCCATGGGAGGGAATACATCCCTGAATCTGAAAACCTACAACAGGGGTAGTCATGAGCCCTAGGGGTGTAATGTCTGCTGCTGTCTGGCTAAATGTATATACTATGGTCACCAAACTGCCCAGTAAGCATGTCTCTTAATGTTCATACCCATATATTAATGCTACTCTCACTTTTGGTTAGAGACCTTGGGATGACTCAGAAGGCACCATGGTGCTGAGAAGAAGTGACAGGAGTGCTCAGCACTGAGATATCTCTATCATACCTTCCATGGCTCAGGGTCCATTGCGGAAAAGATGGCGGAAAGAATGTAAGAGCCAAAGGAAGGGTAGGACTCCTTACAAAGTGCTCCTCCAGACACAAAGTGGCCTGGATATCCATGACCTCACAGAGCCCGGCACTACTTACACAAGACTATCATAATAGGAGGAAAAGATCACGATATCAAAATAAAAGTGAGACTGATTGAGAGGGAAAGGGGATATGATGGAGAGTGGGGTTTCAAAGGGAAAAGTGGGAGGAGGGAGGGAATTACCATGGGCTGTTGTTTACAATTATGGAAGTTGTTAATAAAAAAAAGAAAAAGTATAAAATAAGAAAAAACTGTAAGAAGCTGGGCGTGTTGGCGCACACCTTTAATCCCAGCACTTGGGAGGCAGAGGTAGGAGGATCACTGTGAGTTCAAGG
Source organism: Jaculus jaculus (assembly GCF_020740685.1). Lineage (NCBI taxonomy): Eukaryota > Metazoa > Chordata > Mammalia > Rodentia > Dipodidae > Jaculus > Jaculus jaculus. The sequence goes on along the minus strand of NC_059106.1, from coordinate 10,570,978 downwards.
CCACCTTGAGAATACATACTGAATTCTAGATCAGCCTGGACTAGAGTAAGACCCTACCTCAAAAAACAAAAATAAAATAAAATAAATATAACTAGATAAATAAAAGAAGTGTAGATTTTTTGTGCTTTGCCCATTGAACCAAGCTCATTCATTCTCCAGGCTAATTCCTGTCCAGGACAGTAACAGAATTTTGATTCTCCTCTTTCATAGACCAAAATACCGGTGGCATTCACTGTTCATGATACCATTCACCCCTAACTCCCCCTGGCCACAGCAGGTGGGTGGGGGGGAGAGCTAGCGGCTGGAGAGATACCACAAGCAGCAGGAAGGAGCTTACGTCAATTGCAGCCTGGGCCCAGGCTCCTCTTCTGTGCCCGGGGTGCCAGGTCTCGGGGCCAGGGGTTTATCTCAGTCACTTCGACTGTCTGTGCCAGTTGGATGAGCAGGGGCATGCAATCTTGTACCCCATGGAAGTCAGTTTTGGGGCTGATGCGGAGCTGCTGGCAGAGATGGGGCGGGGAGAGCCCACTTAAGCCTGGAGCAATCCCCCTCAAGTTAGGAGCACCCTCCTCTTCCCAGCACTGAGACACGACAGCAGCTCTTGCCCTGCTTGAATCTTCTCAAGCTAGGATCTTATCCTAATGGATATATTTCTTTAGGGGCTCTTAGTTCAACAAAGATAACAATTAGTGTATGGTTAAAATTAGGATGTGGTCTTAATGAAGGGTTATGTTTCTACAGAGAAAGTAGTGGAGGTTGAATTGGGATTCTCATTATTATCTCAATGAGCCCTGGGTAAAGAAGCATATTTTTCCATCTGCACAGCCAGTGACAGTCCCCACCATTCACCCGGCGAGGCTTTCAGAATGGGAGACACGGGGTGATGCTATCTCTATTGATAACAAAAGTAAATCTGTTTAGAGACAGCATGTCTGTCAGCACGCCGTTCCTCCTTTCTTCCTTCCCTTCCTCCCTCCCTTCCCTTTTCCTGTCCTGTTTTATCCGTTGGGTGGTTCCCATATGCCAGACTACTAGGGCATAGGGACAATAGCCTCCCTGGTTACGTGCTGATAGAGCAGAGACCCACAGAGACCCTGGGATGAAGAACACAGTGACATCCCAGGGCTGGGGACTTGAGCAAGCTTTCCAAGGAAGCAGAGGCCTGGGGAGAGGCTGGGATTTGACCAGATAGGAAAGAACATTCTAGGCAGAGGACATCATATGTGTCCAGGCCTTAAGGTATAAAGGAACACAATCATTCAACAACTGTTCCAACACGCAGCATGCCTGGCTCAAACACGTAGAGCAAGAAAGCCACATGCACAGAATTGCCAGTTCTGAGTGGCCAGGGCCGCCCTGCTCCTCAATAGCCCCTGGGTGGGACACTGCACAACCAGTAGTATTTCCCTCGTGTCACATGTACCCTGGACACATGTGGTAAAAAAGCTCCCATTATGGAGACAGCAGTTTCTCCCATGGTCCAATTTTCCTACCTGAACAGGGAGCTGTCTGGCAGAACCTCATTTCTGATTGAGGGGCAGCAAGAAGCCAGTTCCTTTCCCACCACCTCCACTGAGTTCTTGCATGAGCTAAGAACAGTCATCCCATTTGGGTAGGAGTTTGTCATATTGAGGCACAACATTGACGAGCACTGTGAGGGGTTGAATCACATGCTCACTCATAACTCAGGGTTTCTGGAGGCCTGGTCCCCAGCTGGCGGCAACTGGGGAGGCGGAGCCTTGCTGCAGGAGATGTGTGGCTGGCGCCCTGGCGGGCTTTGGGAATCTCACAGGCCGGCCGCCCCCTTGCCAGAGCTGAGCTCATTCCCTCTCTCTCTGTCTGGCTGTTTTCTGGCCGCTGCCCTGGCAAGAAGGGACGCCCAGCCTCCGCTCTGCCACCCTTTGCCTTTCCCTGCCTGCCTGCCTGCCTGCCTGCCTGCCTGCCCCATCAGCGATGAACCTCCCCCCGGAGACCGTTAGTCACCCAGGATCAAGCCTTTCCCTTTCCTGCCATCTGCTGCTTTGGGCCGGGTGTTTTATACCAGTAGCAAGAATGGAGCTGGCAACCAGCACTCTTGGCTTCAAAGCACCCCCAGTGTCTGGTGGGTAGTTTTTATGGGTTCATATGAAATATCTCCCATGGGCTCATGTGTTCATCATTTCTTTCCCAGCTGGGCGACACTATATTTGAAAAGATCTGGGAACTTTAGGCGATGGGGCACCTGGATGAAGTAGGACACTTGGGGTGCATCTTTGAAGGCTATATCCAGTCTTCCCTGGCACTTATTCCTATCAATGAGATAACCAGTATCTTCCCCTACATGCTCCTGCCACCATGACGCTGCCTCGCTGACTGGCCAAGAATCACTGACCCAGAGATCTCAGAGTCTCTGAAAACGCCAGCCCGTAGAATTCCTCCCTTTCTGCTTTTCTCTCTGGTATTTTGCTGCAAGCTATACAAAAGCCTAACTCACTGCGGTAGTTTGAATCAGCTGTCCCCCATAAACTCATGTGCTTTGACTTCTTGGTCCCCAGCTGGTGGCAATTTTGGAGGTGGAACCTGGCTGGAGGAGGTGTGTCACTGGCTGTGGAGCTTAGGGTTATTAGCCCCTAGCTTACCAGTATTGGTTTGACTCACTGTCCTGCTGCTATTTTCCACCTGCTATGGCAGAAATGACGTCCAGCCTCAGCTCATGTCATGTTCTCCCCTGCCATCTTGAAGCTTCCCTTCAAGACTATAAGCCATTAAATACACACACACACACACACACACACACACACACACACACACACAGTAATAGCTGCTTTTGGTTGGATGTTTTCTTCCCAGCAATGCAAAGGTAGTTACAAAACTCACACTATGGTGTTCAGAGCCTTGGGGTGTCGATGGCCCATAAGCAGGGTAAGCCCTAGGAAAGCTCTGAAAAGGAGGGTGTCAAAGCCTCCATCCTCTGCCTGCAGGAATCAGGTGAATGTCTTGTGAAGTGTGAGATGCACGGTTCACAGGGAGAATATGAAATGGTGGGGACTAGAGGTCGTGTGTTCACATGGACAGGCTGGCACCCAGATTTCCCAATGGGCTGCAGGGTCGCATCTTTGTTATCTTGCTCTGCTTAAAGATAGAATGCAAGCTACTCTCAGTCTACCCTCAGTCACCCCTAAGGCCTAGCAGAGGCCCAGGCCTCTCTCAGTCTACCTTCATCAGCCTAAGCCTAGCAGAGACTTGGGCCACCAAGCTTGAGGGAGATGGTGTCTATGGCATAAAGGGAAGAATATGGAGGAGGCATTTCATTGTTTCCTGTGCTCAATCTTCCTTTATTCCTGCATGAAGTAGGAAGTTGTCCACTGTCTAAGGAAGGATACTGGAACTTTTGCCCTGTAATAGAAACAACCTAGGCCAGGCATGGTGGCGCACGCCTTTAATCCCAGCACTTGGGAGGCAGAGGTAGGAGGATCATCGTGAGTTCGAGGCCATCCAGAGACTACATAGATAATTCCAGGTCAGCCTGAGCCAAAGTGAGACCCTACCTCAGAAAAAGAAAAGAAACAAACAAACAAACAAACAAAACCCTTTCACCTACCCGTCCCTTCTTTTCAAGCCCTTCTGCTGCTCCTTTGGGCCAACCCTCTGTGGTGTTTTTCCAACGACTTATTTCTTTATATCAAGAACAACTTGGGGCCAGGGATGTGGTCCTCTTGGTAGAGAGCGTCCTTGGAATTCACAAGGCCCTGAGCTCAGTCCTCAGCACTACCCAAGTGAGACACGGCGGCGGCACGTCTGCATTCTCAGCACTTGGAAGTCGGGAGCAGGAGGATCCGAGGTTGAAGGTCATCTGAGACTACATGAGGAAACCTGGGATATATGAGGATCCATCATTTAAAAAAAAAAAAAGCTCATAAATTGGAGCCATTTCTACAAAGATTAAACCGCTCTCTCAAACAGATTTTTCCCTCAGTAGCATTTTGTAGAGCAATCATTGCTGATCACACCGAACCCAAAACCAGAACATGATGTCTGGAATGTGACCCGCACGCTTCAAGCCTCTTGCATTGCTGCTTCCTCTGGGAAGGTGGGAACTGTTCTGGCAATTTTTCTTCTTCAGTACAGCTCATTCAGTTTCTTTTCTACAGAAAAGATATATTACTGTGCTTAACTACCACAGTTTCCCTATTTATCATATTTATTACCTCCCTCACCACCCGAATGTAAGCTCGAGGAGAGCAGAAGTTTAGTCCCATGTCTCCAGCACCTAGAGCCACGTCCAGCTAGCATGGCACTCAGTGGATATTTGTTGAAAGAACAAATAAAAATGTATGATGAATGTTTTCTATTTTGGTGTGGCATGTTAATTCCCATACAGTCTTGCAGCCCATGTTTCCATTATTATCTTGTTTCTCTATGCTTCAATCAATGAGTCAACCTGTGGAAACAATTTTGCATTTAGGTCTGGCCTCAGAGGTAGGTACACCCAACTGATTTGCTCCACCTCAAACCACAAGTGGCGGTGGGAAGAAAATGCAGAAGCCCTAGAAGATCCATGAGGCACAAAGTCAGGGTGAGGGTCAACTTGGGGCCGTGCTAGGTGCTTCACGTTAATCCAGTCGTTTGCTCTTCAAAACAGTTTCATGGCAGCTTGATGGCTGTTCCCTCCTTACAGAGGAACTGCTGCTCTAAGGGCGGGGGAGTTTGCTCACTGGATAAAGACACTTGCAAAGCCTGGTGGGCCGGGCTTCAATTCCCCAGGAGCCATGTAAAGGCAGATGTGCAAAGTGCTACATACATCTGGAGTTCATTTGCAGTGACAGGAGGCCCTGGTGCATCCATTCTTGCTCTCTATCTCTGTTCTTCCCTCTCTAAATTAAATATTTTAAAATTATTTTTTAAGATGTACTTTTATTTATTTCTTTATTAGAGACACAGAGAGAGAAAGGGGCGGGAGTGAGAATGGGCATGCCAGGGCTTCCAGCCACTGCAAACGAACTCCAGATGCATGCACCACCATGTGCATCTGGCTCACGTGAGTCCTGGAGAGTCTCACCTGGGTCCTTAGGCTTCACAAGCAAGTACCTTAACTGCTAAGCCATCTCTCCAGCTCTTAAAATTATTTTTAAAACAAAAACTGCTGATGCACTAAGAACTTGTCCAAAGTTAGAGGCTAAGAAGTAAAAAGCCCGAATTTGAACAAATATCTTATTACTGACCCATGTAACTCCCGAGGAGCATTCATCAATGTCACTGTGCGAATGCAAAGTGTCTTCTGCAGGTTCCCGTGTGTGGACATTTGGCCCCAAGGGGGGAGGGGTGCTGTTGCAGAATGTGGAGGTAGAGCCTTTCTGAAGGAAGCGAGTGAATTACTAGGGGCTGGCCTTGAGGGCTGATAGCCTGACCCTGTTCCCTGTCCATTCTCTGCTTCCTGACTGTGGACACAGTGTCACCAGGTACCTCTTGCGCCCGCCACCATGACTTCCTTACCGTGATGGACCTCATCTCTTCAAACAATAGGCCAAAGTAACCCGTCCTCCTGAGGCAGCATTTTGTTAGGTATTTGGTCACAGCTACTGGAAAAGTGACCAATGCAGCAAATAAAGATGTATTGGGGGGGAGGCTGGAGAGATGGTTCGGAAGTTGAGGCGCTTGCCAGTAAAGCCTAAAAGACCCAGGTTCGATTCTCTAGTAGCCACATAAAGTCATTTGCACAAAGTGGCACATGCATCTAGAGTTCATTTGCAGTGGCTAGAGGCCCTGGTGTGCCCATTCATTTTCTCTCTCTCTCCCTCTCTCTCTCTCTCTCTCTCTCTCTCTCTCTCCCTCCCCCCCCTCTGTCTTTCTCTCTCCCTTTCTCTCCTTGCAAATAAATAAATAATTTTTAATGTATTGGAATGAGACATAAAGAAACACAATACAATGTATTTTACCTTTCACAACTACAAGTAACCAATAAAGTCAATGAATTGTAAAATGATGAAAAATAAAGAAATTGAACAAAATAAATTATATCTCCCCTTTAAAAAGAAAAAGGAAGAGACATTTATATCTGCAATTTTCATCAGCAACTCCAACCTGGGAAACAAATCCATTTCCCATTTGGCAAAGCTTCTTGCTTTGTTGGAGATGTAAAACTTTGGCTTGGTTCTGAAAGACTAGATAGGTATAATTCAAAAATTATGAGCAATTGCAAAATAATTTCTAGATTAAAAGCAATTAGTCTGAATCAATGTTTCATTTCCTCCCCATCCACGAAAGTCAGTCCTCTCTGCTTAGGGGCGAGTCCCAATATTCTCATCCCTTTAATTCTCTCTTAGTCATGACCCGCAGTTTCGTCTCCAATACAGTCCGAGGGGTGGATAGTATGAGTGGGCAGATACTTTGTAAGTCTTGTTCACTTTCTTACCCTTTTCTTCTTTTTTATTTCCTTTTAGCCTTTATTTATAGATCACCAAAACATCTGGCCAATTTACTTAATATCCAGATGTTTTTTACTTATTGCATTGTAGGTTAAATAGAGCCTAAATGAAAGAAAGAGGTTATGATATTGTAACTAACTAGCAATCAACAGTCAACATCTGCTCCTTCTTTCTCTATTGATTTCCTGCTCAACCAAAAAAAAAATAATAATATTTGTAATCTTTGGAGCAATTTCTGGGAAAGTCAGAATTCACTTGAGAATCTTTATCAGCACCACAATCAGAAAGAAGTCAGGGCCAGAGATGAAGACAAAATCCACATCAAGTGGGATTCACACATTCACCATGAGGCTCAAACTGGGATAAGAACTTAGATCCAAAAAATTTCAAAACCATTTGTCACACCATCTCCACCATTCATTTTCCCTCTGCAACTGTATCCCAGCATGCACAGTGTAAACCTGATTAATTGCTTTGGTTTGATGCCATCCTGGCACAGCCATAGACAAATGACTTACTGTCCTATTGGGCTATAAATCAAAGCGAGTCCAGCCTTCAGGGCCATGTCGCAATGAGACGGAGTGTCCCATAATGACTGTCACCCTTGGCCCATAGAGCCTTGGGCCAGTCAGAGAACATGACAGCTAGGTTAGTCAGAGAAAGGTTTAAACTAAATCATACTTCCTGCCCCTCCATATGGCTTAGATGTGATAATCACAGTGAAATATGTGTGACCCTGCATATCAAGTTCAAGTGAACTGACTTCTGGTCAATGGGTCATAAGTCAAAATATTTTTCCTGCCAAGCTTTTAATCCCTGTACTCAAGAGGCAGAGGTAGGAGGATTGCTGTGAGTTCAAGACCAGCCTGAGATTATAGTAAATTCCAGGTCAACCTTTGTTAGAGTGAGACCCGACCTTGGAAAAAAAAAAAAAAGATTAGTAGTGTATATTAATTACACAGAATAATAGATTTTATTGTGATCTTTTATAGATATATATGATGTGTGTTTGTCTTATTTACTACCTGCTCTTGTCCCATTGCCACCTCCTCTGGTTCTCTTCCTTTTCCAAATAATTTCCTTTCTACTTCCATGTCTTTTTAATTTAGAAAATTTAATCTAGACTTTATATGATTGTCATCTTTTCAGATCCATCTAGATTCTTACAGATTGTTGTATATTCTGTAAGTTACTGGATGAGAAGTTTATAAATCTTTTAAGGTCACTATGACTTCATTTTTTTTCTCTCTCTTTTTAGTTCTGTTAAGGTTTGCTTCCTGTATATGGAGACTTATCATGAAACGGATGTAAAGGTAACACTTGTATCTCTACGTCCCTCGTTCTCTTTAGAAATGCTTCCAACCTTCAAAGTAGTTGTGCCTGGCAAACAAAATAGTTCCTCCAGGGCTGGAGAGATGGCTTAGCGGTTAAGCGCTTGCCTGTGAAGCCTAAGGACCCCGGTTCAAGGCTCAGTTCCCCAGGTCCCACGTTAGCCAGATGCACAAGGGGGCGCACGTGTCTGGAGTTCGTTTGCAGAGGCTGGAAGCCCTGGCGCGCCCATTCTCTCTCTCTCCCTCTATCTGTCTTTCTCTCTGTGTCTGTATCTCTCAAATAAGTAAATAAAGAATTTTAAAAAAAAATTATAAAAAAAATAGTTCCTCCATGTGCTCTTTGTTTAAAAATATTTTTAATTGTTATTTGCAAGCAGAGAGAGACAGAGAAAATAAGAGCTCTAGGGCCTCCAGCCGCTGCAAATGCCCTCCAGATACATGGGCCACTTTGTGTATCTGGCTTTACGTGAGTGCTGGGGGTGGGGGCTGGGTCACTAGGCTCTGCAGACAAGCGCCTTAACCACTGAGCCATCTCTCCAGCCCCTTCCATGCTCTCTTATTTGCATCATTTGTACTCCTCTGTCTACTTCCAACCTCTTGGGCAATATGCCTGGCCATATGTCTCTTGGGAGCAGAATGTAATATTGTCATCTAGTCTGAATATTTTTTGTCTTTTAATTGAAATATTTAGTCCATACGATTTTGATACAATTCCCGTTTGTCTGACTCCTCAGCTTGGTTCTGCTCATTTGCTCTGCTTTCTCGGCTACTGGGTTGACTAAACCTTACTTCAGGCATCTCCACGAAGCAAGACTCTTTGACTTCTCCCCCAAACAGCTACCCCGAGCACACCCTTCAGGGACCTCAGTAGAGTCTACTGTGAGCCAGTACTCATCCTGCTTCCTGGACAGCGCGAGGGACACGGGGACTCTTGACATCTTTACCCTCCCGTGTGCTGAGTACTACTTCCTTCAAATTCTCTGTGGACATCAGGTCGCATCAGACCTTGTTATCATTGAGTTTCATGGCCCATGTGTTTGTCATTTTCCTTGTTCTTTTTGCTTCCTGAATCTTTGATTTGCCACATAAAATTTTCTCCTCATTGCAGAACCAATTCCTCTAATGTTTATTTCAGTATGAATCTTCTGGCAACAAATTCCTTTAACTTTTAAAAATATTTTAATTTATTTATTTATGATAGAAAGAAGGTGGAGGGAGAATGTGTGTGTGCCAGGGCCTCTTGCCACTGCAAATAATTCCAGCTACATGTGCCACTTTCTGCATCTGGATTTATGTGGGTACTGGAGAATCAATCCTGGGCCTGCAGGCTTTGCAATCAAGTATCTTTAACCACTGAGAGATCTTTCCTTTCATTTTTTTTTTAATCTAAAAATATATCTTACCTTAATTTTTTTACCTTGAGTTTTTGAAGACATTTTCACTGACAATTTATTTTTCTGTTTTAAGCACATAATCATTATCTTGGCTAAATAATTGACTGAAAGAACTGTGGAATTAACAAAAGAGCAATGAAGGTATAGAGTCTAAGCTCAAGAAGCCACTATGAACTGAATTTCCCAGGGGAAAACAAGCCACGCCAGTGTTAAAGACCAACAAGGCTAATCACTGACTAGAAATGCAAGGTTGTGGGGAGCTGGAATGTTGTGGATACAGATCCAAGTGATCCTTGGCTCTGTCTGGTCCCCTCAGTAGCCACTCACTGCTCACCTCTGATAGCCTGTGGCCTTCAGGAAAGCCTTTTGGAATGTTTGGAATTAACATAGACCACCAGTTTCTACTAAACCAAAAGCGAAGAATGTCACCAGATAACATCTGAAACCCGTAGCAGACCTTTCACTGTGCAGTAACCTGCCTGTCTGCTGTTCAGTAACCATGAAAATCTGAGGAAATTGTTCCCACAGTGGCACACAGTATTTGAGGCAGCTTCAACCCATTCCAGGCCATATGGCCGTGGCGCCACAATAAACTTTCTTGTTCCCACTGACGTGAGACATGTTTCCGTGTGGCACCTCAGCCATGTAGATAGTACGCAAACATGGACACAGCCACATAGTCCACTCAGCATCCGTGCCATAAGGAAGTTACTACATAACATCATGGGTTCTCAAACACAAAATGTATAAATGTGCGCTTTTCTAAATATTTTATTTATTTATTTGCATGCAGACAGAGAAAGTGAGAGAATGGGAGAGACAGGGCCTCCAGCCACTATACACAAACTCCAGATGCATGTGCCACTTTGTGTATCAGGCTTTATGTGGGGATTGGGGAATCAAAACCAGATCTTTAGACTTTGAAGACAAGAGCCTTAGCCACTGAGAATCTCTCCAGCCCTAAACATTAGAGAACTTAAATCTAAGCCCTAAGGTGTGTGTGTGTGTATACGTGTGCATGCACACACGCACCTGTGTGTCGTGCTTGTGTGTATGCTTCAAAGATTATTTTGTGCTGTTTCTTTTTTAAATATTTTTATTTATATATTTGAGAGCAGGAGAAAGGATGAGCATGCCAGCGCCTTTGGTCACTCTAAATGAACTCCAGATGCATGCGTCACTTTGTGCATCTGGCTTTACAGGAGTACTAGGGAATTGAACCCAGACCAGCAGGCTTTGCAAGCAAATGCCTTTCACCGCTGAGCCAATTCTCCAGCCCATTTTGTGCTATTTATTATTTATTTATTTATTGGACAGAGAGGCAGATAGAGAGAGATTGAGAGTGAGCCTGCCAGGTCTTCTTGCCACTGCAAACAAACTCCAGATGCATGTGCCAATTTATGCATCTGGCTTTATGTGGGTCCTGGAGAAGCAAACCTGGGTCCTTTGGCTTTGCAGGCAAGGGCCTTAACCCCCTTGTGCTGTTTCTTAAGGACCTAACACATGTCAATGGCTGATGAAGGAAAGCTGCCCTATATATTCATATAAGCTTAAACAAAAAATTTATATCCTAAAGCAAAGTAGCCACTTAATTTTAGATGGCAAAAGGAAGGAATTCATTATTTAGCTTACATGATACAGTTTAATGCTTTGAAAAAGGAAGAAAAAATTTTAAGTGGGTAAAGGAAATAAGACAATAAACTTTTTTTTTTTTTTCTTTTTGCAGTAAAGACTCACTCTAGCCCAGGCTGACCTGGAACTCACTCTGTAGCTCCAGGCTGGCCTTGAACATACAGTAATCCTCCTATCTCAGCCTCCTGAATTCCGGAATGCTCGGATTAAAGGCATACCCAGCTCCATGAACTATTTTTGAGAGAAAACAAAAACATAATGTGCCTCTCATTTTTCCTAAGCTCCGATTTGGAGTAATAATTTTTACACATATCTGCTTTTCAATGAAGACAGAATGACAACATGAGGATTGGGGACACACTGGGGTGTCAGTGCTAAGAAACCCTCTCTTCAGCAGAGCAGCAGACCACCCCACGGTGGTGCAGGAAGATTTTGTTGTTGCTTTTCAAGGTGGGATCTTGCTGTACCCCGGGCTGACCTGGAATTCACTATGCAATGTCAGGGTGTTGCTTTGTGTATCCCTTCATGAGAGGGAGAGGAAGAATAAACATTAAGGCTAAATATAAGGGACTGGTGAGCAAAACGCTTCTAGAATGACCGAATTCAGACCAGGCTTCTAAGAGAGGCCTGTGGGGGGCCAGGAGGAGCAGGGTCCAGGTGACGTGCTCCCTTGTCCTGTTTCCTTACTTAAGGCCACCATGTAGATGGCCTGCTGCCAAAAGCACTAATGGGCAGCCCGATGTACTGGACGCTTAGTCCTCTCTGTTTGCCATGGTTTCTTTTCTTTTTTAATTTTAAATATTTTTTCTTATGAGATAATGGTGTAGTCTCTTGCTGCTGCAAACAAACTCCACATGTGTCACTCTGTGCATCTGGCTTTATGCGGGTATCAGGGAATTGAACCCAGACCGGCAGGCTTTGCAAGCAAGTGCCTTTAACAGCTCGCACCTCTCCTCAGCCCTGCAATGGTTTCATTCTTAGGTACTTGCCCAGATCCTCCAAGTGTTTCCAGTCTTTTGCCTTGAGCCCAGCCCCCCACACCATCTGGCCCTGCTCCCTTATTTTGTATTTGTGAGCTGTGAGCTCACCTCCTGAATTCATGGTGCTATTCTCCTTGGGGTACCATGATTTCAGCTCTCTCTCTCTCTCTCTCTCTCTCTCTCTCTCTCTCTCTCTCTGTCTTTCTTTCTCTGGCTCCTTGCCCTGGAGCTGTGGATGGAGAAGACACACCCCAGCCTTCTTGTTTCAGAAGGACTGCCTTAGGCTCTTTTCTCAAGGAGATGGCTTAACTCTTGGGGCTAAACAGCCGACGTCTCCAGTATGCATGTGAGGAGGAAGGAAGGATTGCACTTTCTGTACTTTGTCCTTCTCTGTGAACTGAATGTGCTTTTTCCAAGCCTGATTTGAACGTGTTCTGGCCTATTCCTTAGACCTCTGTAACACCTGGAGCGCAGAAGCTCAAAGGCCTGAGATACGCAGTAGTAAGTGAGACTACATATGAAGAAGACAGACGTTCTTTAAACTTAATCATCATTGCTTTCCTCTGCCCTACATTTAGGCTTTAGAGAACACTTAAAAAATAATGAATAAAGATCTCTACGCTCTACCTCATGGGTTTTTTCTTTCTTTCTTTCAATAGCCTAGATTCATCTGTTTCCTCTTGTCCGTAGTTTTATGGGTCTCTCTAGGCCCATAAATTACATGGCATTAAGAAGTGCTTCCAAAAGAGAGGGACGAAACCAGACAACTGACATCTCCCCCCAGTTTTACAGCACTTGAGCTCAATTATTGTTGTCTTTAATGGGCCTGACCCCAATCTCCCTACCCCAACATAAATCAGGCACCGAATGCATTTCCACTGAGCCTCTAGGCCTGAGTGGAAACGGGGGGGGGGGGGGCAGCTCCTAGTGGGTCACTGTTGGGGCTTAAATGTGGGATGTCTCCCTCCCACAGGCACGTGTCTAGGTCTCCAGTTGGTGGCGCTGCTTGGGAAGGTTGTGGAACATTATGAGGTGGAGTGGGGTGGGCATTGGGATGTTGTAGTCCAGCTTCACTTCCTGTTCTCTCTCTGCTTTCTGTCTGTGGATCTAATGTATCCAGAACCCGCTAGGACTTCTGGGCCATGATGGACTATACACCCTTCAAGAACTAGAAGCAGAAATAAGTCTTTTCTTTCCTTAAGATGCTTCCTGTCAGGTATTTTGTCACAGCAAGAGTAAAGCACCCATGCAGTCACCTGTCACAGACATGCACTGTCTTTCCAAGAAGCTCTCTCTGTGTCCCCACACCTCAGGCCAGAGGCTTGCGTCTGGCTGCGTGCGCAGGGAGGATGGCCGTGGCCACGCACGTCATAGTATCTTGCATACTGTGGCCCGCCGACATTCAAAGGACGATTTCGTTATGGGGGACTCTAAACGGGCGTAGTGGATAAAACCATTCTCCAAGTGAAGTGTGACACAGACCGTGACAGAACTCAGGATTCCCCTGAGCACCTTCCCTAAAGCAGGAGAAATCTCTTCTTGTTATTAGCGTGATGTGACAATGTGACTGATATGTGCTTCCTCAGGAAAGTAAAACTGTCTAGCTTGAGGTCACGAGCGCACAAGTTGGTTCTATCCATTACAGTGAGTGACAATGGCTGGCCATTCAGCAGTCAGATGATTGAGAATCACCTTAACTTCAACAGTTGCGGCCCACAGGAATCCGTTAGGATATTTCAGGGCAGACCAAGCCAACAGAATATTCCTTTGTGGACTACTTTCTGCTGAGTCCCATCAATATGGTGGTACAGGGACAGCCCAAGACATCATCTGATGTGAGGTCACACGTGTCCAACACTCAGGAGGCTGAGGTGGAAGGATGGCTGTTAGTTCGAGATCAACCTGGAGCTACAGAGTGAATTCCAGGTCAGCCTGGGCTTGAGCAAGACCCTTGAAAACAAACAACTTTAGAACTCTACAAGAGGTCATGCTCACGATCTTGTAGGTAACACTACAACCTCATAAAAAAATCTGCATAGCAATATGTGTTTGTAGCTTGTCTTTGAAAATAGGGTGTTCTGGAAGAGCTAGGCAACATGGCCTCCATCAACCAAAGGTAAGAAGACAGGGCCTCTTATGACTTGACTGTAAAAGGTCCTCACAGGCTCTTGTGTGGAAGGCTGAGGACCATTTAGGAGGCAGAAAGTCACTGGAAGAAATAAATGTGACACTGGGGGGAGGGGGGAGGGTCTTGTGGTTTTAATGCCTGGCTGCACTTCCTGTCTGCTGTCTACTTCCTGTTTTCCTAAGATGTGAGCAGGTGAGGCGTCCCAGCTGCTCACTCCTGCCCGGTGGCTGCTGGTCTCCGTGGTGGACTGCATTCCCCTCAAACTATGAGCCAGAGCAACCCCTTCCTCCCTTGAGTAGCTTCTGTTGGGGTATTGATTCACAGCAGTGAGAAAAATAACTAACAGTCTCTTTCCACAGGACACAGGCTTCTGGTCAGAGGCTGGCTTCTCTGGACACTTGAGGTGGTGACTCCTGTATCTCCTTCTTGATGTCCATTGACTAAGTACGAACTTGAACATGCAGAAGTGGATGTAGTGACATGGGTAGGGATAGACGGGCAGGCACTCCATCTAGGAACAGCAGTTCTGTGCTTTGATCTCCACGTACAGCACTGACCCATGGTGAATAAAGTTTCTCTCGTATGCCCACATGACCCGAGAGACCATTAAAACCTCACCATGCCTCTGCCACACGGAGCAGCCAGCTTCCTTTAAATTTAACATCACCTTCGCTCTGTCATAGAGTTAGGTTCTGTGACACTGCTCTTCCCTTGTTGCTCACAAATGGTGACCATGAAGGGGGGTGGTATCTCTGCGGGTTTCCATAACATTTAATACACATTAAGTAGTTACTACTTATTGGTAGGTCAGTGAGTTACTTTGTTTTCCCCATGTCTCATTTTGTTGAGAGAATGACCCTTTCCTGCCCCTACAGCATCATGCCTCTTGCTGAATATATGAGGAACGCAGTGAGAGATGATTTTATAGAAATTGCTTCTCAATGAATGGCTGCTTCAAATGCACAATGCATTGTATGAAAGAATACAATCCTGGGATATTTAAGTGACAAGCTCCAGCCCAAGTGCTGTAGAAGGCTCTAGAATGCATCTTGAAGCTGAAAGAAATAGTGACTTTGATGTTTGCTTTCAAGAAAAAAAAAATCAGCTTAGAAGAAAGAAATCAGTGTGCTGGGGAAGGGGCTCTGGACCCGCAGTGTCTGGTCTGGGGGGTTGTGAGAGGAAGATGCTTCTTGGATGGAGACTGTCTGAGTGCCACAGGAAAGCATCCAGAGTTAGGCGAGGCAGGGTTTTATACACCTCCCTTTCCAAGCCTTGGCTCTTTTGTGTCTGTGTGTGTATGCATGTGCGTATGAATGTAGGTATGTGCAGGCCACATACACCGTTATTTCTCAGGTATACGCTCCATCTCATTTTTAAATTTTTTTTTAATGTATTTACAAGCAAAGAGAGACAGGGGAAGGGGGAGAGAAGGAGAGAGATCAAGAGAGAGAATGGGTGTGCCAGAGCCTCTAGCCACTGCAAATGAACTCCTGATGTATGTGTCACTTTGTGCACCCAGCTTTACATGGGTAATGGGGAATTGATCCTAGGTCATCAGGCTTTGCAGGCAAGGGCCTTAACCACTAAGCAATCTCTCCAGACCCTCTTTTATAAAAAGTATTTTATTTATTTGTTAGAAAGAGAGATACTATGGGTGTACCAGGACCTCTTGCCACTGAAACAAGCTTCAGACGCATGCACCACTTTATGCGTCTAGCCCTACATGAGTATTGGGGAAAGGAACCCCAGCCAGCAAGCTTTGCAAGAAAGCACCTTTAGCGCTGAGCAAACTCCCCAGCTCCTGTTCACCTCTTGTTTGAGACGGGAGCTCACCAGCTAGGTTAGCCTGGCCAGCTGTCCAGCAAGGTTCAGGGATTTTCTTGCCTCTGCCTTCCCTTCCCAATGCTGGCATTATAAGCGCACACTGCCAAGCCTAGCATTTTTACATGGGCTCTGGGAACCAAACTCAGGTCCTCATACTGGCAAGACAATCCCTTTACCCCCGGGGCCATCTCCCCTCTCCAGCCCTCTGAGACTTGATTATTTTGAGTCTAACTCGGATGTTGACTGTGAACTTTTGCATGGGATTCAAAGACTCTTTCTGCATTTCAGAATGTAAGCTCAACAACCTGGACCCAAGCAGGGATCTGATGTCACATATGGACCTCCTGTTACCCTTGCTGTGGTGATGGTCAAGTTGAAGGAAGCCCTTTCGAGGCACTGACGTGATGATGGCTTACCACACCAGACTCCCTGACTGCAATTCTTACGCATTCTCAACTCTGTCTTTCTGTCTAGAGGGACTTGAAGACAAATGTGTCTCTCTTTTCACATGCCCTTGCAAAGAAATTGTCCCCATAGCTCCTCTGTCCAGGGCAGAGATTGACATGTGTGTAAGGGGACGGCCCTCAGACTTAAGGGATGCCCTGGACACCGTGGCTGGGAGAACCCACTGCCTCTCTCTTTCCTCCTCTTTTTCTTCAGCACTATCTTCTGTATTTTCTTATAAGAATCACATTTTATATACCCATGGCCGTCATCAGGAAGCGAGGGCCCATGATGACAGTTAATTTCTGTTGTCAACTGGATCCCACAAGGCATCAAGTAAGAGGCATAGCTTTTTGGTAGACTGTGAAGGCATGTCTAGGAAGGATGAAAGGAGGAAGGAAGCCCTTCCGCTGGAGAAGGCAGCGCTTCCAAAGGCAGCCTGCATAGAGAGGATGCAGGAGGAAGGCGGCCCTTGCGCCTCGCTGGGGAGTTCATCTTCCATGTCGCTGCCATCCTTCTCCGACTCTGGCATCTGGCCTTTTCAGCCTTCCAGTGTGGACTGGAGACCAGACGCTCTTCCAGAACCTCCTAGGCCTTCGGGACCAGATTGGGACTGCTGGAGCCTCTAGCCTCATAGACTGAGCAGCTGCCAGGCTCTCAGACTCTTCAGTGTACAGACATCCGTTGCTGAACTGCCCAGCCCGTATCATGTAGGACAAGTTAGTAAATCCCCCTTATAATATATATTCATTCTATCAGTTCCGTTCCTCCAGAGACCCTGTCTGATAGGCACGTTATGCCTGTTTTTTTCTTCTCAACTTAGCCTATGTTTTTGCTGCTTGTCCAACACTTTGGAAAGTAGGCTCTGTCTGCGTGGCATAGACAAGCTGAGCTTGGCACCTCCTGCATGTCACATGACTGTGCAAATGCCGCTGTGCCCTGTTTGTTCACTTAGCAAATGACATAAGGATATTGCAACAGGTTTTTCCTTAACTACCTCTAATTATTGTGTGTGTGTGTGTGTGTGTGTGTGTGTGTGTGTGTGTGTGTATGGTTGTGTGTATGTGGGTACATGGGCACATATGTGTAAACGTCCATGTGGAGACCAGAGGACCATCTCAGGTGTTATTCCCCAGGTGCTGTCCACCTTTTTTGAGACAGGGTCTTTCATTACACTGTTGTTTACCAAATAAGCTAGACTGGCTGGCCAGGGATCTACCTGTCTCACATCCGGTGTATTTTACATGGATACCAGGAATGGAACGCCAGGCTCTCTTGTTTGTATGGCAAGGATTTCATCAGGTGAGCAATTTCCCCAGACCAGTCTATTCTAGTTATTCTATGTAATTGTAATTACATGTATTTCTATTGTATGTCTATTGTAATTATTCTATGCAGTTGTCTACTATCTGTTTGGAAGAAAGCTCAGTTTAGAAAGTAAGCCATTGGGAGAGCAGGGGAAGTTAGAGGTGGGCTTTCATTTTCCTGGAAGAATTTTTGCTGGTCATTGCTGGATCAGCCATACGCGGAGGACTTGGTTACCAGCAACAGTTTGCCTTCCTCCATGTGGTCACGGATGGTATACATGGATGACAGAACCTTCTCTAAAGACACATCTGACATCATTCCAATGGACTAGACCTTCTTGCGCATTCCATATCCCAACCTACCTTGCTGCCAGTCCTTTGTGTGACCAGGAGGTAGCCCTGTGACCCTCAGGAAATCCCTTAGGACATTGCCTCCTGTTCCTCTGTTCAGTCATCTCTTTGCACTAAATGTTCTCTCCAAGGATCATTTTTGACCTGCATTTGGGCATGGTCTTCTGTTAGTACATGGTGCCTTAGCATTTAAAAGAGATTGACTCATCTCAGTATGATATGGGTCTATACACCGTGCAATGGAAGTTTACTGGGAAAAAATAAAAAAAAAAAAACAGTGATGAATCATTGCTTTCTAGGATTTCTTCCAGCTCTGAGAATCCATTGTGCTTCATGGATTTGCTTTTTTTAGGAACAGAAAGTAGAAATGAATTGACTGACCATCTACTCCCTGCTTCATTGAGTGTCCCTCAGTCCGGGGTAGGATAAAGACTATCTTCTTGTCGTATCTTTAGGATGCTTGTTTCATAATATCATGGATGCTGCTTAGGAAAGCCATCATCTGCTTTCTTGGTAGACTCTGGTTCAATAGCACCATTATATATTAATGTGGTTTTGCGGGAAGCCTCTCCAGCCATGTGTCTACAGTGCTGGCCTTGCTTTCCTGTGCTATTTATTATTGATTAAATACCTCTTTGTGAACAAATGTTGTCTGGGATCTTCAATATGATTGAAAGGACAAAATCTGTATAGTGATATCATCCTGGAACTTTGTGTTTTATTGAAATGTATTTTAAAATGATACATGGTATGTCCATGACAAGTACTTTATCAGTCACGATCCTATTTCAAGATAACATTGAACCACAAGCCCAGCACAATGCATAGCATTCTATCCTTTAGCAATGTACTGAATTGAATTAGAAACATTCATGATTTTTCTAAGTCATCGGGAAGCTGCAGCCAGGCAAAAACATGCTAAATGACCAAGTGGAACTGAAGCCATGCCATTTCCTGGGGTCACCCATCCTGTCATAACCTGTGAGGATTAGACATAGCTTCCGCGGACATGTCCCCAAGACATGTGGAGGGGAGAACTGTTTGCTGGGAAAAGAGGAGGGACACAGTGGTGAGTCTCACGTGTGAATGTCATAAAGCTGAGTCTCATCTCTCATCGCAAACATGCAAACAGTGGCCTTTGCATAAACCACTGGCCAGGTCTTCCCATGCTCAGAGAACTTGGTGGAGAAATCTAGGAACTGGGCAGTTGCCTGGATTGGATTGAGGTCCTTGAGTCCTCTCCCACCTGGCAAGGATAGGGGATGGGGAAGGAGATGTGGGTAAGCTGAGCCTGATTTCTACTCTTTGCAAGCACCATGGGTCTCCTGTACTTAACATGGTCTGGCTGGCTCCCTGGAAATCAGCATTGTACCCTCAGCCATTCTTCCATCGGTTCAGATGAGAAAGTCTAATGAGTGCCTTTCTCAAAGCCTGCGGTTCTGAAGCTCCTGGCCTCTTGTGGCCTGGTGCTGTTGAAGTTTCATGAAGGAGACTGGTTAACAAAATTGGACACATGACCAGACCTCAGAGTGGTACAAACTTGCTTAACTTGGTTTACATGCTGCATTGGAGCTGGGGAGAAGGGAAAGGAAAGTAGGAATGACCTTATGGGGCATTTACACAGGGGTGGGGCAGGCCCTGCTGTGCCAAGTTTATTCCTGTCTACTAATGGCTTTCCTGGTGACAGGGCATGTCCAGCTTCTTGACAACTTCTCATGGAGACAAAGCACTTGTCCTCCTGGCTGGTTCCTACAAGTTCTCCCTGAAGGTATATTATTAATTGTTATTATTAAAACTTTGTGATGGCTGCCATGAGTGCTAAAAATAAAGTGGAAACAGACTTTCCAGCTGCCTTGAAACCCAGAGTTTTTGGCTTTTGGTGCATCTATCCAATTGGCCTCCAGTCGCTGTGCTCTGAGAAGCTGGGTCCACACAGATGCCGTGCCTGGAATCAGCAGATGGGCTGGAGGTGGAGAGAAAGAGACTTCACAGGAGAGCCCAGACCCACGCTTTGTGACCTTGGCCAGCTAACTGTGCCTTTGAGGAAATGGCGTCTTGCTCAGGGTCTCTGTTTCTTTACCTGGAAACTGGAAAGAGCATCAAAGGTGCACTCACATGCTAACAGCGGCCTTGTGATTTCCAGTTTAAAACATGTCTGTGCCCTCGACCTTAGTCCTACATTGAGCTTTGCACTCATGTGACAGAAATTATACATAAGTACATGAATCCTGAATTTAATAGTTATTTACTCATTCCACTCAACAGATCATGACAGGCTTCCTTCCTCCTCCTCCTCCTCTTCCTCCTTTTTTTTCTTTTTCTTCGAGGTACGGTCTCACTGTAGCTCAGGCTGACCTAGAATTCACTATGGAGTCTCAGGGTGGCCTTGAACTCACAGCGATCCTCCACCTCTGCCTCCTGAGTGTTGGGATTAAAGGCGTGCGTCACCACGCCCCCGGCATTCCTCCTCCTTTTCTTATTCTGGAGTCTAAGCCAGGCTCCGCATGAGCTGAGCAAGCACTTTCCCGTGGAGCTACAGCCTCAGCCCTTTTCACATTTTGAGACAGAGTTGCACTAAGTTACTCAGACAGGCCTGAATCGCACTTTTGGAGCTCTGGTGGGCCTTGAGCTTGCCATCCTTCTGCCTCAGCCTGCCACTAGGATTGCAGGAGCTCAGGCTGCACCTCCAGACCTGGCTGAGGCCTTTGCCAGGCAGCACTGAGAGGAGCACTGCTAAGAGAGCAAGCGCGGGAGAGCCTGTGGTATCGAATTAGAAGAACGTAGATTGAGATACATGTGTATGCTCGTGATTTTGAAAAATGTCCGTAGGGCTATGGAGATGGCTCAGTGTGCACAGTGCTTGCTATGGAATGATGGGGTCCCGAGTCTGTCCTCAGAACACATGAAATACCGGGAATGGCTGCCTACCGCAATAGCCCCAGTGCTGGGAGGTGGAGACAGAGACCCCCTGGGGTACACTAACCAGCTAGTCTGGTCCAAGCAGAGAGCTCTCGGTCCATCACAAGACCTTGTCTCAAAGACCAAGGTGGAGAGCTATTGAGGAAGACACCATCTGGCCTCCACAGACGTGTGCCCTTCACAGACATGTGCACGCATACGCATGCACATCTGCACTCACACACACATGTTCACAAACATACAAATATGCAGGCACTCCCCCACACAAGTATATCTGCTGTTACACTAGTTGCAAAAAATCTCTAAAGCCAACATTACTTGATTTTCCACTAACAATAGTCCGAACATTGTATCAATTACATTCTGAGTTCTAGGAACTCTCCTAACTTGAGATATAGAAAGAAAGACAAAAGTACCCCCAAGCAATAGTGGGAAATAGATTCATGAGTATGGTGGCTTGGATGTGGACTGTCTCCCGTCCATAAGCCTCATACTTAATTCACAGCTGGTGGAAGCTTGCTGCAGGGGCTGTGTTGCTGGGGGTGGGCCTTGAAGTTTATTAGTCCAGCCCCAGTGGGTGGTTATAGCCCACTCCTTTGCCATCACGGAGGCGTGACGCTCAGCTGTCTGCTCCTACTATCTCCCTCACCATGACGAAACTTCCCTTCGAAACTGTAAGCCAGACACGAGCCCTTTCCTTCAGGATGCTGCTTTGGGATGGGTGTTTTGTCGCTGTGACAAGAAGGCGATTGCTCCAATGAGCTTAATGAAGTCTTACTCCCTTAGTTGATCGCGCATGCTGCAAACAAAAATCCATGTGGCTCATAGTTGCAGAGGTTTAGTCCATGACACTTGTCCCCATACACTTGGGCAGAACACCACGGTGTCAGTAGAGTGTGACAGAGCCTGTCCTTAGCTTCTTGGCAGGTAGGAACAGAGACCAGGGCAGATATAGGCCAGGAACATGCCTCCTCCAGTGATTTTGTTCCTGCAACCAGGCCCCATCTCCTGCCTCTCACCACCTCTCAGTAACGCTGTCATGTCGTAAAGGCATCAAGGGATCATCCATCAATTGGGTCAGAATTGGGTCTGGATCTAGTTGTCTCTGGAGATGCCACACAGACATACCCAGAGGTGGGCTTTGGTAATGTGCTTCAGTCATTCCAGTTGACAGTGACTAACTGTAACATTTGTAGAGATTAAATTGCACCTGATTGGAGTCAATATCGCTATAGGGAAGCATGCACCTTTGTAAAAGCTTCCAAGACTCAACAGAAACTGACCCAGCAACTTGCAGCAGGTCCAGAGGACGGTTGCCAGGGTTCCATGTGTCCGTTTCC
The DNA here is from genome assembly GCF_020740685.1 of Jaculus jaculus. Taxonomy (NCBI): domain Eukaryota; kingdom Metazoa; phylum Chordata; class Mammalia; order Rodentia; family Dipodidae; genus Jaculus; species Jaculus jaculus. The sequence continues at coordinate 10,548,924 of NC_059106.1, read as the reverse complement.
AGGACACCGTCCCTTCATTGATGGCCACAGTGTGGCTCGATGCATTCTCTGTCCTTCTGTGGAGTCATGGGAAGAAGGATTTTCATTCGTCGCTTTTTATAAAAGGAGTAAACTTGTAAGACAGAAACCTTTGCTTTCCACAGTGAACTCCCCTGGGCTTGGGAAACCTTCCCAGATGACACAGACCCAGGACAGCTGAGACTAAGGGTGCCCTGTCAACAGCCTGCATGCCGCACAGAGCCCAGCATAGCCATGAATGTGGCCCAACAGGATTGTAAACTTATAACCATTCAAGATAGGTTTTTTTTTGCTTGTGTGTGTGCAGGGGTGGGGCATGTATCTGCGGTGCCCTTGTACTCCAGCTGTGGGATGCACTCTCTTGTGGCGGGTGCTTGTCTGCAATGGCTGGAGTGGCGCTGCGGGTGTCCCGCGTCACTGCTCTTCAGTCGGTGCTTATTCAGAGCTGGAGGCTCTTGCAGACATCAGAGATTGTCTTTTTTTTTTTTTTTTGACGGGGAGTTTCAAGGTAGGTCTCACTCTAGCCCCAGCTGACTTGGAATTCACTACAGTCTCAGGCTGGCCTCGAACTCACGGCGATCCTCCTACTTCTGCCTTCCAAGCACTGCTGGGATGAAAGGCGTGTGCCACCACACCTGGCTGAGATTGTCTTTTTTGTTTTTGTTTGTCTTTTTTTCGTTCCTTCCTTCCTTCCTTTCTTTCACAGAGAAAGAGGGGGAGAGAGAGAGAATGGGCGCACCAGGGCCTCCAGTCACTGCAAACAAATGCCAGACTCTTGAGCCCCTTGTGCATCTTGCTAACGTGGGTCCTGGGGGATCGAACTTGGGTCCTTTGGCTTTGCAGGCAAATGCCTTAACTGCTAAGTCATCCTTCCAGCCCTTTTTTGTCTTTCGATGTAGGGTCTCACTTTGGTCCAGACTGACCTGGATTTCACGATGTAGCCCCAGGCTGAGCTCTAACTCACAATGATCCTCCTACCTTAGCCTTCCTCCTGAGTATTGGGATTAAAGGCATGCACCACCAGGCCCAGCATAATATTTTTTTACTTGAGAACTTTATTGTATGAACATGTAAATTGGTCATATTCTCACTGGGTTATATTTTATAACTCTCTCCCCACCATCTTCCACTGAGGGCCCTCCTCAATGGTATTATAGGTGTTCACTGTGGGGTCATGACTGCGCACTGGTCAGTCTCTGTAGGGGGGACAATGCTTCAGAGTAGACCTTTGCACCCTGAGGCTCTTGCAGGCTTCGTGCCTGCTCTTCCATGTGTTCTCTGAGCCTTGGAGGGCACGTCCTAAGTCTCCTTTGGTGTTGAGCTCTAGGAATCCTCTGATTTTCTGCCTTGATGAGGTTTGAGTGTCCTCAGCATCTATCACTTTCTCCCTGGAGGAGATTCTCTGGCCAGCAGTGAGAGAAGCACTTGGATTTAATCCACTTCCTCTGTAATGCTTCTTGGGCCCTGGCAGATGTTATAGAGATGTGATATTTTTCCCCTGTAGCTCCTCTGAGGGACTGGAGTTACAGGTGCATGTGGCCATACCAGCTGTTCAATATGGGTTCTGGAGATTTGAACCTGGGTGGTCTCAGGCCTCTTAAAGCTCTCATGCTTGTGTAGGACACGTGAACACTTGACCTCTGAACTCTCTCTCCTTTTTTGTCACTTAATTGTGTGGTTTCCTGAGTGTGAACTTTGTAGGTAACAATGTTATGTCACCATGATACTTAATGTATGTATGCTCCTGTAATCCATGGATCATGAGTTGGAAACCTTTGAAATTTAATGTGTGACCAACCCAAGACAATTCTTTTTTCATTTTTGATACAAGGTCTTGCTGAAGTTGCCCAGACTGGTCTTGAACTTGTGCACCTTTTGCCTCAGCCTCCCAAGTAGCTGGGGTTTGTATGCTGCCAGACTCTGCTGGAAATTCATTATATTCTTATATGAAAGATCAGGCTGTCGGGATGTGCCGGTAAGGGTAGCATTTCCTTTCTTATGCCCTTGTAACCAGGAGGGTATTTCCCTGATAAGATTTAATCTGCTTTCCCAATCCTATATCTTTGAGGGATGAAAGTTGAGCTACGGTTGCACCCTAAGGCTCTTGGCCCAAGACCCTTTGGTGAGCAAACAACATGTTTATTCACAAAAGGGCAAGCAGTCTTGCTGTGGAAACTGCTCCTGGAAGCCATGTAATCTTCCTAGGAAATTACAAAACTACATCAAACCATATAAAAGTCGTTCCTAATATCCCAGTTGAGTACAGGATGGATTAGACAGGGAGGAGGAGGGGACAGGAAGGGCTTTATTGCAGGCGCTCCAGCGGAAGCTTACAAACCAAGCCAGTGGGGGGCAGGAGACAAAGACAAAGCCGAGAAGCCTAGTGGTGGGGAGTCAGGGGAGCTAAGCACCACCTGACATGGGGGACCACAGACAGCGACTGGTTTTGGGATCAGGCAAGGTCTCCTCCAGATGAGCTATCCAGTTTAACACCATGAAACTAGAATTCAAGGCTGGGTCAGCAGACAGAAATCTGGAAGAATGTGCAAATTTGGGAAATTGAAGATGCCCAAGTTAGTCCTATGAGGATGCAGTCTTGACAAGTTTTGGAAATATTCAATTTGCAACAACAAAATCTATGTTGTGTTTTTCTTGCCTGGTGTTATGTGAAATTTTTTTCCCAGGGGAGACATGTCTGTTCACCCCAGATAGGGCCCAGAAGACAGACTATAAAGCACATTGCTTCAAAACCAGTTTTGGTGAGCATGAGTTTATTGGGGTCACTCGCAGAGCAGGGGCCATTGCTTACAGGAGCATGGGGGACTCAAAGGCAGCTGCGTCTCCACACAGCCCAGCCCAGCCCAGGGGACAACTCGTGGAAACTGATCTCTGGAGCTCACTGCAGGATTTGCAGGCAGCCGGGCTGCTCAGTCTAGGCCCTGTTTGTTTACACTTTATATCTCTTTAGGGAGGGGTTTCCAATCTGCTAAGCTGCAGCTTTCCCAGACTTCTTTTTTTAATGTGTGTGTGTGAAAGAGAGAACAAGAGAGAGAGAATTGGCACACCAGGGCCTCCAGCCATCTTGTGCGTATGTGCGACCTTGCATGCTTGCCTCACCTTGTGGGTCTGGCTAATGTGGAAAATGGAGAGCCGAACAAGCTTTGCAGGCAAGTGCTGTAACCCCTAAGCAATCTCTCCAGCCCCTCTTCCATGCTTCTCCATTACCTGCATCTTCGGCTCTCCCTCCCAGGGAGAGACTTCTGCAGTTGGGAGGAATTTGCTGCACAGTGCCTGGTAAGACTGGCCTGATGCAGTTTTTCTCTCAGGTTCTTTGCTGATCACTCAAAGCTACCTCCTGATTGTGAGATCCAGGCCTTTTTGAAGTCCCCAGTAAAGGTCTGTGTGGCTTGCCCAGAGCCCAACCTAACTGCTTTCTCCCCTGCTACCTCGCCTTAGAGTGTGAAGGCTTCCACTCCTGTCCCTGCCTCTTCTGGGTGAGAGCTGTAACTGAGCACGTCAAAGACAGCCTCTTCCCTTTTGTTGATCCTTCCTGGAGTGGGGACCCTGTGTCTGCAGCCAAAGCAGTCATCTGGAGCAGGCAAGCAGAAAGGGGCAAGAGAAGCTCAGAGGCAGCACTGTGACAGACGCACGCCTCCAAGCCTGCAGCCTTCTGCCCCTTACGTGAGCAAACGAAATCTTTGTTTGTGCAGTCTGCTCTAAGTCAGGTCATCTGTGGTTCAGAGCCAAGCATATCCCTGGTTCATACACTGCTTCTTGGGGGAAGTCCCTCAAGTGCGCATTCCAGTTTCCTATCTCTGGTAATAAAGCACGTGGCTTTATTTACTTATTTATTTATTTAAAAGATGGCTTAGTGGTTAAAGCACTTGCCTGAAATAAACCTCAAAGCATGTGGCTCAATTCCACAACAACCATTTGTTTTGGTCACAGATTTGTAATCTGGACTGAGCCCCGGGGGATCCAATGGCAGCAGCTGGAGAACCTGCACAGAGGCTGTGGATATGCTTTCAGGATACCCACTTGTTGCGGAGTTGAGAGCCATGGGGACCACGCTGGGCTCTGAGTGGACTTAGGACAAGTCCCCAAGCCAGTGGCTCTTAAGTTCTTGTCTACAACTAGCAAAGAATTAAAAAGCGTGCACACAAAGAAGGGTGGATTGTGAAATCAGGGGGACCCCCAGAGAGAACACTGAGGAAAAACCCACATGGCCTCTTGAATCAGGTCTTTTTATCAATCAAGCATCATTGCAAAGTACAGATGTATAGGAAGGGCCTTGATGGGCTGGTGGGCCCAGGAAGAGAGAGTAGACTCAAACAGGGCCCACCCAGTGGGGAACAAGCCCAGGCATGGTGGCACATACCTGTAATCCCAGCATTGGGAGGTAAGGGCAGGAGGATCAAAAGTTCAAGGTCATCTTCAGCTACATACTGTTCAAGGCAAGCCTGGGCTACATGAGACCCTATCTCCAAACAGAAAAAGAGGGGCTGGAGCAATTGCTCAGTGGTTAAGGTGCTTGCCTTCAAAGCCTAACACACAGGTTCAATTCGCCAGAAGCCACATGGAGCCAGATGCCCAAACTGGCGCGTGCATCTGGAGTTCATTTGCAGAAGTGACTTGGAGGCCCTGGCATGTCCACTCTCTCTCTTGGTCTCTCTTTCTCTGTCTGTCTGTCTTTCTGTTTGTCTCTCTGCTTGCAAATAAATAAATAATAAAAGAAAGAGGGCTGGAGAAATGGCTTAGCAGCTAAGCGCTTGCCTGTGAAGCCTAAGGACCATGGGTCGATGCTAGGTTCCCTAGGACTCACGTTAGCCAGATGCACAAGGGGGCGCACATGTCTGGAGTTCGTTTGCAGCTGCTGGAGGCCCTGGCATGCCCATTGTCTCTCTCTCTCTCTCTCTCTCTCTCTCTGCCTTTTTCTCTCTGTTTGTTGCTCTCAAATAAATAAATAATAATAAACAAAATTTTTTTAAAAAATAAATAAAAGAATACAGATCAAATGGAGGCCATTTAATTCAGTGCAGTGATTCTGACAAGTTTTCCAATAGCAGGGCCACATGGACCCACAGGTTACATACCTACAGCCATGTGGTATTAACCAGGTCTTCCAAGACTCATCCTGGTATGGCATGTGCAGTCCTGGTCCATCATCTTCAGGTAAGCATTTCCCCCAGGACACCCTGCAGGTGGTCCGAGCAGGTGAAAGTGTTCTGTGTAAGTGTGGCTATGTGCCCATATGTGTGTGTGTGTGTATACATGTACCTGTATTTGTACATACATATGTTTATGTATGTATATATGTTTATATGCATGTATTATAACGTATTTGTGGTATTAAAATATAGACCCAGGGGCTGGAAAGATGGCTTAGTGGTTAAGGTGAAAGGACCCAGGTTAGAATCCCCAGTACCAATGTAAAGCCAGATGTATAAGGTAGCACATACAACTGGAGTTCATTTGCAGTGACTAGAGGCTCTGGCATACCCATTCTCTCTCTCTCTCTCTTTTCTCTATCTGACTGTTTCTCTCGCTGTCTTTCTCAAATAAATATATAAAATATTTAAAGATATATATATATTTATATATATATATTTAAATATATGTATATATATAGCTAGGCATGGTGTCACACACCTTTATTCCTAGACTAGGTAGAGGGATCACTGAGTATGAGGCCAGCCTGAGACACATAGTGAATTCTAGGTCAGCCTGGGCTAGAAGGAGACTCTACCTCAAAAGAACAAAAACAACAACAACAAAAAACTTACTTGGTTCCAAGGACTCCACCTAAGTTGGGTAACCCTTGCCTAGAGTTAGTACTGGACACACTGTCATGAATAGAATCTGGATGAAGGATGGGGTGTCACTCCCAGAGCAGACAAAGAAAAGACTGTAACTTCCATTTCGGTCACACCCTCTCTCTCCTCCTACCTGTTTACTCCGATAAAGTCAGTTGCCACAGGGAGTCAAGAAACTAAGGGACGAGCCTGCTTACCTGCCTGGGAGAAGCTGAGTCCTTCCTGCAATCGTATGAGTGAGCAGCGCCGCCCTCCTCCCCACTGCCCAATCTGGGCCTTCCAGTGACCTTGACTCTGGCCAGCACCCTGGTTGTCATCTGAGGGCCACAGAGCCAAGGACCCAGACGAGCCCAGCCTGGATTCCACAAGCCCAGACACTGAGGCACTGCACAGAGCTGGGGAAGGCCCCACGGTTAGCAGTGATTCATTCTGCAAAGTTCTCTACGTCAACTGAAGGCCCCAGAAAAAACAAAAAACAACACCAACAAAAAAGTTGTAGCTGTGTGAAACATTCTACAAGGCTTATTGACTGACCAGAATTCTTGTACTTGCGGAGAGCTGGAATGTTAGAGGTCAGGAGCTCAGTTATCCTGGGCTATCTTCAGTCCCCTTTTTAGCCAGTTATTGCCTGCCTCTGGGTGTGATCTAACATCCTTGTGACTATTCCATCAATCCTTTGGAATGTGCAAACAGACCACCAGCTTCCACCATCCCAAAGACCAAGGATGTCAGCAGGTAGTACCTGAGGCCTGTGGCAGAAATGTCCCCACTCTGCTGTGACTGTAACCAATGTAATTTGAAAAGGGCCTTCATTTATGGCTCTATTTAAAAAGTTCATGAAACTGTTCCCACACAGGGGCATGGTATAGGCGGGGAGAGCCTTGGTGGTTAAAGGAACATGGTGTTTGGGGTCACCTGGTTCTGTGTTTCTAGGCTTTGCTCACTTATGTTGAACTTTTGAAGAAACTATCTCTTAATCCTTTGAGGTCAAACATGGTTTGTTTGCTTGGGTTTTTTTTTTTTTCCTGCATTCCAGTGGGGCCTGGGCTCATAGCTAAGTCGTTCAGGGATTGTCTGGTACACCCATGACCTCGAGTTCCACACTTAGCACCATATTAAAAAAAAAAAATTAAACATGCTTCCCCCAGCATCTTCTTGCTCCATGAGCAGCAAGCGAGCTGGGCTCCAATGTCATGTGTCACATGGTCATTCAGCCTGGAGCGAGGTGAGGGACTGGGGCCCTGGGGAAGGCTTTGTAGCCAAACTGCTGAGTGGTTTTCATATCCATTATCATTGTCTGTAGAAGCTTCCAGGATGAGCTCTTCTCCTCAGTTGTTCCTCCTTCACACAAATCCTGGAAGACCACCGAAACTTCTCTCCCTGGCAGGAACTCTCTGCAGAAGCTAGGGACAAAAACGTGCAGGCCACAGTGAGCACCTTGGGAAAGGGTCCTGAGGCATCCTGTACCAGAACGAGAAACACTATATCTTTTTATATGCCATTTTAAAATCTTTTTCTTTCCTATCCTTTTTATTTCCTTTTCCCTCTTTTCTTCCTTCCTTCCTTCTTTTTCTTGCCTCCCTCCCTCCTTCTTTCCTTCCCTCCTCTTTCCTTCCTTCCTTCTTTGACAGGATCTCACTATGTGGCTAACATGACTTTGACTACAGGGTGCATCGGGGATGGAACCCCGGGTGTTTTGCATGCTAGGCAAGGGCTCTGCCACCAGAGTTCCAGCCCTAGCCCTAAAAGGAGCACCTACATTTGCATAAACTTCATTTGCATAAACCTGGGTCTACTGGCCATATTAGATACTTTGGCTATGCAAACCTTGAAGGCCTAAAATCATACCTTTCATTCACTTAAAACAGTACTTTGTTTAGAAAGAGAAACTATCTAGAGTAAGTGTTCTGCTGCTTGTGAAACATGGATGATCTTTTCAATTTTCTTCTCATCATGGAGACACACATTCCATTTGTTTCCATTGAGTTGGTCCTAAAAAGAAGCTTGTGTAGACCAAGAAGCCACAGGGTCCGTGTCATGGCTAAATTCCCGTTATTAGCTAACTTCCTTGGATGGCTCCCCTCCTCGGCCTTTGCTCCGAGGAGCTGCCCAATATATCTCTCCTGTCAGGCACAGAGTCTCTTATTCTTAGGAGAGAAAAATATCTCTTCCTGTTGGAGTTGCCTTCAAATTGGTGGGACAAGATCCAGGACCAAGAGCAGCCGATGGGAAGAAAGGGGTTAGGCTGGCTCACAGTCTTGAGGGGAAGCGTCACGGTGGCAGAGAAAGCAGGGCGTGAGCCAGGCGTGGACTTCACTTCCTGCCTCAGCAGGTGGAAAATGGCAGCAAGAAAGTGAGCTCAGCTCTGACAGAGGGAAGCTGGGCTGTAAGACCCCACTGCCCATCCCCATAACACGCCTCCCCCAAAGGGTTTCCCAGCCGTACTGCCACTATCCAGGGACCAAGCATTCAAAACCCATGATTTTATGGGAGGGGGCACATCTGATTCGACCACCGCACTGTCCCTTTACAGAGAGGCTAGTAACTGTAGTGGAGTTAGGAGCTCTGTGTGATATCACTGCTCACACAGTGACAGACAGACAGTCAGGACACCTGTGATTCAGCCAGACCTTTGTTTTGGGTTAGGCAAGGTTTCATGCTGGCCTGGAGCTCACCAGATAGCCCAGACTGACCTGGAACTCGTAGCAACCTTCCACCCCAGCCTCCCAAAAGCTGAGGTGGCAGGAGAGCCAGTCACTTGCAGAGAGAACTCTTCTTGGGTGGCATAGGCCCATGGGAGATTGACATGGATCAGTGCTAAAGAAAAAGGAAAGAACACACTCCACCACACTAAGATTCTCTGAGGAAAATGAAAATGTAAAGACCTTTAGAACAATAAGGACAATAACAGATTTCTGTTGAGGGAAGCCAAGAAACCTTTATAGATCAGCTTTAGACGTTCAGGTTTTGAAGTTTGCAATGCCGTTTCCCAACACACAATGAGCCTTACATTAAATGAAAAAGTATGCCATAGGCTAGGAGCCACAGCAAAGCGGAGAAGGACTCTTTTTGGCCATGGGGATTTAGAAGACGCATCCTGCCTTTAATCCACACCGACCCGGCCAGATGTGGGTGCACGGCAAAGCGCACGCAAGCAGCGGTGTTATTTCTAGAACCCGGTGAGCCCTCAGAGGATGGGTGGCATCGCAGTGCTGTGTTTTCTGCTGCCCTTGACGGTGAACAGACCGCGTCACTCCTGCAGACTCCTCTGTCCTGGGAGCCGCGAGGGACCTTGTGGGATTACTCATTCCTCTCTGTAGATGGAAGCTGTGGAAAATGGGGCATGCAGTGGCTAAGGACACCCCTGAGTCCCATAGCGAGGCCAGATCTTGGGCCATCCCAGTGTCCAGGCTGAGGAGAAAGGAATTCCCATTTCCTAGCAAATGTGCTTACAGGTAAGACGCACTGAAAGACTTTATCCTCCTTAAAGGTAAATTCAAGAGTCCACGTAGGAGAAGCTCAGCAGTTGACTTTTGGTGGTGGGACCTGCCTTACCTGAATGAGAAGTGTTCCCTCTGGAAGCGGAGTGACGGCATGGCCACAGGCGAGTCACTGAGGTGCAGCCAAGATGAATAATAGTGCCCCATTCTCTGTGAGTCCCAGCCAGCCCCAGGCTAGAAGCCAGCATTCAGCCGCTCCTTAGGGTGCCTCCATGGTTTTGTCAGCCTTATCTATTACTGTACTTATCAGTAAACACACTTTTCTCAGGGCAGGTGCAGAAGCAATAGAGCATGTTGTTTTGATACCCTGGCTTGTTTCTTTTGCAAAGAGCCAAGGGACTGAGTTAGCTAAGGGTTAGGTTTGGAAGAAGGACAGAAAAGTTAAAGAAATTCTGTAGAATAATTCAATAGAAGAACCTGTGCACAAAAGTAGAGGTAAAATCTATTTTCTCTCAAGCTAAAATGGAATTACCTGTAACGTTCAATAGCTCTGCTAACACAAATGCTGACTAAGGACTTTTTGACTAAGGATTTTTAAGAGAAGGTTAGGCTGGGATGGTGGTGGTGATGGTGATGGTGGAGGTGGTGTGTGTGAGAAACGGGGCGGGGAAATTGAGGTTGAAATCAAATATGATCATCTGGCATTTAGGAATATGAGAAAGGATTCATTGGAGGGGGGAATCAGGAGGGGGGAAAGGGGAAGGTGGTGGGAGGGGACTATGATCGTGAATATATTGTCTATATGTATGGAAATTGTCAATAAAACATTACAAAAAAAGAGTTTGAGGAAGATTGTAAATCTCCCAGTGTACTCAGAGACTTCAGACATTTCCTCCCAGCTGTCAATTAAACTTGATTTTTCTTGCTTACCTCTGCAGCCGGATTGTAAGCATGGATTAAGTGATAATAAAAAAAAGAAGTCACCTTCACAAAGCAACCATTTTAGGCTTACACAAAAACTTGAAATCTTTAGGGAGTGGATATATGTTTAGGTTTAGGAGATTTCATCTTCAGAGAAAAAGAATCTTTTTTTTTTTTTTTTGTATTATCTCATTCCCGGGAAATATTTCACCAGATCTGGTTCAAAGACAACCTTGATCCACTCTAATCTTGAGCAGAGACATAGGAAAAGTCAAGATTTAGGGAAGGGCTGCTTAGATCAGGCTAGCTTTTGGGTGAGAAAAATGAGGACAGATGAAAATGAAAGAGAGGAAGCAGGGCTGGAGAGATGGCTTAGCGGTTAAGCGCTTGCCTGTGAAGCCTAAGGACCCCGCTTGCCTGTGAAGCCTAAGGACCCCGGTTCAAGGCTCGATTCCCCAGGACCCACGTTAGCCAGATGCACAAGGGGGCGCACTCGTCTGGAGTTCGTTTGCAGTGGCTGGAGGCCTTGGCGCACCCACTCTCCTCTCTCTCTCTCTCTCTGCCTCTTTCTCTCTCTGTCGCTCTCAAATAAATAAATAAATAAAAATAAAGAAAGAGAGGAAGTAGAGAGGGACAAACAGCTTTTTCCTTCCAGGCCAACAACCAGAAGTCCTAAGGGCTAGCCATGGTTGTTTAACTCTCCCTAGAATGGATCATCTACCTGTCTCTTCCACTAGAGGTAAAATTCATCTTTGTGATTCTAACGTCTAGCACTGCGCACAAAGAACCTGAGTGAATGGATGGACAGATGGATGGGCAGGGGGATGGATAGATGGATGGGTTAAAAAAAGTAAAAGAGAGTTGGGGAGGTGGTCCAGTGGTTAAGGTGCTTGCTGCAAAAGTGTGAGAGCAGATTCCTAGACCCCCGTACAGTGACGTGTGTGGCGGCGCATGCCTGACATTCCAGCACTGGGGAGCTGTAGACAGAAGGACCCCTAAGCCTTGCTGGCTCGCTGGTCTCGCTGAAGTGGTGAGCTCTAGGGTTGGTGAAAGAGCCTGTGTCCCAAAATTAAGATGGGGAATGACTGAAGAGGACGTTCATTGCTAATCTCTGTCCTCTATATGTGGTGAGAACCCACAACAACACACACACATGCATGCATGCACACACGCACGCACGCACGCACGCATACCACACACAAGTGAATGAATGCTGGGTGTGGTAGCATGTGCCTGTTACAGAAACCATTCGGAACACAACGTTCCGTGAAGCTGTTATCTATCCAATGTGCCTGGGTGTGTGCAGGGACCGGTATCTATATGTGCAGGATTGCGCCTGCTAGTGGCATCTGCGGCTTCATGTTAATGGGGTCACTATGGCTCAGGCTGAGACTATGGCTAACTGTGAAAGCTTATGGAAAGCCACCCGTGTCAGATCCATTGCTTCTCAGAGACTCTGCCACCTGCTATACACACATTCCCAAAGCTCAGTGAAGGCTTGTGCTGAACCTGGGTTAAATCTGTCTGTTGGCTCGTATGGTAATAAAACATGGGCTGGAGAGATGGCTTCACAGTTAAGGCACTTACCTGCAAAGTTTAAAGACCCAGGTTCAATTTCCCATATAAGCCAGGTGCACAAGGTGGTGCATGCCTCTGATGTGCATTTGCAGTGCCTAGAGGCCCTGACACACCTGTTCTCTCACTTTTCTCTTGCTCATCTGACTCTATCTCTCTTAAATAAATAAATAAAACATTTTTAAAAACTGGCTGTGTTAACTCAAAACAACAACAAAAAAACAATAACAACAAACACACACACACACACACACACACACACACACACACACACCAAACTGGCATCACACCAAAATTGGTACTATTTTTTGATATAGGGTCTCACTGTAGCCTGGGCTGATAAGGAATTCACTCTGTATTCTAGGCTGGCCTTGAACTCACAGGAATCCTCCTACCTCTTGCCTTGAGAGTACTGGGATTAAAGGCCACCACACCTGACATTGTTTATTTGTTTATTTATGTTTTTTGAGACAGAGAGAGCATGGGCATACCAGGGCCTCTGGCCACTGCAAACAAACTCTAGCACATACACCACTTTGTGTATCTGGCTTTACGTAGGTACAGGCAAAATGAAACCAGGCTGGCAGACTTAGCTACAAGAACCTTTATTTAACCACTGAGCCATCTCGCAAGCCCTGTACCATTTATTTTTATTTGAGTTAGGGTCTCATAGTTGCTCAGGCTGACCTGGAATTCACTATGTAGTCTCAGGATGGCTTCAACCTCATGAGGATCCTCCTAACTCTGCCTCCCAAATACTAGTATTAAAAGGATTGCACCACCATGCCTGGGTCCCACACCAAATTTTAATGGGTAATTTTATTTATTTATTTATTTATTTATTTATGGTGTTTTGAGAAAATGTCTCACTGTGTAGCCTGGCTTAGCTTTAAAATTGTTATACAACCGATGTTAGCCTCCTCTTCCCGCTTCAGCTTTCAGAGTGCTGGGATTACAGGTGTGAGCCGCCATGACTGCTGTTTCTCTGCTGCGTGGGTAGGTGCATGTGTGCGTATGACAGCAAACAGTTTTTTAAAAATGCTTTTCAAGGTATGGTTTCACTGTGTCCCAGGTCGACCTGGAACTCCCATGTACTCTCAGGCTGGCCTTGAACTCACTGTGATCCTCCTACCTCTGAATTGTTGGGATTAAAGGCATGTGCCACCACACCTCATTAAAAAAGTGACTCCACTTTAGGCCACAACACCAACCGCTCCCACGATCAGAAAGTTCCAAAGCATCTCAAGGTCAATGGAAAAGAATGCCCCCATTCCTGCCCATCCGCGTTAGCGTTAGCCTTCCTTTGCTCTGTCTTTGTGCTGTTTTCTTGCCCTTAGCCAATTGGGACACAGATTGTAAACTCAGGCCTCGGCTAATAGGGCAAGGCTTATGGTGCCCCCTCCTCTTCTTTGTGCTTTGGGGACGAAAGACTGGATGGACTGTGGCTGCCTTGCTTTACAGACATGCCAGGCACCCGCTTACAAGAGTGAAACTTGCCTGTGGAGACATCTGCTCTCTGCGTGTCTTTGTTCAGCACTGGTGTGTGGGCCGGGGCGAGACTCATGTATGTGCGGGGGTCAGAGGACAATCTTAGTTGTCTTGGGAATGCTGTCAATCTTTTTAAAAAGTGTGACAGTTAATCTTGGTTGTCAACTTGACAGGAGGGAGGGAGAACCAAGCTGCTGTTGTTAGGTTTTTTTTAATTAGTGTATATTTCAAATAAATATTTTATTTATTATGTGTGAGAGAGAGAAAGAGGCACAGGGGCAGAGAGAAATTGAGAGAGAGAGAGAGAGAGAGAGAGAGAGAGAGAGAGAGAGAGAGAGAGAATGGGTGCTTCAGGGCCTCCAGCCACCACTAATGAACCCCAGATGCATGCGTCCCGTTGTGCATCTGGCTTATGTGGGTCCTGGAGAGTTGAATGGGGACCCTTTTGGGCTTTTCAGGCAAACACCTTAACTGCTACACCACCTCTCCAGCCCTTGTCGTTAGTTTTATAGTGCCTTTCTTTTGTAGCTCCTTTATGTATTTGAGATAGGTTGTCACTCTGTAGCCAAGGCTAACCCAAACTTATGGCAATGCTCCTGCCTCAGTCTCCTGTATGCAGGGACTACAGGCATGAACCAACACATCCAGCTCCTTTCCGTTTACTTACTCTTTGACTTTAACATGTGGACTCTCTCAATAATAAAAGCATTTTCAATTATCTAATTTTCATATTTGTGGACAAAATTTGCATGGTTTTGTCTTCCCCACACAACTGTTTCTCTCTGGCTACCCTTCCTTCTTTCCCTTTCCGTCTCTTTCCCTCAGTAAATCTCACATGCAGCTGCAAAGCAGACAAGCAGATGTAAGAGTGAGGGTGGATTTACATGTGGGGACTGGCAGGTAGGAACAATCTGGTTCTGACAGAACATCGCATATCTATCTCCATTTCTCCCTTGTAACTCGTAACAACACTTCCCAAACATCTGTCTCTTCACGTGAGTTAAATGTGATGAGCATTTCCATCTTAGCATTCTGATGGGTTTTCTTTACGAGATAGTGTTATGCTTTGGATAGAAAGTGTCCCCAAAGGCTCAGTGTTGATGGCTTGGTCCCCAAGGCTACAACATTCAGAGGTGGGCCCCTGGGAAGAATAGATTGGATCATGAGAGTTCTGACCTCATTTCATAGATTAATCCACTGATGGGTTCGTTATTTAATGGGTTGTCGGCAGGTGATGGAGAATTGGGATGTGAGACCCAGTTGAAGGAGGTGGGTGTGTGTTCACAGGGATGCACGCTTGCAGACTCATCCCTCGTCCCTCCTCACCGCCATCACAGGGCGAGCAGCTGTGCTCCTCCGCAGGCTCCCGCCTCGGTGCTCTGTCTTGCCACGTCCCAGAAGCAACTGTGCCAAGTGACCATGGACTGGACTCTTTGAAGCTGTGATCCCAAACAAACTTTCTATCCTGAAGTTAATTTCCTCGGGTGTCTTGGCACAGTGATGGCAAGCTGACTCACGGGCAGTGGGCACATTCTCCCAAGTATTTAACACGAGATCCCTTGTTGCGGCACGCACAAGTGCATGTGACGGAGGCAGTCGAAGTGATGTGACTGCTTGTCATTTTCTCCATATTGCTTTCCACTTAAAAAAAATAGCTTTAGGCTGGAGAGATGGCTTAGCAGTTAAGCGCTAGCCTGTGAAGCCTAAGGACCCCGGTTAGAGGCTTGAGTCCCCAGGACCCACGTTAGCCAGATGCACAAGGGGGCGCACGCATCTGGAATTCATTTGCAGTGGCTGAAGGCCCTGGCATGCTCATTCTCTCTCCCTCTCTCTTTCTGCCTCCTTCTCTGTCTGTCGCTCTCAAATAAATACATAAAAATATTTTAAAAATAGCTCTATTTATTTATTTTTACAAGTAGAGGGAGAAAGAAAGAGGGAGAATGGGTACACGAGGGCCCCAAGCTGCTGCACATCTGGCTTTATGTGGATAAATGGGGAATCAAACCCTGGTTGTTAGGCTTTGCAGACAAGTGCCTTAACTGTTGAGGAATCTCCCCAGGCCCTGATTTCAACTTTTCCCAAAATTTTTCTCCAGGAATTTTGTTCTTCTCATTTTAGACTCAGTAGTCATGACCAGGTTCAGTGAAAGTCTGGCACATCCATAGTGCTTAGAGTTTAATTGGCAACTTTCAATGCTGTTATACAAGGCATTAGTGGTTTGCCAAAAGACGGGGAAGTTCTAGCTTTGTAGCCAACATTAAAAAGAAATCTGATGTAAGAAGTGAATCTATAGACATGAAAATGACTATAAACCTTTTTTGTATTGATTTCTCAGGAATTATCACTTGGCTGCTGCACAGTGCTGTGGAAGGTTGCTATTGTAGACGCCATCTAGTGGTGAAAAATAACAGCGCCTCATAGATCCATCTAATGTTATTTATTGTTAACATTTCATAAATGCAAAAAAACCAAACAGTAGTTAAAGAACTGTGTGTCCCAATTAGAGATAAGAAGTGGATGTCTTGAGGCCCACTCAGTAGGAGAGAACTCATATCCGGTACTGGGAACTGAGTCAGCACCCCATGGTCAAGAAAATCACATTACCCAGAGAGACGCCCCCAGTGTGCCCTGTACAAGTTGAGTGGGTAGTTGCATCAATGTGTCCCTCAAGCTCCTAGGCATATCCCTTTAATAAAATCTGCTGTCAGCCTTGGTCAGGGAATCTGTTTTATGTTACAGATGGCAGAGAATACTGGGGAGAGCCAAGATCCATCAATATAAGAAGACAGCCCAATGCTCTCAACGAGATATGCCATCTCTACCACTTTTACCAGGGACCAGAAGAAATTGTGGAGGCAGCAGACACAAGTATTGCTTCAATGCTAGCTAGACATTTACATCCAGGAAAATAGCAAACAAAACAAAACAAAAACAAAAGAACAAATTGGTGAGCTGAAACACATCATTAACAGAAATACCGAGGCTACAGAGAAGCCAACAACAGCCTATAACCCACCTGCCAAGGCTCAGGGACTGTTGTGGAAGAGGAGGCAGGAAGAGTGGAATGAAACCAGCCTAGCTGTCCTTCAACTAACGAGTGGATAAATGAAGACATGGTACATTCATATAATTTACACAATGGAGTTCTATATAGAAAAAAGGAAATTTGCAGGTGAATGGACAGATCTGGAAAAGATTATACTAAGTGAGGTAACCCAGGCCCAGAAAGCCAAACACTGCATGATCTCTCTCAACTTTAAATCGTTTATGGCATAAAACAGGAAAAACAACCACAGCATTGCTTTTCTCAGCGTAATCCATCTACCGCCCGCTCTCTTATCCAGTCAGCAATTACTGATCAAGCCCTGCCTGGCACCAGGCACTGGAAACAGAAAGGCTGGTGGGCCGCTTTGCTTCTTGCACTCACAGGGCACCAAATGGCATTGCAAAACCCTCCACATGGCCCTCAGAGGTTTATTTTCACATTTTCAGATGAGGAAAAGGAATTGTTTAAAAATTTGTTTATTTATTTACTCACAAGCAGAGAGAGATAGCAGGAAGAGAGACAGACAGAAAGAATGGGCATGTCAGGGCCACCAGCCACTGCAAATGAACTCCAGACACATGTGCCACTTTGTGCATCTGGCTTTATGTGGGTACTGAGGAACTGAACCTTGGTCATTAGATTTTTCAGGCAAGCACCTTAACCACTGAGCCATCTCTCCAGCCTTGGGAAAAAATAAAAATTTAACTTGTCCGGCTGGAGAGATGGCTTAGCGGTTAAGCGCCTGCCTGTGAAGCCTAAGGACCCCGGTTCGAGGCTCAGTTCCCCAGGTCCCACGTTAGCCAGATGCTCAAGGGGGCACATGCGTCTGGAGTTCATTTGCAGAGGCTGGAAGCCCTGGCGCGCCCATTCTCTCTCTCTCCCTCTATCTGTCTTTCTCTCTGTGTCTGTCGCTCTCAAATAAATAAATAAAAAATTTAAAAAAAAATTTAACCTGTAACTTGTGAATAGCTATGAAACTAATAAGCTTACAAACTTGGTTCAATCCTCTGAGTCAAATGTCCATGGGCTTCTACAAGCCCTGCTCTCTATAGCTTGAGAGGTGAGGCAATGGTGAAGGTATTCTTGGATGGCTTCTGCTCTCCCTGCTTCTCTCCCTCCCTCCCCGTGGAGAAGCAAGAGAGCCTAAGACATGTTTACGGGAGTAAAGTTGGTCCTACGTGTTCAGCTGAAGGTTGAGCTAAATGGAGACAGTGAAAGGTAGGAATCATGAGTAGTGATGACCGTGAATTGCAATCACCAGAAAATGAAGACTCCACCCCAGGGCTTAGGGGAAAGTGCAACTCGTAAAGGCCTTGTCTTGAGGACTTGAGCTTGAGCCCCAGAACTCACTAAAAAAAAGCCAGACATGGCAGTGGGGTGCTCTTGTCATCCCAGCACTGGGGAGGCAGGGGGAGGAGAAGCCCCAGGGCTGGAGTTGTTGGTGAGTTCTAGGCTGGTGACAGAACCTGTTTCAGAAAAAGTGGGGGGTGCGTGAGGAACGTTTCACCTGAGGTTGTCCACTAGCCCCATACACACATATACATACATACAGGAACACCCGCAACGCATGCACACATGAACACACAAGAAATAACCTACCCATCCTAGAAGATTTTTGGTGATACACGGGGCTGGGCATATGGACCAAAATGTAGGATATGTTTTTTATGAAACACACATAATTAAGACCAGGAGAAAGCTGTCTTGCTGAAGAGCATCTATAACTAGACCTTTTTTATTGTTTTTGTTTTTTAGAAAGACTTTATTAGATTAAGAGAAGGAAAGAGGAGAAAATACAAAGAGCTCCTTCCATGTGGAAGGCGGAGGGCATTCGAAGCCCATGTGGGTGCAGAGGTGCCCCTCATCTCAGCCTAGCAGGGCTCAGTGGGGCTTCCCAGAGCAGGCACCTGGAAGTTCAGGAAAGGTGAAATGCCAGAAAGTGGACTGTTTATTTTTGAGACAGGATCTTACTCTGTAGCCCAGGCTGACCTCAAACCTATAGATATCCTCCTGCCTCAGCCTCCCAAGTGCTGAGATAACAGGGAAGAACCACTACTGGCCAGAGTGTTGGAAAACCAAGTATTCCCTAGCGTGTAGTGGAGTCTTCATTTCCACATCCAATGCTCTTTTCCAGACCTCCATGGTGCAGATCTATGAGACATTAAATTCATAGTGGCATTTTAAACATCCTGTCTTTGCACTGTTCTTCAAACTGCTTCCTGTATAGAATGCCAGCCAGGCTGGCACCTCCTGAGGATGGTTACTCCTTGTTTAAATGCGATTACTCACTGCATCTCCCAGAGCAGTGCAGTGCAAAGAGGAGCAAAGCAGAGCAGTGCAGTGCAGAATAGAGCAGAGAACAGAGCAGTGCAGTGCAGAGCAGAGCAATGCAGTAGAGCAGAACCAAGCAGAGCAGAGCAGAGCAGTGCAGTACAGCAGGGCAGTGAACAGAGCACTGCAGAGCAGAGAACAGAGCAGTGCTGAGCAGAACAGAGCAGTGCAACGCAGAACAGAGCAGAACAGAGCAGTGCAGTGCAGTGGAGCAGGCAGGACAGAGCAGAGCAGTGCAGTGCAGAGCAGTGCAGTGGAGCAGGCAGGACAGAGCAGAGCAGAGCAGTGCAGTGGAGCAGGCAGGACAGAGCAGAGCAGAGCAGTGCAGTGCAGTGCAGTGGAGCAGGCAGGACAGAGCAGAGCAGAGCAGTGCAGTGGAGCAGACAGAGCAGAGCAGTGAAGTGCAGTGAAGAGCAGTGCAGTGGAGCAGGCAGGACAGAGCAGAGCAGAGCAGGTGGCATTGTTGGGCTCCCAGGATAGTACATGCATTATGCTATGTAACGGTATTTAATGCACAATCACACGAGACATTTCTCTTTCTGTTGCCACTTGAAGGGAAGACAGGCTTTGTTTTGGTCAGGAATAATTGGTAAATCACAACTCCAGGACCAGGAACCAGTTTTCTGAACTACAGCTGAATCACTTAAAAAAAAAAAAAAAGTGTAGCAAGACCTGGCACTGGTTTAGTCTGTAGACCACACCCAGACATTCTGCTGTGAGAGAGTTCCATTCTGGAAGAGAGGTGAAGTGTGCCCATAGGCTCAACATAGTCAGGATGTCCCCTCCAAAGCAGCAAAGAGGACCCAGCAAAAACGTGTGCTGTACAAGCAGATAAACTGCACCAGGCCAGAGGGCACGGCCCTGTGCAATGTCCCCAGCCCTTGAACACTGGAGTTCCCAGCCATTGGTGTGCCTTTCTCTCCTCTGTGTGTGTGTGTGTGTGTGTGTGTGCGCACGCGTGTGTGCAAGCGTGTGTGTCTGGGGATTAAACCAAGGCCTTCCTTATGCTAAGCAACCACTGAGCTGTCGTGCCCAGCCCTCCTTCTCTTGTTCTTGCCTTGCTTGTTTGAAGTTTTTGCCAACCGGCCCACACTTTGTTTGCAGCCGTGGACCCAATCTTCTCTCTGGAAGTTAGTCACAGCCAGTACCTGAGCACTGGCCTGTGCTCAAACCTCCCTGTCCTGAATTGTCACCACCATCCTTTTGAGTCTTTTGAGTCCAACATTATGCCCTGATCTGTGTATACAATCAATACCTATTTATTGCAAATTATGAATATTCATTAGGTATAAAGGAAAAGCTTTAACTGGGGGGGGGGGGCTTGTAGGAGAAAAGGGAAGGCAGAGTCAGATGGAAGTGTAAAGCCTTATTTAACTCATCCGTGGAGGTTTAGGACAGTGTACGCATGCTCCTAGGGCAGGACGAGTCTTGGTGTAGCATTTGTTAAGGGAATAAAACTCGCTTTGGATAAGTTCAAAGGTAAACAGATAAAAGCAGCAGGCAAGGTCAGCTAACAGGTTCAGCTCCTCGGAATGGGAACTGTAGCTGGGATGCCTCTGAACCCTGGCCCTTTCCTTTTTCGTACAGTAGCTGGGCCTGCTGCGGGAATTACTTCTGAGTTCCTGGGCAGGGGAGTGGGGCATCACCCCCTGGAGCCCGTTTTGTTGGACACCCTCAAGCGTGGCGTAATTCCCAGGAGGAAGTCTTTGAGGAGTGGAGGAGGGGAGGCGTGGGAGCCAGGGAAAGTGCGAGGGATACCTGGTAGCTCACATGGTTGATGTTTTTCCTTTGACAGTTCAGTAACTTTTATATATTCTAGCTTTGCTAGATTTTTGTTTGTTTGTTTTATTTTGTTTTTTCCCTACCGAGCCCAGGCATGTATTGGCATCTACATGCATTCAGGATTTCAGTGTTTGCCTTGGGTTTAACCTCCACGGTCTTCCCCTCAGAGCAGCAAACTGGGGTTTCTGGGGAAAAGACCTTCCAGGAAAGACAGAAGCATAGGTCCTTTAACCATCTCCACAAACGTCTCTTGAGTGAGGGTGGGGGTGGGGGCGGGGCGGGAACAGTTCTTCGGAAAGACCTCAAAACCTGGAGAACTGGGAAGTGTTATCGAGTCTTGTTCCCAGACGTGCTTTTTACAATGCCGATCCCCACGTATTACACCTGCATTATAAAAAGATACGTAAGGGGATTATGTAAATAAAGAACCAGGACGTGGGTAGGAGCAGCTTTGTTTAAACTTTACCAGGGTGTGTAGTAGGAAGTGTTGAGATAGGAAAGGAGAGATAACCTTATCTCGTCAGGGGAGGGGCTGGAAGCCCCAAGCAAACCCCACTCGATACTCCAGGGATACCAGATGAAGCCCGTGGGGAAATCCTACCACCTGCACCAGCCTGATTTTCATCTCCTCCAGGTAGTGACTCTCCTCCTACCGCTCCAGACGGAGTCAACCGGTTTTCCTCTTCCTGAGACCTTCGGCCCTCCGGCAGCCCTGGCGGCGTCAAGCAACGACCGCGAGTAATTCTAGGTTAGGCTTCCTCGTAGGTGAGCAGCCTTTCCCGGGAGGGCAGAGAAGATGAGCATGCCTACAAAGTGCGTGTCTTCCGGGGCCAGGTGAGGACCAGAGCATCCCTCCGGGGTCCGCGCCCCGCCGGGTCCCTGCCGCGCGCGGGCGTCGCTCTCCCCGCCTGGCGTCTCCCAGCTCGTGGCCGCAGCCGTCGTGGAGATCCGGCTCTCACCCTGACTTCGCACTCAGCGCCAGTGCTGGCGGGGGTGTGTGTGGGGGTGGGGGGGTCTTCGGCTCGCAGCGACCCCTAGGTGTCCCGGGGTGAGAGTGGAGCAGGGCCCAGGCTCCTGGGAGCAGGCTCGGAGCTGCCTGGGGCTGTCCGTCCCAAGTCTAGAGATCGCGCGACTCGGGAGGGGACCTAGCTCCTCCGAAGGCGCACGGTGCCGGGCGAGGACCCTGGCCTCCCCGGAGACCGCAGGCCGAGGCCTCCCTCCGGCCTCCCGCCTCCGCCTGGGAATCGCGTTCTGCTGGCGCGCGCGCGCGCGCGCCCGGAGGGTGGGCGGGTCCGGGCCAGGAGGTAAGCCAATAGGAGACTGCACAGCGCTCGGGGGCGGGGCCCGGGCGGTCAGCGTCCAGTGGGAGGCGGCGGAGCGCACGGGGGCGGAGCCGGGGCCGGCGGGCAGCGGCGAGAGCCGGCGCGGCAGACGCGAGCCGGGCAGCGGAGGACGCAGCGCAGCGCAGCGCCTCGCCCGCCGCCCGCGCAGGCGACAGCTCCAGCCGCCTCCGCCCGAGCGCGGCGCGCGGGGTCCGCGCCGATGGGCAGCCCGGGGCAGCGGCGGGCGGCGAGGCGGCGGCCCCAGGACTCACCGCCCTGCGCGCGCCGGCCGTAGCAGGTCCGGTTGGATCGTGGCTCCGAGGTGCGTGTCGGGGGCGTGCGGGGTGGGAGCCTGTCCCGGAGGAGCGGGGGGCGGCCGCCGACGCGCTGCGCTCCGTGCGCCGGTGCGAGCCGAGGCGCTCACTCGTCCCCAAGTTCCCGATGGTCTCCGGGGCTTGTCCCAGCCGTGGGGACACGGGCACCGGGACGGACGCCCAGAACTCCGTGTGACCCGCGGCCTGGCAGGGGAGGCTGGCGCGGGGCGCAGCTCCTTGGCGCCGGGCGGGGGGACGCGCCCCACTTGCGGGGCCGGGTCCCCGAGGGGCGCGCCGGGCTCCTTTGTACGCGCCCGCCCGCGACCTCTCCGCGGAGTCCGCCCGCTGCGCTCGCTGCCGCGCCGGGGCCAGCATCTCCCAGGGTCCGTGGCCAGGTCTGGGATTATTGCACCCCCTCCCCCAGCGCCGGCAGATTAATTTCAGCCTCTCTCTCAGCAAACCCAGAGAATCAATTTTGTCTCATCACTCAAGAGCGACGGTCCAGCACAACTTGGCATTACCCCTCTGGGGGCATTCGTCATTAACCTGTTCGGCTAAATTAACTCAGCTCAAGCGGACTCCAAACCCTTGTACGGGGCGCATCAGGTGCTCTGACCCGAAATTGGGCTCGCCAACACTTGATTTTGGTCAAAACAGAATTGTATACATTTTAGATTTTGCTTAGAGTTTCACTTGGTTTTGAGCAGGACGGCTTTAAGAAAGAAAGAAGGACAAAAAAGGGAGGGGGGACAAAAAGAAAACCATACCAAAACCCAAATCACCCAAACCCAGAATCGTCGTGATTTTCATGGTTTGCTCAGTAAGTTCAAAATAGTCTCACAAATTTTTCTTTTGTCTGCAGTTTTCACTTCTAAACTTTAACACTAGATGGCTTTCTTATGACAGGCATCTAATACGCTGCTGGCTTGAGTCGCCTGCGTCTGCAATCTAGCTTGCGATTCTTTTTCTAAATATCGTCTTATCAATAGTAATGGAAAGAAGAAAATCTCCGAAACTGTGGCTTTGTTTGAAATACAGCACTTCCCTGTAAGACTTATACCGTTCAATATTTTGGCAGATACGGAAAAGTGAGCTTTGATTTCTGGCCCTTGAAGGTGATGCCATATAGTCATGTATTTAAGAATATTTTGGTTGATGTTTGTGATGGTGTTTAGATAGTGTTGTCACTTGTACCGCTTTTCCTGCCGGGTTTTGTAATTCGGAGTGACAGAAGAGTGATGTGATCATTGGTGACCAGATGAGTCTGTCTTGAGTTTTGATCCTACACAGTATTGCTTGTTCCTGAAGGCTGACAAACTGCATTTGGGGAAAGCTGTCATTGGAGTGTGTGCGTGTGTGTGCGTGTGTGTGTGTGTGTGCGTGCGCGCGTGCGTGCACGCGCATGAGTCACACTGAGGGGTTGTGTCGGGCACCTACCTCCTCATTTCCTTCTTCCCAGGTGATATTTGGTTCTTTTGTAAGTATAGCCCTTTAATAGTGAGTTCAACTGCCTGTCCTTAACTGCAGCAGATGCCAGATTCCGGGTTACCTTGAATATCATTTATTTATTTATATGTGGTCCTGGGGATTAAACTCAGAGCCTTGGGTATGCTGGCCAAGCAGTCCACTGAGCTACATCCCCAGCCCAATTTATCATCACCATTCTTATTGTAACGATGATGATGATTTTGAAACGGTCTAAGTTGCTGGCACTGGCCTTGAACTTGCAATGTAGCCTAAACAGGCTTTGAATTTGTAATCCTTCTGCCTCAGCCTTCTGAGTAGCTGGGACACAGGTGTGCACCACCACACCCCTTTTGTATTCAATACTTTTACTCTACAACAAGGCATGATAGCAGTCTAAATCCTGCCCAGGTAAGCAAACGTTTATGAGTTGGAGAAATGTCTCGAACTTATCATTGTAGTTGTCACTTCTCGTGTGTCTTGCTCAGCTTAAAATACGACATGCTAAATCTGAGTGTTCTAAATTAGAGTGGATTCATAAATAGCTGAAGGAGAAAAGAGAAACAACCGGGCAGACATCTGGGAAGCGGGAATGTCATGAAAGGGAGACTGCTTCTCTCAGTACCCTGTGCTACCTATAGATGGGGTGAGGTGAACTTAGATTAGAACCCTCACAGACGGCAGAGAGAGCAGCATAGGATCCCATGCAGGTATGGGGTAGAGCCCCACCCCCCCAGCTTCCCAGCTTAAGTGTATGCTGTTCACAACATCATTTTAATGTCTGAAAAATGCTAGGTTTTTGTAAAGAGCTTTCATTTTGCAGGCTGTAGCTTTTAGTCTAATAGGAGAATTTCCAGATCATGATTTGATGTTTATTTTAGAAATTCACATTTGTAAGGCAGGTTCCTCCCCCCACTCCCCCCGCCCACACACACACTTAGACTGGAGTGATGCATTG
The DNA here is from genome assembly GCF_020740685.1 of Jaculus jaculus. Taxonomy (NCBI): domain Eukaryota; kingdom Metazoa; phylum Chordata; class Mammalia; order Rodentia; family Dipodidae; genus Jaculus; species Jaculus jaculus. Next base: position 10,524,452 of record NC_059106.1, on the reverse strand, counting down.
AACGGTTCCTCGCTCCCGGGCTTAGTCGGCGGATCTTCACCGGTGGGCACCTCTTTCACCTGAGACGAAAGGGATGCTTGGTTACACACTTTGTTGAAAATCTGTTTCTGAAAGGAAGGAAGTGTTCATATTCTACCCTAAAAGGGTGATTGCTTGCCAATTGAAACTGGTTTTAAGAGTGCCAGCTACGGCTGTCAGAACCAGCTACTACAACCAAATAGTTCACCGGACCGTTTGCACAGACCGGTGCGTTTTCATGGACACAGCCTTTTACCCTTTCCCCCAGCTGTAATTGGCAGATGCCTGGCTTTTCTGAGATTAAGGAAGCATTGACTCTTTGAACTTCTGATCTTTTGTGGTGGTGGTTTAGGATTACAGAGTCTACAAAGACATGCTGAATTCGAAGACAGTTTAGACTGTTACTGTTCACTGGAGAGTCACATCTCTCTTCTGGTTTGAACTGGAATGAAATATGAAACAGAGCCCAAAAGAACATTTTCTCTCTCTCTCTCTCTCTCTCTCTCTCTCTCTGTGTGTGTGTGTGTGTGTGTATGCCATGCACGTGTGTGTGGAAGTTAGAGGTAAACATTGTTTGTTTTTCCAAGATCACTTTCAGCTTTTTTGTTTTTTGAGGTAAGGTCTCACTGTACCTCAGGCTGACCTGGAATTCACTATGTAGTCTCAGAGTGGCCTTGAACTAATGGCGCTTCTTCTACCTCTGCCTCCCGTGTGCTGGGATTAAAGGTGTGTGCCACCATGCCTGGCTTCTCTTTCAGCTTTTTAAAAAAGATTTTTTTAAAAAATTTTATTTATTTATTTGAGAGCGACAGACACAGAGAGAAAGACAGATAGAGGGAGAGAGAGAGAATGGGCGCGCCAGGGCTTCCAGCCTCTGCAAACGAACTCCAGACGCGTGCGCCCCCTTGTGCATCTGGCTAACGGGGGACCTGGGGAACCGAGCCTTGAACCGGGGTTCTTAGGCTTCACGGGCAAGTGCTTAACCGCTAAGCCATCTCTCCAGCCCTAAAAAAGATTTTTTAACTTTATTTATTCATTCATTTGAGAGAAGCAGAAAGACAGAGAAAATGGGTGCACTAGGGCCTCCAGCCACTGCAAATGAACTCCAGATGCATGCACCCCTTTGTGCACTTGGCTTACGTGGGTCCTGGGGAATTGAACCTGGGTCCTTTGGCTTTGCAGGCAAATGCCTTAACTGCTAAGCCCTCTCTCCACCCACCCCCCTTTATTTTTTGAGTTAGTCTCTCTCACTGAATCTAGAGTACACAATTTAGACTAGGTAGTCAGCAAGCCTTAAGGCTCCTTTTTCCGCCTCCCCTCACTGGGATTATAGGTGTTTCCCATCACGTCTGGCTTTACATGTGTGCTGCGGATCTGAACTGAGGTCCTCATGATCGTGTGGCATGTACTTTACCCCCTGAGCCATTTCCCTAGTACATATTTTCTGCTTCTGCTGATGCGTTCTTTCCCGTTACGTCACAGTGAGTGGAGAGGAGCAGTTTCTGTGCCCTGTTGGTGGTCACAGGAGTGTGGATAAGGCGGCTGCACCAAATGTGCCATGGTACATATTTCAGTCCCAGCACTCGGGGCTGAGGCAGACGACAACCACTGTGAGTTCAAGGTCAGCCTGGGCTAGAGTGAGACCTTACCTTGAACTCCCACCCTTGGCAAAACACGTATTAGAGCAATGAACACGTCTGTTTGAGTGAGATAGTTTATACTTCACATGATTGTGCCTTCTCTTGGACTTGATGTATTGTACGTTTATGTACAATGAGCCATTGTAAGAGTTTATAGCTGCTTGGTTTACCTTGAAACCAGTGACTCAAAAATTGCTTTTTGGTGCCAGTTGCATTTAGCTGTGACCCTTTTAAGGAGAGGTAATAGTGTGTTAGGAATTTGAATGCCTTTCAACTTCAAGGGTAAATTGTTTTGATCTTTTCTCAACCTGACTCATAAACTTTTTCCCAAGAGCAGCTGGGGGGGGGGGAGGGGCAGATCTGACCGGGGAGGGCTCTGCTTTCTGGAGAGGCCTCCTTGTTAGTGTGAAGCCTGCTCTGAGACACTTCCTGAGCAGTATTGCCCAGAACCCTGAGCGAGGGAGGGAAGAGGGTACGAGTAAGCTGAAGGTAAGTGTAGGTAGCACCTCTGGGTCACAAAGGACCTTAAAAGTGTTGACTGCTTTGTGTTTAAAAACTTTGTTTCTGTCCTATTATAAGATTAAACGTAGCACATGTCTGTGGTTCCAGCACTTGAGGAGTGGAAGCAGGAGAATTCACGGTCATCCTAGGCTACATGAGAGTCTGTCCCCAAAACAAGAAAAGCAGGGCTGGAGGGATGGGTTAGCAGTTAAGGTGTTTGCCTGCAAAGCCAAAGGACCTTGGTTCGATTCCCCAGGACCCACGTTAGCCAGCTGCATAAGGCGGTGCATGCGTCTTGAGTTCCTTTACAGTGGCTGGAGGCCCTGGCGCACCCATTCTCTCTCTTTCTTCCTCTTTTTGTGTCAAATAAATAAAAATAAAATATTTTTAAAAAGTAAATTTTAGGAATGGTTAGATTTATAGGCATTTAATGTGGCTACATAAATCTATCATGTATATATACACAGACATTAAGTAAAGTAATAATATAATATAATAATAGCCTCTGCAGACAAACTTCAGGCACACATGCATCTGGCCTTATGTGGGTATTGGGGAGTTGAACTTGAGCCGTTAGGCTTTGCGAGCAAGTGCCTTTAATTGCTGAGCCATTTCCCCAGCCCAGTAATAGCCATTATTAATTTATTATCTGTGCATGTAATCAAGGTAACAGTTTGGGCGATAGTGCCAGTTGAGTGTGATGATTTAACTCTAATCTCAGCTCTTGGGAGCTTGATGCAGGAGGATTGCTGTGATTTCAAGGACAGCCTGGGCAGCAGAGTTAAGGCCTTGCATAAAAATAAAACAACACCTAAACCCCAATAACAGCAACCAAAGCATCAGAAAAAGAGGGTGTGTGTGTGTGTGTGTGTGTGTGTGTGTGTGTGTGTGTGTGTGTTTGCTCTGTGAGACTGAAGGAAGCTGCCTTCTGTCTGGACAGGATATTTCTTGATCTGACACATGCCTGGGTACCCACTCAACTCAGAGACCCTTTGTCCTTTTGCATGGGGCAGTAGAAATAGCGCCAGGACCTGGGATTTGGAAACCACGCATGGCCCTGCTCAGCCACTCTTCTGCTGCCTGGGTTCCTGCCTGGGATTTCTGTAGGGGATCTTCCCATGGGATTGCTGCAGGGCTAGTGGTGGGGGTGGCTTGTGGCTTTCTAATGGTTTTCAGTATAAGGAACTTCCCTCCCTCCCTCCTTTCTGTACTGAGATTTATGTATGCCAGCTTTCTTCTTACTTTTTTCCCCCCTTTTTAAATTGGGCTGGAGAGATGGCTTACTGGTTAAGGCGATTGCCTATGAAGCCTAAGGACCCAGGTTTGATTCCCCAGTACCCATGTAAGGCAGATGTAGATGGTGGCGCCTGCATCTGGAGTAGGTTCTGGTGTACCCATTCATTCTCTCAAATAAATAAATAGAAATAAAAGTAAAATATTTAAAAAATATTTATTGATGATAGAGAGAGAGGGAGATTGGGTGCTGCAGGGCCTCCTGCCTCTGTAAATGAACTACAGACTCATGCACCACTGCGCGTCTCATGTGGGTTCTGAGGAATGGACCAGAGGCTGTTAGGCTTTGCAGGTGAGTGCCTTAGCAGCTGAACCATCTCTCCAGCCCTGCTTTTTACTTTACATTTCGAGACAAGAGTGAGTTGCCTAGGTTAACATGGAACTCACCGTGTAGGCATAGGTGGTCTTGAACGTAGGACCCTTTTGGTGGTGGTAGCCTGTCCTACCACCACCAGGCCCTCGACCGTTTCTGCAGCTGTGGAGTGAATTCTCAAGATACTGCTTCATTGGAACTTGACTCCCTCCATAGGCTTCAGAACAGATCTCTCTGGAATGGCATTTCAGCTTTGGAATAGGCTTTTCAAGTGGGCTGCAGAACCCAGAACTCCCCTGCTTGCTACGTAAGGCCGGAGTGGAGCGGGGACGCCTTTCAAGGCCTCCTGTCCTGCTGGCTGTGACGGTGTTCACGGTCCTGCTGCTGCTGCCTCAGAGGGTTCCTGCGACCGCGGAGCCCTCACCCCGCGTCTGTCTGTCTCCTCGGTGGTGTGACCTACTGCTGCCACTGTGCAATTCAGTGTTGCTACTTCTTCCCACGAGGCTCTTTGGAAGTTGATTCTTTTTTTTTTTATTTTTATTTATTCACTTGATAGAGAAAGAGGGAGGGAGGGAGGGAAAGAGAGAGAGAGAGAGAGAGGGAAAATGGGTGTGCCAGGCCTCCAGCCACTGCAAACAAATTCCAGATGCATGTGTCCCCATTGTGCATCTGGCTTACATGGGTCCTGGGGAATTGAACCTGGGTCCTTGGGCTTTGCAGGCAAATGTCTTAACCTGTAAGCCCATCCCTCCAGCCCAGAATTTGATTCTTTTTTCATTTTTCACTTTTTATTGAGAACTTTAATGAGTGAACAGACCAGAATTTGATCGTGTTCCACGCCCCCCTTCCTCTTCTATCTCCTCACCCCTTATTCACTGAGGGCCCTTTTCTTTCTAGGGAGTCCTCTTTCTATTTTGCTGTCTCATTCGTTTGTCCTCTGTCTTCCATGTCACAAAGTTGATGGGCTCAAGACCGTGCAGGCATTTTGGGGGATGCTGGGAACTGCTGTGGGGTCATGAATGTACCCATTGGTTCATGTCAGGAGGCCAGTGCCCCATAATGCTCCTTTCCGCCCTGTGACTCTTACCTTTCATCCATTCTCTCTCCTCTGGGTTCCCTGAGCCTTGTGGGTGCACTGGCTATTTCATCTAACATAAGCTCTTGACACCTTACTTTTGATGACCTTTGAGTCTCAGACTCTGCCATCATCTCCACAGAGGAGGTTCTCTGGCTGGTGTGAGAACAGCTGTCACTCAAACCCTGTGGCTGTGGTAGACATGACTTGTCCAGTGCCAAGCCCTGGCCTTTTTCCTTTTCTTGTTGTGGTGAGCTTCGGCGCTGGTCTCCCTGATACTCCCCACCATTGCAACATGGGGCTGGGCAAGGAGGGCTGTGTCCTCCTTGCTCCTGGGCAGCCTCTGAAATTTGGTTCTCTTGGCACTTTTGTCCATCTCCTCAAAGGAGTTCGCACTTGAGGTCAGTCTGGCGCTTTACCTGCACTGCCCACGGAATGGGTCAACCCTGTGCACCTGCTTGGTGACCCTTTAGCCAGAGTGGCTTCTGGGAGACAAAGCCTGCGGGTATGTCTGTGAGGGATCATCGAGACTAGGTTGGCTGAACTGGGAAGACCCATGCTAACTGTCCAGCACCATCCCATGGACTGGGGACCTGGGGTGAATAAAGTGACCTGAGAACCAGCATTCACCCTTTCCTCCATCCTGGCTCAATGCAGTGTAACATGCTGCCTCGGCCTCTGCAGCCATGGCTTCCCTCTGGCGATGGACTGTGTCCTCAAGGTGGAAGCCCAAGATATTTTGTCATAGCATTGAGAAAAGTAACTAATACAGCTCTGGCCTCGTGGTGTAAGGAGCTGTATTCTTGCTCACAGATAAGAGCCAGCATGAGTGACTTAGTCCCCTAAAACTAGCCTGGGGCTTGTGAAAGAGCCCATCTAACCTGCTTTTCGAGTTCCACTGATCAAGTTATTCTAGGTCAGAAGTGAGTCCATTTGCAGTGTGTCCCTGTGAGTTCAACTCTATGTAGCATGTGTGTAGTGATGGGAAGTACAAGTTTCATGATTGGCCAAATGTCTGAGAAGCTAGCTGACCCGGTGGCTTTTGAAGTCCTGGCCACTGCATATGTGGGGGGAAAAAACAGACAGACAGAATAATGATGACCTTTCTTGAGCTCACTTTTCAGTTTTGCATGGTTTTGTTTACATCTGCTTTCAGATGTGGGTGAGAGCCACATTTTCCTGGTGTTTTAATTAAGTTGGTGCAGGTATTACTTTTCTCGCTGTGACAAGATACCTGCCAAAGCCACAGAAGTAAGGACGGCATGGAGGGAGCAAGGGGAGGAGGGAGGAAGGAAGGGAAGGTTTGTTTGGAGCACAGTTTGAGGGTACTGTCCATCGTGGTGGGGAGTCATGGAGGCAGGAAGGTGAGGCAGCTGGTCACGTTGTGTCTGCAGTAAGGAAGCAGAGGGAGTTCATGCTAATGCTCAGCTTGCTTTCTCAAGGGATGGAGCCATTAGAGTGGGATTTCCCATCTGAGTTAACCTACCCTAGAACTCCTCTCACAGGCATGCCCAGAGGCGTGTCTCCTCGGTGACTCTCTGTCCTGTCATGTTGACAGTCGTCATCAACTGTGGCAGTGCCCGCGTGTTTCTCATTGACACATATCCTTCAGCTACAGGCCATCTTGAGCTTTGCCCATTTCACCACTCCATGCTTCTCCCCCATAGTTGTGCTGGTCAAGAAATCCGCAGTCTAAAATAGGAGACATAATAAATAAAAATATTTTTTTTTAAAAAAAGGGCTGGACAGATGGCTTAGTGGTTAAGGCGCTTGCCTGCAAAGCCAGAGGACCCAGGTTCAATTCCTCAGGGCCCACGTTAGCCAGATGAACAAGGCAGGTGGGGAGGCACGCAGCTAAGAGTTCTTTTGCAGTGGCTGGAGGCCCTGGTGCGCCTGTTCATCCCCCCCTTTTCTCTGTCAAACAAGTAAATAAAAAGTATTTTTAAGATAGGAGACATTAGCTAGCTTCTCACTGCTGTGGTCAAGATACCTGACAGAGACAAATGAAGGAGGGACTTCTGCTCATGGGCTTGGGGCCATCAGACCATCATGACTGGGAAGGCGTGGAACCAAGCAGCTCACGCCACTGGGCCAAGAAACCGGGGAGGGAATGCTGGTGCTCAGCTCACTTTCTTCTTTACCCCTTGTGCCCCATGGGCAGGTGCCACCCACACTCAGGGTGGGTCTTCCCTTCTCCCTGGAAACACCCTCCGAGACATGCCCAAGAGGTGTGCCTTAACCAGTCTCCTGGGTAATTCTAAGTCCGGGAAAGTTGATAATCAGGTTTAGCCATCACCATAGCTTGTATTCAGTTATTCTTTTCTGTTTTAATTTTCTTTTCCTAAGATGAGGTGTATCTCCCTGTACGTCTCAAGCCGGTCTTGAATTTGTGACCCTTCTGCCTTTCCCTCCCAAATGTACGCATCGCCATGCCTGGCTACTCTTAAGTTAGAAGAACTAGAGCAAAGAGCCAGTGTTTGGAATTGTGACCATGGAAAGTAAGAACTGTGGGGCAAGTAATGCATTAAGTATTCTGGGTGATCTATTGTGTGGAGTTTTCACAGAGTTCTGAGCCCTGTGTCGCCAGCACAATGTCTGCCTTCACTGTGCTCTGGGGCGTTTTTGAGTTTGGTTCCTGTGGAACAGTGGGATACATGTGGTCCCGGAATAGCCCTGGGCTATTGCTCTGTGTGTTGAAATTTCTAACAAGGGATTTTAGGAATTACAGTTTTGATCCTTCATCCAAAGGAAATGCTACCATTTTGAGTGTTTAATGCCTTAATCCAAAGAACAATGGTTGCTTTGTAGAATGGTTTGGAAGTTCCTTTCACTGTACATAGTCACCTCTCTCACTGTCCACACATGTGTGAATATACATGTACATCCCCTTCTCTGTGTATGCATGTGGGTGCATGCATGTGTGTGGTCACATATGTCATAGGTATTAGACATGTACGTGTGTGCATAGGTTTACCATGCTGAGTATGCTGGGCATTATTAAACATCAGCAAATAAATATTTCATAAAGGATACCCTTAAAAGTGGAAGTGTTTTCTCTCATATCCTGGAGGCTCATTTGCCACCATTGAAATATGTGGCCCCATTCCGAGTCCTCCGTTCTTCCGTCCTCCCTGGTGGAGTGCTGGGCTGTGCTGTGGGAACAGGTTTCTGGGGTTCCAGGGCTAGCTCACCCCAATGAGCTCTGTGTTCACAGTGTATACTGTCCTGGGGACTTTCCTCCAGTTGCCTGTTTTTCTGGAAGTACAGTGCCTTGGTTGGGGTTTCCTTTGGTGATAGATGGGGTGCCGACCTCCTTAGAATGTTCCCAGTTAAGCTGTGCTTGGAGCAAGCTGTACACCTTCATGGCACCCTTTTCCTGGGCTGTGGCACAAGCACATGCCTGCACACGCACTCGTCCAGAAGCATCTAAGAGAACCAAGTTCAGTGCGCAGCGTCGTGGTGCTGTGCTGTCTGTGAGTGGAGTGGACTGTGGCATTGGCCACTCCTGCTGCGAGGTCGCCCTGAGCTTCCCAGCTGTCGGGGTCAAGTGTGAGGTGTTCCCGGAGGTGCACATGTTTGAACACTTGCTCCCCTGCTAATGGTGGTACTGCTGTGGAACTTGGGGGACATTGAGGAGGTAGGGCCTCCATGGGGAAGTGGGTTACTGGAGGGATGGGCGTTCCGGGCTGAGGCCCAGCCCCACTTCCTAGTCTGATTCTTTCCTGGTCTGCTGAGATGTGAGCAAACTGCTTCACGTTCCCACTGCCATGGTGGATGCTCGCCCTGAAGTTGTGAGCTAAAATAAATGTTTTCTCTCAAACTGTTTTGTCAGGTGTCTGGTCACAGGAAGGAGAAGAGGCCCAACGCGCTGGTCCTCAGGGAGCAGGAGGCTTGAGGGTGGGTGGAGAAGAGGATGGCCACCCCTCACCGTCTCTTGCCACGTTCAGCTAAGCACCACCCCCAAGGCCAGGGCCACTCTCCTTGCAGTTTGAATTTCCAGCGTGCACCTCGCATGACACATTTGTGTCTTTTTGTGTCTTGCCGCTGAGTCCCATCAGTAGAGGGGCGGCATCCTGTGGGCAGCTGTCTCACTGCATACCCCTTGCATTTAGCATTCTGCCATGTCATTGGCATGTGGCCCATGTAGCTGGTAAGGAAATGACTGAGAGGCGAGGGTTTGAACGTGACCTTTGTCGTGGCTTTGGTTGCGCTAAGTAGAATTGCCCCAAGCGCCTGCCAGTTTTTGCTGTTACTCTTCTAAGCAGCCTTGCACGGCTCCCATTTTGTTCCCACGTCCCAGGAAGTGGCCACAGCTGAACTCTGGGGTGCAGCTGTGAGGGGCGAGAGTTCTGGTGGACAGATCAGAGCTTTACACGTCCAGTGAAGCTGCTGATGCTGTGACCACAGGTCCGAGGTTCTGGGGAGCTGGCGTGCTCGTTCTCCTCCCGCCACAGTCTGTCCTTCCTCAGTCAGTCTTCCATGTTCTGATGACCGCCAGCCCTGGTGCAGTTTGCTTGAAAGCCCTGGTGTGGGCTCAGTAATAAGAGGACTGGAGGTAGATGAGGTGTGAGTTGTCACCCTGCAGCCTATTATTGATTGTAATTTCTACTGGAAATAGACTTTTGAAAACCACATTTCCAGTGTACAGGTTATGATGTTAATTACATGGTTGTGAGGGTTGCAAAGTATGTTAGGGTGTTGCCGCTGCCCTCGATGTGGCGGTTACGTGGTGACTGTTAGGATGCTGCCGCTGCCTTTGATGTGGCGGTTACGTGGTGACTGTGGCTTTAACTTTTATCTTTAGTGTCTCGACGTAGTAATGATTCCCGTTTTGCAAGCAAGCACCTTTAAACACCATGCCTTCTCCTCAGCCCATGATTCTTGTTCTGTATGGCATCCGAGGATGTGGTCCTAACTCCCTGCTCTGGTCAGAGCTGCCTGCAGAGGGATCAGCCTGTGTAGATGTGTAATAGGCAAGGCATGCAGCTGACCATTGGATTTGCTGATTTGAATCATGGGTCTGTTTTCCATTAAAAAAAAATTCCAGTTAGCTAGGCATGGTGGCAGACGCCTTTAATCCTAGCACTTGGGAGGCAGAGGTAGGAGGATCACCATGAGTTCGAGGATACCCTGAGACTACATAGTGAGTTCCAGGTTAGCCTGAGCTAGATTGAGACCCTACATAGGGGAAAAAAAATTCTAGGTAGGGCTGGAGGGATGGCTTAGCAGTTATGACACTTGCCTGAAAAGCCTAAGGACCCAGGTTTGATTCCCCAGTTCATCTGCAGTGGCTGGAGGCCCTGGTGTGCCCATTCTCTCTTTCTACCCGTATGTCTATTTCTCTTTCCCTGTGTGTCTCTCTCCTCTCAAATAAGTAAATAATAAATAAGTCTAAAAACAAAGTTTTAAATAATAAGAGCCAAAGAGACCAATCCACTTGGCAGAGCCAGGGTAAAGATTCCTCAAGGCAGGTCCCAGCCATTTGTGTGTGAGTTCTCCCGCTTGTCCTGGTCATTCCTGCCCTGCAAGGGAGTTTTGTAAGGCTGCTGTGATTTTTCCCTTGTACAGAGGCAGTCACCGAGGCTTAATGAGAGAGATGTGGCTTTTCTGAACTTTTATTAGCTCTTGTTTCCAGCCCACATCTCAAGTCTGAATGAAGTACTCCGTCCTGCCCTGGATGCTACAGGCTCCCAGGGGCTGGGCAGGTGTCAGTGAGTCAGGGGACTGGGAGTGCACAGAGGGTAGGAAGGAAGAAGGGAGGATTAAAGGAAGATGAGCGTATATGCAGATAGTGGAGGTGCCCAGCTCCTGTCCCCAGAGAGGCTGGTGAGGAGGCGTTGGGTTGGGCCAGGGAGCCATGCCCGTGAGTTGGCATGTAGGGTGAGGTGGCTGTGGAGTCAGTTAGCGTCCTTATTGTTAATCCCAAGAGGACTTTTCTTGAGCCCGAGAGAGAGAGAGAGAGAGAGAGAGAGAGAGAGAGAGAGAGAGAGGGAGAGGGAGGGGGGAGGGAGGGGGAGAGGGGAGAGAGAGAGGGAGGGGGGAAGGGGAGAGAGAGACAGCCAAGATTAAAAGAAATCTAAGAGGAAAAACGTGGTTTTTTTTTTGTTTTGTTTTGAATTTCTCCTTTGCTGGATTTGCATAATCTTTGTTGAAGCCAGTTGAATGTGAATCCCTAAATAAATTCAAGACATTTAAATATTTAAAAGGATTCATCCACAGTACTTTACTCACCCAAAGAATAAATGCTTTCAACAAAGAAAATAACACCCTCGCAGATGCAGCCCGGGTAGACTGTGTTCACCTTGTCATGGAATTATCAAACATTAATAGCGAAGCTAGAATTTGAACTGGCTCCGAAAATCTCCGCTGGCCCCATGCCAAAATCTTGTTTCCCTGGTACAGAAAGCAGGAAGGGTTGTTTCAAGCTGGCAGCTCGCCAGTCAGAGGCTCTGACGCAATCATCGCCGGAGCTGCTCGGCTCCTCGGGACTAATTTTAGGGCAGTTAAATCCGGGTGATGTCTGATGGCTGCTGTCGCTGCGCGTCTGGTTTTGTAAATCCGTCCTCTTAGCTTGACATCACAGTTCCTGGTTCTTTCTAGAACAAGCTGAGGGCAGAGGGGATGTTGAGTCAGCGGGGGATATGTGCCTGGAGGGGGAGCAAGGCTAGAGCTGGGAGGAACTGGGGCTCCAGTCTCCACCACGGTGGGCTGTGTCCAGCCGGTGCTCAGGACCCCGCACCTGGGCTTCTCTGGCGCCTGCACCAGGTGAGGGGCTGGGTAGTGGGGAGCTGCACATGGGGGGGGGGGGTCTCCACTTTGAGATTAGGCCACTTGCTGTCCCTGACAGCATCACTGTGATCATCACTGAGCCTCACGTTCTTTTCTGAGGAATGTAAAACTAGGGAGAAAGATGGTAACTAAAAAAAATAGAAACCTCATAGCGGCTGCAGCTATTTCGAGCTCTGTAGGGAACTAGAGTTCCTGCCCTTACAGGAGTTGGTAACCCTGGTGGGGCTGCCTTGTCCAATCCACTGAGCTTCCTGGGATGGGATGGAGAGTCAGGTTTTCTTTTTCTTTTCTTCTTTAGTTTTGATGTAGGGTTTTATTCTCCCCTAGGATGACCCGGAATGTACTCTGTAGCCTCAGGCTGGCTTCAAACTCACAGCAATCCTCCTAACTCTGCCTCCTGAGTGCTGGGATTAAAGGCACGCCCAGCTTTTCTTGTGTGTGTATACATGTGTATGCATGTGTGTATGTGTTCATATGTGTGGGGGTGAACATGTGTGCACCAGAGCGTGGAGACCAGCGGTCAATGTTAGGTAACTTCTTAATTTTTTTAAAATTAAAAAAAATTAATTTTTTTATAATTAACTACTTCCATGATTGTAAACAATATCCCATGGTAATTCCCTCCCTCCCCCACTTTCCCCTTTGAAACTCCAATCCCCATCATATCTCAGTCAGTCTCTCTTTTATTTTGCTGTCATCATCTTTTCCTCCACACTACCTACACAAGACCACCTTAATTTATTTTATTTTATTTTTATTTATTTATTCATTTGACAGAGAAAGAGGGAGGGAGAAAGAATGGGCGCACCAGGGCCTCCAGCTATTGTAAACAAATTCCAGATGTGTGCACCCCCTTGTGCATCTGGCTAATGTGGGTCCTGGGGAATTGAACCAGGGTCCTTTGGCTTTTCAGGCAATCGCCTTAACTGCTAAGCCATCCTTCCAGCCCCAAGACCACCTTAATTTTTGAGACAGATCTCTCAGTGAACCTGGATTTCACTCATTTAGTCAGGTCAGCCAGCCATTGATCTCCAGGGATCCTCCTATGTCTGTCTCCCCAGAATTGGATTATGGATGTCTAGTGCTCTGCTTGGTTCTGCTTTTATGTGTGTTTTGGATATTAGACTCGGGTCTTCACTTTAAACAGTGAACCTCTAGATTCAGTTGTCATAGGGATGTGAGGCCACAAGTTTGGATTTTCTTTAGCTCTCCCTTCTATGATTGATTGATTGATTTCCAGGTTAGCCAGGGAATCCCAGGGTATGGACCCCTGTAGGCCCCAGCCCTGGTACTTGTGGACCTCATCGGAACCTGCAGAACTCCCCTCCCCTCAACTCCCCTCCTCTTCTCTCCTCTCCTGTCATCGGAACCTGCGGGGCTCTCACCTCACCTCACCTATGCAACTTCCCCTGTGGCTGATGCAGATCAGTGTCAAACTTTGAATTCAACATGTTCCCTGGTGCTTTACCTGTGAAAGGCATGGTCCCAGCTGATGGTGTTGGAGACATGATTCAGTCATGGGCACTACCCTTATTCCACGAGCTCATAGCTGGATGAAGTTGAGGCCTACTTAGAGGACATAGGTCTTTGGTTGAAGAGGTCATGTCTTTGAAGGCGGTATCTTGTCTTGGCCTCTTCTTGCCACCTGGAGGTAGGCAGTCCCCTGTGTCGTTCCCACTACCATGATGCTGCCTCACCACAGGCCCATGGCCATGGAGTCAGAACGGTGGGCCCACATTCATTCACTCTTCCTACGAGGCTTTCTGTCAGGTGCTTGTCAGTGTGAGAAAATCTAAGCCCTGAGTCTGTTTTGTGATGCCATTGTTGGCCTTTCTAGGTGAGGAGGTTGTTTCTTCTTTAGTTGGGCATGGCATGGGTGGACTGATGGCCCACCAGTGGGAATTAGAACCATCTAGATTCCTTTAAGGTTGAGAGCAGAGTACAGATGGTGCCATGATGCCCTTCAGAGGAACGACTTGGTCCTGAGAAGAGTATGTGTCTGTGTGGTTTGGGGACGATATGACTTAAGTAGAGCTTTGCAAGATGGTGTACATTGGAGGATTTTTTCTTTTTTTGGCTTTTCAAGGTAGGGTCTCACTCTAGTCCAGGCTGACCTGGGACTCACTATGTAGTCTCAGGATAGCCTAAAACTCACGGTGATGCTCCTACCTCTGCCTCCCAAGTGCTGGAATTAAAGACATGTGCCACCATGCCTGGCTTCATTGGAGTTTTTATTGAGCCTTGTGTTGAGGACCATCCTGGCTCTGTGGGGAACCAACAGATGACCACAGGAGAGTCTAAGTTGCTCATTTGGTCACAGTACAGAACTTAGTAAGTTTGTTTTGCTCAAAACTGGATTCTGGGGCTGGGGAGATGGCTCAGCAGTTAAAGGTGCTTGCCTGCCAAGCCTGCTGGCCCATGTTCAGTTCCCTAGTACCCATGTAAACCAGGTACACAATGTGATTCGTAAGTCTAGAGTTTGTTTGCAGTGTCCAGAGGCCCTAGCATGCCCATTTGTTCACTCCCTCTCTCCCAAAACAAGCAACAAACACAAAAAACAAATTATTTTTTCTTTACCTAGTTTGGGTTTCACAATTCCAGAGCAAAGAACTTTCTGGAGAGTGATAGATGCATTTTCGTTGGCAGATGAGCTTGTCCTTCATGGACGACAGCAGCCTGACTTTCTTCTTTGCAACTTGCACAGTTACAGAATGTGGCATGAGCCTGGAAGAGAACGCATTCAGCTCCAGCCTCAATGTAGGCACTGTGTCCAGGTTGCCTGTCCAGAGAAAATGTGTGCACTCTTACTTACAGTCAGGATTCAGGACCATGCATTTTGTTTTGAGATCCTGGGTTTAGGAGCTTGTAACTTGACCATTGATTGGCTGTAGCAACTTATTGAAAATGAAGCTGAGTCGTCAAGCTTCAACTGGGCAGTGTTGGGAAGAGCTGCCCTGGCCTGGGGCGTAGCTGAGGCTCCTGGCACCTGAACCTTGTGCCTGCACGGCACCTGAACCTTACCGTGGCCTCAGTCATGCCCAACTGTGTGTCCTCTGGAGTGATTGGAATTGCTGGGTGACGTGTGCACTGTCCTTTGACCTCCAGACATTGAATCTTAATGTAGTTACCATTTACTTTCTCTACACACACACACACACACACACACACACACACACACACCTGCGATCATGTGTGTGGATGCATTTTGGTATGTGTGCACGTGCATATGGAGGTCAGAGGACAGCCTAAGACTCAGGTGTCGTTTTTCTGGAATGCTCCTCCTTTGGGACAGGATCTCTCATTGGCCCAGAACTTGTCAATTAGTATAGACTGGCTGGCCAGGGAGCCCCAGAATTCATCCAGGGGTCTCTCTCTGTCCAGAGCTGGGAATACAAGCACATGCCCCAGGCCTGGCGTTTTTACATGGATTCTAGTGGTCAAACTCAGCTCCTTGTGTCTGCAAAGGAAGTACTTGCTCCAGCCCTCTCCCAACAAGTTACATGCAGATTGTCAAACTCGCTGAAAGTCGAAAGCACCGTGTCCCACAGGGGGTGTCCGTGTTCTCACAGCTCGTGCCCGGCGCACAGTTGCTCACTGGCTTCCTTGTGCTATGTGTGGTCAGCGCCCTCCACACACCCGTCTTCCCACGCACAGTTATGGTGCGGGCTATTGTCGATGTAGAATTTGGGTTTTTTTTTGTTGTTGTTGTTCTGTTTTTTTCTAGGTAGGGTTTCACTCTAGCCCAGGCTGACCTGGAATTCACTAGGTAATCTCAGGGTGGCCTCAAACTCACGGCGATCCTCCTACCACTGCCTCTGAAGTTCTGGGATTAAAGGTGTGTGCCACCACACCCAGCAGAACTTGTTTTTAATGCAGGCCCTTAATGTTTAGCCCTGGCTGGCTAGGTGATCACAGTTTAACATAGGCTGGTCTCAGATTCATGGCAGCCCTCCTGTCTTGGCTTTCTGAGTGCTGGAATTACAGGTGGGCACCACACAGGTCTCCACCTCCGTATTTCTGTTCCGAAGTCTGTTACATGCACCAGCATCAGGTATTCTTCACCACTGAGCATCTCAGCATGTGGATGGCACATGAGTTCTGAGCTTGTTCACTATTGGAAGTGACTTTTATAGGTTGAAACGCACAAATCTTAAGTGTATCGTTCTGTTAGTTTTGACAGGTCTGTGTACCGATGTAAGTAATCTTTCCGTTAGGCTGTGACGGTGCCTGCCTCACCTCACTTCTCTCCTGCCCCACCTACTCGCCCCACGCCCATCCAAGGAAACCCATCTCATTTTTCTGCCGTAAATAAGCTTTGCCTGCTCCTGAATAAATAAATACAGGTGGAATCGCAGACCTGCCTCTTGTGTGAGCTTCTTTTGCTGGCGTCCCATGCTTGCGTTCCCTTGCTATTGGTCTTCGCATACGTTACCCCTGAGCTTGTCTGCCTGCGTTGCTGCCCTCTGATCAAAGTACCCCTCTCAGAGGTCACACTCCATGTCTTAGGATTTTAGGAGCAGTTTCCTAGGTGTTGGTGTCTCAGTGACAGCTGCATTCCCTTTTCCCTGTGGGGACATGGCTTTCTGTCTTGCAGAGGCATTGCTGTCCGGGCGTTTTCCCACCCTGTACCCTCTGAAGGTCACATGAAGCTGGGGTCAGAGAACAGAAACCAGGAGCCCATGAATTGGTCCTGTCTTAAAGGGGGGGGGGTCCAGGGCAGTGGGGCATGAGAACAGCAGCAAACGAGGCGTGGTGGAGCCAGGCGCCCATTCTGGTGCCTGCAGGGTTGAAAGCTTGTAGTGTTTCAGGATTGGAGCTCTGGGGGGGGGGGATTAGATCTCCGTAATGATGCTGGAGGACCCCAAGATTGTGAACCCTAAACTTCAGGTCCTTGTCTGAGTTATTGAAGAACTGAAAAGTAAAGATACAGAGAAGGGTAAGTTATGAGGACTTGTAAAGGGTTGGGTGAAAGCAGGAGAGAAGGAAAGCTGGAAAGAGGAATTCCTGTCCGTTCAGCACCAACATGCAGAGAGGGGAGAGGAAGACCAGGGAAGAATCTCCCTCACACCACATGGGAACTAGAAGTCTCAGAGGCCTGTAGGCGAAGGGGCTCACACATGAGTTTCTGAGCCGGGCATGGTGGTACATGCCTTTAGTCCTAGCACTCAGGAGGCTCGCCATGAATTCAAGGCCATTCTGAGACTATAACATAGTGAACTCCAGGTCAGTCTGGGCTAGAGCAAGACTCTACCTCGAAAGAAACCAAACCAACCAACCAAACAAAAAAACACATGTGTTTCATGTCCATTCATATGAATCAGACATCCAATTAGAATGGGCCTCATCACCAGGGTCAAGTGTATAAGGAGGAATCTGATTGGTTGGTGGGCCCAGGAGGAACACTGATGTAGGAGGGGGCATCCATGGAGCCTAAGCCCATGAAATTTGGGGAAGAAACAGGAAGCTCTTCTGAAGAGGGATTAGAAGGTGGTTGTTTGTAGAACATCTTGGATGACGCTGAATCAGGCATGAGTTCTAGTCCCTCTGGGGCAGACAGGTTGACATCCTTATTTCTTTGGGTCAGTCCCTAGCTGACCAGCTATCAGGAAAAAGCTGCCTTGCTCCTAACCCATATCAGTAGCCCTGTCTGGGCTCCTGGCTTTCTAAGTGGAGTCTTGCCACCTTGGCTGTTCACTGGCCTGTGCTGTTCCTAAAACGCTAGGTGAAAGGAGACGTCTGTGTCATTGGGAAGCTGACTCCTTTCTGGTTCAAGCGCAGCAGATGAAACTAGAATTCCCGGAGCTGTTTGATGATGTCATCTGTGGAGGAGACTAACCAACTAAACTGGGAAGACCAGATTTTCAGATCTCCTGTGCGGAGGGGATACTGACTAATGGCCTCAAATTCCTGATGACTTTACGCAGCTTTCTAGACCAAGTGAACCTTGGTCGCTGAGGCTGTGGGGGCTGGCCCTTTCCGGCCATGCCCACAGCTGGTTGTCACCTGCTGTTTGGGGGTTCCTGGCACCGCTCATCATGTGTGGGGCTGTTGGTACTCTACCCGCTCCAGGAGACACTTCTGAGTGGAGTGCCTGCTTTCCTGCGCGACACTGGCAGGGCGGGCCAGCTGCCATGTGGGACCTACTCTCCTTGCTACGATCTCGTCCCGCGCTCTGAACCGTCTGTGCTCCATACTGAGGCCCGTTTAGAAGAGAAGGGGCAGTTAGGTGAGACAGCTAAGGATCTGAAGAAGGACCCTCCTTACACCTACTCTCATTTCCTGGGGACCATGTCTCTCCCAGGGGAAGCCAGGGACTGTTGTAGCTGCCACTGTGGCCTTCTGTTCTGGTCATGTGTAATCAGTGCTGGGCTTTATGGTGCCTTGTTGAGACTGGGTTCATGTCCTTGTGGTCACGGGCATCTGGTTTCTGTTCTCTGATCCCAGGCTTGTGGCTGTGGCTGTAGTGTCCAAGGTCAAAGTCTTCCTTTGCTTCAGGTTTTGCACCTGTGAGTGGAGTGTGGTTGGCCCACTGTGCACTGTGCAGTGTTACTGGGAGGAGTCTGTCTGCACTGGGGTGCATGCCTTCCTTTTTGTCCTGTGTCTACCAAGGATTCCGTCGGCCCAGGGGAGGTTCTGTGGTCGTGGACCATGGTGGTGGGAAGGAAGATGGGGTGTTGCCCTCGAAGTATTTTCATTTCCAAAAATATACTTGATATCTTTCCAAGTGTGTGTGTGTGTGTGTGTGTGTGTGTGTGTGTGTGTGTGAGAGAGAGAGAGAGAGAGAGAGAGAGAGAGAGAGAGAGGGAATGAATGAATGAATAAATGAGTATGAGTGCACCAAGGCCTTCTGCCATTGCAAACAATCTGCAGATGCATGCACCACTTTCTGTGTTTGGCTTTATCTGGGTACTGGGGAATCAAATCCAGGCCATTAGGCTTTTCGAGCAAGTGCCTTTAACCAATGAGCCATCTCTCCAGCCTCTCCAAGTCATTTAAAAAAATCGTTTGCTGTTGGAGGCAGAGCTGTGCTGTGTTACATAGTGCATTTTAGTTCAGGGTGGAAGGAGGGAGGGTTGAGTGTAATTAATAATGGCATTGCAGACATTCTGGAATTTAGAAAGAAATGCAACTGGGGACGTGGACTAGGGTATGTAATGGAAGACTGGGTCCCTGTGTAAAATTCACTCTCATAATGGAGGGCTCAGGAGACACACGATAGTGGTGGCCCTTTAGTCTGGAGGCAGAAGGGTTCTTGGGAACAGAGCCTTTTGAGTGATCACAGGGCCTGGGGGCTTGCTTGCCACTCCGAGTGTCCTACTGATGTCAGGGGAGCTGGGGCGGCTCCGGCTGGTCCAGAGGAAGTAGCTGAGTGTGTGACTTACTCTCCTTCATCTGTCACCCTGGGTCACTCCCCAGGCAGCCCATTGGTTAGCGCCGGGAAGTAGCCACTTTGGGCTCTTGTAGCTTCTTCTTCTTTGGAGACCGCACAGATTTTCTGCTGGGATTCAGGGAAGCTTGTGCCCTGGGTGGTGTATCGGGTGGTGATGAAGTGTGGCCACCACCCCTGCGGCCTGGTTTAGAGTTACCTTGTCTGCTTGCCCACGGATGCATAGAGCTATCCGGGAGCTTACTTCTGGGTGGTGGAGACCACAGGCTGTTTCTGTTTTTGAGTCAGCATCTCATGTAGCCATAGTGGCCTTGAGTATGCATGTGGCTGAGGATAACCTTGAAATCCTGATCGTCCCGTCTTTACCTCCCAAGTGTAGGGATTACAGATGCGCACTACCACACCTGGGACTCAGTACAGATACGGACACTGGCCTTTGCCCTTGTATCTCGCTATTCCATCAGCCAGACTCCTTTATCTCTTTCTACTGATGCTGTTACCTAAAGCATCGGGCCCCTGCTGGGGATCCTGAGTTAGTATGGCTTTTGGCTGATGGTGTGAAGGCAGGCTGCAGGGTATGTCAGGAAGTGGGATGAAGGCTTCTCAAGAGTTCTTGTTTTCTTGGAGGAGTGGGAGGGAAGATTCCAGGGAAATTGCGAATACACTGGTAATCCTTAGAGGATTTCACACAGCGCTCTCCCACTAAGTGTTCTCTCTGTGTTATTATTGGACTGAGAAGAAAGGCCCTCTGACTGAGTCGCGCCTCTGATCCTGTGGGCGATTCTTCCATTTCTGTTTCAGACCCTTCCTGGCTGCCTTTGGCTCAGATGCTGGGTGTGTCCCCTGCGTTTAGAAAGTGCTTGGCACCTCACAGAGCATGGCCTGTGCTCCTAAATTGAGATGAGCTAATTCGACCAACGTCAAAACACTTTTTGGCATCTAATCTTTTTTTGTGTATGCGTTGTTCTTGAATTATGACTTAATTGGCGAGTTTTCCAAGCCCGATCCTTCTAATCTTCATAGTAGTATTAGAATTTGGCTCACAGTTTTATATCTTCCTCTGCTCTTCTGAGATTAAATTCCTGGTAATGCAGAAGATAGGCTTGTGTTGGATCCCTTTGGAGGGTCCCTGGGGCTGTGTTGGCACCCGGAGGTAGTTCCCTCACCGGAATAAAAGCAGGGAGCTGGAGACCACCTGAAACCCTGTCCCTGCTCCTACCTGGGCCTGCAGCTTCACCAACAGGAATCTTATTTGTTTTGTTTATTTGCAAGTAGGGGGTCAGGGAGATGAGCACTCCAGGGCCTCCTGCCACTGCAAATGAACTCCAGATACATGCACCACTGTGTGCATCTGGCTTTGCCTGGGTATTGGAGAATCAAACCTAGGCTGCCGGGCTTTGCAAGCAAGCCCCTTTAACCACAGAGCCATCTCTCCAGCCCTTATTTATTTTAATCTACTAAGCGTATATACTGTAAAGTGCTAACTCAGTGTCGCATTGTTAAGTCCCTCCACAGACCTCTCACCATCCTGCTGGTCCGTTGGGAGAGGTGTTTCGTGAGCGCAGAACCAGGATCTGTGACTATAAGCACAGGTCTGTCATTGGCACCACAGACCAGGCTGGCCTTGAACTTAGGGTGGTCCTCCTGCCTCTGCCTCCTGCCTCCAGGTATTTCAGGTGTGTGCCTGGCTTGGGGAAGAGATTTTGAAATAATTTCAGCAAGTTCATTTGGTCTTCATTGCTCAATAACAGCATCCAGAAGAGTCTGAGGGGGTGTGAACACTATTAGGATGGAGGTAACTTTTATTTTGGACTGTAGATGTGTGTGGCATGTGTATGCAGGTTGGTGTGTGGTGTGTGCATGCGTCTAGGCTGGCATCAGTGTTTTCCTCGTTGCTGTTTACTTTCAGATTTCAGAGCTGGTCTCTCACAGACCTAGAGCCCACTGAATTGGCTGGACTAGCTAGCCAGCAAGTCCTGGGGACCCAGCTGTCTCTGCCTCCCCAGTGCCTGGATTCCCGTCGTGTACCACCACCTGCGGCTGTTCTGTGAGAGCTGGGGATCTGAAGTCAGTCTTTATGCTCACCGAGCTGTGTCTTCAGGCACAGTGTGCCCCTCCCCCTTTTAAAGAGAGGGTTGTGGGCTGGCATTAGGTATTGTTCTTTACTTTGTAATGACTGACTGGGATCTCCATGAGTCCAAGGCTAGTCTAGAGTTACAGAATGAATTCCAGGCCAGCCTAGGCTAGAGTGAGACACTGCCTCAAAGTAAATAAATAAATAGAATTTGAAAAAGAAGAAAAGAAAAAGAACATTTATAATGACCTTTCCCAAGTACCCAGTAGATTTGGAATACTTTGGACAATTATGGGACTGCAAAGTTAGGATGTAGTCATGGGACCTCAGAGGCCCCTGTCCAGGTGAGCCTGCCTTTAAGACCTCATTGTTGCTGTCCCTGGGCGGCATTCCCACCCAGCGCCCCTCTCTACCTGAGCAGATCAGCCCTGTGCTGTAGAGCGTGTGGAGATAGGAGTGTGCAGCATGTGGGGGAAAGCAGTTGTAACTGGAGTCACCTGCTGATGTTGAAATGCTGGAGTCGTGATTGAGCGAGAGGAGGCCGTCCTGCGGAGCCAGTGCTAGGAGGGCGGAGGAAGCCGTCATGGGGACGCCAGGACCCGAGCCCGCGGGTTCTAGTGCATTGTTTTCTGCACTTCAGGCTGTGCAGGTCTGTCCTCGGCAGCGTCTCCCCACTGAGCTTTTGTTCCTTCATAAGAAATTGTAACTAAAGATTCTTTTCTTAATCTTTTTTATTTTTATTTATTTGAGAGCGACCGACAGAGAAAGAGGCGGAGAGAGAGAGAGGGAGGGAGGGAGAGAATGGGCATGCCAGGGCCTCCAGCCAATGCAAAGGAACTCCAGATGCATGTGCCCCCTTGTGCATCTGGCTAACGTGGGTCCTGGGGAATCGAGCCTTGATCCAGGGTCCTTAGGCTTCACAGGCAAGCACTTAACCACTAAGCCATCTCTCCAGCCTGGTAACTAAAGATTCTTTATGTTCATTCCCAGCAAGAGGAAGAGATGGGTCATGGGTGCAGTGCAGGTGTGTGACAGGTACTTAGAAACAGCTTTTGCTCGAGATATGGTTACCTCACTTGGGCCCACAAGGTAAACTAAAAGCAGAATGAAAATGTGTCACCCGAGCCTCCAGTGTGTGCCTGTCCCCTTTACTTTGGGCCAGCCCCCTGCTGGACTCTGCGCTGCACGTAGGCCAGTTAATCATTCAAGGAATGTCTGTGTAAAAACCAGGATACCTAACTTATCTCATCCACTTTCAAGGCCAAAAGCACAAAGATAAGAATAGCTGAGGTTCTTTTACTGTGAACTTTGTCAGCTTCCTATTCTAGTCCCTAAAAGGCACCCAAGAGTCTGCAGTTAATGTCCTAAGCCTGCAGTCGCTGTGGATTTTGGGAGCCATCGACACGCAGATGAAGGACGTCGTGATGGAACTGAAGGTCTGCCCGTCCCTCCAGCAGGAAGTCATCTCGTGGGAACCAGATTGCCCCCTCAAGAGGTGGAAATTTCCCTAGAGGCACTCTGAAGAGCTAGAAAGGAGAAAATACCAGCTTGAGCACAGCTTCTCCGACTGCTTAGTTATGCATGTCTCTCACCTCTGTGAAACCTCAAGCTCAGCCAGACTCCAGAGATGGGCTCTCTCCGTCTTCCAATGCGGCCACTCTTACATGCCCATTTGATTTCTAGGGCAACTGATTGGATCCAGTTTGATGAGAGCCTCCAGAGTTGGGACTGTGGCTTAGGATTCTAGTTATAATGTGAAAATTATTGGCACCATGACATTAAATTAAATTAACTTAATATTGAATCCATGATTTTCCATGTATTAGCTTCTCTAAAGGAACAAAACCAATAGACCCCCCCCCCCCATATATTACAAAGGGGAATTATTAGACTGGCTTGCGGGATATGAGCTGGGCAGGTCAGCAGTGGATGTCTTGTCTGTAGGCGGGAGAGGTACAGACTGGCCCCAAGAGTTGGTTCCTAACCAACTCCAGTTGACAATCAAAATTAACCATCACACGCCATATGATCAAGTAATTTAAACTGATTAAGTGTCCTGTTTTAGAAGTCTGTTAATGACACGAGAAAACATTCATGGAATATTAAATGAAAAGCATCTTCTAAGCAGTGTATCAGTTTCCCAGGAAAATTAAATATTCATGTGCATTGTTAGAATGGGACTATATTAAACATTTTTTATGACTATTACTTATAGATACGTATAATTATCTTCCCCTTTTGCATTTGTTTTCCAGATTTTCTCAAAGGAACAGATTAATTTTTAGGGAAAAAACACCCTCAAGCTATTAAGATATTTGACTGGCTGAGTTATGTGTCCTGTAAAAGTGATTAGTTTATCTCCATAGTTTGGGGTTTTTGTTATATAATCTTTCTTGTTTTATTCTTTTGAGTGTATTTAAAGAAGTTTTCAAAACAACTAATTAGCAGCCATTTATTAGCCACCTACTGTGTCTAAGAAGTGTTTTTGGTATATACCGAGGCATCTGTAATCTGATGGTCTCCATTTAATCTCATGCAGGTGAAAGTTCTTTCAGTGTTCCCTAATGTTGAAACTTAAAGCCTTATATTTTAACCTGTGTGTCTTTCATTTAAACTTGTTAATTGGGTGTGTATGTATATATTTAATTTCAGGATTTTTTTTTCTTAGTAACTTAGTTACTGAATGATGTGTATTACATGTGTGTTACTAGCATGCAGGTGTGTGTGTGCAGTGACTTGGTTGTGTGCCTGCTGGTTCGCCCTCACAGGTGCCTTGCCCTATGATGGTGTGTCTTGAGGATACCAAGGTGATGGAGACATATTTCTGACTTGCTATTAAGAAGATTGTTAGCATTTGTTTGAAAAAAAAATGTTATTAAAGCCCTCTGCTTATCTCTGAGAACAGACATCTTGACCCAGAAAGCTCATGTGTCTTTTTAGCAGTATAATTGCCAGCTCTTTGATTCCATGCTCTTTTGACATTTACATTAAAGTAAAAATTAGCTATTTGTAAGTTATGAGGTCTTAAAATATTCATTATGGGGCTGGCGAGATGGCTTAGTGGTTAAGCACTTTCTAGTGAAGCCTAAGGACCCCGGTTTGAGGCTCAACTCCCCAGGACCCATATAAGCCAGATGCACAAGGTGGCACGTGCATCTGGAGTTCATTTGCGGTGGCTGGAGGCCTTGGTGTGCCCATTCTCTCTCTCCCTCTCAAATAAAGGAATAAAAATAAAAAAAAAAAATCAAAACACATTCGTTCCTCCTTCACTCCTGTGAATGCTTCTATTAAGACTCCGAGAGGGCTCATTCAGTGCAGTGACAACAGTTAATTCTCTCTGAATTAGCACTGCGTGACGTAGAAAGGTGCATGTAAGCCTTGTGTTTGAGTAGTGACTCGGAAGTCGGTACTGCATATGTTAGATCACAGTCTTTGCAGCACAAGTGTCTGTAGATAATTAATCTCATCTCTTGCTGTTCCAAAGAATGCCTGACATATTCAGTGTTAATGAACTTGAAGCTACGTGAAACTTCCCAGTGTCATACATGTGAGGCACAGGCTTGTGGTCAGAGTGGCTGCGCCTGGCTCAGCACTGTCCTGGTCAGCAGCTGTGCCTGACTCTGAGCCCACGCATGCCTGTACTTGAGATGTGTGGGGCACAGCACACAGCATCGTATTGGTGGGGGACCCAGAGTCCTGCTTGCCTGTCCTCTTATTTTCTTTGTAACATTAAAAACGGTCTCACAAGTCAGTGTGACTTCAGTGGAATGAGATGAGGTTTGAAGTAACTGTTTGCTGTCTCCTTTGAACATCTTTTCTTCCAGAAAAGTGAGGGCCCACTTCCAACTAATTCTGCTCTCTCTGAAAAAAAGGGGGGTTCTACTTTCTAAGCTGAGCTTTCTTCCAATAGGTAGTAGACAACTGCATAAAATAATTACAGAGACTGGGCTAGGGAAATAGCTCACCTGATAAAATCCGTGCCGTTCAAACACGAGGATCTGGAGTTCCATCCCCAGTACCCATGCAGCACATAGCGGATGTGAAACAGGTGGATTCCTGGGGATCACTGGCCAGCCAGCCTAGTTTACCTCGTAAGCAACAGTATAATGAAAGACCCTGTTAGTTGGAATAATGCGGTAACCCCAGATTTGAGTTTAAGTTTTGAACCCCTAGGCCAGTGGGCCTCTCGTTTCCCTCTAGGAGTGTAGGGATGGCATGCCTGTGGTGGAAATTTGCTGTGAGGTTCTGGTAATGACCCTTCCGGTTGACTGCCGTGTGCCCTGCGGTGGCATTGAGTGGATCTGTCTGAATGGTGCTGCCATGTTCTGCAGGAGCTGAGGAGTCAGCTGGAGGTGACAGCTAGTCCAGGCAGACCTTGGACCTTGAGTGTGATAATGCCTGTGCCTGTCCAACTCTTCACTACTGTTTGTCTGAATTTCCCGTGCTTGGTGTCTTTAGCCAGAAATAGGGAACTTAAGCCCTTCTGAGAACTGCTGCTCCCCCACCTCACGGCCAGAGCCCACACGCCCAGTGCTCGCGTGCAGCTGGTGGCTGTTCTGGATAGCGTGCGAGACGCTTGCGTGGCCGAGTCTCCCTTGTTTGCGCACCGCTCCGGCCGCTCTCCCGGCCTTGGACCTCTGGACACAGTCCCTCCTTTATGTGGCTTCTGGCCTTCTCTATTTTTTAAAGATGCATTTATCATTTTTTTATTTTTCTAAAACAGATTATACCCTTTTATTCCCTCTCCCCTGTTTCTGATTCCTTGGGGCCCCTCCTCTGTGGGGTTATGGGGTTTACTGTGGGGTCATGAAGGCCTCAGTCAGTCCCAGTGGAACAGTGGGGGACCATCCCTCTAGGAATTCCCACCCACTCGGTGGCTCTTTCTGCCCCTTCTTCTGCTGTGTTCCCTGAGCCTTTGACCTTTTCTTCATAGAGCACCCCCACATCCTGGCCGTGAGCCCCCTGCAGAGCTGGAGGTCCCAGTGCCACCCCATCCCTTGCCATGAAGGTGAGCTTTCCTCACTGGCTCGGGTCCACTGCTTCCTCAGCAGGCCTCCCCATTGTGGCCTCCCCCTAGGGGCTCATACATACTTATGTATTTGCTCCTCTGAAATAATCCTCAAAAAAAAAAAAAATCTGTGTGCACCACAGGGTTTTGACATCTGACACTTTCTTCACACATTGAAATAACTTGTTTTTGTTCACAGGGAGTGGAAAATATTAAACTTAACACAAAAATATCATGAGAGCCGACTTAGTCGGGATCCATCGTTCACAGTATAATTTGGGAAGAATTGTTATGGGCCGCCTGGTTGGAATGTGCATGTAGAGAATGCCAGTAAATACCAGCGAGGCTGACTCCCGTGCCCTGTGTAATGTGGGCTTGGCATGAGCATTTGGTTGTTGTGAGGGAAAATCCCAGGTATATTTAAAAGCATTCAGTCAGCCTGCTTGCCTTTTGTTTCTCTAAATTTAGGACATCCTTAAGGTCTCCAGGGTTCACTAGAACTTTGTCTGTGACACCCAGGGAGGGAGTCTTTGGGCTTGCGGCCAGGTTGGCAGCCAGGGACTCAGGTGGTCAGCTTCTGCGGTATCCTGGGGGGGGGGGGTTGACCTGGACGCTTGTAAGTGTGCTGCGGTGCATTGTGGGATTGTGTCAGCGAGAGGAACTGCTGGGAAGGCAGGATGCCCACCTGCTGTCAGGAAGCTGCCCATGGGAAGTGAAGGTCTCATTACTTGCATGCTGCACACATCTCCCGAGTCCTCGGACCCTCAAGTTGCCCTCCCCGTTGGACAACAGCAGCTCTGAAGCCGAGTCGTTTCTGTCACGTGTATGTCCACGGTGCTGGTTCCCTGCTGTCCCCTAGAATTGTCATGGGCCTGCTGCGGGATCCTGGCCATTCTAATTTAAGACATCATCTTTCTCAGAAACTCAGAATGATCCTTTTAGGCTAAATGATAAGTCAGAAAGTGTGTTTCTGACAACAGCGTGAGTCTCAGTCGCCAGGGCATCATGGGTCCTCCGTCCCCATACGCTGGAAGCTGCCTCTTCCGGGAGAGGGTCCGCATGAGGCCCTGTCACTGCTCTTGGAAGCTTGAAGCAGTGAGGGTGAGGTAGAAACACTTGATTAAAAATAAGCAGGAACCGGATGCAGAGACGGTTGGCTCGGTGGCTAAAGGTGCTTGCTTGCAAAGCTAATGACCCTGGTTCAACCTGCCAGTACCCATGTAAAGCTAGATGCACAAAGTGGCACATGCATCTGGAGTTGGCTTACAGTGGCAGGAGGCCCTGGCATGTCCATACTCACTCTTAAGTAATTTAGAAAATAAACAGGAATGTTAATTTTGTCTCTTAACCTATTAGGGCAGGTAACTGGGAAATTTCAAAATCTGCTTAATATATACAAGGAGATGGCTACTTTTCTTTGAGTGTGTGTGTGTGTGTGGGGGGTGGGACAGAGAGACAGCAGCACAGCCCCTTCTTTGAAACCCGCATGTCCACAGCGGTTCTGGCTCCTGTGGGGCCGCGCTTCAGGACCGCCACAGCTCTGGAGAGCGCCCGCTCCAGAGCTGGCCAGTCGTGGCCCAGGGCCTCCTGGGGAAGGCTGGAAGTCCAGCGTGGAAGTCCAGCGCGGACCTGTGCCCAGGGCTGGCTGAGCTCCTGAGAATGTGTAAGCGCATCCCAAAGGCTTGCTTTCCGACCGCTGGTGTCTCAGCTGTGCATCTGGTAAACCCATGGAGCCCTGCAGAAGCTGTTCCTTGTCCCCTGTACATCTGTGATTCAGGAGTGCTTGTTTTCTGAACACTTTTGCACATGTGCTCTGTAGAGCATCAGACTGCGTGGTAACAGGCTTCCAGCCTGAGGTAAGTGACCGGTCGTGACAGCGGGAGGCCCAGGCCTTGCTGAGGAGCTCTTGGCAGAAGTGTGTTCACCACAGCTCTGCCCAGTGTTGAGGGGAGACCTGGGGCGATTATGGTCTCAACTCTCAAGGAAGCTGTGCCTCAGTGTGCAGCCACTGGCTCAAACGCACCACTGCTTTCCCTGGTGAGCAGTACTGGAGCCATCAGTTGTGGCTTTCCCTCCGAACTGGTGGCACATGTTGATGACAGTGTACAGAATACGAGGAACTTCCTGCATGGGTAGTTCTCCCTGGCCACGGTGCTTACAGGCAGAGCTTGGCTGTTCAGCTGTCAGCTGTAGTCCCGGCTCCCCAGCCAAGGGGTGCACTTGGGTGGGAATACAGGTGTTGGGAATAAGCCGGAGAGCTGACCTTCACGGCCACACTCGCTTAGCAAGGCGCGCTTGACACAAGCAGAGGGGACCGTCTTTGCAGAAGCTGCTGTGTGACCTGAAGCCTTCATGGCGGGAGGGTTATAATGAGCTTGCTAAGAAGTTGTTGGCAGAAATGACCAGCAGCCACTGTGCAATTTCTTTTTAAAAATAAAGTGTGTAATCTGAATCCAGAATCCGTGTTCAGTTGCATTCCAGGGCTTGACGCTCACACCTGGATGCTGCTTCCCAGACAATGTGTGTGGTTTTTGAGGGACGTGTACCAGTTACCTTCTTGTGGTTGGGAGGGACTAGCTGGCAAAAATCAGTTTAGGGGAGGAAGGGTTTATTCCAGCTTACGCCTCCAGGGTACATCAATCATGGGAAGATTGGCGGCAGGCACTCAAGGCAGCTGGTCCCATTCAGTGCAGCGGGAAAGCAGAGGGATGAAGGCTGTGCTCTCCTCTCCACAGTTCACCACTCCAGCCCATGGAATGGGCCACCCACACTTCTGGTGGGTTTTCCCACTTCAATTCACTTGCCCAAGATGACCCCTCACAGGCATGTCCAGAGGCTAACCTAGTCTACATAATCCCTGGCAGGTGATTTTAGGTCCAGTCATTAACATGGTAAACCTTTGCAGGAGGTAATGACTGGAACTCATGGATTTGAGTCACCAAGGAAATCACTCCATAATAAAGCAACTATGAAATCAGATTTGAATCACCTTCCACTTCCCCAGAGAGCGACTGACAGTAAGGGTTGCTGGGGAGGAAAAAACATTTTGTTCAGTGATGGAGCCGCTGGTAAGTTGCCCATGTTCCTGTAAATAACCCTCCCCGTGTGTGGGAAAGCAGCTCTGTCTGACTCCTACATCCATATACACATGTACACGTACACACACATACACGCATACACCATACACACAGACGTACACACACACACACACACACACACACACACACACACGAAAGTGGAAGGGGAATATTCAGGAAGAGGAAGAAAATCAGTGGAGAAGGCAAGAAAAGGATATGATCAAAATACATTATATACATAGATACATATTATACCTATATAATTGTCACATACTAATAAAAATAAAAAATGAATACAGTAGATATGCAATCATATCAATAATTTATGATATACTCATTTAAATGTAAGGTTCAGTAGTTTGGATGTACTATTTACTATTTTTTAAGTTGCAAAAATATGTGTTTATATATATCCATTGGTCTTTAATGTTATATATATTGTATCATAAATGACCATTTGATAAAAAAGGTCAGATTTCACCTGGTTGGCCTGGTGTAGGCTCAGGCACACTGACTGTGAGCATGAAAGTCTGGATGCCACATGTCAGCTTCAGCTGCCTTCCCAGACTTAGTGTTAGGAAAGTGAAATTGATCTGTTACTATGTACAGATATCGGGGTGTCTGGGGTGCTTCGTCTCTTGCTCTCCTTCCTGCCCTGGCTTTGATGGCATTGGAGGTATAGACAGAGGACAGTCATTTGTTGTGGAAAGTGCAGTGTTGTTGTGCTTACAATCTCAGGGTAAGAATGTGCACCCAGTAGGCCTAGGTGTGGGACCTGGGCAGGAGGAGGTGAGTGGGGCCATTTTCTGCTCGCATCAGGGGGTGGAGGACCTGATTTAGCTCCCAGAGCCCTCGCACATGAGGGAAGAGCTCAGCTCGCCGAGGCAGGTTCTTGCTTGAAGTCTCTTTCCCAGCCAGGGTCTCAGTATGGATGATGAGCAGCTGCTGCTCTACAACAGGGAAGCCTGGGCAAGTGCAGCAGTGGCATGTTAAAGTCCCCCCTCCCTCCCTACTTCCCTCCCTCCCCTCTCTCCTTCCCTCCCTCCATAGGAGTGTTGATGCTTTAGACTACATTTGTTGACATGCCATTGATGTCCCATGACTTTCTGGGGAGACATGAGGAAATGTCTCCTCAGTCCAGATAGAGCACCAACAAGCCAAAGAAAGGATTCTCTCCAAGTCCAGCTTGGTGCACTAACCAAGGAGTTGATTGGGTTGCTTACAGGGGCATGAGCGACTCACAGGCAGCTACCATCACCAGGAAGTCCCACTCCTGTCCATTGTTTCCCTCTGATGTAGTGGTGCCTGGAATCTCAGGGAGGGAGAGGTCCTGTGAGGGTCTCCTGAGAATAAGTCTTGTCCCTCCAGGAGGGAAGGTTAGTAGGTTTGTTCTCATGAAGGTCTCCTGCAGGTGTCATAGGCACTCTGCTTCAGGATAGTGATGGGGTGCCCAGCCCACAGGAATCAGCCACACAGCAATGCTTTTTCCCTTTCTATGGTTATGTTTTTCTGTATCCGTGCGTGGACGGGTGCAGTGACACTGTGAACTGGGCCATCCTGCCGAGCGTCACCTCTCCCGGGACGAGCCGGAGCTGCCCTCCTCTGCAGTTCCCTCACATGGGAAACTTGCCTCTTTGCTTTTGGCTGTGGATGTTGGAAAACTTCTCCCTGCAGCGTTCCTCATGTTTTCTGAGGGTCGGGGGCCTGAGCTCAGACACGTGGTGTATTCAAGGCAAGCTCAGGTCATCCTCCTCACCATGTACTGGCTCCCCAGGAGGAGGTCTGCGTGGTTTTAAGGTCAAGGGTCCCTGGCTTTCGCTCCCCTCCTCTGTGTCCCTGCGCTTGGAACCTGCTGCCAGACTTCCTTTTGCCGAGGAGCACAGGGCACTAGTGCATGGGGACAGTGAGGACCAGGAGGGAAGTCTCTCATTTGGTTCTCAGCAGTGGAGCTCAGTTAGCCATGGTGCAACACAGAGTTTCGATTTGGTTAAGGGTTATTTTGCTGGTGTTTGGTGGGGGCGGTTGTTCGATTTTTATTTTGTTTAGTTTTGAAACCGGGTATCACTTGTGTAGCCCTGATTGGCCTCAAACTTGTGACCTTCCTGCTTCTGCCTCCAGAGTGCTACATTATAGTTGTATGTTTACCTTTTCCAATATATTCTTCTTCTTTTTTCTTTTTTCTTTTTCTTTTTTTTTTTTTTGAGGCAAGCCTAACAGACTGGCCTTTGATTATTTATACAAGAGAGCAAGAGTGAGAGAGTGAAGGGGGGGGGGAGAATTGGAACACCAGAGCCTCCAGCTACTGTACTCGAACTTCAGACACGTGCGCATCTTGTACGCATGTGTGTGCTTGAGTCCCCTGTGCGTCTGGCTTATGTGGGATCTGAAGAGTTTAACATGGGTCCTTAGGCTTTGCAGGCAAGCACCTTAACTGCTAAGCCATCTCTCCACCCCTTCACATATGTGTGTGTGTGTGTGTATTAACATATATATTTTTATTGACAACTTCCATAGTTACAAACAATATCCCATGGTAATTCCCTCCCTCCCCCAACCTTCCCCTTTGAAACTCCACTCTCCATCATATGCCCTCCCCCTCTCAATCAGTCTCTCTTTTATTTTGATGTCATGATTTTTTCTTCCTATTATGATGGTCGTTTGTAGGTATTATGCAGGTATTATTGTCAGACACTGTGAGGTCATGGATATCCAGGCCATTTTGTGTCTGGAGGAGCACGTTGTAAGGAGTCCTACCCTTTCTTTGTCTCTTACATTCTTTCTGCCACCTCTTCCGCAATGGACTCTTAGCCATGGAAGGTGTGATAGAGATATTGCAGTGCTGAGGACTCCTCTGTCACTTCTTCCCAGCACTGTGATGCCTTGTGAGTCATCACAAGGTCACTGCCATCTGAAAAGAGAATCTTCTCTAACCAAAAATGACAGTAGCATTAATATATGGATATGACCATTAAGATACGTGCTTGCTGGGCAGTTTGGTGAGCATAGTATATAGCAGCAGACGTTGCAACCCTAGGGCTCATGACTTCCCCTGTTGTAGGTTTTCAGTATCAGGGATATATTCTTCCATGGAGCCAGCCTCTAGTCAAATTATAGGGCAGTTGGTTTCCCCCGTAATAGATGTGCCATTATTGCACCTTGGCTCATTTGGCCTGGCTGGCCAAATATAAGGCTTACAGTGTCCATTGTTGGGTATCTTCACTGGTGATTTCTCTCTCTCCCATTGAACTGCATGCAGCATGGCTTTTTCTAGCTTTCTGTCAGCTGGTCTACTTGGGGGAGGTTTTCAGCTCAGCTCCAGCAGAATTTCTCAGTGACGTTGCAGCCCAGGTATTCACATATATTTTTTAATGAAGTGTGTAGCCTTTCCTTTAAAATTTTTATTTTTTTATTTTTCTACTTATAGAGAAAGTGAGAGAGAGAGAATGAGAATTGGCACACCAGGGCCTCCGCCACTGCAATTGAACTCCAGGCGCTTGCACCACCTAATGGGTATGTGTGACCTTGTGCTTGCTTCGCCTTTGTGCGTCTGGCTAACATGGGATCTGGAGAGTCAAACATGGGTCCTTAGGCCCTTAGGCTTCACAGGCAAGTGCCTTAACCGTTAAGACATCTTTCTAGCCCTCTATGAAAAATTCAAAGCAATAAAAGCTCAAATTTTTAAAAAGTTTTTTTCTAATTATTTTATGCTTTTATTTATTAGAGAGAAGGGGGGGGAGATAGAGAGAATGGGTACATCAGGGCCTCAGCCACTGCAAATGAACTCTAGACACATGTGCCACCCTGTGCATCTGGCTTACATGGGTCCTGGGGAATCAAACCTGGGTGTTTAGGCTTCACAGTCAAGTGCCTTAACTGCTAAGCCGGATGGTCCTCTTTTAAACATTTTAATTTTTTAATTATTTTGAGCCTAGATCACATAGACTCAGATTCCGGGGATCACCAAGTCCAAACTCAGTGACCTGCGCCCTTCTTGTGGGAAGTCAGTTTCTGAAGTCAGGACTCTGAGCACAGAGAGGACCTGGCTGAGGGAGATCAGTACCCTGGGGGTGGCCTAGGTCCCGCCGCCCCTGCTCGTGAGGAAGATGATGGCTGAAAAGAGTCGGGAGCCTCCTGGCAGCAGTGACCTGCCCCCGCCTTTGCTGCCCTTCATGGTGGGGCAGTTGAGGGGGGCGGTTTCTCCAAGCTGTATCTTCAGTCGTCGTTGCACGGTGTCTTGTTTATCTTTCTCCTGGTTTGACTTCATTTTCAGTGACTGGGTTGGAGGAAGGGCCTTTTGTGGCCCCAGGCTGAGAGCTGTCCTGACCAAATGTAGTAGGGCGAGATGACGGAGTCCACATTCGTGTGGAGAGTTCTGGTTCTGGGACCACTGAGCTCTGGACCCTGCTGACCCCCCACCCCCACCCCTGCAGGGATTTCATGCTGAGCCAGGGGCAGCTGGGAGTGAGAGATCCTGGGAAGTAGAGTGTGCCCATCGTCCCACGGCTGTGTGTTTCTGGAACCTTCTTAAGCTGGGCTACCCCTCTGTCACTGGGCATTTGAGAGCGAGGATGGCGGGTCCATGGCCTCGCCCATGGGGACTGCGGTCCCGCTGTACTGTCTGCGGTGCTCCTCGGTGGAGGCAGGAAGTGCATGTGGCCTCCCAGACGTGGTCCATCTGTGCCCTGCTCTGCCTCTCTCTCAGACTGGAGTGTTGATGGTCTCTATGTGGTCCTAGGGACTTGGAGTTAAAAACAGTTCCCTGATGTTAGATTATTTCAGGAGAGGCTCTGACAAGCACCAAGATGGCGCATGTTAAATTTAGGAGAGACTGGTTATTTTGGGTTGCTGGACTGGGAAAGCCTTATGGGAAGCTAGGCGCTGTAGATTTTCCTAAAACCTCAAAGGGCACTGTGAGAATGAGGGCGGGTCAGAGAGCATCGAATCTGGCTTCCGCTAGCACTTGTCCCAGGCCTCTCTCCCGGGATAAAGGATGCATTTCAGAAGTGATGGTTCAGCGGGCAGCCGTGCAGCGAAACTGGGTCCATGGGGTCAGGAGTGGAAAGTGCCATCGGGCAGAGATCTCCCTGGCCTCTGGGGTGAGCACAGTTGCTCAGTTGCCCCTCTTGGATGCCAGTTCGCCCACTTAGCTTCTGTTTGCTGCTTCTTGCTCTTTCGGGTATTCATTTTTGCTCAGCCACCGTGTTGCCCATGGATGGTTAGCTGCTGCCGTACTTCTCCTTCTCTGTGCTCTCAGCCATGTGGCATCTGTTGGAGTCACCTGTGACAAGCCCATTCTAGTTGGCATGGCACAGAAGTGAGGTTACCAGAAGGCTGGACGGGCGCTGGAGTATGGGCCTGGCAGGGTCCCGAGCATTCACGGGAGGCCAGGGTCAAGTGTTGAGAATCAGAATGACAGACTTAGATTGTTGGAGGTCCTGCACCTTGGATTGGAGGCAGGAGCTGGCTTAGGGGGCTGAGTGTGCTCTGGATTGGTGCAGGCCTTGCTTGCATTATTGACCTGTTCACCTGGCTTGTGCCCACTCTTACAAGTGTGCTCTCTGCCCCTTGGATTATCCCCCATGTGGAGAGATGGTTCAGCCAGATGATGAACATGGGCTTTCCCAAAGATCTTTTCCCACTGTGAATCTGGATTTTTAAATAAGGTTTTATGTAAGCCAGGCTGACTTTACACTCTTTATGTAGCAAAAGCTAACACACACACACACACACACACAAACACACACACACGTACGTATATAGAGAGAAGGGGTGTGCCAGCGTCTTCAGCCTTCTGTGAACCAACTCTAGACTTGTGCGCCCCCTTGTGTGCATGCGTGACATTGCATGCTTGCGTTACTGCATCTGGCTATGTGGGACCTGGAGATTTGAACATGAGTTTGTAGTCCTCACAAGTCAGCACCTTAACTGTTAAGCTAGCTCTCCAGAGAGAATGAGAATGGGCATGCCAGGGCCTCTGGTCACTGAAGATGAACTCCAGATACATGCACTACTTTGTGCATCTGGCTTTACATGAGTACTAGAGAATTGAACCTGGGTCCTTAGGCTTTGCAGGCAGACACCTTAACTACTGAACCATCTCTCAAGCCCCCCTTATTGTTTATTTTTGTTGTTGTTGTTCTTTTGAGGTAGGGTCTTGCTGTACCCCATGCTGACCTGGAATTCACTGTGTAGTCTCAGGCTGGCCTTGAACTCACAGTGATCCTCCAACCTCTGCCTCCTGAGTTTTGGGATTAAAGGTGTGCGCAGGAAGATAAATTTGAATTTCTGATCCTTCTGCCTCCACCTCCCAAGTGCTAGGATTACACATGTGCTCCCTCTGCCTTGTTTATGAGGTACTGGGGATTGAATCAAGGGTACATGCATAAAAACAGTCTACATCCTGAGCTGCGTCATGCGGCCCAGTCTGGCTGCTTTGATACCATTTCAAAATGGGTTATCTTCACTTTGTTCTCTGCATTGCTAAGAGTTTGTGTCTTTTCATTTCATTTCACTTTTGGCATCTTGTTAGGAAATTTCTGCCACGGTGCTAGTTTCTAAAATGCCTAGCAACGTTTTGTGGTTTGGACAGTTTTCTCACTAATCGTTTTAATGAAACCATAATAAATCATTTTATGAAGAACACCCTGGAGACAGTGAGTCTAAGATTGGCTTTGGATCCCTCGCACTGCAGAGCTTTTTAATGAAATGTAGTCTTGGGCACAGCCTTAACCAGAGCCGCCGCAGGAAGGTTCCTCCAGTACCCAGCACACCTGGAAAGGGGCAGGTGCTACTGAAAGCCGGAAGTGTGTCCTGCATGTGCTATCTGCCTCCTTCCCAACCTCTGGCCCAGACCAAGGACCGGGACACGTGGCTGAACCCCTCACTGTATTAGTATGTGGGATGGGAGAGACCCCAAACCTCATTTTACATCGTGAAAATGGCCCCGAGGGAGAGTGCCATACTTCACTTTGGGATGTTTTGGATAAAATATCTCCTTAGTATTCTTAGTACTGTTTCTGTGCTTGTTGTTAGTGTGTGACATGAGATGTCATAACTAAAGCTGTGCTCCTGAACAGACTTGTCCTCAGAGCCACCGTGGGCTGCTGTCTGAGTTAGCTGAGTAACCGGGTGGGTGTGTCCAGTCCAGGTAACAATCTGGCTGTACCTGGGTGTGTGCAGTAGCCTGGCATTTCCTGAGGTCAGAAACCAAACCGCACGGTCCTGGTTAACCTCATTTCCTTCACATGGGAACAATTTGCTCATGGGACCAGTTTGCCTGTTCTCACTTTCCCAGTTATACAACAGAGAAAGATGCTTTCACTCTTACCCTGTTATTCTCCAGACGCACGAAAGCTTGCACTATTGGTGCCCATTTTTGTTTTATATTAGTCTACTTAGTTTTCTAGATTTCTTTCAGAAAAGTTCAGAAGAGTCTTGCTATTCTTTTCTTTCTTTTTTCCCTTAAGTTCTAGAGGAATTCCTTATTGACTAAGCTTTTGGCTCCCAGGCATTCCTTTTAGTTTCTCTTAAAATTTGTTGTTGATTTTTTTATATATATAGTCTTTTCAATATGTAAAGGCCAGGAGTGTATAAGAATGCTTAAGAAATCAGTTTTTGTTTTTTTCACATGTAAGCCAGAGTTGTTGATCTGAAACCAGCAGACAACATTTATAATAGGACTCATTTTTTTAAAACGATGTGACTGTTTTAGTGACCAAAGGCTTATCCCCAAATTAAAAGCCTTTGGGAAACCAGTGGCAGGTGGCCCCAGTCTCCCGCCCCAGTTTGGAAGCATTCATTGCGTCTGGGGACAGAGTGGCTGCCACTGCATCAGCGAGGGACCGACCACACAACAAACATGTCTTCGCTGCTCATTCCTCAGCGCCTTCTCTCCACGCAGCTTCCCGTTTTAATTCTGACAGTAAGCGTCTGCGAATGTCTGCTAAATATTCTCCTGCTATCAGACAGCCTCCAGCCAGACTGTGCACGTGCCTGAGGACCGATAGTCTCGAATTCCCTGCTGCCTTCTCCCTGGACGTCTATTCTCAGCACTCGCTTCGTGGGAGCAATCTCTCAGCAGCGATAAAGGGAAGAGGGCCCAGGGCTCAGCCCCAAGACGGACGCTCCTGGGACGCCCTGCACGGCGGCGGGCGGCGCTTACACAGGGCTGTTGCCTTTCCGCTGTGTTTGGATTTCTTGGAGCAAGACTTAGAGCACATTGTAGGAAATTAAAAGTCGGAACAGGATATGTGATCTCGTTAGTCTCATGTTGCTGAGGTGTGACCCTCCCTCCCTCACTGCTCGGGTCCTCTATGACCCCAAGGATCCTGAAGTGTTTCCCCCTTGTTGTTTTTAACATTCTATCCTGCTGTGGCCTCGCAAGGCCTCGGAGAGCCAAGAGAAAGTCCTGCTGTCCCTGGAGGCCCAGCGGAAGGGCTCGGAGACAAAAGCATGGCGGCGGCAGGCGGGGGGACCTGGGGCCAGGCCTCCCGGGTTAGAGGCCAGGCGTGACGCTCCCTGGAGGCCTGGACGGTCCTCTGCGGGTTCCCAGCCTGATGGCGCAGCTGGCCTGAGAACTCGTCTTCCCACCAGGCCGGCCCAGGCGGAGCTGGCCACCTGGTGTCCAGCCACTCCGCAGTGACCTCAGGCTGGGGCTGCTCCAGTCTCCTGCTGACCAGCCTGAAGAATGGCCCTCCTCTTTTTTGGTGAGTGTGTGTGGTGCCTGCGTGTGCGTGTGCAGATGTGTGTGTCCCGTGCTCACGCATGCAAAGGTCAGAGGATGACGTCACGTGCACTCCCCTATCACCCTCAGCCTTACTTCCCTGAGACGGTCATGACTGTCTCAGTGGCCTCTTCAGGTAGACTGGCTGACCGGGGCGCCCAGCAGTCCTCCTGTCTCCTCAGCGCTGAGGCACGTGTGGCCGTGGCCGACGCTTGACTGGAGCACTGGGAATGAACTTGGGCCCTCGTGCCCGTGCGACAAGCACCCTTACCCGCTGAGCCGTCTCCCCAGCTTTCTGCAAGCCTCCGCTCTGCCACGTGAGCGCCGGCTCGGTGAAGGGGAGCCCCACGTGGGGTGCTGTTGTGCAGGCTGCAGGCGGTCACCGCCTGGGCTTCACCTGGGTTCAGTCGATGCTCTCTGCTCTTCAGAGAGGCCTGCAGGTAGGCTTGTGGGGGGCCAGGTCCAGTGTGGGTGCCCTGCACCCCACCCCTTTGATGTCCAGAACTCAGCCAGGCATGTTCCTTGAGATTCACCAGGTTACGAGTTCCCTGGCTTTCCCATGCCCCACCCCCCAGGGTCAAGGGTAGCGCCCCGTGTTTGTTGTGAAGCACACAGAGGAACCTGACCCTGGGCACAGGACTTCCTGTCTGCCTGTGGATTTCAGTTCCCTCCAGTCGCCCCTGCCAGCAGCTTGCCGTCCTCGAACCTGCTCAGCACACGGCTTGTGGACAGCGTTTCCGCTCTGGTCTGTGAACTGCAAGGTCTCACATTCTGAGTGAAGCCACGCCTTCTTTCTGGGGTGGAATTGATCTTTGGAGGAGTGACAGGGAGGGGACACTCTGTGGCAGCTCTGGCCAAGTCCCCCTTTGGGAGGTGAGGTGCTGGGTCTGAACATGCACCTGATGTCCAGCCCACCATGTCTTTTCCGTGTTCCTGTTTTTCCAGAAGAGAGCGTGCCTGAGCTCAGACTCGCTGCCTTTGCGCCCATCCCGCTGTGGCGCTGGCCTCTCTGCGCTCAGCGTCTTCCTTCTTTCTCCTTCAGTGGTGATGGAGGAACTTGGAGAGGCTTTGCGAGTGGTGGAGGCATTCTTGGCTTTTGGTTGGCTGTTAACCCAGGAGTTAGGGTGCCAGACAGCTGCGGTCACACACAAATTCTGCTGAGTCACTGGCCTGCAGGTTCTTGTCCCATGACTTCAGTGAATGAAATCCACAGACCGAGCAAGGTGAAGGCTGGAAGGGTTTTATTACAGAGCTGCAGAGAAGGAAAGAAGGCAGAACTCCTGCTGTAAGGCAGGAGGGGGGTGTCTCTGGAAATGGGGAAGCCCACCTGGTGACCATGATTGGGGTGTTTATGGAACTTGACTGGATGGGACCTGAGCTCGTCATTCCAGTTCCCATGCTAGGTGTCCCGGTGCTTTATAACTCTATTTACATCTTCCCCTCATATTCCTAGGGAAGGGGAACTCCATTAGGGAAGAAGAGATAAGGATACACCAGATCCCCTGCCAGGCGTTCAGGCACCTCGTCATCATGTCCACATCCTCTGGTCACGTGCTAGGGAAGAAGAGGCAAGGACAACAGCGTACGCCCTGCTCACCCCAGGCTGCCTGGCTGGCGCTCAGTTTTGCTGTCGCTTTTTTCTTCAAGCTTAACTTGTATGCAAATGTAAATTGTGCCTTACCAGATCTCTGTGTCACCTGATGGCACACTGTCCTTATGGATACCTTGAGACAGCCGAGAGACTGGCAGTGGGACCTTGGGCAGAAGTGAGATTTGGGAGGGGGATAGTACTAATCCCTTTACTCGTTGCAGTGCGGATAGCTGACCAGAAGCAGCCTGGGGGGAGGGATCTCGCCAGGCTCGCAGTCTGAGGACACAGTGCGCGTGGCCGGGAAGGGCTGGCGGCAGGAGTGTGAGGCGCTGCTCCCGTCTCTGTGGGTCAGGAAGTGGAGGAGGCCAGGACATAGCGCCAGGCCGTACACCTGAGGAGTTGGGGTGGCCTGTCCCACTCCATGCCCCTTGAGGTGTCTGGGGGTCATGCTTCCCTGATGAAACAGAGGACAGGAGAAGTGGACGTGGAGGCCAGGCTTAGGCAGTCATTTTTGGATAGATTTTTCCTCTCACGTGGACTCAGGAGGCCTGTTGGAGGAAGTGTTTGCTGGTGACATCGACTGAATGTCCTCTTGTGTGGCGAGTGCATCCTCCGCCCCATCCTTGGCTTCCTGCAGCTCTGGACATGTTGCTTTAGGAGGTAGGACGTGCTTCTCCTCTGACGCGTCCATGCTGCCCTGCAGTTGGTGACTGAGTGCATTTCTCCTTGTGCTTGCACTTCAAGCACCTCCTTTATTCTGAACAAGAGCACAGGAAGCCCCCCAGTCCTTTCCTGGGCTCAGACACACTTAATTGATATCGAGACTTACGTTGCCAAGTTGGTGGGAGAAGTATGCAGAGATCTCCATTGAAAACACCTGCAGAGATCTCCATTGAAAACACCCTCATCCGGAACTGAGTAGAAACCAGGTCTGTGCCCACTCCAGTGTCTGGTGGCGACCGAGCCATCGTTGGACGCACCGAGGACATGTTTCAGAACTGTGTCTCATGCTCAGGGCTCCGACTGTTTTGATTCCCCTCCTCCCAGACTCCAAGGGTACCAGAGAAATGAGACTGGGAAAAAAACATCCCTGCAAAGATGAGCCTGGGTGACTCTTACTGTGGTAATTAATTGGCAGAAAAATCAATAATTCAGTGAGAAGTCTCTCAGCTTGCAGTGACTGAAGACAGTACAGCAAAATGTTTGTGAGTTTGAGAGAATACACCAGTATCAGGAGTTAATTGGGCAAATTTACATACTGTGGGCTCCATACAGTTGAACGTTACTAGTCACTTGGGAAATTTTTAGGAGAGTTGTGGGAGACCCACATGTTTAAATAGTTGAACCATTTGACCCTGAAGAGAAAGCTTAGTGCGTATGTATTTGACTTAATGAATTAAGATGGGACAACATTATGCATTGCCATCTGATAGTTAGACAAATTTAGCTCATCTTTATTTCTCAAATTCTTTCCCGTGTATCTGCTTCGGTGTGTCCTCTTGGGAGTCGCCATCTAAATGTTTCTTTCAGCTTGGAACTCAGATATATTCTCAGGCCTTTTTTTTTTTTTTTTTTTTTTTTGAGGACTCCAAAGAGCTTGTGTTTATGTGGGTTCTGTCAATATTTATCATATTGGAAAGTAAAAGCAAATGACTTTGGATGGCGCTGTTGGGTGTAAGGAAGCACCGGGGATATAGCTCTGCAGCCGAGCAGGATGTCATCTGAAAATGGAGCAGGAAACTTCTCGAGAAGCTCCAGAAAGTGATGCATCCCTGCTTAAAAAGACTCCGTGCCATTCCTGTCAGTGCTCCTCTTTGGTTCCACCTTCGATGAAATCCGCCCAGCGACAGGGAAAGCTAACTTGAACTTCTATGGGTTATGCTGCCTTTGTGCTTTGAGTTCACTTTATTTTATAACTCGAAGTTATCCAGGATGGTGGGCCCCCGTTCATTGATATTTTGCCCCATTTCTTTACTTAGTTGCTGAGGCTGTCTGACTACAGGAGGGGCTTGTCCTAGAGCCTAGAGTGAGCAGGCTAGAGGAGCTGTGGGGCCATCAGCACCCTGTGCACAGACGTCCCCTCACGCTGGCAGGTGGCAGACACTCTGTTGGGTACCTCTTCACTGCCTGCTCTTGCAGGTGTGGAGGACAGGTGCCAAGACAGCGATACCACGGAGGCCTTTCGTGTGGCGTGTCCTGTGTCACACACAGAAGGACCCACGTATCTTAGGCAGCCACAGAATAGCAGCGAAACCCCTGGCAGGATCGGATGCACAGCATAGCTCTGGAAGGCAGTGGGCCTCACGTTCTGCTTCCTCGAGGCAGGCTTCCAGGCTAGCTGGTGAGGCCATACTGAGTCATCATTACCTTCTTTTGGTGTTGGCCCTGTGTTTTGAAATATTCCCACTATGCAGCCTTGCCTGTCCTGCTGCATGATGCTGGTATTTTTGCAGACAAGAGCCACCACCTCTTCCAGCCGTGCTCATCCACATTTGCTCCTCGGAGCAGGGAGGATCTCACTGGATTCTGTGGGCGTTTATGGAGTGTTGGCAAGTTGGTAGCTGCATCATTATTACAAGCCTGCCTTTTTGCTTCCCACATCGCTGCCGTTGTTGCCCGGAGCCTTTGGTTAGTGCGCCGGGGCCGGAGCTCTGGCATGCTCGTTCCCCGGCTCTCCCCGGTGGGTTCTTAAGTCTGAGCACCTCGTCACCGAGACGAGTGCTCCAGGGCTCCCCCTGCTTCGTTCCACTGCTGGGGTTCGCTTGTGTGTGCACAGAGGTTGGCTACCAAGCTGGTGGCTCTCCTGTCGGAGTGGAAGGTGGGAAAGGAGGAGGGCGAGAGTTAGAAAACTCATCGTTCTCTTTGCCAGTACTGTAGCAGTCACTGCACCTGCCTCTGGGGAAGGACATAATCTCTTAGTACGAAAAATTCCATAAATATATATATATATATTTTGTTTTTTTGAGGTAGGGTCTCACTCTAGCCCAGGCTGACCTGGAATTCACTATGGAGTCTCTGGGTGGCCTCAGACTCACAGCAATCCTCCTACCTCTGCCTCCCGAGTGCTGGGATTAAAGGCGTGCGCCACCACGCCCGGCTTCCATAAATATTTTTAATACAGTGCGTTGCCTAAATAATTACTTTTTTATTACACTTTGAAAGGTCTCTGTATTTTCCCCTCAGATGGTATAGTGGTTTTAGAAGTTAGTCTTGCATTTCTACTTTGATGTGAGTATGATGGGAACTACACCCCAGTTGTATAGACACGCACTTACTTAAAGCTGAGCAGCGTAAACTTGTGAAATACCCTTTTCCTGATGAGTAACTACTTGGTATACGTCAGTTAAGATCTGTCCCTCCCCCAGTACGAAGTAGTAGCTGCACGGTTTCCATCGGCAGATGTATTTAATCTCTTACACAGTGGTTAAGCCTCGGAGGGCTTATGAGTATCAATTTTATTTTCTCTTCTTCACGTTTCTTCTGCTTCCATAGTTACCGGTTCCCATTTTGTGTTGTGAATGAATATAGTAAGTGAAGCGTGAGGTAAGAAATGCCTGTGCGAACACAGTCTACCCTTCTCAGTGTCTGAAAACGATAACATTATTCAAGCAATTATCAGCTGGAGACATTTTGTGCCTTTCAAAGATACCTTTAGTCATTTGAGTTTGGCCTTTCTTAGGTATCAAGGATTCTATTAATACCCATCCTTAAAATAGAGAATGTACATGAATTTCACAAATATGTTTCCTTCTCTCCTTTCTCCACTGACTTAATGAGCACACTTTCAGGTTCACACTGTGGAATTCCCCAGGCTGACAGTTAAGGCGCTGTACCGTCCTGTGCCTTTGGAGCTGCGATCAGACACTGCAGCGGGAAAAAGCAGCATGTCGGGGTTCTCCTTGTGTTTCACGACTGTGGGCGGTCTGAGGGTTAGGTTGTGTTCAGCTCTAAAGACAATGAAAATAAACGACAGC
Source organism: Jaculus jaculus (assembly GCF_020740685.1). NCBI lineage: Eukaryota > Metazoa > Chordata > Mammalia > Rodentia > Dipodidae > Jaculus > Jaculus jaculus. Next base: position 10,480,990 of record NC_059106.1, on the reverse strand, counting down.
TTCTCATATTTTTAAAAAATTTTTCTGCTCGTCTACAGGCATGCGCTAAAGCAAACTAGCAAATGATGACGGAAAATATGAGTCGGCTGTGGGAGTGCTTAGGGTAGGTGCGTCGTGTGTCATAACATTGAGGCTTTTGCAAGTGAAGCTGCTCCTCAGTCTGTTTCTAGAATGATAGCAGTTTGTCATGTTTTACCGACTGGCTTGGGGAGAGGATTGTTTACCAAGTGTGGTGATGACTTCTCCTGCTCCACCCGCTGTCAGAGCAGGTTGGAAGAGCCACCATCAGGGCGTGAGAACCAATGCGGCAGGACTAGGAGCTGGGCGGAGGGGGTGGGGAAGGGGCAAGGGCTAGGCTGTCTCGTCTGCAAGTTTGGGTTTATGGTCATTGTTGGGTAGAACTTTTTTGCTGTAATATAACAGGAATCTATTGATTTTTAAAGGGATTTTCCTGAATTTATCTTATTTGTGATAAATTCTGAAAATGGCAAGAATTTCCTATTCTACATTGGGCCTAAGAGTTACAGAAATTTAGTTATTGACTCCTAAAAATTCACAAAAGAATTCACCAAATGTGTTTAGAGAAAGAGAATGAAACTACTGAATTCACTGTGATAGCAGCAAGTATTTTTTGACATATACACTCTCTCCCTTATTCAGTTCACTATTTATTGATTACTTTTTATGCCTAAGGCATCTGCCTATTAAGAGTACAGTTGAAAGTAACAGACTTGTCTATAAAGGAGTTCATAGAGTAGATTGAAAAAGTTATAGCAGAAGGTACAATGTCCTGGAGGAGCAGTGGTGAATAACAGACACTTGCTGTCTAGGAAGTTGATTAGCCGTACTCTCTCTTAGAGATGTCAGAGGTTTTCTGGATCGTGAAGCCTCTGAAGGATGCCATATAAGGCCGGGACAATATGGTGTGAGGCGAGATGTAGGGCAGAGGGAGCGTTCTGTGAGGTGAGATATGTTCTAGAATGTTCTAGGACTGTAGGACTGATGGGATGCTCTGTGAGGTGAGATATGTTCTAGAATGTTCTAGGACTGTAGGACTGAGGGGAGCGCTCTTTGCGGTCATGAGGAGCGCACAGGGTTGAGAGAGATTGCTTTGTGAGATAAGGTGTGAGTGGGCTCAGAGTGCTCTATGAGGTGAGGTGTAGGGTTTTTCATGTTCTGTGAGGTTAGATGTCGTAGGGCCAAGAGAGTAGAGTGCTCGGAGCTGAGGTGCAGGGCTGGGAGAGTGCTTTATGAGATACGGTGACTTCGGGCTGACACAGTAGCTGTGCGGTAAGGTGAGGTAAGGCGAAGAGAAAGCTCTATGGGATAAGGTGTTGTAGGCCTAAAAGAGTACTTTGTAAGTGAACCGCCTTAGTGCTAAGACAGTGCTGTGTGAGGTGAGGTGATCTAGGCTGAGATAGCTGTGTGAGGTGAGGTGCGTGGGAGTAAGGCATCCATCTTGAGGTGAGGCATTGTAGAGCTAGGAGAGTGTCTTGTGAGGTCAAGGTGTTCTGGGCTGAGAGAGTAGAGTATTCTTGTCGGGTTAAGTGTACAGCTAAGAGAGTATGTTGTGAGATGAGGTATTGAAGTGCTGAAAGAGTTCAGTGTGAGGTGAGATATTTTAGGGCTGTGCCTTATGAAGTGAGGTGAATTGAGGTGAGGTCGAGCTGAGAGAGTATGCAGTTAGGTGTAAGATCTTCGGGCTGAGGAAGTGCTGTGTGAGGTGGAGTCCATCCACTAGGACTGAGAGTGCCCTGGGGGTGAACTTCTGTAGGGCTAAAACAGCTCTGTGTGGGTTGAGGTCTGAAAGGGTACTTTGTGTGAGATATGAGGAGCATTTAATATTCCAGATATTTCCTCATTAACTCTGGGCTGGGATGGTGTGGTAGGCTTGCCTGAACATTTTATAGATATAGATATAGATATAGATATAGATATAGATATAGATATAGATATAGATATAGATATAGATATAGATAGATAGATAGATAGAGAGAGAGAGAGAGGGATGGATGGATGGATGGATGGATGGATGGATGGATGTGTGCTGACAGAGTTTCAAGGTGAAAGGACGCAGCACTCCTCTTACGCCCTTGCCATAGCGCCACTCTGTCCGGCTGCTCTAGAAGCCTTTCCTTTTTCCACCACCTTCTTCCAGGTGAAAGTGACTGTCTCCTATTTGACATGCACAGAATCCCGTTCAAGATTTCCTCCAGTGTCATCTGTGGATCTCCGGTCCTTTCTTCTGTGGGAAGCCTGGCTTCCCACATTCCTCATTGATGTTCTGTTGCCAAGAACTATGTCTAGTGTGGACAGCACTTAGTGCTGTGTTTGAGAGCTATGTAAATATTTATTGAATGAAAAATATGTTCAAAGAGGTTCTGGGTCCAGTTTATTTCTATTTCTATTTTCTCTAAGTAACTTACCAACAACCAGAGCAATGGCAGCACTTGATGTCATGCCAAGCTGGTATTTTACATGGTGGTCATTCCCATTGGGTGCTGTGCTGCCCGTGATGGGCATTTCATAATATCTCGAACTGCTTCAGAGCAGTCGTGTGTGTGTGTGTGTGTGTGTGTGTGTGTTACAGACGTGTGTGTGTGGGCATGCGCGTGTCACAGCGTGCGTGTGGAAGTCAGAGAACAAGCTTAGCCTACCAGTTCTCCCCTTCCACATTTTTGAGACGCTCTCTCTTGTTTTTGCCGCTGGAAAGGCCAGTGGAGCTGGCAGGCAAGCGTCGGGATTTTCCTGGCTCAGCCTCTTGTCACTGTGGTGCACTGGGCGTATAGACATCTGCACCACTTTGTGTGGGTGCTGGGGCTCAAGCTCAGGTCGGCAGGCTTACAGAGCAAGCACCTCTACGACAGAGCAAACTCCTCGGGCCCCAGGTCGCCCATTTGCTTGGCTTTGTAGCATGCCTTAAATCAGGTTGATAACTCCTCTGTGATATAAGGAACCCCTGTGAAGTTGCCCTTTCAGCAGGCTGGGAGCAGTAGAGTTCTGTGTGTAGCCAGTTGAGTCAGCAGAGCCCAGCGCTGGCCCTGGTGGGAGTTCGGCGTGTTGAACATGGACCATTGACAGGAGCGCCGCTGTCCAAAGTGTTTCCAGGGGTGACAGCTGCGTGATGCCAAGTCCATTCCCAGCTATCGCCTCCAGCCATCTCTGGAACTCTGCAATCTGATGTCCTTGTACTGATCCCCTGTGACCCAAAGGCCTTGTCTCATGGTTTGAATCCAGCACTGACTGCCCACATTATTGAGGAGCTGTCTCCTGAGATGGGGAGACAGGGATGGGATCCAGCTGTGTTTTGAGGGCGGGGTGGGGGGGGGAGATGCGCTAGACCTGGATGCTGATGTCTGGATTTTGCCACTGGCTTATGTCGCCATGTCTTGGATTGGGAAAGGTGATGAGGTGGCCGTGCCTAGCTGGGTGGGATAGTGAGGGGAAGCAGATAATCTTTGTGTAGATTGCCAAAGGTCCCAATACCATGGGCAGAGAGACATGGTATAGATTGGCATGTCTGACTTTTCCCCCTTGGAGCAATCTCAGTAATTTTTTTTGGTTTTTCGAGGTAGGGTCTCACTCTGGTCCCGGCTAACCTGGAATTAACTCTGTCATCTCAGGGTGGTCTTGAACTCATGGCAATCCTCCTACCTCTGCCTCCCGAGTGCTGGGATTAAAGGCGTGCGCCACCACGCCTGGCTCAATCTCAGTAATTTGACAGGAAATATTTATTTATTTAGAGACAGGGTCTTATGTAGCCCAGGTTGGCTTCAAACTCCATGTAGCCCAGGATGAACTTGAACTTCTGATGCTCTTGCCTTCACCTCTGGGGTGCTGAGATTACAGGTGTGAGCTGCCATCCCTAGTTTTGGGGGTACTGGGATTGGAAATTTCATTTTAAAAATAAAACCCAAAAGCAAACATAGTAGCCTGCCTTGGGTGCTAGCTTTCCCTGGATACCTGCAAGCTTGTCTTCATACCAGTTGGAAAATCAGCCAGATGGAAGTTTGACTGTATTTGGCAAGATCATGCTGGTCACACTTGTGAGAAGTCGTCCTCTTCTTGCAAAATATGCAGAGTGGGGAATGGGGACCTTTCTGTCCCTTCCCCCTGATCACAAGTCAAGGGTTAAGAAGACATTGCTGTAAGGAGCACCCCCCCACCCCCGCTCTAAAGTCCCAGCAGGGAGGCCAGGCCGCCTGTGGGGGAGGGGAAGGCAGGCTCCGAGTCCCTGTGGCTCCTTGCAGAATTGGTTGGTGGCTTCTTTTCCTGTACACAAGCAGCAGCAGCCAGCAGGGAGAGCAGGCACCAGTGGTCCCATGACACATGTCCAGCATCAGAGAAGGAAAGTGCCCTTCATGCAGAGGAATCTCACCGTAAATGGGTACCCAGACAAGGGGCATCAACTGGGAAGCGCAGACACCAAACAGCCTGCAACCAGCAAGACTGAAGTCGTACTGTGTACATGCGGTGGGTGTCACAGGGTATCGATGTGTGGACGTGTAGAGGTGGACGTGTAGAGAACAGAACCCTCTGTAAAGGAAAAATGCCACCCTCTTTGACAGACACTCTTGTTTCCCAGGATTTGAGCTGTTGTTTTGAGTATTACTGTTCGAGAGGACTGAGTTGTTTGTCGTCGTTCTTGTCATTTAGAGTGCAGTTCTGCCTCCCACACAAGCCTGCCAGCTTGCTACTCCATGTGTCCCAGCACAGTGTCCCCGTATGCTTTCTCCACGGCAGAGACTGTCACACTGCACCCTGATCCCACGAGCCCTTGCCTGGTGGCCGCTCTGACGGGGGTGGGTGAAGCATCATCGATTTAGACCACGTTGTAAGCAGTTCCATGGGGCGCTCTCTGAATTATTGCTAAAGGTCTGTGTCTTGTTTATGTTGTGGTAAAATAAGCAGCTCCGTGATGCCAAGTCCATTCCCAGCCATCGCCTCCAGCCATCTCTGGAACTCTGCATCCCTTAAAACTAGGACTCACACCTATTAAAGCAGCTCCCTGGGCGCTTCCCCAGCCTGTCCGTCCCCCTTCTGTTTCTGTGTCTGAACTGACCTGCTAGGACTGGTGTGTACCTGGAGCCGGAGCTGCCCTGCCCGCTTTGTGATGAGTGTATTCTCCTCAGCTTGGCTGGAGACTTCATCCGTAGTGTAGCGAATGCTGGAATCCCCTTCCTCCTTGAGGCCGAATAATGTTCCACCGTATGAGTGGACTACATTTTGTTTATTTATTCATCAATAGACACTTGGGTTGGTTCCATCTTCTGGTTGGGCAGGGGGCAGTGCTGTTGTCAGCGTGGGTGATGCATACCCCAAGAGCCTGTTTTCAGTTCTCTGAAGGTACAGCACCCAGAGGTGAGATTGCTGAGTTCTATGGCAATGTTGTGTCATTAGTATGAGGAACCCACTATACTACGTTTTTGATTTTTAACCTCAGAATTGCATATATTGGTTGTTAAAACCGAGAATTTGTGCTGGAGAGATGGCTTAGTAGTTGCAGTTAAGGTGCTTGCCTACAAAGCCAAAGGACCCAGGTTCTATTCCGCAGGAGGTGGCACATATGCCTGGAGTTCATTTGCAGCTGCTGAAGGCCCTGGCATGCCCATTCTCTTTCTCTTTCTGCTGCTTCTTCAGTCTCTCCCTCTCTAATAAATACTTTTTAAGAACTGGCAATTTTTCACTGTACATAATCAAAAATTCAGCCACAGTTGCAGGGGAAACTCTTAACTTCTTATCAACTGTGGTTCATCAAAATGGAGACGGACTGAAAAGTGAGACTTCCTAAGAGTAAGAGGAGTTAGAGCCTTCTGGGTAGGTAACCCTGTGTTTACTTTAAGGAACAATGGGTGGTGTTAACAGTATGCCAGGACAGCAGTATAAACCGGATTGTCTTGGGGGGACCCCACGCAGTGGGATCTGTCTTACCTGTTGCGGAAACACAGTAAGCTTAGAAGCTCTGCTGTCTTCACTCCCCCCAACCCTTGGGTTTTGTCTCAGCTGTGTCTCCCCGCATTGTCGCGTCTCGAGTTCCTGCAGTGCCACACACAGGTGCGGGCTATGGGACTCTGGAGTGTGCGGGAAGTCTTAGAACTACTGCTTTTAAAGATGATGCATGGGGGGCTGGGAGGCGGCTCAGCAGCTAAAGTTATTTGTTTGCAAAGCCTGCTAGTCTGAGCTTAGTTTCTCAGCACCCACTTAGTGGAACTTGCAGACCAGACTCAATTGTTTGCAGCAGCAAGAGACCCTGTCTCAGAGAAGGCAGAACACTGAAGGATCTTGTTGACCTCCCACACATTGGCTGTGGCATGTGTGCCCCCTCCACATGAATAAATTTAAAAGATGATATGTGGGTTGGAGAGATGGCTTAGTGGTTAAGACACTTGCCTGAAAAATAATGTGTGGAGAAGCTCACGATCCCAGATGAAGGCTGACTTGAGTTCAGATCGTATTCTGATACCCCTGGGACAGGTGGCTGGTGTCTCAGAGCACTGTTTTCTCATCCCGAGAGGCCAGTGTAATAGACTGTCATTTCCTTACTCAGGGAGGCATTAAAACTGGGTGATTATTATTATCTCCTCTCCCCCCCTTGAGGCAGCGTTTCACTCTAGCCCAGGCTGACCTGAAGCTCGTTCTGTTGCCCCACTCTTGGCCTCAGGCTTTGGCAAGCCTCCTGCCTCAGCCTCCAAGTATGAGGTTAACAGCACGAGCCACCACGCCTGGTTCCAGTTCCTGCTTTTTCTTCTCATGGGGATGAGTTATTTACCTGTGGTTAGTAGGGTTTCATATCTAGCAATGCATACTGCATTCGGGCGGCTGCTGTCAGCCGTGAGAAGTAGATGAAGGTTAACAGGGCTAAGCACCAAAATCAGATCCTAGGGCCACATTTTACTGTCCTCTTGACGCTTAGGAATGACCGGGATCCGAAAGCTAATGAGTGACCAGTGACATGGCTTATCTGTGTTAATGTTTTTACCATGTGAGAATTAGAACTGAGATGTCTTAAAAGTATTTGTTAAAATGACAGAAATCAGTTGGGGCATATGGGAAAACATGACAATAAAACCGTTATGTTGTATTATGAATAACATCTTACAAAAATAGCTTTCCTAAGACCAAAACGGTCATGAACAGAATGGTATTGTTTTCTCTGTTTGCAAATCTCCTGCTGCTGGGATGGAGGGCAGACAGGCGGATTCTCTTACCTGCTTCCCCGGCAACCTTTGACACTAGCAGCCTAGTGTTACTTTACCCTTGGAAAGCTCGCACACCATGAGAGGAGGAGGGCAGAAAAGATAAGATAACGTCTTGGTATTGCTGGTGAAACCGGCTTTGACCTCCTGGGGCCCCGGAAGGAGCTTTGGGATTCCTCAGAGTCTGAGCACCTGAGGAGACTGCCCATGGTGAGTTTCCCGGGAGTCCGAACACACCTCTGTGCTCTCCAGCACTCCTCGCTCAGGCCCGGCCACTGGAGGCTGCAGGTAAGCCTGCAGGCCTCCCGCCACAAGATGTTTAATGTTTAAATTGGACTCCTGTGACCCTATAATGGTTCTTTTGAAGGATTGTGTATGTTCTTCTTGGTCGATGGATTGAATATTGGGTTGTTTTTTTTTTTCCTGCCCCTGTAAGCGTGTACAGGGCTTATGCATGCTCATTTGAGCTTTGGAGCTGGCCAAATAGGGGCTTAAAGCAAGTCATTCACCAGTTCCTGAGCGTGTCCTTTGGTGGGTTTAGGAGGCTTGTGCATGTCTGCATGGAGTGCCCGTTAGGTGAGAGCGACACAGGTGAGCATAGTGGTGGGCACAGGGCTGCCTTCCTGCCAGAGGCCTTCCTGGCGATGCTGAGACGGGCATTTGAGAGAAGGGTGGTGGTTGAGGCAGGTGCGATTGGCTCCTGCCTGCACCCTTCCGCTGCAGTCAGGGCTGGGCTGCCCGTTCCTGCAGTGGGTTCTCTGAGGAGACAGAGTAAGTCTGTGAAGGAGCCTGTCAGGGCAGCCACTCAGGGCACCAGGCCTCGGGCCTTGGGTTACCCCCCACCTTCTGCCCGCATAACCACACTCACGTCCCTGCGCAGCTTAGGGGTGCGTGCACTGTACATCTGCATAACAGACACACGTGCACGTTCACTCGCCCAGTTTCCCACCCATTGTCCCCAAGAACAGCAGTGTGCATGTCCTGGGAGTGCATGTGTGGGTCACAAAGCTCACACTTTGGGTTATTTAATATTGGCTCATATTTATGCCTGAGCTGTCATCGCCACACCAGTCCCGTTCTTCCTGTGACCCAGCGCGTCCTTCAGGCTGCTGTTCCGAGTCCGGGCCGGGCGCTCCTGGAGCCGCTGTGTCGCTTGCGTCCTCACTTCCCCAGCCTTTGCTACTGCACGTGGGCGTGCATTGGGCAGCTGTAGCTGAGCTTGCCTTTGGCATGCTGTAGGGGGGTGACTGCATTTGGACACGGGCAGAATGTTACCACAGGTGGCCTTGATGTCACCCCGGCCTCTCGTACACGTGTAGCCGAGGCCTGAGGCCTGTGCTGTTGGGTGGTGACACGGAGGAAGTCCTGAGAAAAAGGAATAACAGAAGAGGTGGAGGGGGACTCTCGTGATGTGACCATTCCCTCCTCACGGCAAGTGGAGGCTCAGCTTGTTTCCCGTGCTCGTGGAAGCAGTTGAACCTGGGTAAAAGTGCAGGCAGGCGAGGGGCGTCTCCACACAGGCACCCGTAGGGTTGCCTGGTGAGGCTGCCCTTAAGTGCTGGTGTGGCCCCCTGCCGCTGGGTGATGAGCTAACGCCAGCAGATGGGCACTGTTGTGCCTGGCATGTTTCCATTTGAAAATTAAGGACAGGGAAGCATGATAAGGGGGAAGGCCTTGATCCAGACCATGTATGTAACTCTCTAAAGCCAAGAGGACAGTACAGACCTCACTGATCCTGGGCCCCAGGGATTCTAACCGGGACGTCAAGCCATCCACATAGGCTTGCTTTGCAGGCATTACAGAATGAGGTGTTTTCTACAGGAGGTTAGATTATCCTGTCGCCACCCATATATTGCACACGTAGACAGATAAAGCACACCGAAATATGATATGGAGGGCTGGGGAAATGGCTCACTGGAGAAAGCGTTTGCCTTGGAAGCATGAGTACCTGATTCTAGATCCCATACCCCATTGTAAAAGCTAGAGGTCATGGCGGGCTTCTGTGACTCCATCGTGTCATTGCAATGTGGGAGAATTTCCCACATATTTGTGGGGTCCGCTGGCCTGGCAAACTCAGAGCCGAGCAACAATGAGGCAGATAGACCCTGTCTCACGTGAGGTGGAAAGTGCGGACTGACACCTGAAAGTTCACCTCTGGCCTCCACACGTGCACTGTACATACATTCACCAGTATTCATGCATATCAACATAAAAACCCAGTAGAGGGCTAAAGAGATGGCTGAGCACTTAAGGTACTTGCCTGCAAAGCCAAGGACCTCAGTTTGATTCCCCAGGACCCACATAAGCCAGATGCACAAGGTGGCACATGTGTCTTGGAGTTCCTTTGCAGTGGTTGGAAACCCTGGCATGCCCATTCTTCCTCTCTCTTTCTCTCTGCCAAATCAATAAAAATAAAATGTTTTTTTTTTAAAGCAGTAGAATCCTTAAGAAATTTAATTCATGCATTCACATTATATGAAATCATTATGTAATCTCACAGTCCACTGAAGGATCGAGCCCTGGTTCAAGCCCTACTTGACATACCAGGCTTCTCAGCATGCACTTGTCCCCAGGTGTAGAATGGCCTGAATCGTTTCCTGCTTAGCTGAAGTTCCAACATCAGACACCTCTTTGTCACAGTGATAATTCTGTGTGATCACCAAGAAGACAGTGGGGCTGGCGGCGAGGCCAGCATGCTGCAACTCTCACAGGCAGTGTTTACAGTGTGACGCGGAGCTGTGTGCCAGCCCCCCCCCCGGCCCCCCCCCCCGTTTCTGTCTGGAAGGAAGGTGTTTACAGTCCACGCTGTGAAGATGCACTTCTGTGTGTCCCCTTAAGTGACGCTGCTGGGTCTGCCTGGAGTCCATGAATTGGAAAGCCGGCAGGGCCCTCACTGACATTGTCATTTCATAAGTTGTTTGCTTTCTTCCATGTGTTTGTTTATAGGAAGCGTTTGTTTAGAGGCTGCGTGAGTGGAAGGTCTCATGAAGAAGGCATTCAGTGAGGAACAATGGGTAGTGTTCAGGCTTTGATTTGTTAGTAAAATAACTGTTTTTGCTGCATGGGAGCTCATCCCGTGGTAATTAGGGGAATGTGAGAGTGGCTGGGAGAACCCATCCCATTCCATCATTCCAAGCCCGTGCTCTCCTGCTTTCTGTCTTCTGTGTGCAGGGCTGCTGAAGATGGTGGGTCATTTGGTCCTCTACGCTCCAGGAGGCACAGTACAAATCAAGGCCTAGGAGTCACCCACTTCACAGGACCGTTTAGAGAGAGAAATGAATAGAAAACTTAGCTGTACGGTACAATGTGGTGAACTTTTGTATTGAATCTGCTACTGACGAGGTTCTTTGATTCTTTACATCCCACACGGTGATACTGGCAGCCAGCATTTAGCAAGTGCTTCTTGCCCTAAGTCTGTGTAAGTACCCGCAGCTCTTCCCTTTGGTCCGAAGCATCACTTTGCACTGTCTGCCTGCTGTGAGGTTGTAGGATGCTCAGCCACCGAGATACTCAGAGGCCTGGCCAGGTCACATAGCAAACATAGTGCTGCGTCTCTGGCTGTGGGGACTAGATTCCATTGTCAGACTGTTATTAGCTCTGGCCCCATACTGGCTTCCTCCATTTGTAGAAGAATGTTCTGGCAAATTGGTTTGGGCATAAGGATATGTGCCTGTAATCCCGGCACTTGGAAGGCTAAGGCAGGAGGGTTATGATTTCAAGGCCATGCAGGACTCTGTAGTGAGACTGTCGAAACACACCCACACCCACACCCAACCAAACTTGTCATTCCTCAGATGAGCTTGGTGGCAATAGTGTCATTTACTGGAATGAAAGTTAATTGTAGAGTTGGACAGCATCATGCCTGACCTTTGGATTATCAGCATGCTCACGTTTGTAACCTTGAGCAAGTCATTTTAGCATAGTTTGCTGCCGGGTGAGATAATAGTGGTCACATGACCTACCCTGGGAAGGGAATGGACATTTCATTATCTCTTGAGTAATCTGGGTGTGTGTGTGAAGTCTCCTGAGGGTCTGCTGCCCTCCAGGAAGGAATGTTAATACACTAGATCTCAGAGCTCCAAGCTGGTGGGCACAGGGATGAAACAGTTACACGGCAGTCTGTGTTAAGGTTTTTGTCTGTGTTAAGGTTTTTGTCAAATAACTGACATGGTGCTTGGAACTAGCTATTTTATTTCCTTGTATGTGGGGGTGGGGGGCAGCTAAACTGCTGGTAAGACACTTGCATTCCTGCAAAATAACTGCATTAAGCAGAGCAAGGAAATCATTTGTTCTGAGCTAAGTAAGAATGACTATGGCCAGCAAGCATAGGTCCAAGTAACTCTGAGTGACATCTCCCACCATGGAAGAGTGTCCCTGGAACAAGAGGACTTCTCCCACCGTGGAGGAGTGGCCCGGAACAAGAGGAAGTCATAAGTCAGCGCATTTACAGCTATACTGATGGGCGTATCTGGTTGCAGCCAGGCAGGGATGTCTCTTTGTGTTCAGGTGTTATCTGACAGGATCCTTAGCCTCAGGGTCGGTGGTAACTAGAGGCTTCTAAGCTTAGAGATGAATGCCCAGAAGTTAGGTCAGGTGCAGAAATTAAGCTAATTGGCGATTAAAGGGCCTAGGATTATTTTTGCTCTGCACTTGCCGCAGTCCACTTTGCCATAATGCCAATGTTCCTGTCCACTCAAGTCTAGTTATCTGTAGCATTTTTGTTACTGCTTTAGTTTTTTTTTTTAATTATTTATTTGTTTGTTTGAGACAACGAGAGAGAGAGAGAGAGAGAGAGAGAGAGAGAGAGAGACAGACAGACAGACAGACAGACAGTGACAGAGACAGAGAATGGGCACGCCAGGGCCTCTAACAATTGCAAACGAACTCCAGAATCATGCTCCACCATGTGCATCTGGCGTACATGGATCCTGGGTCTTTTTGGCTTTGCTGGTAAGCACGTTAACTCCTTAACTGCTAAGCATATTTCCAGCTCTCACTTTAGCTTTTGCATGTGTATGTGTGTCCACACATGCATGCATGTTGGCACACTCAATGCATGCACACACACACACATACACACACGTGCTTGCATGCACATTTGCCTGTGCTGCACATATATGTACAGGTCTGTGTACACATGTGCATTTAGAGACCAGAGGACAATCTTTTAAAAAATTTATTTATTTATTTATTTATGAGAGAGAAAGAGGCAGAGTGAGAGAGAGAGAGAGAAATTCCGGGGGGAGAGAGAGAGAGAGAGACGGGGGATGAGAGAGAGAGAATATGGGCACTTCAGGGCCTCCAGCCACTGAAAATGAACTCCGGATGCATGTGCCCCCTTGTGCATTGGGCTTCATGGGTCCTGGAGAATCAAACTGGGATCCTTTGGCTTTGCAGGCAAACGCCTTAACCACTAAGCCATCTCTCCAGCCCCAGAGGACAATCTTAAGTGCTTTTCCTCAGAGTACCTGACACCCTTTTTGGAGGTGGGTGGGTGTGATATATATGTGCACAGACATATTCCTATGCAAGTCGGAGAACAGCTTTGGCTGTTGATCTTCACCTTCCATCTTGTCTCTGGTTATTCACTGCAGTGTTCACCAAGCTAGCTGGCCTGGAAGCTTCTGGGCGATTTTCCTGGCCCTGGCTCCCTTCTTGTCATAGGGTGCGTTGGGATTACAGATACAGGCTATGCTTTCAACTGTTTACGTGGGTGCTAGGGGCCCAAGCTCCAGTACTCATACTGGTGCCACAAGCATTTTATCTCCTGAGCTGTCTTATCTCCTCAGTACCTCCAGCTACCTTGTTTTGAGATAGGGTCTTTCATTGACCCATAACTTGCCAAGTAGGCTAGACTGGCTGGTCAGCAAGCCCTAGGGAAACCTTCTGTCGCTTCCTCCCCAGAATTTGGATTACATGTGCATGCCTCCACACCTGGCTTTAATGCGTGGATTCTGGGCATCAAACTCAGGTCTTCATGCCTGCAAAGAGAGCATGTCACTGATTGTGCTATCTCCCTGGCCTCTTCAGCTGTAGATATGTGGCTTGTTCAGAGAACTTACATTCATAGTCACTTCCCTTACCTCCTTCTAATGACTACCCTGAACAAAGAAACCGTGAATACGGAATGAGAATGGGAATGGAGGCATGTGGAAACCCAGCTTTTGCTTTTCCTGTTAGCCTGGGCCTCCTGTCTGTGTCTGCGCAGGTCACAGTGAGGTCTGTTTGGTCCACCGTGCTCTCTGGGAAGGCAGTGCTCCTAGCTTCCCAGTGGCCTGGGCTCTGTAGGCTCTGCCCCTGAAGCTGACCCACCCCAGACAAGGTTCGGTTGCTTGCTTTGCTGGCCGGGGCAGTGGCTCTGGGTTGGTCTGAAAGCTTGTGTTGTTTTAAGCTGCTCTCGGTCCTAGCTGAGATTACACCAAGGAATCTTGGAAAATACCAATGCCTGATATTTAAAAACCAAATTAATACTGCATTCCTAACATCTCTATTTTTTCTAACCTTCTTGGGTGATTCTGATAGGCAGTGAAGGTTGAAGAACCTTGCTTTAGTGTAAAGGAAACAAGAAAGATCCATTACCAGGCATTATTAGAATAATGTGCTCATCGTTTTCAAGTCTGTTGAGGAGGTGAGAAGGGTCTTAGTGAAGTTTTTATTTTTATTTTTATTTTTAAAATATTTATTCAGAGAGGCAGATAGAGAGAATGGGCATGCCTGGGCCTCTGGCAACTGCAAATGAACTCCAGACACATGCACCACCTTTTGCATCTGGCTTTACGTGAGTACTGGGAAATCAAACCTGGGTCCTTGGGCTTTGCAGGCGAGTGTCTTAACCTCTTAGTGAAATTTTTAAAAAGCTGCATGCGTGCGTGTGTGTTCATGCATGTGTGTGTGTTCATGCATGCGTGTGTGTTCATGCGTGCGTGTGGAGACCAGAGCGCGGCATCGTGTGTTGTCCTCAGGTAGTCGTCACCGTGCTTTGGGAGCCGTGCTCTCACTGAGCTCGGAGCTCACTGATTCACCAGGCCGGGTGCCTGCAAGCCCCACCGATGCTCCTGTCTCCACCTTCCCAGTACTGAGATGCAGGCGCGTAAGAGCACTCCTGGCTTTTTGTTTTGTTTTTCAAGGTCGGCCTCGCTGTAGCCCAGGCTGACCTGGAGTTCACCAGGTAGCCTCAGGGTGGCCTTGAACTCACAGCAGTCCTCTTACCTCTGTGTGCGCCACCATGCCAGGCACTCCTGGCTTTTATTAGGGGCTGGGGATCCACACTCTAGTTCTCATGCTTGTGAGGCAAGCACTTGACATCTCCCAAGCCCGAGAGGTGTCTCTGTAGGTCCAGCTTCCCTCCTGCTGCGGGCGGCTTCCTGGGAAGGCTGCAGGAGGCCATGCAGTTCACCCTGTAGTCCCAGCCCTAGCCCTAGGGGGCTGTGCAGGTAAGCAGGGAGGCCCCCACCAGGGCCCCTTGCAGCCTGAGGTCGCCTCCTGACCTCCTCCTCCTTTGTCTGTTGTGTGAAGCCTGAGCCTCTCTGGGACATATCTGCCGTGAGCTATTTAAAGCACCATGCCAGACAACAGGTTTATCAAGGGGTCATTGAGCCTTGAGGTGGCTGTGCTCTGTCAGGGACTGGGTTTCTCGCCTCATAGTTCAAGCACAGGCACGTGGGCTTTTTTTTTTGTTTGTTTGTTTGTTTACCTGTTTGTTTCTTTATAAAGCACCTGAATCTCTTGAAAATCCAGGATTTGGCGGCCTAACAGGTCTACCAGATGTCTGCAGAGCACTCCAGATGCCCTTTTCCTGGTGTCCTCACAGGTGTCAGCTCAGTTACAGGTTTTTTTACTTCTCTTTCTCCTTTGGAAAATGTGCTAAAATATGCATAGTTAGCAGTGTGCCTGGAAAGGGAGGTACTTCTGCTTTCTTGAGTTCCCTGTAGGGAGTGTGTTTGTCCATGCAGGGGGCCTTTGTCTGGGCACTGTTCAGTGTGTACTTCATTTCTCAGAGTGATCAGGCTAGGGAGGTGGCTCCCTTGGTAGAGTGCCTGCCTAGCACGCACAAGGCCTGAATTCCATCCCCAGCACCTCATAAAACAATTTTGTGACAAACTTTTGTGATCCCAGCACTCAGGAGGTTGAGGCAGGAGCATCAGAAGTTCACAGTGATCCTCAGCTATATAGGGAATTTGAGGCCAGCCTAGGCTACATGGGAACCTGTCTCAAAAATTAATCCCTCCCCTCAAAAAAAAAAAAGAAAAGAAAAGAAAAGCAGTCAGATCTGACTGGTTTCTGATGATCTCAGAAATATGTATCTGTCTGTCAGGATGAAAGCATTAGGCTACCAGCCACTGCAGTGTGAAAAATGTATGACTCATTATAAAATAATGGGCTGTTCTTCATGTGTCCACATAATAGACTGGCTGTTTATGAACATCTTTATTGTATCTCCCTCCATTGAGATGCTATAATAAGCAGTGTATGAGGCGTAATACTGTGACTGACTTTTTAACACACACATGACTCCTAAGCTAATTTTCACCCAGGCAATTAGCCAGATAAAGATTTTCTTAGCACTGCCAGAGGAGGGGGTGGATTCAGTCACCTTTGACAATCCTGTGATGAGTTCTTTATATATATGACGGGGAGGGGGGTGGAGAGAATGGATGTACCTGGGCCTCCAGCCACTGAAAATAAACTCCAGACACATGCACCCCCTTGTGCATCTGGCTTACATGGGTCCTGAGAATTGAACCAGGGTCCTTTGGCTTTGCAGGAAAATGCCTTACCCTCTAACCTATCTATTTATCCCCCCTTTTAAAAATATATTTTATTTATTTGACAGAGAAAGATACAGAGAGAGAATTAAGTGTTCTTTTAAAAATTTATTTATTTATTTGACAGGGGGAGAGAGAGAAAAAAAAAATGAGTCAATTGGGTGGGGGGAACAAATGGGTGTGCCAGGGCCTCCAGCCACTGCAAACTAACTCCAGACACAGCAGCACCTTGTGTATCTATCTGGCTTATGTGGGTACTGGGGAATTGAACCTGGGTCCTTAAGCTTCACAGGCAAGTGGCTAAACCTCTAAGCCATCTCTCTAGCCCCTGTGATGAATTTTTGCGGGTACTTTTGGCCACCTTCCACCAGCCTTACAGCTTGTGACTATTCCTGGTGTTTGCATGTGCTCTTGGGGTTTAGACCCATCTGAGGACAGGTCTGGAGGCCTTGTTGGGGGTAGTTTGCCCATTTTTCCTGTTTCTTTTCTTTCAGTGCCTCTCTCTTGTTCCTCACTCTCTTGGCACTCCATCGGGGGTGTATGGTGTGAGGTATATGAGTGTGCATGTGTCCGTGCAGTGCCCCTTGCACGAGCCTGCCATGAGGTGTGCTTGCCTGTGGTGGCCAGACAAGAACACCGGCTGTCCCTTCCCAATGCCCTTTCACCTGTGTGTGTGTGAGCTGGTCTCACCGACCCTGGAGCTTGCCATTTTCCCTGTGAGCTCTGGTCACCCTCAGGTCTCTGCTCCCCTGTGGCACTTAGGGTTACAGATGTGCTGTCCATGCCCAGCCGCTTACGGGGGGTCTTGCGGATTGAACTCCAGCAGTCTCTCAGGCTTCCTCAGGCCCTGGTGCTTGCACAGGAAGTAGTCTTGGTTGCTGAGCCATCTCTCCAGCCCGTAGGCAGTATTCTTCGTGCTAGGACAGTTACCGACTTGTCGGGCATTAGCACAGCTCTCAGGCTCACAGCTGGCTGTCAGGGTTATCCTTGACATCTGACGGCTCCTGCTGCAACCCGGGGCACTGTGGACCCTGAGTGTGGCGGGTCTAGCTTGGCTGCTGTGGTGTATTCGTGCTCCCCATCTTGGAGGCAGCCCTTCTGCCCCCAGTGTGAAGAGGTGTAAGGCAAAGTTTATTAAACAGGATGCTGGGGTTCCGTCGCTGAGCTTTGCAGCAGGAAAATATTGACTCAGCCTGGCTGATCGCTGGAACAGCCTTCACTGTCCCAGGGACAGGGGGAGGCTAGAGGTGCTCAGGCTTCCTGCTGGGCCTGGAGGGCTGCTATCCGGGGGCCTTGGGTAAGTTCAGACACTCTGCTGCTTTACATAATTGCAACCCCCACCCACCCGTGGGATGAGGACTCTAGAGTGTGAAATTAACACATCAAGTGAATTTGATATCACTGTAGCCTTGGGCAGGTTTTTGCAAATTAAATTTTGCAGAAATTAGACCCAGCCTTGCAAAGGCAGCATTAATTTAGTGCTTGTGACATGGAACTATTCTATGACACTTCCACCACTTCCATCCACCCTGAGATGGTGAGGCTGGATTTCTACCAGGATAATGAAGACCCTTGCCGTGAAAATTTCCTGTTTGATCAAAACTGCCAGTAGGGATGAGGAGATGGCTCAGTGGGCCACGCCATGCTTGCCTTGCATACATGGAGATCAGCATTTGATTCCCAGAACCCAGGTGAGAAAGCTGAGCAGGCTAGCCCACCCTTGTGACTCTGGCACCGAGAGGTGGAGACCGGAGGAGCTGTTGGGGCTTGCTGACCAGCCAGTTTAGCCTACTAAGTTCCAGGCCAATGAGAGATCCTGTCTCAAAAATGGCGGGTGGTGTTCCTGAGAAACGACACCTGAGGTTATCCTCTGGTATCCACAGATACGTGCACATGCACCTGCACACACACACGAAAATGCCATGATTAAAAGTGATTGCCTTCACAATACTCCGCCCACATAGTACACATTTCTAGAAAATAGACATGAAAGAGACGTGCCAAACTTCCCTAAGACTTTTCATTATTTTCCCTTCATTAAAAGATGATCCTTTCAGTGTGCTGAGAATGGATCTGTGTCTCAGACCCGTCAGATTAACAAAGCTCTACCTGACTATAGCTAAAATGCGTGCTTAGTGATCCTCAGCAATTAGTAGGACCATCTGGGCACCTGAAGACCCAGGTCCCAAAACGTGGGCAGAACCTAGGGTCACTGGGCACATTTGCCCTCAGAACAAGGGAGAGTCCCTCTGAGCTGTGGCGTCAGACCAGGACTGCCCACCTAGTGGCCCAAGGTCCTTGTTGTCTGCATGCCAAGACCCGCTGTGGAGGTTTCCTTGTTTCCATCTGTATCCCATTCTGTTTCTGTTGTCACGTTTTACCGTTAATTAGGATGTAGTCAAATGTTAGGGGCCCGAGGGTTCTTGTTCATTAAAGTTTGGATCCCAGTGGGCATTCTCTTTCCCAGTTCCCAGCTCTCCTGAGGCTTTGCTTCCTGGCTCTAAACCCACAGCTGCTGGTTTCCAGCTGAGGCTTTGCTAGTCCCCTGCGGCAGTGACATGTCACTGTTTCAGGAAAGGTGCTGCTTCAAATAGGGTTATTTCTCGGGCCAACATTTTGTATTTTGTTGATGTGGAAAATGAATCATAGAAAAATATTGTATCTGAATGTTTGAATTGATGGTGTCTGTGAATGGGTAATGTGCCTGTGGTCAGTGTGGTAAGGAATGCCTTTGTCTCTCCTTAGAAGTTGCTGGTAAGAATCCATTCATGGGGCCACCCTGAGTGTTAGCACACAAAGATAGAACAGGGAGGGCTGGAGCGATGGTTGAGCGCTTAAGGCGTTTGCCCACACAGCCGAAGGATCCCGGTTTGACTCTCCAGGATCCACGTAAGCCAGATACACAAGGGGATGCATGCATCTGGAGTTCGTTTGCAGAGGCTGGATGCCCTGGCGTGCCCATTCTCCCCTTCTCCTCCTGCCTCTTTCTCTCTTTAAAATAAATAAATGAAATACATATAAAAAACATAATAGAACAGGGAGTAGATTTCTCCATCTTCAGGACAATG
Organism: Jaculus jaculus; assembly: GCF_020740685.1. Lineage (NCBI taxonomy): Eukaryota > Metazoa > Chordata > Mammalia > Rodentia > Dipodidae > Jaculus > Jaculus jaculus. The sequence continues at coordinate 10,461,961 of NC_059106.1, read as the reverse complement.
AGGCAGGCAGGCATTTCAGTCAGTCAGAGTAATGCTAGGTCAGGTCCACCAGTGCAAAGAAAACCACATGGCAAGAGCCATGGCTTCCGGAGGCCATGTGACACGGAAAATGGCAGGTGAGGAGAGCCCTTGGGGAGTAAGAAGAATAGTGATAAATGGGTTTGGTTAGCAGGGGTGGGAAGGAGAGCGCAGTAGATTGCATTGGGATGGAATGATAGGGCCTGGGATGCTGTAGGTTGAGAGTGAGGGTTTGAAAGGAAACCCCACTGGAGACTGTTTGATTTATTTATTTATTTTTACTTCTCCCCCACCCCTCTCTGTGTGTGTCTCCCTCTCTCTCTGTAGTATGGGTGGTGGTGGTGTGTGCATGTCTCTGTGTGTGTGTGTGTGTGCGTGCGTGTGTGTGTGTGTGTGTGCGTGTGCGTGCGCGCGTGTGCATGCAGATGTTCTGGTGCATGGAGACTATAGGGGAATGTCAGGTGGACTCTCTTGCTTGTGCGCATACTTCCTTGAGATAGTCTCTCTCCTAATATAGAGCTGTGGTTTTGACCAGTCCCAGCGAGTCTCCAGTCTGCTCCAGGGACCAGGGTTATAGAAGTGTGTGACCTCACCCAACTCTCTATGTGGATCCTGCTAAATTTAATTCATATGTTCTCAGGCCTTCATACTTACTACAAGTGCCCTTATCCACTGAGCCACCTCCTAGCCCCACACGGGAGACCTTGACAAGCTTCTGGATTTGTTACTCTTGCACAACTGTGACCAAAATACTTGACTACACAACTTGAGGGAGAGATGTTTATTTTGGCTCGCAGTTGCAGAAGGTTCAGTCCATGGTCTCGCCACCCTGGGCTTGGGTAGAACATGGTGGCCTGAGGGCATGGCAGAACAGATTCTTCACCGCACAGTAGACAGGAAGCAGAGAGCAAGGAAGTGACAAGGGACCGAGTCTGACCTTCAAAGGCATTTCCCTGGTGAGTCTTCCTCTAACTCGGTCTCATCTAAAAAACTGTAGACTCTGCAAGTGCATCTTTCTAGCCGGGACCTAATCAACTGCTTAACACCTGGGCCATGGGGGAACGTTCCTCGGCAAGCCAGAGCGAGTCTTTAACCCAAGTGGTGGTGGCAGTGGCATGCTAAGAGGAAACCTAAGAGGTCTTGCTGCGGTCAGAGGCTCCAGGTGGCCGAGGGCTCTTTGTCCATTGTGTCCCTCCTTGACCTCCATGCCCGTCAGGGTGAAGTTCCCACGGCCCACACTTGTGCTCTGGTGCTCATTGCATCTCGAGCGCTTGCTCAGGCCGTGTAGACAGAACATCCGTGCCGTGCTGTAGTTGGCTGTCTTTTAGACGTTCTGTAGCTGTCGTCAAGCCCAGGTGCTCCTGGAACTGTCTTGCAGTCTTCTCTGAGTTGAGCCGGCCATTACTGTACCTTTCGAGAACCTTGTAGTCCCAGCCAAGGGCTGGGCAGTCAGCTTGCTGGCTTGTGCTTTGCGATGGGCAGGTCTTTCCTCCCACCTGTGATGGGACAGTCACAGGGCTGTTTTGTTTTTGTTTTTATTGTGTGGCAGGGTCTTATTCTAGCCCAGACTGACCTGGAACTCACTATAGCCCAGGCTATATTTATAGCTTTCCTCCTACCTCTGCCTTCTAAATGCTGGGATTAAAACCATGCCTTGGTCACAGGGCTGTTAGTTTAGAGGTGGTTCTGTACTTTCTGGGATATGATTAGTTCTCTACCTCCTACCGTGAGGGCCTGTTTAGTGTTTCCTTTCTTCGGGATTTCTGAGCATGTAACGGACTAGTAGGTTTTTTTTAAAATATTTTTTGTTTTTATTTTATTTATTTATTGAGAGAGACAGAGAGAGGGGGAGAGAATGGGTGCACCAGGGCCTCTAGCCACTGCAAATGAACTCCGGATGCATGCACCACCTTGCACATCTGGCTTACGTTGGGTACTGGGGAATTGAGCCTTGAACCAGGGTCCTTAGGTTTCACAAGCAAGTGCTTAACCACTAAGTCATCTCTCCAGCCCGGACTAGCAGTTTTCTTTTTTCTTCTGTCTGGCTCAGGCTGTAACCCAGCTGGTCTCAAACAGGTGGCGATCCTCTTGCCTCAGCTTCCTGAGTGCTGGGATTACAGATGCATACCACCACAGCAGACGGAGGCGTGTGTGCAGTGTCGGGGCTCCGCCTTTGTGTAGGACGGTATTATGTGGTGAAAACTTGCAGGTATAGGCTCCGCGTTCTGATTAGTCAGCTTGGGGCCTTGCATTCTGCTCAGTCAAAATCTGCCCCTGGCACCTCTGATGAGAAATAGACGGGAGGAACCAAGCTGTGCCAGTGCCATGGGACTTTAGAGGAGGTCGGGCCACCCTGTGTTGTGCAGGAGGAGGAGGCAAGGCAGGCACGGAAGACAAACTTCTGACTTGGTGCCCCAGGAGCCCGCTTTCTGCCTGGCCTGGAGGGGTTCGAACGTAAGACTTCCTTCTTTTTTCTTGGCATATGGCAGGAACCCAGCAGCAAGGTCCGTGAGCCACGCCAGACTTCTGTTTGTTACTTGTAAGTGTCTTCTTGTCTTTGGTGGATTAGGGATGTGATTTATAGTGACTTTGTTTCTGATGTGGAGGCTGTAACTGATTTAAAATAAAAGCTTCTGCCCAAACCAAATAACTAATGAACATGCATTTATACATCCCGTCCCTGGTTTAACTTACTTGCTCTCCCTCCCCACCCCCGTGAATAGTTATTATAAAGAAGAAAGCCAGATTAATGAAAATGGGTGAGACATTTGATTTTGCTAATTGCAGACTCCTTCCTTTAGAATTTTGCTGTTGTAAATTATTTCCTTAAGTTATTTTACTAAAATTAATTTACCCTTTTTGAGCCATTAAACCATCAAACTGTGGATGACTGGGAACGCACCTGAGGCGCCGTCACCAACAGCTGTGAGGGCAAGGCGAGTACCAAACAAGGCCGCTGCCTCCTGTTTCTGGAAAGACAACACCATCACGTGTGCAAGCATGTAGGAGATGTGCGTGTTACAGAAATAGCATATTCTCGTGGAAATAGTCGTCCCGAGAGCAGCTTCGGTGCGGAAGCAGGCTGGAGGAACCCTAAGCCATGTCCTAAGCAAGGATGAAGAACTCTTTCTAGGGCAGTGCTGTGGAAAGGCTGTTCCCGCTGGAGGCGTAGGTATTGGCCGCAGCAAGTGTGTGAAAAACAGGACGTGAAGTGTAAACATGTTGTTCCCCGTCCCTGCTCTCACGCAGCTGCCACTGTCATCTTGGGCAGTGCCTGTGGGTCGCGGGCATCTCTGTGCGGCGGGGCTCTGACTCTCACCTCACCGTCTGGCCTCTGCCCCCTGTGGCTGACCTTCCGGTTCACCCGCTCTGTGTCCCTTGATGACTGGGCTCATGTGGTCCAGCGCTTGCTAACATTGATTGTCCACAGGGACGGGCGGCGTGTCAGGATAGAAATTTAAAATCAGATTTATGTTTTGCTCTCAACTGTGGTGGATCAAATGTTAAGAGGTTGGAGCCAGCCAGGAATCATGGCACACGCCCTTAATCCCAGACAGCTCTCAGGAGGCGCTGGTAGGAGGATCGCCTTGAGTTTGAGACAAGCCTGAACCACAGAATGAGTTCCAGGTCAGCCTGGGCTAGAGCGAGATCCTACCTTGAAACAAATCAAAACAAAACAAGATAAAAGAAAATAAAAGAATGTTTTTTGTTTTTTTTCTTGGTTGATGCCTTGACTTATTTGTTGTTTTGTTTGAACTTTAAATCTTCCTGTCTCTCTGATCACGTGTGTGGGTATAGGCATGTGTGTGCCACAGCTCACAAGAGTATGTCAGAGGACAGCCTTGGGTGTTGGTCCTCCCCTTCCACCTTGTTGGAGGAGAATCTCTTGTTCACCACTGAGTATGTCCGGCTAGCCAGCCCGTGAGCTTCTGGGAGATTCTCGTGTCGCCATCTCCCATCATGCTGACCCATAGTATGTGGCTGCATGTGGGTTCTGTGGGTGCAAACTCAGGTGGTCAGACGTGACAGCAAGCACTGTGACACATGGAGCCACCTTCCCAGTCAGTCCCTGTCGGTTTGATTTTTGAGGCAGGTTGATTCAGACTGGTCTTGAACCCAACTCGCAATCCTCTTGCCTCATCCTCCTGTGTGCTGGGTTGTATTCATGTGGCACCACACCTGACCACCATTCCTACCCTGTGCTCTGCGCTTGTGTGTGGCACTCAGGGCTAGAATAGGGTCGCGGGCAAGCGAGATAAGTGCCCTGGTACTGACCTGTGTTCCCAGCCCTCCTTTAACTTCTTATTTGAGACAGGTTCTCACAAGTTGCTCAGGCTGCCTTTGAGTTCACTCTGCAGCCCAGGCAGCCCTTGAACTTGCTATCCTCCTGGCCTAGCCTCCTGGGTAGCTGGGATTTTAGGCCTGCACCACTGTGTTTGGCCTCTTTTAACCTGTTCTTCATCAGAAAATTCTTTTGGAATCATACTAAGGGCCCTGGCCCTGCAGCAAACATACATTTATTGTCTGAAACTAGAGTGAGGGCCATAAACAAACTACATGGTGGGGCTACTTGTGAACGGAACCTGTGGAGAAAGAGGATCTCTGTGAGTTTTGGGCAGAGGAAAACCTTTCGTTAATGCACAGTGGGAGAAGGGTGTGAGCGTACCTGGCTAGCTGCTCTCTCTAAGGCCTGGGTCTCCTCAGCCTCGCTTTTCACAGTCACCCCAGGAACTGTCACAGACCAGGCAGGTCATGTGCTCCCCAGCCGCATCTGAGCACCCCCTTTCTCTTGTGAGGTGACGGGCAGGTTTCCTCTCTGTGCTGTGTCCTTGTCTCATCTCTCTGTCTCTGGGCTTGTTGTAGCTGCCCCTTCTCCTCACTCCTCACATGTTGGGCATGCATCCTCAGGTCTTCTGTGGTGAGCCACCCGTCCTGTGCGGTGCCGACCTGCCCCCCTACCCCCCACTTCAGGAGGTGGTTGGGTGCTGTGTCACTGCCGCTGGATGAAGAAAGAGCAGGTTCTGGGGCGTACACTAAAGCAGCTTACCTCTGGGGGGTCACAGGGTTTGTGGCATGGGTGTGTCTGGACTGCCACATGCATCCTGTCTGCCTTCTGGTCCTCCTGTGTCTCCCACCATCCTTTACAGGTGAGGAAGCCAGCTCAGCGGGGTATGGCAGCTGGTCCAGGGCCTTGGCTGACCCCTGGCCGCACATTCTCATCTTGGCTTGTCCGTCTCCAGGTTCCTGCTGATGTCACCTGCTGCCCACCTGGCTCCTCATTCACTGTTGGCCTGTGCCTTTCTCCTTAGCTGCACTTAGTGGTTTAAGTCAGAGCCCGCTGAGCTGGCTCAGCACGTTCTCTTCATGCCCCCTTCCATTTAACACACTCTTGAGTGTCTTGGTATTCTTGAATATTTTAAACAGCTTGGAAAGTGTTCATTAATGCCTCTGCTTTGGGCCACACCCTGCCTTTCTGCCTGTTGTGAACAGGGCCGGCCGAGGTCTGTGGTCTGCGCGATGGAGCCCTTGGTGGGGTCGATGCTGGTGTCGGTGATGCCACTGAGATTGCCACACTGCTTCTGCTGTGTTGACAGTAGTGACAACAGCCTTGATTGCCGTGCTCGGAGATGCAGAGTCAGCTGTTTTTCCGAATGCTTCCTTGCTGCCATTCTGGGAGTCGGTGCTGCTGCTGCTGCTTATTTCTTGTGCAAACGCAGGCGGCTGTGCGGGCTCCTGCGGCCGCAGCCTGTGCCTCAGCTCAGCTCCCCTGCATTTTCTGTATGGGTTGGAAAACAAAGATGAGCACAGTACCCAAAACCCAAAGGCACTGCGATTCAAGTGTGGCTCATGGGTGACTGGAGGAAGATGTTCATATTTAAAACACTGAGGGCTGGAGAGATGGCTTAGCGGTTAAGCGCTTGCCTGTGAAGCCTAAGGACCCCGGTTCAAGGCTCGGTTCCCCAGGTCCCACGTTAGCCAGATGCACAAGGGGGCGCACGCGTCTGGAGTTCGTTTGCAGTGGCTGGAAGCCCTGGTGTGCCCATTCTCTCTCTTTCCCTCTATGTGTCTTTCTCTCTATGTCTGTCGCTCTCAAATAAATAAATAAAAAATGAACCAAAAAACTTTAAAAAAAAAAAAAAACGCTGAGAACGGTCAATATTTGTCTCGCTGTAGCGCACCCTCACATCAGTGCCGGGGAGCTGGATCCTGGTGATGTCAGCCTTCTGTTGGGCTCCCAGGCAGCTGGTCCTTGGAGTAATGAGCCATCTCCTTTGAATATATATAGCAAGATGGCATTTGGTAAAGTGATGAAGTGGCATTATTAATAAATATTTCCTGCAGCAACAACAAAAGAGGCCCACAGAGGCTGGGCACAAGGATTCTGAGTCACAGGTAACTGAGAGTGTGGCCCCTTTTAAGAAATGGAATTAGTGGAATAATGAAGAAATTCCCTGTGTGGCTGGCTTCGGGATGGTCTGGAAAGCCACCCGACCTGCTCCTAGTACTTGAGAGAGGGATGTGGTATGCAGGGCAGAGAGTCATGGTGGAAGCAGAGATGAAGCAACAGGCCTGGGGAGATCTCGGCTCAGTGGGCCAAGTGCCTGCCATGTCAGTACGAGGACATGGTGGGGACCCCAGGCGCCCACATCGAAGGCCAGGAGTGGCGTGGTAGCATGCGTCTGTGCTCTTAGCCCCTGGGAGGCAGGCACAGTAGCATCCCTGCCTTGAAAATAAGGTAGAGCGCAACTGAGCCAGACACTTGATGTTGACTTCTGGCTTCCACATGCATGTGCACATGAATGTACAAGCTCCTGCACACACACCACACACATACATGCAAAAAATAGCCAGGGGCTGGAGAGATGGCTTAGTGGTTAAGCGCTTGCCTGCAAATCCTAAGGACCCCAATTCAAAGCTCGATTTCCCAGGACCCATGTCAGCCAGATGCACAAGGGGGCACACATGTCTGGAGTTCATTTGCAGTGGCTGGAAGCCCTGGCTTGCTTGTTCTCTCCCCCCTCCCCCCTCCCCCCCTTCTCTCTGTCACTCTCAAATAAATAAGAACTAACAAAAAATTTTAAAAAAATAGCCAGGGGCTGGAGAGATGGCTTAGTGGTTAAAGCACTTGCCTGCAAAGCCAAAAGACCCGGGTTTGATTCCCCAGGACCCATGTAAGCTAGATGCACAAGATGGTGCTTGAGTCTGGAGTTTGTTTGCAGTGACTGGAGGCCCTGGTGCGCCCATTCTCTCCCTGTCTCTCTCTTTCAAATAAATAAATAAGAGATTTTTAAAAATAGCCAAGTAAGGCTGATTGTAATTTTTGCATGCTGAGGCATGAAATCTAAGTTGGGGTCAACAGTTTTAAGGTTCCGTTGTCCCCCCGTGTCTGTGCCTCAACCCTCTAGAACGTTAGGTGAATATTCGGCCCATTTATGCATTATCTTCTGGAAAGCAGCCCCCCAGCTATCAAGGCTTCCCAGATAAAGGACATTCCCATCAGTACCAAAGGGTCCAAGTATGTTGAACAGTGTCTGAAACTTTGTGGTAACCTGGCTCCTTCAGCAGAGGACAGAAATCCCCAAACAACTGTGTGGGCAGCAGCTCTCATTCTGGATCCTTCCTACAGCCTGAGGACATAGCTTTCAAGTGTCTGTCTCTGGGAATAATTAGGAAAGGCCACAGAGAGAGCAAGAAATGATACAGATTAGGAGCAAGGTAGCCTTTTCATGTGGAAAGTAGCCAGCTAGGGACTGGCCCACTGAGACATGGATGCGACCTTGCCTGCTATGGCAGGACTAGAACCTGCATCTGATCCAGTCTCGCCCAAGATGGCTGCACGAAGCACTTCATCATCAACTTTTCCAGGCTTAGCACCTGTGGGCTGGTCCTTCTTGAGTCAGTATCCTGAGCCCACCAACCTAACAGGTCCCTTCCTTACGCACCTGAGCCTGGTGGTAAGGCTCACCCTAACTGGACACCTCAGCCCCACATATGAGCTCACTTAGTCCTTGACCCAGAGCCCCTCCCACAAGAGAGACCTTTCTCTATGTGGGCCCCCCTTTACCTTCAAAGCCAGCCTGGGAAGGGGGAGAATTTTTTCCAGCTTAGGCTCTTTCCTGCCTTGCTTTCCCTCTTACCCCTCCATAAAATAGATCTCATAATTCATAATTTACCCTGGTCTGAGTTAGTGTTCTCAATTCTTTGTCAACATTGATGAGAAGTCAAGAGCTACTAGAGTGGAGTTCTAATCCCGCCGAGCTCTCCCACATCAGCAGGCAGAGATGGTGAGAAATTCATTGGTAGAGCTTTAGAGAGCGAGGACTCCGGGGAAGGTGAAATTCAGGGCAGTCTGGAAATGGATTGGGGCTGGGTGCTGGCCTAGGGTCCTGTACATTCTCCATAGTGGAAACAAGCATTTCCATTCTTTCTAGAAGACCCCTGGGTCAGTTTTCTTCAGGTCAGTGGCCATCCAAGGGTCTTTGGTCTCTGTGGAAGTACGTGTCCCTGCCTGTCCCTTACTCTCTCCTCAATTCCTGTATCATCACTGCTTGGTATGCCTTCTCCCTTCACGACCGGATGCCATTCATATGTGACGGGTCTGTCTTAACAGTTTGCCTAAGTCCCCTCTGTACCCTGGTGTCATGTTCTATTTGGCACGGGGCGGTCACACAGTTCCCATAAGCCAGTGGTGTGTCTTCTGTGGGTCTTCACATACTCTGTGGGGTGGCACCTGTCATGCTGTGGGGCTGTTTAGGTTCTACAGTGAGAGTCAGTTGAACAGAAGGTGCCAGGAAGGAGGAAGAGAATGATGACGGAGAGGGTCATTTGTGGTCTCTGGAGAGGAGGGTACCCCTCCACTGTGGCTTGCAGCAGGGCTTCCCCCCCCACACACACACACGTGGTCCTTCCCTCTGCCCTGTAGACCCCATCAGAGCCAGGAGCCTGGGCCTCCACCTTCAGTGGCTCTGTGATGACTGCAGCCTGTCCCACTGTTCATCTGAGCACTTCCTTCCTTTGGCTCTGTAATTACTCTGTAGCAAAGCTTGTCTGCAAAGAGTACATTATGTAATTACCTCTCCAGAAAATTGGCTTTCGGCTTTCACGGGGGATTCGTGTTGGAGGAGACTGGGATCCTACTGGGGACGTGTGTCAGGCCACACCTGAGCTTGTGTGTGTTGGGAGGTCCCCTCAGTGCGGCACAGGTGTGGGGCAGATGTCTCTGGGCCTTTTTCAACTGGTTTACTATCCCCTATGACTGGCGGGCCAGGGGTCTTTCCAGATGGTCTTTACTCAACACAGAAAAAAAGGCAGGGCGTGAGGAGGTGGATGGTGGGCTGGGTCAGGTGACAGTGGCCCATCACTAGAGTCATTTTGTGAAGCTCCATGGCAGGCGTCAGGACGTCTCTGGAGATGAGGAGGTGGAGGTGCTGGGGTAGGTGCGGTTTTGTTGTGTTGCGACAGGGTCTCATGTAGCTCAGGCTCTTCTCAAACTTACTATGTAGCTGGGGATGACCTTGGACTCCCTATCTGCTAACCTGCACCTCCCAAACGCTGGCATTACAAGCATGTGTCACCACGTCAGCCTTTGTTGGACTTCATGTGTTGTTGTCTCATCTAGTCCAGCCTGACCTCTAGCTTGCTCTGTAGCTGAGAGTGACCTTGAACTTTGGATCTTCTTCCCTCCATCTCCTGAGTGCTGGGATTACAGGTGTGCACCACCGTGCCTGGCTGCAGGGCTGTGTTCAGAGACTGGATTTATTTTTACCACTCTGTAATGTCTGCTCCCAAAAGTGTTCAAAATTAATTGTTTCTGCCCATCCTTTGCTGGGCAGTCAGCAGAGTGAATAATCAGCCTATGAAAATTCTTTTCCACGTCTACATCTGACAGGGGTTTACCATCTAGCATATGTAAAAACCTCAAAGAATTAAACACACACACAAATCAGCCTGCCAGTCATTGGGAAAGTAAACTGAGCAGACAACTGAAAGGAAGAAATGCAGAGAGAGGGCCAGTCAATATGTGGAAAAATATCCCACCCTTAACCAGACACGTCTGAAATCCTGAGTTCTGCGGACAAGAGCAGATCAGATCTCTTAGGTCAGGTGTCTGTCGCAAGAGGCCGCCTTGTCTCGAGAGGGCTTCTCCGTCCAGGGGTCTGTCTGTGTGGCTTGGGTGTGGTGTGTGCTAGAGGCTCAGATTGAAGGCGGCTGAGCACTGCTGATATGGGGTTCAGGGGTGTCACTGGATGCTGCCCCTAGGGAGGGCTAAGGTGTTCCATTGCCACCCCAGGCTGGTTCCTGCAGGAGGGAGCCTAACCCTTGAACTCCTGGCTCTGGGTCTCTGAGCTAAAAACTCACATTTTCTTAGAAAGGTCCAGGTGTCTCATTACAGTAACAGAGTGCACACATGCCTGAGGCCACCACATGGTCGTGACTCCCGTGATGGGCCCAGTCTCATGGTCTTGACTTACGGACTTGGTGGATACTGGCTTCCTATCTGTTGCTTTTTAGCTTATTTTCTGCTTATCAATTTTTTTTTTTTTTATTTTTAGAGAAATGAAGGCAAGAGTCAGTTTTGCTGCTGACATTTTTATCGACTTAGAAAAACATATGCACGGGAATAGAAGTGTGTTCAGTGAAAGGTGTTCGCCCCGCCACACTCCTCCCCATTTTGTACAGCGATTGGGGTGATGGATGACATATCTGTGTTCGGTGTCAGACGTGTACCGGGCACCTGCCGGCAGCTTTGTCCTCTCAATATTTTGCACCTGTATGTGTGCCTATGAATTAGCTTCATGTAGAAAGTAAGTAGATTTGGAAAACGACCAGCATTTGTGAAATTCACTTACGGAATTGGGAAGGCTTAGCTCGAAGCTGGTGGCCTCTGGGTTGGCAGGAACCCTCCTTCCCATACTTCCCAGATAGTGAGGTTGCCAGCATGGATAGTCCCTGCTCTGTGGTTTCCTCTGTGGGAAGCCGTAGTAGGCTTCGGTGTGTCGAGTCCTCACCACGCCCTCCAACCAAACCATCACCACCAGCGTGGGAGTCCAGAAGGGCCAGCTTGGCGGGCTGGATTTCTTACAGCACTCGAGTCTAGCAGCCTGGCATGTCAACTGGCTGAATTTCTTATCCTGTTTTTCTTTATTTCCACAGAAACTAAGAGAATCTCGCAAACCAACAAAGAGAGTTCAGCTTGTATTTTGTCAAGTCTTTAGCTCCAGCTGGCCTAGATTTTGAGATCTTCCTGCCAGTCTCTAGAATAGCTGGGATTGTAGGTGTAATCCACCATATACAGTTAAGGGTTCGTTGGTTTTCAAACAGCAGAGCTTACTTGGTTGGTCTTCATTTAATCCATTCAAAGATTTCAAGAGTAAAGCTAAGTTTACCTTGGAGAAAAAGAAATGGTCTGTGAACCACAGCTCCATCCTTGTACCCAAGTTTCCAACCAGCAGCAGAGGTCCCACAGGCCTGTATGCCAGTCTCTGCCTTACCCTTCTCTCCATCCACAGGTGGAGGGTGCAAGATCCCATACACGTGCGTCCACAGGTGGGGAGGGCAGGATTCCATACCCGTACATAAGCAGGTGGGGAGGGCAGGATTCCGTACACGTGTGTCCACAGGTGGGGAGGGCAGGATTCCGTACACGTGTGTCCACGGTGGGGAGGGCAGGATTCCGTACACGTGCGTCCACAGGTGGGGAGGGCAGGATTCCGTACACGTGCGTCCACAGGTGGGGAGGGCAGGATTCCGTACACGTGCGTCCACAGGTGGGGAGGGCAGGATTACGTATAGCATCTATACATGCACAGACTCAGAATTGTTGCCACACATGTCAGGTTCTATGTCTTCTACCTGGACACTGCATGTAGGAAGGCGCAGCCCACTGCGGGGCTACAATGTCCATCCACTCCCTGTGGCCTTTGGACGTTCATGGCTCTAAGACAAAGCATAGGGTCCAGCTGTCTGCTTCCCACTCCCTTCCTTGGAGGAGCCTGTTCCGCGTGGTGGTCATCCCTCACGCCCATTTCTTAGTGCTGTCACAGTGTCCTGCTACCCAGAACGCCTTTCCTTCTCTCACACGCAGATGCACTCTGGCCTCTCAGGGCCAGGCTTCAGAGTCCAGCCTGCTGAGAACCTCCTTGGGCCCCTTTCTGTGATCGTTGGCACTCTCCATGAGGCTGCCCAGCCTTACATTCCCCACCACCCCTTTGAGACATGGAGGATCCCATTTTTAGGAACTGGGCTTTTGTTTCCAGACTGTCCCTCAGGTTTCCTGAAAGAGCATGGGTGTCCAGCACATGAGTGTGGTGGCCTGTGTTCATTAGCACATGACATTGTGTGACTTGTAAGCACATGCCTGCGAGCAGTGTCTTGGAGTCATGTGCTCTGCTGTTGTTAACCAACAATCATGACTGAGGACCAGGAAGTTGACTTAGCTCACTGGATATTGCTAAGGAGGAGTCGGCCATTAAGCCCTTTTATGGAAGTAGATGGAGGGTAGAAATGGCCAGGGTGCAATCTCTGAATACCAAACGCCTGGCTCTCTTTCCCTCTGCTCTCAGTGTAGCAGAAAGCTCTTGATCAAAAGCAAAGAGGGGCCAGGAAGATGCTCTGTAAGTAAACCATTTGTCAGTAAGGCACTTGCTGCATAAACCAAGGACCTGAGTTCAGATCCCTCAGAACCTATGTGAAAGCCAGGTATGGAGGTGCACACCAACTCTGGGGAGGTAGAGACAAGAAGGTCCTTGGGGCTTGCTGGCCAACTGGTCTACCTGAATCATGAGCTTCAGATCCAGTGAGAGTCCCTGATTCAAAAAATAAGGTGGAGAGCAACTAAGGAAGACACCCAGGGCTGACTTCTGCTGCATACCTGCATACATGTATGCATGACCCACATAAGAACACACGTAACATGTGTATCACATACTTGTGCACAAAATACCGCCTTTCTGTGGGAAAGATGAGCGTTACTAAGTGGTCATGGTGGAAGTCTTGGAATTCCAATAACCCGAGTTCCTCTCGTGCTCAGGGAGGTTCTCTGTGGGAAACGCAGCGGGTTTCTCAGGCAGAAGGAGTCTGCAGAGTGTGGATGCAGCGGTGCGGCCAGCACTTCCAATGCCGCACGCTCAGGCAGGCTGCTGGGGCTCACGAGCCTTCGCTTCCTCCCGCCTGCAGATCAGACAGGACCACGGTGCACAGTGGAGATAAAGCAGCTTTTTACTTTTGTCACCTGTGCACTCCCAGCTGAGTGACAGTGTTCAGCGTAACGATGGCTCCGGTGTGATGCGGCCACTTCACTGACTCCAGTCTCGGTGATTCGTATTCTCAGTGTTGTCTGTGGCTCTGGCTCCTGAAGGAAGCTGGCTGATACAAAAGAGGGAGACAGACCTTTCTTAATTAACTAACAGGGAGGATAGTCATTGAAACTCTCTGAAAACTACAAGGCTATAAAACAATAGTGCATACTTCTATTACTGCTAAATTATCAAAACTAGGTAATTGCTCATGAATTAGAAGTAGAAAATAAAGGCTGAGCATGTCAAACTCTTAATAATAGTTATGATTTTCTGTTCTCTGGACTTTCATTTGTGTGTGTGTGTGTGTGTGTGTGTGTGTGAGAGAGAGAGAGAGAGAGAGAGAGAGAGTCAGGCTCACTCTGTAGCCCAGGCTGGCCCCTGACCTGCAGCCCTCCTGTCTGACCCTCCCAGATGTAGTTGGGATTGCAGGTGTGAACCGCGGCATGTGGGCTCGGTTAGAATTTTCTTTTCAAACCATTTTATTCTATCAAGGTACAAAGCTATGAATGTTCCAGTCATCTGTAGGGACCACATTCCCAGATGAGAGGTCAGGAGGCACAGGCTCCAGCCACAGCTTCCGTGAGGCAGTCACACTCTGTGTAATCGTGTATTTTCTGGCTCTCTTGTGGTTTTGGAAGGTCAGCCAGTCCCTTAAAACTAAATATCAGCAAAACCAATGCAGCTCTCTCGTGCACCCAGACTCTCACACAGCCTCTTAGACACTCGGTGATTCAATCCAAACTTTGAAATCAGATGTCGGTGCTCAGTGTAACGCACACTTGGTAGGCTAAGGCGGGTGGGTTGCTATGAGTTTGACACCAGCCTGGGCTACACAGTGGTTACCAGGACAGCCAGAACTGCATAGCAAGACTCTGTCTCAGAACTGAAAATACACACACACACACTTAACAAGCAAAGAAACAACAGATGTTAAGAGCAAACAAGAAGTGCACATAGTAAGAGGTTGGTTTTCCTGCAGTTGGGAAATGCAAATCTTCTGTGGCCCGGTTTGCATCTCTGGGGACGGCACATATCCTTCTTGTGGATTTCTCTTGCAGGAACTGAACAGAACACTGTGCTGGCTGAGTCCCTGGTGAGGAGAGTGCCACCAGCCCTGGAAGTGCCTTGTGTCACACAGTGGCAGCTTTGGCACGTCTGTGGCCATCCACCCAACGCAGGTCACTTTGTTTCCAGGAAGGAATGGGTTGAAATGAAAGAACATGGGGGTGCTGGCCTGCGCTCTTACACATGTGTGAGCTTGCTGGGTCTACAAGGAGCTCACGAGCTCAGTTCTGACGCCCCTTCACAAGGAGTCCTGTCTGAGAGAAAGGGCCACCTGGTTTCCAAGCCTTTGGGGTTGGGCCTTGTTGTCCACATGTGTGTACCTGTTGTGTGTGTGCAGGTGCACGTGTGTGCACATCCGTGTTCACTTGGAACCCAGAGTCCTGAGTCGGCGTCTTCTTAGTTGCACTCTCTCTCACTGAACCTGGAGTGCACTGATTCAGGTAAACTAGCGTAGCCACTGGGCCCCAGGGACCCTGTCCTCATCCCCCCCAGGGCTAGCATTGCAGTTGATCCCCGTCACACCCTGCCTGCATGTGGGTGCTGCGGGTCCACTGAAGCCTTCATGCTTGCATAGCAGGCACTTTCGCCACTGAGCCATCTCCCCAGCCTGAGGTGATTATTGTTGAAACGGTTTTACATTTGAAATTCTTTATAACCATGTGAAACTGTCCCTGGATCCCAGGATGTCCCAGAACATGGAAGTAATTCAGTGACATTTGTGTGTACAAGGAGGCCAAAATTTAATTTTTTCTCTTAGAAAATAGGAAGATTGTATTGAGGGGAGAGTTATGTAAATACAAAGATAGACTTTCAGATACACTGATAGGTGTGTGCCCACGATTAAAACACTTGATTTGAAAATGATAGTTCTAGAATTCCATCTTTCTGCAGTTTTGATTTGTTGTCATGTGATAAAGAATCTTCTGGCAGGATGTCCATCTTGGATTTGTGGAGCATGCTCCCCCTGGGGCAGACGCACCTGGCTGGGGAGGGAAGCATGGAGGCGTCCTTGGTCTCCTTGTGCCCATGGAGCTGTGTGGTCACAGGCTGTGCTTGGGCAGCGAGGACCCCACATGACATGGAGACATTACACAGTGCGCTTTCTTCTAGCACAGCCTGAGCCTCATGGGGAGCGTGAGCCTGTAAAGTAACCCTAAAATAGCTTCTTGCAGATTCTTGGACAACTTGGCTGCTTCTCTGCGCTGAGGGAAATAGTAGGTGGCAAAGCCTGATTTCTGCCACGGGCGGCTTCCAGTGTGTACAAACAAGATATGTTCCATTCATTGTCTCAGGCTGCTGGTGGCTGCGCAGGGAAGAGCAAACCTGGCGGAGAGTGGCACGGCTCCTTGTGGGGCTCGGCGGGCGGGGCACGTCACAGCCTGGAGAACGGCTTTGCCTTCAGCTCCGTCAACTCAGTGCCTGGCTTGGTGGGCAGTGGGCAGAGGCAGGAATGAGGGTGCCCTGCTTGTTCGGCTGAGGACTCTGCTTTCTGTCCTACAGCAGGGCAAGGAACCTTTGGAGGGACCGGATATAGTCAGCTGTGAAGGCCATTCTGGTACCCCATCTCAGAATGGAGGCAAAATGTGTTATAACTTTGATCCAGCAGTTATCCACCACATCTGTGAGAACTTCTTTAAATATGTGCTTTGTGGAGTCAAAGAGATGGCGCCGTGGCTATAACACTTGCCACCAAAGCTGGAGTACCTGAGTTCAATCCCCAGATCCCTTTCCCAAACACACCACACCATAATGCTACACACACACACACATTGCACACACACACGCGAAAACAAATGAGGTGGACAGGTGAGGACTAACCTGAAATTTGTCCTGTGACTTCCACACGTGCACACCCTGCAGGCACACACACGTCGTCATCAAGATGTGCGTTGCTTGCAGCCAGTTGTAGGATGTGGTGAATAATTCCCGGTATGTGAAGGCGCCCATCCTTGCCACAGGCCTTAGGTGCTTGTCTAACCCTAGGGCAAGACATTGACGTTGACCTTGGTGCGTCTCCGTGTTGGTTAGCAGTTAGCTTTCTGTTACTGTAGTGGGAGCCCGAGGTAATCATCTTACGAATACGAAAGGTTTATTTGGGCTAACAGTTTTCGAGGTTCTGGTCAGGTTTGTATGTGCATGTGTGTGCATGTATGTGTGCTCATCTGTGTGTCTACACAAATGTGTGTGGATGCATGTGTAGCAGCCAGAGGTTGGCATCAGGAGTCTCCCTCTATCATTCTGTACCTTAGTTTTCTTTGCTTGTGTCTATGGTGTGGCTGTAGGTGTGTCTGGGACGTGTGTCCACCTATATGTGTGCTCTTGCAGCGCCCTGTGTCCTCCTGTGGTGGCTGGGGCAGGAAATCGGTTATCCGGTTCCATCCCTTTCTCTCCCATTCTTGTCTGAACGGGAGTCTCTTCCTGGCCGTGGAGCTTGCCCTTTGTTGGTGAACTTTGGTGACTCCTGGGTCTCTGCTCCCCCGCGGGGCTGGGGCTGTCGGCACCCGCAACCTGCCCAGCTGCTGATGTGGGCTCTAGGGATTTGAACCCAGGCTCCACCAGGCCCCCACGCTTGCCTAGGAAGTACACGTAACTGCTGCGACCTCTTTCCAGCCTGCCACCTTGTTTTTTAAGATTAGGGCCCCACATTAAACCTGGAACTCACTCATTTGGCTACCATAGCTAGAAAAGCCCTAGGAATCCTCTGTCTCTGCCCCCACAGCCCTGGGATTGCAGGTGCATGCCACATCTCTTTGGTTTTTACGTGGATGCTGGATCCAAACTAGAGTCTTCATATGTGAATGCAGGCACTTCACCCATCCAACCATTTCCCCAGCCCTCTAGGCCCATGTTTGTCTGAGTCTGAGGGACTAGTTGGTGACAAAGCCTTTTGTATGTCATGTGTGTAAGGACAAGTCCAGCCCAGTGTGAACACGTAAGTCATGCTCCAGTCTTAGGAAGGCCCCACTTAGCATCGTACAGTGGCCCCCAAATTAAAGCACTTTTTTAGCTAAGTCATTTTAAGTCAGTAGATTTCTCAGATAATTGGACACAAAAAAATTGTTTTCTGATAGTCTGTCACCCAGACTCTATCATTTGTTGTAAGCCTTTTAGGCCAAAGGATTTGTTCTTCTGTGCTTTGAAAGCAAAATCATGGGAGTTTATGCACACAGAGAACTCACAGCCCTGTGGGTGCCTTGATTCTCAAGAACGCTGTTTCACTAAACTAAGCTTTAAAGATCTGTGGAGCGGTGTGGGCACGCTCTTGGTTTAGCTGAAAGGCTTATCACATAGCCTGTTTTCTCCCTATAGGAGGGCTTTGAGTGACTGCTGTCACTCTCTGAAGCTGGTAAGAGGAAGTCAGACCCCATGAGTAGTGACTAGAGAGGTCGAGAGACATGTGGGTTCATCCAATGGGGCCTCAAGTGTCCACAAACTCCCAGGGTTCCATCAGATCTCCTCTGATTCTCTGTAGGGTCTTTTCTATTGGTTCAGTGTGCATGCATAAGACCAGACCGTTGGAAAAAGATGTCCACTTTGTGGCTGCCAGGACAAAGTTGTGGGCAGTGGTCACTGCGGTTTGGGGAGAGAAGGGAAATTCACAGGTGATGCTGATGCAGTGCGACCTGCTTTCTGGGTAGCAGTGGCTGGCTGCCCGTCTGGGGCTCCCCTGCCGTCTGTGCCTCAGCACATCTGGTTTGTGGTCACCCTGACTTTGACCTGTCAGCCAGAGCTGTTCTGAATGTCTCTGAGCCTGTCTCAGGACTGTTGGAATCAAAACTTTCTGAACCACATACCTGAAGAGAAAGTGACTTGAGGCCTCTATATTTATAACTTGGAAAGGACATAAGGTCTTTTTTCATGCGGAGTGTGTCTCACTTATGTTTCTGTTTAATATTAGTCAAATCCTAGCCAAAGTTGTATATTTTTTTTTAGAACTTGGAATAGAAAATTTATAACTGAAGGATTTTCTGCAGGATTTTATTTTTAATCTTTCTCAGACTAATTTCCAGACATTTGGCTTATGGAAAACTTGTGATTTTGGTTTTGTAGAGGGGAAGGGGAAAAAAAAAACACATTTTGCCAATGAAGAGCATTAAAATTTCGGCTTCTGCTCGTGTCAGATTTCATACTAAAGACATTTTACAATCAAACCAAGGGAACGTGAAAAATAGAGATTTATAATGGAAATGTTGATTCAATTTGAGCTGAAGCCAGACATTCATGAGGAAAAATTAGATTAAACAGTAAATGTTCAGAGAGACTTAACATTGTGACAGCTTTAAACGAGTTCATGCTGCACGTATTTCCCAGGATTTGGTATGCTTCTGCGGAGGCGGCTCCTTGATGTTTGTGGCCTTTATTGAACCCTTTAATCTGGCTTTGGATGCGTGGACCCCAAAACTTACTGCTTGATGTCTTCTGATTGGAACTGTATCTCGTGCGTTACTGTGGGATCAAAACCCAGTGCCATCCGTGGAAGTAATTCAGGCCTGTCACGCTGTATTATCTTTATGAGTGTAAATTGCCATTTTAGAACGTGAGCGTAAAGCTACCAGTTCCTACTGATTGATTCCATTTGTCAAAGGCTGACAGACTGCATGCAACTAATTCATTTTCATATTCTGTTCGGATGTGGGCGGTGGGGTTCTTGAAGTCAGAGGTTCTAGGAGGATGAGCGTGGCAGGGAGAGGCTTCATGCTGTAGCTGGACGTACATGCCACAACTGGGGCTCCCCCCAGACACCCTCAGGGCTCCGCCCTACGGGGACCAGCTGAGCCGCATGACGATGGCCGTGTCCCAGCCTGGCCCGAGCACCCTGGGCCTGACGCCGCCTCCTGCTCAAGTGCGGTCACAGGTGTCTCCACAGCTGCCTGTCTCCTTTGTTCGTTGCGTCCCTTTATACAGTTTGGATGAAATTTACCTGCCAATCATTTTCTCTGGTTCTCTGTGTTTTTTGTGTCCTATTCAGAAGACCCATTTTCAGATCCAATGGCATGAAGGTTTTTCCTGGTTTTGTTTTTTCTGTGAGTTTTTATAGTTTCTATACTTAGGTCTTTAGTCCATTTTTTAAAAATTTTCATGGGTAATATGTGTGTGCAGTGTGTGTATGTGCTGTGTGTGTGTAGGCACACGTGCACATGTGCAAACCAGAGTTTGGCGGCAGTTTCTTCTACCGCTCTACGCTTTATGTGTTGAGCTAGAGTTTCTCGGTGAACCCAGAGCATACCAGTTCATCTACAGTGCTCAGCTTGCCCAAGGATCCTCCTGTGTCTACTTCCCAGTGCTGGGATTACAGTGACACCACCATACCAAGCCTTTACATTGGTCCTGGGGAGTAATGTTATTTGTCCTGTTTGGTAAGGTTTCAACTTCATTCTTTTGCATGTATTTCTCTGGTTTATTTTTTTTTAACATGTGTGTGTGAGAGAGAATTGGCACTCCAGCACCTCCATCCACTATAGTTGAACTCCAGATCTGTGTGCCACCTTGTACGCATGTGTGGCCTCATGCACTTCCATCACCTTGTGCCTCTGGCTTACATGGGATCTGGAGAGTTTAACATGGGTCCTTAGGCTTCACAGGCAAGCGCCTTAACCTCTTAGACATATCTCCAGCCCTCCAGCTTATTTTTTAAAATATATTTTTATTTTTATTTATTTATTTGACTGAGACAAAGAGGTAGAGAGACAGTGACAGAGAGAGAGAGAGAGAGAGAGAGAGAGAGAATGGGTACATTCAGGGCCCCCAGCCACTTCAAAGGAACTACAGATGCATGTACCACCTGTGCATCTTGCTTACATGGGTCCTGGGGAATTGAACCTGGGTCTTTGGGCTTTGCAGGCAAGTACCTTAACCACTAAGCAATGCCTCCAGCTCTCCAGTTTATTTTTTTTTAATTTATTTGAGAGCAACAGACACAGAGAGAAAGATAGAGGGAGAGAGAGAGAATGGGCTCACCAGGGCTTCCGGCCTCTGCAAACGAACTCC
The DNA here is from genome assembly GCF_020740685.1 of Jaculus jaculus. Taxonomy (NCBI): domain Eukaryota; kingdom Metazoa; phylum Chordata; class Mammalia; order Rodentia; family Dipodidae; genus Jaculus; species Jaculus jaculus. Next base: position 10,441,592 of record NC_059106.1, on the reverse strand, counting down.
AGACGCGTGCGCCCCCTTGTGCATCTGGCTAACGTGGGACCTGGGGAACTGAGCCTCGAACCGGGGTCCTTAGGCTTCACAGGCCAGCGCTCAACCGCTAAGCCATCTCTCCAGCCCTCTCCAGTTTATTTTTTATTTATTTTTTTTTTTTTAATTTTTTATTTATTTATTTGAGAGCGACAGACACAAAGAGAAAGACAGATAGAGGGAGAGAGAGAGAATGGGTGCGCCAGGGCTTCCAGCCACTGCAAACGAACTCCAGACGCATGCGCCCCCTTGTGCATCTGGCTAACGTGGGACCTGGGGAACCGAGCCTCGAACTGGGGTCCTTAGGCTTCACAGGCAAGCGCTTAACCGCCAAGCCATCTCTCCAGCCCTCCAGTTTATTTTTAATGTCATATGTTGGAAGGGTTGTCTTGTCGCCTTTGAATGTACTCATTAGCAGCCTCATTGTAAGTGACTGAACAGTGTATGTGCCCCAGGCCTCTGTTCCATCATTGTGTCTTTGTGAAAGCACCACACTGTTTTGATGACTGTCATTGGATTATAAATTCTGAAATCAGAAAGCACGAGACCTTCAGCTTGCTTTTTTTTTTTTTTTTTGAGGTTAGGGTCTTTTTCTAGCCTAGGCTGACTTGGGATTTACTATGTAGTCTCAAGGTAGCCTTGAACTCACAGTGATCCTTCTGCCTCTGCCTCTGCCTCTGCCTCTGCCTCTGCCTCCCAAATGCTGGGATTAAAGGCATGTGCACCATGCCTAGCTCATCTTATTCTTATTCTTTCTTTCTGGGTCCTCTAAGATTCTATATGAGAGCCAAACACAGTGGCAACTCTCTTAATCCCACCACTAGGGAGGCTGAGGTAGGAGGATCATCATGAGTTCCAGGCCAGACTGTGGCTGAGACCCTACTTCCAAAACACCACCAAAATATTCTATATGACTTACAATTTACATTTTTTCTGTTTTCACAAAAATTGGGATTTTGATAGCTTGCACTGGATTTTTACCTGCTTCAGACCTACTTCTGTGACGATGGACTGTCGCCTCATTTATTCATGTCAGACTCTCTTGTCTGATATCTTCGCCCACAGTGTGACTTCAGACAGGTGTGTCAGGTCTGAAGGGAGCGTGGGAACACGGCACGCACACTGACTGCATAGACAGCCCTGAACAGTAGAGTGTCGCTTTCTCCATGGACATCTGTCTGCCTGCCCTGGTCATCTGACCCTCATCCACTCTGTCTTTGGTTAAGCCAAGGCTTGGTCTGCCAGCACTCACATTAAGACCAAACATGGTCTCTGGCAACGTGCTGGTTGAAGCTGACTCCTCGTGACTCTGCTTGCCTGGTACTCTGTTTCAGGCAGTGGCACCTTCCAGCCCACTTTCTGCTGGGATCTGTGATGGATTATATTGATTGTCATCTTGGCCAGCCTGTAAGGGGTCATGGAGATTAGGTTAGCCTCTGGGCATAGACACGAGGCATCATCTTGATTAGGTTAATGAAGGTAGGAGGCCTTAAGTATGGGCAGCACCATCCCAGAGCGGGGGTCCGTCACTGTATGAAAATGAGAGAGCAGCCTTCCTCACTGTGGACTGAATGTGACCAGCCACCTCCGGTCTGTCTCCACCAAGATGGACTGCAACTGGAACTATGAGGAGAAATCAGTTCTTTCTTCCTTAAACTGATTTTTGTTGTGTACTTTGTCCCAGGACAAGTAAGTAACCGATACAGGATCGTACGCAACCAAGCCCCTTCGTGTGCACTCCTGGGCGGTGTGGACTTAACATATGTTGTCCCAGTGTAGCAGGGCAAGCAAGGCCAGGTGACCTGGAAGGGGGTGGGTGGATGACCTCAGAGGTGCCAACCATCAGTACTTCTTTGAATTAATGGCCTTCGTTTTTCACGTGCTTGCGCATTTCACATTTTCCAAATCACTTTCCTGTTTTGTGGCTCTCAAAGGTGAATCTACCCTGGCCACACCAGAAGCACTTGTTAAGAAGGGGGTGGGACACCACCCATTTCCTGCATGTGAGTCAAGGTCCCTAGGGAATTGGCTGTGAATAGGTTTGTAGGAGTTAATTTCTCAGTGTTGCGAGCAGATACTGGATAAGAAGCAGCTCTTTGAAGGAAGTCTGTATTTACAATGCAACATGGTGGGCAGGTGTGGCAGCTGGTCACATTCACCCACAGCGAGAAATGGGTGCTGGTTTTAGCTTGCTTTCCCCTTTCCATTCAGTGTGGGGCTCCGGCCCGTGGAAGAGTGCCCCCCCTCAGGGAGGGTCCTCCTGTCCACGTTAACCTAAACTAGAAAGTCCCTCAGAAACATTCCCAGGAATTTGTTCACATAGCAGTTCTAAATTCTGCCAAGTTGATATTCAGATACTCACTTTCACAAAGTGTCCCTGGTGGCTGGTTGGCTGTGGTTCACAGCAGGTCTTTGGGAGCTCTGGCCCATGCCCTGTGCTTATGCATCCACCTTGTAGTTAGAATCCCACCAGACTTTATAGTCTGGATAAGGTCGTGTCCCCCAGGGGTAGCGTCATCTTGACTCCAGTGCCCTCTCCTGCCTCCTACCTAGGGGCCTCAGGACCCAGGTCCTTCTTAGCGTGGGACACTGGAGTCCCTTTGCCTACCATGCGGTTGTCATGTGCTGATGAGCCAGTTATCAGGCTAAGCCCAAGATTCTTCCCTCACAACACAAAGTCCCGTCCCCTGGTCACAGCTCATTCTGACAGGTACCATGGAGCAAACTTTACTTCTGTTATGAAGCCTGGAAACCATTCTGGAAGCTAAATTTGTCTTTTGTCCTCTCATCCCATTGAAAACAACCCGATGCAAGGCAAGTGTCGTGACATGTCCAGATGAGCAGAGCATGTGACACAGTGCTTGGTACGCAGTGGTCATGGTGAGCGCCAGGGCTTGAGTTTCAGCCTGGCACGTTGGCCGTAGCAAGCATGCCTGTTCACACATCGCGGCCTCCGGCTGTGTTCCAGAAAGCGCTCACGCGCCCGTCCTCCCCGTGTACGCTCCCGATCCTCTCCGTCTTGGTGGAGCTGAGCCTCTGCCTGCCAGCAACAGTGGAGAGCAGGGGCGACCCTTGCCCTCCGCGTCGTCAGCTGAAGCTGCAGGGTGCTCCTCCCTCCTGGGAGCCGGCTGGCCAGCGCCCTCATCACTGCCCTGGTCCAGCTCCCGTCACCCTCTCCAGGCCAGAGTGTCGCACTGACTCCCCGTATCACTTCTACGTTCGCTGTGCACACCGTGGCAGACAGGCTGCTCTCACGTGCTCTGCTCTGAACTCCCCAGAAAGAAAGCCAGCCACAGCCTCAGGTCAACGTGACCATCAGTCCCGGGGCCTGCCCCTGTTGTCTCTGCGCACTCCCTCCCTACCTAGCCCCCCCTGCCTGCCTCCCGGCCAGCCTGTGTCACTCCTGTCCCCATCCCGACCCAGGTTTGTCTTGACCTGCCTCTGTTAACAGGCCCACACCCCGACACCCCAGCACCCCAGCCTTCCATATCTTGTCTCTGTACAGTACACCTCTGGGACAGGCGAACTTATTCCTTGTTCGACTTTATTAAGAGTGACTTTTTATGCCATATTCTGTGAAAACCAGGACCTTTCCAGTTTCTTCATTACCCTTTTGTAAACCTTCATGAAGTCCCTCGAACGTAGTCCCATGCAGAATAACTCATTTCAAACATAAATTAAGGTTTCTTTCATAGAAGATGAAACAGAGGTTAATGCAGTTTGAGATTTGTCTAGCAGATACCATGAGTTAGTGGCTGGGCCAGATCTGAATTTGGGACTAATGTCACTGTGGGAATGTCCCCGAAGATTTACAACCGTGGGACAGACATCGTCTGGGGAGGGAACTAAGTAAGAAGTCACACAGAGAGGACAGGGCTGGGTACATTTAAGAAACTGAGATCATTTTGGTCATTATCTGGGCTGGGCCGGCCGCTTGGACTGTTAGCTAGACTGTTAAGATGGAACTAATTTGTGTAGGACCTTCATGCCCACTTGAAGTATTTTTCTGTAGTTTGAGGTGACAGTTCCAGCCACATAGGCTCATGGGGTTCAAAAATCTTCAGGTGTTCACCACTTGGAAAGCACTCCATGAAGGTGGTTTAGAGGAAATCTTGATACGGTACAAACCCAGCTTCTGAGGTCAGCCAAGGACCTTTGGATGTTTGGACTCGCGGCGGTGGCTTCTAGAGCACGTTCAGCTTCAGAGTAACATCGAGTGAGAGGTTTGTCTGGTGCTCAGCTGTGGCATCTGAGTGAAAAGTAGTTCAGTCCCAAGAAAGGAGCATTGTAAAGCCACGCCTTTGACCTCATCCTTTAGCATTTGGAATGGTATTTTTACCCAGTAGACCCTAGGGCCCCCCAGGCTCCCAGGAGCAAAATGTCTGGGACCAAAGCCAGAGAAGCAAGAAGTGAAAATTCAAGCTGGGTGTGACAAGGCACACTTGTCATCCAGCACTCAGGAGACTGAGATAGGAGGGATGGGAGTTCAAGACCATTGTGGGCTACATAGTGAAAACATTGTCTCTGTGTCAATAACCAGGCGTCGTGGTGCATGCTTGTAATCCAAGCACTTGGGAGGCTGAGTTAGAAAGATTATGAGTTCAAGACCAGCTTGGGTTACGTAGTGAGACTGCCACTAAGTAAATAAATAAATCCAGCGAGGCATAGTGGCTCTCTCTGTAACTCCAGCACTAGGGAGGCTGAAGTAGGAGGATCACAAATTTAAGTCCAGTCTGGGCTGCCTAGTGAGTTCCCGAGCAGCCTCTGGTGCAGAGCTCCTGTCTACAAACAAATGACAAAAACAGAAGGAGAAGGGGCTTCATAGATAGTTTAAAGTGCATAGCCAAGATGGAGAGCACCTGTGCAAAACCTCCCCAAGCCTGTTCACATTTTTTCCCCAGTCTGTAGTCTGTGGAGGGCTTTCTGGTGACGCCACATTTGTGGAGTGCTGAAAGACATACTGAGGCCATGTCAAAATGGGGACAGTAACGAGGGAATGAGTGGTGAGGTTTTATTTATTTATTTTTCCCCAGATGATAATGTTCTGGCTTGGTAGGAAAGATGTAGGCAAAACAGGTCTGTCTACCTCCAGTGACAAGCCCAGGAGTCAGCATGAGTCACTAGCCCCTGCTTGCTGGAGCCTTGGAACCAGCGCTTCTCCCAGGCTTGAGCTCTGTGGGGAATCCTGGCCGGGGTTGCTCATGCGCTCATGAGACATCACCCTGCAGGAGGAAGAGCGCTGTGCTGGGCGGTGCCACGGCCGGGCCTGTGTGTCAGCCCGCAGCACCTCTTCTCCTGTGAGACACAAAGCAGGCGTCGCAGCTCTCTCCACGTGGGGGACGGGGAAGGAGGGAATGGTGCTGTCTTCTTCTCTCAACTCTTGTGCTGTCTCTGATAACTTGCTCGGTTTTCAAGCATACGAGATTCCATCTTGGCAATAGAATGAGTTGTGTACTCAGCACCATGTAAAAGCCAGGCATGGCAGTGTGCCTACCACCTGTAATCCTGGTGTGGGGCAGGGGTGGGGAGGGCCTTCACAGGAGGATCTCCAGTATGTGCCAGTCTAGCCAGATGGGTGAGCTGGGTTCAGTGTGAGACTCAATCCCAAAAAACCAACTGAAGGAGACACCAGCATGGCCTGTGGCCTCCACATGCCCGCATGCAATTCTCCCGTGTGTACATGCTCACTGCATACACATAGGAAGAATTGGAAGCTGTGCGGTGCTCCACTGTATAGATGGAGCATGTTTATTCTGGCCAACGGACGTGGGGATGTTTGTGTTGTCCGTTCTTGTAGCTGTGGAGTGGACACCTTGCTAGACTTCCAACTTGCACCCCGTGTTCTCTTGGGTGGGATGATCAGCTGTAGAGAGGATTGTGTCAAACTTTTGGGGCAGATTTTGGCACTTGCTACTGTATATGTATATGTATATATGTATATATGTATATGTATACTATATATGTAGGGAGCCCATCTGCACTGTCATTAGAATGAGGGAGGCCTGTCCCAGACCCTCTCGGCCTAGAGGATGTGACAAGCACAGTTGGCAGGTGTGGAACTCCTAAGCAGCTAGTCCAAGGTGTTGCTATACTGTGCCATCACTGAACCTTCTATGACTTGGCGCCCATCTCTGTGTCTTGCCCAGCTAAGCTTCCTGGGGACGGACAAGCTGCTTCTGGATGCATCTGCACATCCCCAGCCCAGTGTCCAGGGTGGTGCCTAGAGCTCGGGCTGAGTGTGTTCCCATAGTGTGTTTTTGTCAGCTTTCCAGTGCTGAGAGAACACGCCACTTCAGAGGAAGAAGCGACTCCAGCCCACGGGGCGGCGCTGTGGGCCCGGGGCCTGTGGCAGGGCAGGAGCGTCAGGGTGGGAGTGATTCAGTCTAGTGGTGTTGGGTTCATTTTCTCTGCTGATTCAGAAATTTACAAAAGACTGGAAAATGTTTAAAAGAATAAAGTTGATGTTAGGATAGTTAGAGTAAGAGGTAAAGAACACAGAAAGAAAGCTAGGTTCCTCTGTGAGGAGGAGAGGTCCAGAGTTGGGAAATCCACAGCCCCAGTGGAGCAGAACGTTCTTGAATCTGGCCTGCCCAGAGTCCACGACTGGGCAGTGAGACTGGGCAGTGTACGCGAGGCCAAGGAAGGCGCTGCTTGGCCACAGTGCATGCACACTGCTCAGGTCCCGGAAGGAGCACCCAGCCGGCGGGAAAGTGCACCCAGGCCAGGAAGGAGGGTGGGCGGCCACTCCTTCGTCAGCCTGGGTTCACCCCCAAGGGGCCCTTTCTCTGTCTGCCTCGCCAAGGAAGCCGTCTAGCCCCTAGTGTTTCCAGAGCCACTCACCTCATGCAGGCCAGGAAGCAAAAAGAGAGAGAGAGAGAGAGAGAGAGAGGGAAGGGGCTGGCGGTGGTCTCCGCAGCCCCCCTCCCTGACGTCATTCCTTCATCTAGGCCCGCCTCCTAAAGGCTCCACAACCTCCTGGTGGCTTTGCCGGCTGGGGCCAAGCCTGCATATGTGACTTAGGGGCTTCAGATGCAAGCAGGACGTACTCAGTAGGAACAAGCAGGTTTTTGTGTTAGGTGATGAGCTCATGAGCCCTTCCAAGGATACTCTAGTCTCCCACAGTTCAAATAAACACAGAACAGTGCAGGAATGGCTTCCAGCCGGTGAGCAGTGAATAGGGCTCCTTGTGGGTCTGCTGCTCAAATTGCTATTTAAAAGAAAAGATCAAATACTAGGCCACAGCCCAATGAGCAGGCCTGCCTTCCCGTGTCCTCTGTGCCAAGTTGAATGCAAGTGTCTCTGGTCTGGGTGGCTTTGTGTCTCGCTTGTTGCATTGTCTCAAAAGACACTTTGAGCCAGATATGTTGTGCCCCTTGGTTCACTTTTCAGTTGGTCCATGGATTGTGGTTTTGTGGGCAGGAAGAGAAGAGTTCTATGCTCTGCACACACCTTCCCGGAAGGGTTACAGAAACAATGTTGGTGACAAGATGAGAGCGTGGCTTCTGCTCTGAGTAGAGCTAGGAAAACATTATTTTCATTTTTTTTTTTATTGACAACTTCCATAATAATACACAATAGCCCGTGGTAATTCCTTCCCTCCCCCCTCTTTCCCCTTTGATACTCCACTCTCCATCATATTCTCTCCCCCTCTCAATCAGTCTCTCTTATTTTGATGTCATGATCTTTTCCTCCTCTTATGATGGTCTTGTGTAGGTAGTGTCAGGCACTGTGAGATCATGGATATTCAGGCCATTTTGTGTCTGGAGGAGCACATTGTAAGGAGTCCTCCTCTTCCTTTGGCTCTTAACATTCTTTCCGCCACCTCTTTCACAATGGACCCTGAGCCATGGAAGATGTGATTGAGATATTTAGTGCTTAGCACTCCTTTGTCACTTCTTTTCAGCACCATGGTGTCTTCTGAGTCATCCCAAGGTCACTGCCATCTGAAAAGAGAAAGTTCTCTACCAAAAGTGAGAGTAGCATTAATATAAGGGTATGAACATTAAGAGAAGTGCTTACTGGGCAGTTTGGTGAGCATAGTATATACATTTAGCCAGACAGCAGAAGACATTACACCCTTAGGGCTCATGACTACCCCTGTTGTAGGTTTTCACTATCAGTGATGTGTTCTTTCCCATGGAGCGGGCCTCCAGTCAAATTAGAGGGCAGTTGGTTTCCCCCATAACAGACATGCCACTATTGCACCCGTTGGTTCATTTGGCCTGGCTAGCCAAATATAAGGCTTGAAGTGTCCACTGTTGGTTATCTTCACTGGTGATTTCTCTCTCTCCCATTAAACTGCATGCAGAATGGCTTCTTCCAGCTTTCTGTCAGCTGGTCTACATGGAGGAGGTTTTCAGCTCAGTTCCAGCAGGGTTTCTCAGTGACCTTGCAGCCCAGGTATGTGGAGTCTTCATCAATAGGGTCTTACCATCTATTCCTGGTGGGAAACCAAGGGCCTCGGCAGTGGCCTGTAATGTTTTGGGGGGAGGCATTAGGGACCTCCCTAGCCAACAACTCACTGGAAGGTATCCCATCCCTGGCACTGAAAACTTTCTTGTAATAATCTATGGCTCCTGAGTGTTCCATTGTCCCCAAGTAGGTTTCCATGTGACTTATTCATGTCCTCCCCACTCTCAATGTGTGTATGTCTCGTGAGTACACATGTGTGGGGGCGGGTGCTCATGTATGTGTGCATCCATACATACCGAGGCCACAGGTTGGTGCTGGTGTCTTCCTTAATCACTGAACATAGAGCTCACCCATTCTGCTTCACTGTCTACCCAGCATGCCATGGTAATCTGCCTGTCTCTGCCTCCCCAGTACTGGGATTACAGGTGTGCACACCATGCCTGGCATGTATATGAGTTCTGGGAATGGAACTCACACTTGTATGCCAAGCTCTTTCACACTGAGCCATTGCCCCAGCCCCTCACCCACTCCCCTGGTTTTATTGGGAAATACGTTCTCCTCTTTGTCATGAGGCCCAAAGTAAGGCCATAGGAACGAACCTAAGATCTGGGGCAGCTCCTAGTGGGTCTGAAGTCAGGGAGGGAAGATGATCTGGGAAAGTCCATGGACAGAGCGTGTGTGGTCAGCATTAGAGAGCACAGAGAGAGGAGGCCTGACTGCTGTATGGTTTGTGATGATGACCCACTGTGCCTTCAGCCAAGCAGATTTCGTTCGGAGGGGACAAGACAGTAGTTTGACTAGGCTGCAGGCAGCTGAGGGGGAGAGGAACATGGCTCAGAGGAGTATTGGAAGGTGAAGTTGGCAAGTGGTGGGGTGGCCGTGGTCCGTGAGGAGGGCTGAGTGAATCCTCAGTGTGTGGAGGACTGGCGGGGGTGTGAACATAGGCGATCATAGTGCAGGCGGAAGCATTGGATAAGGTGGCTTTGAGCTATGGAGAAAGACTTGTCCGTGACCAGTGCAGAAAGGACATATGGAGTCTCCAGGATTGTTCCAGAATGTGGATAGAATGAAGAGAATGTAGCCTAGGTTGAGCCCTGAAGAATGTTCTCATATGTATATAGATGATTCCAGGAGGAAAAGCCAGCATGAGACCCAAACTAGAAATGGGGAGTCTTTGTGTCCGACCTGGGTGCCATGAAGGGGTACCCACTCAGTCCTCTGGGGCCTAGGTCTGCAGCCACATAGGTTTAGGGTAACAGGTACAGGCCAGTCCTGAGTGCCAGCCCTGAGGTGGCCATGGGGCTGGGAAAGCAGCAGCCACTGTTGCCGCCCAGCGCCCCGCCCAGGTGGAGCTAGTAGCCACGTCACCTGCGTCCACACTGGGGCCCATCTGACCCACCTGTGCCTCAGGCTTCTCTCACCTGGGAGGGCAAGCTGCTACCTGCTACGTGGCAGCTCGACGTCATCACAGGTTCTCCTGGGCACCACGTCTTCCAGGGCTCTTTTTCAAGGTCCTGCTGGACTGTAATGGAAAACTCCCTGACTTCCACATGGACCACCTTTCCTGGGCTCCTCACTGGAGAAGTTGCCACGTGTGGCACGTGGGGTCTTAAGAGACTGGAAGAGTTAACTCCAATGTGAGCTTGCCACCAGGGGATTTAAATTCCCTTCAAAACCACCGGTCTACCCTTGCATTATCAAACTCGAAAGAGGAGAACTGTGTTTCCTGTGTTTTCACAGCCCCAAGCATACCTTTGGTACCAGCCAGGGTCTCGTTCAAGACAAATATCTGAGAATTGATATCCTGGCCGATCTGCCAAAACCTTGTCTGTCATGCTATTGTTTTACTCAGTGTGGAACCCCAGCTCATGGGAGGAGGTGTTCTATGTTCAGTTAAACCCCAGCCCATGGGAGGAGGTGTTCTATGTTCAGTTAAACCTCACAGACACACACAAAGTGAGTGTAGTGGGTGATTTCACATCCAGTCCAAGCTGGCAATGGAGACTCACCCATTTCGCAGATGGCCTTGGACCCTGCCTTTGTGTGGCATGACACGCCTGTGACGCAATGAGCTGTTTTGGATTCATTTTGTCACAGCGTCATGTGACACCAGGTTGAGCACTTTGGTCCGGGTGGCTCGGGTGCTGAACCTTCAAGGGGACCACACCACAGCTCTGCACTGTCCTCTTGTCCACAGAGAGGGTCGCAACAGGGAGCCCCTATTCCTCTCTTCCTTCTCTGACGTGTTGGTATCAGAGCTGAGGGGATACTGGTATGAAAAATGAGCATTTTTCCAGTAGTTGTCCTTGTATTAGCAATCTGCCATATAATTTTAACCACTTTTTTCCTTGAATGGAACTCCTAATTTGTACATTTGTGGGTTTCAAGCATTTGCTACAGCTGCAGTCCTGTAAGAGGCTCAATTATCAGCACAATATTGGTCTTCAAGACACACTGCTGTCTTGTGGAAAACTTAGAAATGCATTCTGTTTATTGACAATGGTGCTTAAGTAGTGCACCTCCTCCATGCCTATCCCGTCCCTTAGCAGTGGCTACCGCAGGCATCAGCTGAGCAGCGAGCCTCTCTCGGATCCTCAGCCCTTGAGTTTGCCCTGGAGTTTTCATCTGACGGGCAGCAAAAGCCACAGAAGTTGAAGAAACGCGATGATGTTTGCACAGCGTGTGCATGGGTAATAGCCTGTGCTTGCATGTGTGTGTACGGGTGCAGGCGTGTGCAGATGCATGTGTGTGCATACGTGTATGCATGTGTAATAGCCTGTGCTTATATGTATGTGTATAGGTGCACGTATGTGCAGATGCATGTGTGTATGGGTGCACACGTGTGCAGATGCAAGTGTCTGCATCCGTGTGCAGAAGTCAAAGGGCCGCGTCAGGCACCTTCCTTCGTCACTCTCCACATGAGTGTTTTGAGGCAGGTCTCTCACTGAACCCAGACCTTGCCAGTCAGACTAGACTGGCTTCTTAGCAATCCCCAGGGATCCTTCGGTCTCTGCATCTCCAGCTGTAGGGTTACAGGTGTGCACCACCGGATTTTACATAGGTGCTAGGAACCCAAGCCCAAGTCCTTATGCTTGCATAGCAGGGGCTTGACTTACTGAGCCATTTTCCCAGCCCTGGCAATCGATTTTTGACACTAACAGTGAACACACAGTAAAGAATCAAAAATGATAAAAATCTGGAGAACCATGTACCTCGGTGGTCACTCAGGGGTTAGCCCTGTGTGTTTTCCCTGCCTGTGGCTAGAGCCGGGTCTGGAAACTTGCCTGAGCTGGGGGGCGGGCGGTGGCGTTTCTTTTAAGGTCAGTAGCTCCGATGCAGAGTATCCATGAGTTCTCTAAGGAGCCCAGGGCAGGGATGAAATGACGGCATTCTCTTTGATGTTTGCTGCTTTTAAAGCACACCAGCCCGGGCAGCGTGCGCTCATGCGGCCGTACACACGGGCAGCAGTCTTGCTCCTCGCACCCTAGCAGCGGAGCAGGTGGAAGGTCGGCGCCAACGAGGTGCACCCGCTGCATATTCCAGTGTGTAGATTTTCAGGCTTTCTGGGAAAGGGCGCCCTGGGCTTGTTTGACAACACTACATCTGCCAGCATAAGGCATCAAAACCGACACTCCACAGAAGAGAGGCAGGGGCTTTTAAGCCTCTGATGCTGATGTGAAGTTTGAGTGCCTGAGCACCAAGGTCCCTGACGTTGTGATGTGGAGTGGTTCTGTTCACAGCTTGCATCCAGGGCTCAGCCCAGCCCAGAGTGGACCAAAAGGGTGGCAGATGGCCATGGAGTCTGCTGATTACTTGTTTGTGTGGGACTGGGACTTGCCACGTGGGGAAACCGCTGGGGTGCTGAGGGGGTGGAGGTGACATTCCTTGCAGTCTGTCCAGTTGTGGGTTCCATGTGCTCATTTGGCTGGTGTGCCTGTGGGGGTGGGGAGCCCTCTTTGCCGAGTGGAAGAGTGTTAACGTTTGTGATAACCTGTCGTTTGGGAGAAAGCCCAGAGCTTCCTCCTTCTCATATGAGTGTGTGTCTGCGAAGTTACATCGGGACTCTTAGGATGAACGTGTATCCCACAGCTACACAGACAGGGCCCTTGAACGTGGTGTATTATGAAGAGGTACCACTCGGTGCATCTCTTGAGGGTTTTTTTTTTAAATTTTTTATTTATTTAAGAGAGAGTGAAAGAGAGGAAGAGTCAGAGAGAGAAAGGGAGGGAGGGAGGGAGGGAGGGAGGGAAAGAAATGGACACTCCAGATCCTCTAGCTACTACAAACAAACTCCGTTCACGTTTCACCTCATACGTCTGACTTACATGGGTTGTGGGGACTTGAACCTGGGAGCCATTTTTCAGCTAGACTGCCCAGAATAAGTCCCAGCGGCCTCCTGCCCCCAGCTCCCTCAGTGTACATGGCCACGCTGATGTGTCCCATGGGTGCTGATATTTGTACTCAGGTCTTTGTGCTTACACAGCAACCATGTGTCTCCACTGAGCATCTCCCAGTCTCCTCATCCTGCCCTTAATAGTCATAGTGCCCACTGGCTTTCGTGGGTCTTTTGGTCAGCAGCCTGGCCTCTGGGCTCCCCTGCCCCATGGTGACCTGCTGATCGGCTCACCTCAGAGGAGGTGGTGGTGTTGGGCCAAACGTGGCAGGTCTCTTCACCGAGCCTCATGTTCTGAGCATTTTCTTGGTTTTTCTCCCATTTGCTGTACATATTGGTCCTTTGGTGTATGCTGTGGTATGGGGAAGGAAGGAAGGTAAGGCCCATCCTGACTGTTTACATGGCATTCACTTCATAAATTGGGTGATAAAGGACTTTCAGAGTAATTATTAAGTTTTTTTCTTTTCTTTTTTTTTTGAGGGGGGGGTATTTCATGCATATACTTATTGTGCCATGCTGTTAGTTAGGAATGACTTATTTTTGTTCTCTTCTGGTGGTAAAGAATCCATTCAAATTGTCAGTTCCTGGGTCAGTTTTGGGAATTTGTGTTTGATTGGGAAATTAGTAGTTTTCAGTTGCTTCTGGTATACTATTTTTTAACTTTAAAAATCCATACATGTAGGGCTGGAGAGATGGCTTAATGGTTAAGGCCTGCAAAGTCCAAGGACCCAGGTTCAATTCTCCTGTACCCATGTAAAGCCAGATACACAAAGTGGTTCATGCACCTATAGTGTGTTTGCAGTGGCTGGAGACCTTGGTGTGCCTGTTCCCTTTGTCTCTCCCTCTCTGCCTATTTCTCTCTCTCAAATAAATAAATAAATAATAACATTTTTTTAAAAATCCATTCATTTAGACAATATATCATATGGTATACTTCCTTTATGTCTATTTTATTTTATTTATTTATTTATTTAAGAGAGAGAGGAAGATGCAGAGGGAAAGACAGAATGGGTGCACCAGGTCCTCCAGCCACTGCAAATGAACTCCAGACGCATGCGCTCCCTTGTGCATCTGGCTTACATGGGTCCTGGGGAACCAAACCAGGGTCCTTGGACTTTTCAGGCAAATCCCTTAACTACTAAGCTATCTCCCCAGCCCCGTATTTTATTTTTTAATAATACTTTATTTATTTGGCGAGGGGAGGAGAGTATGGGCAAACCAGGGGCCACACCACGGCTGCTGTATGAATTGCAGGTCATGTGTCACTTTGTGCATCTGGCTTCACCTGAGTCCTGGGGGAATAGAACCTGGGCCATCAAGCTCTAAGAGTAAGCACTGTAACTACTGAACCATCTCTCCACCTCCTATGTCTATTTTAATGTTTTTTGTATGTGTACTTATGGCTTTATTTCCTTTTGTGGGCTTAAGAAGGATCATACTTTCCTGCTTTTTTTAAAAAAAGTAGTTTTTAGACTGACTTCTTTTTACTACTTTCCTTTTATTCCATTAATTTCTGGTGTCCCTTGTCATGCTTTGCCATTCTCTTTGTCATTTGCTAGATTAGTGGGAATTAGTTCCTGTATGCTTTTCCAGAAACTATTCAGCGAGTTGGAACTAGGTGCTGGGGTGGGGGTGGGGAGGCTTTGTACAAAGAATATTTACAAGTTAATTCTAGGCAGCTGAATATGTTTTACATTAATGCCTGTTGAGAAGTCAAGCAGTCTTGTACCAACCACTGGAAGTAAGTTTTCAGTTTAATCTCGCTGTCTTCCGTAAGCAGCAGGTGTCAGTAGGACGAGTACGTTCTGCAGCAGCCTCGTTCGCGGAGCCAAGTACCCTTCTGTGGACGAGGGAAGAGATGTGCTCTTCTGCACCCTCCCTGTCACTTTGTCGGTTTCCAGGGACTGATTTGCTCACAGACTGAATTGTATGGGAAATAACTATAAGCTTGTGTGTGATTCTTTTTCTTTTAAATATTTTTTTCATTTTTATTTATTTATTTGAGAGTGACAGAGAGAGAGAGAGAAAGAGGCAGATAGAGAGAGAATGGGCGCGCCAGGGCCTCCAGCCACTATAAACGAACTCCAGATGTGTGCACCCCCTTGTGCATCTGGCTAATGTGGGTCCTGGGGAATCAAGCCTCGAACTGGGATCCTTAGGCTTCACAGGCAAGCGCTTAACCATTAAGCCATCTCTCTAGCCCTCCATCTGTGATTATTTATACATACAAATTCTTTTTTAAAAATGTTTTTTAAGCTGGGCATGGTGTTTAATCCCAGCACTCAGGAGGCAGAGGTAGGAGGATCACCATGAGTTCGAGGCCACCCTGAGACTACATTGTGAATTCCAGGTCAGCTTGGGCTAGAGTGAGACCCTTCCTCCAAAAAAAGTTGTTTGTTTTTTTTTTGTTTTGTTTTTTTTTTTTTTTGTAAGCAGAGAGATAAAGGCGGGGTGGGGGACGTGGGTGTACCAGGGCTTCTTGCCCCTGCAAATGCAACTCCAGACACATGCTTCTTTTTGTGCATCTGGCTTTATGGGAGTACTGGGTCACCAGGCTTTGCAAGCATATGCTTTTAAACTGCTGAGGCATCTCCCTAGCCCTTATATGTGCAAATTCTTAGTGGAGTGCGTAGATCACATGCAGTCATGGGCTTGTCTTTCTGAGATCTGTGGGGAGGACATGCGATCTATTTAGTGAGCCCAGTCATACTTCTTCCCCCCCTTTTGTCGCATCTTAAAATATCTGATTTCCTCACTTAACGAAACAGCTCCAGGGTAAATAGCATGCTGCTACGCCCAGGCTGATCGATTGTCTGTAGTAGCTCACTAGTGGGGTGGAGCAGCAGCCGCCGTCTCAGTAACGTGCCTCTTGTTCCAAGAGCCATTGCCTGTGCTCATGGTGGCCACCAAGAGCCACCATAAACAGCTCTCACTCTCTTCATTTAGTTGGGATTCACCATCATTGAACCGAACTGTACTTGCCTCTTATCTTTGGTGAAAGGTAGGGGAGTGGATCTGTAATCCTTCTCTCACCATTGTTTGGAAAGGTAGGGTTATTTGTTCATTCTCAGGTCCATGAATATCCATGAATACTTGGCATATCTGGAGTTGGGAAGATATGTAATACCTGGAAATATTTTTGTGTGATTAAAGAGAATATAGGGGGAAACCATCCCAGCTACGGTGGAGCGGTGGACTGGGTCAGGTTTCTGCCAGGGGACCTGTGTCTTTGTGTCTGGTACTTTCTTGAGTTAACGCTGTGTATATGAGTTGCCTGTGGTCTGTTGAGCTTAGAAATGGTTCTTTTTCTGACACAGATCTGCAAGGATCCCCTGTTCTTCCCACTGGGGTCTCTCTGAGCTCCAGTTTGATTAGGGAAAGTCTTGTGACAGTTCGCTTGATAATGCCTGCTGCTGACCATCCTGCTGGGAGAACTTTTAGCTGCTTTACAGTATAACGAGAGCTGGGCTGATAGCTTAGTCCGCAGAGTCTTCCTTGCAAGCATAGCACCTGACTTTGACCCCCAAACTCATGTCAACTAAGCCAGGGCATGGTGATGCAGAGTATCTCTGGGGCTTCCAGGCCAGCCCCTCAATGCCACTTGGCACATGCTATGCCACTGAGAGAACCTGTCCCATAAAAGACGGGTGAGGCCTGAGGCAAATGTCTGAGATTGTCCTCTGGGCTCCACACACATGTATAGGTGTGCTTCTGCACACACTTGAACTGTACACACACATGAACACACACAGAGATAGTGTGATGACCTTCCAGTGTATTCTATACACCATGGCCACGCCACTCCAGCAGCTGCTTTATTTAGGCTTCATAGTTGCCTTGTTTAAGCCAGACTGTGGGCCGTTAACATTGGAACAGTGCTGAAAAGCAAAGGACCTGGCTTCAAGGAGCTTGAGGTCAGCTCCTGAGAAGACAAGAACGCAACAGTTGAGAAACAGCCCTGCTGGACGCCGATGTGGGCACTAGGCTCTCACTGAGGAAGTGCTGTGTGCTCACGGGGTGAGGGCCAGCTATAGAGACATCTCAAAGGCTCACCACTCGGTTCTAGCGAGTTCCAGCTGTCTTTGCTCAGAGGGTGGACAGGTAATCCAGAGTCATGTGAACCCACTGTGGAAATGTTGTAAGAGTTATGGGGACACTGAATTGGGCAGAAGCTGGATCGAGGGGCGGTAATGAAATGGTAAAACTGTGTTGACTTTGAACTGTGTCAATGGCTAACGACTGCTTCTTGCCTTTTTTGTTCACTTCAGGTGAATGAGATGTGTATGACCAGATGTCTTAAGGAATGCTACTGAAAAGAACAGAGGTGGTGACGTTATCGAGGCAATTGGGAAGCATGTTGGCTTTGGAGAAACTGTTCTCTGAGGATGTTGTTTCCTTTGGGTGAAAAGGCGAAAAATACCACTACAGGCCACTCTTCATGTCTGCATTCGTCCTAGCACTTTCAGTGGCCATGGAGGAGGATTTACACCAGGGTTGCTGGTGAGACACTGCTTTCAGCCTCTGTGGACATGAGCGACTCAAGGCCTTCTCAGGCAGAGAAACACAAGCTCAGCAGAGCCTCCTCCAAGTTCAAGGACCCTCCTAGAATCATGCAGTCCGATGACTATTTTGCTAGGAAATTTAAAGCCATCAATGGCAACATGGGACCTGCTACTTTAAATGCCTCAAATCCAGCTGACGGGGGTGGTGGTGGTGGGCCAGTCAATGGTACACCAGCAATGCCCAAGATGGGCGTGAGGGCCAGAGTGTCCGAGTGGCCTCCCAAGAAGGACTGCTCTAAGGACTTGACCTGCAAGACACTGTGGGAAAGCCGATCTCAGTCCAGCTACGAGAGTGTCGCCTCCATCAGCCAGAACGGGCAGAACGACCAGGGTGATGGTGCACAGGAGGAGCAGATCGATCTGGATTTTGTCGAGGCGAAGTACACCATCGGGGACATCTTTGTCCATTCTCCTCAGAGAGGACTCCACCCCATACGTCAGAGGAGCAACAGCGATGTCACCATCAGCGACATCGATGCCGAGGACGTCCTGGATCAACGCGCGGTCAACCCCAACACCGGGGCCGCCCTGCACCGGGAGTATGGGAGCACGTCATCTATCGACAGGCAGGGCTTGTCCGGGGAGAATGTCTTTGCCATGCTTCGAGGGTATCGAGTGGAGAATTATGACCCCAAGACATCTGGCTCCTTTGGATTCCCTGAATTCTTCCCCTGCGACACGGCCATCTCCCCAAGCCTCCATGCCGCAGCCCAGATTTCTAGAGGAGAGTTTGTCCGTGTCTCCGGATTGGACTACATGGACAGGGCCCTCTTGATGGGGAGGGGCAGGGACAAACCCTTCAAGCGCAGGTTAAAATCCGAATCTGTAGAAACGTCGCTCTTCCGAAAGCTGCGGACCGCGAAAAGTGAACACGAGGCGTTCAAGTTCACTTCTGAGCTGGAGGAGGGCCGCCTGGACCGGGGCGTCCGCCCCTGGAGCTGCCAGCGCTGCTTCGCCCATTACGACGTGCAGAGCATCCTGTTCAACATCAACGAGGCCATGGCCACGCGCGCCAGCGTGGGGAAGAGGAAGAACATCACCACGGGGGCCTCAGCGGCCTCCCAGGCCCCGGCGTCGTCGGCAGGCCCGGCGGGCGGCTGTGAGTCCCCCCTAGGGAGCAAGGAGAACCTGAACTCCAAGGAGAACCCGGACGCCGACGAGGGCGACGGGAAGAGCAACGACCTGGTCCTCAGCTGCCCTTACTTCCGAAATGAGACAGGTGGGGAGGGCGACCGCCGCATCGCGCTCTCCAGGGCCAGCTCGGCCTCCTTCAGCTCGGGGGAGAGCTGCTCCTTTGAATCGTCCCTCAGCTCGCATTGCACCAACGCGGGCGTTTCTGTCCTGGAAGTGCCTCGAGAAAACCAGCCCATCCACAGGGAGAAAGTCAAGCGCTACATCATTGAGCACATTGACCTCGGGGCCTACTACTACCGCAAGTTCTTCTACGGGAAAGGTAGGTGCCACAGGGAACGTGTCACCACTTTCCCTATAGCTGTGACCACAACCTAAGGGAACACCTCGGAAGGAGGAAGGGTTTCTATTGCTAGCAGCTTCCTAGAGCTGGGCCCATGGTCCCGTGCACTTGGGACATGTGGTGAGGGATGGCCTCCCATCACGGGAGACAAGAAGTAGAAGGAAGGGATGGGGACCAGGTGTAGCCTTCAAAGGCACATCCCTGTTCCTCCAGCTAGCTCCCCACCAAAGTTGCTAGAATTTTTCAGCTAGGGACCAAGCCTTCAACATATATGAGCCTGTTGGGTACAGTTCGTATACAAACCACAACACACGTCTTCTGGGTCTGCGGTGCGTCACTATGTTTGGAGCACATCCAGGACCCTGGCCCATTGCGCTGGAGTGGCCCTTCGTCACAGGACCTCAGCTACTGCCTGTCTTAACGTGGACACGCCCTCTATTTCACTCTGTCCCGTTCTCTCTGCCGACTGGTGAGTGTCACGCGTGTCGGCCTTCGTTTAGATATTACCCCTCTTATCACGTGTCCCCTGCTTAGCTCCGTCCCTGTGCTCTTCTTGCTTGTCACACTTGGGGGTTCTTTTGGGTGTCTCCCCATTCCTTGCTACACTTCGTTCTTACCTTGGTTTTTCACGCCTTGGAAGTGTGAAACCCGTGTTGAAAGGCTGCACAGATTAGCAAATACACAGATTCAGCTTCTGTATGGCTCTGCAAATGGGATTACATGGGTGGGTATGAATAATTCTCTTGTGGTGTTATTGCAAGATTCTTTAAGCTCCCGAAAAGCAAATTTCTTTCGCTTTTGTTTGTGTCTTCAGGCTTGAAGGATGTTTTCTGGAGGGATCATGTAATTGAGTCCTCAGCCTTTAAAACGGTATCCTCAGCTGTCCCTGAAACGCAGGAACGGCTCTCTCAGAGGCACACAGAGAAGCGTGTCGGGCATGCGCCTGCGGTCTTGCTTGGCGCGCCGGTCCCTTGACCCCTTTCTTAGGAGTTGCTTCCTTTTTAGGGCTTCCTATTTTTCTTAAAAAATATAAATAAATAAATAAATAAATAAATAAATAAATAAAACCTGGGCTGAAGAGATGGATTAGCAGTTAAGGTGCTTGCTTACAAAGCCAAAGGACCCAGTTTCCATTCCCCAGGACCCACATAAGCCAGATGCACAAGGTGGTGCATGCATCTGGAGTTTTTGCAGTGGCTAGAAGCCCTGATGTGCCCATTCTTTCTCTCTATCTGCCTCTTCCTCCCTCTCCTCAAATAAATAAATACATTAAAAATACTTTTTTGTTTCTTTGAGAGAGAGTGTGTGTTTTTGTGCTCATGCATACTAGGGCATCCTGCCACTAGAAATTCCAGATACATGCGCTACTTTGTGCATCTGGCTTTACATAGGTACTGGGGCACTGAACCCAAGTTGTTAGGCTTTGCAGGCAAGTGCCTTGACTGCTGAACCATCTCTCCAGTCCTGAGAGCTTCCTCTTTTTCTGTTTGCAGTCCCACCCGCCATCCTTCCCCATTCCCAGGGACAAGCATCAGAACACCCGAGTGGCAGAAGTGACTGCCCCAGAGCCTCTCCTCCTACCCGAGTGAATGAGCTGCTCTGACCTCCTGTTTTCTGAACAGTCACATGCGGATTTGGACTCTGGTTTCTTTGTGTGGTCCGAGAGTGGCTTAGATACTAGGAAGTAACTGTGGCTCCGGTCCTTCACACTGCTACATGACATGCAGCTTTTGTTACCTTGTCCCATGGCTGATACGCACAAAAGAATGCATCTGTCAGATCTTTCATAGTTATTAAATTAATAATTTCACTTTTCCTTTTGCATCAATCTAGATGTAGCCCACCATCCATAATCATAATGTCATGGGATCATGAAGGTCATATAAGTGACCCTAGCACTGGCCGAGCCTCAGAGCTCCAGGCGGTGGGCCTTGCACTGTGGCTGTCATTTAGCTCTCTTTCTCCTGGCAGCTGACAGTGGCCAGCAAATCTTGTCAGCAGGTCCTGTTTACCAGGGCTACCTTTGTTCCCTCAAACCCCAGCTCCCATCCACAGTTCTGGCTTTGGGGTTTCATTGCTCTTGTCACTCTGTGTGGAATCCTTGTTACAGAAAAGTCCAGCAACCTCTGGCCTTCCTTCCAGTCTCTGAATTTAACCTTGATTTATCCCTGAGCAGCTGGTCATCAAACAACATGGAAGCTGGTCTCTGAGCAGAAGAGGGATTTTGGAAAGGGGACCCTGGAGGAGCAGGCTTCTTTGCCAGTGCAGCTCTAGCAGAACTGTGGCTGCCAGTGCCAGCTGTAAAGTAAAACCTCATATTTATTATGCCCTGAAGTCTGCAAGTAGCTTGTCATTCTGGCTGGCTGAGTTCAGTATAGCATTCATGACTCACCCTTAGAAAGAAACATCAATACATGCAGGGTATCTCTGTTCCTGTTGTATAGATGCTTCGCCCCAACATCTCAATCTGCCTCACACCATGCTGTGTGTGTGAAGGAGGAGCTCTCACACCACGCTGTGTGTGTGTGAAGGAGGAGCTCTCACACCACGCTGTGTGTGTGTGAAGGAGGAGCTCTCACACCACGCTGTGTGTGTGTGAAGGAGGAGCTCTCACACCACACTGTGTGTGTGTGTCGAGGAGCTCTCACACCACGCTGTGTGTGTGTGAAGGAGGAGCTTTCACACCACGCTGTGTGTGTGTGAAGGAGGAGCTCTCACACCACGCTGTGTGTGTGTGTGTGTCAAGGAGGAGCTTTCACACCACGCTGTGTGTGTGTCAAGGAGGTGCTATGTCTTCTGTCCTGAGCGCACCACAGTGGGCTCCGTTCCCAGAGGTGGTGTTCTGTTGCTGGAACGTGTTGGTTCTCAGGATGGTCTGCCCATTTGGTTCTCATCTATCACTTTTGAAAGCTCCTCTGCAGGTGGCTTTCCTCACTTGCCTTTTCTGATTGGTTGCTCAAGATGCCTGAGCATCAGAAGTGACAACACTGGATTTGTTAAATTGGAATGTGAGATTAAAAGTTACTTAGCACTAGAGCCAGGCATGGTGGCGCACACCTTTATTCCCAGAACTTGAGAGGCAGAGGTAGGGGAATCGCCCTGAGTTTGAGGCTACCCTGAGACTACACAGTTAATTCCAGGTCAGCCTGGACCAGAATGAGACCCTACCCCCCTAAAAACAAAACAAAACAAAAAGTTATTAAGCCCTAGGAATAATGTGCATGTAGAGAGCCATGAGTGACTTGTGGGGGGGGTCAGGCATGCCCACTGCCTGTGCTGGGAGGTGGGTTCATCTCGGGTGGAGCTTTGACTGAGGACCTGTGAACTGGGTGTAGAACCGAGTCCTAGGCTGCAAGAAGCCCACAGAATGAGGGAAGGGCCTCCAGCCCCGAGGTCCCCTGCTTTGTCAGGGCCCCATGGTGATATGCTGGAAAGGCTCCCGTGAGCTCCAGCCTGGCAAGGTAGCAGTCTGGGGAGAGAACTGTGCTGGCCTTCAGTGCAACTGGGGACATTGCCGCTGTCTCTGCATTTAGCTGTGCCTAGAGTGACTTGAAAGAGAAATTGCCCACAAGACTGTGCTGGTCCCTGAGTAGAGCCGTGAAGGACCAGCGGGGGCTGTCTGGGGTCCTGAGTGGTCAGTGTCTTGCACGGCCTTAGCCTGTAGCCTGGGCCAGTGACGAGGTGAGGCAGGGCCCTGTGTGTGCAGTCTTCTCACCTCACAGGGGACATCCTCATGGTTAAGAGTGCCCCCCCCCCCCCCGCCAGGCGGGCTCTGAGGCCTGTTCTTCTTTCTCCTTTCTCCCTGCTCAGGAATCGTGTTTTCAGGGACTTTGGGTACCTTGTAAAGGGCTTTTCATTTTGTTCTGTGTCTGTGTGAAACTTGATTTTCAAAAGACTCAGCAGCTCCCAGTCACTGGGAAACGTTTAAAACACACACTTTATAAGGCAGTTTGCTCTTTACTGGGTCTTTAAGGAGAAAAGGCTGCTCTTGATGCCGAGGTGTGTCCCCTGACACAATCACTGGAGTTGTTTTAATGGCTTTGTGAATGGGTCACCCAGGGAGTGGCTCTGGCCCATAAACAGAGGCAGCCCAGCTTGTCCAGGCAAATCCACCTGCACCCTTCTGCCTTTTTAAGTCAGCGTGTGGTCAGCCACGTTCCTGTCCCCTCTCCTGGCCACCCTCTCAATAGAGCAGTCTGCCATGAAGAGCCCTGGATAGGGATTCTCCTCACCTGGCTGCACTTGGGTCCTGCAAGACTCCCCCAGCTTCAACTCTCGACCCTTTTTGTTCAGCTACTGCAGGCTGGGGCCCCGTGGCACTGCGTGTGTTGCCGTGGGAATGAGGGTGACCTGACAGGAGCTGCTCACGGCTCCTTCCGCTCTCCTTCAGACTCACCAGCCAGCTCTCTCGTGCTTCTGCCCTCCCGGCCTCCCCCCTTTCCCTGACTTCTTATGACGATGTGCCTGATGCGAAGCCTAGGCCTTCCTGCTGCCCTCTGAGCTTCCTTCTGGGGCGGGGACAACGTGAAAACAGCAGACACTTTCTAAAAAGCATCCCAGGGTGGAAGGAGGCCCCCAGAGAAGCTGCAGCTGTGCTCCCGTGCCTTTGGTGCAGCCTGAATGCATTCAGGCTACCATCTCCGGCCCTTTGTGGAGCCCCCGTCTCAGTGCTAGCCTTCCTCATTAGCTGAAGGATGCATGCCTAAACCTCCTAAGTAAACCCATGGAGGAGCCTGAATACGGGCTGGAGCCAGGGCTTCGTAGCAGAGCTTGCACAAGGCCTGGTTTCAGTCGCTAGTGTGTGGGGGGAAGTATGTACCAGCCCTCTCCCCTTTGGGGTACCTCCTTATTGTTTTGTGTGTAGCATACTTTCTCTTACCGTTAGGCATGTCTATCTGTTTTTGTTACAGCTGGGGACTGTGGGTGGGGAGGGACAGGTGGGAACATACCTGGGCTCATATCCCAGTTCTGTTTGGCACAAACCCTTGAACTTCTCTGTGGCCAGGTAACCATGTTTAAAAGGAGCCAGTGATTCTGAAATATCCTCCAAAGGCATTAGCTCAGTGCCTGTCACGTGGCATGCCTCCCCCATAGGGTACTTACATAAGTATGTGAGATGTTTGTCTCTTGAAAGAGGCCGTTGTCCACACCATGGGCACTGTAAGTAGAGAGTAGCACTTAGTTTTAATGATTAAAAGATGAGGAGAGGGCTGGAGAGATGGCTTAGCGGTTAAGCGCTTGCCTGTGAAGCCTAAGGACACCGGTTCGAGGCTCGATTCCCCAGGACCCACGTTAGCCAGATGCTCAAGGGGTCGCACATGTCTGGAGTTCATTTGCAGTGGCTGGAGGCCATGGTGCGCCCATTCTCTCTCTTCTCTCCCTATCTGCCTCTTTCTCTCTCTGTCACTATCAAATAAATAAATAAAAATAAAAAATTTTTTTTTTCAAGATGAGGAGAAGCAGGACAGGCCTGGGGTGGGGTTCGGTGGCCTTTGCTGCGTATTTCATGCCTGCTGCCTTTTCTCCTTATTCAGTCACTGACAGAAATTAACGGGGAGTTGGACCCTATTAAATTCACATGGGTGAATGGAGCGCCACCTAACAGTGATGCTACTAAGACACGCGCTCCTCCCCGAGAGAACGCAGTCTACTCCTGTCTGTGGCCACCACAAACAGAGATCCCATTGAGCTTGTGGGGTGCCCTCAAGGGAGGAACTGCCCCGTGCACATAGGCCTTTGCCCCAGGAGACATGGCCGCATCCACTCGTGTGGCGTGTGGCCCGTAGGGAGTGGAGACATTGCCGCATGCACTCCTGCAGGGCGCAGGGAGCAGGGCCGTCGACTCCGTTGTGTTGCAGCCATTGGGTACCCGGAAAAGGACACAGGCTGCCGCAGATCCGTAGACACTTCAGCACTAGGAAAGAGGCACGGATGCTCTGCAGTTTCCCTGAAAGAGGGATGAGGACTCGGGCTGAGCTCATGGCGGAAGTAGGACTCCCTCACTGTCGTTTGATTTGAGTCAGCAAGTTGGAAGCCTGGTAAAACCTGCCATTTGTTTGTTAAGGTCTGCATGTTCCCCTTCCCACCGAACTGGGGAGCCGCCCCTCACTGGTGGTGTAACACGCTGTGTCCTTCCCTGCTCACAGCGCTCTTCCTCCTTTGGAAAATAATGCTCGTGAAAAATCTGCCTCACTCCCTCATCTTTCCTTTTTTAATTTTTTTTTTGTTTTAAGTTTTAATTTAGAATATGAGAGAAAGAGACAGAGAGAGAGAGTTGGCATGCCAGGGCCTCAGCCACTACAATCAAACTCCAGACGCTTGCGACACCAAGTGGACATGTGTAGCCTTGTGCTTGCCTCACCCTTGTGTGTCTGGCTAACATAGGATCTAGAGAGTGGAACATGGGTCCTTGGGCTTCACAGACAAGCACCTTAACCACTGAGCCATCTCTCCAGCCCTCATCTTTCAATTTTTATCCTTAAAAGTGCACCTTGGAAGACGCTGTCCTTATGTTCAAGATCTGTTCTCCCATCTGTATGCTCCGTTGGCTTCCCCGCATGGCTGGATTTTTAAGACTTCAACTGTCACATGAACTTCCTCCCCTGGAGTTGCTTTCCATGAGAGCACTTCCCTCAGGCTGCTGTTTGCATCCTGACTATCCCAGCAGATCCTGACCTTGAGCAAATTGGTTACCCCCTCACATCAGTCCTATCTGAAACACAGGGTCTCCTAGCCATGCTTTCTCAATAGTTTTATGTGAAACTGTTTAATATTTTAAACGTGTCATTGTTTTCTATTTGATGCCTCAGGGTTTCTAAGCTTAGTTAATACATAAGTTAAATTTGGGTCAAAAGATTCCCCAGTGTGGGGAATTCCCCAGTGACCCAGGAAGCAATCACAGCACAGGTACATGGGTTTCTGGAAGCCCCTGGAGTGACTTTAGGACCTTGAAGTGCAGAGATAACAGTTGCCACTTTCCTCATCTCTTGTACCGTTTGTCTTTGGTAACTTCTAGAAGGCATGAGTGGAGGTGATATGCAGTTATGTAGTTACATGGAGGGAAAGGGAGCGAATGCTACATGCTAGGGAGCTTCAAGAGCTCCAGCTGAGACCACAGATGTTCCTCGGATCAGAGCATTGGAAGACGGAAGTAACTAGCTCACTGTTGAAAGGACAGAGAGCTGTAACACTGGGTCTCAGGGACATGGGGATGAAGCAGACGACGGGACCACCCGGTGACTTCAGTGCCCCCACATGTGTGTTTGAGAGCTGGGCCCCCGACAACCAGACAGAGCTGCCCTGACTTAGCCCCATGTGCAGAGTGGGGCTCTTGCCCTGCCCAGTTCACTGGTGACTTGTCCGATAAATCCCTCCCCAGATGCACTTGTGCCTCAGGGTCCCAGGGGGCTCTGCCCCTTTTCCTCTTAGGATTTGCATGAGTACATGTAAACTGTTTGTGTTCATTTGAGTGTGAATGCACGTGTGTTGTGGGTACACGCATGTACACGTGGAGGCCAGAGGTTGATGTCTGGTGTCTCCTCCTGTACTCTCCATCCTACCTTTCAGAGACAGGGTCTCTCACTGAACCTGGAGCTCTCCTGTTGGTCTAGAGTAGCTGGCCAGCAAGCTTCAGGGCTCCCTGTCTCTTCCTTACCAGCCCGGGATTACAGGTGCGTGCTGCCACATCCAGCCTTTGTGTGGGTGTCGGGGATCACACTCAGGTTTTCGTGCTTGCGAGGCAAGTACTTTCACAAACACTGGGCCATCTCTCTAGCCCTGAGTTAGGATTTTTGTTTTTTAATCTTTCCACAGAATGGCCAGAACGTACCAGAGATGCACCGAGTCTCATTTCTTAGACTGCAGTGCCATTAACCGACTTTTTAGAAAATCTTGTCCCATTATGTTCACACGATATGTGGATTTACATTCAGCTCTCCACAGTCTTTCACAGCTTCTGTTCTGCTGGGAAGGGACTTCGTCTGATTCACTCCCGAAGCAATTTTATGGAAATCATCGGCTTGGAAATAAGGCCGGGCTGTGGGGGGCAAGGGTTTGAATGCACGCAGCTCTGAGGCGCTCACTCACGGTCTCCTGCCCAGGGTGGTGGTGGTGGGGGGGGGCGGGGGGGCTTCCAGGCTTGAGATTAGCATTTGGATTTTTTCTGAAAGGGAGGCAGGCTTTCCTCTGAAAGAGTTGCCATTGTTTCCTCTGGAAGCCCGGGTTGGGGTGTCACGGTCCCTGCTCAGGCCTTCATGGTCTGTGGGCATGCCTTGTATAGCAGTTAGACAGCATGTTTCCAAATCCAGGGAAAGGGTTAAGCCTCCTTAGAAACATCCAGGCACCCTGCAGGATTTTTGCTGGAACAAAAGGCACAGCAAGAGCCCTTCTTCAGAGTGGTGAGGCATAAAAGCTGTCTGTCCCGCAGGCTTGGTGGCTGTAGAACACAGACATCTCCTTTCTCTACTTACACCCAGAAGTACATGGGTGTACATGACAGAGGCAGAAATGGAAGTGGGGTGTGCCTGGGGTTGGGTAGAACAGGGAGGAAGGATAACTCTTTTTAATTATTAGTCAGCTTGTCATTTTTGGTAGGAGGGGAAATACTCAATTATGGACTCCCTGGTTTTTAAAAATAGAATTTCTGATCCAAGAAAATGCTACACATGCCATTATCTGCTTCTAAGCAGATATGCATATGGAAAGGTGTCCCAGTGGATAAGGCACTTGCCTTCAGATGGAGTTAGGGACAACTAAGTTGTCTTTGTCTTGAGACAGTATCCTACTCTGTAGCTCAGGCTGGCCATATATTCATGGCAACACTCCCGCCTTGGCTTTCCCAAGGGCTGGAATTATAGGTATGAGCCACCATGCTAGACTTGCTATTTTTTGTGTTTGTTTATTTGTTTGAGAGCAACAGACAGAGAAAAGGGTAAATAGATAGAGAGAGAATGGGCATGCCAGGGCAGGGCCTCCAACCACTGCAAACGAAATCCAGATGCATGCACTACCTTGTTCAACTGGCTTACGTGGGTCCTGGGGAATCAAGCCTCTAACCGGGGTCCTTAGGCTTCACACTAGGCTTGTTATTTTTTAATTAAAGCCTAATAGAAGAGCTTAGCTAACAAGAGGAATACATCCTTATGTTAGGCTAGAGCAGGTGGGCTTGGTGACATTGGCTTTGAGGACACACGTGGAGGTTTGGCTCTGTACTGGGTATATTCTGTGCCCTCACCCACACCTGCCACAGAACCCACAGTGTGTAGGGCAATGCCCTGGGCCTATCACTGATGGGACTGTCAGGAATAGTAAAATCAGGAAGTAGACCACTTTCTAGCCATTGTCAAATGCAGTCACACTGTTAAAGTTACAAATAGTTGTCCTGATTCGGTTTCCTCAAACCCAGACCTCGCAAGTATTGGTCTCATTGCATTCAGTCCACAAAGGGCTTTCCGTATCCAAGTAATGATTAGTTCTGCCAGTAATTCAGCCCCAGGAGTCCCCCTGCTGCTTCTGGCCTTTCCTGGATCCAGAGGGCCAGTGTTAAGTTCATTTGCTCCTTAAGCAGTAGGGAAATGAATGTTGCAGTCACCTTCTCTTTGCTGGCCCAAACACCCAACCAAAAGCAGCTGATGGGAAGAAAGGACTGACTTTGTCTCATAGTCTTGAGGCGACACGATGTCAGGGGAAAGAGCGCGCAGAGGCTGGACGTCATCTCTGCCACAGCAAGAGCGTGCGCTGAGATCTGGCAAGGATGAACTTTAACACCCTAAGCACGTCTTCCAGCAGGACCCCACCTCCAAAACTGTCAACAGTTGGGGACCAAGCCTTGAAAGCACAGGTGTTTATGGGGACGTCTGACCCACACCACCACACGTGGTTGCTTCTGAAGCTGGCCGTGCTTCTCAGTGGCCTGGCTGCAGTGGGTTGCTGCTCCTCAGCAACCTCTGGTCCTTTTTTGGGGGGCGTCGTCGAGCTCATGTGTGTCCATGTCATAGCTGTGACTGAAAACCAAGAGTCAGGCAGGAAGGCCATCTTCAAAGGAGAAAATGCAGTGTTTTTCACAAAGGATGAAAAACACCAGTATTCGGCACGCGGCCCCGGGAGAACCGACGCTCTGTGGGTGATTAGGGTGAGCGAGCAGCACCGAGGGGCTGCATCCCGCTGCCTGCTCTACACGAATGACTGCTGGGGTGCCGCTGCTAGAAACAGATACATGTTTCAGCCGCATCGATGAGCATGGGGGCGATCGCTCCCTTTGTGTGGTCAGGGTGCCTCTGGGTGTTAAGATGGACTGTTTTGAGGAACTACTTACCAAGTCGGAAATTTCAAGGGAGAATGCGACCAGTGAGCAGAGCTCAGTGACTGGATCCCTGTCACATGGCCCACAGGGAGATGCCCGCTGAACAGGAAGCTGTCCCCATTGGATGGTTTTCACCAGAATGTTCTAGAATGTTCACTGTATCCGCACTGAAGGTTGCCTTGTGTGCTGCTCACGTGAGTTGAGGCTGGTGACTGTCCTTTACAAAGTGTGTCCTAGAGGATTCTGCACATGATGGACAGGACACCCCAACGTCTGTTTCTGCTGTGCGATTGTGATGCTCTGGGTCCCCTTCGAGATCAGTGATTTATGAGAAAGCAAAATAAGCTGACCATCTGGTCGAGGGAGTTACTGGATTTACAGGTTCCTGAGCCTTAGTAGGTCAGTGACCTTCGCGAATTTCCTGTTGTTGGGTCCCGCCTTAGGCGCTAGGTAGTTTAGGGGGTGTGATGGGAGGGTGAGCTTTGCCACTCACAATGGCCAAGATAACTCTGACCAGTCTGAGTGACCCATCAGTTCACCTAGGAAGTGTTCACCTTCTAGGTGAAGGGAGCTGTGCTCAGAATTGATTCCAAGAGCAGGCAGAACCCTCCAACAGTGCTGCAAACGGTGAACCCCCCCCATCCTGGGGGTGCTGTCCCCAGAACTACAGTCAGAACTTTGGGGTGAGGCGCCTCCTCCTGCTTTGCTTAGTGAAGAGCAGAATGAGAGGATATGAGTGAGATGAGATGCAAAGGAAAATCTCATTCAGGAGCCAAGCAGATGCCAAGCAAGCATCGGGACCCAAGTTCAGATCCTCCGCAACCGCGGACAAAGCTGGACGACTATCATTGTAGCAAGTGCTCCGCTTATCTAAGCGATCCTTGAGGTCTGTGTTCACTGGGAGACCCTGTCTCAATACGTAGTGGTGAAGAGGTGATGGAGGAAAACGCCCATTGTCAACCTGTGGCCTCCACACGTGCCTGCATGTGTGTGCTAACACATAAACACACAAACACGCACACATAACATGCGCAAATAAAGATATTTATTTAGAAAGCACATTTAAATTGAAAACCAGAACACTTTGCCCAAACGTGTTGGGAGATTGTGGTATATGAGCCTGGTGTGCTTCTCCAGAGATGTTGACACAAACTAACCTGCCCATGCCTTCTCTCTTCCCCTGCTGCCTCTGCTCTCTGGCATCACAGAACACCAAAACTACTTTGGACTGGATGAAAACCTTGGCCCTGTGGCCGTCAGCATCCGGAGGGAGAAGGTGGAGGACCCCAAAGAGAAAGAAGGATCCCAGTTCAACTACAGGGTGGCCTTCAGGACGAGCGAGGTAACGTGCTGTGCTGATGAACTGTCCCGGGCAGAGTCCAAGCCACCTGCCGCATCGCGGCTTTAATTCGTCTTAGGAAAGGCAGTGAGTCTGGGGAGGATTGCTCACTGGGTAAAGCACTTGCTATACAAGCTTGAGGACCAGAGTTCGGATCCCCAGCAGCCATGTGAATGCTGAGTAGGCACGATGGCCTGCCTGTAATCCCAGCACTTGGGAGGTAGCGTCCCTGGGGAAGCTGGCTGGCTAGAGTAGCTAAATGAGGGAGCCCCGGGTTCAAAACCTTGCCTCAATAAGCAGTCATTGAGGAAGACACCAGTGCCCATCTTTGGCCTCCACCTGTGCCCACACTGCAGGTGTGTGCATGCACACACACGTGCACACCACTCACACCAAAAAAAAAAAAAAGACTTGAATTTACAAATTTTAACTTCAGTTATGCAACACTTCAGGAAGTTGAAGAGGTCACACAATTTTCGGTGAAAAAATTTGCAAGCATGTCAAGGGAGTTAAGTGGCAGTGGCTTACATGCTAGAAAGGATGGCGTGATGAAGGTGGAAGGTTCTGGAGTCTGAGACATGAAGACAGACGCTAGCTACCCAGTTCACGTCAGACTTCAAAGCTGGGATGCAGAAGGTGAGGTGTCCTGCAGTGGGGGAGCCTTCCGCTGAGCCTGGCTCACAGAGAGGGTCGCGCTGTGTACCCAGCCCACATCACACAGAGGCGCAGCTGTTCCTGGCTGGCCTCACTTGGCGTGAAAAGTGAGCTGGTTCCAGGCCTGGAATAGCCCAGCAGCTGAACAGTGTCAGTGCTGGCTGCTTAAGGAATTAAATCCATCAGCAATCCTGGTTTTGCTCCCTTCACCACCACCACCACCACCCCCCCCCCCGCCCACAGTCAGAACAGTATATACTTGGCAGGTATTACACGATGTGGCAGCCGACCCCTCCCAGTGAAAAGAGCCTTTTCCTGAGTCCTTCAGTCTGTACAGACACAGTGACCCTGTCTGTTTCCCCTAGGCTGAATGCTAGGTGTGTTCATGAGCTAAGTGCTTCCTTTAGAGTGACCTGCCAGAGAACAGAGACCTAGAAAGTAGCCGCTCGCTGCACGTGGCGAAGGCTTTAAACGGTCATTATGTTGTACTAATTGAGGAAAGCCAGTAGTTCATCACTTCTGTCATGTAGTCACCTCTCTGGGTCAGTGGTCGTCATAGTAGGTGTTCTGGTCTCAGTAGATGGTTCTGTCAGCCCGCGTCGTGCGCATGTCAGGTGTCCCTGTGACCATGCAGCTCCCAAAGTCGGGGTTGTGGGATCAGAGACTAGAACCAGATCCCGTGTCCACAGGCTTTGGCTTCCTGTCTTCCTGCCAGCTCTGAGACGCACACTTAGGCCAGTGACTTCAGCCTCCCAAGGACATAGCATAGACCATGCGATCATAGTTGCCCATCTCTTCCCTGATTCACTGGTCCCAAGGTGTCATCAGTCACTCACATTCAGCCCCAGGAATGTTCAAGATAAGAAAGAGGGTGACAGAGAGGAAACAATATAGGTAAATAGGGAGACCCTCAAAGAGGAAGGGTGGATGCTGGGGGACCCAGGAGGTCCTGCAGTTGAGCCTCAATGCTCTTCCCAAGGGGTTCAGAGCTGTGAGGCTGTGTCAGGGTTTTAGCATTGCTCCTCTCTGCTTCCCCTGTTCTGGGCACACATCTGATTATCTCAGCCCACCTAGTGTCTCTGGCGTTCCTGCGATAAAAGGAAGAACGTTTCCTCCACGTTTTCAGATACAGCACCTCACTCCTTTCTTCCCCGCTCAGGAGCCAAGTAGGCAGCCATACTAATCAATGTCACGTTTGGCCACAGCTCACGACCCTGAGAGGAGCGATCCTGGAAGACGCGGTCCCCTCCACAGCCCGGCACGGCACCGCCCGGGGCCTGCCCCTCAAGGAGGTCCTGGAGTACGTGATCCCTGAGCTGAGCATCTCGTGCCTGCGCCAGGCCTCCAGCTCTCCCAAGGTCCCCGAGCAGCTGCTAAAGCTTGACGAGCAAGGGGTACGTACGGAGTAGGGGCCGCCTGCGAACTTGTGTCCACATGTCCCAGTCTGGCAGTTTCCATCTTTCTTTTCCGTCGGTCACTGTGTGTGTGTGT
Organism: Jaculus jaculus; assembly: GCF_020740685.1. Classification (NCBI taxonomy): domain Eukaryota; kingdom Metazoa; phylum Chordata; class Mammalia; order Rodentia; family Dipodidae; genus Jaculus; species Jaculus jaculus. The sequence goes on along the minus strand of NC_059106.1, from coordinate 10,408,940 downwards.
GTGTGTGTGTGTGTGTGTGTGTGTGTGTGTCTGCCTGTACACATGTGTGCACATGTGGGTTGAAGCCAGAAGTCAAATGTTGGAAGTCTTCCTCAGTGGCTCTGCACTTTTATCTTTTGAGTCAGCGCCTCTCACTGAACCTGGAGTTCATGGATTTAGCTAGACTAGCTGGCCAGTAAGCTCCAGGGAGTTTCCTGTCTCTGCCCCTCCAGTGTGGGTATTACAGGCATGGGCCACCACACCTGGATTTTGCAGGTGAAGGTCCATTGTCCCCTAACCCCATCAGCTCTGTTTCATGGGCACTCTCGTCCATCTGGGCCCCCATGGAAGCTGCAGTCCTCTGGCCAAGAGACTCTCCACACAGGGAAGCGCCACTGGGCATGTTGTGAGCCGGGCAGGTCAGAAGCTGTGCCTGACGCTTGCAGGCATTAGGGAACACCTGCCTGTTTCCAGTGCGATGTCGAGGAGCCAGTTTGAAGGCTCAGGACGCTTCTCGTCGTTTGTCTTCAGGCTTCATGATGCTGGTCTTGTGTTGTGATGGAGTTCACAGCTGAGCAGAAGCTGACATTTCAACTCCTGCAACTCTCCATGTGGCACAGGAGCCCAGTATCACTAAAGAGGCTATTTGTTTTCATCCTAACACAGATCTGAGGCATTTTAACGTCCTGCAGTTCACCACCACTGGCTGGTGTCTGAGAGCCTACACCAGGCAGCGCTGTTTTTGTTTATTTTCCTGATAGTATATCTGCCTCCTTGACACAGGGGTGGCGATGGAACGTTAGTGCTGGAAAAGCTTTTAGTCATGATACAAAGGAACAAGTAGTTCAGCTATTTTATGTGTTGTGACACCTGCCACGGTTTCTGCTTTCTCGGGGTCTATAACTTGCCTGGCCCACAGAGATGGCCATGGGGCATCTCTGCTTCATTCAGAACACAGCTGGGTGCAGAGTCTCTAGCTTTCTCATTCCGTTCTCGGAACCTGGTAGGGTTTTCCAAGCAAGAAGCTCCCACACAGTGGCGAACTGAAAGGGAGGCAGGTAGGAAGTGGGGCCTTAAGGGTTCTGTTACTCAGTGTATACGCTTTCAAGTGCCATCCATCACTTTTCCTTTTTCAAGAAAACTATCCTGGGCTGGAGAGATGGCTTAGCGGTTAAGCGCTCGCCTGTGAAGCCTAAGGACCCCGGTTCGAGGCTCGGTTCCCCAGGTCCCACGTTAGCCAGATGCACAAGGGGGCGCACGCGTCTGGAGTTCGTTTGCAGAGGCTGGAAGCCCTGGCGCGCCCATTCTCTCTCTCTCCCTCTATCTGTCTTTCTCTCTGTGTCTGTTGCTCTCAAATAAATAAATAAAATATTAAAAAAAAAAAAAGAAAACTATCCTAATTTACACATGAAGTAAGTTCATAGAATTATATAGGTTGGCTATTTTTCCTGTTTTGGGGGGTGTGTGTATCATATGTGTACATGTATTCGTGTGTGCAAGCCAGAGAACAACATTAGATGCTATCCTCAGGAACACTGTTCACATGTGTTTGAAACATGGTGTTTCAGTGTTCTGGAGTTCTCCAATTAGGATGGAGGCTAGCCAGCAAGCTCTAGAGTGTCTCCTGCCTCCACCTCCCTGGAGCTGGGATTGGAGCTGCAGACCACCACACGCAGCATGTCACACGGGTCATGGGGACCGAACTCGGGTCTTCATGCTTGGGCAGCAGACGTCCCCCCCCGTCCCCCCCCCCCCGAGCCATCACCCTAGCCCTTTTAAAAAAGACTGGCCTTTAAAAAAGAAGTTATTTAGATGATTGTAATAGTATCCAAACAGCCAGCAAAGTGGTCAGTCATTTCTTATGGCCAGCTGCCCTCGCCCATGGACTCTTATCCTGGTAGCACAGGCGGATACCAGCTTTGCCAGATACCTCCTGATACGGGCTGCGTGGCTGATCCGTGGAGCCAAGTTTCTGCCCACGCGACCCTAGTTGCTAACACCAGTCTGAAACTTGTTCACAGTGACAAAGCTTCTGGCTTCAGTGCTGCAGCAGCCATGATTGATCCAACCCCAGGGGAAGGGATGGGGGCCGGGGGCTCTCCCTGGGTGCATGTGTCCAGCTCAGCACTGAAGCCCCAGGAGAGTTTGAAGAGCGAGTGTTGTTGGCAACAGTGCCTGGGGACTGTTCCTGTCCCTCCAGGACTGTGGACTGGCTGTAGTTCTCCTGCCTCCATACACATGTGCACAGGTGTGCGCGTGCGCCCCTCCTGCACACACACACACACACACACACACACACACACACACACACAAGAAGGAAAAAGAAATCTTCTAACAGCAAGGGAGATGGCACAACAGCATGACGTCACAGATGCAGAGTGGGTGTGTGGGGCAGTGCAGTACTAACTCAAACCCCAGCAGCCACTCCTGTCACCACATCTGTGTGGTAATTGCCAGTCCCAAGTGTCCCCGTGTCCCCGGTGCCCTACAGATCCTGAAACAGCCCCTGGGATGCTCAGGACTGGTTGCTGTTTGTAATGAAAGAAGACATCTTTACTGTATTTTTGGAAGTTTTCTGTTCTTGACCCTAGTAAAGTAGTAATGGAATAAAGTACCTGGAATTCAGTCGTGATGGCACACCATCTTGCAGGCACAGTTAAGGCCATTCTCACGGAGCAGTGAGGAAGCCCATGTCTGATGGAGCCCAGGCCCCATGGCCCCCATACACCCTGGCATCTGTCAACAGAGACCGCTGGTTCTGTCAGGGTGTGAGCAGGTGACAGTACCTTGTATAGCCTCCAGACACCCATCAAAGGGACAGAGCCATTTCTGCAGCCTGTGAGGTCATGGGGGCTGGGGACCGCGCCCTCTCGCGGAGTGTGTTGTCCTCCGTAATGAGTGGCTGCTCCAGGGAACGAGTGTCATTCTGCCTTACTTCACTGCGGTAGTCAGCCATGTATTTTGATCAAAGGCCGAGTTTTACCCCTTGGTAATAAAAACGAACACATTATGCGTGGATGTCTCCAGGGGTGGGGGATGTCTCCTAATCTGTCAGTCTTTCCGGCTTAGTTGCTGGTGGTAGGATTAAGGGCTCTGACTGCGTGAGTGAGAAGTGGTTCTCTGGGGAAGGGATCTGGTTTCTTGCTGGCTTCAGGGAAAGTCGTGGCTTCCAGTCCGACATCACTGGCTTAGGTAGCGCTCCGGCAGGGATCTTCAGTTGCTGCTGAAATTCTTTCTGATGTGTCATTAATCATTAGCAATGTTTTCTTTACAAGATAGCAAAATTTTGAGAAATGACTGTAATCATATAACCCAACTTTACCTTTATGGAAGCAAAACATTTTTCTATTTATACACATGTATCATAATTTCCACTGGGATTCTTCCCTTACCAGACCTTAATTTGATTGGATTTTCCCCTTACAGTCTTCCATATTTTCATGGACATTCAAATAAATTTCAGAAGAAAAAGGCACTAGAACCATAGAGGGGAATCTTTTTAAAGTTCATGGCTTTTTCTTCATCCCAGCTTGGAAGACAATTCTAATTATCGTATGTACTATGTAAGATTCAATATTTACATTAAATTTTTTTAAATTTATTTTTCAAGAGAGAGTGAGAATGGGCACACCAGGGCCTTCAGCCACTTCGTATGAACTCTAGACACATGAGCCACCTTGTGCATCTGGCTTATGTGGTTACTGGGGAATTGAACCAAGGTCCTTTGGCTTTGCAGGCAAGTGCCTTAACCGGTAAGCCATCTCTGCAGCCCCCATTTATTTACATTTTTAGTAAATGTTTGGATAGAACTCCCTATTCTTTTGGCAACCTGGCACATCCTACATGGCCATACATGGGATTTCATAGGGTTTTGACTCTTCTCTGGCTGTTTGGAATTTCCTGGGACTGATGTTTGCTTGTGATATTTTGTACAGTGAATTGTTGCTTAGTTTTCTGATGTGCTTTTCAGAGCATAGAGTTCCAAGCTGCCATAGTTTTCGTGTTGCTGGACATGAGCATGCGTGGTATTCTCAGCCAAGTAAGATGCATTTTTCACCCACTGCAGCTGAGCTTTCAACATAAGATTGGGATCCTGTACTGCAAAGCCGGCCAGAGCACAGAGGAGGAAATGTACAACAACGAGACGGCGGGGCCGGCCTTCGAAGAGTTCCTGGACCTCCTGGGCCAGAGAGTGCGGCTGAAAGGCTTCAGCAAATACCGAGCCCAGCTGGACAATAAGAGTACGTGTGTGCGCGCGCGCGTTAGTTCAAGTCTCCTGAGGTCAGTGAAGGAAGTGGTTGTGTCGCACTATGAACTTCCTGCCAGTAGCACAAAAGCTCAGGGTTTCTTCATGAGACACGCAGCGATTTCCCCTCCTCAGTGTGTCTGAGGACCTTCCAGTATTCCCTTCCTCTTCACCAGCTGTCCTGTTCTGTGACAGCCTAGTTCCAGCACACTGAGGACAGGTACTGCTTCCTTCCTTCTGAAGGGACACTGTGGTCCCTGCATGTGGCTGGCTTTGTCTCCAGGTTGGTAGTGTTAACTGTAGACTTCCTCCTCACTGGGAGTGGCGACGTGACAAGCTATGCACCCTGTTCTTTCTAGAACCTAAGTCCCTTTGAGTCGGACGCGGGGCAGTTCTCAGGTGCCAGGGTGTGCAGACCAGTCCCGCGTTTTTAGTTAGGTGCTCATATTCCGCCTGGCCCTTATAAGGACAATAGAGTTTTATCTTTACTTAGTTGGTCCCAGCACCTAGTCACCACAAAGGGTAGTTTTAATATTTTTAGGAAATTTTCATCTTCCATCAAGTAATTAGTTCCTGCTCTTTTAATGACAAGAAGTGATGAGCAGATTCCAAAGCAGAAGGGTTCGAGAGCGCATGTGGCCCAGCCCAGGGGAAACGGAGAAGCGGGGCAGTGGTGTGGCCCAGGACGGGACTGCTGGCCCCGGGTTCCTCGCCTTCTGTTCTCCTGAGTTTTCCAGCTTCCCCCAGCATCTAGCCAACTTGGGTCCATTGTTGATGCTGTCTAGAAGGGGCGGTGCTTACAGTCCGTTCCATTTTTGGGGTTCTGTTTTTGAGTTGGCATCAGCTTTGCTTCCTATAACAAGGGGATTTCTGGTTGTGCTTGGCTCTGAGCGTGAGTGCAAGCCGTGGGTTGACAGGTTGTCTCCGATAACCCACAGGCACTTCATTTTTGGTGCTCTACAAGGCACGCAGATGTCTGACGTGGCTGTACAATGCATGCAATATTTAAGAACCTTCCTTCTAAAATTCAGTGGAACAGAGTTCTAGTTTTAGCTGTATCCGCCCATGGGATATGGGTCACAGCTGAGCCTCGAGGTCATCACAAGGAGAGTTGAAGATGTGGATGGGGATTTTGGGGTTTCCCATCAAGCTCTGAAGGTTGGCTTCTCCCATGAGCGCAGGATGAGTAAAGGCGTGGCCAGAGGGAATAATCATGAAGATTCTCTTTTCTAGCAGAGCCCAGTCCTGGCCACAGGCAGGAGTGACCCTACTGCTCGGTGGCACCTCTTTTTGAGTAGAAATGTTTTGCAGTGCACCCCTGTGCAAGCCTTTCTAGCTCCCCTCCCCCACAGCCAACTGGTGCTTGAGATACAAACTTCAGAATGGAGACTGTTGGAAAGCTATCTTTTAAGCCAGGCCCATTACCCTAGCTACTTGAGAGGCTGAGGCAAGGAGGGTCCCGACTTCAAGGCCTGTCTCAGCAATCTCGTAAGAACTTGTCTAAAAATAGAAGAAATAAAAGGCTGCGTGTTTAGCTCAGGAGGTAGAGTACGTGCTCAGCGTATGCAAGGTCTTGAGTTCAAAATCCAGGGTCAACAAAAAGAAAAGTCACCTTATAGTATTGCTCAAAATAGACAAATCTGGTAACATTGGAATAATGTTGCTGCCATCGTCATTGCATTTCCCTGCTCTTAAATCATATTGTTCCCCCTGGTTTTGTTTGTGTGTTTGTGTGTGGGCACGTGTTTGTGTGGGCGCGCGTGCACATGTGGACATTTGCATGTGAAGACCAAAGGCCATCGTTGGGTATCTTCCTCAGTCACTATGCACCTTTATTTATTTATTTATTTATTTATTTATTTATTTATTTATTTATTTATTTTTGAGACAGGATCTCACACAGAATCTAGAACTCGCAGAATCCACCAAACTAGCTAGCCAGCAGGGCCCAGGGATCCCAGTCCTGGTGCATTCCACCACACCCAGCTTTTTATGTGGGTGTTGGGCAGGCGAAGAATAAAAAATGATATACTTCAGGGAAGGAAATCTTTTTCAGTAACTTTTGCTCCTCTTTGCATACTGAGTAAATCGTGTTTCACTTTCCTGTGTTCTGGAAGCCCCAGTGCTCCAAAATCAGTAGGAATTAACTGTAAATGCCCACACAGGGTGCAGCCTGGCTGCCTGCCCTCGGCCACGCTCTTCGGATAGGCGCCTCTTGCACGTGCCTTTCTGCTGTGTGCACCCAGAGGGCCCTCCTGCTCCCTGGGCTTCCGTAAGTCCACGGTGCTGGAAAACACGCACACAGTAGAAGGCACGTGTGGGGAGCGGAGACCCCCAAGCCCAGCCCCGGGCGAGAGCTCGTGCCCAAGCCTGCTTGTTCACAGCGTGGTGTGTGCTGACAACCCTCTCTCCCCACTGTGCAAGACCCCCCAGGTGCTGGGGCCCCGATTCTCTGCTTGCCTAACTCGCACTTGCAATGGGTCTTTGTTTTCAGCGGATTCCACAGGAACTCACTCCCTCTACACCACGTATAAAGACTACGAGCTCATGTTCCACGTGTCCACCCTGCTCCCGTACATGCCCAGCAACAGACAGCAGGTAAGTGCTCCGGCCTCACACCGCCACTCCATGTCCACTGTGTGCATTGGAAAAGGACAGCCGTGTTGAACAGGCGGGCGTCTGCATGAGGGTAAACGAGCTGTTTAAAGACAACGTCACTTGCAGTTGTAGCTGGTGCTGTGTCACTGTGGCCCTCTTCGGTTCTCGTTGTCGTAAGGGCTGCATTGTTTAAGCCCCTTTTAGGTGGGGGTGGCGCTCCGCCGTGCATTCCGCTGTGACTGGCGGTTACTCACCGAGACCCGAGAACCTTTGAAAACTTGAATGCACACAGCGTAAAATCATTTATGGAACTTCTAGGCATAATGGGAGATACAAGGTTTTTCCGGGCACGTAAGTGATGACAGACAGTGCCATATCTGCTTAGGAGGCCTTAGCTTGTCATAGAGGCTGTCTGTACCTGGGTTACGGAGGGTCCCTGCGGTGGGAAGCTCTGCTCCCAACTGGTTTAGAATCTGAGCTCTGCCAGCGTGAAAGAGGAAGACTGGGTTTCAGAAAAGGCCCTTGGAGGAAAGTTTGTCATTTGCTAGGATGTGATTTAGGGATGTGTTTGTGTTGGGACTGGAACCCAGGGTTAACGCACATTTTGTTTTCATGTTTGGGAAATTCAGATTCCCAACGCCAGCCACCTGCTCCCTGCTTGGCTGTAATACTTTGAAGCACGCAGACCACAGAAGGTGGCTTGATAGTTTCTGGTCCAGTGAATGAAACCTAGTTGTTACAGAGAATTTTCTCATCTTGTAAACACTTGCGAAACCTATGAATTAAGTCAAAGAAACGAGCTACCTCCCTTCCGTCCCTACCCCCACCCCCCACAAGTGCATTGAGGTATAGCTGGGAGGCGCCCTCGGGCCCCAGGCTTCTCACACTGCTTCTCTCTCCTCCTCTCCCCTCAGCCCCCATGTCCCCTCCCTGCCTTCCCTGACCAGCCTCCTGTCCTTTTCTCTCCCCTCCCTTCGCCCTCCTCAGTCCCCTTCCATCTCCCTCTCCTCTACCCCCTCTGCCCTCACCTCCCCTCAGCAAACAGAAAGCTGAAGGAGAGCAGCAGACTGATTAAAGCTTTGTTAGGATTGTGGGAAGTGCCATGCCAAGGTGTGGGGCAGTGGGATCCGAAGCCAGAGAGCAAGAACACAGAGACGTGTTCCCTTTATGAGTGTCTGGGGACAGGGATGTGTCTGGATTTCATGAGAGAAGTCACCTAGGCAATGGAGGAAAGAGTGGGAGATAAGAAGTCTTTAAGGAAGAGGGGCTGTTCTGCACTGCTCTTTCATAGGACCCAAGGTCATAACCCTGACAATAGCGGGCTGGCTGCTGCTTTCCTGACTGGCCCTGGCCTTGGGGAGCAGGGGCCTCTTAAAGTGATCACATCTATTTTCTTATCCCAAAGATCTGTTATGTAAAGGTGATAAAGAAAGTTGGTTCACCAAGAAACGTACCAGTAACTTTGGAAATTACCTGTACCTAACACTAGATAAACTTTAGCTGATCTCAGGTGTCACCTGCGTGCTGAGTCTGTAGCTGAGTGACGCCCCCCCCCCGTGATTTTGCCACGCGTGTTCCAAATCTATCATGTCTTGTGCTGATGAGTCCTATTCCGTTCACCCCATGAATGATGTCTATAACTATGTCATTACCAAGGTCGAAATGTGGGAAGGGCCAGCCAGGGTGGTGACTGCAGTCGGAGGCCACAGGATTCTGCATGTGCGATGGTTGCTTCCTGAATCCTGCCTGTTCCTTCCCTCTTTTCTCCTTAGCACGAGGATATGTGGGGGGCGGGGGGACTTGTCCTCCTTGGATCTGATTTTCATGTGTGCTCTTGTAATAAATCACCCTGAGAGGCCAAGTTCAGAGAGTTCACACCACATTGTAAGAGCTTACACCTGCCTCACAGAGGAACCTTGCTGGGGCTCTGGGGACCATGAGGATCAGAGACCTGCTTGTGGAGTGTCACTGGACTTACTTGTCTGTTTGTCCACTTTTCCCACATCTGTGTCCCTCTATGCTTTCAAGCCATGGTCACTCGGTTGCTTATTTCTAGTCCTAGGGTCAGAGAAAAGCTGCTTACTTCAGGGCAGCCAAGAAGCTCGGGAGGGTTGGGGCAAGGACCTAAGGTACAAACTCCCACATGTGACTGCCGTGACCTGCTCCTCCAGCTAGACCCGCCACCTGCTTTCTACGACTTCATACTATCGCCAACTTATAAACCCATTAGTGGGTTAATCCACTGATTAGGTCAGAGCCCTGGCTATCCACTCACCTTCCAAAAACTCCACTCCCAAGCAGTCCTGCATGGGAGGCCAAGCCTTCCACATGGGAGATTTTGGCAGGTTTGAGAGATCCAAACCACCACAACAGAGACGTTTCTTCCGGTTAGACAGGCCTCACACCAACATTGAGCTCAACTGACCCCATGGGGCATATTCTTCTACGTCAAAAGTAAAGCTGTTTCTAGAATGTTCCTCTCCTCTTAGCAGACGTGCGTTTATAAGATTACAAACAAATTGGTATTTCTGACTACTAATGCAACAGAATCCTGGACTCATTCGTTACTCTGGATTGTATGAAAAGGTCAAGTTTCAGTAGAGTTAGTTTGAATATCTTGCCCACTGAGGAGATGGTCTATTTTTTTGTTGCAGAAATGCATGCTGCTGTGGGAGCAGGGGTCAAAGCTGAGGCCCCGGCACAGCGGCCAAGGGCACATCAGCAGGCCCCTTCCTGGACCACTACTTTAGTTGAAATACTTAAAGAGTTGGAGTTCGTACGTGCTATGTTAGAGATGTCAGAGGAGTTAAGTAAAGATGAGAGAGAATGCGCGGGATTCCAAGTGGAAGGGATAATGGGCTGTGTAGCTCAGGCTCAGCCCTCAGCACCAGACCTGGATTCCATCCCCACCCTCATGCAAAGGGGCACCCACAGACACGCTCCCTGAGCATCTTCTGCGCACTGCCCACTTGGCTTCCTGTGCCAAGCTGAGGAACGCTCACTTCCCAGGAGCAGAGTGCCAGGGGCTTGTTCATGTCCCTGTACTGGTCGGTGTTAAGGAGACATTGTTGTCACTGTATGTGTATTCTTCCCACAGCTTCTGAGGAAGAGGCACATTGGGAACGACATCGTCACCGTTGTCTTCCAGGAGCCAGGGGCACTCCCGTTCACCCCCAAGAACATCCGCTCCCACTTCCAGCATGTCTTCGTCATAGTGAAAGTGCACAACCCGTGCACAGAAAACGTGTGCTACAGGTGAGCCGTGTGCCCGGCCCCTGTCCCTTTGTCTGCATTCCCTCCCCCTTTGTCTTAGTAAAAGTGCAGAATCCACGTGTGGAAAACATGTGCTACAGGTGAGCCATGTCCCCAGTCCCTGTCCTCATAGATCACTTCCTCCACTTTGGCTTCCAGATCTTCCAGCTTCCTCTCCCCTCCGCACACCTCCCTCCAGGAGCCCAGGGCACCCCAAGAACATCTGCTCTCACTTCCAGCACATCTTTGTCATAGTGAAAGTGCTCACTTCTTTCCCGCTCTCCCTCCCTCCCTCCTTCCCTCCCTCCCTCCCTCCCTCCCTCCCTCCTTCCCTGGTACTCAGGAACTCAAGGCGGCCCTCCCACCTCAGCCGTCCCCAGTGCTGGTGTCACCATTGTGAGCCACCATCTGGATAATAAGCATGTTTAGTTTTTCTTAGCGCTGGGACTGGAACCCAGAGCCTTGCTCTTCCTGGGCAAGTGCCGATCCGCTGAACTGCAACCCTAGCCAGGCCCCGAACTCTCTGATTTTCTTTCCCACTCAGCTATTTCCTGTCAGGAATCATTGCCCTCTCCTACTTGAGAAGGCAAATGCCTGGCATTCAGAGGGTGGAGCACACATTTCGCCTGAGCAGCTGAGCCCTGCTCTGCTGCAAAACACAGCTGACAGCAGGTGGTGTGGCTGGTCAAGTCCTGGACACTCCCACACTGCGCTGCTGAGACCAGGAGGCCGCATTTTCCTTGGTAACTGCAGAGGCCTGCGTATGCCATGCATGGTGCCCTGAGGCTGGCCTGGCCTGCTTTGTCTTTGCCCCGTCTGGAACTTGATTTGAGGAGATGGCTCAGGTGAATGACCACTCCACTGTATGTTGGTAAGAACACACCTGCCACCCAAGTTTGCCTCCAGCCCTAGCACTTGCCCTGGGTGTTGAGGGCATTCAATTTTCTTACCCTTCAATCTCTTGTCTTAAATTGAGGATTTCACACCTTCTTCAAAATGTGGTTACCCAGAGTGAGTGAATGAAACAGAGCTGATACCTGTGAAAGTTCCCGCCCGCCATCTGGGCCTCTCTTCTCCTTGGTCTTTGTAATTTTTTTTTTTTTTTTTTTTTGAGGCAAGCCCAACAGACTTTGTTTTTTAATGAGGGGAGAGGGAGAATTGGCACACTAGGGCCTCCAGCTACTGTAATTGAATTCCATAATTGTGTGCCACCTTGTGTGCACGTGTGGCCTTGTGCATGTGTCGCCTTCTGTGTCTGACTTACATGGGATCTGGGGGTCAAACATGGGTTCGCAAGCAAGCATCTTAACCACTAAGCCATCTTTCCAGGCCCTCCTTCGTGTTCAAAGGCAGCTATCGCTAACTGAGCTGCCTGTGTCCCTGGCCACCCCACCAATGGCATAGTCCTTATGGCCCACGTAGGAGGAAAGACAGCAAAGCCTGCTCTGAAGGCAAGAAGACGCCAGTCTGCACATAGGACATTGGCAGTATGCCCCCGATCAATGCCTAGCCTATGAAAAGAATGCTCTGAAATCACTAGTTCCTGCCTAGCTCATTAATTGTCACAAGTCTGTAGCACAGAATCTACTGCACTCCATCTAGAATCAGCCATGAGGGACACAGTTTCCTCCCTTAGTGACGTCTAACCTCAAGGCTAGAACACTGGCCTTAGTGCTCAGAACTGTGTGCAGAAAAGAATGTATCAGTTCATGTTCTATATAAGCAGTGTGCATAAAAGAGAAATATAGGTTCACTAAATCTGATACTTACCGATGAGAATTTTTAAGTGAAAGTTAGTAGTCTTCCTCAAGCATTTGGGGGTGCTCCATCAACTCGTTGATCATCTTAAAATTAGAAGACTAAGAACCTACAAAATAAGTGTGCTAAGGACTGGAGAGAGAGCTCAGTTAGTAAAGTGGTTACCTCATGAGTATGAGGACCAAGGTTCACTCCTCAGTGCCCACACAAGTGCCAGGAGTGGTGGTACATGCCTATAACCACAGCAGTGGTGAGGTGGAGACAGGATCGCTGGAGCTTGCTGGTGAGTTTCAGGCCAGTGAGAGACCCTCTTTCAAAGGAGAAGGATGGTACTCTTGAGACTGCCTGTATTCTGGTCTGTACACACTCATACCCCCATGATAGGTAGTGAGGGGGCCTGTCACATTTCAGACAGGAAGGAGCAGGAAGCCACAGCTCACCTTGATTCATTCTCCTTTCTTCCTTCTCAGTGTTGGAGTTTCCAGGTCAAAGGACGTGCCACCCTTCGGCCCCCCAATTCCCAAAGGCGTAACTTTTCCAAAGTCAGCCGTATTCCGGGACTTCCTTTTAGCCAAAGTAATCAATGCAGAAAATGCAGCCCATAAATCAGAAAAATTCCGCGCCATGGCCACTCGAACAAGGCAAGAGTACTTGAAGGACCTAGCTGAGAACTTCGTCACGACTGCCACAGTGGATCCCTCTGCGAAATTCAGCTTCATCACCTTGGGTGCAAAGAAGAAGGAACGAGTGAAACCCAGGAAGGACGCCCACCTGTTCAGCATCGGGGCCATCATGTGGCACGTGGTGGCACGGGACTTTGGCCAGTCAGCAGACATTGAGTGTCTTCTTGGGATTTCCAATGAGTTCATCATGTTAATCGAGAAGGCGTCCAAGAACGTTGTGTTTAACTGTTCCTGCAGGGATGTGATTGGGTGGACGTCTGGATTAATGAGCATCAAGGTCTTCTACGAGAGAGGGGAATGTATATTGCTGTCCTCTGTGGATCGGTGCACAGAAGACATTCGCGAAATCGTGCAGCGGCTCGTGGTAAGTAGTCAGCTTGTGTCTCTGGCCGTCTCAGGCTTCCATCCAGGTTCCCAGCAGGTTACAGTAGGAACTCCTCCTGTGCTGTGGTGCTGGGGTGGTCCGATCAACAGATAAGTAACATATCCATGTGTGTATATATACCTAATCTCCTGGCATGTGTGTGGTGCCTGTGCATGTACACACATGTGGAGACCAGAGGTCTATATCAGGCATCATCTTCAGTCACTCTCCACCTTTAATTTTTGCTTGTTTTTTTGGTATGGTGTTTTTGTTTGTTTGTTTTGATTTGTTTTTTTAAGGTAGGATCTCGCTGTAGCCCAGGCTGACCTGGAATTCACTATGGAGTCTCAGGGTGGCCTCGAACTCATGGCGAGTCTCCTACCGCTGCCTCCCGAGTGCGCCACCACCTTAGTTTTTTTTTTTTTTTAATATTTTATTTATTTATTTGAGAGCAACAGAGACAGAGAGAAAGACAGATAGAGGGAGAGAGAGAGAATGGGCGCGCCAGGGCTTCCAGCCTCTGCAAACGAACTCCAGATGCGTGCACCCCCTTGTGCTAACGTGGGACCTGGGGAATTCAGCCTCGAACCAGGGTCCTTAGGCTTCACAGGCGAGCGCTTAACCACTAAGCCATCTCTCCAGCCCACCACCTTAGTTTTTGAGACAAGATCTCTCACTGCACCTGGAGCTAGCCAGCAAGCCCTAGGGGCCCTGCTGTTTCTGCTCCCCAGCACCGGGCTTCCCTGTGCACATCACCACCGCAGGCTTTCAGGTGGGCACTGGGGGTCCCAACCCAGGTCCTTGTACTTGCACAAAACGTGCTTTTCCCACCGAGCCATCCCCCCGCCTCTCCCCCAGCTTCATAGTTGACGCCGAACTCTGGAGAGGTGCCGCGCACAGGTGGAGGAGAGGAGTAGCGGAGGCACGGGTGACCGAGAGGCTGAGCCAGGCCAGCCTCAGGGAACATCAGGCCCGTTTCCGTGGTATTTGAAGGAGAGGCAGAATTGTCTGGGTGTTGTGTCCGTGTGACCAGCGTGACATGCTGTGACAGAATCGCAGTGACAAAGCTCTCTTTCCTGGTCTCTGCGTGTTTGTGTGGGACATAGTTAATTTCATACTGTACTCTGCAGAGTGCGTTATTAATCGTCCAGCCACTGTCCCTGAAGGGTGTTTGACACAATTAGCTATTAAGTCATAAAAACCTAAAAAAGGAAAAGACATAAAAAGAGACTTTTTTTAAAAGACATTTTTAAGTGGGGGGCCTGATACGTAACCCAGGTTCCCTTTATCTCACAATAAAGCCTGGGATGGTCTCACACTCGCCATTCCCCTGCCTCATCCTCCCAAGTTCTAGGACTGTAGGCACGTGCCACCATACCCACGGTGTGACTTTTAATTCAGATACCTACATTGTGCCCGTGGCATGTAACATTCCCACGTCCCCTCCCAGTGTCAGCAAAGCACGGTCGAGGTTGTCGTTTGAGCACCTGCCGCCGGGCACGAGGACTAAATCAGGCGGTTCCCGGTTTTACTGCTCGGGTAGCACGAGGTCAGGCTCTGGCCATGAAACATCTCACGGAAGAGGCGGCGGAAAGAATGTAAGAGCCAAAGGAAGGGCAGGACTCCTTACAACGTGCTCCTCCAGACACAAAATGGCCTGGATATCCATGACCTGGCAGTGCCTGACACTACCTACACAAGAGCCTCATAATAGGAGGAAAAGATGATGACATCACATCACATTAAAAGAGAAACTAATGGAGAAAGGGAGGGGATATGATGGAGAGCAGAGTTATGAAGGGGAAGGTGGAGGAGGGGAGGGAAGTACCATAGTTTGTTGTCTGTAAGTATAGAAGTTGTGTATATATATAAAATAACCAAAAAAACATGAGGTGCTCTAGAAATGTTGAGATCTTTGTCCTTCATACTACCAAGATATAGCAAGGAAGAAAGGGTTTAAAAAAAACAAAAGGCCCAAGTGGAGGAGTTGAAAGGCAGAAACCACGGCAGGAAAAGGACTAAGACAAAGGAGGGCTGGGAGATAACCTCACTGGGTAAGTGCTTGTCAAACAAAAGCATGAGGACCTGAGTTCGGGTTCCCTGCTCCCAGGTAGAAAGGTGGCATGTGTCTGTAATGTCACTGGGAAGATGAAGCTAGGAGAATCCCTGGACTAACTGGCTGGCTGGTCTAGCCAAATCAGTGAGCTTTAAGTTCAGTGAGGGTCCTGTCTAAAGAATCAAGGTACAGAGTGATGGAGGAAGACACTTGATGTCCACCCTGGCCTCCACACACCCGCACACACGAGAAGAAATCAAGCCCCATGAGACTCCAGCACAGCCCAGCAGATGCTCTAGAGTCTAATATGTGAAGGTGAATCTCAGACGACAGTTACCCTCATATCTGGAAGAAAGCATGACACCTTTGATATGTCATCTGTGGTCAGTTTGCTTAAGACAAAGTTGAAGAACAGGGCTGTGTGTATTACAAAAGTGCACTTTCCACAGTTTCAAGTGAGTTTGGTCCATACCTCTGAAAACTTGAATTTTTTAGAACTTCACCCCAAACTAGCACTAGCATTCTCTTCCGGCTGAGTACCAAATGCCATGTTTGTCTGGGAAAAGCTGACTGGCAACTTGTTCGCTGTTTGTAACCATGGAAACCCAGGTCTGGGTCTGAAGCTGGGAGCGCCGCAGTCCTCCCCCAGCTGTGCACACACCCACGGGGCTCGTTAAGTGGTATCTGTGCGTTCAGAGCTCGATTCATGGACACGGAGCGTTTATTAAACTGAAACTCCGTGCACTACCCCAGGGCTACAGGGCTAGGAGATGATACCTCCCAGCTTGAAATTTCCCACAAAAAATGATGTCATCGTCCTCAAATGATGCTTAATGAGCCGTGGTCTCCTTTCATGGCTTGTGAGTGGCACCCCGTCAGCGCCTCTGAGGGCTGTGGTGACTCACTCTGCACGGGCAGCGCCAGGGCGGTGATGGCACCCTGCGCTTCAGTGTTCTTCCTGAGGGGCTACATCGACCCCAACTCTTCCAGAAGGGAAGCGGCATCACAACTGCCAGTGACTGCTGTGGCCCACAGCCCCAGGGGCCAGGTGGGAGGAGAAAGTTGGCTGCAGACATAGGTGGCCCTCTGCTGTGCCCCAGGGCCACGGAGCACCGTGCCCCGCACACAGATGGCAGACAGTGAGCCTCCAAACCCTTCCTCCGTTGATCTGAAGTGCCCTCGGCGTCAGGGGAGCTTGGGAGGCCATTCCCAGGAGAGAGGTCTGAAGAGACCATGTGGTGTGGAGAACAGCTGTTTTCTCCAGTCTGACCTCTGCTGAGGCTCTTCCTGAGCATAGGGGCAACCACCAGGGTTCTTAGCAGCACTTGGGGACACATCATTGCTTTTTGTTGTGTTTTTAGGTGGATGGGATTGTCCAGTAGGTTTTCGGTTTTGATAGTGGAGATGTTCAATGGTTTAGAAGTTTCCATGCTGTCCGTGCTACCGTCCGTCTAACAGGATGGGATTTGCGTGCTGAAGAACCAGTCAGCAGGCAGAACTAACAGGCTGAGGCTCAGTGAGAGGCAGGCTGCCTGCAGCAGGAAGCTGATGCTGTAGTCGCCTTGACATTGCTGGAATAAAACACCTAACCAAAAGCAGCTGGTGGGAGGGGAGGCCTTATTTCAGCTTCCAGTCTTGAGGGGAAGTTTCAGCATGGCAGAGAAAGGGTGGCGGGGCAGAGGCTGGGCGTCCCTTCTTGCCAGGGCAGCGGCCAGAAAACAGCCAGACAGAGAGAGAGGGAATGAGCTCAGCTCTGGCAAGGGGGCGGCCGGCCTGTGAGATTCCCAAAGCCCGCCAGGGCGCCAGCCACACATCTCCTGCAGCAAGGCTCCGCTTCCCCAGTTGCCGCCAGCTGGGGACCAGGCCTTGAAAACACACAAGCCTATGGGCCATGTGACTCAAGCCACCGCACTGGGCCTTCGAGGCTGGGCTGTTATTACTTTCTTTGCCAAGGTTAACTGTGGTGAACTCAGAGTTTATATCCTTTTGTGTGACTTGCCTCGTTTGAGGGAAAGACTGACAGGTAGTAGGGAGGAGAGGCTGGTCTAGACCCTGTATGCGTGTCCCGACAAGACCCAATAGCAACCAGGGAGGAAGACCAAGGATGTATCTAACAGCCTCCTTCCCCTCAGATAGTGACGAGAGGCTGCGAGACGGTGGAAATGACCCTGAGGAGGAACGGATTGGGCCAGCTCGGCTTCCACGTGAACTTTGAAGGCATAGTGGCTGATGTGGAGCCCTTTGGCTTTGCCTGGAAGGCCGGCCTTCGCCAGGGGAGCCGGCTCGTGGAAATCTGCAAGGTGGCTGTGGCCACGCTGACCCACGAACAGATGATTGACCTGCTGCGGACGTCTGTGACTGTGAAAGTTGTCATCATCCAGCCCCACGATGATGGCTCTCCACGCAGGTAAAAAAAATGAGCTGCCTGGGCAATGTGCACTATTTCTGGAAGTGGTCCGAGCTATCATGCAGGCTCCTCAGCAAGCATGGCGGTGCCTCTGCACTGTGGTAGCCATGGGCGCTAGAGCGCTGGACTTGGGAGGAGGGCATGATGTTGCAGTGAGGAACATGTTACGAGCAGTGACACCCACTCCATGAATGCTGAGTCACATAGAACAAAGGAACAGCCAGCGGACTCCGTTGGCCACGAGACTTGCGTGTGAGCGGCACAGCCTGCAGACCCTTCCAGACCTCTTGCATAGGGCATCTTTCCGTAACGGGCTCCAGATCCGTGGTGACTGGCAGGACGCTGGGCAGTAGGGCTCTGTCTCGGAAGGACTGCGGGGCCAAACACGGGTCTGACGGCTGTACTGAAGCTTAGCGGTGTTGAGCAGGACCAGAGTGCCATGACCTTCCATGACAACCAGGAAAGGAGGCAGCTGGGCTGGGAAGCTCTGAGCATCACAGGTGGAAGGAAGGGACACGACTGGGGAGAGGAACGGTTCTGTTTGCTCTGATAGAGAATAACCATGGTCAGCATTAAGAAAACACCGGTGAGGACCACAGACTATGGAGGTGGCTGCGGCGCGGAAGAGCTCCTGCTGCCTAAGCGTGAAGCCCCTAGGGCTAGAGACTGCCAGGCTCAACTCTGCAGACCTGGTCAAGAGCAGGGCGGTTGTGGCCATGAATGTTTTTAAGCCCAGTCCAAAGGGAGTGGAGACTAGTCACAGAGACTTGCTGAGGGACAGTTCTGGGTTGGGGTAGGAACCTCACCTCAAGGAAAGAAATCCATGGATAAGCACATGAGGATACGTGGTGTTCTCCTCTGGCCTCTGCTGGCACACGCATGGGGCCTGTGCATTGTCACATACATTTGCCCCACATCACATCTACACAAAGAAAACACCAAACCTTAGGGCTAGGGAAACAACTCAGTGGTAAAAAGCTCTGGCAGTGCAAGCCTGACCACTGAATTTTGAACTACAGAACCCCATAGAGCTAGACTTACGTAGATCCTCTGTCTGTAATCCCAGTGCATCCGTGACAAAGGGGCATCGAATAAGGAGATGCCCAAAGCCTGCATCACCAGGTAATCTGGTGTGCCCTGGGGCAAAACAGAGACTGTGTCTCAAAGCTGAAGACAGTGAGTGACATACCAAGGTTGTCCTCTGACCTCCACACGCACCACACACACACACACACACACACACACACACACACAGGCACACTAAACCAAATGGGAGAGTGCACCCTCTGTAGCCCACAACCCATACCATACTGGGGGACAGAGGTCTGGTATCTTTGGCATAACTCTCTCCATCCAGGGCCAGGTCCTGAGGCAGACTCTAGAGGGATGTGGGAAGCTGAGGTCCAGACCTCGTCTGTGTGATCATGGGGGACTCTCAACTCCCCTTACCATCTGTAAGATGGGGACTTCATGATGTCTACCTTATGGGACTTTTACAAGGTTTAAATAGCATGATGTCTTAAAGCTTTTAAAATCTTCTAGCGTATTTGATGCTTCCACATTGTAGCCTAGGAAAAAAGTAAACTTTATATTCACTTTCATTTTCTTTATGCCCAAAGGGAAGTTTTTACCAAAGCAGCAGGATGATAGTGCCCACCTTTCAAACTCATGACCCAAGGGTGACTGTTTGCCTCCCTTTATCATTCAGACCAGTGCTGCCCAGCGGCAGATTCTGTGGTGACACACTCTGCATCTGTGTTGTGCAGGAAATGGCTGTCACATACTTGAAGCATGGCTGAGTTTTTCATATTAATTAATTTAGATTTAATTAAGTGCACATGGCTCTGGTGGCTGCCCTTGTGGAAAGGTCAGATCTAAACTGGGTCCTTTTAGAAAACACAACGATCTTCTGCCATCTTCGTCTCTTGGCCAGCGTGCTGGGGTTGTACGTTTGTGTGGCATGTGTATGTTTATACACGGGTGGGGACACGTGTCTGCAGGTGGAGGTCAGAACCTGACATCAGGTACCTTCCTCTGTTTCTCTGCTTGCTGTGGTTCGCTCTGTGTTGCTGGGAATAATCCACCCAACCAAAAGCATCTCGTGGGAGGAAAGAACTTATTTTGGCTTCTAGTCTCCCGGGAAAAGACGGTAGAGCAAAGGCTGAAGCTGGCCTCCTGCCTCAGCAAGGGAGTGAGCTTGGCTAGAGAACTGACAGATTGGTGGCTAATAAGCCTCACGATCTGACCCCAGCGACACTCCTTCTCTAGCAGGCCTCCCAAATTGCCCCCAGACAGGGACCAAACATCCAGAACATCCGAGTATATAGGAGACATCTGATGCAGCTCACGACACTCCAGCTTCTTCTTTGAGCTGGTCTCTTGTTGAACTTTGCATTCACCAGCTAGTTAGCAACCCCAGAAACCCCCGTGTCTGCCTCCCCAGTGCCTGGCTTTTACATGGGCGCTGGGGACTCAAACTCAGCACCTCCTCCTGCTTGCCCACTTTATCCTTGAGCCATCTCCGCAGCCCCAAAAGTCTGTTTTTATTAATCACAACATTGGCTCTCAGCCTGTTTGCACTTTGCACACTGGGCAAGTGCTCTACCCTGAGCTAAGGCCTCAGTCTGCCATACGTTGTGTGGCCATGTTTCCTGTACTGGATCAGTACAGTACTGTTTAGAAAGCAAAGAGCTGAAATCTCTCTTTAGGTCTCAGTCTTACATCCCATCCCATCCCATAAAACCCCCAAAGTCTCCTCACCTGATTTGTTCTTTAGAACAAATGAAAAGAAAATGCAGAAGATGGGCTCAGCCATTAAGAGAGTTGCTTAAGTCCGAGGACCTGGGAGGGCCTCGGACAGTCCGAGACAGCTGGAGCCCACTAAAAGCCTGGCCATGGTCTCATGTCCACAACCCCATCCATGGGTGGCAGACAATCGCTGGTGTTTCTGCATTGTGAGAGCCACTCCATCTCAAGGAAGTACATGGTTTAACGACAGAAAAGAGCATCCAGTCTCTGGCTGCCACACATGCGTGACATGCCCATCTGTGCCCACACATGCATATGTGACGCAACACACACACACACACACACACACACACACAAAGAAACAAACTGGTGCACATGTAAAATAAAAATAAAGGTGTAAAACTATTTTACTAAAAGTGAGACTTGAAATACCTACAGGCAAATCTTTTTTTTTTTTTTTTTTTTTTTTTTTGGTTTTTCGAGGTAGGGTTTCACTCTGGACCAGGCTGACCTGGAATTAACTATGTAGTTTCAAGGTGGCCTTGAACTCATGGCGATCCTACTACCTCTACCTCCGAGTGCTGGGATTAAAGGTGTGTGCCACCACTCCCAGCCCTACAGGCAAATCTTTTAGGCCTTCAGAGCTAAGGTATTATGTAAGTGAAACTCCTTTACAATAAATTTGAAGCCACTTCTTTGATGAAAATAGAGATTTACGACTCCTGTGGTGAGAATCAAGTCTTCGGTCTTTCTTACAGGCCAGCTAATTCAGAACTGAGCAAAAATAATACCACGTTCTTCTTTTGGGTTAAAAAAAGAACATCTCTTGCCTATTTTAGTAGGTTTGGTCTACTATAACTCAGTGAGAAATTCTTTAAGTATTCAAAAGAGCTAGTTGAAAATGGTAGCATTCTCATTATGTCTCATGTTTAAAACATATAATTTCAAAGAATAGAATTTCCTAGGAAATAACTGAATGGTTTTTCAGCTAAAACAAACAAAACTATAGCATAAAAGTTCTAGCTATTATCTTTTTTTCTGTAAGAACATGTTTTTCCTCTGTAGAGACCTACTTCTCTACCCAGATCTGCATGTAACTAATCTTTTATTTTTATTGTAATTGAAAGTAGTCAAGGTATTGATTTGGAGGTCTTGCCTTTGTTTCCTAAAGGTCTCCTTAATGTCATTTCTCAAGTACATAGGCTTTTCCTGCCTTGTCACCATGTGTGTCTTTAACTCCCAGAGAGGGACCTGGATTAGCTGAAGGTGATTTGGCAGAAATACCACAGGCCTGGTAGGCACATAGATCTGGTAGGAGGTTCACCACAGGCCCGGTAGGATCACCGCAGGCCTGGTAGGATCACCTCGGGCCTGGTAGGCTCACCGTGGGCCTGGTAGGATCACTGCGGACCTGGTAGGATCACCTCGGGCCTGGTAGGGTCACCTCAGTCCTGGTAGGATCACCGTGGGCCTGGTAGGATCACCACAGGCCTGGTAGGCTCACCACGGGCCTGGTAGGATCACCACAGGCCTGGTAGGATCACCTCAGTCCTGGTAGGATCACACAGGCCTGGTAGGATCATGCAGGCGGAGGTGGAGCACCGCAGGCGTGGTGTGTCTCTGACTGGCGGTCCTACAGGTCACGACGGTTTTCAGTCAGACATGCATCATGCAAAGCTTCCAATTTCCATTTTCTAGTTTTATACAAATCTGACTTTGTAAATTTTTGAAACCATATTTTCACTTTTATTCTGGGTCCTCACCTCAAAGAGGATAAAAGAGAGTTTATTCTTGTGCCAAATATAAATGGCCATGGCCAAAGAACACAGTTCAGGTTACCCCACTTTCCATGTGCCAACGTGTTAACAATTTCATGAAGGGTTTATAGTTCCAGAACAAATATCATAATTCAAAGCACTTTTCAGATACATTGGTGGAAACATCAGGCCTGCAGTTAACAGCAAAGTAGGAAATCTCCTCCACGGCCTTCAGATGCTGTCTGATGACATTCTTAGCCTTTGAGCTGGTGGAAGCTGGAGGTCTGTTCACACATTCCACAAAGCTTGTACCGGATGGTCACCAGGATGTTAGGTCAAACACAGATGTGGGCAGTAACTTGCTGTGAAAGGGATGAAGGTAGCCCAAGGTCATCTGGCTCTGACCCTGCAGCATCCCACCACTCTGTGACCCCAGCTCTGACTCCACCCGACCTTGCTGGAAGTAGATGCAGCACTTGCAGGAACTTTTGTCTGCAGATTCATTCTTCCTTGGGCTGTCTGAGGGCCATGGCAATGGTCCTTGGGTGCTTAGTGTGGCCAGACAACCTCCTCTGGTAGCCCGGGCCCTTAAGGAGTCAGCCCCTAGCTGCAGACTGCACACGAGAAAGAATGTTTTCAATCACAGCCACACTCCAGCACAGCCTACCCTCTGCACTGTGCGAGTGCGTGTGCGTGTGTGTATGTGTGTGGTGCTGGTAATTGAATGCAGGGTCTCAGCAGTGCTGGACAAGCCTTTTGCCCTGTTGTTAGACTATATCAGACCTGCAGGCTTCACACTTAAGGAAACCCTTCTGCCTCAACTTCCCACAAGCAGTACCAAGCCTGGCCATTGTTAGACTTTTTTTTTTTTTTTTTTTTTTATTTGAGAGCGACAGACACAGAGAGAAAGACAGATAGAGGGAGAGAGAGAGAATGGGCGCGCCAGGGCTTCCAGCCTCTGCAAACGAACTCCAGACGCGTGCGCCCCCTTGTGCATCTGGCTAACGTGGGACCTGGGGAACCGAGCCTGGAACCGGGGTCCTTAGGCTTCACAGGCAAGTGCTTAACCGCTACGCCATCTCTCCAGCCCCCATTGTTAGACTTTTTAAGAACCCATAGAAGAGTGATTAAAAGAGAAAATAGGCAGTCGTCGCCTCATTTTTACTGTATTATTGTTTGTTTGTTTTTAAGGTGGGTTCTCTCCATATGTAGTAGTCCAGGCTGGCCTTAAACTCACTTTGTAGCCCAGACTGGCTTCAATCTCATGATGCTCCTGCCTCAGCCTCTCAAGTGTTGGTATTATAGGCATAATTTGACTCATTTCAGAAGCATGTTTAAATGAATCTTCTCTTAGCTCTGCTGCTTCTGTAGCCAAGTACACTAGGACTTGCCCGAAGCTGTTACCACACATTAGGTTTGTGGTGTGGAAAATTACCTCCGTCTTTGGTAAATTGCTCTTAGAATCTGTCAGGGAGGAAAAGAATTAATTTAAATGAACAGCTATGTGCATGCGCCTGTACATGTAATTTTTTCTATGAAGTTGTCGTTAATGTAAGTGCCACGATGCCCACAGAAATGGCCAAATTAATTAATTACAAGGTATTTTAACAATTCATAAACTGTGAAAAATGCTTCAACTTATTTTTGCATGTATGTTTTAGGAGATAGATAAGTTATAAAATAATGTGACCCATTGCCTATCTGCCCCCCACCCCCAGAAGCCTGGCCTTCAGTGGCTGGACTGTGGATGTCCCGGTCAGGAGGTGCTGGTTACAAGGCTGTCACGGCTGCATTCACTGAAGTCTTCTGCGGAGAAGGCACTTGGGCTACATCAAAAGCCACCAGCATTTTGAAGTACCTCTCCCCAGCCATGGGGAGCAGAGAACAGTCCAGCTGTCCCCTAGCTTGAAAGGAAGCAGAGCCAATTTGAGTTTTCCTGAGGGTGCTTGTTAGGGTTTCCTGCTGGGCTGGGACACAGGCTTCAGTTCCTGCACATTGAGAGTGAGCAGCTCGAAGCAGCTTGGGAATGGCTGTCTTCAAATGGAAATGAGCCCAAGGAGAAGGAACTGCCCAGGCTACCAGACAGGAGGTGTTGCTTAGCTAAGATCAGTCTTGATTTGGCAAAGGGGGTGGCTTACAGCCACTGGGGTGGCCCAGCCCCTACCCCTCAGAGGTGATGACATTCCGACAATGTCATTTTCGGGAAGAGGCATCATTAAAAGACCAATATCTAAAGGAAGATGTAGCTCATCAGAATTATGCATGAGCTATTGTACAGTACCAGTGAATTTGGTAAATATGTCCAATAAAAATGGAAATGCAATTCCTTGCCGCGCCACATCTGTTTTCTGTGATTTTTCATGCTTTGTTGACACAGGGGGCCAGGCATGCATGTCTACATGGTGCAAAACAGTGGGGATTTTTTTTGCCAAGGCGATTATTCTCTCTTCATTCGATAAGATTAAAATATTATTTTCTGTCTTCTGTTGCTTGACTGCCCAGCTCCATGAAGTACAGAGAGAAGGAAGGATGTGGGAATCAGAAGTAGGAAGGAAAACCAGTTTGTCATCAGTCCACCACTGTGTGTGTGAGTTGAAATCCAGACTCAAGAAAGGGATTCAGTTACAGTTCTGTCGTTTGTATGTCAGTAAAATGTATGCTGTATCTAATGTCTGTGGACCTCTAGTAGGAATTTCACGTGAAAACCTTGAGGACTTGAGGCTCTGTCGGCTTCCTCCATCACGTTGCGGCACTGCTGCCCTGACGTGACGTGGGATTGCAGAGCCTGTGTTCCTGTGGTCATCCGTGCATTCATTCACTCGTCGCTCTCATTAGACCACCAGAAACTGCTGGTCACTTGGAACTTTTAAGAGGAAAAATGTCATCTTCCCCTTCACAGGCCCCTGTTAGTTTGTCTGGCATTTTAAATAGAACACTTTCTGTTCACATTTTGGCTGTCTAAAACTGAGTTTCTCTCACAAAAGCAATAACTTACCACTCAGAAACAGGTATCTCCCAGCAGTCCGCACTGGCTTCCACTTGCTAGCCAGCTCGCTTTTGCAGTTTGCACGCTGAGCAGTCACTAGCATTAAGTGGAACACAGACAACTGTGACAACTGTGAGATGTGAGCTTTCTGTTGGATTTTAGCTGGCCAGGTTACATGTGGCCTAAATGGTGGACAGTGCTGGGTGCCTCCTCCTGACCGCAGCCATCCTTCACCCAAAATCAGCTGACAAGTAACTATGGAGAGTCTCCTCTGTATAACTTTCAAGTGTTTTAATACATTAAAATGTTGTTTCTGATGACAGCCTCGCGACAAAAAGAAAAAGGAAATAGTTGGCTTTAGCAAGAACTCTGTGTGTATGTGTGTGCGTGCATGTATGTGTGCATGTGCATGTGTGTGTAGATCCGAATGTCAGTGGTGAGGGGACTGGGACACAGTTCTACAGTCCCACAGTCTCACCCTCAACACCCTTAGGTTTCTAGGGATTTCAACTTGGGCTAAATCCAGGACTCATGTCTGCAGTGCCAAAAAGAATTTCAGCAAGTGCCGATATGAAGCAGAGTTGGGAGATTTCATTATGAGTATTTTAATGCAGGCATAGGCATATGGATTAGGGGAGAGGGGTGCTTAGAAAGAAAGAAGCACACCTAAGAGCATGGGTGGGCTTTGCTGAGAGAAGGTTGCATCAAGTGCCTTAGCAGTTGCTGTACGTGCTGTCTTCATGGCTCTCAAGTTAACATCTCAAAAACGCTGCGACCAAAATAATAAATAAGGGCTGGAGAGATGGCTTAGTGGTTAAGCCCTTGCCTTTGAAGCCTAAGGACCCTGGTTCGAGGCTCGATTCCCCAGTACCCACGTTAGCCAGATGCACAAGGGGGTGCATGTGTCTGGAGTTCTTTTGCAGTGGCTGGATGCCCTGGCGCACCCATTCTCACTATCTCTACCTGCCTCTTTCTCTCTCTCTCTGTCACTCTCAAATAAATAAATAAATAAATAAAATAAACAAAATACTAAATAAAGGTCAGTTGTAATGGCACACGCCTTTAATCCCAGCACTTGGGTGGCAGAGGTAGGAGGATCGCTGTGTGTTCTAGGCTAGCCTGAGAATTCCAGGTCAGCCTGGGCTAGATTTAGAACCAACCTCGAAAAATGGAAAAGGTGGGGAGGAGATTGCTACGAGCGAGCCCTTCTTTCTTTTCCTGTGCGATCACAGGGTGGAGCACGGGGCTTAGCCCACGCCCTCTCCTACAGGTGGGGTTTCTTGCGAGATTCCTAGAACTTGGCAGGTTTGCAGCTGGGAAGAGATGTCACTTGTGCTGGGGTTTTGTCTTTGCTGGAGGGGAAAGGCCTAACGGACGGTGCCTGGGTGAGACCTCCTCCTCTCTCATGTCTTCATAGTCTCCCTCATCCCTCTCAGGAGGACAGCCTTGGGGCTTAGGGCCTCACATCCCACCTTGATGGAGACAATGTCTCTTTTTCTGCCACTGCAAACGGGGTATGCTTATTGTCCCAAGAGCATCAACGTTTTCCTGGTTCCATCTCCCATTGCCGTAGGCTTGCTGGGATTACGTGAATTATGTCTGGCCTTATGTGGGTTTCAAAGATTTGAACTTTGACCTCAGTCCTTGGCAGCAAATTCTTTCAAATCACCGAGCCATTTCCCCAGTCCCTCAGCAAGAACTTTCTAAGCCTGCCCAGGTCTGTGTAAGGTCCTGTGTTCCCAGGCTCCCTGATAGGGCAGGAAGGGGAGTTGCTCAGCATGGCATGGCCTCACCTGCTGTTCTGTGTGGCACTAACCTGTTCAACTTCAGGCCTTTTCCCAGAGGGCCCGGTTGATGGGAGTAGGTCTGTGGTCTTCTACCTGTCCTGTGCTCACTTCTGTTTCTATCTGTAAACGCAAGGTGGCGGGGAGGGGGTTCCTGAAAAGCAAGTTGCTTTCTTGTTGCCCTAGGCCAGGTCAGGCACTGGCCTCACTGTAGTGAACGCCAGTACTTGGTTATTTTCCGGTAGGAAGCTTTTGGTTTTTTTTTTTTTTTTTTTTAACGCACCAGAAAGATTTTGGCCTCACATGAATGAATCAGTTAGCCTTGTCATCTTGTGTGATTTGGACTCTTTTTAGCTATTATCAGGCTATCGGCATAAGAGACATTAAAGTAATTAACATATCAGTGATTACCTTAATTCCTAGGGCCATGAAAAGGTTCCTTTACAAAATACATAACATAGAAGAAGTAGGTAGTTCATTTGAGGGCTGTTGCTTTGTTTCCATCTCTCAGCATCTCTTGGAAAACGCAGCTTACTGTTGGCTGCCTTGACTGGACTCGGTGGCTCACTATAAAGTGCTGCGTGTTTTAGAAATAACACGGCACTAAGAGGACCCATGTTCCCAAGAGTCTCTGGCGATACCTTCCCAACATCCCCCTGCTGGACAGTGTCAGTTTACTTGGTGCTTGTACAGGAGCAGAGAGTGTTGGAGCCTGTTTTGGTTCTTGGATGAGCAATAACTCAGGAGCTAGGGTGCTGAACACTCATGGTCACACAGCAATTTCACAGAATTAGGGGCCTCTGAGTTCTTATCTGAATGAATTTTGATGAATGAAAACCACAGACCAGTGGATAAAATTTAGGAAGATGTTATTGGAAAGGTTTTATTATATATAGAGATAGAGCTTAAGAGAAGGGAGGCATGTGGAGCTCTTTTCTATAGAGGAAACAACAGGGGGTTCTTAGAAAATGGGAAAGCCCGCCTAGAGACCCAGATAGGGTCTTGAAGGGTTGGAGCCATGTGGGCTGAGCACTCTGGCCCAGCCCTGAACCCCAGCTGTGCAGGCTCATCCGGGTTGTCGGGAAGGGGGTGACCTCACCTCCTCATTTTCCCTTTCAGGAAAGAAAGATCAGGAAAATCAGCTGCTGCCCACGCATCCCGGTGTCAGTAGCTCCTAACCACATGTTGTACGTGAGAACCGATGCTGCGTTGTGCGAGGGGCAGCGATAGGGTCCTTGCAGCCTGTGAGGGACTTGCAGATGATCAGTTGACAAATTCCCTCTGATGTAGCCAAGTACAGTGAGTAAAGTTGTATCATGGGTGGTGTCAGATGCAGTCAGTCTCGTGACTGTCACGTAACTGAGCACAGTCCAGGATCCCTGGCTCAGCTCATCTGTTAGCTGTCTGACTGACTTTCTGGTTTTTGAATTTCTGGTTTTTGAATTTTGTTTTGCTAACTTTCCCCAGGACATTCCCTCTTAGTTTTAAGAAGTACATATTTTTAAAAAGAGCCGTGTGCCCTCTTTTCACAGAAGATGAAAAGAGCAAGATATAGGATGATGATAGACTGTTCTATAGGCAAAGTCAGATGAGAGAGATTTTGCAGCTCTAAAGGTTTTGTTTTGTTTTGTTTTTAATTTTAAACTTTAGGGGCTGAGGAGATTTAGGGGCTGGGGAGATAGATGAGGTGGTGAAATATTTGTCTTCCAAGCATGAGAACCTGTGTTTGATCCCCAGAAATGGAAATGCTGGGACTGGTGGTGTGCACCTCTACAATTCCAGTCCTAGGGAAGCTGAAACCCGGTGAGGGGAGTTGGGTTGCAGACTCGAGCCTCCCTGGCAAGTTCCAGGGCAGCACCACTAACTGGGAACCATGTGTTAAGCACATGAACCTGGGGGGTATTTCATAGTCAACCATAGCTGGCACCAAGGAATGAAGCACTAGGTTGAGTATGAGACCCCCTCTCGAAAAATAAGATGCATAGTGTGGAGAGATGGCTGACTGGTGAAGGCATTGCCTGCCATGTGTAAGGACCCTAGTTCAGTTCCCCAGGACCCATGTAAGTCAGATACACAAGGGGGTGCATGCATCTGGAGTTTGTTTGCAGTGGTTGGAGGCCCTAGCGTGCCCTCCCTCGCCCCCGTCTGCCTCTTTTTCTTAAATAAATAAGGTGCAAAGCAACTGAGGAAGACCCCTGACCTCTAGCCTCCATATGCATCTACCACACACACCAAAGAAGACGTTTGCATGTGACTTTATGCAAGAGGTTCACAAAGGAATAATTCTCCTCTGATTCTTCCCTCCGTCTTATGCACAACACTCTCTTGGCTATTCATCAAGATTAAACATTTATGCAAAGCCTTGTCTTCCACAACGCAAGTTCAATTATTGTGTCTTACTGAAGACAACAGTCTATGGCATGAATTAAGTAGATTGCCCTCTTCAGCCATCTGTCCTCCCTTTGCCTCTTCCCCTTATAAGCCCACCCTGAAGAATTGGAAGTCCACACAAACCCCAGAAATTCAGGTTGCCATGAGGTCCACAAGAATCCAGGTTGTGGTCGCCATGAGGTGTCCATGCTCTGTCTTGCCACTGCAAATGAATTGCCCAATTTCACATAAACATCAAGACTAGCTGGCCCGTGAGTTTCAGATTCATTTTTAGAGGCACCTTGGGAGCACCGATACATGCACCACTTTGCATCTGGCTTTATGTGGGTGCTGGGGCATTGAACCCCAGGCTGGCAGGCTCTGCAGGTAAGTGCCTCTAACTGCTGAGCCATCTCCCCAGCCTGGGAATATGTTGGCAGGTGTTACAGGAATGATAACCCACATTGTCCAGCCGAGCCAGAATAAGCACCCTCTCCACCTCGAGCAGCCATGGGCACAGCTGCAAGAGGGCCATATCTGGGCTCCTCTGAGGGGTTCCTTCTCAACCACTTCTTCTTGGCCCATCAGAGGCTGTTCGGAGCTCTGTCGGATTCCCATGGTGGAGTACAAGCTGGACAGCGAGGGCACGCCCTGCGAGTACAAGACCCCCTTCAGGAGAAACACCACCTGGCACCGCGTGCCCACGCCAGCCCTGCAGCCTGTTCCCAGGGCCTCACCCGTGCCCGGAACACCCGACCGTCTTCAGTGCCAGCCGCTGCTCCAGCAGGCACAGGCCGCCATCCCCAGAAGCACTTCCTTCGACCGGAAGCTGCCTGATGGCACCAGGTAACTCTCACACCTTCCTCGGGCCCCAAGAGGTGCCAGTCAGCGGTTCAAAATACAGAGACAGGCTGGGCATCCTCAGCCTGAGGCCCTCTTGTGCAGGCTAGCTCTGAGCTGTTGGCTGAGTGACAGGGCGGCATCAGGCACAGTGGCACTCTGAATCCAGCCTTTCCTTGGTGTCACAGGATAAGATACAGTCTACCACCAGGGCCACTGTCTGTCCTCTTCCCATGCACCTGCCCTCCATGGCGAATGAACTACCATGGGGAGGGCATCTCAGGATTGTTCTTCATGCACCTGCCAGAATTCACAAGCATGTTTAGGGACAAATAAAGCAAAATTAAGGCACGGACATGAACGATGTCCTCCTACCACATTAAAAGGCACTGTGGGATATGGCATGTCATCTTTGTTTTTCTCACGCATCGTGAGTAAAGTGAGTTGAGTCTAAAATTACAGTGTCTCACTCAAGTTGTCCAGGCTAGCCTCGACCCCACAATCCTCCCTCCTCTGCCTCCTGGGTGGCAGGAGCTACAGGCTTGCACTGCCAGGCCCTGCTTCATGTAAACTCTTCAATGAAAGATTGCACTTTTTTTTTGCATGTGTATATGTTGTGTGTTGCACATACATGCCAAATAGGCATGTGTGTGTGCGCAGGCACATATCCCATGTACACACACGTGGAGAAAAGTGGGGTTTTCCTCCTCTATTGCTCATCCACATGGTTTCTTTGAGACTTAAGTCCTCACTGAACCTGGAGCCAGTGGTGTTTAGTCAGACTGACTGACCAGTAGACCCAGTGAGTCTCCTGTCTCTGTCCCCTACAGGACTGGGTGTGTGGCCATGCCAACTCTGTAAATGGGTGCTAAGAAGCGTGGGTGCCAGGAAGTGGAGCTCAGGGGAAATCAGGCCCTCACTCTCACATGGCAAGAGCTCTTGCCACTGATCCACCTCTATATCTGTGCTTTAAAAGTAGGTGTAGGGCTGGAGAAATGGCTTAGCGGTTAACAGCTTGCCTGTGAAGCCTAAGGACCCTGGTTCGAGGCTTGATTTCCCAGGTACCACGTTAGCCAGATGCACAAGGGGGTGCATGTGTCTGGAGTTTGTTTGCAGTGGCTGGAGGCCCTGGTGTGCCCCCCCCCCCCCCATGTCTCTTTCTCTCTCTGTCACACTCAAACAAATAAATAAAAATGAATAAAAATTTTTAAAAAGGTGTTCATCTCTACAGAATGCACTTTGAAAAATATTTAATTTTATTTATTTATTTATTTGACAGAGGGAAATAGAGAATGGGTGCACCAGGGCCTTCAGCCACTGCAAACAAACTCCAGATGCATGTGCCACCTTGTGCATCTGGCTAAAGTGGGTCCTGGGGAATCGAACCTGGGTCCTTTGGCTTTGCAGACAAATGCCTTAACCCTTAAGCCATCCCTCCAGCCCAGAATACACTTTTAAAAGTTAAACCCAGTAACATTAGAAGCTGGTGAGATGGGGTTTTTGTTTGTTTGTTTGTTTTGGTTTTTTGCAAGGCTCATATTAAGAAAGCAAAATTGTGAGTTTTTTTTCTGTTAATTCCTTTCCTATCCTTTTGTCTTAACTTTACATGTCTCATGGCCTTGGAGGCAGGAGTTTCATTAGGACAGCTGGTCTTCTTGGGCTCGGGTCCGAAATGCTCGCCAGCACACGATGGCGGTCCAGCCTCCCGTGTTTGGACTGGGTTCTGATGTGCTGTCCCTGGGCCTGTCACTCATCTCCCACCCTTCAGTCTCCTTTATCTGGCAAATAGACACCAATAATAAAGAGCCTGCCTATCCCTGGGAACTGACTGGATCTGGTCTCTGAAATGCTTAGACTGGTACACAGAGCATCTGTATTTATCCAGATTAATAAATTTGAAGAGTGTCCCCTTCCTCTGCTTCCTCTAATTATTTTTTGAGACCGTCTCATGAAGCCCAGGCTGGCCTCCCAACTTGCTATGTATATAGCCAGGGATGACCTGAACTTCAAGTCCTGTTGTTTATGTCCCCGAGTGCTGGAATTTCAAGAACGCGCCATCAAGAGTGGTCTGCGAGGCGCCAGGTTCCAGCAGAGGGTGAGCACACTACCAACGGACCTGCTTCTCCAGATGCTTATCTTATCTCAGAGCAGGTGCAGGGATATTTTAACTTAGCATGCCTTAAATCACTTGGGCTGCAGACCACCTTACTTGAAGGTCATGTGGTTCGTGAGCCAATCCCCCCTCTCCACGCGCAAAGACACAGGTAGCCGCAGTGCGAGGAGCGGCCAGAAGCACCTGGAGGTAGGGCTGCCCATGTTGAGTGTAGAGAGCCCCGGGGAAATCCGGGGTGACTCCAGAGCCAGAGGCAAACATGGCAAACGCACCTCCAGCCAGAGAGTTCCCACGAGTATCCAACAAAATTAGAAGCAGGATTGCATCAACAGTTCTGTGAAAATCAGTGATTTTCCATGTTGGGTTTTGCTGTTTGTTGATTTTAGGTATAGAACCAGATGTGACATGCATCTCTGTTGTCACTGGAGATGTCATCATCTGCCCCTTAAAGCTGTAGACAGCCAACACCTGTCTGTCACCTCGCCCCCCCAGGATGGATCACCAGCCACGTAGCACCAGAAGTCTTGGGCGCCACCCGTTCTCAATGCTGTTGCATATCACAGTGTACTTTGTTCTCAGCCACTGTCTAAGAAAATTTGTTTATTAAACTGTTTGACCAGACTGGTCAGCCTGGTGGGTGCAGGGCCATGTTAACACCTGCCCTCCTTGCTCCACCCCGCAGAAGCTCTCCCAGCAACCAGTCATCCTCCAGCGACCCTGGACCTGGCGCGAGCGGACCCTGGAGACCACAAGTGGGCTATGACGGGTACGCAGTCTTTCTACTTTTCTGTCACTAGGGGAGAAACCTGGGCCGGGGATTCATTCAAACCCATTTCCTGTGTGCAGGCTGCATGCAAGGCCAGCCTTGAGAGTGCCAGGTTGGTCTGGAGAACAAGTCTCACACTATAGCCTCTGCAGGCCTCGAACCTGCTGCAGTCTGCCTGCCTCAGCTTCCCGAGTGCTGGTGTTGTAAAGACACCACCGCCAGGCAGGGGGTTCTGCCCTGCGCATGTGGAGGTCTCCGGTGCCCTCTCGCGATGCTTCCCTCCCGATCGGGAGAAGATCTTGAGCTTGAGCATGAAGGTACTGGAGACCATGATGGGGACCTCAGAAGGACAGCCCCTCCGAGTCGGAGAAGTGATGCCGACATTGAGGCTCCTCTGCTTCCTGCTGGAGAACAGTGGTAGGAGGTCACCTGGCACACGGGGCCAGCAGTGGCCCTGGTGGTGTGTGCCTGGCCCCAGGAGCAGCAGCTGAGGGAACGTCTGTGGACACAGACACACTGACCTTCTGCAGGATGCCTGGAGACGACCTGCCCCACGGTGGTGACCTGGCCGAGCTGCTCAGTGCGGCACAGCTCCAGTCGTCCGTCATCAGGGGCCGGGCACTGGCACAGACAGAACACAGCCATCCGTGGGAGGCCACCACTGCAGGGAGCCTTGGGGTTGTCTCTGAGTGCAGCGCAGAGCTCAGCTTCATGCACCCCGCTCTTCCCGTTTGGGTTTAGGAATAGGTGCTCTGTAGCCAGGATGACGCGTGCGCCTCACCGTAGGTGACGGACAGAGCACTTTAAGCTGTATGTTGAGAGTCTTTTTTAAACGAAGTCACGTGTTCATCCTGGAGGTCCATGTTCTCTTTTTGTATACATGGAAAACTTTTTTTCTGGGTTTTCTGTAAACCAGGCTCTATAATCTGTGCTCTGCCAGGAAGAATCACATTGTGATGTGCAGCACTTTGATTCTTTCTTTCCAAGATTTCATCTTGGGGCGTCCATAAAGTAGAGCCCCATTGGATGGGTATATATATGATTTTTCCTTACAAACAGTGAAGTAGAGCTGTATTGATGATGTGTGCATAGGCAGGAGGGAAATAAAAAATATGTGCTACACTTTAGCCACAGCCCTGCAGCTCCCTGGGTCCGTGTCCATCATCCAGGTGCCTGCATCAACCCCTGGTGAGCAGGATCTGACTCCCCTTGCTTCTCCTGTCCTGGCAGCGTCAGCCAGGGCACTTCCTGAGCGGGTGTCCTGTCCTGCTGGTCGTATGCAGAAAGGGACAGCTGGACTCTGCCTTTTTTTTTTTTTTCCTGAAGCAAGTCCAACAGACTACCTTTTTCTCAGTATGAGAGTGGGGATTTGTGGGGGGCAGAATTGGTGTGCCAGGGCCTCTGGCCACTGTAAGTGAACTGCAGGTGCATGTGCCCCCAGTGCACACAGGCAGCTTTGCATGCCAGCGTTGCCGCCTTCACCACTAGGCAGCCCAACTCTGCCTTCTTTTCAGGTGTGCGTCCCCTCTGCTGCTTGAGCACCAGGGCCCAGGCCCCGTGGAGTGTGACGGAGCCAGGGACCATGAGGACGCCATGGAGGGAGGCAGGCTGTCAGGTAACATGGAGCTCCTAGAGGCCCAACGTTCCTGGTGCTCCTCGATGGCTCCCTCCCCATTTTCACTCTTCCTCCACTCTCGCAGCCCTTTGCGAGCAGCTCCCTGGAGCAGGCGGGAGTGTTCAGCAGGGCCACCTGGCATGGGGGGCTGTGCCAGTGAGCGGCTGTCAGTGGTGGTGGTACAGGTGTGGATGGCTATGTCGCCGTGAGTGTCTGTGGGTTGGCGCCTGGCTTACGGGTTACTGTGGTTGTAATGCCGTGGAGATAGCCCTGCTCCGCGGTGGTCTGCCAGACCTCGTGGTGGACCCTTTGGTACAAATTGGAAGCTCCAGAATCCATCCTGTGTATTTGTACCAAACTCTTGTTTTTCTGACTTTGGCCAACACCAGAAATTGGAAATTCAGCCCTCCTGTCTTTATGAAACAGAAACCAAGTGGCATGGCGCACCTTCCAAAGTCCTGAGCTCCTACAAAGACAGAGCACTGCAGAAGGAGGCGGCCTGCAAAGACTCTCCCAGCAAGCTTTCTCACGTAAGTCCTTGGCGCACGGCCAGCCGCATCTTGTGCCAGCACTGACCGTCCCTGTGCCAGCACAGTGAGGCGTGGCATGCCTGACCACAGGGCTCCAGAGTATGGGAGGCACCCTGGCACATAGTAGGGCAGCACACCAGTCCCTAGTACTCTATAGCACGTTCTGTTTCCCGCACGGGCGCTTAGAAGAGAGAGTAGAAAGAAAGCTCAAACGTGGGGGCTTTCTTCCTTCCCTGAGCTGTAAAGGGCCTGGAGAAAGGCCATGCAACAGATGACTGGTACCTCAGCTTTCTGAGACTCAGGGTCCAGGGGGCAGTTTCAAGATTCTGTCTCCAGGATGAGCCTGTTAACCACTTGCACACGCCATGGCTCAGTGTAGACGTGGGTACTAAGGCTTGCATGTGATTAGAACTGCAACAGGGTCCGCTCACTGCTGTCATCGAGACGCGCAGTGACTGAGGCGCCCCTCGTTCCTGCCACAGCCATCCAGGAAGCATGCTTCTGGGATTGCTTTCTTCATCACCATCCATTATTATTATTATTATTAGATATGGACATATTTTGTAAGCAGTCACATGTTGGTGCCATCTTTTCCATCCTCCCACCTCCTCCCTGCCCCTTTTCTGAAGAGGCCTTCCTCACTGGCAGTGCTGGTCAACCCCATGGGGATTATGGGTCACGCATAATGGGGGCAGCAGTCAGTTATGGGGGAAAGGCAGTGTCTCTGCAAAATGTCCCGACTTGTGGCTCTAACAATATTTCCGCCCCCCCCCCTCCACAAAATTCCATGCTGTGGAAGCGTTTTAAGTCTACTAGTGAGGGGCTCTTAGGAGCATCTAGATGTCTGGTTTGGTGGGTGCTGCGCGTCCTCGGTGTCTTTCTCCATCACTTCTGGGGTGCTTTCTATGAAACCAGGACAAAGTGGTTTTCACTGGCTTTTGTCAAATAAAGCCTGTTAGAAGTACTTTTGAAAATGCACAGGTGATGGTACAGGAGCCTCCGAAGGAAGTTCTTCCTCTGTGTGTTGGCAATGAGCAACGTTTCTTCCCAAAGCTGAGGCTCTGACCTGGTCTTGAGTCAGCCTCTGTCCACTCACGTCCGTCTCTCTGGTTTTCACTCCATAGTTTGACGAAGGAAGGCAGGCTATGGGAGTTAGGATATCAGGAAAAGACCCACGGGCCATAGGATTTGCTTAAGGAGCTGATGGGATGGAAGGAAGTGAGAGGTGGCTAAACCATTTGGAAATTGCTCAGAGCCCAAGTCCGAGTCCTGCTGGTTCCTCAGGCTGTGGCCTGAGGTATTCAGAACGGCCACACTGAGCAGATGAGGATCTTTTTTTTTTTTAATTTTATTTTATTTTTTAATTTTATTTATTTATTTATTTGAGAGCGACAGACACAGAGAGAAAGACAGGTAGAGGGAGAGAGAGAGAATGGGCGCGCCAGGGCTTCCAGCCTCTGCAAACGAACTCCAGACGCGTGCGCCCCCTTGTGCATCTGGCTAACGTGGGACCTGGGGAACCGAGCCTCGAACCGGGGTCCTTAGGCTTCACAGGCAAGCGCTTAACCGCTACGCCATCTCTCCAGCCCGCAGATGAGGATCTTTATTCTGTTATGTTTGCTGTTGGTCTCTGAGAGACCCTAAGCATCGAGTCTTCATACAGGTAGGCTCTGAAGAGTCCTGCTTTCTAGGATATAATCTGACTTTAGCCGTCCTGAGATCATGAGTTCACATTTTCACCCCATTCCTGTGACCTCCTCAGTCTTCCCAAGAGCCGTGTAACACTGTATGCTCAGAAGAGGTTGAGGGCAGGGGTGGGGACTAGAGAGATGGCTTAGTGGTTAAGGTGCTTTCCTGAAAAGCCAAAGGACCCAGGTTTGATTCCCCAGTACCAACAAAAAGCCAGATGCACAAGGTGGTGCATGTGTTCAGTTTGTTTGCTGTGGTTAGAGGCCCTGGTGCACGCATTCTCTCTCTTTCTATCTTTCTATCTCTCTCTCTTTCTCTGTGTGCCTCTTTTTTCTCTCTCTCAAATAAACAAAATATGTATTAAAAAAATCCAGGGACTGGACTTGCCAAATGTCTTACCATTGACACACTAACCACCCTCGGAGTTGGCATATCGTTCTCTTGACAAACGGTTGCCCTCCTCCCAGTAACTTTCCTTGTCCCTCCCCTTTCTAGACAGCCTGCTGCTCTGCCTTATGGCCAGACTTCTCTTGGGTGATGGGCTCCTGAAGCAGGGCCTACTTTGCTGAGCAAGCGTGAGGACCTGAGTTCTAGCCCCAGCTCCTATACAAAGCCAGGCATGGCTGCACGTGCTTTAGACCCCAGTACTAAGGGACCAGGAGAAAGCAGAAATCCTGGGGCTCCTGGGCCAGCCAGTCTGATTGAAAACAAGTTAGCTGAAGGTCTGGTGAGATAGTGTCTCAGAAATAGAGGAGGACAGCCGACGTCTTCCTCTGTGTGTACACGAATATGTGCATTTGCACACACTCACGTGCATGCACACTCAAGATGTGATACTTTCCCCTGGCTTGGGGAGGTCAGTGGCGGCCCTGGCTATGCCCTGTGGTCCATGGGGGCAGCTGGTGGGGTTACTTGAAGGTGTTCGCCTGCCCTCTGTCTCATCCAGGTCGGCGATAAGAGCTGCTCCAGCACCTCCAGTAGCAACACGCTCTCCAGCAACACCTCCAGCAACAGCGACGACAAGCACTTTGGCTCAGGGGACCTGATGGACCCTGAGATGCTGGGGCTGACCTACATCAAAGGGGCCTCCACTGACAGTGGCATCGACACTGCCCCGTGCATGTCTGCCTCCATCCTCGGCCCCGTGCACCTGACGGGAAGCAGGTCTCTGATCCACAGCCGCGCCGAGCAGTGGGCCGACGCGGCCGACATCTCGGGAGCTGACGACGAGCCGGCCAAGATGTACGCTCTGCACGGCTATCCCGCCGCCATCTCCACCAGCGGCGCCCCTGAGGGCAGCATGGGTGACCTGAGCGAGATATCGTCTCACTCCAGGTGAGCCACCATGCTCCAAGGTACACCCACTCCCGTTCAGAGGGGGTGAGGCAAGGCCTGAGGCCTGTTGGCGCTGTGTGATGTCGAGGAAGTGCCTGTTCAGAAACCCAGTCACTCTCGTTTTAAACTTAAAGCAGAAATGAACAGGGATATGAACTGCTCCGACCAGGTCAATCACTTCTCCTCTGTCTTGGGCTAAAGGAACAAGCTGGGTAGCCTTCACTGGGTAGTGGCCTGTCCATCCTGCAGACCCCATGTCCCACGACAGCTGTGCATATGGTCCAACATATTGGAGGACGACAATGTCATGTCACAATGTGAAAAGATTGGGCACCCCTAGTACAGGGAAGGCTCCGGAGTAGCTGTTCACAGGGAGCAGACCCATAGCGCCTCCTGAGCATGCAGAGACCCTCTGCAGACTGAAGGCAGGCCAGACACGCGCTCTCCACCCAGCAGGAGGCTGGCAGAGGGAGCTTCACAGCCGAGTTTTCTGTGCACTTTCGTCATTGGCGCCCCAGGGCCCAGCTGCCACCCTGCTGCCCTGAGGTGCCACCGTTGCACGCCCAGCACATGACTGTTCAGCCCCCACGTTGGAGGCTTTCCATGCAGCCAGCTTGGCAGTGGCAGGAAGGTTACCCTGTCTACCCGCCCGGCCCTGTGGCCAGCTCTGGCCAGGCACTGCTGCTGAGTCTAATGGAGTCGCTACCTTTGTCTCCCCACAGCGGCTCTCACCATTCAGGAAGCCCCTCGGCTCACTGTTCCAAAAGCAGTGGGTCTCTGGACACCTCCAAAGTCTACATCGTGTCTCACAGTGGCAGTCAGCAGGTGCCCGGGGCCCTGGCCAAGCCCTACCACAGACAAGGGGCAGCAAGTAAATACATCATTGGCTGGAAAAAGTCAGAAGGCAGCCCGCCGCCCGAGGAGCCGGACGTGTCTGAATGTCCCCAGTAAGTGACTGGCCGTTCTGTGGACAAGCTCATGCACCTTCAGAATTGACTAAGCAAGTGTATTTCCCCATGGAATACATACAGGTGTTTGGTTTCTTACTTGTTTTTGAGGCAGAGTTTTATGCTAACCCAGACTGACCTGGAACTCATTCTATAAGCTTCGGGCTGGCCTGGAACCCATGGTGATCCTCCCTCCTGTCTCAGCCTCTTGAATGCTGGGATTAAAGGCATGGGCCACCATGCCTGGCAGTATAAATTAAAAAAAAAAACCTCTTTAAATTTTAGCATTTATATTTCTCTTTAAATGTCCACACTTCCCTTGATTTCTATGTAAAAGAAAAATAGTGTATGGTTTTTTATTTCACACGCATCCAGAAACCACCCATAGTAGGAAAGGATGGTGATGATGTGGGCATGCACCCTGTCACACCACCAAGGAGAGGACACTGAATTCCAGTCAGCAAGCGCAGCACAAAAAAGCCTTTACCTCATTGTTCTCAGCCACCTGGACTGAAGTTCCAGTGTGAGATTTTGATAGGCTGGAAAGAAAGGTCCTTGTGTCTGAGAGAGAAGGGAAAACCGATCACTCACTTATAACACTTGAAACTTCCCAAGCCTTTTTTTAGGTTCTGGAAAGCATTGGTATGAGCCTTTAAGCAGGACGTGGCTCTACTCTGCCTCCCATCACCTGAGTGCAGGGAGAGGGCCAGGAGTATGGGGAACAAGGGTACTGGCCTTGCTGAGAAGCAGTTCACTCACTGCAGAGGGGACTCAGCATGGCCCTATGGCATTGCCCCCACTCGTGCCCTCAGCTGACGGTGCAGGGAGGGGTTGTGGAAGTCCTTTGGCCTCATCCGGCCCTCACTCGCTTCTTCAGGACGCTTTGAGGTCAGAGCACACGTTGCACCCTCGCCACCCTGGCTCACTGTGGGACTCAAGGCCAGGGCTCCCCGTCAATTTTGTCAGCCACCCACAGGCATCGCGGCCATTGCAGGCTGTGTCCAGCGGCGGCACGTTTCTGAGGCAAGACATCCAGACAGGGCTGCACCCCTGGGTTTGGAATCCCATGAAAATGCAGTGTGGCTCCCCAGAAGACCCTGTGAGAAAGCCATCAGGGCCTCACAGCTTGCACCCCTGCTGGTTAACCACCAGGAGTTCCCCCTGCGTACAGAATGAAGCACAGGTGTGCGTTCCTCCAGGAAAGCCTTCATGCAGCTCTGACATGTTACTGCCTCACCATCATGATGTAGAGCCTTCACCAGTCATTCCTGCTGGCAACACCCTGTGTCGTAAGATCACAGCAGGAAAGAACCAGTTCCGCCTTGTGCCTGTGCGCGCGTGTGCCCGTGCTGCCTCAGCGTCCCATTTCCCGTCCCAGCCGGCCGGCACCCCTCCAGCCAGGCCCTTCCCCGATCCGTCAGCCTAGCTCGCACTCTCTAGGGGCGTGCCACCCTGTGATTGTGCAGCCCAGATGTCCACACGTGTGTAGGCATGTACACCCAGCCTGGGGGCTCATCCGGACCCCATGTTCCGCTCAGCTCTGTCCTCACAGAGACTAGCACCGAGTGTAAACCCTTAGAGCACATTTCTGACACATCACTGGATACGTTTCTCAGAATTAGTTTATTCAGGTCCACATAGAAGCCAGGCGAGTGCACTGTAATTGTAATCACAGGCGTGATCTTTGCAGTCCATGCAGCAACTGTTAATGAGGCTCAGGTCGTCTCCCACGTCTCCCCGAAGCACACTGAGCACCTCCCAGCCCCTCGTGTCAGGACACAGACTCTGGGCACTTCTCAGATGTGCTCTTCATAAAAGCAGCGTGTGTCTCCCCTCGGAAGACTTGTCTGCAGAAGTCCCCCAAACTCGGGTTCTGGTGTGTCCCGCTTTTATGTCATACCATCCCCCAAGCCAGGCCCTGTCAGGGCTAAGAGGTTCCGAGCCACTATGTGGTCACATGGTCGGTATTGCCAGTGGTTCAGGGGACGGAAGCACAGGCCATCTGTCCTGCCTCAAGAGCCAAGCCAGCTCTATGGAGAGTTTCCCATAAGCCCTCTTTCACTGTGAGCAGGCCTCCCCAGTGAGCTGTCATTGTGACAAGGTACCTTTGCTTTTGAGACAGAGGCATCTTGGTGGCATACTGCCATGACATGCAGGTTACCCTCTGAAGCCCACCTCTGGGCAGCAATGTCCTGAGTCTTGCACCCCCTGCCACCTCCCCCAGCTGGCAGCCCAACCCCTGACTTTCCAGGTCCCTGGGAGGATTGCAGTGTGCTTGCACGGTGAACCTTCCTAGAGTGACTTCCCACTTTCTTCCTGGAAGGAGCTGGACTCACACGGCAGCCTTTTATGTCCATAAATACACTTACGTCTTGATAATTAAGTGAGACAGCTTCTTTGTTTATCCAAACAGCTTTGTGAAATCGCTGATTGTAAAGCATGCCTGGCACATGCCTCAACTGATTTCTTTTAAACACCAGGCTGCCCGGGACAACCTTCTCTCTGCCCTGGCAGCCCTGGAGTCCTACTGGCCAGCCTCAGGAGGGGCCGTCAGGTCTCCGGGGGTGCAGCAGAACTTCAAAGACACGGCATGATCACTTCTGATAAATTATGAAAGCTGTTTTCTGACACAGTTTAGGAAAGGGAAAACATGGCCTTATTTTAAAAGTTGGTAGTGTTTTCTCACCCTGGGCTTTGGGGATCTGATTTGTCCCTGAATTATTCAAAAATCAAACCACATTTAGTTCATGTCACAGAGTTGAGGGGGTGGGGAGGGCTGGTAACACATGCGGAAGCACAGGGAACCAACCTGATGGCTCAGAAGGGTGGGCTTGCTCGGGCTCAGCTGCTTCCCGGAGCGTCTCTCTCACACTCGGGGATGCCTCGCAGATGGGCCGCTATATTGCCAGGGGACACCTTACAGATGGGATACTACCACCAGGGAAGCTCTCTACAGATAAGGCACACCCCTCAGAGCCTCCTTTTGATTTGTTCCACTAGGATATATAGTGAGATAGACGTCATGTCCGCTGCCACACAGCATCAGGCCGTCGTGGGAGACGCCATCTCAGAACCTCAGCATGTCCTGTCCAAAGACGACTTCCTGAAGCTGATGCTTCCTGACAGCCCCTTAGTGGAGGAGGGGAGACGAAAGGTGAGTGAGTGTGTGGCCTGAGAGCCAGCTAGAACAACTCTGGGGTCCCCAGAATATGCCGTCCCTAGTAACCCCCCAACAGCGCCGTTCAGAGGGGCTGATGCCACTGTCACAGATGGGTCTCAGTTTTGCAGTGCTGGGGATGGAACCCAGGGCCTCACACATGCTGAGCACGCCCTCTGCCACCAAGTGGCAGCCCCAGTCCTGTCCCTGCCATTCTGTAAACTCACTTAGAAGCCTGAGGAGGCTGGAGCCTAAGGTGGTGAGCTCTTGGCGGGTTGTGTGGACAGCTGGGCAGGCTCCAGCCGTGACGAGCTGTGTTGTGACTGTATGCAAGTGGCATGGCCTCGGTGTTCTCATCTAGTGAGAGGAGGTGACGCTGGCTGCACTGTGGAGTCTGACATGGGATTGGAAGTGACTTGCAAGAGCGAGTCTGTGCCTAGACACAAGCAGCAAATAAATAGTGGGGACATAATACTACTTGGCCCGCTCCAGATGTGAGCCTGTGCCCCATCCAAGCCTTCTAGGGTGCTCCCTGCTCTGGAATGAACTGGGGCTGGCCACAGCCTTGCCTGCCAGGCCTCGGGCAGCAGCCGTACCTTGCGCTGTGCTGTGCAGCGCGGCAGAGCTCTCGGGAGGCGTCTTTGCACACTCATCAGCACAGTTTCCGTTCCCCATGAGGAGGTTTTGCACCCTCAGCTGCGTTCTTGTTATGATCCAGAAGCCATGCTTGAAAACAATACGAAGTATGCACAGAGACTTAACAAGCTTAGTCCAGTCACCTCTTTGTCCAAGTACCAGAGACTCAGATGACAGAGCATGAGGCACTAACCTTTGGTGCCAGAGCCTAGAGCAGAATCCCTCTATCACTTGAGGTCCAATCCTCCTCTCCGAGGCATTGCCGTGTAACTGGTCCCTGTGCTTGTGTCTTCCTGGGAGTGAACAGCACCGCAATTAGCTGTCTTGTATGCCCAGAGCAGCACTTTCATTAGGCCCTACTTCCAACCCTCTTTAATCTGAACACCTGCCGTGGCTGGTGGGCATGGAGGGGATCCCACAAGAAGTCATCCCAATGTGCCTGTTATTAAATGTCTGTCAGATCACAGAGAAGACGCAGTAAGCTTGAGTTCAAGGGCAGACAGTTCCATGCCAGCAGTAGCGGCATTTTAGTGGAGGTGAACTTGGGCTTGTCGTGTTTTCTCTTCAAAAACAGATCGCCTCCTTTTCACAGTACAAATTTAACTCCATAGTTCCACACATTCCAGTTACCATTCATCATTGGGAAGGCTGGACAGAATAGAAGGAACACGTACAATAGGACTATTTTTAGCCTTCTCACCACATTCAACAATGTAAATCGCCAGGGCTATATTTGTTGGAAGTGAACATTCTGGCTCTTGGCCATTGGGAAAGGAATGTGGCTCAGTATCTGAAGGAAGTGTGGGACTTTCAGATTGATCGTGAGCCCTTGCTCTTCAACCAGATTTCCCTGACTGCCTGCGATTTAACACGCAGTACTATAAAGGTTCCCCTAAAGCTGCCATTACTATAACTCAATTTCCAACAGTTGGGAAACAGACTTTGACAAGTAATAATTTTTAAGTGGACAGTGGAATTTTACTAGACATGGACCATTTTTCTTGCACCTACTTGTATGTCTTGGGAAACACCAGTGTTCTGAAGTAGTTTGTCATATAGAGTAGTTTAAACTTCACGTGCCATCAGTTGATACAGAAGTCACCTGATATTAAAATGTAGTCATTTTCAATTATAATCAAGCCTGAATGTGTGCCTTTGAATTAGTGTTGCCCGAAATGGCAGTCTTGTGTGTTTCCAGGGCTCTCACCACTGTAAGGTTATCAGGCCTCCTCCTAACATTTCAGAATTAATAAGGTCGTGCATGTCTAATTCGAGGTAATATTTCACAAAATGTCAAGAGAGGAAACACTGAAATCCAATAACCTCACAGAAGTCCTGATGGCTACATGCCTGCTTAGCTTTTCTGAGCTCATGGACCCCATATCTTTAGTCCATTGAACTCCACATCTTCAGATTTTTATTCATTTATTTTGGTCATTTTGTTTGTTTGTACAAGTTCTTGCTATGTAACCAGCTAGCCTCAAACTTGGCAGCAGTCTTCCTTCAGTCTTCTCAGCCTCCCAAATACTAGAATTATGAGTATGTTCCACACTCCCATAACCTTTGTACTCTTAAATAAGTCTCTGTCCCCCCCCCCCCCATGTCTCATCTTGCTTGGCCCCTAGTTTTCTTTCTATGGGAACCTGTCTCCGCGGAGGTCGCTGTACCGCACGCTGTCCGACGAGAGCGTGTGCAGCAGCCGCAGGGCCTCGTCCTTCGCCAGCTCCCGGAGCTCCATCCTTGACCAGGCTCTGCCCAACGACATTCTGTTCAGCAGCACGCCACCCTACCACAGCACGCTGCCTCCGCGGACGCACCCCGCACCCAGCATGGGAAGCCTGCGAAGTAAGTGGTGACCTGGCTGCTTGGGGGCAGCTGCTGGGACACCTCCAGACCCACGGGCTCTGCAGGCTGCTCACCCCCAGCCCAGGTGTGGGGATCTTACTCAGTTTTATTTTTTTTAATATTTTATTTCTTTATTTGAAGAAAGAAAGTGTGTGTGAAAGAGAGAGAGAGAGAGAGAGAATGGGCATGCCAGGGCATCCAGCCACTGCAAACAAACTCCAGATGCATGTGCCATGTGCATCTGGTTTATGTGGGTCCTGAGGAATTGAGCCCGGATCCTTTGGCTTTGCAGACAAGTTCCTTAACCATTAGGCAATCTCTCCAGCTCCAATGTGGGGATTTTAAAAACTGCATTTGTTTATATGTGGGTGTGCCAGGGCCTCTGCCACTGCAAACAAACACCAGACGCAGATGTCACTGTGCATCTGGCTTTCCATGGGTCCTGGGAAACTGAACTTGGGCCAGCAGGCTATCTTTAAATACTGAGCCATCTCTCTAACCCAGGTGTGGGATTTTGAGTGGAAGGTTTTTGGATT
Organism: Jaculus jaculus; assembly: GCF_020740685.1. Taxonomy (NCBI): domain Eukaryota; kingdom Metazoa; phylum Chordata; class Mammalia; order Rodentia; family Dipodidae; genus Jaculus; species Jaculus jaculus. The sequence goes on along the minus strand of NC_059106.1, from coordinate 10,363,943 downwards.
TTGTTTGTTTGGTTTTGGTTGGTGGGATTGCAGTAGTTTTTTCTTGAAATTAACTTCCAAATATCAAAGCACCAGGCTGAACATTTAACAGAAGAAAGCGCTATGTGTTTAGAAGGAAGTTGGAATACTTACAGACATTTTTAATCAGGTTTCCAATAGTGATTTGTACTCTTTTGGTCTCTGAAGGATATAATGGATAATGCATGACTTTTCAAAAGGGAAATGGTAGGATGGGCTTTCTGTCAGGCAGTGGTCAAGGAGGAAGGTTGGGTACTCTGGCCCTCCATCTCTTCTTCAAGTGTGGTTCTGGTGATGGGAGGTGACAGATGGGCACTGGGAGACGTGGGCTTATGTCTTGGTGCTGGTGCCTCATTTGTTCAGCTAATGCCAGCACACTTGTCAATCTGAGGGTTGCTCAGTATTCCTTCAAACCCTAAAACTGTCAATCCTTGCTTCTTAGTATCCTAGAAATGCCAGTCCTTGCTTGGTACTGTCCTTTTAATAACGTGCTGGTTTTGATCGCAACCCTTTAATGTTATTGTTTCCTAATTTCTATTGCAAGGAAAGGATGGCATTTTAATTAGAATATATTCATTCTGGTTTTTATTATTTCGTTATAGAAAGCATGATCTTTAGAACCAATCTAACTGCCATAATGAACATAAATGTCCCAGGCTCACTAAAATCAGACTTCTGATGACGTTTAACAGAACTGGAAGTGAGCCTCATCTTATATAGTTCTTACCCTGCCTGTTACAAAGCTTCCATTTAAGCTGAGAAAAGCTTTACCCTACTTGACGAGACGAAAGGTCAGACCACTGGAATCCCGTAGTCCCCAGTGCCCCTTAGCAGTAGTGACTGCCTGTGTGTGTCGTACAGTGAGCAGGGACCTGTGAGGCTAGCTGAGCCACACCCACCCTCTGCCTAGGCACCCACACATTCACCCACCTGGAACATCTCTCTGTCTGTATCAAGATTTTTATTTTTGCCTTGGCAAAGTGGCTCTGTGTCCTGGAACCTCATGGTGCTCAGAAATAGAGAGCTTTAATCATTTTCCTCCAGGGACTACCCCACTGATTATTTGGGAGGTGGCTTTTTCCACACACAAATGCTGGACATTAGTCTCACATCCCATCTTCTGAATGAGTACCACCACTGCCTCTCCATTCCAACACCAGTCACTGTCCCCTCCATTCTTGCGCCGGCCACTGTCTGTCCCCTCCATTCTGACATGACCACTATTCCTTTTCTAACACTGACCACTGTTCCCAAGCCCACCCCTCCCCTGAGGCGGCCTCCGAGGAGGGACCCACAAATCTGAGGACTCTCTCCAGCTTGCAATCCAGCCAGGCTGACGGCGTAGTCCTCAGCAGGGACTCAGCCCATCCTGCCTTGAGCGTGCGTGAATGCTGTCATCGCAGAGGTGGAGGACGCTGCCACCAGACTCTTCCCTCATGGTGGAGGCTGGGAACACACTGGCAGACCTCAGCACATCTCCACAGAATCGCGGGCAGCAGCGCTGTCTGACTGGCGTCTGCCACGATGAGAGGTCTCCCTCCGCTACTGTGAGAGGTCTGCTGAGGCTGTGCTTGTGAAGTGGGAGCTGACTGTGGGTGTCCTTCAAAGCCACGTTTTCAAATGCTCCATGTCCCAGACCAGATGCCAGCATTTCACAGCTTCCCCAAAGGATGTAGGCACAAAAAAATCACAGGTGCACCTGGTTAATTATGCCCCTTAACTTAATTGCGAGCTCCGCCAGCCAGGTGGTCATTATTTTGATTGGTTTCATTACATACACCCGCAAGCAGCTGCACGCAGCACTCTGGGTGGGTTTGGAGAAGGCGAGTTAAAGATGTCCAGTCAAGCCCTTTCGGAATTTGTTCTCAAGTGCATAACGAGTCCTTAGCAACTAGTGTTATTAATGACCAGAGAACTTAAGAAGCCGTGATGAGAACTTAAGGAGAAAAGAAAGAGGGAGACAATGGTGCGCCACGGCCATAACCTCGAGACCTGGCACAACGTGAAGGAGAGCCCGAGGCTTCTCGTGAGGAGCGTCCTCACCAGGCAGCCGAGCGTGGCTATGTGCGGGCGCACAGACGTGCGAGACCCAGGACAGCTTCGAGGGTCATGCTCAGGAGGTGCTCATGTCCTTTGAGACAGGGCTTCTCGTTGGCCCGGGGCTTTCGAGTTCATCTAAACTGGCCAGTGAGCCCCAGGGAGGCTCCTGTCTCCGCTTCCCCAGTCCTGGGGCTATAAACTCACACCAGTGTGTTTGTGCTGGGAATCAGGTTCAGATCCTCGTTCTTGTGAGGCAAGCACTTTCCCCTCCCTGTCCCTGGCCCGCAACAACCCCTTTTGCATATTGGATATGAGATGTTGTCATTATTTTCCTGACCTGTTAGTTGAAATGGTGTTAGTGCATTATTATAAGAAGATGGAGCTTTGTAGCATCTTGAATTTCTGCTGTTTGGAGTAGAGAACTTTGTTCTTCAGACTTTTTTTTTTTAATTTTTTATTTTATTTATTTATTTGAGAGCGACAGACACAGAGAGAAAGACAGATAGAGGGAGAGAGAGAGAATGGGCGCGCCAGGGCTTCCAGCCTCTGCAAACGAACTCCAGACGCGTGCGCCCCCTTGTGCATCTGGCTAACGTGGGACCTGGGGAACCGAGCCTCGAACCGGGGTCCTTAGGCTTCACAGGCAAGCGCTTAACCGCTACGCCATCTCTCCAGCCCTTCTTCAGACTTTTTAAGTTATCAGGAACAAGAGATTGGTGTAAGCCTTGCTGCAGTTCTTGTTAAAGGGGCAGTCCCTCTGGAGAAGCAGGCACTTATCCTGGGCCTGTCAGACTTAGGCTTTCTGGAGGACAGTGACTGTGGAATAACAGTGCTCTACAAACGATCAGCTCAGATCGCCCAGACCCTGTGTCCTGCTGGTTCATCACATTTGCTGCTTATGATAAGCCTCCTTTCCTCAAGCTCTCTGCCTTTTGGCCACTGTAGCTTAGTGTTTCCCTTTGAATAGGCCTCGGTTCAGGGATGGTTATGCACACTAATGAATGGGCACAGGTGTCTGTGCACATGTGTGCTGTCTCACTAGCCCCAAAGACATGTTTCACAGAAAATTTCCTAGGCCATTTTTAGGCTGTAACTAACTGGTCTATAGACTGATTCTGTGATGCACTATGCATGCAGACTATAGTGCTCATATTGTAACTGATTCCACATGAGGATGGTGGGCCCCATGCTGTGACTGACTGACTGGCTCTGTGTAAGGATAGTGGTCTCCATGCTGTGACTGACTGATTCTGTGTGAGGATGATGGTTCCCATGCTGTGACTGACTGACTGACTCTGTGTAAGAATGGTGTTTCCCATGCTGTGACTGACTGATTCTGTGTGAGGATGGTGGTTCCCATGCTGTGACTGACTGACTCTGTGTGAGGATTATGGTTCCCATGCTATGACCGACCGACTGATTCTGTGTGAGGATTATGGTCCCCATTCTGTGACTGACTGATTCTGAGTGAGGATTGTGGTTCCCATGCTGTGACTGACTGACTGACTGACTGTGTGAGGATGGTGGTTCCCATGTTGTGAATGACTGACTGAGTGACTCTGTGTGAGGATGGTGGTTCCCATGCTGTGAGTGACTGACTGACTGTGTGAGGATGGTGGTTCCCATGCTGTGAATGAATTGACAGATTCGATGTGAAGGTGGTAGTAGGTGAATGCATGATTGATATATTGTGTGGAAACACTGGTCCTCGTGCTGTGACTGGCTGACCACTTTATGGTAGGTGATGGCAGTGTCTGCTCTGTGACTGATTGACCCTTTGTGGGGATGGTGGCACCCGTGCTGTGACTGTACAGCTGCAGCAAATCTTGTGCTGTGCCTGCTTGACTTACTGATTGTGCGAGGAGGCAGCTGTCCTAAGACTAACTGATTCACACTGTGTGAAGATAACAGTGACCACGTATTGACTGATTCAGGAAGGAACACGGTGTCTGCTGTGATGAGCTGCTTGATACTGGGGATGGCAGGAACCCTGCTATGACTGGCTGACTTTTTTGTTTCTGATTTAGATGAGTTCTGGTTCTCCGATGGGTCCTTATCGGATAAGTCCAAGTGCGCAGATCCTGGCTTGATGCCTCTTCCAGACACTGCCATGGGGTTAGATTGGAACCACCTTGTGGACGCTGCACGGGCATTTGAAGGTAAAGACACTCACATACCCTAGATCCTTCTGGTGACCATGCTTCTGCAGGATCTACATGACAGGTTAGGGAAACATGACTATATTGGATCATCTGGCAGACATTGAGCACTTTATCCAGATTTCAAGGTGGAAACAGTGAAAGACTTGGGCTTTGACTCAGGAAGCTTCCTAAAAGAGACATGTTGCTTGGTAAATGAGAGCTCAGCAAAGGATCCCAAAACTTGAGTTGTAGCCCAGGAACCAGCTACTGCGCGGGGGGGACAAGCCCCCTTCCCTCTTTGACTCTGTTTTCCCATGTGAGAAGTAGAGTTGATTATGTAGTGCGCACACTGTGCCTGTCCTTGAGACATGAGATGAGAGACGGGGACTCTTAGGCCACAGCTACTGAGTTTGTCAGGATGAGTTGCCCACCAACTTGATGGCAACATGAACGGTGCTGGCCGGATAACTGCTCACGCGTCTCACCATCATTGTGGCCCTCGACTTCCCCTGTGTCTGGGAGCTCATGGGCTATAAGGGGTCAGCCATCCTCAGAGAGCCAGAGCTAGTGTGCTGACTTTGATGGTGGTCGGTGGTGTCTGTCAGAGGGTGGAAGCTGCCTCTTGGGAACATGTTTTTCCTGTTTGCAGGTACCTGTAGACATACCTGCTTCTCACTTCTCTGGGTTTTGGGGTGATAACAATAGAGCCGATAGATCATAGCTGTTAGGACATTTTGCCATTTGTCACACGTATGAATTTTCTCACTGCTGTGACCAGATACCTGACACATCAGGGCTCAAGGAAGGAGAGACTTATTTCTGCCCATGACTTGAGGGGGATAGTTCATTCCAGTGGGGAAAGTGTGGCATTGTGAGGCTCTATACCCATGGGGGTGTGCAGCAGCCACGTGCTCACATCTCAGCAGACCAGGAAGCAGAGAAAGAACAGGAAGTGGGGCCAGACAGCAGACTCCAAGGCCTCCCCTCAATGATCCACCTCCTCCAGCAAGGCCCTACCTCCTAAGGCTCACAGCCTTCCCAAAAAGACATCACCAGTTGGAGACCAAGTGTTCAAACATACAGACTTGAAGAAAGTGTTTTACCAGAACCAGAACACACAGCATTCTTAAGTAGGAATTGACCAGGGAGGAATTGACCATCTCCATCTAAAATCAGCTTTCAGGGCAGTCTTGGCCTCTGGCCGCTATGAGACTCTCCCAGTCCTCTCTAGTCCTAACGTGACCCACAGTGCCCAGGGCTCAGCATCATGTCCCCTCATACTCTTCTCAGTTGCTGGTAGCTCTCTGCCACCTCCCGTGGCATCAGGGCTCAGGAAACAAGGTCAGTTCTTGTTCTGGACATCAGAGTGCAGAAAGCTGAGGTCTGCTGCTATAACCCCTCCTGACCTCCCGTGACTTGGCTTGTTGGAGAGGCCTTGTCAGGCCCATTCCCAGTCCCTCTGGGCTCATGTCTGGAGGCTGAGGGTGGTCTGTGATTTGGGCAACAGGATAAGACAGAGTGTGCAACGTGACCAGGCCCTCTCTGCTTTCCTGACAGGACTGAGCCTGTGTGGGCTTCCCCCCACTAGGTGCTCTCTCCCTTCTGGAGACATCCACATGTTGTGCTTCATTATTATAAGCTACTAAAGTTGTGGTAAATACCTTACTGGGTTCAGACCCCAACACTCACTTTTGACATAAGAAGCAGTAGTAGGCACATACGAAAACAGGCTTTTTAAAAGGGAAGTCAGACATCTGCTGGAGTGAAACATTGTAGTGTAACTTTTTCTTTAGGATGGACATGACCGTTTCCATCTTAAGTCAGAGTAGCTGGAGGCCTTCGCTGCATTATGACTTTTCCCCATGAAGAGGATGAGGCTCCTGAGACCCTCACCTGAGATTCCCAGAGCTCTCCTACCTCAGCTGCATGTGGATCTGGAGTGCTACAGAGTATATGGCATATGTGAGGTTGGGAGCAGGGACTCTTCAGGTCCTCCTTGATCCTGTCAGGAACCCCAATCAACTCATGGTCTCACCAAGCTGGACTTGGATTAGGGCTCTTTTTCTGGGGTGGTAAAATCTCCCCAGAAAAAGCCACGCAACAGACACCATAATTTTTACCAAATCAACCTTCTAAATCCAAAACATTAATTCTTCCCTGGCAGACTTGTCTTCCCCATTGGCCCACTTCATTCATGCGGCATGAGGGCATATCCACCTCTGTTGAGCTAAGTTGACATTGGACATATGAATTGAAGGATTTAAGTTTTGCTGTGTCATTCAAGAATAGGGCAGACATCAAATTAATCATCCCCACCATGGCTGCTTGAGTATGTTCAAAGAGTTAGGTTGAAGAATGGGACATCTTCCATGTGACCATGGGTGGGTCACCAGGCATCTGCCCACACACATTCCATGAGCTTCTGCCAAAAAGGAGTGGCACCCTTAAATTCTCATGGACCACAAGGCAGTGAGAACAGAAATGAGAAGCAAAAGTCAAGCAAGACACTCCAGGCTTTAGAAAGATCTTAAATGTTACTCTAATAATAATTGAAGCAGAATGAATTAAGGAATATAATGGGAGCTTTGTTTTTTAGGAAGTGGTAATAAAAAAAAATGCTGGCTACTATATGGACTACAGCCAAAGAGAGTAGTTTGTAAGGAAAAAATGCAATTATTTCAGGAACATGTAAGTAGGAAATGTGAAGAATAACTAACTCAACCATATTTCAAAAACTGAACAAAAAAATTACAGGTAGCCTGGTGTGGTGGTGCACACCTTTAATCCTAGCACTAGGGAAGCAGAGGTAGGAGGATCTCTGTGAGTTCTAGGCCACCCTGAGACTACATAGTGAATTCCAGGTCAGCCTGAGCTAGAGTGAGACCCTACCTCCAAAAACAAAAACAAACAAACAAACAAACAAAAAATTACAGGTAAAGAGAATGATGAAATCCATTTTAAAACAGCTAGCACAAGAAATTTTATAAATAGGATCAGCAGTTAATTTTTTTTGAATGATAAACTATTAACAAATGTGAGCCCCACCACCACCAATGGAAGGGGTCATGAGCAATGTCAGAAACAAGCTGCACTTGATGTAATAGAGGAGGTGCGTTAGTTGCTGTGGGCCTTGTCGCCCCTGGAGAAGGTGCACACTTGCCTTACTCATGCACCCCCCCCCACCAGCTGCAGTGATGACTCATGACCCCACAGCAGAGCCTCTCCTGGCCTGCGACATGGAGACCATACAGTGCTTCAGGGTCTTTCTTTCCATTGCAAAATAATGTGCACCCTACCAGCCCAAGCCATCAAACCTAGTGACGTCAAGGCACCCTGCCCTAACTTGAGAACCTCGTTTCCAAGCTAGGACTGGAGGCACAAGTCTGTCATCCTAGCTACTCAGGAGGCTGAAGCAGGAGGATCAAAAGTTTAAGTACTGCCTGGGCAACAGAGTGAGTTCAAGGCCATCCTGTGCACCTTAATGAGACCCTGTCTCAAGAAGGCCAGGTCTGTAGTACGGTGATAGAGCACTTGCCTAGCATTCTGAAGCCTGTGTTCAATCCCCATTCTAATGACAGAAAAGCTTGGTTTCCTGTGACTCTCAGCTATCCAGTGTATTACGAATCAGCTGAGAGACTGAAGGGAACCTAGCACACAACAGTCTAGCAGTATCAAACTCAGAGCACCCCTTCAGCTCACTGCAGTTCACATGCCCCTCATGGTAGCTGACCCCATGTGGGACTTGGACTTAGCCAGCACTTGCTTTTCTGTTGTCACCCAAGTGAAAACCATGCATCTGGCCCCACACAGATAGGTGCCAGTCTTTCATGTTTCCCCAAAATTTCATGTTCTCTGGATGATACTAAAAAGAAAGAGAAATTGTTAAAGACAGTCAAGTGACTGTATATGAACAAATTTCATGGGTGAGATCATTGAATGTTTCTTATAAGAAAAGGGGGAATAAGAAACAGTTAAAGGCCAGAGTGTGAAGGATTTTGAAAAGGCCATCCGAGAATGTCCCCAAACCCCAAATGCCACTTGAAAGCGCCAAGTTTATAGCTGATTGTTTCCAGAGTTTCGGAGAATAATGATGCCCTTGTGTGAATTTTTCCTGAAATTCAGAAGTAGTTTTCTGGAATAATAGGATTCTTTCCTGATTAAATATATAAAACAAAGATAAATGAGACAATCTCAGTCTTTAAGATTGACATGAGAAGGCTCAATGAAGTTCAGTAGTAGGCTGAAGATTATTAATTCTGACTGGCAAGAGTTTAACTGGTGTAATACAAGAAAACTTTCTTATAAGTTATACTGTGTGAAGTATTTAAAATGGTGATACTAATTTTCCTCAAAAATATATCTTATAGGATTAAAGACCTGTTTCTAATGAAGATTAAGGTTTGAGGGCTAGAGAAATGGCTCAGTAGTTAAGGCATTTGCCTACAAAGCCTAATGACTCTGGTTCAGTTCCCCAGTACCTACTTAAAGCCATCAGATGCACAAAGTGGCACATACATCTGGAGCTCATTTGCCATGGCTAGAGGCCCTGGTGCACCCATTTTGTCTCTCTCTCTCCTCTCCCCCCCTTTCAAATAAATAAATAAATAAATATTTTAACTTAAGATTTGAGAGATTTCCAAAGCCTTAACAAAGGATAATTACTTGATTCAACCAAATAGTTCAATAAATTATGAGGCCATGTTTATAAGCAGAGGCCTTAAGGCTAGAAATTAAACAATGGTGCCCTTGAGACCATGTCCTTTAATGTTATACTGGAAAATTTGGCATGGAAACAAGCAATGAAAAAATATATTGGAGGTTTAAAAAGAATTATTGCCACGCTTGTACACCTAGAAAATATAGAATCAAAAAGAAAATGCTACTGGTTATAAAATTTTCTATGTTAGCATCATTTCATTCTGACTTTTCCCACTAATTTTCATATATAACAGACAACTCCAAAATTAATAGCCAAAACTATCCGTGACTTGTATGGTGTTTCTTACAATGCTAGAGGTCAGGGAAGGCTCTGCTGGGTGGCTCTTCTGCTCTATGTAATTGGAACCCCTCTAGGACAGGCCGTCAGGGGGTCTACTCCATGTCTATCTGCAATAGCCATCCCTGGCTGTACTGTATCCTTAATGAGGTCATTGTACTTCCTCATCCATTGAGAAGTTCACAGGAGAGTGAAAGCTAGTTCTGTGGTTGTGTGAGGGGATTGTGGTCAGAGAAGTCCCAAAATGTACCACCTACCACAGTCTGTGGGTCAAAACAGTCTCAAGGCCAGCTTCCAGAGTGAGAAGCACGCCTCCTCTCTAGAAGGAATAGTGTGTTTACACAAGAGAGGACTGACTGATAGTGATTCTGCACACAGTATAATGGCCATGAAGGACACTAGAAAGGTCCAACTATAGTAGGTCTTTGGGAACTAAGCCTCTACTGTAATTATAAGGAGACAAACCAGGGAACACTTCAGTAACTGAACTGAAAAATCTTCATATATGTGAAGACAGGAGTGAACAGAGTGTTCCATGGTAAAAATGACAGTTCTTTTTGAATTAATTTGTAGATAAGTGCAGTTTCAATTCAGCTATCTAAAGATACATTAAAAGCTTAATTGCATCCATTTGGAAAATAGATGAACAGTGTTCAACAGAAAGCCCATTATAAATCAATAATAATTAAAACAGCATAATAATGATTCAAAAATAGAGTAAATTCTTTTGCAGAAAAATAACATAGAAATCTGCATATATTTGAGACTTAAATGAGAAAGGGATTTATATACACGATTTCAATTAGGAACTAGAAAAGTCAACTTTAGAAATAAAAAAAATTATCATTTTTGAAAGCAAAGCAGTGCTTTAACTATAATGAGAGACATGAAATATAATATAGCCAGATAAACATAATTAAATAGTAAGGCCTTTTATGAACTTGAAAGAGGAGACTTTCCTGAAAGGTGGACACACGAGGGAGAAGTTCACAATAAAAGTAATAGATGAAGGCCAGCCATCTGGGCTGGGAGGCAGCTGAGTCAGTAAAGCACTTGCTGCACAAGCGTGAAAACTCAGGTTTAAGTTGCCAGCCCCCATGTAAAAGGCAGGTGTAGCAGTGCGTGTTTTTAACCCCACACTTGGGAGGCAGGACAGGGGCACCCTAGGCCTTGCTGGCTAGTCTAACTGAGTTAGAGAGCTCTAAGTTTAAGGAGAGACCTTCTTTCAAGAATAAGGTGGGACAAAAAAATAAGGTGGAGAGCAATTGAGGATATCTGACATCAGCCTCTGGTCTCCGCATCATGTGCACACACATACACACATGTGCATCCACACATTGTGAACACACATATGCATGCACCATACACAGGGTGAAAAGAAAAAGAAGAAAAAGCAAACTTTCTACAGTACAAAAGAAACTTAGAAGGAAATACTGATGACATGGTAAACAAATAAAGTGGATGTGGTCCATGCATGAAGAGATATAAATAAGTATGTGAACAGTGAAATTTCAGTGACAGTGAGCTACCAGCACTCACCTATTGAATATGAAAAATGATGTAGCTGCTGTGGGAAGCCGTGGAGAATACTCACAGCTGGTGTTGTCCTGAAGATTACAAAGTAATCCATCTTCTTACTCGACCATGGTGACAATGCATAACCAGACAGAGCAAGAAAAATCTAACCACCCTTTGGCCAGAAGGCTATTTTGTAAGAATTAACTGACATCAAATTATGTGAAGAAAAAAATAAAGGTGCCTTAGAATTAGCTGATACCAAATGACTTGAATAAAAAGAAGTGCTGTGTATTGTACAAAAATCAATTAGAAGTACATGGAGAATCGGCTTGTACCCAAACACCAAAATGCCAATAAAGTTAAGCAATCCTCTTGGTCTGGGAGAGCACGAGAGAATGGGAGAGAGAGAAGGCGTGTGGGTGCTGATGCTGTCTTCCCAGCCAGAAGCTCCCCTGTGCTGTGGCTATCATGTTTGAAGGCATAGCTGGGTCACATGTCAGATTTTGTTTTCAGAGACCCATTTATCCTATTTGGTGTAGTTCGATAATGCCCTGTCATGTCTGAACTCCTGCTCCCAATTGCCCGTCTGGCACTGGGGAGATGGCCCAGCAGGTAAGAGCACTTGCCATGAAAGCATGAAGGCCTGAGACGGGCTGAGTTTGATTCTGGCATCCACATAAGCAGCTGGGCGTGGCTACACATGCCGGTCACTCCAGTTCTCTAGGGAGCATCAGAGACCAGCAGTTCCAGGTTCAGAGACTGTCTCAAGGAAATGACAGATAAGCAATAGGAGGGCACACAACATTCTCTGGCCTGCACATAAGACATGCACCTCTGCTCACACCCTTCCATGAACCATGCACACAAAAATGGCCTGTCTGGGCCAAGCACTGAGGCACGTTTCTTTAATCCCAGCACCCAGGAGACAGAGGTAGGAAGATCACTGCAAGTTCGAGGCCAGCCTGGGACTACAGAGTGAGTTCCAGGCCAGTCTGGGCTAGATTGAGACCCTACCTCTAATAAACCAAAGAAGAATAATTAATAACCGCCACCCTATCTAAGCTGGCAAGGTATCAGTCCTTCAGCCGCCCTTCACGCAGGAGCTCATGCAGTGACGCCTGTATAAACAGTCCCTGAGCTACTCGGCTTCTTACGGCTTTCCTGGCTTCCAGTGATGAGCAAGTGGTGTGTCTCCCATAGAGCTGTACTTGGACTTTAAATGCAGTGCAGCCTACTGCTTCCCACAGCACCTTCAGCCTGTGACCACGGGCCAAGCAGTCAGCACTCTAGGCGCACTCTGTGGCCAACCTGATGTCCCACAGGCCAGGTGTGCAAAAGGTATTTCTGACTTAAAGATGTGTCCACTTAACCATGGTTTTACTAGGATATGACCTCATGGTAAACTGAGGCACACGCCCACAATAGCTCTGTACCCCCACACACACATGGTCACAGGAGCAAAGCCTGCAAGAAAACCTGACTGTGGGTCCATCTGAAACAGAGGAGGGAAGTTGAGTCTCTCTAAAAATGTCGAGTTTGGGGCTGGAGAGATGGCTTAGTGGTTAAGCACTTGCCTGTGAAGCGTAAGGACCCCAGTTCGAGGCTCGATTCCCCAGGACCCACGTTAGCCAGATGCACAAGGGGGCGCATGTGTCTGGAGTTCATTTGTAGTGGCTGGAGGCCATGACGCACCCATATTCTCTCTCTCTTTCTCTCTCCCTCCTTCCCTCCCTCCCTCTTTCTCTCTGTCTCTCTCAAATAAATAAATAAAAATAAAAACAAAAAAAGTTCTAAATGTCAGATTTCAAGTAACACATTCCCTGCAAATCCAGGAGGTGCCAGAGGGATTCCTAAGCCTGTGAAAAGGCTCAAAGTGAGGTCAGGGGAAGAGATTGAGTAAAGGAAAGGTGGAGGGAGGGCTAATCAAAATCTAAGAGGATGCAAATAAATCATATGGTGTGGAGAGCAAATGAGATGCTGGCAGTCAGAGAGTAGGTTATGTGTCCCCAGTCTAAGAGGGACTCTTCTCTAGGATGCCAATATCTGCCCTTAGTGGTGACCATCACCATGTTCCCAAGGCTGCTTGGGAGTGGGGTGTGTATAGTCGCATGCAGAAAACATCTGTAAGTGACATGTGGCATTAACACTTATGCCAGGTACTGCCACAGGATAAAGTGACCACAGAGCATATTTCACGAAGAAAATCAGTAAGTCTGTGCTTTTAAGTTATGTGTCATATGCCTTTGATTTCTTAGCATAGTAATAAAATTGATGAGGACTTTTTTTGAGGCAAACCCAACAAACTGGCCTTTTATTTTATTTATTTATTTTTTTTTTGGTGAGATATCAAGAATAAGAGAGCGAGAGAAAGAGAGAGAGGGAGGGAGGGAACTGGCACACAAGGCCTCCAGACACTACAGTCAAGCCCCAGATGCGTGTGCCCCCTTGTATGCATATGCAACCTTGCACGCTTGCGTCTGTTGGTGTGTCTGGCTTATGTGGGACTTAGAGTGTCAAACATGAGTCCTTAGGCTTCATAGGCAAGCGCCTTAGCCACTAAACCATCTCTTTAGCCTGAGGACCTTTGCAGTTTTAAAATTTTGGCACAAAGTTGATAAGGTTAATGATGTTTGACATACACGTGTATAAACTTAAAACATGCTAGATATCACTTAATCACATAATTGGTGAAAAATACAGTAATGCTTGCTACTGAGATGAAAATGCCATTCAACTTAAACTAACCCAGTGGTAAATTAAAATCACCTCATGCCAAGGCAGTTGTGTCTTGAGTGGAGGACAATCTGAAATCTCATTCCGCCTCTCAGTTGGGGCAGATTCCGTAGCATTGCGTTTCCGCTGTCCTCAGAGGGCTGCCAAGGCCAGAGCAAGAGTATTCTACATGGACAGTGCAGTGTGCCCTGTGTGCCTTTCCTGGCATCCAATTACCACAGCTGCCTACGGCCCAGTGAGCACAGATGTCAAGCCAGTGCCCCCAGCCGCGTGACTTAGCCGCAGCTCCCCGCCTGTCTGTCCTGTTGGTCTATGAGAACAACTGTGGGGAAACTTAGCATTGCCTCTTGTTTGCACATCCTGTTTGGTGAGTCTCTGGTGTGTCCACTGTTACTCTACTCCCCATTCCCATAGCCACTGGCCACACTGCTGTCTACCTTACCGCGTCAGCCCTGAGCTAACATTGAACATACTCATTGATTATTCCTGCTCTTTTGTGTAGTATTAGGTTCGTTAAAGTCTTTTAAAATGGCACTGGAGTAAGTTCAGGCATATTTAAGGAGTGGACTGCCTGTCACATAAGCCATGTCTGGTGTCCCCATTAGCTGGAACTGCTTAGCCTGCAGGAAGGGGGAAGACAAAAGCCACCAGGCCGCCTGCAGAGTGCAGGTGCTGGCCAGGCCTGCGTACCGTACGTGGGCGGTGTCCGCTGTCCCCCGCCTGTCGTCACCTGTGCTTTCAATGCTGTGCGTGGCTCCAGGTCAGTAGTCACTTGATTACAGCAGTGTCGTCGCAGAAACGAGCTGTGGAAGCCAAAAGCGTCCCCTGGAAGTGTCGCAGCGATGAAGCAGCCCGGGCTCTGCTCGGCAGGGCAGTGTGTGCATGCCCCAGCTCGCCAGCCTGGCAGCATATCCCTGGGGACACAAGTCTGCAGCGGCTTCTTGCCCTGACCGTAGGACCATGCATCTCCCTAAGGACCATCTGGATGGGTGATAGCTGCACGTTCTGTCCCTGTCACATGAGTGGTTTTTATCCATTAAGGCAGCAGTAGGTGGAGAAAACTAAGATGTTTGGGCTAAGGTATTTAGACTTGACCACCAGAGCCACGGGCACCAGGAACAAAGGAACGTGACCACATAATTGCCAGGTCACGCTGTGAAGGTGAGCCCCTGGGTATTTCCCACAAAGTGAAAAGGCCCAGTCCTTCATATCTTTGACATTCCTTTTGTCAGTAGTGAACTGTGGGAGGAAGACTCGTCTTACGGCTGGGAGATGGCTTGGTAGGGACTATGCGTGCTTCAAGCACAAGGACCTGAGCTCCATCTCCAGAACCCCAGCTTAAAAACAAGTTGAAGGCTGGAGGAATGGTTTAACGGTTAAGACGTTTGCCTGCAAAGCCAAAGGACCCAAGTTCTATTCCCCAAGACCCACGTTAGCCAGATGCACAAGGGGGCGCATGCGTCTGGAGTTTGTTTGCAGTGGCTGGAGGCCCTGGCCCATTCTCTCTCTGTGAAATAAATAAAAATAAAATATTAAGAAAACAAGTAGAGCACGGTAGCACACCCTTTCAATCCCAACAGTGGGGAGGAGGAGAGAGAAAGATCTCGGGCTCATTGACCAGCCAGTCCGGAGTACGAGGGGAAAGAAAAAGCCCACATCTTCTCTTGCATATTTATTTTTTTAATATCATTTATTTATTTATTTGACATAGAAAGAGAGAGAATGAGAATGGGTGCGCCAGGGCCTCCAGCCACTGCAAATGAACTCCAGATGTGTGCGCCCCCTTGTGCATCTGGCTAACATGGGTCCTGGGGACCCGAACCAGGGTCTTTTGGTTTTGCAGGCAAGCGCTATAACCACTAAGCAATCCCTCCAGCCCCTCTTGCATTGAATGCTGTGACATTTTATCGGCCCTCACAGAACAGGGCCCTGTGGAATACTGCAGCTGCTCGTGCTTCCCATTGTACCCTGACTAGGGCTTCCCCAGCACCTCACCTCCTCTGAACACCCCAGGGTGCATGGATGAGGCCGTGCCATCACTGTGCCTCATCTTCATTAAGCTACACATGACTTGACCATATATAGACACCCTAACTGTTGAGTCACAAGTTGCTAACATGGCTCCCTTGGGACTAAATATAGGCGTATCTTAGTCTTGGGCTTTACAGAAAGGACAGTTGAAGGACATCTGTACATCTGTGGCAGGTGTTAGGAAGGGGCTGCAAACCTTCAGAACTCCCATGTAACGGGTCCACTGGTGGGCTCGCTGTGAGTTAGAGGAGGACCCCAGCTTCTGTGGTGACTTTCCCGCACTTTCTGGCAGCCTCAGCATAGCCATCCTTTGTAATTAAGTGGTACTGCGTGACCCTCTGTCGACCAGACATGCAGGTGGCCTCATTAGGAGGCCTGTGCAGCAGCTAGCTGGAGACAGAACTGGGTAAATGAGCAGAGCACCCAGCCAGGGCCCACGTGCAGTTTCTGCCCGTTAATCAAGCCATGGGAGGAGGGCCACTGCATCCCTCACATTCCGGCCGCAACTGTGCATAAGCTCAGAGGCCAGGGGCAAGATGCCAGGGGACCAGTGGAGACTCTAAAGGCGGTTTCCCACACACTATAAAGAGAAGTTCTCCTGAGTGTCTTGAAGCATTTCTGGCCCATGTTCTTGGTCAGAGTTCAACCCTAATAGGATCTGGGCTGGTTCTCTCACAGCATTGAATGCCAGGTTCCTGATGCCAGAGTAGAAATGTCCTCATGGTGAGAGCAGGCTCTGTGTTCAGGTGGTCAGGGGTGTGTGCTGACAATGTCAAGTCCTCCAAGCTTCCTGCAAGTTTCTAGTGAGATGGCCCAGCTGGTCACTCTCTACCAGCAGCCTTCTCGGATTTGTAGAGCAGGTCATAGAAGTCAAACCAAAATGGTGCGACTTGTGGCTAAGCCCATGTATGTACGTGTTGTGTTGGCACACAGTGGGAGAGAGAGCACCTGTTCCTCGCGATACACTCCTGCCCTGCCTCTCACCAGGATGCTTCAGACGTGAAATGTATAACCTCACCATGCTGTGACATCCCGAAATACTGCCTCTCCAACCTTCTCCGCTTCCTCACATACAAAGACACGTGCGCACACATTCGCACAAATGCTCGAGAGCACATGCATGCATGTTTACTGCACATAACCCCATCCTCTGAGCCTCAGGACCCCTGAGCTTCTCGAGGTCAGAGAGACCTTCCTATTCATGGGAGACTTCTAAATCTTATTTCAGGTCTTGACTCAGACGAAGAACTGGGGCTTCTCTGTCACCACGCCTCCTACCTAGGTGATTGTCCAAGACCACGGGCTCCTGACACCCCGTAGCTCGTTCTGTTCATTCCATGTATCTGCACGCCTGCATGGGGCCCCACATGCTGAGGGTGGGGTGCTCCTGGGGTGCGGGCCTTGTCTCAGGTCTCGCGGGCTCGGGGAGCTTGCCGTCATCTCTGTTGCACTCACCAGCCGCATCACCAGCTTGTTACTCCAACAAAGCTGCAGCTTTGGCTTTCTTGGGACGAGGAAAGAAGAGAGCAGATTGGCACTAGCAAATCCCAGATCTGCTAGCTGCACCCGTGGATGTGATGTGTGTGCGCGTGTGTGTGCGCGCGTGCACGCGCGTGCCATTGGCCCATGGGGGGCAGCCCGTTTTGAGCTATGTCATTGCCAGCAGCTTGCCTGGGTTTTTGTTTCTTTGTTTTGTTTCACATTCAAGCAGGGCAGTGTGGAGGGACAACAGATTTCATTCAGTTCATCTGTACAAAGTCACCGTGCCTTGTAGCTCTCGCTAACCCTGCTTTCTGTATGTCCCCTGTCCCCAGACCAGAGGGTGGCCTCCTTCTGCACCCTGACAGACCTGCAGCATGGGCAAGAGCTGGAAGGGGCTTCAGAGCTGCCCCTGTGTGTAGACCCTGCCAGCGGCAAGGAGTTCATGGACACACCAGGGTATGTGCACCTCCCTCCTGCTATCCCTGGGTCATGGTCAGCCAGGACTCGCTGGCGCAGGAAGGCCAGTGCGCATGTTACCGTAAGACTGACTCACTTCCTGCCGTGCTGGGTATGACAGTGTTGGGCAGCGGGACCATCCACTGCATGGAACTTAGCTCTGGCCTACCCTTTCTCAGTTTAAATACTGTCTTTTATTTTCTTTTCAACCTGGGTGCCTTACAGAGGCTTAGTCCTTTTCTAAACCACCAAAGTTCACCGAAGTAGCACTTTGAGGAACACTTTCACAGTCTGATAAGCGATTATTCGTCCCCTTGCTGGGGTATACACACATAAAATAATAATTTTATTTTTAAGTTTGTGTGTGTATTTGGGGCGCATGCCTGTATATGCATATTTGTATGAGTTTGAGCACTTGTGTGTCTGAGTGCAAGTCCGTGGTGTGTGCGTGTGCAAGCCCAAGGTCCGTGTCAGCTACTGTTGCTCTCCCCTCCCTTTTTTGTGACAAGGTCTCTCACTGAACCTAGAGCTCACTGATTCTGCTAGACTAGTTATCCAGCAGATCCAAGGACCCTCCCGTCTCCATCTCCTCAGTGCTGTGATGACAGGGTCACACCTCCACACTCAGGATTTTCCACGGATGCTGGAGATCTAAGCTCAGCACTTAACCAACTGAGCCATCTCCTCATCCTACATGAAATAACGTTTTGGTGAAAACTTTACTAACAAAACAAGTGCAATATTTTGGCTTTGTGTCTTATGTCCTGTTTACTTAACCACTTCAGGGAGCGCTCACCCTCCACACTGACAGGGAAAGTCAACCAGCTAGAGCTGGTACTCCGACAACTACAGACAGACCTTCGGAAGGTGAGTCAACCACTGGACAGAGTTCTGTCTCCTTGGCAGCACCTTTTAACTCTGAGGAGTCAGTCAGGGAGACCAGGGATGGAAAATGCCCTAGACAAACACAACAGTCAGAAAGGAAGTTCCCGGCAGGCTGGAATGGCTGCTTCCAAGAATGGGATGAGTGGCCCAAGAGCTTGCAGCATGTGTTAGGTAGTAAGGAAGGCAGCTTGGAAAGCCCTGCGTGGAAGTGGGTCACACCAGCCTGGGACTGTGGTCTGCCTCTTCTGGGTGGGTAGAGGATACCATAATCTCTGATGGACAGACTTTCTGCTTAGCAATGGTTCTGTTGTTCTTTGGGAGCACACATGGAGGGAACCAAGGGGCTGTGGTGGCTTTTGTCCCTCTGTCAGTGATAGAAGTCAGACAGGAATGAGGGGTGCTTATTCCCAGCTCAGTGGAAGCAATGGACCTGTGGCACTGGGGTGATGTTTGTATCTACTCACACAGGAGAAACAGGACAAGGCAGTACTGCAGGCTGAGGTCCAGCATCTGAGGCAGGACAACATGAGGCTGCAGGAGGAGTCACAGACTGCCACAGCTCAGCTCCGCAAGTTTACCGAGTGGTTCTTCAGCACCATCGACAAGAAGACCTGACCAGCCGCCCCCCCACCCTCATGCAGGGACCACAGGGCTGGCCTGCCTGGTGTCCCTCGAAGGTCGCCAACCCGGCTTTTACATGCGCTTTCCACCACCTATAGGTAGATGTCTCACTGTTCGGCTCTGTGTCACACCATTCACCCCAGCAAGACGGGCCTCAACTGCTTTTGGATAGCCACAGCGGAAGATGAATGTAACTCCTGGTAAAGGCAGATGTAGCCGGCTGCTGGCTGAGAGGCTCACCAGACAGTGCTCTGGCCTGGGCTTCCCTGGGGAGGAGTATAGGTGGTACTTTGTCAAGCAGGTGACTCACAGAGATGTTAAGCCAGTGTCCCATAGCCAGGGTATAGTAATGTAAAATAAACATGGAGGCAAATAACCAGACATATACTTTAACGTTAAAGGTGCTCTATTTTTTTGGATGTACAGTAGTTTTATTTCCACAGCCACATTATCATAGCAATAAGAAGGGAGGCACAGTAAGTAGTTGGCAAGCTTTGTCAGGGCTGAAAGCACTGATGTGTTTAACACTAGTTCGAATGCTGTTACTATAGAGACTTATTTATTTGCAGGAACAAATGGTGCCTGATATTAACAGTGTTCTGATTTTTGTTTGAAGAAAATAGTCTGCCTTGTAATCAGCTTGACCTTCGACCTGTCAGTAGTCACTTCAGCGCTTAGGCTCACTTCTGTACAGTTGCTCCGCTGATAAGAGTCGATTTGCTTTACCTGCTAGGGCTCCCCAGAGGCTGTGAGCCAGTGGGATCACGTGTACAATGTCAGATTTGTTTATCTTTGTACAGAAGCTCCGATGGATTGTCTTGTATTTAACACCCTTATTTAAGCTTATTTAACCTTAAGTTGTTAATTTTATGAGATGTGGTTTCACCCACACTAGCTGCAGTGAGGGAGGGCGATGGCAGTGAACGCAGTGCTGACCGCACTCGCCCCGGGTGGATGGAAGAGGTGGGCGGACGAAGGCCTGGACGCTGCTAGTCACACGTCATCTGTATTGCTTTACCATTTCTAACTGTTACATTTGAGATGAACATACATTTTGCTTTTCTAATAAATGTTTAAAAGAAGTCCACACAAGCAACAGCGTCGGGTGTTGTAGACTGTGTGCGCTCTCTGAACTCACTTCAGGTCATAAGATCCTGATTAAGTAGGTTTCACTGCTTTTTGGAGAACCCCCATCTGATTAAGAGTGCCAGACGCTGAAGGGAGAAGGGCAGTGCGCTGCCGCCGTTTAGATAGATGGCCTGACTCAGAAGAGAAAGGGAAGAGAAAGGGAAGAGAAAGGGCGTATGGGCTTCCCACGTGCCGAACAGGGCACATGGTAAACAGGTTGGGCTTTGGGAGCCAGACCACACGGGTGCAGACGTGAGGGACAAGGCCAGAGCCACGGCATGGCGTCTGGGAAGGTGGCACCGGTGGCCTGTGCCCTGCGCACGTTACCTGCCCTTGTGGTTGATTAACCTCCATCAACTGTTTGGATAATCAAGAGCCTGCAAGTCAAAATTAGAAATAAGCTTTTATTTGTGAGTGTGTATATATACGTTTGTGTGTGTGTGTATGTGTACGTATGTGTATGCGAATGCAGACTCCCGAAAAAAA
Organism: Jaculus jaculus; assembly: GCF_020740685.1. Taxonomy (NCBI): domain Eukaryota; kingdom Metazoa; phylum Chordata; class Mammalia; order Rodentia; family Dipodidae; genus Jaculus; species Jaculus jaculus. The sequence continues at coordinate 10,343,408 of NC_059106.1, read as the reverse complement.
AGGCCACTTATGACAGTGTGCTCAAGCACAATTTGGGCTCTTAGGAACTTGTGCCCCATGACCACCATAACAGATCATATTCCCAGTACTGGAACTCGGAATCCCACATGTTCTTTCTCACTACCCCTCTTTCTCAGCCTACCCCGCCTCATATCACCCTATATCAGTTACTTTCTCATTTGCTTGAACAACCTAGGAAAGGGAAGGGTTTATTTTGGCCTGTCACTGAGGAGGGTAGACCCCATCATGACAGAAATAGCAAGGCAGAAGCAGGGAGCTGATGGCCGCCTCCTCACATCAGCAGGCAGGAAGCAGAGGGTGGACAGGCCACGGGGCCTTCCTCAAGCATGACACCACTTCCTGCACCACCAGCTGAGGGCCATGTGTTCAAGGGAGCCTATAAATCCTGTCTCAAAAAAAGAGAAAGGAAGGAAGGAGAGTCTGGAGAGATGGCTCAGCAGTTAAAGATGCTTGCATGCAAAGCCAGAAGGCCTGGGTTTGATGCCCCACGTACCCACATAAAATAAAATGCACAAAGTAGCACATGTTTGGAGTTCATTTGCAGTGGCCCTACGCCCTGGTGTGTCCATTCTCATTCTGTCTCTCTCCCTTTCTGCTTGAAAGTAAATAAATAAAACCATTTAAAATAACATGATGGGGCTAGGAATATGCCTCAGTGATTAAAGGTGCTCGCTTGCAAATCTTGACAGGCAAGTTCAAGTCCCAATACCCATGTAAAGCCAGGTGTACAGAGTGCCATTTGTATCTGGAATCCATCTGCAGTGGCAGGAGGCCCTGGTGCACCCATTCTCTCTCTCCTCTTTCAAGTAAACAAATTAAAATACATTATATTTTAAATTGAGACTAGTAGAAGGACCCCAAAAGTCAACTTCTGGCTTCTACATGCACGAGCACACCATACAGGCACCCACATACATACAAACATGCATACACACATACATACACATGCAAAAAATAAAAACCACCCTCGAGTTTTGTGCCCCAGTGCACCAAGACTGCAGGCAAATGCTTCCCTCGGACACTCAAAGGGCTGTCTGCGCAGCACTACCGAGGTCATCCAGCCAGGCCGGCGGCCGCGAAGCAGCGAGCGTGTGCTGGGGCGCGGGGAGCGGCCTGCCATGAGTGGCCTCGGCAGCAACCAGCACCCTTGGAATCATGCTGGGCTTTGGTTAAGTCCAGGTACTAGTTCCTGTCTATTTGCTGTGTTCAAACATCTGCCGAAAAGCACCTTAAGGGAGGAAGGGGTTGCTGGGGCTTATGTTATGCCCAGTTCTCGGCATCCCTAGTGGCCACCAAGGAGAACCAAACATGTATGCAAGGGCAAGGAGCTTTAATTCAGGCTTAAGCTCAGTCTCTTGACTTCACCAACGCAGTGGATCCGTACAAGAGCCTCGAGTAGCGGGAGGGGAGGGTTTTTATAGGGATTTGAACATAGAAGAAGGGGATGGGTACATGATTGGTTGATTTAAACAGTGTACTCTTCTGGTTGGCTTAGGATTTTGGCAGGCAAAGTTGGCGGGCTGGAACTAGGGGAATTGAGCTCATCCATGACTACAGGAATGTCTCATGACCTCAGGATTGTATGGCATAATGTATGGCATAACCGGTTTAACTGTTAAGCCTACCCTTATGGCAAGGTCGGCGGGCTGGAGCTAGGGGAATTGAACATTATGACTTCAAGAATGTATGGCATGATCAGTTTCCAGTATCCGTTAAGCCCATCCTTACCAGAAGATTAAAAAAAAAAAAAAACTTAGATCTTGCTGGGAAACAGAAACAGGCCTACTGAGGACTCTGAAGCCTGTCATGGCGTCCATCTGGTTCCTGAGTCCTTCAGCTTACAGTCCTCTCTGCGGGAAGGCATGGGCAGGAGCAGCTGAGCAGCCTCTGCCTTCAGTCAGAAGGCAAAGAATGGACGGAAAGTGGGGTCAGGCTATCAAACCTCGAGGTCCACCCCTTGACCCACTTTCTCCAGCAAGGCTCCACTTCCTGAGGGCTCCACAACCTTCTCGAACAGCACCAGTGGCAGGGAACCAAGCGTTCAAATACATGCACCTAGGAGTACATTTCACATCCAAACAATAATTGTCAGGAGGCCCAAGGCACCACCCAGCATCCCTGGTAGGTACAACATGCCTGGAACACCTCAGTGCCTCAGCCCCTGCCCTGCCTGGGTTATACGGGACCAGGTGGGGTGAGGGCAAATGGGATCTGGGAGGAGGGAAGGGCAGGCTTAGTGACCCATCTCCCTCGGCACCTAGAAAGCCAGAGCATCTTCCACAACCAGCTGTGGGGAGGCACTCCACAATCTAGGAGTTGCAGGCCTCAGAACCATGCTAAAGGCAGCAGTTAGCTGAGCCATGTCCTCCATTTCTCCGCAGGTTTCTGATGTCAAGCCCTCTAGGGCGGCCCTGGGCCTTTGCATCCGGCCAGCCTCCAGCTTTCTGTGGTGCATGGCTGTGTTGTCCAGAACCACGCAGCTCCTCACTGTCCCCTGAAAGCACCACCCCCTCTGGTTATCCCACCAGGGGCACCTCACTGTCATGTCCTTACTTGACACCTGGTCCATCCCCACTTCTACCATCCTCCTCCCCACAACCTCACTTTCACTCTTTAGTAGCTGCCCAGGGATTGGGGAAATAGTTGAGTGAGGACCTGAGTTTGATCCCCAAACCCCACATACAAGATGGGCACAGGGAGGGGCTGCAAGGGGACCCTGGGTGCTCACAAGTCAGCCAGTCCAGCCTAATTAGTGAGCTCTAAGCAGTGAGAGACGCTGGCTCAACAAGAGGTGGACAGCATTCCAGAGGATGTCACTTAAGATTGTCCTCCGTCCTCCACAAGCATGTGTGTGAGTGCACACACACAGAAACACACACACACACACAGAGAAGCATCATGTTTAGGTAAGACCTTGCAAGTGAACTTTGTCCCTTCCCAGACACGATGAGTCACAAACCCTCTGGTGTGACTTCCATCTCTAATGAACCAAAAGGCCACCCTGCCCTGCCCAATCTCCTGAAAATCAGTCAATTCATCCACTCAACAGACCCTCACTGAGTACTTACTCCCCACTTGTCCATGGCCAGCTCCCTACCTGACACATGGTGCTTAGTTCACATTGTTGGCACCAGAAGCTGAGAATTGGGGTGCCCATAACCAGTGTGCTGGCACCCGTTTATTTCAGCAGCAAGGCTAGGAAGACACTGGGACGAAGAAACGATATGCCCTCCACAACCACAAGACCACCCCCCCCCCCGCCCGGCTCTGTGCCAAGCTGCCTGGGCCCACAACAGGACACTAATCTTCAGGAGCTGCGTGGCCTTGGATGAGCATCGCTGTGCCTCAGTTTCCCCATGTACAAATATGGTTGATGATAGTACATACTTCTAAGCGCACCTGTGAGGAGCGAGGGCACACACAGGACACAGGCACCTTCACAAAGCACCCGTCATTGCACAGCAGCTGCTAATACCACCCGACACCCTGCTGGACCAGGTGCTCCTGTGCAGCCTCACCACACTGTCCTGGTCACTAAAACTGCCAAGCACACAGTAGGAGCTCACCAAAGGTCCACCAACCACATGGGGACCTGGTGCTCCAATCTGAGTCGCCCCCAAGGGCCAGGTGTGGAAGCATGGTGCTGTCGGGAGGCCGTAGAGCCCTTGGGAGGTGAAGCCTCATGAGAGACCTTTGGGTCACTGGAGGCATGTCCTTGAAGGGGGTCATGGGATCCCAGCCCCTTCCCCTTTCTCTTTGGCTTTCTGACTGATGACAGGAACAGCCCTGGTTGACCACAGGCTCGCACCACAGTGTGCTGCCTCCTCCCAATCTTGGACTGGAGCCTTCAGAACTTCCAGCCAAAGGCAGCCTTGCTCCGCAAGTTTTCACTTCGGCAGGAAGCTGCCCGGTGCACTCGGCCCGCGCACTGCCCGCTTGTGCTTTTACAGGCCGGTTTCTCCGGCTGGCATGTGAGCTGCTCCTCCGCGTCCCTATTCGAAGGTTTCCTCGGCACCCCACCACCAAGTAGCAGGTTCTTGGGGATGCTGGGTGTTTTGGAAAAGGAGTTAGGCAGTTGGCGCCCCACTCAGGCCCCAGAATGTATGTGGTGTCCCAGCCAGGACACTTGAGGCCACATTAGTTCAGTTCTCTTTGCTGACAGCTTTCACTATTGCCTACTCAAGGGGACAAGTGGCGTAGCTGGAGGACGAAAACGGCGCTGTCGGAGGAGCCTTCAATAATGCAATGGCTCCGTGCCGGGCCTCCCTCTGCAGCTTCCATGCCACTAGGCAAATGCGATGGGACGTGTCAGCTGGTGTCCCTGCAGAGCAGCGGAGCCCCAGCTGGGTCTAGAGCCAGGGGGGAGCGGCCCAGTAACTGAGCCCAGTGAGGCAGTCCTCAAGGTTCACAGCCACTGGGTCCTTGCCTGAGCACACAAGTGTTCATGTGTGCCTGTGTGTCTACATGTGTGTTTGTGTGTGTGCGGTACATACATGTGCATGGGTGTGGAGGCAGTCAATGCATCTGTATGTGTGTATGTGGGTGCTGTGGTGTGCATGAATGTCGCTATTATGTGCATGTGTGTTTACATAGTGTGCTCATGTGCATACCTGTTTGCTCACACATGTGCTTGTGTGTGTATAGAAATTGTCTAGAAAGCAGGTTCAGGAGTTTATACAATTAAAGTTTTCATGGCCAGGCAGGGGGGTGCATATCTTTAACCCCAGCACTTGTGCGGCCAAGTGTCACCGGAAACTTTTCCTGTGGGGAGATGCAGACACAGGTCTTCACCCCAAATAGGGGTCAGATGGCAAACCAAAGTATGATTACACCAATACCAGTTTGGTGAACCAGTGAGTTTACTAGAGGGAGGGGGGAGAGAGATATCACTTACAGAGCATAAAGAAGGGTTACTTACAGGAACGTGGGGCCCCCAAGACGACCACTTTGATGGAGATTCCTTTGTCCAAATTACTCACTGGGTGCTCCTCCATCAGCCTCAGGATGAGAGCTTACTTACAGAGCAGGGGGGCCCCCCCGAGCAGCCACACCACGAGGTCTCCTTCCACCCTGGCAACGACTTCCCCGTGGCCACTTCTAGAAGCTCCTTGACCCTGTCCAGGAGTGTGAGACCCCAGAGCAGGACCACAGTGGGGACCTCTATATCGAGATTACCCCCCACCGCACCCCAACACACGCTGTGGATGCTCCTCCCTCAGCCTCAGGGTGAGGGCTGACTTACAGAGCATGGAGACTCCAGAGATACCACCTGGGTGGAGCTCATTGATCCCTGATCTTTTGACCTCTATGTAGTCCATTTCCTCCTGAGGCCACAGGACCTTGTGGACTATTGTATACAGCCAGGACAGGGGACACCTGAATCTCAGGTGGGGATCTGATGACCCTCCCACACCTCTTTTCATGAGTTGACCCAGTTGCTTTTGATAATAGTTGTTTACACATTTCAATGCAAAAGAAATTTGCCACACAACACTGAGGCAGGAGAATCACCTTGAGTTCAAGAGCAACATGAAGCTACAGAGTGAGTACCAGGTCAGCCTAGCCTAGAGTGAGACTCTGCTGCAAAGAAAAGAAAAGAAAGTTTTCATCGCAGGGCATGATGGCTCACGCCTGTAATCTCAACCCTCGGAAGGCTGAGGGAGGGGGATTGCTCTAAATTTAGACCAGCCTGAGCTACATAGTAAATACTAAGCTGGCCTGGGCTAAAAAGTGAGGTCCTGCCTCAGACCCTCCCCTCAAATATTTTTTTAAAATATATTTATTTATTTACTTATTTGAGAGAGAGAAAGAGGCAGAGAGAGAGAAGGAGAGAAAGAGAATGGGCACGCCAGGGCCTCCAGCCACTGCAAACGAACTCCAGATGCACGTGCCCCCTGTGCATCTGGCTTACGTGGGTCCTGGGGAGTCGAACCAGGATCCTTTGGCTTTGCAGGCAAATGCCTTAACTACTAAGCCATCTCTCCAGCCCTCAAATATTCTTTTTAAATTCCAGATTCACTAAAAACCTAATCCAAGTGGCTCCTTCCCTTCACAACCATTCCCTTCCAGGTCTTGCTCCTCTGCCTGGAGACAAAAGCCTCTCCTGGCCCCGGGGGATGACGGAACAGTGCCAAGTCCAAGAATGGGTACAACCTTTTAAAGTCAGCGGTTACGGTTACCGAAACCAGGCAGTCTCTGAACTCCTGGCCCTCACCCCAAAGCACCCCAGCCCCCAGGAGACCTAAGGTCCCCAGAGGAACTCCAGCCAGTCACAGGAGCGAGCACTGATTGCAGTGACCTTCCCCTATGCGGACTGGCTCAGCTCGCCCCACCCCCACCCCAACCTTGACTGCCTCCAGCCCTTCCCAGCGCTCATTCCCAGGCTTGTGGGCTGACTTGCCAGTCCAAGGTCACAGAGCTCTGAGGGGTCATGAGAATGGCACTGGGGAAGAGGCGGAGGAGGCTGAGGAGCTGGCCACAAGGCCACGCCACTTAGCAACTGCAGTCTGGGGCTCCATGAAGTGTCTTGACAATAGGCTGAAAGTTCCTTACAGTTTATTCTGCGAGCTAAGGTCCTGGCTCCCATTTCTTTCTCAGCTGCCTTCCCCAACCCATAAATGGGACCAGTTTGTTCTGCATCCCAGCTCCGTGGGTAAGCAATCAAGTCATGGGAAATGCCTCACAGAATAGCCGCTGAAGAAATGCAGGCCCCGGCTGGGGGGAGGTGCTGGCAGTGTCCAGGCGGGCTGCCTTCTGGGGAGCCCACTGGAGTCCCTGGGGTGACGACAGAAGACGCTAAGGCAGCCCGCTGTTCCCCTGAGCAACAAGAAGATACGAATCCTGTTAACTTGATCCTCTTAGACATTGCAAACTGTCTAACAGTTCCAGACAAGTGCTCGTGACTCAAGACGTCGCTCAAGTCACAGCAGCAAAAGATCCTCAGAGAGGCCTTGAGGCCCCTAGTGTGATCCCCTCCTGCTGGCAAGCTAGCTGTGCAAGGACAGCATGATGGGGGTGATCAGAAGAAGGATTAGCCTGGCATGCGTCTTCCCTCCATTGGTCAGCACAGGCAGACAGCGGTCTCATGCCCACCACACGTACTCCAGACTGGCAACATTGGGCGTGTGAACCCCACTTCTGCACCTAGCCAGAGACCCAGGAACCCATCTTTGCCATTGGCAAGGAAGCAGGGGGACTGCCTGTTTTCACTTGAGGGCGATGGACCCTTAGTACTGGGCTTAATTGCCAGCGCACTCCATCCTGAATCGGCCTGTGTCTCACCAATTGTACCATCTCCACAGTACATTCTCCTTTGCAGAAATCTTTGTCGTTGTTGTTATTGCTGTTTTTTGGGGCATTGTCTCATGTAACCCAAGCTGGCCTCCAACTTGCTATGTAGCTGAGGACGGCCTTGTTCTCTTATCCCCCTGCATCTGCCCTCTGAGCTACGTTACAGGCACGCATCACTGTGCCCCACGGGACGAGGTGCTCTCAGGATTGAATGCAGGGCTTCATGCGTGCTAGGCAAGTACTGCCCACTGAGCTAAAATCATGCTACAACCTGTGGGACTATGATGCCAACCCTCAATATAGGATGGACACATGGCCACAATATTCTCCTCACCCTCTGATGACCTTGCCTGGCTCAGTCTTGCCCTCTGGCTTTGGACTGACCTTGGCTGTTGGTTCTGGCCTTGCTGGGTTGCGGTGTGCGTCCACATCTCTGGATGGGCACCAGTGCCTGCTCCGATGCTTCCCATGGAGTCTCTGAGTTGTAGAAAAGTTCATTCTGTCCACTCTGCTGTGTCTTTCCTGGGGCAGCCTTGTGTAAGTGCGTCTGGCCCAAGGCCCCGGGTAGTAACAGCAGCTTGCTACTGTAGAGGGTCCTCATCTCATGAGATCAGCAACAGTGTCGTGGGGTCCTGGGGTACCCGGCCCCAAGTGAGGGCTCCCCAAGAATGGACATTACAGCCGTGGGTGCGGTGATCCCCACCCACAGGCCCCTCCTTGACCCCTCCCTGGGTGCGCGTTCTTTCCTCAGTCTCTTGCTGGAGGTGTGACACATTTCTGATCGGGCTGCTCACCTTTCCTTGGCCTGGGCCTCAGGAATATGACAGTGCCGGGGTAAGGGGGCTCTCCTCCCAGGGGACTGCCCACCGTGGGCTTAGCCAGTTTATCAGGAGCCAGTTTTGGTCCTGAGCAGTAGAGCCGCAGGGCATCCAAGGGCAGGGGTCCTCGAGCCTCCTTCCCCAATGCCCGGGACAAGAAGCCGGGAGAGTCCGCCTCAGAGCCGCCCTGGGTCGTACGCGAGCGCTCAAGACTGGTCACTTGGGGCTAGAAGAAGGTCGTCTGGGTCAAACACTCGTCACACAGCCCCGAGAACCTCAGGTTGGATCTCCAGCATTCACGTAAAAGACAGATGTGGTGCTGGTTGCTTGTGCTCTCGGTATAGGTAGAGCTGGGTGGATCCCTGGGGCTCCCTAACCAGCTCTTCTAGCTGCATCGGTGGGTTCTGCATTCAGGGACAAGATCCTGTCTCTAGATCTGAGGTAGGGAGTGAATAAGAAAGACACCAGGCATCGGCCTCTGGCCCCCACATGCACATACACACATCCACACAGTTGTGTGCTCACAGACACATGAACACACGTGGAGGCGCAGCACCCATGTTGCTGTTGAGTCAGGGCTTACGGGGTGGAGGGGATGCCTCTCCGTGACGTGGAAAGCACGGCAAGGGCCAGGACGAACAGAAGGCCATGTGCCCCAGCGGGTCATCCAGGGGTGGAAGGAGTCTAAGTGCTGGGCTCAGAGCTGCCCTGTGGAACCCCAAAGGCCCCCCAGAGATGAACCTCCTCCAACAAGGCCCCACAGACTACACCAGCTGGGTCCGTGCATTCAAAACACACGAGCCCGTGAGGGACATTTCTTCTAAACCTCCACCAGACACACACAGAGGAAACCAGAACAGGTCGGCCACTGTTGGTCTGTCATCTTTGTGGGCTTTGATACCCAGCAGTGCAAGGTAAGTGAGCTAGAATTCTGAAGACCTGACTTCTTGGCCCCCTGGCTTCTTATGGCTTTCATCTCTTCACTAACCCTTCAAGGATTTGAGTTCTTTAGCCCACATCCCAGGCCCTGAGAAAGCCCTCTGGCCCAGACCACAGGCCCAAGGCTGCTCTGAGCAGATGGATTCTATCTGCTTTTCAAAAAAAAAATACTTCATTTAGCTCAGAGAGAGGCAGAAAGAAGAAAGAGAGCGAACAAACGTGAAAGAGAGAATTGGTGTACCAGGGCCTCTAGTCACTGTTAACAAACTCCAGCTGCATGCACCACTTTGTGCATCTGTCTTTATGTGCGTACTGAGGAATCTAACCCAGGTTGTTAGTGCCTTAACCACTGAGGCATCTCTGCAGCCCTCAACCCACTTTTTTTTTCTAAAATCACTGTTATTATTTACTGCCACACAATGATCGAATGCATCATAATTGTTAGATGGGACCCAGTGATGAACCTGTCACAGAATGGCCACCAAATGCCTCCCCATTAGCTCCGCAGTGGAGAGACCAACAGCAGAGGGAGCGCAGAGGAGCTGTCACCACGGTTAAGGTAAATGATGGCTAGGCTGTGAGACTGTCTCCACGTTCAAAGAGGAACGCAGTCATTGAAGATGCCTTTATTCACAAAGCAACTGTGTTTCCATTGTCATGTTTCCATGGTTACAAAAAAAACTGAGAAGTATTCTCACTCAGAGGGTCCTGCTAGAAGAAGGATGGCTTCTTGTGAGTCCTGGGGAGCAAGTCATGAGACTTTGTCCTTAGCCTTTTCTCCGTCTGGGCTCCCGGAGCGGATGGCGTCTACTCACCTGCTGAGCTTTCCCCTCTTCCACACTCAGAGCTCTCAGCCTCCGTAAGTAGGCACTGAGAGAATCACATGTGACTTCTTCCCACTTTGGCATTCATCAGAGACCTATAACACCACCTAAAATATCTGTCAAAGATCAGCTTCTTCCCTGATCTAGCGCCAACTCCCATTCTGGTCCAAAGTGCCTCCATCTCTCCTCCGGCTGAGAAAGAGGCCCACCCTGTGGCTTCTGCCGTCCCTGACCGCCTGCGAGGCCGGCGCCTCCCTGTCCCGCGGAGCTCGCTGCAGCCCCTCAGGTTCTGAGGTCCTCATCAAGGCCCCAGTCGCCGCCTGCCCTGGACCCGCTGCTCACAGCCTGCGGCAGGGTGAGCCCTCAGCCTGGCCACACTCCCGCCACCTTGGGGCCCTGCATGTGTTCCGTGGTCTCGGGCACATGTAGTCTTGCTCCCTTCAGCCTCAATGTCACTTCCTGAAAAAAAATAACGACGTCCCCACTCACCAGATGCCAGCAGCGCTCCCTAGCCTCCAGCCTTGCCACGCCTAGGGCTTTCTTGAACAGACATTCTTCAAATGGCTATTGCAGTGTGGCTACGTCTTTTTACATTTATGTGTACATGTGTATGTGTGTGCATGTGCATGTATGTGGCAACGTAGCTTGCACATGGGCACACTTGGATGTGTAGGGCAGAGGTGAACGTTGGAGGTTTTCCTCAGTTGTTTCTATTTTATTCTTTTAGACAGTTTCTCTCTGAACCCGGAGCTCACTGGCTCAGTATGACTAGCTGGCCAGCAAGCCCCAGGGATTTTACCTCTCAAGCCCTGGGGTTACAGGCATCCCCCATCGCACTGCCCATTTACAAGGGAACTGGGGATCTGAACCCGGGTCCTCACATTTGCCTGGCAAGCACTTGACCCACTGAGCCAGTTTCCCCAATCCCTTTGCCTGTCTTTGGACTCAGTGATTCACTGTTCCATTTGTCTCATGTATGTTAAAAAATCTTCTGGGTTTTCTTCTAAGTTATTTTTTCTTATATAATAGTGTGAGAAATAACCTAAATACTATACTATTCACCCATCTAAAGAGAGCAATACCATGGAATTTAATGTGATTAGACTAACCACATTGTTTAAATATTTTCACTCCCTACAAAGAAACCTTGTACCCATTACCGTCAGCTTCCATGTCCTCTCAAGCATCCCGGTCCTGAGCACTGACTCTTCAACCTTTGTCTCTATGGAGTTCCTGAACATTCCATGTGGATGGAGTCATGCAACATGGATGTTTTACAACTGGCTTCTTTTTTTTTAGATATTTATTTATTTATTTTGAGAAATAGAAAGACAGGGAGAAGAGGCAGATATATATATACATATATACATATATATATATATATATATACACACACACACACATACATATATATGTATGTATGTATATATATATATATATATATACACACACACACATATATACATATATACATATAATATACACACATATATACATATATACATATAATGGAAACACAGTTGCTTTGTGTGAGAGACAGAGAGAGAGAATGGGTGTCCAAGGGCCTCTAGTCACTGCAAACGAACTCCATGCGGGTTACTTTGTGCATCTAGCTTTACATGGGTTCTGGGGAATCAAACCTTGGTCCTTAGGCTTCACAGGCAAGTGCCTTAACTGCTAAGCCATCTCTCCAGCCCATGCCTGGTTTCTTTCACTTCTCGTAACATGTCCTAAGCTTGCCCACACTGGAGCAGGTATGAGCGCTTCATTTCTTTTTCTACCTATTTATTACTGCATTTCCTCTCGTTGCCAAGTAACACTGCACCATGTGGATCTATCACATTCTATTTCCCCACATGCCAGTTGACACACCTTCGGGTTGTTTCCAGTGCTGGGCTGTTATGTATGAGCGATGCTGCCGTAAGCGTGTGCACCTGTGTGCTGAGTCATCGTTCCTCTGTGTTTAACCTTTTCAGGAGATGCCAAACTTTTCCATGGCAGTTGCACTATTTTGCAGTCACGAGGGCTCCGTTTTCTCCACATCCTTGCCAACATTTGTTGCTTTTTAGCATAGCCATCCTAGTGGGCGTAAGTGTTCAGTGTTGAGCGTGGCTTGTGCTGCCAAGCATATTTCCATTGGTTCCGTGCGTCAGTGGGGGTTACCCACTGGCAAAAGCATGTCCACACCAAGGTGGGCGTGCACGAGATGGAAGTAAAAGTAGGCTTTTGCTGGTGGCTTCTGAACCTGCCGAATTGTAATGACTGTTTTGTTGTTTTGTTTTTGTTTTTGCTTTTTTTAAATTTTTTTTTATTTATTTATTTGAGAGCGACAGACACAGAGAGAAAGAAAGATAGAGGGAGAGAGAGAGAATGGGCCCGCCAGGGCTTCCAGCCTCTGCAAACGAACTCCAGATGCATGCGCCCCCTTGTGCATCTGGCTAACATGGGACCTGGGGAACCGAGCCTTGAACCAGGGTCCTTAGGCTTCACAGGCAAGCGCTTAACCGCTAAGCCATCTCTCCAGCCCCTGTTTTTGCTTTTTGAGATACGGTCTCACTCTAGTCCAGGCTGCCCTGGAATTCGCTACATACTCTCAGGCTGGCCTCAAACTCATAGTAATCCTTCTACCTCTGCCTCCTGAGTGCTGGGATTAAAGGCGTGTGCCACCATGCCCGCTGTAACCGCTCTTACCTGCCGTTGAAGCTTGCTTAGTTACAAGGCTGGTCTGTTCTTGTCTTGTGTACATGTGTGTGAAAATGTGTGCACACACGTGTGCACATGCAGGTGGAGGTCAGAGGAAACCTCTGGTGGCATTCTTCAGAAACATTATCTACCTTTCTTGAGACAGGGTCTCTCTGGTCTGGAGCTCTGATTGGACGAGACTAGCTGGCCAGCAAGCCCCAGTCACGATCCACCTGTCTCCGCCCCAGTGACGGGAATCATCACAGCTGGCGTTTTAACATAGATTCTAGGGATTGAACTCAGACCTTCACACTTGTAAGTGCAAGTGTTTTACCCATTGGGGCATCTTTCCTGCAAGGTGCTAGTTGTTTTTTAAAATATTTACTTATTTATCTAAGAGAGAGAGAGAAAGGAAGGAAGGAAGGAAGGAAGGAAGGAAGGAAGGAAGGAAGGAAGGAAGGAAGGAAGGAAAGAAGGAAGGAAGGAAGGAAAGAAGGAAGGAAGGAAGGAAAAAAGAAAGAAAGAAAGAAAGAAAGAAAGAAAGAAAGAAAGAAAGAAAGAAAGAAAGAAAGGGTATACCAGGGCTTACAAACACCACTGAACAATATTTCCAGCCCAGGTCCTAGTTTTGATGGAGGGACTTAACCAAGGTATGGGACTCCCAGGAGTAACGAAGCTACCCATGTTAAAATCTCTCTCTCAGGCTGGAGAGATGGCTTAGGGGTTAAGACACTTGCCTGTGAATCCTAAGGACTCATGTTTGACTCTCTTCCCATGTAAGCCACATGCACAAGGGTGACACAATCACGCAAGGTCATACACATGCACAAGATGACACATGTGCCTGGAGTTCGATTGCAGTGGCTGTAGGCCCTGGTGCACCTAGTCTCTCTCATTTTTTTTAATCTGCATTTTAGCGGTTAAGATGGCGGCGTAGGTACCACGCCAAAGCAGTCTGGGGGGGGAAAGACCAAAAAAAACTCAGCAAAATACACACTTTTACTAAAAAGTGAGGTGTATAGGAAATTGGAAGGGCAGCGGAGAAGTAGAAGAGATCCAGAGCATCCAGAGCCAGCACAGGCCAGCAAAAGTGGTCCCGGCAGGTCGGGCGGCGGCGGCGCACCAGAAAGCCACCAGGCTCGGCTCGAACTGCAGGAAAAGCCAAGTGCGGGACCTTCCACTCACACTGGAGCTCTCCGCAACTCTAGAAGCATGAATGGAGAGCGGCAGTGAGCAACGGAGGAGCAGATTGCAAGGTAGAAGAACATGTGGAACAGCGAGAGAACCAGAGCAGCTGCGGCTCCCTCCCCTCCCCCACCGCCTGAGCCCAGCTCCAGCGAACAGAGCAGTGGTCCCCAGCTCCTAATTTTCCATTTTCTTACACAACTGCATCAAAGAAAATAAAGTACCTTGGAATAAACCTAACCAAGGAAGTAAGGGATCTCTACAATGAAAACTATAAAACACTCAAGCAAGAAATTGCAGAAGACACTAGGAAAAACATCCCTTGTTCCTGGATCAGAAGAATCAATATTGTGAAAATGGCAATCTTACCAAAAGCAATCTACACATTTAATGCAATCCCCACAAAAATTCCAATGTCATTCTTCACAGAAACAGAAAAACAATCCAAAATTTCATTTGGAATCACAAAAAAACTTGAATATCTAAAATAATACTGACCAATAAAAATAAGGCTGGTGGTATCACCATACTGATTTTAACCTATACTACAGAGCCATAGTAACAAAAACAGTGTGGTATTGGCACAAAAACAGACATGTAGATCAATGGAACAGAATAGAGGACCCAGATGTAAGTCCAGGTAGCTATAGCCACCTGATATTCAATAAAAATGCCAAAAATACTCATTGGAGAAGAGACAGTATATTCAGCAAATGGTGTTGGGAAAACTGGATATATATCTGTAGAAGGATGAAAATAGATTCTTCTCTCTCTCCATGCACAAGAATTAAGTCCAAGTGGATTAAAGTCCTTAACATCAGACATGAAACTCTGAAACTGCTAGAGGAAAAAGTAGGGGAAACCGTTCAATATATTGGTCTTGGCAAAAACTTTATGAATACAACCCCAATTGCTTAGGCAATAAAACCACAGATTAATCACTGGGACCTCATGAAATTACAAAGATTTTGCACTGCAAAAGACACAGTGAAAAAAGCAAAGAGGCAACCTACAGAATGGGAAAAAATCTTCACCAGCTACACATCTGATAGAGGATTAATATCTAGGATATACAAAGAACTTAAAAAGTTAAATAATAAGGAATCAAATAAGCCAATCAAAAAATGGGCTATGAGCTGGGCTTGGTGGCACATGCCTTTAATTCCAGCACTCGGGAGGCAGAGGTAGGAGGATCGCCATGAGTTCAAGGCCACCCTGAGATGACACAGTTAATTCCAGGTCAGCCTGGACCAGAGTGAGCCCTACCTCGAAAAACCAAAAAAAGGGGGGGGGCTATGGAGCGAAATATAGCATTCTCAAAGGAAGAAATACGAATGGCATATAAGCGCCTAAAAAATGTTCTACGTCATTAGTCATCAGGCAAATGCAGATTAAAACTACATTGAGATTCCATCTCACTCCTGTCAGATTGGCCACCATCATGAAGACAAATGATCATAAATGTTGGCGGGGATGTGGAAAAAGAGGAATCCTTCCACACTGCTGGTGGGAATGCAATCTGGTCCAGCCATTGTGGAAATCAGTGTGGAGGTTCCTAAAACAGCTAAAGATTGATCTACCATATGACCCAGCTATAGCATTCCTAGGCATATATACTAAGGACTCATCTCATTTCCTTAGAAGTACGTGCTCAACCATGTTTATTGCTGCTCAATTTATAATAGCTGGAAAATGGAACCAGCCTAGATGTCCCTCAACTGATGAGTGGATAATGAAGATATGGCACATTTATACAATGGAGTTCTACTCAGCGGTAAAGAAAAATGAAGTTATGAAATTTGCAGAAACATGGATGGATCTGGAAAGGATTATACTAAGTGAGGTAACCCAGGCCCAGAAAGCCAAGCACCACATGTTCTCTCTCATATGTGGATCCTAGCTACAGATGATTGGGCTTTTGCGTAAGAAGGAAAATACTTAGTAGCAGAGGCCAGTAAGTTAAAAAGGAGATATAAAGGGAAGAGAAAGGAAGGGAGGAGGGTACTTAATAGGTTGGTAATGTATATATGTAAGTAGAATGATTGAGATGGGGAAGTAATATGATGGAGAATGAAATTTCAAAGGGGAAAGTGCGGGGGGGAGGGTATTACCATGGGATATTTTTTATAATTATGGAAAGTATTAATAAAAATTGTGAAAAGATAAAAAATAAAATCAAATTAAATTTTTAAAAATCTCCATTTTAATGCCTTGTGGCTCCATATTCTTTCATAATATTAAATTCATCTATCATGTGACCCTCAGATGAGTGGTTTGATTTTGTTCGGAGGTAATCTCAGGGTACTCATCCTTAGGAGATACGCATGTGTGTGTTGACTGTCCTTCACCCACAGGCTTTTGCTTCTCTTCTGTCACGCTGCAAGTTTGTGCCTGTTGAGGACAGCCACCACATGTGACCTCCCCTTTGTCCTTCTCCAGTTCTCTTGAATAAACATTTGTGCCCTGGGCAAGGAGCTTCCACTAAGTTCTGCATGCCAAACATGGGAGGTTCGGTGAACATTTAGACGGTTTCTTCCCAGGCCGTTCATGAAGGTCGTTTCTTTACTCACTGAGGGAGATTCCCCAGGCGAGCTGGTACCTCGTGAACACGATGATGAATTCTGAAGGCCTCAGATTGCTGAGTTTGGCAAATCTCTGCCACACAGTAAAAGTTGCTAAGCATCTCACCCAGCTGTGGCCTTTTTTTCCCCTCCTGAAGCAATACAGTAGGACATTATTCATCTCTTAGAAAAAGACTATTAAAATATCCACAAGACAGTAAATTACATGAAGCAGGTGTCTGGAAGAGAAGAATAAACATTGCACAGCCAAATGTGATGATCCAGTACTAACCCCAGCTTCTGGAAAGCCTAATTTAGTTCTTGTTTCTCAATTAAAATGAGGCTCTAGGCAAACATGCTCTTGTAGTGGCTGGGCCTAATGATCCCATACAAAGGGCGCTAGCTGCACTTTATCTGCTGAGTTTGGCTGGGACAATTTTAGTAATTAATTATCCAATTTTTCATACAGACTTAAATATGGAGCTGTTCCACCACCCCCATCACCCTTAGTACGTTCAATACAATTTAGAATTGCAGAAACCCAGAGAGGCTGGGGGGAAATTCAAGGTCATGTTGTAGAATGGTTTGCTGCAGAGAAGAAATCAGAGTCAGGCCTCTCTCTGGGCGAACCTCAGACACCTTCCGGGAGAGACCTGTGCCTCTGGAAGACATGTCAATCAGTCACAGACTTCTCTTGATCTACAACCATCTTCTTACATGTGGGGCCCCAGACAGCCACTGAATTGCTCATAATTCTCAGGCGACATGAAAAAAATACGCTCAGTGGGGTATATGCTCAATTGGTAAAAAGATTCATTGCCTTAAAAGAATGTTAACATCATTTATCTAAAATTCAAACATTTTAGAGAGAAAATTTGAGGTTCAGAGGCCCAAGAACATATCATAAGTTTATGGCATAAGCAAAATTAGAATCATTGTTTTTGTCTCCTAGAAGAATATAATGGGGACCTGGTGATTTAGCTCAGTGGGTAGAGTGCTTGCCTAGCAGGCACAAAGCCGTGGGTTCGATCCCCAGCACCACATAAACCAGGTGTGGTGGTGCATGCCTGCAATGCCAGCTCTTGGGAAATAAGCAGGAGGATCAGGAGTGCAAAGTCATCCTTGGTGACATACTAAATTCAAGGCCAGTTTAACTACATGAGGCACTGTTTCAAGAAAATAAAAAACAGGGCACAATAGATGTTTTAGCACTTAAGGCACTTGCCTGCAAAGCCTCAGGACCCATGTTCAATCCTCCAGGTCCCACGTGAGCCCGGTGCACAGTGATGCATGTGCACAAAGTCATGCATGCACACAAGGGGGCGCGCGCATCTGGAGTTCGTTTGCAGTGGCTAGAGGCCCTGGTGCCCAATTCTCCCTCTCTCTCTTTCTCCCATAAAAAAATAGTAATAAAAAAACACTAGGGCTGGAGGAGATGGCTTAGTGGTTAAGGTATTTGCCTGCAAAGCCAAAGGACCCCAGTTGGATTTCCCAGAACCCATGTAAGCCAGATACACAAGGAGATGCATGCATCTGAAGTTCGTTTGCAGTGGCTGGAGGCCCTGGCATGCCCATTCTCTCTCCTTCCCCCCTCCCCTTTCTCTTTCTCTCAAATAAATTATATATATATATATATATATATATATATATATATATATATATATATAACTGAATATTAATTACTTAATTAAAATAAATAAAAATTTTAAAAGAATATGGTTCATTTTCCCCATTGCTAGCCTTACTGTATCTTGAGTGATGCCTGCAAACCACAGTCTCTTCTGAGTGATGAAACCCACCCCTGGGCAACCTCCTCACTATGTGCTGATCTCCCCACCATCAGAGTACTTGCTAGAGCCTAGTGATTTTGCTCTCTTTATAGGCTCACCATCTTGGGATAGCCCTTTATCAGCACAGACCTTGCACAAAACTCACAAGAAAATGAGGATGGGTGGGTAGAGGGGGAAGCCTCGCTGAGCATAGTATGCCATGTAGTTCACATTTACTGTCATATAAGCTCTGATAGACAGTCACCCTGCAAGAGAGGCTCATACCTATCCTAACAGTCAGGGAATAAAATACCCCTTACATCATCTCATTTACAACGAGCCTGGCCTGGATTTGAACCCCAAACAGTATTATTCCAAAGTCTATGCCTTTGCAGATTTAAGAAATGTCCATGTTTATTTAGAGAAAAAAAGTAACCTCCCATAATTCTTGAATGCATACCCACAAATTTCCTGATTTCAGTGGGCTTTGGCTTAAGAGAGGCCATAGTGGAATTCAAGTGGACCAGTTGTTAGAGCAACATGGCAAAGCTGTGAGGAGCCAGCAACTCTGAGGACAAACTGGCTGTGGGTCTCAACTCCAGCACGTCCCGGCCATGCATCAGGTCACGCCCTTTAACATCTCTGTGCTTCCTTGTCTGTAACATTCAGATGGAAATAGCACACACCTCCATCAGCATTGCTGATGAGATAAAGTGTGCACTCAGCTTTAAAAATGGAAGGGGAGGGCTGGAGAGATGGTATAGTGGTTAAGCGCTTGCCTGTGAAGCCTAAGGACCCTGGTTTGAGGCTCGATTCCCCAGGACCCACGTTAGCCAGATGCACAAGGGGGCGCACGCATCTGGAATTCGTCTGCAGTGGCTGGAGGCCCTGGCACGCCCATTCTCTCTCTCTCTCTCTCTCTCTCTCTCTCTCTCTCTCTCTCTCTGCTCTTTCTCTGTCTGTCACTCTCAAATAAATAAATAAAAATAAACCAAAAAAAAAAAATTTAAAAAATGGAAGGGGAGATGGGGTGTCCTCTGTAGTAGAGTACTTGCCCATCGTGCCCTGGATTTGATCCTCATATCTGCAAATAAGTAAATAAATAAATGCAGAATGAGGGCTGGGAAGATGGCTCTCTTGAGAAAGCATGGCACCTGAGTCTACTTACAATCCCAGCACTGGGAAGAAAGAGACAAGGGAATCCTGGGAGCTTGCTGGCTCCTAGCCTAGCCTAATCAGCAGGCTCCAGGTTCAGTGAGAGACCATGTCTCTAAGAACAAGGAAGAGCAATTGACTATGATACTGACCTTTAGCGTGCACACGCTCACACAGTACACATGCACGTCCATTCCCGTGCCCAAATGCAAACAAACACACATAAACATCCACCACATAATACACATGCAAAAACACAAACAGAATGGCATCTGGTGTGGGGTTAAGAAAACAGGTCTTTGGTGTTCATCTATAAACTAGGAGCCAAATGCAAGCACAAAGCACAGGCTGTAACTATGAGCTAATCGTTTCAGTGTGTATGTGTGTGTGTATGTGCATGTGCATGTGTGTATGTGTATGTGTGTGTAGGTGTGTGTGCGCATGCATGTGTGCTGATTTTCATGGGATTAGTGACCTGATAATACAGAGTTTTCCCTAAAAGCAGTACATGCCATGCATTCAGATTCTTAGAATATCTCCTCCTGGAACATCTGAAAACGCTGCCCCTGAAAAGAACTGTGGTCCACGGAAACATTGAGTGAACCTGACTCCTGATATTAATAGTGGGACCAACAGAATTCACACCCTCTTGTTCATGGCTCTGAACAAATTCTAAAGAGACTTAGGTCAGCTGGGGAAGCCACAACAGACAAATGTGTGTAACTCTAATTAGCACATCGATTATGAGTTGTTGGCCATTTGCAGACATGAGCTCAGGCTTAGTGTGCACATGAGTTCACAGCCCAAGGGGAAGATGTGGGAATAGGCCATGCCCTAGTCATGGAGGGGAGGCAGCACCCACGCTCCTTGCTTCTTTCCTTGCTTCATTCCTGGATCCTAGATTCTATTCAAGGCAAGCATTCAAAGACATTGTCACCAAAGAGACACAGACACATTGGAGGTTTTGCCAGCTGACCAGAGGAAGCATTGTAACCAGCACCCTGCCCCCCTCCGTGGAGCAACTGACGTTTGTAGAGGAAGGAGCGCAGGCCCTCCCTTCACCGGCAAGCAGCTTCTGTGCCTCCTCCACGGCAACCAGCTTCCTGGTTCGGAACTCTGGTGTCGGGGTGCTCTTGTATCCACTGGAGAGATAGATGATCCCTTCAGGAACAACGGCTTGTTAAGAGAAGGGATATTGGGTTGGGAAGAAGCACTTCTTTCTATGGGAGGGGAGGCAAGGGAAGGTATTCAGGGGGTTAATATGGTCAAAATGTATTATGTACGTAGCCGAAATTGTTAAAATAAGGAAACAAATACATAAATGAGTAGAAGGTGAAGTTGGAGAAAATGCTAGGAAGGTTACAGAGAACTGGTAGTGGAGAGTGGGAAAGAAGAAAGACATCCTACTATTTCCTTCCATAGGTCACGGGGTAGGAAGGCCTTTGGAAGCCACATGGTGCCATCATTATAAGCAAGATGTCACTCAGAAAGCCTGAACTTGCCTTCCGATCGGAAGCAGGAGGACTTGTTTAAACAGCCAGGGAGAAAGGTCATTGCTTTTCAATGTGTAAGTATTTATCCACCTTCTCTCCCTGCCCTGTAAGGGTTCCTGTTAAGAATTCAGGATGGATGCCAGCTCCCGAGGTAGGCAGATTTGGAGTATATGACAAATAAAGTAATCGAGCCCTATTATTAACAGCGGGCACAGAGCTCCTGGGCTATTTTCTGGCTCATTTTCGATGTATCATCCCGATCTAAAGAAGGAAATGTATTTTTTATGTCTAGGGCGGCCCCCACAAGCTGCGATGGATGGGACTCCCCTGACAAAGCAATTGGCTGCTTCACGGTTGGCAGGTGAGTAAATTGGGTTTTACTAGGTGCCATTAAATATGGTTTGGGGCTGATTTACTACCTGCTGGGTTCACACGGAAGTGGAGTATATAAATACACCAGGCCACCAGCATTCATCTTTTGTTCTTAATTCATTGCTGTTTCCATCAAGCAGACAGGGAGCGATGGTGCCTGTGATACGGGAAGGGGAGCTTGTGTGGGTATCAGGTGGGGGGACCCTAGTTCCTTCCTGTTGAGAGGAAGGTGGTTGGTGTTGTCTGAGCAGGTATCATGGAATCTTCCAGCTGCTGCAAGGCCTAGCCTAGGGTGCGCCCTTTGGTGTTTGCCCTTGATGAGCTGTAGGAGCTCCTGCTACCCTTGTATGGAAATTTACACAGCTGCTCCTTCTCCACAAGGTCACTGCGCTCCCTGCCCATCTGCCTCTCCCCACCGCCAAGCGTCTCCTATCCACCTGCATGGAGAGGGCAGAGCCCACGTCTGCTCATGCACTTGAGTAAGGACCATGATGGTGCCCCAGCCAGCCTTGTACCATTTGCCGCAGCCCCGTAGGAAGCCCCGCTGCGGCTCAAACTCCCGGGCTTCTCAGGCCCTCACCCTGTGCTCTGAAAAGTCACGCCAGCTTTAGGCACCTGTGATGGTTAGTATTGTCAGGCTGCCGTGATCTAGAATCAACTAGGAGATAAACCTCTGGGCATGTCTGAGGGGGGCTCTAGATTAGATTAAGTGAGGTGGGCATCGTCCCATGGACTGGAAGTTTGGACCGAATAAGAAGCAGAAGCCCCAGCATTCATCTCCCTGCTTCCTGACGGCAGAAGCGACGTGACCAGCTGCACCATAGCTGCCCCGCCATGATACACTGTGTCCCTTCATACCAGGAGCCCAAGCAAACCTTTGTTTTCCCATGTTGCTGCTTTTTCATGGGTGTGCACACATATATGGAAGCCAGAGGTTGGCATGGGGATCTTCCTCACTCACTCTTCACCTTAATCTTCTTTTTAAAATATATTTTATTTATTTCAGAGAGAGAGAACGGGGAAGGGAGGGAGAGAATGGGCGCCACAGGGCCTCCAGCCACTGCAAATGAACTCCAGATGCATGCGCCCCCTTGTGCATCTGGCTTACGTGGGTCCTGTAGAATCGAACCAGGATCCTTTGCCTTTGCAGGCAAACACTTTAACTACTAAGCCATCTCTCCAGCCCTCACCTTGATCTTCTTGAGACAGGGTCTCTCACTGAACCCACAGCTCACAAGTCTACCTCGTGAGTGTTGGCACCACAGGAGTATGCCTCCACACCCAGCATTGGCATGGGTGCTGGGGATCCGAACTAGGGTCTTTGTGCTGGTGCCGCGAGCATCTTATTGACTGACCCATCTCCTCAGAGTGGTAAGTTGCTTTTGTCAGCTATTTTGTCACAGCATTGAGAAAAGTGGTCCACACAGCATTCTGTCCCAATCTTGGCACTTGGAGCTGCCCCCACGTTCCCGGTGAGACCGACTCTGATGCGCTGAGCTGCTCCCCCGCATCTCCCCAGTGTGCCCAGCTCCAGCCCCCTGCTGCTCCCAGGGAGTACATACCCCCTCATCTGCTTTTGCTCAGCATTCAGGCTGCCTTAGATCCTCAACCACCCTGCCTAGCTTTCTAGTGCAGAACCCTTGGTGAAAACGAGTTGAAGTTTATAACTGTCTGCCTCATCCACACCTGAGGTACTGGCTAGCAGGAGGACAGCTGGGTGTAGCATTACCTTGCATTTGCCAGTGGGTCCCTGGGAGCCCTCTCATTGCCCATACACTCACCACCTTGCCCCCAGTGCCTTCTGCTTCCCCTTGTCCTCATGCTTGTCCTCAGCCAGTGACATGTCCCTGAGCATGTAGAAGCACTGGGATGTCAGTGTCTCCTCTGCAGCCACCCCGAAGCCCTTGTGAAGGTATGAACTGCCAGGGACCTCCTAATAAGAGGGAGAGAGGCAGGAGGACGCGGGGTGCCCTGTAGCCTGCTGTGACGTCATGTGCTGATCAGGAACACGGCCACCACCAGATACAACCTCCATCTGCACTCAGAAGTCTGACCCAGCGCCCGCTCAGGCACGGTCTGTGCTTGGACCCTGTCTGGGTTGGAAGCTGCGAGCTGTCACAGACCCATGGCTGGGCCGCTTATGGCAGACTGTGTGGGCCATGGGCAGCCCACCTTTGATTGCCCACAGGGCATGGCACATGAGGTGTGGCAGAAACCTGACTACATGGCCGCTGTGGGCTTTTTAAGAGCTTGACATGAGAAGGAGTTATTTATTTTAAAATAAACTTTGGAAACTGAAGAAAAAGACTGAGTTTTGGGGGTGGAAAGCTTATTTGGGAGAAGCCAGAGACGGCGGAGAGACCGTTGGAAGGAGACAGAAAGCATCTAGGTGCGCCATAAATCACAGCCATGTTATTTTTACCTCATTGTCTTTTATTTTGTGTTCCTGGCACCAAACAATTCATCATTCCTGTTTCATACTAAGCATAGTAAAAATAACACTTGGCCCAAAGTTTGAACAGGAGAGAGCAGTCTAGAAATCATGCAAAACGGAGAAGGGTCGGAACTCTTGCATTTTCCACAAGGGCCCCACACCCAGCTGCAAGTGGCTTCGCCCTGCACTGCTGCAAAAAGATGCAAGTGACGGATCTGCTGAGGGGAGACGCTTTAGGATATTTTGTGTTAAGACTGGGGAGTGGGTTAACCTACGTCTCATATTCTCCTCTTTCTGCCCTCCACAGAGCAGCGTAGCCACACACCCCGCGATCTGTTCCCCCTTGAGCTGTAGTAAGTGTGAGGGGTGGGGGCTGGTGCTTGCTGCCACTGCATGCAGGGCTCAGCTGCGATATTTTCAAAGCTACCGATAGGGACAGGAGAGGAGAGAGGCTGACCAAGGCTTGTAGGCTTGAATACTTCCAGAAGAAAGCTTTCCCAGGCAAGAGGCACAAAGCTGGCTGCTCCTCTAGCATTTTGGAACTTGTTGGGTGACTAGAGTTTTATTTGGCTCTGTTAAAATAAACACTAGGAAACCACTCTGCAACATAGGTTATGTACTTAAAGTCTCGCTCGCCAAGTTTGGAATCTCATTTAGACTATCAACCTGTAGTAAGTGTTACAGTAACTAAGATTCTAACTTGTAGTAAGATTGGCTTTCCTTTCAAAAGTAAACTTTTTGGTGTGGGGCTACAGTTCAGTCAGCAAAGCCCTTATCTCACAAGCATGAGGACGTGAGTTCAATCCCCAGTACCCATGGAAATGCCAGGCATGGTGGCACATGCCTAAAATCACAGCTCTGGGGAGGAGGAGACAGATCCCTAGAGCTCGCTGGCCAGCCAGTCTAACGTCACCAGTGAGCTCCAGGAAAATGAGAGGGTGTTTCAGAGGAGTGGACGGTGTTCCTGAAGACCAGCACCCGAGGATGTCCTCTGGCCTCTGCACCCACATGCATACACAAGTGTATCTACACGTACAAGATAATAAATAACCAAATGCCTTATGTGGTAGTTTTCATGGATGCTTCCCCCACCCCCGCCTTAGAAAAAGGAGTTTTATTAAAGCTTCTTGGATTTCCAACTGCCTGGCAGGGGAGGTGCTTCTGTGGGTGGAAGCTGAGGCCCAGCCCTAAGGTGCGGGGTGTATGTGGATTCCAGGGTAAGGTGTGTGGAGGGTTTGCGCTCTGTTGGGGTTCCTGGAGTTCGCTTGTTTATGCTGCTGCTGCAGTCTTTCTCTCTGTAGATCTGTGTAAGGGGCAGCTCCTGCCATGATAGAACTTCCCCTGGATTTGCAAGCTTCAAATAAATTTCCTCCTCCCATAACTGTGTCTGATCCGGACGTTCACCCCAGCAACATGAAGCTACCTATGGCACCTTTCCAAGTGACAAAGTTCAAAATGCCTTCCTAATGAGCGTTCTGGAGAAACTGGGCATATATGGAACGTATGTCAAAATACGAAGGTTATAGATGACAAACCTAGAGCCAACACTGTTGTGAATGGTGAAAACTGAAAACATTTCCTCTGAAACGTGGAACAAGACAAAGGTGCCCACCATCTCCACTCTAAGCCAATAGAGTTCTCAAACCCTTAGCTGGAATGATAAAACGAGAGACATAGAAGTGACAAAAATAGGAAAGGATGGTGGCACACCCCTCTAATCCCAGCACTCAGGAGGCAGAGGTAGGAGGATCACTGTGAGCTCAAGGCAACCCTGAAACTACATAGTGAGTCCCAGGTCAGCCTGGGCTAGAGTGAGACCCTACCTCAAAAAACCAAAACAGAAAAATAAAAAAAGAAATAAGAAAGGAAAAACTGAAACTATCCCTATTTGCAGAGGAACTGACCCGTAGTCATGTCCTTGACTCTACAGACTACCAGAAAACTTTTGGCAAAGTTGAAAGATACAAAATCAACACTCAAAAAGAGTAGCTTTCATATTTTCCAACAATGAACTTACTAAGACAGAAATTATGAAAAATATTCCATTAACAATAGATTCCGCCCCCCCCCCCCGAAAAAAAAATATATTTGGGAATAAGCCTCACAAGGATGCAAAAGACTTCTACCAAAAACAAAACAAAACAAACAAAACAAAACTTCAAGGCATTGAAAGAAGAAATGACATAGACGTTTTCAGAAAGACCCTCTCTGCTCCTGGCTTGGCAGCATCAGTGTGGTGACAATGGCCATGTCACCACAAGTGTTCCCCTGAGCTACTTCTTGCCCTCCAGCCCTGCTACTGGCGTATGAAGATGTGAGCCTACTGATGGAGAAGCCTGTCCTCAAAGCTGCCAGCAACGAGAAAGTAACTGCTATAGAGAGCAGCTGGCCGAGCACACCAGGACACCGGGCGGCCCTGCTCCTGCCCCTCAGCTCGCTGCCTGGCTCACTCCGTCCTGGGCTCTGCTGTCCATGATACCTGGGTGTATCGGAGTATCCACCAGCCTCGGCGTGGACTACCACCATGGCGTCAGCAAATGTGTCCACACCACAGACCCTTCTCCAGCTCAGCCCACTGCACAGGGAAAGAGGCTGTGAGGTTAGAGAGCTGACACCTGTACTCCAGGATGCCAGAATTCCCTGCCCAAGTGTCCCTGGCTCTACATTCAGGACCTGCCTGTGTCTTATACCTGAGGATGTCACCCCGGGCAGGCAATGTGGCCCTATAAGCTCACCTCCAGGTCACAGGAGGGGAAAGGGGTGACTGTCTGTGAGGTGTGGACCCAGCCTGGTGACATAGGCTAGGCACCCACATCATTCATGGGAAGGCAGTCCCCAGGCAGAAAGTGCTGAGGATCCAAAGAGGAAGTGAGGTTGAGGGCAGGAGTGGGCACAAATTCTAAATGTGAACCCAAGCCTCCAGGATATTTGTAAACTGAGTTTTAATTCACATATCATAAAAATCACCCTGGTAAAGTAGACAGCATTTAGTACAGTCACAATGCTATAGTCACTAGTTACAGAGCATTCCATTACCCCTACCCAAAGACACCCCACGCTCATAGCACCGGGTGGCTTCCTGTCTGGGGTTTGCTGCTTCTGCATATTTCACAGGATCAGCATCCTGCCAAAGGTGGCCTTTGGTGTCTGGCATCATTCACGTAAGCACAACGTTTCCAAGGTTCATCATGTGGAAATGTCATGCTGCAACTTGTGGATGCTTCAGCAGTGGCTGGGTCATATCTCATTGCCACTCGTGTGGTTCATCTACTCAGCAATCGGTGGGCATTTGGGTTGTTTCAACTTTTTGACAGTTGTTGTCGATAATGGTGCTGTGAACATTCGTTGGTTTTTGAGCGGTTTCTGGGGAAGGAACTTGGAAGAAGAATTGCTGGGTCACATGATTATGCTAAGTTTAACTTTAAGATCTTTGAGAAGAGAGATTCCAGATTCTCTTCCAAAGTAACTTTATGATTCCCCGTCCCTGCCTTTAAGGAGTGCGGGTTCTGGTCCTTCTGCTTTCCCAGCTACACCTGGCATTTCCTGTCTGGCATGTAGACTGGAGCCATCCTGCATGTGCATTGAGCAGTAGGCATCTCATTGTGGCTTGGCTGGCATTTCCTTCACGAGGATGAACATCTCTTAATTCGGTTTTGTGGTCATTTGTGTATCTGTCTGTTCCAATCTTTGCCCATTTAAAATGACCTGGGGCTGGGGAGATGGCTCGGCGGTTAAAGGCTCTGCTTGCCTGGGTTCAGCGACCCAGTTCTCAGGGGCACACACATCTGGACTTCATCTGTAGCAGCAAGAGGCCTTGACATTGCCTATACTCTTTCTCTCTCTTTGTTCACAAATAAATACTTTTTTTTTCTTTTTATTATTAAAAACATATTTTTTACAGATACATCATGTGTCCCTGCCATTTGTCCCTCCTCCTTACCCCTATTCCACAGAAGGCCCCTCCTCAGGAGGGTTGCTGGTATTCCCCATGGGGTTGTGGGTTATGCCTCGTGGGAGCAGTGGTCAGTTATTGGGGGGCGACAATGCCTCTGGTCATGACATCCCAACCTGTGATTCTTACAATCTTTCTGCCACAAAGTTCCCTGAGCCTTAGTGGGTGTGTTTTAAGTCTACCTCAGAGATGAGCTCTTAGGAACCTCTGGATTTCTGCTTTGGTAAGTGTGAGTATCCTTAACATCTGTCCCCTTCACCCTGGTGCTGATTGACAGGCTCACCATGGAAGCAGTTCTCTTGCTGGTCTCGCCAGTTCCTTGGGGTTTCTCCTGGCCTTGGCTGGGATGTGAGGGGTGGTTTATCTCTCCAGGTCTCACTACCTTCTGAAAAAGAAAAACAGATTTCTCTGTACATATCCTCTGGAGCCACATAAAATATTTTTAATCTCGTGTCTTTTTATTATTGAGGTGCAGAAGTTCTCTAGATATTCTGGACACTATTTTGCAATTCTCTTCTCCCTTGCTTTGTCTTTGCACTTTCTTTTTTTATTTTTACTTTACTGACAACTTCTATACTTACAGACAACAAACCATGATATTTCCCTCTCCTTCCCCACTTTCCCCTTCATAACTCTGCTCTCCATCATATCCCCTCCCTCTCTCCATTAGTCTCTCTTTTATTTTGATGTCATCATCTTTTCCTCCTATTATGAGGGCCTTGTGAAGGTATTACTAGGCACTGTGAGGTCATGGATATCGAGACCAATTTCTGTCAGAACAGTTGCATTGTAAGGAGTTGTACCCTTCCTTTGGCTCTTACATTCTTCCTGCCACCTCTTTTGCAATAGACCCTGAGCCTTGAGGAGGGGTGTGATAGAGATGTTTCAGTGCTGGACACTCCTCTGTTCCTTCATCGCAGCACTATGTTGCCTTTTGGGTCATCCCAGTGGTCATTGCCATCTGAAAAGAGAAGCTTCTCTAACCAGAAGTGAGAGTAGCATTAATATATGAATATGAACATTAAGTGTAGTGCTTTCAGGGCAGTTTGGTGAGAATAATATATACATTTAGCCAGACAAGAGCAAGCTTTATCCTCTAAGGCTCATGACCTCCCCTGCCATAGGCTTTTGATTGGGTCTTCAGTACCAGGCATGTATTCCCTCCCATAGAGCAGGCCTCCAGTCCAATTAGAGAGAAGTTGGTTTCCCCCAGAGCAGACATGCCACTATTGCACCTGTTCGGCTTTTGCACTTTCTTGATGACATCCTTGGAATTACAATATTTTTCTTAACTGTGATGATGTCCAGCTTTTTCTTGATTGCTTCTGCTGCTTGTGCTTTGATTCTCATAGCTAAGAAACCATTGCCTAATGTGAGGTCATTCAATTGCTTTCTTGTAACTCCAAGCCTTTTTGTCTGTGCATAAGTGGGTCCCACCACATAACCTAGGCTAACTTTAAACTCTTGAACCTCCTATCTTTGTCTCTTGAGTACTGGGATTACAGGCATGCACACCGTACCTGGATTCTAGGATGTTTTGCAAGAATAGTCACCAGAAAAGGAGAGGAACTGATTTTGTTAGTTTAGTTTAATAATTGGAAGTGTGTGTGTGTGTGTGTGTGTGTGTGTGTGTGTGTGTGTGTGTGTTGGCCACACATGAATACATGTGCATGTGGAGGCCAGAGGTTGACATCCAGTGTCTTCCACCATCATACTTCTCTTCTTTTACTGAGACAGGGTCTCTGGCTTGAGCCCACAGCTTCCTGGTTCAGCTAGTCTCCCTTGCCAGCTTGTCTTGGGCATTCCCTATCTCTGGGATTCCAGGCAGCATCTATGTTCATCAGTATTACATGAGTTCTGAGGATCTGTACCCAGGTTCTCAGGTTCTCACAACCAGCTCTTTACTGACTGAGCCATCTCTCCAATGCCCAAAGGTTGAAATATTTTCCAAGGCAGTCCATGCTATCCACATGCCCCAGGCCCTGCAGATGGACTTTGCTGTATTCAGCAGAATTAACCTCAAAGTTCCGAAACAATGGCTGCAATAATTCTTTCTCCCTCTCTCACTCTCACATGCCTGCCTCTGTTTTCTCCATCTAGGAAAGCCCTCAACCTAGTGCACTTGAACCAAGCTTTGCCATCAGGTCTTCCCCAGCTCTAGACACCTGTTTGAATCTTAATCACAAAACTGTGCTTGAGGTCTGGAGAGATGGCTGCACAGTTAAGAGCCCATGCTGGGGAAGCATGAGAGACTGAGGGGGCCTGAGATTGCCTAAGTTCCATTTCCCAACACTCACACAAACAGCTGGGTAGGACCATGTCTGTCTATGAGACCAGTCCTGCCAGCGGGGGGGGGGGGGGGGGGGTTGGAGAAAGCACAGGGAAAGTGGCAGCTCTAGGCTGAGTAAGATACCTGTCTCAAGAAAACAGGAGGTTAAGTGAAAAAATGTCTCTTGGCCTCTGCATGCATGCATATAGGCTGTGTGTGCATATGCATCATATACTACACAAACATCACATCATGCACCATCTTACACATACTCTACACACATATACACATACTGATGATAAAATAAAATTAAAAGAACATCATAAGGCTGGAGAGATAGCTTAGCAGTTAAGTGAAGCCTAAGAACTCATGTTTGAATCTCCAGGTCCCACATAAGCCAGACGCACAGTGACACAAGCTCGCATTGTTGCACATGCACACAAGGGGGCGCACACTTCTGGAGTTTGTTCACAGTGGCTAAAAGCCCTGGCATGCTCATTCTCCCTCCCTCTTTCTCTCTCTCTCAACTCTTTCTGTATCTCTTTCTCTTTCTCAAAGTAAATAAATAAATAAGAATAATGGATATGTGTGTGTATAAATGTGCTTGAATCTTACTTTACCATTTATATTTTAGTGCAATGGGCCCTAATCCTGAGATGAACTCTGTGATTCTTTGTTTTATTTATTTGTTTTTTAGTTTTTCAAGTCAGGGTCTCACTCTAGCCTAGGCTGACCTGGAGTTCACTATGTAGTCTCAGGGTGACCTTGAATTCATGGTAATCCTTCTACCTCTGCCTCTCAGGTGGTGGGATTAAAGGTGTGCACCACCATGCCGAGCTATAATACTTTCCTAATATCACTATCTATGCTCTTGGATAGCTATTGAGAGAGAAGTCATCATTACCAGGCCACCTGGGCTCCTGTTGCCCGGACAGCTTGGGACTCTCAGGCCAAGATCTAACATAGTCAGCAAACCCAAGTCATACCACAGAGAAGTGACTATCTAGGAGGGAGGTCACTGCTGAGTGAGACCTGTGTTAGGGACTGTCCCTGGGTCACTGAGCTGTCACAGAGCTGTCTCATTCTGTGAGCCTTCAACCTCCAGGGCTGGGATCCTTCCCTCTTCCTCTTTAACCTCCAGGGCTGGGATCCTTCCCTCTTCCTCTTCAACCTCCAGGGCTGGGATCCTTCCCTCTTCCTCTTTACCCTCCAGGGCTGGGATCCTTCCCTCTTCCTCTTTAACCTCCAGAGCTGGGATCCTTCCCTCTTTCTCTTTAACCTCTCATGCTGTGGTTCCTTCATTCTTTCTGTCTTGGGGCCTTATTCCCTCTGGGGTTCTGCTGTCTCTTACAAGAGCCAAACCCAAAGGCTGCCTCGTCCAAGGTTTCGGCTGCCCCTTTCTAATTCTTCCTTTTTCTCACATGCCCACGCTGCTCTTTTGTCAATGGTCATGTAAAGTCAAGAGTGTCCAGATGGTCTTCTGAGAGCAGCTTTTTTTCCCAGCTTGGTGAGGTGAGGTGAGGTGAGGACAGGTGCCTGGAATTCTCAGTGCCTGCTTCAGTCCATGCCCGTTGGAGAGGTGTCAACAACACAGCAAGCCCAGCCTGGGCACAGACCCAGCTTCCTGTTGTCTGTCAAGGCTGAATAGGCAGGAACAGGAACCCCGTGGGCACATGAATGAGCCGAGAAATGACAGCAATGCCACAGCCAGGTCCTGACCAAGGCCTCAGCAGACTGACTCTTCAGAAGCAAGGCGTCCAAACCCAGTTGTTCTCTTGCAGCCGTGTCTTTGTGATGCACTCTGTTCATGAGCAGTTATTTTTCTGGATTTAAGAGTCCTGGGGGCTGGGGAGATGACTCGGTGTGTAAGAGCACCTGCTGCCTAAGCACGAGGGCCTGAGCTCAATCCCCAGAACCCAGGTAAAACGCCAGGCATGGGACTAAGGACATGCCTCGGTGAGGGGGTAAAGTGCTACGCAAGCTGATGACCCGAGTTCAGATCCTCAGAAGTCACATACAGGTGCTGAGATTACAGATGCCTTGCCTGTGAAGTATTTATCACTAGGAAATGCCAGGCATAAACCAATGTGTTATGGTTTGAATGTGAAACATTCCCCCAGGGCTCATGTATTTTGAACACTTGGTCCTGTGGACTGCTTGGGGAGGAAGTGAGGGCCTTGCTGAAGGTCACAGCCCCTGGATGGCCTCGTCCTGTTTCCTAAAGATGTGAGCAGACATGCTTGCACTCCCAATGCCACAGCCATGAGCTGTTCCTGCCACTGTGATGGGCTGTGTCCACAGCAACACAAATCATCCTCTTCTCCCCCAGTCTGCCTTAGCCAAATATTTTGTCACAGGGATGAGAAAAGTAAGTAATCCACAGGGGAAATAAAGGCAAAAGTATCCCTGATCTGCTCACTGTGCCTGGTGCTGAGCTCAGAGGATTTTAAAGCAGAAACCAATGCAGAGATGACCAGAGGAACTGGGGATTAAAGAAGGGGCAAGTCAAACTCCAGTGCATTGTAAGAGGAGTGCTCTTGGCTTTCTGAAGCAGGCTGCAGCGCTGCCCGGCCCTGCCTGCCCTGCCGTCACCTCTTCTCTCTGCTGGCAAGCAGACGATTTACTTCCAGGTAGATAATGCCCTCGAGTGGCACTGGCCCGCGCAATGACACACACGTGGAACTCCCCGCTCTCACCGCTCACACCTGGGATGTCCGCACGCTCTGGCCTCTACCAACAAGCTACTTCTCTTCCCACTGGAACACGAACCTCTAATATTTTCTGATTGTTATTCAGAGACATGTTTCCAGCCAAAGTCTAATTGACCTTCTGAGTATAGATTTCTTCCAGGTTTCTTGGGAGCTGTTTCATTAAACGGATGCTAAGCGCAGCTCAGAGGGGGAAAACTCCAGCTTCGATGCAGGAGTCCAATAAGGGACTTAGGACTTTAGGACCAAGGGGTGAAGCTATTGCCAGCACAGGGACTCCACACCAAAAGTGGCGTCTAGTAACCATCACTTCCTGTGCAATTCACAGTCCCGAGCGTGACACTCTCCATCTTCCCTCCACCCTCGCAGCCAGCATCTGGGGCATCTTCTTTCCCAACACAGGATACTTCCCCAGGGAGACTGCTTGGGAAAGGGCTGGTCAAATGCTCAGAAATGGACTGATTAGATGCCTTTCTTGAGAAGGGCAGAGGACAAAAGAGTCCTGTGCTCTGTGTTGGCTGATGGATGGATGGAGAAGTTGGGAATCGTGTCCCTGGCAGGGAGGAAGTTAGTCTCGGGAGAACAAGGTGATTCCTTAAGCAAAGAGGTAAGCAACTGAGGCTCCAGGTAGCATTCAAGACCTGTGTTCAGGAGCTCCTAAGACAAGGTGATTGTATGCCATAGTACTTCCTCACCAGACCACAGGGGCGCACCCCTTATTCCGACAAGAAACTCCACCATTGTATCATGTGCCTTCATTTTGCCTAAAAGTGGAAGCTTTGCTATTTTATTTTTTTGTTTTTCAAGGCAAGGTCTTGCTGTAGCCCAGGCTGACCTGGAATTCACAATGTAGTCTCAGAGTGGCCTTGAACTCACAGCGATCCTCCTACCTCTGCCTCCCAAGCACTGGGATTAAAGGTGTGCACCACCATGCCCAGAAGCTTTGCTATTTAAAACACTCCCCCCCGCAAAAAAAAAAGAAAACCAGGAGTAGCCAAACGTTATTAGTAAGTTTCAGGCAAATGAAGGACCCTGTCTCAAAACCAGGGGGATGGTAACTGAGACAATGAGAGCCAAGGTTGTCCCCTGACCTCCATATGCACATACACACACACATGAAAGTAAACACCCACACATATGTATACATGCATGCATAAAAAAAGACTCATGCAGCTTTGACATTTGAGGCCAGAATTAAAAGCTCCACACTGCCAGCTGTGACCCAGACCCACCAATGACAGCTGACGCTGCTCTGTCCTCATACTGTCACCTGCAGCAGCCAGACTGGAACGGTGCACTTAACACCAGGAAGGCTTATTCCCTTCACCCTCGTTTCTAGAATGTTCTCTCCAGCTCCTGCCACGATCGCTAAGACTTTAACACGTCAGCTCAGCTGCAGATGGTGGTGTCCGCCGGGACCTTGCTGGTTATTAACTATTGCCAGGGCCTCCCCTGGGAGCAGGCTCCAGCTGGCTTAGGCTTTCAATGTGTGATGGTTCACCCAGCATCGCCTCCCCGGGCAAGGCCACTCCGAGACTTCAAAGACATGGGCTCTTCTTATGCCCAGACACCCTGATCTAGGGCTGAAGTCCAGCCAGACACCCTCCATACTCTGTCCAGGGCAAGGATACTTCAGGAGGTTGTCAAGAAAAGCCACAGCACAACTGCCTGGGCACGGGTCCCCTCCCGTCGCCCTGTCTCTCCTGGCCCTGCAGAGAGCAGTAATGACACCAGCAGTGACAACCGTGAAGTGGCCTAGCCTAGCACTCTTACCACAGCCCCACAGTCATTAAAGAGAGACACTGGGGGCGGGGACAGGTGGCAGAGCTCTTCCCCCACCGGTAGTGGGCCATTAGAAAGCTCGGGTCTTCCATTTCTTCTGCTTTCCGTGCTGGGAATCTGGCTCCAGGCCCAATCAGATGCTGGCAGCCTTGCTGTTCGGGGCCCTGTCTTGCCAGTCATACTGGGATGGCTGAGGGAAGGACAAGGAAAATTGGGATTTTATACTTGGACTTTGTAGCAGATAGCTTCAGGTTCACTGAGATGAACTTTCAGACCAGGCACAGTTATGGAGGAAGGAATTTATTGAAGTTTACAGATCCAGGGGAAGTTCCATAATGGCAGAAGAAGCTGGCCTGCCTTTACAGGACCAGGCGGAGAGAGAAGTACAAGCCTAAAGGTCAAAAGCCACAGCACACTTCAGGAACTCCAACTAGGCATGCTTTGCATATCTTTAGATTGAAATCAGAAACCCACCACCACACCTTAAGATCACCCAGTGACATGACCTCCAGCCAGGTAGCCAGCAGATGCAAACTACAGACAACTAAATATATTGGAGGCCATCTATTCTATTCAAACCACCACAGACTTGTATTAAATGCTCTGTGGAGTAAGCGAAGATTAACTGTAAACATTCAATCCCGATGATCCTGCTACTAGAAAGCAAATAGGAATTCCCATGCCCGAGGTCTCCTCTGCACTCCTCTAGCAGGCACCTGGTCCTCCCTGATGGCCATGCACCAGCCACAGTGGGGGGCAGCGCCCAAGTGACCTGGCCTCAGTCTATCAGGTGTTTGTTCCAGGACTCTGGGAGATCCAGAACCAGTTAGCTGAGTGATGATGGTAGAAATTAAGACCCTCATTAAAGGACCTAGCTCTATGCCTCTCTATGTCTGTCCTCGCGTATGAAACACCTTGGTGAGGATCCTATTGTGTGTCTGGGCTTGTGTCTAGATGCACACTGATTCTGTGTGTCTAGTTGCCCACTATGTATATTGTGCCTAGGCACCCACTATGTCTTGTATCCTGGCCACATGTGTAGTACCACGCCCAGATGATGCTCTTTGTTTTAAGCCTCACGTGCTTCGATAGTCCCATGGTTGAATGGGTCACAAGACAAATGGTCTTTGTCTATCAAGCTATTCTCTGAAGCTCTATCCAAAGGTAGCTGGGTGGCCAGGTGATGCCAAAATAGAGCTTCAGAAGTCCAAGAGATGGTTAAGGGAAGGCCTGATCAAAGTACAACCATCTTGGGCTGGAGGAATGGCTTAGCGGTAACGGTGTTTGCCTGCAGAGCTGAAAGACCCAGGTTCAGTTCCCTAGGACCCACGTTAGCCAAATGCACAAGGGGGCACATGTGTCTGGAGTTCTTTGCAGTGGCTGCAGGCCCTGGCACACCCATTCTCTCTCTCTCCCTCTTTCTCTGTCAAATAAATAAAAATTATATATATATATATTACAACCATCTTTTACCAACCCAGCTCCCATTTTTTGACTGACTAGATTTGTCTACCTGTGGCTGATTTTCCTGAAATATGTGCAGTGCCTCTCTTCATTACTACTTGGATGCCTGAGGCAGGGACAATGTAAATGCGCGATTATTTCCATGGAGCTGAGAGCCGTTGGTGCTCCCCAGCCTCCTGCCCGCCCCCCCCCACCCCCCTGCCTGCCAGTTTACCAGCTTCTCGTTTTCTGCTGCCGGGACATGGCTGAGCAAGGCAGAGCACAGCACACGGTCTCTTTGAGCTTCCAGTGAGCAGCTGTTAACTGGCTACACACTCCAGATCGTGGGGCCCACCCCCTCCCCACCCTCCCCACCAGAAGCCAGGTGGGTACTGATGCTGTGAGGTTGGGGGGTGCTCTCTACACCCATCACCATGCCAACAACAGTCCTTCATCTGTTCAGGAAGTGGGGACACTGAAAGGACACGCACTGCTCAGGGACAAGGGACGCACTCAGGGCTCCTCCCGGAATGCATCTCTACTATAAACACCCCATGGCATCTGGGAGAAAGAATCACACTCCTTTTCCTGGACAGTCTATTTCTATTCACCCTAGATAGAGGGCAATGCCGGGCCAAAGGACCAATTCTGTCCTGGTCCAGCATGGTGTAGCAATGAGGTTGACGGGGTTACTTACAGAAGCAGGAATGATTTAGGCAGCGGAATCACTTATCAGCACACCGCAGCATAGGCGATGACTCACAGAAGCTGCCCCACTGGGATTTCCTACCCAACTTGCAGGCAGCCAGGCCAGCAAGGGTCCCTCTGCTCACCTTGTTCAGTGTTCATACGGCGGCGCCTGATGAGGGGGTTTCCAGGGTTAGGGATTCCATGAGCTTCCTGGGTCTTGCAAATTTCATGTGTCTTAGGAGGCCCCTCCTCCCTCCAGAGGGACTGTGCCCATCCAGAGGAGACAGCTCTGGAATGGGATGCAGCGAGATACCGATGGCTCACACTTCGGGGCTCACGGCTGTGGGTGTCACCGGCGGCACTGTGTCTTGAGCTCTCTGCAAGAGTAAATGCAGAACAGGAACATGGGATACGTAGCCCCTGTTATCTATTGCTCAGAACCCTGTGGTTCTTCTCACATATGTAACTCTGTCATACACCCTGAACTTCACATTGGGTGAATCTCAAGATTCTTAAGGATGCCCTAGAACTGTGTGACCAGAGGACCCCACTACCCTCCCCTTTCCCGTGACACGCCAAGCAACAGCAAAGCACCTCACACAAAAACCTACAAGGTGGGCTGGAGAGATGGCTTAGCGGTTAAGCGCTTGTCTGTGAAGCCTAAGGACCCCGGTTCAAGGCTCGGTTCCCCAGGTCCCACATTAGCCAGATGCACAAGGGGGCGCACGCATCTGGAGTTTGTTTGCAGAGGCTGGAAGCCCTGGCGCGCCCATTCTCTCTCTCTCCCTCTATCTGTCTTTCTCTCTGTGTCTGTCGCTCTCAAATAAATAAATAAATAATTTTTAAAAAATCTACAAGGTTGCTAGGCGGAGCTTGGGGTGCTGGACAAGGACCCATCCCACAGTGTAACAGGGTGCTAAGGGTCCAGGAAAGTCCTTGAACCCCCAAACCTAGGTTCTTTTCTAATTTTAATCAAATAATTGAATTAATAAAAAGAAAGCTGAGGGCTGGAGAGATGGCTTAGCGATTAAGCGCTTGCCTCTTTCTCTGTCTCTTTCGAATAAATAAATAAAAATAATTTTAAAAATTTTTTAAAAAAAGAAGAATAAGAAGGATAATTATTAAATTACTTATACTTACTGAGGGAAGTACAGAGCCAAGGAAAGGCACCCACATGACTAGAGAGCCCACATGGAGAACGTGGAATAAAAACAAGGAAGGAAAGAGAAGAGAAAGTTCAAGCAGCTACTGCCATGTGGGGAGCTGGAGGGGATGAAGAACCCATGGGAGAGTGAGGGCCAGAGGGCCCAGCCAAGGGAAAAACTCACCCACAGCTGGAAGTGCCCAAGTGGTCAGAGCCTGCCCTCCCCTCACAAAGGTGTTTATGACCTTGTGGTGGTGGGCTGTCTTCCAGCTCAGGTGACAGCTGGTTGGTTAGGGCTAGGGGCTGTCTCAGGAAGGGGCTAGCCCTGGCACCCAGTTCCAGGGTCTGAACTTGACCAACCACAATGTTTAAATCCTGAGAAAGACCTCCCTCCCAGGAGGGGTCCTGACTGGAAAAACAGGTCTAGGCAACTAGGTCAGAGATAATAAGTCAGATCATCTTGGATTTTTAGCAAGTGAAGACTTTCCTGCCTTTTTTACCTTCAGGGGTCCAGTCACCCTAACTCTTCCCCTCTCTTAATAGTGCTCGGCTCCACACCCCTTGTTTCTTGTCCCCTCGTCCACTCTCTCTCTCTCCCCATCCCTCTGTCCGGCCCCTCAACTCCTCCCTTGTTTTCCCTGGAGCTACAGCCTCTGCTTGCTGTATTCTGTACAATCTTCATCTCTCTCCCTGGTGGCATCTGAAGCCCCCAGAAGACATGGGAGGAGCTTTTCGTGGTCCTGCTTATGAGTGCCCGGCCCTTGTTAAGTCAGCGGTATTTGTACACCAGCCGAGCAAAAGACTCCCCTCTCAGGGGCCCTGTGCACAGAAAGAACTCCAGGCAGCATGCTGCCTATTTAGGAGTTTATAATGGAATATCGCACTTCTAATTAGTTCTAGAATGGTCTAATTGTTCCCAACAACACGAATGTCTTATTAAAAATCATTGCCTACATTTTCAGTTTGAGGCCTGCATGATCTCCCGTGGAGTGGCCCTCGGATTCAGTCAGAGAGCTGAACAGTTGGCCACAGCAGCCACTTCTCTCAGCTCCTCCCTGTGCCACAGCCAGCCAGGCCAGGACTCTGCCCCTGCGGAGCACCTGTAATGGGCACACTGACTGAGATGCAGAGGCAATCTCTAGGAAAGAAACGTGAAACAGCTGGCAAGGGGGGGCGGTGAGGGGAGGGGGCGGAGATGTCTCTGCCATGAAGCAAAAGCTGAGAGTTGTGAAATACAGTGGGCACAGGGGAGCCTAGGAGAAATGTGTGTCAGGTGGCTATAACTGTGCCAACTGTGTGGGAGGAGAAAGAGCTGCAGGAGGAGGGGAGGGGCTGCCCACAGGGAGTTAGGAATGAATATGATAATGAGGGGGCCAATACAAAGTGCTAGAAAGTGCTGCATTGTCCTGTATCTGAAGCCCTTGCAAGACATGAGGGTGCCCCATAGTCCTGCTTGTGCCCCAGCTGAGCAAGGAACCCCCTCCTGGGAGCCCTGTGCCCAGAAAGAACTCCAGGCAGCACGTCTGCCTATTTAGGAGTTTGTAATGGAATGCAGCATTGCTAGTTAGTTCTAGAACAGTCTAACCGTTCCTACCAACATGAATGTCTTGTTAAATACCATTGCCAAGGAAGAAAACACACGCTTGTGTGCACGCAGACCCAGGGACTCTGATGTGGGCACAGCCTGTCCGCTCTCCACACCCACAGGGCGCACGTGGCATTTGCAGGCCTGTCCCCTCAGAGCAGCATGAAGGGGGCGGGGGAGCAGGTGCCTCCGGGAGGTGTCTAGGCAGGCTTTGGTCTTGCAGGTCTCTGAGGTACAGACCCAACCTCCTGTTTCTAGGAAAGCATTAGAACAGGAGACACGACGGTTGTTCCTCCATAGGATTGAAAACATCATACTAAAGGGAGGCGAATGGAAGTATCAGGACTTCTGTTGCTGGAAAGTGAATCTGTTTTACTTCTGGTCCTGCGGAAAGATATAACATCTTAAGCTACCCCAAAACATAAGATTCTGGCTCCCTCCTTTAGGAGTTAATTCAACAGAGTCTGCCCATCACCTGGCCAAGAGACCACCTCTCACCTATAGACATGCTAATGAGGCGGGAGCAATATTTAATCCCTTCAATATACTTAAGCCTCCGGAAGCCCCTCTGGCACCATTGCTCCCAGACCCTCGTGGAGGCTACCTGCTTTTCTGAGCTCCATGGCCGCCACCCAGTGGGTGCCAAGTGCTTCTGGGAGTCCTGGCAGTTTGCCGAGAGGCAGGGGAGCTCTCAGAAGCCAGAGCCCTCCAAGAGGCTGTAGGGAGGGAAGGCCAGCCCAAGTCCTCCTTAGAGCCAACTCCCCAGTCCTGGTAAACAGAAACGACCTGTGTGGGAAGTGTCGCCAGGCAGTGCCGAGTCTCCTTCCTAGCAGCGCTCTGGGCTCCAGGGCTCTGAGAAAACTGCTGCTGCTGGGCCAGCAGGAAGGCCTGGCGTCAAGGGACACAGCTTCCTCCCTGCCTGTGACACGGTGGTGACCTTGGGGCCCACAGCCTGGTGCATGCTCACTGCACCACACCGCCTCTCTGACAGAACCAAAGCGTGTTCAATGTAGGGCCCTTCAATGAAGCCTGGGGGCTACACAGATGGACAAGACCACTGGGCACGTGGTCCCCCTGCAATGGCCAGGTGAAGGCCAATTTGCCCCCTTCCCCCTCAGGCACTGGTGCTCTGCTCTTCTCTCTCCAGGACGCTCACGTAGCCGGGATGGAAGGTTTTCTGTTGGGTCAGAGTCAGGGCTGGATCAACTAGGCCATGTGGAAATAGAAAGAGAATATACGAGCTCAGCAGCAGGCTGTTGTTCACTGGAGAGCGAGTGACCAGCAAAGGGTTTGTGGCTGTAGGCCCAGAAGCATCTGAGCTGCATATTTAAGGAAGGGACAGGCAGGGCCCGTGATGGGGGAGGGAGAGGGGACAGGGATGCAGCAGGCCCCTGTCCTCTGTTGACTGGTTTTCCCAGGCTCTTAGGTTTTGACTATTCTTTGATGATAGCGGTTTCCATGGCTCCTTATCAGGCTGTGGTTTGGGAAGTTATTTACAAGCCAAAAGAATTTCCTCGGTGCCAAAGCCCAGACACACCCGTTTCCCCCAGAAACTCACGAAAAGGACTCTCTGGCTTTGTTCTTCAGATTTTCTGAGCCTGCCTCTTTCTGAGGCCTGTGGCATGGTGCTAAGACTGTCTTAATAAAGCTCCAATTCTAGAAGGGTAAATCACGTCAGGATTTGTCATCGAACCACCCTGCAATCGTCTTTAAACCATCTATCAGCTTAGTTGAAGGAAGTGGGTCGGTGGAGGCGTGTTTGGGGGGGTGTATCTTGCCCGGGGTCTGGCCCCTCCCCCCCCCAGGCCTCCTGTCCACCATGATGAGAGCAGCCTCCGCCTCCCGCCCCTGCCACCAGGGTGTTCTGCCTCACCATGGACCTAGAATCAACAAAGCCAAGGATTGCAGACTTAAACCTCTGAAGCCATAAGTCAAAATCCACCCTTCTTCTCTCCAGGGGTTTGATATCAGGTGTTTGTTCACAGCCAGGAGAAAGCTAACAGAAATGACCTTATCTGTTTGTCTCCATTAGTTATCTCAGAAGGAAAGCACTCAACCTGTCAGGAGAAATGCACACCTACTCTCTAAGGGAAACAGGAAGACAGGCCCTGCAACCTTGGCTGGATTGGCAATGAAGCCTGTCTTGTCTCTGCTCTAAGTTACCATCTTTGCTTTAGCCTCCAGGTCAGAATTTCTTCTTGTGTCAGTGAGTGTGTGATGAAGTCCTGAGGAGCTCATGTGAGATTTCTTCTTTCTCCTGACCTGTAAAACGTGAAGGGTAAATTTAGCCTTCCTTTTCCTCTCCGGTCTCATCCCAGCAAAGCCAAGCTAAGCTGGTTCCTTCCATAGCTGTTGAAAAGGCAACAGCCACACAGCCTTCCCCTGTCATTTGCATCTTAATGCTCTAAACCAACAATCACCCAGCCTTGTGTGAAAAAAAAATAAGGATTTGTAGAATTCAGGGCTAATTCTAACCCTGATGAATGAGACCTAACTAACTATAGGAGCTACAGTGACGAGGCTTTAAAGAAAACATGCTGAAATTAATTTACCTCCGAGAAAGGAGCCAGATGGGAACTCAAGTAAATACTGATATTTTCTTTAGCTGTAGTTTAGAAATTGCAAGAAACCTGCCTCACCTCCAACCCTGTGCCCCCGCCCCCCAGCTTTAGCTGGTTTTCATGATTGCTGTGTGCAACCTCTACGGCTCTCTGAGCACTCACTGTGAGCGCAGTGGGCTTGGAACCTTCCAGAGGGTATGATGGATGGGCACCGGCACCTGTTCTGAGGGTCCATCCTGCTCTCAAGGACACTATCTGCCACCTTAAGACCTTCTAGATTCTTCTCCAGGTTCTTCCTGGGACCTGCAACTCCATTAGGAGCTGGGAGCAAATGGGCCTTCCTGTCCTTGGGAGATATGCCCGGTCTTAACCCCCTGCAAACCTCCATGGCTGCCCCAGAGCCTTTATCCCCCACTTGGGGTAATGCCCTGGTGGCACTTGAACACCTATTACCCTTTGTGTTGCTTGGTGAGAACAGCCTCCAGGGTGTTGCATGTGCCCCATGGGCTTGGGGTGAGGTGTCCTGCACGGTCTGTGTTCCTTATTACGACCCTTAGACCCTTTGGCTCTCAGCAGTGATGTGGCCAGTCCTGTTGTTTTCAGAATTGCTTCTCCTAGAAGTAAAGATTCCTTGCTGAGCCATGCTTGCTGTACCTGACCTTTTCTCCCCTTAAAAGAGCTCTTTTACTTGAAGGCTGTGTGTTCCCTAAAACGTTACCCCATGTTACTGTTCACCACTCAGCAGGTTCAAGAAGAAATACTACGTTGTGAGACCGCATCCCCAAACTCCTTCCACGTCCAGGGCTGCAGAGTTGGTTAGTGGGGACAGTACCTAAAGGTCACTGTGGACACATTGTCAGTATCCTCTTGTTAAGGTTGGGTATGAAATGTGCCCCCCACAAAGCTCATGTGTTTCAAACTCAGTATGCTAGGGGAGGCTGCAGAACCTTCAGGAACCTCGAGGAAGTAGGTTGCTGGATGAAGGGCCTTGGAGATCGGCACACGCAGCACCACACGACACATTACTGCCATCACAGGGGCTAGGCCACCTTAAATCATGAGCCAAAATGAACCTCTCTTCCCTTCAGTCGCTTTAGGAAGCTATTTTATCACAGTAACCAGAATAGTAGCAACTAATTCACTTCCCCTCAAAAAAAATAAAAGGCAAAAAAGGTCTCTGACCTTAAATTTGGCATCTGACAGTGATTTGAATGGCTTTAAAAATCAACCCTGGGTATGTCTACATGCAAGGCCACCTGACAATGCTTGGGTCGATGATCGTGCACAGTAGCAGAAGCACAGTCCGTCATGTTAAATGCTCCAGCCAAGTTCAAGGTCAGCAAATGTGGCGGGCTTGCAGAGCAGAGCAGGTATCCCTGTGACCCGCAAGTTACAGGGAAAATGGTACAAGGTGCTCAGGTAAATTTGTATCACAGGTGAGAGAATAAATAGTTGCAGTATCACGATGCCCCAACTATGATGGGGACAGACTCCTGGAACACTAACACTTTATTTGCTTATTTGAAATTCAAGTTTAGCCAGATACCTTTTATTTTGCCTTCTGGCTCTGCTGCCAAGGGACATGTGATAGCTTGGACATAAAATGTCCCCCTTGGGCTGGAGAGATGGCTTAGCGGTTAAGTGCTTGCCTGTGAAGCCTATGGAGCCCGGTTCAAGGTTTGATTCCCCAGGATCCACGTTAACCAGATGCACAAGGGGGCGCACACGTCTGGAGTTTGTTTGCAGTGGCTAGAGGCCCTGGCGCACCCATTCTCTCTCTATCTGCCTCTTTCTCTCTCTCTCTGTCTCTCTCAAATGAATAAATAAAAAAATGGAATAAAAAAATTTTTAAAAAAGAAACCTGTCGCTTTAAAAAAAAAACAACAAATAAAATGTCCCCCATAGTCTCATGTGTCTATGTTTAGGGTTCAAAGTCAGCTAGTGGAGCTTTTGGGAGGTGGATCCTTGCTAGAGAGGTGTGTCACTGGAGGTGGTCTTCACCGAGGCTGATTTGTCATGTCTCCTGGATTTTCAGAGCTTGGTAACTCTTGCTGCTACCTCTCAGCTGATGTGACAAAATGTGACGTCCTTGCTGTCTGGTTTTTCTATGCTTTCTCCACCATGGTGATGAGATTTCCCCTTAGAAGTGGGGCCTGGGGAGATGGCTCAGCAGTTCCAGGAACTTGCCTGCAAAGCCTGCTGGCCTAGGTTCATTCCTCAGTACGTATATAAAGCAGACGCAAAAAGTGGCACATGTATCTGGAATCTATTTGCAGCAACAAGAAGCCCTGGTATGCCCACATGTGTGTGTGCACACGCACACACAAGATAACTACTTTCAACACTGCAAGGCTAAATAAACTCTTTCTTTCCATGAGCTGCTCC
This sequence comes from Jaculus jaculus, assembly GCF_020740685.1. Taxonomy (NCBI): domain Eukaryota; kingdom Metazoa; phylum Chordata; class Mammalia; order Rodentia; family Dipodidae; genus Jaculus; species Jaculus jaculus. Next base: position 10,299,346 of record NC_059106.1, on the reverse strand, counting down.
TGCCCACGGGTTTGGTCCCAGAAACTGAGAGGGACTCTCCCGGTAGCTTTGGTAGATTGGCAGCTAAATAGGGAAAGCTCACAGAAAAGAAGACTTATGTCACCCTGTCACCCTGCCTGCCTCAATAGCAGAATGGGAATTCGGTGTCTGCTCCTCTCACCCAATCATCTCTCTGTCTACCATGTGCCCCACCCAGGTGTGGGAAGACCCCTTCTGAGCCCAGGCCAATTGGCTTTCACCCCTTACATAGGTGTGCCAACCTCTTCCTGAAACAATTCCCTGATTCCAAATGAATAGCCTTACCTGGGCTCATGGGGGATTTTCCTTTCCTCTCGCTGGCTGTTCATATCTCCATGCCAAGCCACCAGGGTGGGGAGGGGTATTTGTTTGTTACTATTTTTATGACTTTTTGATTTCCTTTACAGCCCATGCCTTTTTAGAAAAATCCCTTTCTGGGCTGTACAGATGGCTTAGCGGTTAAGGTGCTTGCCCGCAAAGTTAAATGACCCAGGTTCAATTCCCCAGGACCCACATTAGCCAGATGCACAAGGTGGTGGATGCAATGTGGAGTTTGTTTGCAGTGACTGGAGGCCCTGGTATGCCCATTCTCCCTCCCTCTCTTTGTCTCTCATAAGTAAATAAAAATAAATCTTAAAACAAGAAGAAAAATCTCTTTCTACATTTCTGTTTCCAGGGCCCATGTTTATTAGATTCCCACGTGGGCTTTCCAGCCACATGGGTATAGTCACCTCTCCACCTTCCTCAGTGCACGAACCCCTCCTCTCCCTGGTATCCTGGATATTTCTAATAAAAATCGAATAGTTTGCAAATTATTCTTTGTAGTCTTGTTTTATCCCTATTTTTTCTTTACAATTTTTTAAATTAACAATTTCCATGATGATAAAAATTCCCATGGTAATGCCCTCCCTCTCCCCACTTTCCCCTTTGAAACTCCACTCTCCAGTTTCTCTTTTATTTTTTTTCTATTTATACTTATTTATTTTAGAGTGACAGACAAAGAAAGAGGCAGATAGAGAGAGAGGGGGGGGGGGAGAGAGAGAGTGAGAATGGGCACGCCAGGGCCTCCAGCCATTGCAAACGAACTCCAGACATGTGCGCCCCCTTGTGCACCTGGCGAACGTGGGTCCTGGGGAATTGAGCCTCAAACTGGGGTCCTTAGGCTTCACAGGTAAGTGCTTAAACACTAAGCCATCTCTCTACCCTCTCTTTTATTTTGATGTCATGATCTTTTCCTCCTATTATGATGGTCTTGTGTTAGGTAGTGTCAGGCACTGTGAGGTCATGGATATCCAGGCCATTTTGTGTATGGGAGGAACACATTGCAAAGAGTCCTACCCTTCCTTTGGCTCTTACATTCTTTCTGCCACCTCTTCCACAATAGACCCTGAGCCTTGGAAGGTGTGATAGAGATATTGCAGTACTGAGCACTCTTGTCACTTCTTTCCAGCACTGTGATACCTTCTGAGTCATCCCAAGGTCACTGCCATCTGAAAAGAGAAGCTTCTCTACCAAAAGTGAGAGTAGCATTAATATGAACATTAAGAGAAGTGCTCACTGGGCAGTTTGATAAGCATAGTATATACATTTAGCCAAACAGAGGCAGATGTTACACCCTTAGAGGTCATAACTACCCATGTTTTAAGTTTTCAGTATTAGGGATGAATTCCCTTCCATGGAGTGGGCCTCCAATCCAATTAGAGGGCAGTTTGTTTGCACTATGACAGACGTGCCACTATTGCACCCATTGGCTCATTTGGCCTGGCTGGCCAAATATAAGGCTTGCAGTGTCCGCTATTGAATATCTTTACTGGTGATTTCTCTCTCTCCCATTGAACTGCATGCAGAATGGCTTCTTCTAGCTTTCTGTCAGTTGGTCTACATGGAAGAGGTTATCAGTTCAGTTCCAGCAGGATTTCTCAGTGACCTTGCAGTCCAACTATGTGGAGTCTTCAGCAATAGGGTCTTGCCATCTATTCTTGGTGGAAAACTAAGGCCCTCAGCAATGGCCTGTAATGTTTTGGGGGCATCAAGGACCTCCCTGACCAACAACTCACTGGAAGGTATCCCATCCCTGGCACTGAAATTTTTTTAGCAACAATCTATGACTCCTGAGTGTTCCATTGTCCAAAACAGGGGGTTTCCATGTGACTTATTTATGTCCTCTTAGATTTTGATTAGTCCTCCCTCTACCTTTCCTTTACTCAATCTCTTCCCCTGACCTCACTTGGGCCTTTTCACCCCCATTAATCTATTCTTCTACTTACATATATACCATACCATCCTATTATTCCTATTTTTGTTTACTTATTTGGTAAAAATAGACAGGAACTCAGGGTTTGGAGTTTAGGGACTCTTTCTGAATTCCTAAAACCCATTACACAACAAGAAATTAACTACTATGGGCCAGGCTTACCTTGTCCTCTTTTAATGAAGCTACTGCCTTCCGTTCAGCTTTGCTTTTGCAGAGCATGAAACTGGTATAGTTAAGAGGAATGCTGGCCTCTTCCCTGCTGCCCTTTACCCAAATATCATCTTGGTTTAGCAGAAGATTAGCTTGATTCTTCCCCACCAGAGGAATGGATACTGAACCTCCCTCCCCTCTCTGCCTTCAGTAAGATGAAACACCGACTCTAGCAAGAACTAATCCTCACTGTCAGAAAGAAGCAAGACAGACACATCCAGCTCTGCCTAAGCTCACTGGTTTGACACACACATCAGTGTTGGTTACCCGGCGTGGGAAGCTCGGCTTGGGAACAGATTGGGATATTCTTCCAGCTGGGCATTGCTGATGTCAGGCCACATCAGTAATGGAGCAGGCCTGGGACAAGACAGTGCCACACAAAGCTGGGCCAGGTGTGTGCCTGTCCCTCCCGCATGCCTCCTGCTGGCTGGCTGGGGCTGGATGTTTATCTGGCAAGGAGAGTAACCCAAATGTCTTCTGACAGGTCCAGGCTTCTGCCAGGGGCATGGGCTTGGTGAACCAGCACATGGAAGACAGAAGGTTGTCTCTGTGGCTTCTTGTCATTGAAAGAAATAAATTAGCAAGCCAGAAAACCTGGCAGCTTGGGCTGGGAGTACTGTGACGGGACAGAGGAGTCCTGTGATGGGACAGTGGGAGCTGTGATAGAGAGTACTGTGTTACATAGGGGAGTACTGTGATAGACAGTACTGTGTTACATAGGGGAGTACTGTGATAGACAGTACTGTGTTACATAGGGGAGTACTGTGATAGACAGTACTGTGTTACATAGGGGAGTACTGTGATTGACGGTAGGGTACTGTGATAGGACTGAGGAGTAATGCATTTGGAATGTGTATGTCATATTAAGTATGGATATGATCAAAGAGATTGAGACACGGGAATTTTTTTAAGCTCAATAATGAGGAAAATGACTTAGTTTGAACCAACTCTTGGTGACTGGGCATTGCAGTCAGCTTCAGCTGTTGGGATGAACCTCAGACCAGACACAGTTATGGAGGAAGGGATTTATTGAAGCTTACAGATCCAGAAGTTCCATAATGTCAGAAGAAGCTGGCCTGCATTCACAGGTCCACAGAGAGAGAAAGAGGAAAGCAACCACTACCATAAGCAACCACACTTCAGGAACTCCAGACAAAGCTCAAGCACTTTGCATATCTTTTTCCCCAAGCACTCCTTAGGGCTGGACTCCAGGATCCGCTCACAGTGACACCTCCTCCAGCTAAGTGGCTAGAGATCTAAATTACAAGCTTTAATAAACTCCTGAATGCATTGGGGACATCCATTCAAACTACTACAGTGGGAGTAATGGCAGATGATCCAAGATTCAGCTGCTATTTCAGGTTTTGTGGCCTGTGTTTTCTGTTCAGAATTGCTGGGGCCTTTCTCTCGCCTGTAGTTCCGGTAGCTTCTTTTAGGGTAGCTATTGTCAGAGCAGCATACCTGAGACCGTCCTTCATGACCACCAGGCTTACTTACTGTTCTGTTGTTTTTGCAATGGTTGACATTAGTGACACCATTTAATTTTGACAACTTTCACCTGTCTCCCTTTTGATGAAGAATCTCCCTGGAGCTCTCAGCCTTAAATATGACATCTGTGTCTTACCCTCCAAGGCCCAGGGAACATTGCAGAAGAGGGGTTGAAAAAATGTAAGAGCTGGGCATGGTGGTGCATACCTTTAATCCCAGTACTCAGGAGCAGAGGTAGGAGGACCACTGTGAGTTCGAGGCCACCCTGAGGCTACAGAGTGACGTCCAGGTCAGCCTGGGCTAGAGTGGAACCCTACCTTGAAACAAAAAAATGTAAGAGCCAGAAGATGAGAGGAGAGTTATGGAATGCTGTCTCTTGGACATGGCATGGTCATTGTACCCAGAAACATTCAAGACTCTGTTGTGGATGGGGGAGGCGCTCATGAGGCCCTCCACCTCCCTGAGGAGCTCTGGGTATTAATGGTTTGGAGAGGGAGAGACACTGTCTTCAGTAGCGTAGTCACTGGTAAGTTACTCACGCTCCAGGAAATATCTCACACCCATGTTCCTGCAGGCAACCTTAATTAAACTCAGAGGGTAACAACAACAAAGACATGGAAGTAGGAAAGGAGAGCATTTGGGAAGAAAGACAGGTCTAGCAGAAATGGGAGGTGACCAAAGCGCATTACATACGTATAAAAAAGGTTAAAATACATATGTAATAGTTTCTGTGACTACATTACTATCCAACGTGTTCTTCTTCACCTTCCTGGGCCTTGAACTCATGGAAAATGCCAATCGCCCTGGCTCAGTCCCCTACCCATCCACAAGGGTAGCGTCGTGATGACATACCAGATAGGGCTTGGCAGGGGAGCAAAACACAAACTCCTGCCTTCCACATGCATGGTCCTTACCTCTTCTGTAGACGTAGATCCTAAAATGTGTTCGGGCACCCGAGGTAGATTTCTCTGCTGAATGGCGGGGCCAGGATTTCGGATGCTGAGGTGAGCACTCTGCGTTAGCGCAGCAGAGCAGACTCTCAGCTCGGTGTTCGCTGGGAAGGGACACTGCAAAGTGACAGTCAACGTCAGTCCCCTGTTGGCAGAGTGTCAGAGAAGCGGTGACCCCCGACACGCGCGCCCCCATGCTGCTTATCAAATACCAAGTGGAATAAGCAAACCTGGCTCCGCCCGCTCTCAGCTCCATCCTGTTTGCTCTATTCTGAGTCAACAGGGATTTCACAAACAGTCATTCTCTCTATTTCTGCCTGCTTGTTCCAGCAGTTTCTTTGTGCACCAGGGACCGTCTGTTAGGACCAGAGCAGGTGGAAGGAGAAGATCTTGCAAGAGACGAGGCCCAGTGGCCATTCAGGCTGAAGTAGGAGCCCGGCTGATTCAGCGGGCTTTCTGGAACTGTAACGACACGCCTGAGCTTAGGTACTCTAGAAGGAAAACAGGTTGATTTAGCTCATAGTCTTGGATGTTCAAGGTTGTGATAGTTCTCTGTGACTGTTTCTCTTCTCTCTCTCCCTGCTTGCAAATAAATAAATAAAAATATTAAAACATTTTTTTAAAAGCCAGGTGTGGTGGTACACACCTTTAATCACAGCACTCTGGAGGCAGAGGTAGGAGGATTGCTGTGAGTTTGAGGCCACCCCGATTACATAGTGAATTCAAGGTCAACCTGGACTAGAGTGAAACTCTACCTCAAAAAAAAAAAAAAAAAAAAAGAAAGAAAGAAAACTTAAAAAAAAATGACATAGAGGCCTCCAAGGCAAGAAGGCAGAGAAGAACCTACTTCTAGCTATGTAGTCGGAACAGGGTCTCCCAGGCTGAGAAGACCACCTGCTCCACAGCCCACCTCATCCACATTCACCACAGGGTAGATGAGACTATGCACCCAGGGCTGGGGGGCTTCTTTTCAAAGGACCCTGGGAAACTGACTGGAGGTGGTCCTGTGGCTCCTGGCCCCGGGCCCAGCAGCCCACCCGTCCTCCCTGCATTCCCTCACATCTATTACGTGTCACCACGTAAGTCCTGCTCCAGTCAAGTCACATAGGCTGCTACAGAGGCACATCCACAGTTCACCATTCCGCGAACCCGGGAGCAAGCCAGGCTGTGGGGTGAGATATCACTGTCTGAGCAGAACAAACATGTCCAGGGGTCTGATGGGACTCTCTGACGACTGCATGCAGAGAGGATGTGGCCAGAACAGGCAAGATTCCTGGTGCCCCTGGCATGGGGTTAGGGTAATTGTGTAGGATTGTGATCGAAACAGTGAAGCGAGAAGTAGAACCTGGGGCTCACCACTAGGTTTGGGTGGAGGGAAGTTTGTGCCTCCATCTTTCATTTCCACAAACCCTCCTTCTCCACAAACCTAGAAAAGGTTTCAAGGAGGAACTTCTGTCAGGCTGAAGTGACAATAGAACCCGGTGACTGCCCCATTTCCCTGATAGAGCCTTGAAGCCACCATTCTCATTTTCTAGTGAATCTCAGTGAGGAGTCATTCACTGAACACAAAGGCCCAGTGTGTTTTCCATAATCTCTAACATTCACAGCCCAAAGAGCTGGAAGAGACCCTTCTCTGTCTCTTCCCATTGGTCCACTTGGCCTGGAGCAGCCTGGGATTTGCTGACATCTGTTTTCTTTTTCTTCTTAGTCTTTTTGACATAGGGTCTCACTCAAGCCCAGGCTGACCTGGAATTTACTATGTAGTCTCAGGCTGCCCTCAAATAGCGATTTTCCTACATCAGCCTCCCAAGTGCTGGGATTAAAGATGTGAGCCCGACTTCTCAGTGACATCCAGTCGTTGGCCCTGCAAGGGCCTTCCAGCGACGACTTCTCTTAGCTTCTTCATTTGAGACAGTCTCGTGGGTGTCATACTGGCCTTGAACTCACTATGTAGCCAAAGACGACCTTGAACTGATCTCCCTGCCTTCAGTTCCTGAATGCTGCAATTATAGACTTGCATCACCACACTCACTTTACATGCTGCTGAAGGTCAAACCCTAGCTTCATGCGTGCTAGGCAAGACCTTGCCAACCGAGCTATATCCCCAGCTTCCCCGGGGCCTCCAAATTCTGGTGACTCTTCTTCCACGGGAATCTTCATCCCTTCTTTACCCAAAATCCTTAGGTCTCTCACACACTACTGGCTATTTTTGGAGATTTTTTTCAGCTTTCTTTGTTTGTGATTTTAAAAAATATTTATTATGTAGAAACTTTGTATGGAACCGTCACGAGTTGGCCCCATTCCCCTGCTCCCGGCCCCCGCTCCGCTGAGGGCTCTCCTCAGTGTCTGTGGCCATAACCCTGGTGCAGTTGTCAGGCTCACCTTGAGAACAGCACTCATACCTACCTCACCAATTCCTCTGTGGTGTCACCTGGACTGTGGCTGATGTGTGAGGGGTGGCTCATCCCATGACAGGGAGTCAGCTATCTTTCCTTCTCATCCTGATGAGTTTTTGTCGTCCTCAGTTTTCTCTGCCTTCTGTAGAAGAAAAACAGATTCTCCAACAACTACATTCTCCAACAGAGAGTGAGTTAAAGGGGGTCAGAGAGACTTTGGTGGCTGTAACCTCTCTTCTGGCCAAAGACTACTGGGAGTGTCTCACCAGAGTCCATGACTCTCATCCCCGTAACATTCTCAGTTTCCAGTACCAGACATGAGTTCTTTCCCAACTGAGTGGGTTTCTTAGTCAGAGAGCTATTGGTTACTTGCCTAGACTGGAAGCCACTATTGCACACGTGTGTACATCTTGTCTGGCTGGTTGGTTTTGTGTAGCAGGATCCCCTGCTTGTTCACAATGTTGGTGGCATTTTCCAGTATGCTGTGAGCCAGCCATCAGGGAACTGGCTTCCCTCCAGATTCCAGCTCTCCTGACATTCTGTGTCAGCAGCTTGTGGCGTCTTCAGCAATAGGGCCTTAACTTTTACCTCAAGTGAGTAACCAAGTGCTTTGACAGAAGCCTCTCCTGTTTGGGGGCCTCATAGTTCTCTCTGACAAATAGTTCAATGTGGGTTGTAACCAATTTTTGGCACTAAACAAGCCCAAGCCAATTGTTTTAGGATTAGGCTTCATCCCACCCTCTCCAGAGCCTTTCTGTCCAGATGATGCCCCATCCTCGTGTTGAGGGCTGTTTGTTTTAGTCTGCTATCCACGAGAAAGGTTTCTATGGTACTAATTCATTCTGGCCTCAGTTTTGTGTATATCTCCCCTACCCTCCCCTCAAACCCTTCCATCTCTTTTATGTGTCCGTGAAGTTGCCCATCAGGTGTACCTACAACTCAAGCTGTTACAGGTTAGGAACCACATATGAGGGAGAACATGCAACGTTTGTCTTTCTATGCTTGGGTGAGTTCATTTAGCATAGTCTGTTCCAAGTCCATCCATTTTCTATAAGTTTCATTATTTCATTTTCCCTTACTGCTCAGTAGAATTCCACTGTGTATATGTACCACATCTTCACTATCCATTCGTCAGATGAAAGGCATCTGGGTTGGTTCCAGTGCCTAGCTCTTGTGAATAGAGCTGTTGTGAACACGGTTGAGCAAGGACCTCTGCAGAGAAGAGCGGGGACTTTAGGGCAGATGCCCAGGAGAGTGACAGCTAGGTCACATGGCAGATCTATCTTCATATTTTCAGCAGCTTTCATTTTTCATCCAAATAAGAAACCTAAATTTTTTTTTCTAAAGCTATACAATAGTTCTCAACAAATAGTCATAACTAGATTAAGATTTGTGGGTTAGTTTGGTAGTTCAAAGTACCTGTTTGGGATGACAATAGGCATTTTAGATGAACTTAGGGGAAAAATACTATCTGCAAAAATGTCAAGTTCAGAAGGCTCCCCTCAGCAATATAACCTACATGGATTATATAATTTTACATTAAAGTTTCCAGTTCCACTGTCTTGTGTTTTCATGTTGAGATATTTTTGCATTTTTCCTTTGAGTACCAATTTCTTACTAGTACTGTTTCTTACTGTACCATGTTTATGGGGTAGGTCTTAACTATTTTTTGTGGTGTAAACTGAAACATGCACACTGTGCTTCTTGTGTGGGATCTATGCAGTGTCGCCCCTTGTTTCATCCTTCGGTTGCGCTGACCTGGGGAGTGCTGGTCATGTCACAGTGAATCTGAGTGACCACTCCTGTAATTAACTTTCAATGTTCGTAGGAGTATGTGCTATGAAGTGATCTGACACTTGTATTTTTTTTTGTCATGAACTGTACTGCTCCTATTATTGTAATGTAATAAAAACAGTTATGGTGGCTATAAAAGAAAAGAACAAACTCACATTTGGACATTTGGCTCCTACTGACCACTGTGATTTCAGTTCAATTTCCATTGTTTATTTCAACACATTTTTTAAAGAAGTGATTTTCATGGGCTACCTACCTTTTCCTTTTCTACTTGCTAACTTCTGGGGTGAGTGGTAATATGCCACAGACCCCTGTTCTTAGTCTAAATGCCTCTTTTTAAACTTTTTAATTGAATATATATATATATATATATATATATATATATATATATATACACACACACATACATATATGTGTGTGTGTGTATGTGTGTGATATAATAATCCCCTTCACCACCCCCTTTGTACCCCCTCCACTGAATCTCCTTCTCTCCAACTTCTGGAATAATGCTTGTCCAAATGTCTGGATACCTGGCCTAGCCAAGTTGACATAAAACTGTAGAGTCAGCATTTGGCCTGACCTGTCACTAATTAGGTTTCTCAGTGAAAGTTGCTGTTACTATGTAGACACTATTGCTCCTGACCACATAGCTAACTCCTCCAGCCGCTGTATACAGTACATTTCTGGTTGGCATGGTCTAGACAAGGATGTTTTTGCTGCGACTGATATTTCCCACAAGATATTCAGTGGCTTTCTCTCCACTTTATTTCCCATGGATTCACCCTTGATTGGTGGGAGTTCTCTTTGCCAGAGAAATGTTCCAAGTCTATAAAAGTCTAGGACAATCACAGCCATGCAATTGCCCTTTGATGTGATGGTGTGGCCGGGCGCAGGGTCTGCTAAATAAAGATGGAATTGGATCCAGTGACCCTGGACCGGGGGAGGGGGGCAGCAATGTGGCAAAGATCAAGTGATTTCATATACTTTGCCTAAAGGGTTTAAAAGTCTCCATCAGTTATGCAAACAGCTTCTGAAAGTAAATGGTGTGAAGGCTGGAACCAGACTAACCAATGAGCACTAACAGACATGTGGGCTTTCGGGGATATTAACATAAATAAAACTCATCAGGAGAAATAATTACACCCCCCATCATGGCCCACCCTCTAATTCTCTTGGGCATTGAAAAATAATGGAAAGGTTAATATAGTTCTCACATTTCCATGCATGTTATTATTTCTTGCTTACACAAAAAAATTCCATGAAAGCAATCATATACTGGGGCTCGGGGGGTGGATGACACAGACATACTTGGATAAAAGCTTAACCAAAATAGAAAAGCAATCTGGCATTGCTGACAATATTGTCACAAAAATATTACATCTTATGAAGGGAATTTCTCAGAATTCAATAACAACATGTTTAACAGCTAAATGGAGTCATTTGCATATTGCCGAGAAATAAAAGTACAATAATCTCATGTTTGCTGCCTAATAGGATTTCCTGGGGCTGTGCTGCTGGGAAGTTGAGTCCAATCTTTGCTCTCTGCACATTATTTGCCTCCCTGCAGGATCCTTCTCCACTAATCCCCTTTCTCCTTTCTGCCTCACCTTTATTTTCATAATTTTCCCCCAGCCCCTGCTCACTTTTTCTTTCTTTACTCCCATGGGTTTTATATTGACTCAAAGTGACTCCAAGTCACTTTAAGCCATTCCCGAGCACTAGCAGAGAAAACGGCCCTTCATTTCTCCCCTTTTATTTCTTGTGTGTGTGATGTGTGTGCACATGTGTTCATGTGTATGAGCACAGGTACGCACACAGGGCAGGGTGCATGTGGAGGTGAGAGGAAAACTTTGGGTGCCTGTCCTTGTCTTCCAACCTGTTTGAGGCAGGGTCTTTGTTCACCATGGCATTCACCAGGCAAGCTGGCCTTTCCTGCCTCCCTCTCCCCTCTCACCGAGGTGTGCTGGGATTGCGCATGCCCAACACAATTGCTGACTGTGGTGCTTTAGATCAGATGGTCCATATAAACTCGTGTGTTCTGGATGCTTGGTCCCCAGCTGATGTCAATCTGGGAGGTGGAGCCTTGCTGGAGGAGGCATGTTCCTGGGGGTGGGCCTTGGAGCATTATAGCCAGCTCTCCCTTGCCAGAGCTTGGCTGGCTCTCCTGCTAGTGTTATCTGTATTCTGTGGCAGAGGTGACGTCCAGCCTCTGCTCTTGCCATGCTTTCCCCTGCCATCATGACACTTCCCCTTGAGACCGTAAGCCGCAATAAAATCTTTCCTCTCAAGATGGAGAGAATGCTCAGTGGTTAAGGCACTTGCCTGCAAAGCCCAAGGATCTGTGTTCAACTTCCCAGTACTCATGTAAAGCCAGATGCACAAAGTGGCACGTGCATCTAGAGTTTGTTTGTAGCTGCTCGGGTGCATCTATTCTCTCCCCCTCTCTGCTTCTCTCTTAAATATGTAAGAATAAATAAAATCTTTCCTCCCATCATCTTCTTTGGGTCTGTGTTCTATTCCAGCAATGTGAAGGTAACTACAACACTGGCTCTCATGTGGGTCCTGGGGATCAGTTTTTCACATGCGTGCAGCAAGCACTGTATCCACTGAGCTATCTCTCCAGCCCAGCTCATCCTTGCTCTTACCAGACCACTTTCCCTTCCAAGTCTGGTGGTTTTGTCATTGCTACATTGTGAATTGGTGGACAATGTCACACACTAGGAGATGCACAGAAGATCTACGAAATTCTGGAAAAGAGAGCCATTCACTTCCGACAGTGTATGCGCATGCATGTGTTTCCGAGTTACACGTGGTTGGGTTATTTCCTCTTATTTTGCCTCAGTCATTTGGCTAGCCACTTTAAACCAGAAACAGAATGACACAATGCGACATTTGAGAGGCAGGGTTCAGTTACACGCTCTGCCACTTACTATCATAGTGATGGTGCGGGCAGGAAGGAGTACATTCTGATGACACACTTGTGCACTTCCCTCAGACTATCAAACTATAGAAACAATGAGCCCCAAGAAATTGGAATTTCCCCAGGAAACTCATGCTGTGAGAGAGAAAAGGATAAAGCTTGGTGTCAGCCAGAGTAGAAACTTTCCGGAAAAGAGATTTCACACAGCGCTGACAACCTGTCAGGCCACCTTATTCAAGATACTGGAGCTCAGGCAATGACGGTGGGCAGGATGCCCCTTGATTGACACTGCTTATCAGTACCTTTTACTTAAACCCAAACCTCATTCCTGTACTCTAGAGATGTGCTTAGGTGTGGGGCAGAGCAATGGATCCCTTTCACATTGAACAAGTCTCCATTCTCTCTCTTTCTCTCTCTCTCTCTCTCTGTATACATATATATGTACACACACACACATATATATATGGCAGGGTCTCAAGCCACTTCAAACAAACACTAGATGCTTGCACCACTTTGTGTGTGTGTGTGTGTGTGTGTGTGTCTAACTTTACATGGGTTCTGGGGAATCAAACCTGGGCCATCAGGCTTTGTGAGCAGGAGCCCTTAATCTCTGAGCCATCTTTCCAGCCCCCTTTTCACTGTCAAGTTGGCTCTTTCAATCAGCTTACTGCTGGCAGGTGGCCAAGCCGGCTATGTTTGGGCTATCAGTGAACAGTCTCTAACTCCAGCTCCTTTAACACTAGATTGAGGCTCCTAAACTTTTTGGGCTTTTCTGCTGTTCCGTTTCCTCAGCTATGCAGTGGGAATAAAAGCAGGACATCATGGGCTGGAGAGATTGCTCAGTGGCTAAGGTACTTGCTTACAAAGCCTGATGGCCTGATTTTGATTCTGTACTACTCATGAAAAGCCAGATGCATGCATCTGGGATTCATTTTCAGAGGCAAGAGGCCCTGGCATGCCCATTCCATTCTCTCTCTCTCTCTCTTTCTCTCTCTTTGCAAATAAATAAATAAAATAAGACATCACTCCAGGAGGTCCTAGGAAGAGCAAACATTAACACCTGGCCTTGCACAGAGTGTGAGCCTCAGTCCTTAGACCAAGGTGCTCAGAAACATCACAGGTCTTCCCTTGCAAATACGGAGCCTCTCTCTCCAGTTTGCCATCCCATCTCACATATTTGGGACATGAAGGCTCTCCAGGTCTGTCGAAGGCTCCTTGGTACCATAAGCCAACAGTCTGATGGAGGTACTTGCTCACTGCCATCTGCCCCCCACATTTCTGTTGGGGTGGCATTGTTCTTGCCAACACGGGATTTTTTGTTTGTTTGTTTTTCGAGTTAGGGTCTCACACTGGCCCAGACTGACCTGGAATTCACCATGTAGTGTTAGGGTGTCCTTGAACTCACAGAGATCCTCCTACCTCTGTCTCCCGAGTGCTGGGATTAAAGGTGTGTGCCACCACGCCCAGCTCAACATGGGATCTTTAAATCAGATGTCTCTGAGTTGGATTCTTGGGAGAAACTGTAAGCCAGTGTGCCTGTGACCCCCACCTTGGGAGATGTTGGATACCTGTGATGGTTAAATTCTATTGTCAACGTGATCAGATGAGAACTCAAGTAAGAGGAAGTCCTCTCGGGCAGGTCTGCAAGGGCGTTTCCAGCAGGAGAGCAGGAGTAACTAATGGAGGAAGACCTCTCAGAGTGCTCAACCGCTCCAATGGCAGCCTGTGTTTTATTTATAAGGAGGATCCAGGAAAAGACAGTACCATTTCCCTGTCAGCCTGTGCTACTTCCTGGCACGTGAAGCTCCCATCCTTTGCAGAAATGGCTCTTTTCCTCCTGCTTCTTTCAAGCCTGCTTCCCTTCTACCATCTCTGAGAATCCTCTTTCCTCTCTGAGATTAGCATGTGGAAAACAAGCCCAAGACATTTTGCTGGTGCAGGGAGCCTTCCAGCCACCCTGGTCCCCTGGAACAATCCAAGGGCAAAGAAGGAGGAACACACTGGAACCTGTGGTGGGGAGAAAAAGAAACCGGGGGAAAGGAGCCTATGAACCAACCTTGAAGTGTTTCTCAGCTACTCAAGTGCTCACCTGTGGGTCCCTAGATCCTCAAGGCCACGGTTCCCTGAAGGCGTGCAGGCAACCCTGGAGAGCAGGGTCTTGAGCGTGACAAAAGAACCCCTTTCGGGAGGCAGGCTCAGTGAACAGCTCGTGTATTTGTCAGAGAAATGGGTACATAAACAGTAGAGAGTGGGAAGAGGGTCTTAAGGGGATTGGTGAGTTCAAAGGTTGCTGGCCGATGCCTAGGGACGGTCATTCCAGCGCGTAGGGAGAGCATCAGAGTCAGGTGATCTACGTAGTGGCGGGAAGAGGGTCACGGGGGAGGGGCTGTGTGAAGGCTGATAAGGAGTTTCCTAGGCAACTGGCCAAAGGTCACAGGGCTATGGGCAAAGGCTAAGTTCAGGTGTGCCAGGCTTGGAGAGGGAGTGGCCTCCTGTAGCCCGGGGGTCCTTAGCCGTCCCTGGCAGCTCAGGACCCTCCTGAAGGCTCCAGCCTGGGCCTGGCAGTGCCCAACACTCAGCACCTTGCTTTCACCTGGCTAAAACTGCTCTCGGTACCCAAGGTATCGTGGTCCATGCTCCTGTCTGGAAGCAGACTCTTATCCTGCCGCTCACCATCCTCTAGTGTCCTCTGTGTGTGGTGTGGGCTTCTCTGTTGTGATGTTCACATTGTCATCTTTGGGCTCCAAAGTCTTCCACCCTCCAGGCCTCTCAACAACCCATTTGCAGGGAAGCCACACCCACCTCTGATGTTTGAGCATCATTTTACATGCTGATGGCGCCTCTATTCATCCACCTCTGGCTACAAGTGTGTGTTCGTCGCGGCATCCCCCATTAAGGGCTGGAGTTTATCTCTCCAGCTTCGTCTTTGGTTACCTGAAAACTTGCTTGCAGAGCACAATATAGGAGAGGTGACGCTGAGCTCTTCTGGGCTTGGACTGCTCCCGCTTCTGCGCACATCTGCATTTGCTCCTGGCTCCCCTCCCCTGCTCTCCAAGTCTCCTGATGTAAATAGGCACCCCATCTCCTCTCTGTTCCCCATCTGCCAGCCATGTGACTGACAGCCTCTGAAAACAGCCCAGCCCCTGTGGATCTGATCCCTTGGCAGGCTTGTAGGTACATGAAGCAGCCAGGCAGAGGCCAGCAGTGCCCTGAGCTGGATTGAAGCTATGAGGAGCAGCAAAGATCTCCTGTGTTAAGCCACTTAGTTCTGGGGTGATGTGCTCCATAACAAATGTACAGTACAGTTTTGAACACCTCGGAGACTCACAAGCCCAGTGTTCCCTGGACAGCTGCATTCAACACATCCCACACTGGCTCGTCTTCTCTGCCTCACTGGTCCCCAGGCTGGTATCTCCCCATCTTGTCTTTGTCTTTGGAAACAGCTTCAGTTTTATCAGAAACTCAGGTGCCATGCTGACCCCTGCACCCAGCTTTCCCTGTATCCATCTCTCACAAGAGCCATCAGTTATACCTTTCAGAGCCAGTTTTGTATTGTACCTTCTGGCCACCCACTGGGGCAATACCTAATGACTGTGTCACACACAGTGCCACACAGCAGCACCAGGGCTCATAGTAAAGGATGCGAGTTGTCCAGACATCCTTGCTTCTCTTCTGAAACCAAACTTATCACAGCTCTCTCCTGTTAGACTCTCCACGGCCAAAGTAAGCTCTCCCTGTAAAGTAGCCCTATGTCCATCTTTGTATTTCCCAGAATACACAGTAGGCAGGCAAAAAGAACTGCATGGCTCGTTGAACACTAATGCTATAAAGTGTTCAAATAAGCTCATGATGGTTAAATCTCATCAAAATGCATACTTTGGGGCTAGGGAGACTGCTCAGTGGTTAAAGCTGCTTGCTGGCAAAGCCTATTGATGTGGGATCAATTCTCTAGCTCCTGTGTAAATCTGGACATATGTGTGTGATGTTTATTTGCAGTAGCAAGAGACCCTGTCACTCCTCCCCCCACATACACATGCACACACGTGCACACACAAAGTTAAAATACAGACTTTAATAAAATGCTATTTTGTATAATTTTGTTAGTGATGGTGCCTGCACAACATGTGGGATCCATCGTGACATCTCCAAACATGTGCGTGATGCACACTGATCCGAATCAACTCCTTGTCACCCTCTGTTAACGCCTCCCGATCTCCCTCCTCTTCTCTAATAGTCCACCTTCTACCTGCTATCTTCTTTTGCTTTCTAGATCCCACATATGAGAGGAAACATGTAATGACTCTCTTTGTATATCTGGCTCATTTTACTTAACATAGTGATCTCCGGTTCTGTCCATTTTCTTGCACATAATTTCATTCTGATTTATGCTGAATAAAAGCCCTTTTTGGTATATGTGCGTGTGTGCATTTTATTTATCCATTCACCTGTTGGTGGATATTAAGGCTGGTTCCATGTCTTAGCCATTGTGAATAATATGATGATAAAAACGGGTGTGCCAGTATCTCAGTGGGCTGTTTACTTAAAGTCCTTCATATATACCCAAGAGTAATGTAGCCAGACCATATGGTAGTTTTATTTATTTATTTTTTATTTTTATTTATTTATTTGAGAGCAACAGACAGAGAGAGAAAGAGGCAGATAGAGAGAGGGAGAGAGAATGGGTGTGCCAGGGCCTCCAGCCACTGCAAACGAACTCCAGACTCGTGCGCCCCCTTGTGCATCTGGCTAATGTGGGTCCTGGGGAGTCGAGCCTCGAACCGGGGTCCTTAGGCTTCAACAGGCAAGCGCTTAACCACTAAGCCATCCCTCCAGCCCGGTAGTTTTATTTTTAAGACCTTTCATTCTGATTTCCATGGAGGCTGCACTAGATTTCATTTTAACTAAGAGTTCAAACTCTATTTTCAATGTTAACCTAAGGATAAAGTATAGTTTCAGGTGTCAAGTCAACTAGCCAATGAAAAGAACTGGTCTGAACTTGACTACGGGATGCAGACAGGTATACCTGACACTACAGCCCATACCTTGCCCTCATTTTCTGGTGATAATTCACTGGTGTGTGCTTGGTAGTGAGCTGTGTTGGTGGAATGTGTAATGCTCTATCTAGCACACAACAATGACACAGCATGTGGTTTGAGGCATGGGTTCTGATGGTCCTCAACTCCTAATCTACCTGGTGTTTGAATTTTCCTTTCCTGGGAGGTCTTCTTCCCTTCAGGTAAGGTTTGATCTAACACAAGTCTCCATGGGTAGACCTAAGGTGAGAATGAGGACTTACGTCCACTTTGAAGGGAAAAGGCTTAGAGGACAGAACCACGCGACAGGCACACCATTGAAGGAGACAGGAGAAGCTAGCTTCTTCCAGGCAGGCAGTCAGGGCAGGATCCAAAGAGAAAACCAGGTGTCAACGTGTCTGCCCTGGTAGAACTGGAACTCGTGTCTGTTCCAGTGACATCTATGATGGCTGCAACACCCCCTTCTCTTCCTCGATCCAGCCCACTACCCAGGGATTCAGCTGACGAAGTCACAGACCAGTCAGGCTGCCCCTGTACACACGTGAGCCTGATGACAAATTCCACCCCCATTAACTACAAAAGCCCCCTCTTCCCTCCCTTCCACTTTTGTGACCTGGTTAGCTTCTGGCTCCTTTCATCTGAGCAGTAAGGGTCTCCTCCCTCTCTCTCTCTCTCTCTCTCTCTGCAGTCTGACTGTTGGGGGGAGGGCTTACCTGTCAGGGTACTCTTCTGCTCGTTTCACACATGTATTCTGTCTCCAGATACCTTCTTCAGTTTGTTTTGATAGTCCTCTAAACTCTGGGTCTACCACGTGTGCAGTAACTCTCTAGACTTTCTTCACTACTCATTTTTCCAGCATCTGAATTTTCAGGTCTCTGCTCCCTCTGTCATTTTTCTTAGGCTCTGAGTCTGTCACCACCTCATCCCCTCACGTCTCCCGTGTGGAGGCTCCGAGCCGACGCTTTCCTGCTCCCATGCAAGCGTGTTTTTCTTCTCAAACTTTCTGCGTGGGCTTCCAGATCTGTCTTCCATGTGCACATGTAACTACTCCAGCCTTTTCCTAGATACCTATTTCCCCTAGATAAACCTCACAATTTGGAATTTCTACATAAATAAACTCATTAATTTATAAGTTGTATTTTCAAGACCACTTTGTATCAATTCTTTGTTAAAATAGGATAAGGGGCTGGAGAGATGGCTTAGCGGTTAAGGCCTTTGCCTGCAAAGCCAAAGGATCCTGGTTCAGTTCTCCAGGATCCACGTAAGCCAGATGCGCAAGGGTGTACTTGCATATGGAGTTCTTCTGCAGTGGCTGGAGGACCTGATGTGATCATTCTCTCTCTCTCCCTCTTTCTTTCTCTCAAATAAATAAATAAAATATAAAAAATAAAACAAAATAGGATAAGGATTCCAAAATTGCATTCACAGGTCTGGGGGAGCCCCATGCCAAGTATCATTGGAGGTGTAAGTGCATCTTGGGTGGCTGACATGTTTGGAGGACGGGTGGGTAAGAGGTAAAGTGTCTTCTCAGTAGAAAGAAAATTGTGATTAAACATTCTTCTATTTCTCCTTCTCTATGCTCCTCTCTCTCTTTCTTTCTTCATGTTTTTTTCTCTGATGAAAATCGTGGAACCACACTTGTTTTCATTTAGAGAGCAGTTGTTGAACACATAAGGACTTAGAAAAATGCATGCCTCAAGTTCTTAGGTTTTGTTTTTTTTCTTTTCTTTTTTTTTTTCCAATATAGACTTATCAGAAACCCAACAGAACATTGTTTCTGTGGTCCACTCACCAGTAGAGTGGTTTTACTATAAAAAGCATTCCATTGTAATCACAGTCCTTACATCAACCTACTTCAGCAGCGCCTACCATCTATATGCCTCATTAATGGATACAAAATACAAATGCCTGGCAATGCGTTCGTGTGCATTTGCATATGAATTAAGAAAGCAATAACTCTCTGGCATGCATACAGAACAAGGGCAGGAATTTTGTTTTCACCTCCTCCCCGCACCTTGAGTGTGCCGGTGTGCAGCCCCAGTTTTGCATTGAGGACTATTTCTGACCTGTGAGAGGTACGCAGCGAACTATTTCTAAAGGCACGGCTGAGGCTCGGGCGGCGCAGAGACCCAAACACGTAGGTGTGGCATGCCATGGCAGCAATGAGAGAAGGGACATACATGGAGGCACACTATAATACAATTCTCATGCTTCACATACGGTGGTAGAATATGAATACTGAGTAGGCTATCATGAGTCAAAGATGGATATTGAAGTTCTGAAAATAGCCACTAATGAAAAGAGATGCAATTTAAAAAATGGGGCTGGGGATGTAACTCAGCTGGGAGAGATTTTCCCAACACATACACACACACCACACACAGCCCTGTATTTGATGCCCAGCACCACATCGTTCCTATGCAAATGCCTTGGAGTTGTTTAGACACACCTTCAATCCCAGTGCTGGTGGGGAGGTGGACACAGGAGGATAGGAAGACTATAGTTATCCTCAGCTAAAGAGAAAGTGTCAGGTTCAACTAGGCAAATAACCTGGTTGCCCTGAAGCCTTCAAGATCCATGTCTGACATGAACCTAAGACCCCGAATGACAGCCTCTACCCACTATCCTGGCCACCAAACCCTTTAGATGGAGTCCTGCGGTCACCTCCTCACCCCAGCCAGATAGATGCTGTCTTTAATGGTGGTGCGTCTCCCTGTGGAGTGATGTGCTGTGGGTTCCTTACATCAGTCTTCTGTGCACAGTCTTGAACAGTCAACCTTTGCTTTACAAAGAAACCATTCCCGTAGGTAGCTAGTCAAAAGGTCATGGAGGATGGGCCCCTCCCTCATAATCAGCAGCTAACAAAAACAGGAACTGAAACTGTGGACTGATTACTGGCCAAAAAAACTGGGATCTGGGCTGGATCTCTGGCCGTAGATGACATTCTGAACTTCCAGAAGGTCCTAAGATTAGAGTCTAGCTGCAGGCTTTCTTGTAAAATGCAAAGACATGCAATTATCCTCTCCCTTAAGAGTTAGTTCAAGTGAGCCTGCCAGTCACCTGGTAGGAAAAATGCCCTCAGAAAATCTGTCTGTTGCAGGGATGCTAGAAAGCAGCATAAAGCCAAACGTAGTGGCGCACACCTCCAACCCACCGCTCTGGAGGCAGAGGTAGGAGGATCGCTGTGAGTTCGAGGTCACCCTGAGACTACATAGTGAATTCCAGTTCAGCCAAGGTTGAAAAAGAAAAGAAGGAAGGAAGGAAGGAAGGAAGGAAGGAAGGAAGGAAGGAAGGAAGGAAGGAAGGAAGGGGCATAAAATCTTGCCTAAGCACATGGATGGGCACAGTGGTCTCTCTGGCCACTGCCCACTCTCACCCAGTGTTTTCCCCCATAGGGGTCACTCTAGCCATTGTCCACTCTCACACTATGAGAGAGTCTCTCTCTACAGTGTTCCCTTAGGCTCACTCTCACCCCTTCAGGCTACCCCACCTGTGGTGATTTGATTCAGGTGTCCCCCATAAACTTAGGTGTTCTGAATGCTAGTCTCCCCAGCTGATGGCAATTGGAAATTAATGCCTCTTAGAGGTGGTGTGTTGTTGGGAATGGGCTTATGGGTGTTATAGCCAGTTTCCCCATGTCAGTGTTTGGTGCACTCTCCTGCTTCTGTTGTCCACCTTATGTTGGCCAGGGGGTGATGTCCACCCTCTGTGCATGCCATCGTTTTCCCCTGCCATCATGGAGCTTCCCCTAGAGTCTATAAGCCAAAATAAACCCCTTTTTTCCCCCCAAAAGCTGCTCTTGGTCGGGTGATTTCTGTCACCCATAGGAACCTGACTGCAATACCACCTCACTCTGAAATAAACTCTACCTCTTATTGTGGGGTTTTGAGACCCCTAAGCTAAGCGTGCCGGAACTGACACAGACTCCGCAGCTCACAACCCTCCACCGCTGTCTTCTGCGGGTCTCATTGGAATCCTTTCAGCGGGGATCACCAGGACCAAGGAGTACAGAGTAAGTCCCAGAATCGATTCTCTCTATTTTGTGGGCTGAAGATGTGACTCAGTGGCAGAGAGCTTACTTAGCATGTGTAAGTGCCTGGAACCCTTCCCCAGCATTGCCCAAAAGGACAACCACCAGCAACAAAAGATTGGGTTTGTTCAACTTGTGTGTGTGTGTGAATACAATTCTTAAAAATGCAGTGCTGTGCCCCAAATTAAATCACTTGAAAAAGCTACAATCACTGGATGCTAACTTTTCGAAATAGTTCAGTTCCAGGCCAGTTTTCCTTTGCCAGACAGAGTATGTTTGGTTTATAAACTCAGCCAGCTTGAAGTTTTCCCCAGAGAGGTCTCCGAGCTGAGGGCTTCCTTGGATCATGACTTAGGGAAAGCAGGGAGCTGCTGCCCTGCTGCTGGCCTGCATCTAGGGCATGAGAGCAATGGGAAGGAAACTGATGACCCCCACCCCCTTCCCCTTGACAACTGTTTTCTGCTTATGGTTGGTAGGCTGCTTATTTTCACGACTTCTGTGCGTTTTGCAAACCAAATAAACCGCTCTGGCTGCTGGAAGGAAGGGACAGCCTCCTCACCTGGGTTCTGCCCCTACACCCGTGTGTCTTTAGAGTGGAGATGAGGAGAGGAATGACAGGGACAGAAGAAGGGGACTCGGGAGGGGGAGGAGCGGCCACTCCCCTGGGACTGGGGGAGGCATTCAGGGTCCTCCCATGACTCAGCTCAACACACCAGCCAGCAAGCTGCAGCCTGCCTGCTATTCTCGAGGCCACAGGCTGGCTGGGGACTAAATCAACTCTCGTGGGAGGTTTCCCTTTGCAAGCTCTTTTGTTTAGCAAAGGGAGGAAGGCCTGGCAGTTTGCCTTCCCCTGATTTTGGGAGAACTGGGACTAAGTTATTTTATTCCCAGAAGAGTAAGAAACAAAAGGGAAGTAGGTCATTAACTGTAAACCACCTCAACACGCCAATCCATCTATGCCTGGGAGTGTTCAGTGGTGCCCACCACTTCACCCCACACTGCTGCCTTCCAAACTAATCATGTGACTGCAGAAACGGAGTAGGAGAGGACGGCCTGGAGGGGCAGCCTTGGTGCGCTAAGGAGCACCTGGAGCACATGTGTGGCCTATGCAGCCTTAGCTATGAGCCTCTCGGACTTTCCTCCTTGCTCTCTGCTGGGGCCAGAGGGGCCTGGGCCCTGCTCTGCCCGGAGTCACGGGTTCCTCTGCCTGGATTAGGGCTCCAGAAGAGATACGGAAGAGAAACTGCGCTCTGGGCTTAGAACTGCCCAGACCCAGTCCTTGTGCATGTTTCGCAAAGAATTGAACAATATGGACACTGAGAAGTGTAAGTGACAGGAGAGTCATTAACGGAGCATGGCAATGCAGCGTAGGAGAAAGAGAGATTTTTGTAGGCAGTCAACCAGGGACAGCGACCATCCTGCCTGCCATGGCAGGACTAGAACCCATGGTTGACTCAGTCTCATCCAAGATGGCTGCAAGCATCGAGGCCCTTGACAACGTCCAGCTCTTCTGCAAGTCTCCCTGGCTAAGCCCACCTGGGGTCTAGCCCCTCATGAGTCAGCCTGTTGAGTCCATCAACCAGCCAGCTCTCTCCCTTGCACACCTTAGTCTGATGACAAGGCTCATTCTAATTGGTTGTCTGATCCACATAAAGGAGCCTAACCACGTGTGCAGATCTCACGGCCTCTTCTTCCTGTGGATGCACTATGTGTAAATGGCTCTCGGCCACTTCTCCTTCCAGCCTGGCTGGCAAGGGGGCAGATTTCTTTTGGTCAGAATTCTTTCCCACCTTGTTTTGGGTACTTTCCGGTTTTTACCTCTGAGTCCATCACCGCCTCCTAATCCTCTCTGATCTCTGACATGAGGGGGAAACTTAGAGCTTGGGCTTTCCTGCTTTGCTTTCTGTGTGTGTGTGTATGTGTGCACATGAGCATGTGAGGTGTGTGCACATGTGCACACATGTGTGGCGTATGTATGTGCACATGTGTGTACATGCACATGTGTGTGTGGTACATGTGCATGTGCGCCCTGCCTTCTCCACGTGCTTCTTCCCCGGAGAAGGGAGAGATTTTCTCCAGCTCTCCTTCTACTCCCGTAGGGCGGGAACTGGTATTGGCCTGGGATTCCCTGCAGGCCTTCCCTCTGGGTCTTATCTCTCCCTAAAATAAATCTCATAACTCATAATTTACCCCTCTCTGAGTCCACACTTTCAATACTTTGCTAACTCGGATAAGGACCCAAAAGTTGGTGTCTACAGGCCTGCCTGGGATCTCCTGCATTTTTATGGGATTTAATCCCTCCCTGGACCCAAGATCCTTCATCAGAAATAGGAGAGAAGAAAATGCAAGAAAACTCTCAAGTCTAGAGGAAGTCCTCCCTCTATCCAGCACCACTGGGGCGGGAGAGAAAAAATCAGATTGGGAAAAAATCTCTCTCACAGAGGTGGGGTCTCAGGTCCATCGATATGAATTAGGCATCTAATTAGAATGAGCCTCCATTACGAGCTTCGGGTATATAGGAAGGGCTCTGATTGGTCGATGGACACCCAGGAAGGACTCCAAAAAGGCCCTGCTGCACGTGCTAAGACCAGAAGTTGAGGAAGAAACCGGAAGCTGCTGCTTTTGCTGGCAGCCATCTTGGATGAGACTCCATCAGACTGGATTCTAGTTCCGCCAGGGCAGAGTGGTGTCTATGTGTCTTTGGGCCAGTACCTAGAAGACTACCCACCACAGCGTCAGGACCGTCCACCTTTCAGTGTTGCTGCAGGGGGTCGGACCCCCGGGGCCCTCTTTGGATGGGAGATGGCAGTACAAACCGTGGTCCCTCCAGGCAGCTCTGTCTCTGGCTTTCTCACAGATACCTGGAGTCTTCCTTCCTCAGGATGACGCCCAGCGGAGTGGTCAGATGGGCCTGACTGCCAAGTGGATCAAGCACAGGATATGGGTTTTGTTCTCAGAGGACCAGGTCCACACCACAGTCAGGCCTCTGGAAATGGGCTGCTCCCTGGAGGGAGACTCAGCCGGAGGTGCACTGGTCTGAGGTGCTGGGCTCCTACCCAGTCCTGAAAGGAGAAGAAGCAGCCATGGAAGTTTGTCAGACCTCAGCCCAGTGTAAGTTTGGCTCCCAGGGAGGAGACCAGGGAAGAGCCAAGCTGAGTTTGCCACAGTAGCCGATGGCACCACCATGGCAGTGGTCATGTTAAACCCTGAGCAAAGTTACTCCCCACTAGCCCCCTCCCAGTGGCATTTTAAGTCCACTGGGCTGAGGCACAGGAGGGCAGATGTGAGAGCATCTAACTTTGATTCAGGAGACCAAAAAGGAAGTGACTGACTCTCCGATTAAAATTCAGTGCACAGCTCTGACCACTGATTCAGCCTCAGGGTTCAGTGCATCCCAGCCTGCAGCGTGGTGCTGGGCCCGCCCTGCGGACTCTTTCCTCGACAGCATTGACCTCGACCTTCAGATTGAGTGCAGTTTTGTTTTCTTTTTCTGCGGTTGGAGGGGGGGCAGGGTAACACAGGCTCCGGTTTTCACAGGATTCCTTACATTATTGTTCTGATAGCACAGCTCACCTTCAAAATTCAAGGAAGTTTGGTTTCATGATAAATTTCATAGACCTGAGTACCACAGTCCAGGTGGACACAGGAAGGTCCATCTCATGTCATAGGTCACCCATTCTTCAATCACTCTGTCAACACAAAAAAATGGGTCTCACCTTAAAGGGACTAGGAGATATTTTATTCTGACAAGAATATGAGTGACCCTGGTCTAGACACACAGATTTAAGTTGCTCCAAATACAATGTTCCAACATGGTAAAAGTTTCATGAAGTTTTTATAGTAATAATAAAAGAAAGTCATAAATCAAGGTATTTAAAAATGTATTGGTGGAAATATCAGGAAGGTATAGTAGGTTGAGAGAATCTGCTGTAAATCTCAGATGTTATCTGCTGGCTTCGGGTTGGTGGAAGCTAGGCATCTGCTTGTACATTCCAAAAGGATTTACCTGCTGGTCACAAAAACATTATGGTGGACACAGAGGTGGGCACTGAATGGCTATGAAAGGGGGTTAAGATACCTCAAGACAATTTGGCTCTGAACCTGCAACCTTCCAGCCACCATGCTCAGTTTCCTCATGGGTGCTGGGGATTGAACTCAGGTCCCAGGTACTTACTGTGCAAGCACTTTACCCACAGAGCCATCTTCCCAGCCCAAGAGCTATGCTTTCATCAGCAGACCTGAAAGTACACCCTTCAGAGACAGCTCCATCCAACACCAGCATTGCGAGTGTCTCAGGCTGGTATCTGATCTTCTAAGCCAGACCTGAGCATCCGCATGGTTCAGCCTAGGTCGAAAGGAAATCCACAGACCACAGAGGGTGAAATTAAAAAAGACGTTACTATAGCACTAGAGAGAAGGAAAGAAGGCAGAGTTTCTGCTGCAAGGGAGGAAGGGGTCTTTGGAATGAGGAAGCCCACTTGGTATCTCTGATTAGGGTCTTTTATGGGAATTTACTGGGAGGCTAAGTCCAGCTTCCACATCAGGTGTCCAGGAGCCACCAGGCTTCCTGTAAGGAGAACAATACCTCTTGGAAGTTAGCAGTTGTCTCTTCTAGGAAAGAGATAAGGAAAGACCAGATCCTTCTTCTGACATTTCTGGTCTCTAGAAAGGTGGAGGCTGGAAGGATTCCTTTAGGGAAAAGGCATAAGTGGGACCCGACTCCCACACACAGGCTCAAGAGTATACCTCACTTCTACTCTTGGTGGCCCCATTACCCCTAAACCACCTCACCAAACTGGAGAAATGCTCAGTCTACCACCTTCCAAGGTGCTCATGGCAGGAAACCAGGCAGTGTCACAACTAAGCAAGCCCTGGACTTGCAAGGGAGCCCTCACCAGGGCCAGGAGTGGCAGACATGTTATGTTCTTGCCGCAGCAACAAGCGGACAGCATGGCGTCTGAAGCACTTGGTGGAAAGCGGTGGGAACATGTGGGGTGGCTCCCCACATCTTGCTTGATCAGGAAGCAGAGCCTTCCTATGGGAACCAGGGGAAGATGTCACGTTTAAGACCCACTTCCAATGGCCTGCATAGGACAGCTAGCACCCCCTCCCCACCCCCACTTCCTAAAGGATTCACAACCTCTGCAAACAGTGCCACCAACTGGGAACCAAATCTGTGATTGAACACAGGAGCCTGGGGTGGGAGGAGCAGAGCATCTTACATCCAAACCATCTTCCTTGTTGCTTCCAAAGCTTCTTTTGACCTTCAGATCCAACATTTGCCTTGAAGAGTCACGCCCAGGGGACTTTATCTCCAGCGCTGAGCTTGTAGCCAAGGAGCGCTTAAGTTATGGGTCTGTGTTTTGCCGGTGTTGGGGATTCGCTGGCCTCAGGGCGTTTCAGTGGTTCTGGCCCGATGGTGGTGCCATGGGCTATTGTGGTTACCTCCAGAATGAAAGGGTGGAGCTACGGTCATGGCAACGAATACAGTGACAGTCAGACTCAAGGCAAAGGTTCTGAGGCTGTCAACACTCAAGTGACAAGACTCCCTTGAGATTTCAAGTCCTACACCCTCTTGACCCAGCTATACAGGACCTTGGGGGAGGGTCCTGGTTTGCATTGCTGGTAGAAATCACCCAACCAAGAGCAGCTTCTGGGGAAAAGAGGTTTATTTTGGCTTATAGCTCCATTATGGCAGGGGGAAATGATGACATGAGCAGAGGGTGGACATCACCCCCTGGCCAATGTAAGATGGACAATAGCAACAGGAAAATGTGCCAAACACTGGCATGGGGAAACTGGCTATAACACCCATAAGCCCGCCCCTAACAATACATTCCCTCCAAGAGGTGTTAATTCCCAAATCTCCATCAGCTGGGAACCTAGCATTTGGGACACCTGAGTTTTGGGGGGACACCTGATCAGACCAGCACAGTCCTCTAGGGAGTGGAAGGTTGGCCAAGGGTGCCACTCCAGGCATGCAGCCTTAGCGAGTCCTTGCCCGTGCTGGGCCGAGGCTTCCCAGTGAGTAGCTCCTCTGGTCACAGATGCCTGTGTGGAACCCCGTTGACTCATTGGTTCACCAAGCTAGACTTGGAATGGAATCCTATCTTCGATCCTTTGGTTCCCTCTTGGGGGTGAATAGATGTTTCTTCACGTCTCCCCAGTAGAAAGTCTGGCCTACCTGCCAGCTCTCACCCACTCTCAAAGGAGGTGAATAATGTTCCTGAAGGCAACACTTGAGGTTGTTCTCCACGTGTGTGTACGTATGTACACGTGCTCCTGCACAAATGAACATGCACAGACATACATAAATACATGAACCTACACACGCATACATACACAAAATGTTTTTACAAAACAAATTATCCTCCAAGTGGTTTTTAGCTGCATTGGAAGGTGACACCATGGAAATGCAAAATTATTTTTTTTTCTTGAGATTTTAGAGGCTTATAGATAGCTAATTTTTTAAAAAAATATTTTATTTATTTATTTGAGGGGGGGGGCATGCCAGGGCCTCCAGCCACTGCAAACGAACTCCAGATGCATGCGCTCCCTTGTGCATCTGGCTTATGTGGGTCCTGGAGAATTGAACCAGGATCCTTTGGCTTTGCCGACAAATGCCTTAACTACTAAGCCATCTCTGCAGCCCGATACCAAATTTTTTAGACACATCCTACGGAGCAGAGAGGTTAGAACATCACAGGGAAAGAATGCCTCCCCCTGCCTTGTTTCTCTAGAAAGACAGGGAGGCATGGCGATGGCATTGGGAGAGGGAGGGCTACCAAGGTGTCACACACTTTCTCCTGACACCTGAGGACAGGTAAGTGGGCATGCACAGGACTACTGGAAAGTTCCATCTCATTTCCTCATGGAAGTTTACATTCGAAGGCTCAGTTTCCCATCTCTCCACTGCTGCTTCCCCTCTTCCCATGAACCAGTGTCTCCCAGTCTGCTCATGGGTTCCGCTTCCTCAAGGTTAACTCATCCATTCTGGGAACGGGACGCAGGGCCTCACACATGCTAGATAGTGCTCAACTCCGGAGCCCAGTCCAGCAACAGCTTAAACGCTTAAGACCGTCATTTAATTAAAGGATAAATGCATCTTTGTCTTGTGCGGAGATAAAGAGAAGTTGAAGTCATTTTAGATGGGAATGGATTCATGGGCTTGACAGCCAAGGGGCCAGCAGACCCACAACTTACATTCAAGGACACAAATGGTTACGAGCCGATCTCTGTTCCATCCGTTGATTTCAGTGGCCAATCCACTGCTCTTGCTGCGGCTGCTGCGGGCAGCCATTTGTGCTAATCCAAAGTGACACCCAGGTTTCCGACAATGAAGTGCTCAATCTGGCGTGCTGACGGTGACCTGGGGTGGACTGGTCACTTGCTTTTGACAGCAGGGCACAAGAGAGAAGAGCAAAGCACAGTTTAGCATGAGTGGCAGAGCAACGGAGGTCAGCCCTGTCCCAGACATGCCTGTGGCTCTGCCAGTCAGGGCAGCCAAGCCAGGCTCACCGTCTGGGACCCTGGAGGGCATGTTGGCATAGGTGGGCATGCAACACAAGCATTGACAGGGTTTTGTGGGGCAACATTCGCTAGTCAGAGGCTATCCTCTTCAGCTGTAGATAGTAGATGCGAGCCCACCTCTCACCCATGCCCTACCCCCTTCAGCCCGTGGCAGTAGGAGCCTTGTCAGGTTCTCTCTGGGCCTGAGAATGGCTGGACTTTTCTGGCCTGTGATTCAGTGACAGCTGCCTGCTGAGCTGTGCTGGAGGCACACAGCTGGATGGGAAGCCAGGTGCAGACATGTGGAAGCTTTGCAAGCCCGCAGAGCAGCGGGTCTGGCCCTGGACACCAGCATGTGATTACCTGTTCTAAGGCTGTCTTAGAAGGTCAGCACATGCCTCACATGGGGCTCAGACTAATTAAATTAAAACAAATCTGACGGAGAAGAAAAACGACTTGGAACTTAGGAAGATAATAAGGTGACCATGTGTGGAAATGTTACTTGAATCTTGCTTCCAACTTCCTTGAGATTTTGCCAGGTGCAGCCCCTCTGCTCAGCAGCCCCTGGATGGATGCCTGTGTCCCTCCCCCGCACCTCAGGGCTGTAGGCAGCCTTTGGCAAAGTCCAGGCGGGACCCAGCAAAAGGTTCCCCTTTCTGGCCCTTCAGGTGGAAAGAGTCACATGCATCTTCTTAGAGATTGCATCTTAGTATCCAAACTGGGTTGCCACTCCATCTGCACAGCCCTTTTGACGGACACATACTGCCCAGGCCAGGCAAGTCCTTGGTCTGTGCGTTAACAGCCCCAACACGCCCACACGCCCTGCATCTGCAGTCACGGCGGTTTATGTTTGCTATATGACATTGTCCATGCCTTCTCAGGAGGACACAGATTATAGGCGAATTGAACCACCAGGTCCTGGTTTGGGAGAACGTTTTGTATGTGGAAGGAGACGCTTTTGTCTTGTTCACTGTGGAGTGACCGGCTTCCCAATGATGGGCTCACATCCTTCTTTCTACCCTAGACACAGGGGCAAGTTAGTCACAGACAGTCTCTGTCCGTCTTTCTTTCCATAAATAGCATTTGTGCCAAGAGTGGCCCTGTTCTCCCTCATGAGATGCCTCAGCAAAGCCTTGCAGGGTAAGTGTGATACGGGTGGTTTCAGAGTTTGGAAGGCACCAAAGGTTCCAGGTTCTTGTGTCCCGAACTAGGAATGGAGCACAGAGTAGAGGTAGAAGCAGAGAGTTCATTAGGAGACATCACTGCCAACGAGGAAGGTGGTGGACTGGAGCAGAGGAAAAGAGTTTGTCAGGTCACTAGTCCTGATGGCGTCACGTTGCTGAGCTCGGGGTCGTTTACATAGTGCGGCCTTCTCCTGCTCTGCTACTGTTTTTCTACAGGCAGTTTCCTGAGTCATGAGTCCCAGGTTTCATTAGGATCTTAAATTTCCACCCAGGGGTGTGTGCTTTAGAATTATAATGAATAACCGTTCTGCTAGGAATTTGGGGAGCACTGCTACCCCTTCAAGAGTTGCCCCAAGTCATTTTAGTTGGCCTGAGGCTTGTGGAGGTCCAGTCTTTTCCTTGCTTCTTTATATGCTCTGTTTTTCATGACAGGGTCTCACTGTAACCCAGGCTCACCTGGAACTCACTTTGTAGTCCCAGTCTGGCCTCAAACTCACAGCCATCCTCCTATGTCTGCCTCTTGAGTACTGGGATTCAAGGCAGGAGCCACCAGGCCAGCTTTTAATATGCTAATTTTACAAGGACTGCGAGAACTCATTCAGCACTCTGCTGTTCCTCCTCAACTGCTTTCAGCAGGTTAACTGGGGATGTCTGAACACATAGAATCTATCCGATTACAGTTCTACCTCCAGTTGGTGTGATAATGCCTGGCCCACCGATGGTCACTGTAAGCACGTGTCTAGTGACTATGACCCAGGGCAGATTCAGCTAGATCCTGCCACCACGAAGCGAACCCGGGTGTCAGCATGGTTCTGGCAGAGGCCGTGAAACCTGTGTTCCCAGGAACACTGCAGCGCCAGCCTCCTCTGTCCCACTGGTGTTCCGGGATGCAGGAGACTGGGCTCTGCGCTTACAATTCCTCAGGCTCAGGACTCTCAAACCTCCAGTTCTTGTCCGTTTTTAGCAAAGAATGAGAAAACACAGACACTGAGAAAAGTGAGTTATGGAGGATTTATTAAAAGAGAGTTGAAATGGGGAGACAAAAAAAAAGCAGGAAAGTTCCCAAGCCAAGAGGAACCCTTCCTCTCTCCCAGGCAATCTGGGAAAGATGGGAGTAAACTGGGGGAAAGTCTCACTCACGTGGAAGCGTAGATCAGGTCCATTTGTATGAATTAGGCACCCAATTAAGGAGCATCTCATTGTCAAGCCTAAACAGACTTGAAAAATCTTGACTGGACGTTGGCCTAAGAGGAATGCCAGCTCAGGACGGCCCAGGCACACGTGTTGAGCTCAGGAAAGTCGAGAAGGAACTACTGCTATGGCTTCACTATGGTGGAGGAGACCAAATGGGACTGGAGTTTTGGTCTCACTGGGTTTGTTTGGGCCAGTTCCTAAGTGACTACCTACAAGAAGAAACTACCTTGCTCCTAATCTGTGTCACTGTGAGGTAACCATAGCAGATTGCGGGTAACATCATCAGCCCAGCCTGTGATTCAGTGACAGCCTGCTGGGCAGTAATGGAGGCACACAGCTGGATGGGAAGCCAGGCACAGACATGTGGAAGTTTGCAAGCCCCCAGAGCACTGGGTCTGGCCCTGGACACCAGTGGGATTTGGCCTTTTTATAGATCACCATACAGGGTTCATAGGCCAGCAGTAGCAACTGCCAGTTTATGTGCCAGCAGCATGCATTCCTGTGTTTTCCCTTACCCCACTCTAAAGGACACATTCATCCAGGTGCCTCACATCGTAGACCCCCAGGCCCATCAAGCACTCTGTGCTCTAACACGTGACCTGCTCTGGGCTCTGCTGTGAGTCCACGTGGCTCTGGCTAGGAGCAGCTCCCAGACGAGTGCTCTGCAGGCTGCTTGAGAAGAAAGGGTTACCTCAGGCAGGCCGTCTAATGCCCCACTGAGTGAAAGCGAAGGGCAGAGGGGAGGACTGTCGGGGAAAGGGGTTGAAGGTCTCCAGGAGCTAATGGTTCCGGGGTAGGGGCAGGTAGTTGCCTACCAGAAGAATGAAGACTTTCTAAAGCATCTTCAACCCTCCCCGGGAGACCATGTGAGGACCTGTGTGTCCCTAAGGAGGTGACACCGCCTAAGGTTAGCAGTTACTGCCCTGTCCACAGCTGGCAAGGGGAAAGGCTTAGAACTGACCACGGAGTAATCCAGGGACGAAGAATGAGAATCCCTTACAAGAAGAAAATCAGCCAGTGGGGTTGCTGGGTCTGGGGAAGGCAAAGGCATTCTGACAGCTTGCTTTGTTTTAATTTCAGTCACAGCAGGAGCAGCTGGTAAGCCCAGGCTTATATCCCACCTGAACACCTTGAACTACCGATACAGAAATTTGGGGTTCCCTATGTGCCAATGCACCAACCATTTAGGGTGTCACTGGATCCTCATCCTATGAATTTAAAGAATGAAATTAATGGAGCAGAGGGTAAGGTTCAGAAAGATTTTATTACAGTTTAAAGCTTTCGGAGGACAAAGAGAAGGGGTTTAAGCCTAGAACGTAAGAGAAAGAAGCAAGGTGGAGCTCTTGCCCAGAGAGGCAGGAGGGGGCTGGGAAGCCTACCTCGAGACCAGGTAGGCAGGTTGCTGTGGACAAAGACCAGATTTCACAACTTTGCCAGTCATCGTAGGTAAGGATCAGGGTTTCTGTCCCCTAGGAAGGGTATAGGCTTACTCTAGAGATCTTTCCTGAAGGACACAACATCCAGGTTTCTGCAAGCTTCGTGACATTTCCTGCTTTTAGTCAAGGAATGCAAAACCATTACTTTTGGGGTTCTGTTACCCTGAATTCCTAACCCATTTCTGTCTCCTATCATTTCCCCGTTCTGAAGACGTAGCACTAGCTGCCGTTAGGGAGTAGGACAACAGAGAGGTCTGACTTCTTCAAGATGGGGGGGCTTCTGGGTATGGCAGTTGGGGTGCCCCTCAGTGGCTCTATTTTACAGGACCACAAAAGTTTACTGCTGGTCTTATAGTGTGGGAGGAAACCTATGATTTCCAGAGAAAGATATTGGTGGGGGGGGGGATGGAAGAAAACAAGAAGCCAGCGACAGGTAAATTGGGGTCTAGAGAGGTCTTCAGGGGTCCCATCCATGCAGCTGTCACATTTTATTCTCATGATGGGCACAGAAGGCAGAAAAGAAGCCGGTCCTCTCCGTTCCCTGCTCACTCTGGGGACAGCGGAAGACACTGCCATCTCCACATCTCAGCTTCTTTTCCCTGAAGGCACCATCAGGAGGCTCCTTTTCTTCTCGCCTCTGAGGGGAGCGGGGGCGATTTCTGAAGACCGCTGGGGTACAGACAGCAGGCAGTGCCCAGTGCTGTACTGTTTCTGCACCCCCCTCACTGCAGCAGGCCCCGGGAATCCAGGGGCCGCGGATGCCCAGCTAAGCCGCGCGGCACCTGCCCGATTTGCACACGTCCTCTCAGACTCCGCCTCCTTCGCCTCCTCTCCCCGCCGCTGGGCCTCTGCAATGTTCACCCGGTGTCCATCCCCCTGTGTCCGCTGTCCCCCAGTCATGTGACTGCTGCTGCGTGCTGGGCTCCGGAGCGCCTCTCGGGAACCTTCCTGTGGTCTCCCAGTTGCTTTTCTTCTTGCTCTCTGTCCTCATTACTGACCTCAGAGGGGCCTGGCATGGAGGACTGCTTTCTTCTCCTTTCAGGAGACATTCCATGGGGCTAATTTCTAAGGCTCCTCTCTGCGGCGTTTTCTTTTAAATTTTGTTTTGTTTTGTTCTGTGTGTCTCTGGTTCTTTTCTTCTTTCTTTTCAGTCTCCCTCTGCTGGGGTCTGGAGATTCCGCCTCTCCCTCTTCACCCTGGGGTCTCCAGTCACGTGATGGCAGATCAATCGATCCTTCTGCAATAAAGCATGCTCCATAAATGGAAAATGCTCTAATCCGGGCAAACAGTAAAACTTGCAAGTTAATTTAAAAGACATTTCACAGGCTGACACTTTCTGCCTCCAGCACTTGGAGCCGTGGGTCCCCATGCCAGCTGGACTTCACATTACTTAGAACACGGGGTAAGCACATATCAGGCTCGCGGGCCTTGGTTCCCTTGTTTGACACAGGAGAGGCTGGATCTAGTCTCTAAGCTCCCTGGACATTTCCAGCTGCTTGAATTCTAAATGCTGTTCCTGCCGCGAAGGTTCCAGTGTCCTTCCTGGTCCTTCCAGGTCACTCTCTCTCTGTCTTTCTTCCCCCTCCCCTCCCTCACCTTTCTCATGGATGCATTGTGTCATGTCCATCTTCGTGCCGCTCAGTGACTCAGCCGCAGTCACGCCTCGCTGTGACATCCCACTCCTTGTCTGTGGTGTATGGTGACGCACTGCCTGTGTCTGCTGCGCACTGTGTCTGCCTAGCCTCTGACTGGCACCAGGCAAAGCAGACACACAGGAGAAGCCACCAGAGGCCCAGGACACAAGCCGCTGCTGGGCCTCCCACAGCCCGAAGGAAGCACCCATCCAACTGGGTTTTCAACTTTGATTCAACTTTGTGCAGCCCAGAGGGGCCCTTGGCTCACGCTCATGGTGCTGGTCCACAGCCCTCCACGGCATCTGCAGCCACATCCGCCCTCCCAACAGCCCGTGTAGTGGAAGGACCTCTGTTGTGGTGCAGTACTGTTGCACGCGCAGATGCTCAGTCCACTGACATTTCCCCACATTGCTCTCGCTTAACCACCATGGAGTCAAGGCAGTCCAGCACAGAGCTCTGACAGGTGAGACCATCTACTTCACAGAAGAACATGCTGGAGCTCAGAGAAGTTTCAGACCTCAGGGTGACAGAGGGAACATCAATCAAGAGCTCCCAGTTAGCACTAGGTCACCTAACAAGTATTATTATTATCGTTTGTTTTCCAAGGTAGGGTCTCGCTCTAGCCCAGGCTGACCTGGAATTTACCATGTACTCTTAGATTGGCTTCGAACTCTCAGTGATTCTCCTACCTCTGCCTCCTGAGTGCTAGGATGAAAGATGTGCCACTATGCCCTGCTGCAAATTATTTTTATTAATATATTGTTTTTATTTATTTATTTATTTGAAAGAAAGGGGAGAGAATGGGTGCACCAGGACCTCTAGCAGCTGAAAATGAACTCCAGGCCCATGTACCACCATATCATCTGGCTTACATGGGTCCTGGGGAATCATATCTGGGTCCTTTGGCATTGCAGGCAAACACCTTAACCACTAAGCCATCTGTCCAGCCCCCAATTTTTTTTTCTGAAGATGCACATGCAGAAGAAAGCCCAGGCCTGGACTTCTCCAGCAACCTCAGTGGAATTCTGTGGCAGGACAACCATCCTGACTTGGCACCTTCTTCTTTGAGACCTGAGAATATTGCTATACCTAGTCTCCTCTACGTGCTAAATACAGCAGGCTCCTCCATGCCCAACCTCTTTTGTGCCCAGACTTGAATGGACCATTTGAGGTGGAGTTGGGCCTCAATGTGATGCAGTTAGCTCTGAGCTCTAGCATTCCTCACAGCCTCTTCCCTCGGGTGTCACTCCTTCCTGCTTTGTGTGCTGCCCTGACCCCTTCTCTACTCCAAGGACAGCAGGGGTCACAGGTGGAAACACACTTCCCTGTCAATATACCACTTCC
This sequence comes from Jaculus jaculus, assembly GCF_020740685.1. Classification (NCBI taxonomy): domain Eukaryota; kingdom Metazoa; phylum Chordata; class Mammalia; order Rodentia; family Dipodidae; genus Jaculus; species Jaculus jaculus. The sequence goes on along the minus strand of NC_059106.1, from coordinate 10,263,952 downwards.
GTACTGAATACAAGCTTCCTGTGAGCATAATATCCCTTACAATAGGCCCTGGTGCCTTGCTGCAGGCTTGTGTTTGATCAGAAATATACAGGTAGTGGGATGGATAGATGGTTCAGTGGTTAAGGCACTTACCTAACGATGTGGGCTCAATGCCCCAGAACCCACATTAGCTAGATGCACAAAGTGGGGCATGCATCTGGAGTTCCTTTGCAATGGCTAGAGACCCTAGTGTGCCCATTCTCTCTCTCTTTGTTTATATCTCTCTGCTTGCAAATAAACAAATAAAATATTTAAAAATATACATGATTATGGTTTGAATGTAATATGTCCTTAATGGTGAAATTGAAGCGTAGGAGATAGAATTTGGCTAGACAGCTTAGGACAACAGGACCCCAGTGTGAATAGCTTTTTCTTGGCTAAATGCAGGAACTGTAGGGAACAATCAAGGTCATTTTATTTTATGACTGATCAGGAAAGTCTTTTCTTATCTCTGAGCCTTCAGGGACTCCTTCCAGCCTCTTCTAAGAAGGCTCTTCCTGAAGAATTAAGATTTCTGGGAAGGTTGCCCTTTTCTAGAAATCCTGACCCCAGACACAGGATGTCAGGACTGGACTGACTAGGCCAGCCGTTCATTCAGGGTACTCACATAGAAGTCCCCAACTTCAGTCTCAAAGTGGGCTTCTCAAACCCCTTCTTGCCTCCCTGGGCAACAGCATTGCCTCTCTTCCTTTTCTTGAGTTCTGACTATAATCTAATAAAATCTTTCTGAACCTCATCCTCTGGTCTATAGATTTTCTTCATTGAATTCAAAAGATGAGACCCTGGAGGCCAGTGACTCTGGAAGTTTTGTGTGACTGCTCAGTTTTCCGGCTCTATAACTCCTGAATAGTAACTTAAGAGCCAAGAAAGTCTCCATTGCTCTCAAACTCTCAAAGACACTCCAAAGTTCCCTTATCAAAACCAAGAGTGGGCTGGAGAGATAGTTTAGCAATTAAGGCACTTGCCTATAAGGCCAAAGGACCCAGGTTAAGTTCCCCAAGGCCCATGTAAACCAGATGCACAAGGTGGCCCACGCATCTGTAGTTCATTTGCAGTGGCTAGATGCCCTGGCAGACCCATTCTGTCTCTCTCTACCTACCTCTCCCCCCACACAATAAATAAATTAAATAAAATAAAAACCAAAACATGGGCTGAGATCTGCCCTATAGCCATGGGGCTTCACCGTGTTATGTAAAGAGCAACTCACCCCTCCCCCACCCAGCAGCAGCTTGGGCCCTCAGCATGCAGCTCAAAGGAGGCCAAGAGATGTTCTCAGGCAGAGACAAGCCTCCCCCGCCCCCACCCAAGAGCCTTCTGATGGCATCTGTGAAGATGGAGATGCCATTTCCAAACAAGGTGGCCCTCTGAGATTGTGGATGAGCATCCCTCAAGGGGATCTCGGTCCACACAGCAGAGCGGGTATCTATCCGCTCACTTCTATCCTTGGAACTTGCTAAAGCCAGGTTCAGAAGTGTCTGGGGCCCACACTTAGCGAGGAGCTCTTGCTTTAGGACTGACTACCCTACACAGGATTCCAGAGCGCCAGGCAACAGGCCATGGCATTAAGCCAGGTTCATCTCCTCAGGGATTAACTTTGCTTTGGCCGATTACTCCAAACACTTGCATTCAGATTAGGGAAAACATTTTTGTCTAACTCAGCAACCCCGAGACAAGGTTATTAACCTCAGGATGAGATTCACATTCTCTCAGAGGTTCCAAAGACATGGCTGGAAGCCAGAAGACAGCCTCCCTCCCTCCTTCCTCCTGCCGAACTCCTCGGTGACTTTGTTTACATTTGATTTTTATTATAAAGGCAGGAATGATGAAATGCCGCATGCTAACCACATTACCCACCGCAGAATGAATGATGGTCTTGCTCTATGGAACTTATGTCCCACGCATATATGTTATGGCAGGAATAAAATGGTTGTGGATGAGCACTTGCTAACCTTACCTGGCATGCATGGATCAAGTCTTTACCTCTCTCTTAACCTCAGCACCTACGACCCTGCCCTCACTTCCTGTGCTCTGCGGTGGCCCTGCCTGTCCTTGACCCTCTCCACCCACTCTCAGTCCTGTTCCCTATTTTTATCTTTGCCTATACACTGTGTGTGTGCTGAATGCACCTGTATGCATCCACGCAGTGCCCCTGTGCTTGCCTGTGGTGGGCAGAGTGGAGCACTCAGCGTTCTGCTCCATCCCTCCTCTGCCAGGTGTTGTTTGAGAGAGAACCTCTTGCTGATCCTGGAGCGTACTGGAGCTCCAGCAATTCTGGGGTCTTTGTTCCCCTGTGGGAGGGGTATGGCCGTGCCCACCTGGGTATTGAGCTCAGGCCCTCATGTGTGCACAGGAAGTGTTCTAACCATGGAGCCATCTCCCCACCTGCCCTGCAACCTATTTTTGCCCCAATGAAAAGTTAGAAGCCTGCAAGAACTGATCTGTCATCTCAGCTTAGTGTGCACCCATCTTACAAAGGTCCTGAAGAGAAATGGGGTTCTGATGTCAGGGTGAGCTCTGCTCTCACCACTCTCCTCCCCTGCACAAAGTCAACATTTTAAGTGTATAAGACATAGCCAGTCACAAGGAATGGGGGTCTCTGTGGACCAGACAGGGGTAAGTATCTCTAAATGATGGAGGCAGAAGGGAAGCCCTCAGCTGTGAGTCTGACCCTCATTCCCTCAACAAACTGGGTCCAGCACGGGGTGAAACCCAAGATGGGTGTTCAAGCTGAGGTGGGAGCAGTGGGCTGAGGCAGAGTTCAGCTGACCGCGCAGGGCTGGGTCCTGGGTAACAGTGCTCCTGGGAGCCCAGGGCTTCGCTACCTTGAGCTTGGAGTAGTTGGGTCCTATCCCCACCGGGGCCTAGGCTGAGGCCACAGGAAGGCTGTCTCGCAAGAGTCCTCCCAGCACGTACGCAGTAGGGCCAGCGGGAGAGCAGGGCATGAGCTGAGAAACACTTTCCTATCTTCAAGGAACGAAAGAGGAAGTTGCCAGCAAATGCAAATGGTGGGTGTAGAAAAACAGAAATGTGGGAACTGAGGAACACCACTGAGGCAACCCTGGCTGAATGTTCATCTGGGTGTAGTGCAAGATTGAATTCACAAGATGGAAGATCAAAGCCAAGGAATTTTTCTAGAAGTGATCACAAAGAAAAGGAGATATGGAAAAGGGGTGGACAAGAGCTTCATTTGTACGTTCTGTTATTTGCTCCATGAGTTCTAGAGTTAAAAAAAAATAGACAGGATTCCCAAGGACAATTCTAAAAAATTAAACATTCTTAGGCATCTTCCAGAAAAAAAAATAAAACAAAAGAGGCCCAAGTTAATTCACAACCACCCACATGCACACACATCCCACAGAGGCATCGTAAAATTTCATCCAGACATGCATATTTAAAAAGTAAACAATTCTTCTGTCTCAAAGTTATCTTTTCAGGGAAGACTTCTATATTTTAAACCGCTATCCCTCTCGGCTTCTGGGTCTCGCTGGATGCCAGGAGGCAGTGGCCAATTCTCGCACTTCACTCCTCTGTGAATCACTGTCTTGGGGTCAGCTCTCATGCTTGATTTTTCCCAGAGCCTCAGAAAGCAGGGTGTTCTCCTTCCTTGGCCTCTCAGCATTAAAAGCCAACTGTGGGGGGCTGGAGAGATGGTTTAGCAGTTAAGGCGCTTGCCTGCAAAGCCTAAGGACCCAGGTTTGATTCCCCAGTACCCATGTAAGCCAGATGAGCATGGTGGCACATACATTTGGAGTTTGTTTGCAGTGGCTAGAGGTCCTGGAGAGCCCATTTGCACACCTCTCTCTGCCTCTTTCTATCTTTTAAATACGTATATAAAATAAAATATTTAAAAAAAAACTTCAAAAAAGAGATAACTTAGGAAAGTGAGCAAGGAATTAATAAATATGCCTCAAATTGCTCTTTCTTAATATCAGCATTTCTGCTCAAAAATGCCAAATAGCTTCACCATCTCTTTTCTACCATAACGAAATTCTTGTATGTGCTTCTTGTTTTTCTTTTTTTAATTCTTTGTTATGTGTTTGTTGTTTTTGAGCTATGGTCTTCCTGTGGAGTGCAGGCTAGAGCTCTCCATCCTCCTGCCTCAGTTTCATGTGTGCATCAGCACACTGGCTCCTTGGATTGCTAAGGAGCGTCAGCTCTCCCTGCTGGGACAATATTCGTGACAAAAATCAGCTTACGGGAGGAAGGATTTGTCTGTCTCGCAGCTCCAGCTGGTGCAGCGTGGTGGGCAAGGTGTGGCACAGGAGCCTGGGGCCGATTCCGCTCACAGTGAGGGGTGGAGAGTGCTGGTTGATAACTGGCTTTCTTCTTCTCATTCAGTTCGGGACCCCCAGCCCACTGCACGGAACTGCCCACAGTGAAGGCGGGCCTTCCTCCCTCAGCCTGACCCCTCTCAGGCTTGCGCAGGGGCTCACTTTCTCAGGGAGTCCCTCCCAGGTGACTCCTAGGTCTTACCAAGTTGACAATTACTACACACCATCACAGTTTCTTCTAACTGAAACTTCTGGAAATGTTTCCTCTCAGTTATCCATTGCTTTTCTCTCTGTGGCAGAGGCTCCATAAACAGGGCAAGGAAACTCAAATTCAAATGGAGATCTGCTGGAGGAAATGTGTCACTGGGGGGAGGGCCTTGGGGTGTTACAGACAGGCCCCACTGTGTTCTCTATCTCTTCACTTCCTCTCTGCTGCTGTGACAATGTGATGGGCACTGGCCTCTGCTCCTGCCGCGCTTCCCCACCATGACGGACTCCAGCGTAAGCTGAAATGAGCCTTCCTTCCCTGCACTGCTCTGGGCAGGAAACTAACACAACCTCAGATGGCCTGCAGCTCCCAAGCAGCAGAAGCCGGCTTCATGGATGAGAGAAGTCCTTGCAATCCGGGTCATTTCAAGAGCTGGGGCAGAAGAAAACTTCGGGGTGTTTGTGGGAGGGTGGTGGAGAGGTAAGACAGCTGTGGATATATATGAACAGGACACACCATGGGGTGCCCCGACATGAAGGTACTGAGTTTGAGGGTGTCAGTCGGGGTCTGAGTATATGAAACTAAATTTTTTTCTTTATTTTTAGCAAGAAGAAGATCAGACAGCAGAGATTGGGAATGTTCAGTGTGAAGAGTAGACAGGCCTCTACAAGAAAACCAGATTGAACCTAAGAGAGCAGCCTCCTTTAGCCAAGAAAGTAAGGGTCCACAGGCCAGCATAGCATGTCCAAGATCAAGATCACCTGACCAGGCCACTCTAGCAGCCTCAGCCACTCTGAATTCAGGAGGGCTACAGAAGGTCATCCCACCCCGCCTGAGCTCCAGACTATGCTAGCCAATGTACCAGAAACAAACTGCCCAGGCCCTAGACTCAAGGATCTTATACGATAGTTTTGTTGTTTTTGTTTTTTGTTTTTTTGTTTTGTTTTTGTTTTTTCTAGGTGGGGTCTCACTCTAGCCCAGGCTGACCTGGAATTCACTCTATATTCTCAGGGTGGTCTTGAACTCACAGCCTCCTGCCTCCCGAGTGCTGGGATCAAAGACGTGTGCCACCACACCGGGCTTGTTGTTGTTTTGGAGATGGAGGTCTCACTATGTAGCCTAGGCTGGGTTCAAATTCATGATCCTCCTGTCTCAACCTCCCAAGTGCTAGGATTACAGGCCTATGTCACTACATCTAGTTTAAAAGGTATTTGTGTGTGCAAATGTGTGTTCATATGTGTGAATGCATGTATATGTGTATAGGTGTAGGGTAGGGATCGATATTGTCCCCCTACCTCATTCCTTGAAACCAGGTCTCACAATAAACCTAGACAATACCAAGTTGTCTAAACAAGCTAGACAATGAGCCCTGGGGATTCCTGTCTCTGCCTCCCTAGAACTGTCATTGCAGACATGCATCGCGACACCAGGCATGATAGTGGGTTCTGGGGATCTGAACTCGGGTGCTCATGCTTGTTTGCAAAGTGCTTTGAGCGCTGAGCCATTTCTCCAGCCCTCATTACACTGGCTTTTAAACACTAGTGTTGAACTTCAGGAATTGCAAAAATTACACTGCAGAATGAAAATACATGAGATTGACATGCCCCGTTTCTTTGTTTAACTCAGTGGATCCTGTTAGCAGGCTGGTACGAGCTAAGACATGCCCATTTGCAATGATTACTTGCAAAACACTCACCGAGCAGTGGTCCATGCTAAGGGCATAACTGAGACACCTTGCATGCCCTTGTCTCTTCGCTGGTCCTCATATGGAGGCCAGATCTCTGGTTTACTGGTTTTTGTTGTTGTTGTTGCTGTTTAGCTTTTGTTTTTCAAGGTAGGGTCTTATTTTAGCCCAGGCTGACCTGGAATTCACTATGTAGTCTCAGGGTGGCCTCAAACTCATGAAAATCCACCTACCTCTGCCTCCCGAATTAAAGGCATGCACCACCACATTTGGCAAGGTCGGATCTCTGTTATGTCATTTCTTTGGTCCTAAGCTACTGACTGTGCCTCTTAATACCAACATGGCCCCAGTAATCCAGTAGGAGCATCCGACAGCCCTTCCTTAGCAACCCCAAAGTCAGTGCCTCATTTCCTCAATGATGCAATCCCCTCTGACCAGAGGTTCTCTGCACATCCTCCCATGTCCTGCCCCTTCTCTCCTGGCAGAGCAAAGTGGTGTCAGGCTCCGCAAAGAGAAGCTAAGACATGCCCAGAGGACGTGAACAAAGCGAAAAGCGGCCCTCCATCCAGCACACTGACCTTGGCTTTCCTGAGGGTGGTAAATACCATCCACTGAGTGTAGGTCACCCAGGGGCCAGGCCGGCAGGAAGAACTTTAATATAAGCGGTTCCCACCTTGGCTCTGCTGCAGACCTTTCGGAATCGTTTTCTTTCTTTCCAGAGATAAACAATACCGGAAATGAAGTTCAGAAATGTACAAGGCATTCCCTCAGGCATATAAGGATCCAATTTAAACCTCCTTCTTGCAATTCTTTCTCTGCTTGATACAGTAAGAGCTGACCTTAGAGAATAATTCTGTTTCTAAGGCGGAGTGTGCCAACTGTTCACTGAGCCCAGCCCAGCCAATGAGTAGCTTCGTGAGAGTGCAGGCATCCTCTGTGGGCATGTTGCACACTCTCCCATCCCCCCTAGCCCCGGGGAGACCATCATTTCCCTTGAAGGGCCAGCAGGTGGAGAGGGACTGGAAACTGTGGGGCTGGGTATGAACTGGGCTTGATTTGGCTTTAAGAACCAGAGGGTCATAGAATTTTCAGAAAATTCCCTAATCCATCACTTATGAGGTGCGTGTTGGGAAATACATCTTATTATATCACCAGGGGACCAATTTCACTGTAGTTTCCAAGAGCCTCTTGCTTTTTCAAAAAATATTTTATTTTTATTTATTTATTTGAGAGAGAAAGATACAGAAATAGGCAGGGAGAGAAATCAAGAGAGAGAGAATGGGCACTCCAGGGCCTCCAGCCATTGCAAATGAACTCCAGACACATGCGCCACCATGTGCATCTGGCTTATGCAGGACCTAGAGAATCGAACCAGGGTCCTTAGGCTTCACAGACATGCACCTTAACTGCTAAGCCATCTCTCCAGCCCGAGCCACTTGTTTTGATTTGGCCACAAGAATAGAACCCATTTGTGTTGTTGGTGGTGATTAAAAAAATTAGCTATCAGGGTCCGTGGGCTTTGCTGGCAAGTGCCTTAATGGTTATGGCATCTCTCCAGCCCCACAGAAAGCCGGAGGTGGTGCACGCATCCAGAGTTCGACTGTAGTGGCTAGAGGTCCTGCCATGCCCGTTCCTTCTCTCTCTCTCAAATAAATAAATAAAGTTTTAAAAAATAAAAAGAGGGGCTGAAGAGATGGCTTAGCAGTTAAGGCTCTTGCCTGTGAAGCCTAAGGATCCATGTTTGACTCTCCAGGTCCCATGTTAGCCAGACACACAAAAGTAAGGTAAGTGCAAGGTCACACATGCCCGCTAGGTGATGCCAGTGGCTGGAGTTCGTTTTCAGTGGCTGAGGCCCTGGCGCACCAATTCTCTCTCCTCCCTCCTCTCTACCGCTCTTGTTCTTGCTTTCGCTCTTTCTCTCTCTCTAAAATAGGAAAATAGGGCTGGAGAGATGACTTAGCGGTTAAGGCTCTTGCCTGCAAAGCCAAAGGACCCAGGTTTAATTCCCCAGGACCTATGTAAGCCAGGTGTACAAGGTGGCACATGTGTCTGGAGTTCATTTTCAGTGGCTGTAGACCCTGATGCACCCATTCTCTCTATATCTTCCTCTTTCTCTTTCTTTCTTTCTCTCTCTCTCTTACACACACACACACACATAAATAAAAATAAAAAATATTTAGTAAATAACTAAGAGGTTTTTTTTTTAAAATACCTATCAGAAGCAACATAGGGAAGAAGAGTTCCGCGTGGCTTGTGGTTTAATAGGGTCCATTCATTCCATCACGGCCGAGAGGGCAGGACTGTTTATGGAGGCAGGAGCATGTGGCTGGGACTCCTCACATCTGGAAAGACTACAAGAGCAGAGAGATAGGGATTTTCTCTTTACCTTTTTGTTCATTTTTTTTTTAATTCATTTATTTGAGAGTGACACAGAGAGAGAGAGAGAGAGAGAGAGTAAGAGAGAGAGAGAATGGGCACGCCAGGGCTTCCAACCACTGCAAATGAACTCCAAACGCATGCGCCCCCTTGTGCATCTGGCTAACGTGGGTCCTGGGGAATCAAGCCTTGAACTGGGGTCCTTAGGCTTCATAGACAAGCGCTTAACCACTAAGCCATCTCTCCAGCCCTCTCTCTTTACCTTTTTACTCAGTCTGGGACCCCAGCCGTGGGAGAGTGCTGCCCACGTTTAGTGGGGGACTTCCCTCTTCAGCCAAACCTCTCTGGACCCTCACAGACACTCCCACAGGTATGTCTCCTAGGTGTCTCCGAGGCAAGATCCTTTCCTACAGTCTCTGGTGATTCAGGCTGGGTGTTCTCACAGCCAGGACAGTGCTCTGAAATCAAGGCATCTTTCTGCTTTGCTCCCCCCACTGCTCAAAAAATGGCATCTTCCAGGCTCCTACTTTCTTCTTTAAATAGCACCTGATTAACCAAGCGCATGACCTGTGGTTAGGGGGCCAAAGAGCCTGAAGGGCTCCCTTTGATCAAAGTTTTAGCTGTCAGCCAGAGCAGGCTGATTTTGTTCCACAAATATGGGAGATTTTTAACAATTGTGAAGCGCCCACACTGGTCATGTCTCGTCGTTTCTGCTAGTGATGCCAAGACACTCATGAGCATGGGCACTCTTGCCCGTCTGCCACTGGCCTTGGAGATGTATGAGAGCAAGAGAAAGGGGCACAGAGGAGGGCAGGCAGAGAAGATTCTCCACAGCCAAGTGGAGGACACGGATTCAGGGTGGAGGTGATCACGCTGGCTCGGATCCTCCATGCCTTCCCCCTTCAGACCTGCTCCCATCTCACGCTGTCACACGGCGCCTCGGGTTTCTGGTGGAAGGATCTGGGTGGGTATTCTCCGCTTCCCTAAGGTCGGGGCTCCCCTGTGGCTCGGGCTGGAACAAAGGTTTAGTAGAAAGGACACAGAGGCTGCAGGGGCCGATGACCGGGCTCGTTCAGAACCTCTCTGTGTGCATGCCAGCAAGGAGCAAGGGCTCACGCAGGAGCGAGCTTGGACCCCAGCGTGAGGAAGCTTGCGCCCTTGGGCTTGGTCTCCGAGGACTCCAGAACTTGTCCTCAGCTCCAGACACAGGAATTGAGGCTTCTACTCTGAGGTTTCTCCAACAGCAAACCCAAAAGCCTTGGGGGTGCCGCCTGCTTTGGGCCACCTGGGCAGGCTCCTTGACTGTCGTCATCTGGTCCTGAAAGGGTCTGCGAGGGAGAAGCGCAGACTAGGGATGTGTGCTCCGAATGAAGAATCCCAGATTCTAGATGTGATCCACTCCACGCTCCCTTACCTTGTCACCCACGTCTCATGAGCTCCGAGAGGACATCATGGGGATGTTTTTTCTGTGGGCCTGTTCTCCAGAAGCCCTGTCTCTGCGCAGAGAAAGCCATATGCTGGGCCTTGGCTGACTCTGGGGACTGGAGAAGTGACAAACAGACCAGAAGTGAGGGTCACTTGGGATAGATCACATGCACAAGTTTCTTGGGATGGACGAACAGTGTGGGTTTTCTGGGATGGACAAGAAAGATGTGTGGGTTATTTGGGACAACAGACAGGAAAGGGGAAGAAAGGTTGTTGAATCTGTGGGTTCCGACCCTGGCGCATAAAATAACCATGTGTCGGCCAGGTGTGGGGTCGCACATCTTTAATCCCAGCACTCGGGAGGCAGAGGTAGGAGGATTGCTGTGAGTTTGAGGCCACCCCAAGACTACATAGTGAATTCCAGGTCAGCCTGGGCCAGATTGAGACCCTACTTCAAAAAACAAAAAACAAAAAACAACAACAAAAAAAAGCCCGTGTCATCATTTCACATGACACTGTAAGCGAAGAGAGCTGTGTGTCTAAATGTGCCAGCTTCTGTCTTTCTTCTTCAGATCTGCTCTGACCTGGGTCCCTTGCAATTTCTACTCTGTGATTTGGTGGGTTTCAAATTCATTTCCATTTAAATCACATCATTCATGGCTCAAAATACTGACCATGGGCTCAAAAGATGGATTAGTGGTTAAGGAGCTTGCCTACGAAGCCAAAGGACCCAGGTTCAATTCCCCAGGACCCACGTAAGCCAGCTGCACAAGGTGGTGCATGTGCCTGGAGTTCGTTTGCAGTGGCCGGAGGCCCTGGTGCCCCCATTCTCTCCCCTTCTCCCATCCCCGACCTCTCTGTCTCTCAAAATAAGTACATAAAATATCTTTTAAAAAGGTTTTTAAAAATCCTGATCATGCACTGCTTCATCTCCTGTTTCCCCCCTAGACTTGAAGCAAGAATACATCTCACATTTATTTCTCTCCATCATGCAGGAAAAAACAGAAATGGCAAATTAGTATTTGAAAAATAAACATGTCTCTTGTTCCCTCCAAAAATCAAGACATCTTTTAGAAGAATTTCTGTGTATAAGATATCTTCAGCCATTTCTTCATCATCTTTAAACATCTGTCTGGCTGTCTCCTTGTAGACATTTGCTAAATAATATGGTTTATTTGAGATAACTGATCATAGGAGTCCTTTCATATATCCTCTCAATGACATTTTTAATCATATCTTCTTTCAACTTTAAAGACCAAGTGATTTCCTTATCTCAATGTGATTTATCGTTTGAGTTGAGCCAGGGGCCTCCAGGCTCTTTCGCTGAAGGCTCTTATCGGCCAGCAAAGTTTACAGTCACAGAGTGGACAGAGAACAAATGGCCTGACCACCGCTTTGTGTGAGACTTTTCTTCAAACGTTCTTATCTGACAAATCTTGTTCCCAAAACCTCACAGAGGATGTGATTTCCTGTTAACCTCAGAGGTACCATAAGTGACGTGGCAATATTTTGAATGCTTTTTCTCTTTTCACTGGCTCTAGTCCTCGGCCTATTGTATTTCATTTTTTGGATCCTGTTAGGTTTTTGTTTTTTTTTGTTGTTTTTTTTTTTTTCTTTTTCCTTCTGCTTCTTCCCATGAGTTAAAACCTTTGTTGTTCAAAAGTTTTTAACCCATGCCAGGCATGGTGGTGCATGCTTTATTAAAATATTTATTAAAATATAGGATCACCGTGAATTTGAGGCCTCCCTGAGACTATATAGTGAATTCCAGCTCAGCCTGGGCTAGAGCAAGACCATACTTCAAACAACAACAACAACAACAAAATGTTTTTAACTCATGACTACTTAGGTGAAAAGCTGAAAAACTATAATGAAAAGGACACCAGAGTGAGCCAGCTCTGAACATCCAGGGTCTAGACTACGAAATCTCAAGCTCTGTCCCCGATGACTCCACCTCAGCAAGGCTCCACAAGCTGGGGACCAAGTAGGAGGCTTGAGATTTGGGGACATCTTACACTCAAACCACCACTCTGCCTGAGGGGATGGTTAATTAGCTTGCATGAATCACTTAATTACATATGCATGTGCAAAACAACATACTGTAGACCTAAAATGTGTACCATCTTATTTAAGATTAAAGATACAGGCCTGGAAAGATTGCTCAGTGGTCAAGTTCACTTCCTGCACAAGCATGAGAGCCTGAGGGGGCCTATGACGACCTCAGTTCAAATCTCCAGGATCCAGGTTAAACAGCTGAGTGTGGCTGTGTGTGTGCCTGTACCCTGAGTCTTATAGGGGAGCAGAGATCTGGGAATCAATCAGATGGCTCATGAACACATGTCAAGCTCTGGGCTTGGTAGCCTGCACTTCAGGCAAGAACTGTGGAAGAGTGATGGAGCAGGACGCCACATTTCCCTTGGGCCACCCTAGACGGATCCCCCGCCACAGGTGAGCATATGGGTGCCATACATACACCACACGTACATGTACTTACACCACACATACACATAAACACACACACACACCACTGTGCACATGCACCCACAAGCAAAAACAATACAACCAACCTTAATCCTCTCCTACCCTCTGAAAGGCATCTTTCCAGTGCTACTCCCAATCTGAAATCACACTTCCTGCATGTGTGTATGTGTGTTTGTACGTGTGCGTGTGTATGGAGGCCAGAAGTCAATATAGGGGGGTGGTCTTCCTTAGTCACTCTGTAATGGGGTGCTCAGAGTCCAGAAAAGTACTTAAGCCCCAAACTCTAGGGTTGTTTCTAATTTGAATCAAAGAATGTAATAAAAAATAGACTGAAAAGGATGATTATTAAATTATTATATTTATTGAGGGAAGTACAGAGCCAAGGAAAGACATCCACGTGGTTAGAGATCCCATGTGCAGGGCCTGAAAAGAAAACATGGGAAAAAAAGAGAGAAAAGAAAGTTCCAGGAGCTCCTGGCATGTGGGGAGCTGAGGGGAAAGGTCAAGGACTCATGTGGAGAGAAAGGGCTGGGGGACCGCCCCTGAGCTCAACCCAGGGGGCCCAGCTGAGGAAAAACCTCACCCACAGCTGGAAGTCCCCAAGCGATCTGACAGCCGGCCCTCCCCTCGCAAAGGTGTTTATGACCTTGTGTGGGGGCTTGCTCAGGTGAACCAGAGGCACAGCTGGCTGGTTAGGGCTAGGGGCTGTCTCAGGAAGAGGTTAGCCCTGACACCAAGTTCTGGGGGCTGAACTTGACCAACCATAATGTTTAGATCCTATGAAAGACCTCCTCCCAGGAAGGGTCCTGGTTGTTTGTGGAAAAAAGAGTTCTAGAACTAGGCACGAGATAAGAAGTTGGGGCATCTTCGACTTCTAGCAAGTGCAGACTTTCCTGCCTGTTTTACTTGCGGGGTTCCAGTCACCCTAATTGTGCTTTCCCTCAAACCCCCCCCCTCTTATTCTTTGACACAGGGTCTCTCACCAAACACAGACTTTGCCAACTTGGCTGAACTAGCTAACCAGACGGTCTGCCCCTCAGCACACCTGACATTGCAAGTGCCAACCGAGGTCCTTATGCTTCTGTGGCAAGTGCCTTGCCCACTAAGCCATCTCCCCAGCTCTGGCTACCTTTATTCTCATCCCATAAGCAAGTGTCATTGCTCATGTTGAGTAATAATCATAGCCTATGATCAGGTTATTCCCTATCAACATGTTTCTCCCTCCCCCTCTTCCCTGGGTGACCGTTCCAGCAGCTCCTTCCAAGGTATGACCCACAGGGCCTCCTGCATCTGGAGATGGCAGTGGCCTCCTGCTGTGGAGACACCTGGGGACCTCATTCCTCATGTATGTGAAGACCAGAGGTTGATATTGAGTGTCCTTCTCAATCGCTCTCCACTAATTATTGCAATAGGGTCTCTCACTTGAACCCAGAGCTTGGCAAGTTCATCACTGCTTGCTGCAGTGGTGCCCAGTCTCCACCTGCTGAGCACCTGGATTACAGGTGTGCACCGCCATGCATACCTGACATTCATGAGAGTTCTGGGGGTCCGAAACCAGGACTTCACATTTGTTAGCAAGCACCTTACCCACTGAACCATCTCCCCAATCCCTACAGTCATTCTTTTAAACACGGGATGTGGATTCTGTCTTCTGCCGTCTGGCCCACACTCTCGGAAATGGGAACAACGTGCTTCAGGGTGGTGGGCTGTCATGACAACAACCTGGCTCGCACAGTGGCCCCCAGCTGAGGACAGCCTAGGCTTCCTAACAGCTTGTTGGAGACGAGGAGATGAGCCCTGAACAGATCTTTGCCCTGAAATAACCTCTGCCCTGAGATAACTTCTGCCCTGAGCAACTTCCGACCTTTCCTCATCCCCCCACCCTGCCATACCTAACTGATTCCATCCCCTCACCCCGCCACACCTAACTAATTAACATCCTGCCTGGTGACTGCAGAGACGTGAGAACTATACCGTGAATTCTTGGAATAACTGCAAACTGTCCTAGGCCAAAGGCCAAGAAGATTCTGTAACTTTCCACCACCTGCCTCCTCCAGCCCCCCCTCACCCAAGACCCTAACCCTAACCCTTAAAAAGGCCGCTGTGGCTCAATAAAATTGGACTCTTGACAAGTGTACATTTGCTTGAGTCCCTTCCTCTCTCTCGCCCATCTTATTTCAGGTTGGGGTCCTCCTCGCCCCCACGAATAACGAGGTCCCGCGGGTCGGGACAACAGCTAAGTGCCACACAGGTAAAATACCTGAGAATAAAAACACTCGTGGCCTCTGGTTTCAATGGCCTTACATCTCAGAAGGGATGTGGGCAATGTGTTTTATGGAAAGAGGGAATCCGTTCGTGGCCCTAACCGATTCAGGGCTGGGGAGTGAGGCCAGAACGCATGCTCCGGAGCCCGCACCCATGTTAATGGGGCTTCTGTCACCCCAAGTACAAGTCACTCTAAAATAACACAGGGAAATCCACGGAGCCCCCGAGACCAGGGTGGAGAATTGTTCCAACAGAATCAGCTCTGCCTCACTTCCAGTGTGTGCCCTGTGGCACTCGGGAAAGGAGGCCGCTGGCTCTCAGAGGAAACCAGGACCTGTGTGTGAGGGATCACACAGGGGCCATTTAAGTCACTCCACAGCGGGTTCTCCACACAGAAGACTTCCACGGGGCCATTGTGACACACTATGACTTGGGCTGCTAGGGACAGATGGTTGGACACCTCTCCTACAGTCTAGAGACCTGCTTCTCAGGCTGGGTCTTCAGAGCAGGGGAAGCTCATACCACTGTCCACATGCCACTGGCACCACATGGCCATTTCCTTGCTGGGAGGATGGAGCCCTGGTCACTCCTTTAGTGACTTCAGTTGATGGAGACGAGGAGACATTTATATTCTGTGTTATAAAGGCTACATGTGGGCTGAAGAGATGGCTTAGTGGTTAAGGCACTTGCCTGCAAAGCCTAAGGGCCCAGGCTCAATCTCTCTCCAGATCCCACATAAGCCAGACGCACAAAGATGAGGCAAGGTCAAGGTCACACCTCCCCAGTAGATGGTGCAAGTGTCTGAAGTTCAATTTCAGAGGCCCTGGCTCACCAGTTCTCATTCTCTCTCCAAATATAAAAGGAAAAAAAAACATAAAGAGAAAAAAAACCATAAAGGGCACATTTGACCTGTACGTTGCAGAAAGGAATCTGCGTGTCACATTGTTGATGGCTCAGAGCATGCCCACTGTTAACGACGCGCTCGATCTGTGCTGGCTCTCCATCCCCGGTGCTCCTGGAGGAGTGGACACTGACACGACTCAGCACACGTGGTGTCTGAGCCCAGACATCCTGAGCGTGAGGGGAGGGTGCAAGGGATGATAAGGAGAGGCGCAGACCCCACACGTCCCAGGAACGGGGCTGGATCCTGACCAGAGCGCGAGCCTGAGCCTGGAATGACAACTGCCTGTACTTTTCCCCCCGCACTGTGCAGCCCGCTGACTGGAGAGCAGAGAGAAGCCGGGACTTTTAGGATGTTAACCCACTGCTTTCTCAACTCACTGGTTCTGAATAAAGCACAACTAAGCGAGCTTCCCATCCTGTGTCTGCCCTTTGGTGCTTGTGGCAACTGACAGTCAGCACCGACGCCAGGGTTCTGCTTACGTGAGGATGAGGTTGTCTTGAGTTGATTCACTCATTCCATCATTGTTTTTGAACTAATCTGGGGTACACGTTGCCCAGGGGTGGACAGAGCAGACTGGGTCCTTCCCCACGGAGCTGGTATTGAAACTTGGTGTAACATATTTTCCAGTTGAGGTGGGTTATGGTCCAGGAATATTGCAGCAGGATGTGGTTCCCTGAAAGTAGGACCATTGGAAAATAAATGTGACAATAAACTGCCAATCAACTCGGGCAGAAATTTAAATTTAATTCCATGCTACACTTGAAGAACTTTTGTGTATTTTTAAAAATATATTTTTTTATTTACTTATTGAGAGGGGGGGGGGAGAGAAGCAGAGAGAGAGATAGGAAAAGGATGGGTGTTCCAGGACCTCCAGCCACTGCAAACTGTAGACGCATGTGCCACCTTGTGCATCTGGCTTATGTGGGTCCTGGGGAGTTGAACCTGGGTCTTTTGGCTTTGCAGGCAAGCGCCTTAGCTGCAAAGCCATCTCTGCAGCCCTTATGTACTTTTAAAATGAGACACAATGTTCATTCAGAAAAGTGCTTTGCAAATATTTCTCTTCCCTTTGAAGCACAGCCTTTCTTTTCTTGTTGCACATGCCAACCCTTCTGTCTCCTCAGCTTTGCTTGATTTTCCTTCCTGTTTGTCGCTGGGGATCAACTGAAGCTATTGCTAGATAAAATATCCAAATATATCTTCTTCATCAAATTGTGTAAAAATAATCCTCAATTCCTTTTTAGTACATTTCTGAAATCTTTTCGACCAATTAAAAAAATCTTATTGATAAGTCTCTATGTTGGTTACTTTTGGATTTTAAATTGGATTGAACTGGATTGTGATTCAAATAAGTCTATAGGGCTGGAGAGATGGCTTAGCAGTTAAGTCGCTTACCTGCAAAGCCTAAGGACCCATGTTTGACTCTCCAGATCCCACATAAGTCAGATGCGCAAGGCGACGCAAGCACACAAGGTCGCACCTGCGCACAAGGTGGCTCCAACGTCTGGAGTTCAATTGCAGTGGCTGGAGGCTCTGGTGCACCCGTTTTCTCTCTCCATCCATCTCTATCTGTCTCTCATACAAAACGTCAAAAAAAAGGTCTCCATAAGAATGCTATATTAGGCGCTGGAGAGATGGCATAGTGGTTAAGTGCTTGCCTGTGAAGCCTAAGGACCCCGGTTCGAGGCTCGGTTCCCCAGGACCCATGTTAGCCAGAGGCACAAGGGGGCGCACGCATCTGGTGTTCGTCTGCAGAGGCTGGAGGCCCTGGCGCGCCCATTCTCCTTCTCTCTTTCCCTCTTTCTCTGTCTGTCACTATCAAATAAATAAATAAAAATTTAAAAAATTAAAAAAGAATGCTATATTAGTCTATTCTCAAAATTTCTCCATAGGTTGAGTGTGTGTGTGTGTGTGTGTGTGTGTGTGTGTGTGTGTGTGTGTAATAAAATTTTAAATGCACATTTTAGATAACTAAGAAAGCAGCTGAGCCATGCACCTGCTCAGTCTCAGGCTCCATGTATTTGTCATGTCATTTCAGGGTCGAGGATGAGAACTGTCTTAGTTATTATTTTACCTACAGTGTGTTATCTAGCTTTCTCTTATGCTTACTACATGGCCTGTAAATCTTTACTACAAATCAAAGATGATAATCTGATGGTTTGAATTCAGGGAGTTAAATTGTGAGCACCTGAGCATGGGGGTGTTTGGTGGATTGTTTGTCGTTGCTGAAGTTAAGGAGATGCTCCTCTCAGTACTGGCTTGTCTAGGGACCAAGACTCAGAAGGAGCAAGACAAAGGCATCCAAGGAATGTAGCAGCACCGTAAAGACCAGAGGTTTAACCTCTTAAGGTACAAAACACATGCCCAGGTCCCAAGCAGGACATTCCTAAGCCTTGTAGCCACTCAGCAGCCCAGGAGGCGCCATCGGCCTGTGCCTTGTCCCAGGTCCACTGTGAATTAACCCCCATAGCCCCTGTCCTGTGGCCGTGGGCCATCTGTGCATCTGAACCACAGGACGGCAATAGGAAGAGGGTAGCCAGACCTGAAGGACAGAGATCGCCCCTCTGGACAGCTGAGCCCTTGCAAACAGCAAACCACTCTGTGATAGCAGCTCGGGTACCCAACTCAAATGTGCCCGGGGTACAGTCACATCCTGCACAGTATGGTCGCAAAATAGTTCCAACTTACTTGACTGAACCCCTCTTTCAAGACTGCCATTGGACTGCCACCCACAGCTTCTGCCTGAGGGTCTCTGGAGGGCAAAAGAGATTGCTGCCCCTTGTTTTGCTAACTCACTAAGGAAGAAGTATGGGCGAGTGAGTCAGATGTTGGATAAATCATTACACATACATCGGCGTGCTTGCGTCGGAGAACAAATGAAAGAAACAACAACCACTATATTGCTGTGCAAGTTTTATGACTAATCCATTCCCTACAATGTGTTTTAGCTAAAAAGTAATAACTCTTCATTAGGAGGCTGCCCAAGGGCCTTAAGCTACCATGGAAACAGATTTCATAAGATAGACTTCTATCTTCCCTCAGAGGGACCACTTCATCCAATGCCTTTCCAGAACATTCAGCATTTAGGCAGGAATGCAGTTGTATGTGCCCACGCTTCTGCCTATGTGGCTGAGTGTGTCGGGCTGTTTTCTGTTGTTATTACTGAGTACCTGTCATGTGCCATTTACACAGGCTAGAGATATATTGTGTCAATGGTTCTGGAGGTTGGTCAGTACAAAAGCGCCGGGTTAGCATCTGCTCTGCTCAGTGGGGACCTCAAGCTGCGATGTGACATAATAGAGGGTGTCACTTGGCGAGACAGAGAAATCCATCCTTGCTAATAATGCCAGTGCCATCATGACTTAGAATGACCGAGACCTTGTGACTCAGTCTCCCCTCAAAGGTCTCACCTCTCAGCATGGGTGCATTGGGGACCAAGTTTCCAATATATGAACTTGGGTGATATGCAGCAGAGTGTGTGTAAGTGCATCATACACACATACATGTCTATAGTGTATATGCACATATAACCTGTTATGCATGTAATTGTACATATACATATATATATAAACAGTGTAGCTGTTTTTTTTTCCAGGTTGAACATAACCCATGCCATCTTGAAGCAGAGCAGCTATGATCACTGCCTTAGGCACTCACAAGACCAGGCCCATTAACTTTCCCTTGTGTAGGGAGAGAGGAGGTTAATGGCACTCAGGAGACGCTTACAAGGCCTTCACAAGATCCTCACAAGGCTCTTCCTCATGCCAAGATTCCAGTCACCACTATCTACAAGGTAAATAATTGACTGGGGAGGGCCGGCCTGGTGGTGTATCTGTTCTGAGTCATCCACGTCCCTGTAAATCACCTCCCAGCTGCACTTGGCTGGAGTCCTTCCTTTGGTCTGTTGGTGCCCTCTCTACTTGGGGTGAGCAGAGATTTCTTTTTTATTAATGTGTATATAGTATGTGTTGTGCATGTGCATGTGATGTGTGAACTCGTGAGCATAGATGTATACATCCCATATACATGCAGGCGGTGTGTGAACATGTGAGTGTAGATGTGTACACTCCATATACATGCATGTGGTACCTGAACTCATGAGTGTAGTCACACCCCACGTGCACAAATATGGAGGCCAGAAGACAACAGATGTCCTTCTGTATGGCTCTTCCATCTACTTGACCTAAGGCTGCATCTCTCCTTCAACTGGAGCTGCTGTTTGTGTGTTAGCCCGTCTGGCCAGGGAGCCTCACTGATCCTCTTGTCTCTGTCCCCACCTCCTTCAGCACTGGGCTTACAGGCATGCACAGCCATGCTGGGCTTCTTAAGTTGGTGCTGGGAAGACTTGTGCAGCAAGTTCCATAAAGGCTTATCTCCTGAGACTCACAATATGCACACAAGACAGACAGTCTCTGGAAAACCTGTGCCCTTGGATACACTTCTCTCTCAAACTTGGCCCTCACCTTTCTCTGCAAAGAAGGCATCACAAAGGCCTCACATAGTGTCTCTCATTATTGCTGGCTCCATACCCAGGGGGAATGACATTTCCCCTTCCCACCCCTGACCCACTGACACCAGTAGTGGAGTCTGGATGGGAGGGAGGGGATGTGCTGGCACAGCTGAACCTGGGGTCACCCATGGGCCACAGGATCCTAAAGTACCTGGGGAAGGGGAGCGGGGGGGGGGGGTGAGGATGGATGCCCCCAGTCCCATGCAAGGGGTGGGAAGCTTATCTGGATTGGGACACCCCTTCAAGGGGGTCACTGTCTTGGTGTTTTGCTGCTCAAGAAAGTGACTGGTGAACTCATTTCTTTCTTGGTATTGCATGCATGTGTGCATGGTACTCCTATGTGATATGTTTTCATATGTAGATTATGTAAGTAGGTGCATGTGGAGGCCAAAGATTGATGTTGAGTGTCTCCCTTGGTCGTTTTTGCCTTATTTATTGAAATAAGGTTCCTCATTGAACCCAGTGGCTAGTCTGGCCACCCAGTTTGCCTCTTGAATTCCCTGTCTCTACATCCTCCACACTGGGGTTATAAGTATGAAACATCAATTGAGCCTGGCATTTGTGGGGATCCAAACACAGGTCATCATGCTTTCATGGCAAATGCTCATCTCCCCATTTCTTAAAAGCCAACCCTGGGACTGAGGAGATGGTCCAGTGGCTACTGGAAGTTGCTTGCAAAGCCTGTTGGCCCCAGAGCAATCCCTTAGCAAGCCACAGAAAGCAAGACAGACCTTCAGCTGCAGTGGCAAGAAATGCTGGCATGCACATGCACATGCATACACACACTCCAAACACAGGAAGTGGAGACCATGGTTATGATAAGAGAAACGGTGGCACTTCCAACACCTCTTTCTCTTGACTCTTGATCAAACATAAAATTTTACAGCAATAACATAAATCGGTCCTACTGTATGCTTTCTATGTGGACAAGGTGTCCCCAAGCCCCAGCAACTCTGTCCCATACTTGTACCTCGTTGTGGCAGCCAAGCTGTCATGGCATCAGGCTGGGACCTAGAATCACAGATCTATGGATTTTATCCAAATTCAGATATCCCCTGGCTCAGCAAAGATGGGCGCATGTATCATGAGTTGTAGCTTAAATCTCATTCAGTGAGGTTCTCTTCTAAGTCCCAGGCCAGGTAATTCTGAAATTAACATTCCCACAGCCTTAACTAGATGTGCCACCATGGCCACAGTCCCCTGAGCTCTTTTCAGTCCAAAGCGCTAGATTTCTGAGGGCAGGCATAGTACTTGTGGCAGCACTTAGAGTCCACTGCACATTATTCTTTACTGGCCCGGTTGCTTTGCTGATATTGATTCACTCACTCTACAACATTAGTGTGCCATTGTGAGTTCTCATCCAGTAGATGAGAGAACTAACACTGAGAGAGGGAAAGGAGCTTGCCCAAGATCACTCATCTAGCTAGGGGAGGAAGCACCATTCACTCCAACAATTCTACAGTGATCTTGGCTCTTTCCTGAGAGGCTCTTCTGCTTTCTGTACATCTCAGAACCCTGAAAACAACGATATGCCTGAGGGTTCCTTTCCTAGCCAGTCATTGGCCAGAAGAGAAATGGAGCCAAGAAAACATGGAGATAAACTCAAATGAATAACAGCAAGAAAATGCACGGCGGGCTGGAGAGATGGCTTAGCAGTTAAGCGCTTGCCTGTGAAGCCTAAGGACCCCGGTTCGAGGCTCGGTTCCCCAGGTCCCACGTTAGCCAGATGCACAAGGGGGTGCACGCAGCTGGAGTTCGTTTGCAGAGGCTGGAAGCCCTGGCGCGCCCATTCTCTCTCTCTCCCTTTATCTGTCTTTCTCTCTGTGTCTGTCACTCTCAAATAAATAAAAAATTAAAAAAATATATTAAAAAAAAAAAAGAAAATGCATGGCACACACCATACTGATGGGGAATAAGCATCATCTTAATGTAGTGTCAGACCATTTCTGTTTTCAGTCACGCTGAGAACCATTCTCACTGTATCCTCTCAGGTGACCTCAGAGGAATGGTTATTTCCTAAAGTACAAATTCTCCTGGAATCTATGTGATTCACAAGTGCTCAGATAGGTACCCAGAAGGGCTGAGTGAGAGAAGGTTGAAGCTCCATGGACCTGGATACAAGGGTATTTTTAAACCCAACACCCTCCTCATGGCAACATACAGGCAAGGCTGGCTTAATCCCACACTTACATCACAGTTCACAGATCTTCCATTTCATTCAACAAACATCTGACACAAGAATGCTGAGTGCAGCTCCCATCCAGATCAACATCAGCCTCAAAAAATGTCCCTTGGCTGGAGAGATGGCTTAGTGATTAAGGCACTTACCTGAGAAGCCTAAGGACTCATGTCCGACTTTTCAGATCCCACGTAAACCAGACACCCAAGGTGACGGAAGCTCACAAGGTCACACAGTGTACAAGATAGCACACACATCTGGAGTTTGATTACAGTGGCTGGAGACCCTGGCACACCAATTCTCTCTCTCTCTCTCTCTCTCTCTCTCTCTCTTCCTCACTCTCACTCTCAATCTCACTCTCTAAAAAAAAAAAAAAAAAAAAATCCCAGTCTGTTGGCCTTGCCTCAGAACAATGTCCCTTATAGCATTTCTTTTTCTTTTTTTTTTTTTTTAAATTTTTTTTTTTTTTTTTTATTTGAGAGTGACAGACACAGAGAGAAAGACAGATAGAGGGAGAGAGAGAGAATGGGCGCGCCAGGGCTTCCAGCCTCTGCAAACGAACTCCAGACGCGTGCGCCCCCTTGTGCATCTGGCTAACGTGGGACCTGGGGAACCGAGCCTCGAACCGGGGTCCTTAGGCTTCACAGGCAAGCGCTTAACCGCTAAGCCATCTCTCCAGCCCAGCATTTCTTATTATATTGCAAAAATGTGGGAGTCATGCCACGGGAAGCCTACAGGCTACAGAGTTGTCCCTGGGAAGCCCTTTCTTTCCTTTTTTATTTTATACTTAAAAAAAAGTACACCCTGTGTTGCAATTACCTTTTTTTTTTTATCATGGTGTGTGTCTTAATTAAGAAAGTATATCAAATATAAAAAGACATTGGGTCAAAACAGGCAAGCCATCTCCACTTTAATGGATACAATTGTAGCCATGTGGATATTTTGTACTTGCTTTAAGGATTCGTATTTCATTTTTGTTTGTCTTCAGGGAGTGTGCGCACTCCAGGTCATAGACCAACAGAAAGGGAACTGCTGGCTTCAGACTTGTCACACGTTCTGGTCTAATGCGGCTTGAGCTTTGCTGAGAGTCCTGCAGGTCAGCCGCTCACTGGGTCACCAAAGGGCAGAGGACAAGCCGGTCACTGGGTCATGAAAGGGCAGTGCTATTCATAATTCATGTTCACACCCGGCCATTCTCATCCACAAGCAGGTAGAGCAGTATGTGTGTCTGGGGGGGGGGTGGTTCTTGCTTAAGACTGGGTGAAAAACTACTTCAATAAGCACCCCAGCTCCACGTTTCTGTCTTGTGATGCCACCATGGGAAGCAGGGCGAGTGGCCTCCAGCGGTTGCCTAATTAGATGGCCCCAGCCAGCAAAGAGAGGCCCGTCAAGTGGAGCAGAGCATTTCTCATTTCCTCTCTGCCTCCAGCTCACAGTGGCGGCTGGCTACAACCCTTCCTGATTTACACGGCTCTGCATTCCAGCTTTGGGAGATAATTGAAAAGCAGAAAAGAACAAAGAAGGGAAGTAGACATGGATGGTTACCCCACCTGCTGACTCCACTGTGGAGGAAGATTTTTCCAAATGCTAATTTAGACAACCTCAGGCTCCACATAAATGTCAGGCGGGCATGGCCGCCTGTCTGTCAGCCCAGCACTAGAGAGGAGGAGACAGGATGGTCCCTGGGGATTGCTAGCTGGTTTGTATAGTCAAATTGGTGAGCTCCAGGTTCAGGGACAGATCTTGTCTCAAAAAAAAAAAAAAAAAATGAAGAGTAATAAATAAATAAATAAAAATAAAGTCTAAAAAAAAAAATGAAAGCAGGGCTGGAGAGACGGCTTAGATGTTAAGGCACACGCCTGTGAAGCCTAAGGACTCCGGTTAGATTCTCCAGGTTCCACATAAGCCAGATGCACTTGGTGGCACATGCATCTGGAGTTCATTTGCAGTGGCTGGAGGCCCTGGTGCACCCATTCTCTCTCTCTCTCTCTCTCTTTTCCCCTCTCTCTTTCTCTAACAAATAAATCAAATAAAATCTTTAACAAATATGTGGAGACTGATTGGAGAAGACATCTGATGTCAACCTCTGGCCCCGACATACACCAGCCATTCTCATCCACAAGCAGGCGGAGTGGTCTGAGTGTCCAGTTCCTCACCGTGTTTGTTACGCTTGTGTCACTGAGACCAAATCTTCATACAATTGCACACGCGATGTGTGTGTTCGTGTGTGGGTGTGGCTTGCATGGATGTGCAATGGTGAATGTGTGGAGGTCAGAGGACAACTTTGGGGGCTGGTCCTTACTTTCCACTGTCCTTGAAACAGGCTCTTCCCTTGTTCATCAATACATTTGCCAAACTAGCTGGCCTGTGAGCTGGGGGAGTCGTCTATCTCTGCCTCTCTTCTCACCATAGACTTGATGGGATTACAGAAGCCCACCATAGCATCTGTTTTTTGTTGTTGTTGTTGTTGTTTGTTTGTTTGCTTGCTTGTTTGTTTTGAGGTAGGGTCTCACTTTAGCTCAGGCTGACCTGGAATTCACTATGTAGTCTCAGGGTGGCCTCAAACTCATGGCAATCCTCCACTTCCTGAGTGCTGGGATTAAAGGCTGAGATTAAAGGCATGAGCTACCACACCACACACATCATCTGGTTTTTACAAGGGTTCTGTGAATCCAAATTCAGGTACCCATGCTTATGCAGCTGAGCCACCTCCACTGAGCCCTATCTCCCCAGCCTTCACTTCATATATATATAAAATATGTAAAAGTTATATATATATATATATATATAACTTTTATTTACTTATTTGACAGAGAGAAAGAGGGAGAGAGAGGGGGAGAGAGAGAAAGAGAGAAAGAATGGGCATGCTAGGGCCTTGAGCCACTGGAAGTGAACTCTAGACACATGCACCACCTTGTGCATCTGGCTAAAGTGGGTCCAGGGGAATTGAACCTGGGTCCTTTGGCTTCACAGGCAAATGTCTTAACTGATAAGCCATCTCTCCAGCCCCCAGCCTTCACTTTTGAGACAGAGTGTCATGTAGTCCAGGCTGGCCTTAAACTACTGTCCACCCCCCCTCCTCCGGCTTCCACCTCCAAAGTGCTTGGGTTACAGGTATGCACCGCCCTCTGGGTTTTAGCAGTGGCTGTGTATAAAAACAGAACCACAAAGCTCCTAAAAATTTAACAGTAGGCTCCTGCTGGTGGGCAGAAGCTGCCTCCAGTACAGAGGCAAGCCATGTCTGCCTTCATCCCTGGGGTGGGGCACACTGTCCTTCTACTCCTCTCCTGCCCACCTGAGGGGACACTGAGAGGTAGCGCCAAGGGTTGGATCCCTTCCCCCCACCCCATCCAGGCTCCTCTAAGCCTCCAAGCTCTTATTGAAGGAGTGATTTCTGATGTGTCTAAACTTACAACCCAGGCCCTGAGATGTGGCACTGAGTCCAGCTTCTATGACCCCCAGATGGGGACAGAAGGAGCACCCTATCAGGCATGGAACACTGGACAAGCTCCTAGTCTTTTGCCCGCCTGGATCCCCACAGACTTCACGAGTACAGGCTCATAAATTTTACAATATCCACAAAACATTTCTCTTGGAGGAGGGACATTATAGAGATAATTAAACCAGACCCTGAATTCCCTGGAGAACTCTTTTTATAGCTATTAATCTCTGTATCAGGCACAATTTACAGCCCTAATAGCTATCTCTTTGTGGCTATACGTACTCATAAATAAATCCAATATAAAAAGAAGGTATTTAGACACAATTGAAGTAACTCTTATTCTGGCTAACATAGATGACTCATTTCTTCTCCCAGAAATGACTATCTTTTGTGTGGCTTTTGCTGCAGTACATTCTGCAAGAAGTGTTTTGAGAGCAGCAATCA
The DNA here is from genome assembly GCF_020740685.1 of Jaculus jaculus. Taxonomy (NCBI): domain Eukaryota; kingdom Metazoa; phylum Chordata; class Mammalia; order Rodentia; family Dipodidae; genus Jaculus; species Jaculus jaculus. The sequence continues at coordinate 10,237,727 of NC_059106.1, read as the reverse complement.
TATTCTCCAAAATAGCAAGAAAACCTCACCAGAGACTCCTCAGATGACTATCTGAGGGTCCTTTTAAATGTTGGAAGCCACAGCCCCAGCACTTGTCCCAGAACCTGGGGGAGTTGATGCACAGCAATTAAACAGACGCGAACTGTTACAGTATATGCATGCTCTACCATCTACATGGTTTCCTCTCACAGACAAGTTTACTGATAACACTCAGAGGCTCTGACAAATGATGTAAGCTCTCACATTCCCGGCTTTTTCTGGAAGTCCTCAATTTCTGCCACATTTGCTCACTGGATTAGAGGCTCTCCTATTTCTATATGCGAGTACTGAAATAACTTCACAAGCCTGTATGTGGGCCCGGATATACTGAGAGACAGGGTCTTGTGATGTAGTTGTTCACATAAAACACAGCTCTTCCCTAAAAAGGAATAAGAGAGAATTTATTCCTGAGCCAAATAAGAGTGACCACGACCTGAGAACATGGATTCAGGTTGCTCTAAATAATATGTCCCAGTGTGGTAGCAGTTTCATGAAGTTTTTTTTCTAGTTCCAGAACAAAAGAGAGCCATACATCAAGGCAATTTTCAAAGATATTTGTGGGAACATCAGGCAGGCAGGTCACAGGAGAGTGGGGAAATCTCCATTACAGGCCTCCCTCCGATGCTATCTGATGACATTCTTAGCCTTGGAGTTGGTGGGAGATGGTGGTCTGTTAATTGAAAACACCAGGTAAAAAGGTTTTGTCAGGACAGGAGAGATGGCTCAGCAGTTAAGGCACTTGCCTGCAAAGCCTAACAACCCAGGTTCAATTCCCCAGTACCCAGATAAAAGCCAGACGCAAAAAGTAGCTCATGCATCTGGAATTTGGAGCATCTGGAGGCCCTGGCGTGACCATATTCTCCTTCCCCACTCTCGCCCCTTGCAACTATTTTTTTTTTTAGAAAAATTTGCTGATTGGCACAAGAATTTCAGGTCAGACACAGAGGTGACAGTGAATGTCTGTGAAAGGGATGACGAGAGCCAGGAAAGTCGGCCTCTCCATTATCACAGAGTTCTAAGTAGTCCACGAGCCTTGTAGAATCTGCAACATGGATGTGGCTTTGTGCTGCAAACTTCAGTCCAGACCACCCTCAGACTCATTACTCCCAACTTCCTGAGCAGTCTGATGAGCACGCTCGTAGCAAAGTCCCGGAGAATGGTGGGTCACCGGCCCATTCTGCTCAGCCTTTGCCATCAGGAAATGCGCACCTTCCCAGCATCTCCTGCTCCCCCGCCCCCAGCTGCTGGGTAGTTCTTTACACAGGGAAGCAGGTACTGGTTACAGCTACCAGAGCGGCCTTCAGAATGCAAGCATAGCCCATGATGAGCTGTAAGGTACGGGCGTGACCGTATCCCAAGAAAACTTTATTTACAGCATGACCCTCATCATCTTCTAAAATCTCCGCAGAGTAAATCGTGTCATTAGGAACCACTCAGGGGATGGGGGTGGAAGACCTTTCTGGGACGGCGCTTTCCTCCCTGGCCCATCAATCAATCGAGGTCCTTCACATACACTTGAACTTGGCAACAAGATTCATGCCAATGGGATGCCCAATTTATAGGAAGACCTGATTTAAGTCGCCATTCGGATGTCTCCAGTTTTTCCCTCTTGGAACCCCTCCAAGCTGTAATCCCAGCACTTAGGAGGTGGAGACAGGAGTCCTAACACTCATGTACCTACGTGTCAGCTGTGCTGGGAAGAAATCAGATTCCAAAGGGCCTGCCAGTGGGGGAAGGAGCTTGTGAGAGTTAAGGAGGAAGAACAAGAAGGGTCCTTCTTGCCATCCCCAGTTACACTGCAATTCCTTTCTAGTCCGGCTGGGACAGGGCATCTGTGTTTATAAGCGACGTGAGCTTGCCCCTGATCTCTATCAGCAAGAGGGAGTGACCTCTAGGGGCCAGCGGGTCAGGAAAGGCCTGCCCCACGCAGGGACCTGTGACCTCTTTGCATGAACTGGATCAGAGATTGCTGAGGGTGTTGGGCTTCTGGTTAATGGAGTGGGGGATAAACCAGGACCCAACACAACTAAGTGTTCCACCAATGAGCTACATCCCTAGCCCTGAACATCTGAATCTCACAGTTTTACACACTACCACACACTGCTAAATAAAGAAAAACAAAAAGAAAAAAAAAATGTGTTTTTCTGAGACTTTGGCTTTAGAAGAACTGAGAACTATTTGAATTTTTTTTTAAGTCAGGAAACACAAGTACATACTTTGGCTTTAGAAGAACTGAGAACTATTTGAAATTTTTTTAAGTCAGGAAACACAAGTACATACACACACGTGTGTACACACACATGCACATGCACACACATGGCAGGGGATACAGAGGCAAAAATAGATCTATAAGTTCCTGTGTTGCAAGTTTACTAAAATGAAGTATGTGCTTGATAGATGTGAGAGTTGTGGGCGTGAGAACTAACACGGTGTCCCTGTCCACACGCACTCCGATGGCATGCAGGGGCCCATTAGGAGACCCAGCTCTCCAACGCAGCGCGCATGCTCATGGGTAAGTGACTGTCACGAGGCTCACTGGCTCTCCAGGAATTTCGTGAAAGGTCACTAGGGGAAGATGCCAACTTTGGCATTCTGCTTGCATTCAAATCTTCTCTTCCATTCTTCTCCTTACGCATCACCATTTTTCAGCAGGCAGCTCGCGCTGCCTGACCTGGAAGCTATGCCACATGAATTAAATAATTGTTAACCAGTCAGTTAGAATGAAGTACAATTAAATATTGTGGTGCTCATGAAACACATTGTCACTGCTCTGGGCTTCCATGTGTCCAGCGACTGGCCGGTGGATAGGGCAAGGCGGGCGTGACTGCAGAAAGACTGTGGATCCCATTATTTCTTGGAAGACTATACTAGAGGAGAGGGAAGATGGCTGGTTTGGGGGACTGCATGCTCTCCACACACACACACACACACACACACACACACACATGCGCGCGCGCGCGCGCACGCGCATGCCTCTTAATAGCTGTGCCTCTGAACACCTTATTGTTCCCAAGCCACCCAGACAGCAAGTGGTCTGACTGGGCAGAAACAGGAGTCAGGGCAGTGCAAAATTCAAGAGATAAAGGCTTTTGCTTGGGCTTTTTCTGGAGACAGGTCTCAATGCCTAGCCCAGACAGGCCTTGAACTCACAATGTATCTCAGCTTGGCCCCAAGATCTCATCAAACCCCCCTGCCTCACAGGTGTGAGCCACAAAGCCTGGCAGGTGTCACTGCTGAGGCGCTGGCAGGTGAGTTAATTTCTTCTCCATTCTCCTGTTCGGTGAAACTCCCAGGATACCTTGCTGGAAGGGAATCCTAGATGTTCGCTTTCTGCGTTGGAGCCAGACGGCCCTGAATCTGGACCGGCGCCCACTCCCATTACAGTTAAGGACTCATCGCTCTCTGCGAAGGTCCTTGAGAACCATCGACAAAAGAGGCTTTTGAGATGCTTTCAAACATCAGGAGACTCATCCAAACAGAAGCTGGCCCAGGAGTGCCAATTACTCCCTCATTTGATCTGCATGACTCCGCACAGTGCAGGCTGAGCCTCGCAGAGTGAGTGTGAGACAATCTTCGTCCATCCCCACAGGGTGTGGGGAGCCCCAGGTTCTGATCCCTGAACCAAGGCCTTACTCCAAGACAGGAAGAAAGCACAGGAGTTGCTCTGGACTTTCGGCTTTTTTTTTTTTTTTTAACTCATTAATGTGGTCTGTCAGACTGCTGCCAGGTACATGGTTATGTTTTTATTTTATTTTATTTTATTTTATTTTATTTTATTTTATTTTATTTTATTTTATTTTATTTTATTTTATTTTATTTTATTTGTGTGTGTGTGTGTGTGTGCGTGTGTGTGTGATGTGAATGATGGTATGGTGAGTGTGGTATATACACATGTATATACGCAGGCAGTGTACCCCACATGGTATACAGAGTGTAATGTCGCATATCCTGCTCCATCATTCCTTTGCCCAGTCCCATTTCAAGCTGAAACCTCATTTCAGTGATTCCAGACCCTTTGGGGCTCTGAAGAGTCTCAGGTCTCTGCTGTGCTGTGGATGGGGACCACAGTGCTCATGACCACACTCAGCCGCTTTATGTGGGGCTTGAACTCTGGCAGCCTCGGGCCTCCTCAGGCTCTCGTGCTTACCCAGGAAGCGCACCTAACCACCGAGCCATCTCTCCAGCCCCTTGTGCCTGACTTAAAATGAAGAAATCTAACTCCCCACCCCTCCCAGATACCCCAAGAGCCCCCACAGGCTGTATCCTTTATCTTGGAAGATTATACTAGAGGAGCGGGAGAATGGCTGATTTGGGAATCTCTCTTACTCTCTCTCACACACACAGCCTGAACAGCCTTGCCTCTGCAAACCTTATTATTCCCACGCCACCCAGACAGCAAGTGGTCTCATTGGGCAGAAAGAGGAGCCAGGCAGTGTCCTCTCTTACTCCCCTCACTACAGGATGCTCAAGGCCCAGACCACATGGCAGTCCAGGTTCCGAGGCCAGTGGAAGCCAGGATGCAGGGAGGGAGCTGAGTCTTCACTGCTATAAGTGGTCCTGAGATGGACGAACCACTCAGCGAGGAATCAGGCTATTAAGAAATCAGCTGGGCTTCAGTGAATATTCAAATGAGAGAAATGGAGACCAGGGTATTAAGAATTGGTTTTAAAATGAAAAGCCAGGCTGGAGAGATGACTTAGCAGTCAAGGCACGTGCCTGTGAAGCATAAGAACTCATGTTCAAGTCTCCAGGTCCCATGTAGCCAGACTCACAGTGATATAAGTGTGCAATGTCCCATATGTGCACAAGGGGGCACACACATTTGGAGTTTGCTAACAGCAGCTGAAGGCCCTGGTGAGCCCATTCTCTCTTTCGCTCTCGCTCTTGCTCTCAAAAATAAAATAAAAAATGAAAAGCCAATCAGGAAGAGAGACACAGACAGCGGGTGCACAGCCCAGGAGATGCTGTGCTGACCTGTAGAGTACAAGAGTTCCAAGTGTTAAAACTGAGACCTGTGAGGCTCAGCCTTTCATGGGGGCAAAGGGTCAACAGAAAGTTTAAAGAGGTCAAAAGAAAAGTGGTAGCCGAGTGTGGTGGCACATGCCTTTAATCTCAGCACTCGAGAGGCAGAGGTAGGAGGATCACCATGAGTTCGAGGCCACCCTGAGACTGCATAGTGAATTCCAGGTCAACCTGGGCTAAAGTGAGACTCTACCTTGGAAAACAAAACAATACAAAAAGTGGCAATGTATCCCAAAGAGCAGTGGCCTTTTCTTTCAGTCCTTACTGCTCCCAGTTGTTCTTCTATGAATTAAAATAACCTGCAAATGGCATCTCCCTCCCTCCCTCCCTATCCAGGCTCCTTCTTTCTTCCTTCTTTCCTTCCTCCCTCCCTCCCTCCTTCTATGTCTTTCCTTATCTTCCTCCTGCCTCCTCCCTCCCTTCCTTTACATGGGTTCTGGAGACCCAAACTCAGGTAGTGCACTTGGGTGGAAAGTGCTCTATCTACTGAGCCACCTCACAGCTCTACTTTTTACTTTGACACAGGGTCTTGCTAAGACAGCTACTCTGACCTTGGACCCTCTCTGGTCAAGCAAGCCTTGAACTCAAGACTATCCTGCCTGGCCTCCAAGTAAGTGAGAATGATAGGCGTGGGGCACTAGGTCCAGCTTCCATGAAACTCGGTGTGTGTGAGTAAGCATGCTCATGTGTGTGCATGCACGTGGAGGACTGGTGGCACCTCAGGTGTCCTTCCTCAGGTGTCCTTCCTCAGGTGTCCTTCCTCAGGTGTCCTTCCTCAGGCACTGTCCACCTATTTTGAGACAGGCTCTCTCACGGGCCTGGAGCTCACCGATTAGACTAGGCTGGCAAGCTCCTGGGATCCTTTGGTCTCCACCTCTCTAGCACTGGGATTGTAAGCATGTGCCACTGTGCCTGGCTACTTTACATGGCCTGGGGGCTCGAACTCAGGTCCTCATGCTTGCAAGGCAGGTGTCTTCCTGACGGAGTTTTCCACTTGGATCCCCTTCCTTGGTAATCCTCACGCTATCTTAGTTACTATTAGCGTGGTGTCTGAAAGCGGAAGGACTACCAGTTTTAGATGTTGTCCTGCAGGGCTGAGCAGGACTCTGAGCAAAGCGGACGGACCCGAGATGCAGGCAGCCATGCCAAGCTCTGCTCTGCTTTCAGCTGCACGTTGGCACTGCAGGCCTGAGAGAGAGAGCCGGTGCTTTGAGCCAAAGCAACCTGGGAGTTTCTGGCACAGTTTTTATGTTTACAAGCCACATTTGGTATGAAATTACTCGTGGCATTTCCACCGTGTCTTTAGTGAAGGCATGTAGGTCGCTTTTCTGTGTCCTAGGTGAGCTCCAGAAACAAACGTGAACTTGGGGAGCTCTCATCGTCGCCGGTGACAAAATGACAAGCAGATCTGAAGAGTATCAGAAGCTCTCTCTTAAATTAAAATCACCTGGATTTCTTGACAACTCCTGGGGGACTTTGAGACATCCCAGAAAGAAAGGAATGACTGTCGTTCTCGGGTCTCTAAGGATGTACAAACTTTGATATAAGCCCTGTGAGGAGGAGCTGGATAAACTCCCTTCAGAAGGACAGACTCCCCACAGGTAGGTGACAGATAGTCTGAAGTCTCTCTGTTTCCATGGCAATCCTGTGACTGACAGCCCCAACCAGGTCAGGACTCAGGTCCCACCTGCACATGCAGGGAGCCTCAGTGACAGCACATTTACCCATAGTGCTGGCAGCAGGATTCCAGAGGTTTGTCAGATCAGAAGATGCAAGCAGATGGAGTCCTTAACCGTCTGCACACTAACCCTTTACTGACAGACAGGAACATTGTCATGTAGTTACCTGTGATATATCATGCGTGCAGACATGCACATAACTTTACACCATCTCTTATGTGTGTGTGTGTGTGTGTGTGTGTGTGTGTGTGTGTGTGTGTGTGTGTGCACGTGCATGTGCCATGGCATATGTAGAGGTCAGAGAAAAGTCTTGGGGTGTCGATACTAGCCTTCCACCTTGTTTGAGACAGGATCTCTCTGGTCTGGTACTGCAAACATCACAATAGCTGGTCTGCAAGCTTTGGGATTCCTCTGACTCTCCCATGGCCACAGGCACATCAGGAGTACAGGCACATGTAATATTGCATCCTGCTCTCCACGAGTCCTGGGGTTTTGAACTCTGGTCTGCAGGCTTGTGCAGTAAGCGCTTTTAACCGCTCTGGTGCCTTGAATGTGAATATATGTTTCCCAAAGCCTCAGGTGTTTTTCAATTTTTTTTTTTTTAATTTCAGAGAGCATGAGAGACAGAGAGAATTGGCACACCAGGGCCTTGGCTACTGACAACGAACTCCAGACGCTTGCACCACCTAGTGGGCACATGTGACCTTGCACTTGCCTCACCTTTGTGTGTCTGGCTTACATGGAATCTGGAGAGTCGAACATGGGTCCTTAGGCTTTGCAGGCAAGAGCCTTAACCGCTAAGCTATCCCTCCAGCCCCCTAAGTTATTTTTGATTAAGGTTAAGCTTTCTGCTTAAGTCTCCAGCAGCCTACTACTAGCCTACTGGAGGAGGTGCCACTGGAGGCGGATCTGAGTCCAGTCCTCAGGTGCATTTGGGGGTGGGTCCAGTCCACAGGTGTGTGGACAGCAGCTTGGGCTCTGGTGGTTTCTGCTTGCTGGTGGTGCTAGCTATGGGTGGTGTGTCTCTCTCTGACTGGATCTATGAATGGGAGCCAGCTTCTTCTGCCACTGATGGAACATCCCCTGCATCTGTAAGTTTAAAATAAAACATTCCTCTCATAAACTGGGTCAGGATGGATGTTCACCCTAGCATCATGAAACTGACTACAACAGCCACTGAGCAATTTACCAAGCCCGCACTGCCTCTTTGTTTTCTGTCAATTCATTTAAAAACTACCTCAGGGCTGGAGAGATGGCTTAGTGGTTAAGCGCTTGCCTGTGAAGCCTAAGGACCCCAGTTCGAGGCTCGGCTTCCCAGGTCCCACATTAGCCAGATGCACGAGGGGGCGCACGCGTCTGGAGTTCGTTTGCAGAGGCTGGAAGCCCTGGCGCACCCATTCTCTCTCTCTCCCTCTATCTGTCTTTCTCTCTGTGTCTGTTGCTCTCAAATAAATAAATTAAAAAAATTTAAAAAAAACTACCTCAGTAGATTTATGTAACCAAACGCATATTAAGATGATTGAAACAAAGTGAACGGTTAGATTTCTTTCTGGAGATCAGGCTAATGTTTAACAGTCTCTCTGAATGTCTACAACACTGGCCATCATCCACCACTCCAGGCCAAGTCCAGCTTGCCGCTTATTCTGAATGGCCCATGTACATTTTTAAAAGGCTGATGAGAAATGGTTCACAATGCTTGAAAATTATATGAAATTCAAACTTGAGGGTCTACACATAAAGTTTTATTGTCATACTGTATGTTCACAGCTGCCAGGGGATATTTTCTTGGTAAGAGAGCATGGTTGAGTAGCCACTAAACACATCATAGGATCCAACAAGCCTAAAATATTTACTCTCTGGCTCTTTACCCAAAGTTTGGCAGTCCTTGGACAAAGCATTTTGCATGGTTGCCATTGTTTTGGCTGTTGTCGCTTCCTGGCCAGTCTACAACCACACTAGCCTTGTGGAGACTCTATACGAAAAGCACGATTTTATTAATACCATGTAGATCTGTGGTACCTCACAAAATCCCCATTTTTGGATGAGTATCACTTTGTTTATCACATTGAAACACACTATTTCCTTTATAAAGAAAAACATTGAACTCTCCTGGAAAATGACTTTTCCACATCAAATTTCTTTTGGGGCACAATAAACTTGCATACAATGGTTTTGATTAAAGTAAGACATTAAGTACTATCAGTAAGGGCAGAGCTTCCTTCTAAAAATTAAAACCTCTTCTTTAACTGGGCATGGTGGTGAATGTCCTTATTTCCAATACTCAGGAGGCAGAGGAGGGAGGGTCACTGTGAGTTGCAGACCAGCCTGGGACTACAGAGTAAGTTCCAGATCAGCATGAGCTACAGTGAACCCTTGCCTCAAAAATATTTCTCCTTTAATTGGTGAGGAATTATGGAAGAACAAAACAAAACAGAAAAGCCATTATTCTATTGCTTGAATATAACCACTGTTCTGTCCAGCTGACCCCAAAGGGACTTAGATGTAGGACAAAGTAGTAATGAACTCACCACTTTGGCTCAGGAAGGCCCAAAGCACAAACATTTTCTATTTTCATCCTCTGAAATGTTCACTGGGAGGGAGGGAATGTAGATAAAGGCAGGATAGCCATCAACCAGAGCCATGGATGCGCACTCGACAAAGGCAAGAGATTTCTTTTGTCCAACAATTCACGCTTTGCCCCAGTTAAGCCACGCATGGTGGCACACACCTTTAATCCCAGCCCTTGGGAGGCAGAGGTAGGAGGATTGCTGTGAGTTCGATGTCACCTCGAGACTACGTAGTGTATTCCAGGTCAGCCTGGCCTAGAGAGTGAGACCCTACCTCTAAAAGCAAAACAAAATCAACCAAAAACTCTGCCCCAGAAAATGTCAAGGAGCTTCCCCTGGGGGTCTTAGGAAGTGCAGTTCAGAAATCCAGAAAGCTCCAAAGAAGCCAACGCTCTGAAGGCGACAGAGGCAGTGGGAGCTCCTTGGGCCAGCGGTGGGGTTCTTTGCAAAGCCGCAAGCATTTCTCTGTTGGAAATGTCTGTTGGAGTAGAGACGCCAGGGGCCGTGGGGCATACGGAGACTGCTTACACAGTAACATGCCCACGAGATGGGGTCTGGACACACCTTGGGCTGCAGGTGGGGTGTCAGGGATGTAGGAGACTGAAGCTCATGTTCCCAGGTGGCAGCCTGGGGTTCACCAGAGCCTCCTTCCCCTAACAAGCTCCTGACTCTACTTTGATAAGTCTCCCCTGGAAGCCTTTCCTTTGCTGCTTCACACTTTTAATGTTTTGATAAAAGATAATAAACACCCTTACTTAGTGTGGTAGCATGATATGTTGATATATTGATGTATTGATTGATTGATTGATTGATTGATTGATTGATTGTTTAAATGGGCAGAAGAGTGATGTAGCAGGGCATGTTTGCTCTGGCCACTAGAGGTGAGTACCCTCCTGGTGTTCTGGAAAGACACTTATACAAGTATGCACACCACACACACACACACACACACACACACGCACACACACATGCACACACTACATTACATTAAAAACACAAGAATGTGCACGAATGTCTCCTGGAGCCCTAAGATGATAGGCAAATGGCCACGCCCACCTGGCATTTACATGGGCGCTGGGCATCTGAACTCAGGTCCTCACAATTGTGCGGTACTACATCCACTGAGCCATCTGCCAGGCCCAGACAATAGTAGTTTTAAGGATAGTGCTCCCCATAAGCTTGGGCCTGGAGATTCCCTCAGTTCCCCTCAGTTTATTACGGAGAGAGAAAGAAAAGGCAGATAGAAAGAAAGAATGGGACTACAGGGCTTCTCTCCACTACAAATGAACTCCAGACTCATGTGCCGCCTTGTGTATCTGGGGAATTGAACCTGGGCTCTTTGGCTTTGCAGGCAAGTGCCTTAACCACTAAACCACTTCTCCAGCCCCTCTGAAGCTATTTCTCAAGAACAAAATTCAAAAGGAGGTTGGAAAGTACTGCATTAACCTCCCCAGGGACATTGTGCAGGTATAGTCACCATGTGGACAATGGGAAATGAAAGCTCTCCATTACAAAGAAGATTCTAGATCAGTGGTCAGCTCATCTTCAGTGCAGAGAGCAGGAACATTCTGGCAGAACCAGCAAGGTGCCCAGGGCTTATTCCATTCCTATCTGCTGAGCGTGCTGTTTAAAGACTGAGTGCCCTCCTTCCAGCACCTTCTCAGATCTCCGCAGGAATCACACTTCTGACAGGGCCGATTCTCGTCAGTGGACTGCAGAGCAAGTCCCGCCTTACTGGAGTCTCTTTTCAACCTGCTTAATTGCTGCCCTCTGGCAAACGTGCTGCGTCTGCTACCACTTTCCTCACACTTTATAAAATCAAAGTTGAACTGATGGCCCTATTAACATTCCTGCTTTGGTATTGGCTGTGGAAAAATAGACCTCAAGAAGGAAAAAAAAAAAAAACCCATCTGGCCTGCCAAAAAATATTTAGCTTCCCTTACTAAAGATCCGGATTTCTGAAACATTTTGGCCTAAAGGGGAAATTCTGAAGAACTGATGTGAATGTTTGCTTTGAGAGAAATCCACCCCCCTTAAACTGTGGCTTTATTAAATTTCCCAACTTAACTTTGATCTATAAAGCGTTCTGGAGAAGGGCCTGGATGAATGTTCGACCCTCGTAACCAGCTTAAGATGGGCTTGTTTCATCAACTTGGAGTTACAGCTTCTTCTGATGCGATTCCTTATTGGAAAACTTCTTTGTTTCGTGGTCTCTGCATGCTGTTCCGGCGCTCAGTCAGCTGCGTTCTGAGCATAACATATGGTCTCTCCATTCGCCAGGCCCACGGTGCCAGGATGGGTCAAGAACGCTTGTTCAGTGCTTGTGGGGGATATGCCACTAGGTGTACAGGGCTCAGGTTATGAGTAGCATCCTAAATCCAGGTTACCCTCTCCCTTCCAAACTGGGGGCTCAGATAGCAGACCCCTGGGCAACAATTTGTTTTGTTTTGTTTTTCAAGAATGGTCTCGCACTAGCTCAGGCTGATCTGGAATTCACTATATAGTCTCAGGGTGGCCTTGAACTCAGAGGAATCCTCCTACCTCTGCCTCCTGAGTGCTGGGATTAAAGGTGTGCACCACCAAGCCACACTAATATTTTTTCTAGGACCCGAGTACTGTGATTTGACTTGGAAATATCTCTCATAGGCTCATGTGTTTGAACATTTGGTCCTCAGTGGCTGGTGGTGTTTTGGAAAGCTATAGAACCTTTAGGAGGTGGAATCTTGTGGGAGAAGGTGGGACACTGGGGACACGCCTGGAGATTTCATGGGCTGGCCTAACTTCCCGTCCACTCTCTGCTTTCTGACTGTGGGTCCAGTGTGGGCAGCTGCCTCATGTTCTTGCCACCACACCTTCCTCATCATGACGGGTTACCCTGGCAGCCCACAGAAATCCTTTCCTTTCCAGATGCTTTGTGCCTGGTCTTTGAGGATGCAGCAATGAGAAAAGTAATTCCCACACCTGTGAAATGTCCCCTAACCCCAGCCCCAGGCTCATGTCCTGGGACGTTTGGTACTCGGCTGGCTGTGCTGTTTAGGAAGGTGTAGAACTTGCATGGCTGGCGGTAGTGGGCCTGGACAGTTGCAGCCTGGCCTCCCTTCTGGCCCCAGCTCCTTGCTTACTGACCCTCCGAGGCATTCGCAAGCCCTGCTGTGGGACTTGGCACTATAACTGGTCCTCCGCCCACCACGCTGCCCCGGCTGTAGCAGACTAAACCTCAGACCCGGGAGCCACTGCAGATCCTTCCGCCCTCAAGTGGCTTCCGACAGGTGCTCTGTATGGTGACAATGTCACTAACGCCATCTCAACCTTGCGCACGTATGAGCCATGATCAAGGCTCCCATGGAGAAGGGCTAGTTTCTTGACTGAGGTGTATGGGACTTCATCTTAGAGATCACCCCAGAACGGAGCTGAGGATAAGTTGAAAGGGGTTAAGGGAACTGCATGAGAATGCACGCTGAGGTTGGAGAGATGGCAGGCGCTTGCTGCTGGGTCTCTCCCCAGACCCCACGTAAGCCGGACGCAAGGGTGAGGCAAGCGTGAGGTCGCACATGCCCACTAGGTGGCGCTTGCGTCTGGAGTTCAATTGCAGTGGCTGAGGCCCTGGAGTGCCAATTCTTTCCTCAAAAAAATTTTTTTAAAAGAAGGTATGCTGGAAAAAAAAACAAAAACAAAAACAAAAGAAGGTATGCTGGATAGAACAGACAGTGGAGAAAATTAGCCCAAATGGAAAGTGAGATTTGACAGCATTAACAAGCACTTTCTCTGTGGCCTGGAGTGGAAGTTTCAATGATTTGACAGCATTAACAAGCACTTTCTCTGTGGCCTGGAGTGGAAGTTTCAATGTAAAATGCCCCACAGCTGGCAAAGCCATTTGGGAAGGTTGTGGAACCTGTAGGAGGTGCAGCCTTGCTGGAGGAAGTGGGGCGCTGCAGCGGTCCTTGAGTTTGGCAGCCTGGCTCCACTTGCCTCTGCTCTCTGCTCCCGAGCAGTGGCCTCAGCATCGTGCTGCCCGGCCTTTCCCATCCCGCTGCGCTGCAGCGCGTGGCGGTGTACGCCCAAGCAAACCCGCCCCCACTGAGCTGCTTCTTCACAGACGTTGGCACAACAATGGGGAAAGTAGCTAACACACGGGTCCAAAACCTCGTATGCATGTGATTGATGTGATTCTCATGGCAGTCCTACGAGGTGTGTGCCATTATACCCCCTTCTAAAAAAATTTTTTTTAAATTTATTTGTGAAGAGAGAGAGAGACTGAGGGAGAGGAAGAGAGAGAGATTGGGTGTTCAGGGCCCTTTGCCACTGAAAATGAACTCCAGACAAATGCACCACTCTGTGCTTTATGTGGGCACTGGGAAATTGAACCCAGGCCATCAGGCTTTGCAAGCAAATGCCTTTAGCCACTAAGCCATCTCCCATCCCTGTACTCCCTATGGATGTGGGGAAACCAAGGCTGTAGGTGTTGGGTGACATGCCTGGGGTCTGCAACTGATGAGTTCCAAGACCAGAGCTGAAGCTCTGTGATCCCCATGACAACCCTTCCACCGCCTCACTCCATGTTCCGCTGCCCACACACCCAAGGTGGAGGAGTGCAGAGAAGGGAAAGAGGGACCCAATCTGTGTGTCACAGGAAGCCACAGCAAGTAAACGAGCAAGAAAAGGAGCAGCCCAGACCTCTAATGGCTCCATCGCTTTAGGGGTGACCATGGGTAGGAAAGCCTCAGGGGTCCAAAGACAAGAAAGGAAAGACATTTTAATTTTCTTTCTTTATTTATTTGAGAGAGCAAGAGAGGGAAAGAGGCAGACACACACACAGAATGGACACACGAGACACACCAGGGCCTCCAGCCACTGCAAACGACCTCCAGACGCATGTGCCACCTTGTGCAACTGGCTGATGTGGGTCCTGGGGAATTGAACCTGGGTCCTTTAGCTTTGCAGGCAAACGCCTTAACCGCTAACCCATCTCTCCAATCCAGGAAAGACATTGTAGGTGAGAGACTGGAAAGATCTAGCATTCATCACTGGTCTTTACCTTCATGCTTGCTTTCTTTATTTCATAAGGTCTTGCATTTTGCTTGAACAGAGCAGCAGTTTCCTCCTTGAGTTCCTCTTTGGGACACTGCCATCACAGATGTCGGAGGCACACATGAGTGCCACTGATACACACGTTTGTGTCAGCTGGTTAAAGGGATAGAACTGTTATTTCCTCATTATTTGGAACATTAAGGGCATTGAGCTGAAGCATGTGTGTGTAAGAATGTGTGTCCTAGGTAGCCTGTTCCTGACCCAGTATATGGCGGGTGGGGGGTGACAAATGTGGTAAGTGAATGCCGGACAGAGGCAGAAGGACCCTTGGGCATCAGCAACCCTTCAGAGCCCCCTAGCAGGCTGTGCACAGCTCAGCCTTTCAGCTCTGTCTGGGGTCACATGACCTGAGATAGCTACACCCTTACTCATGAACATCAAAGTGGGTTTAGTAGTAGCTGCCAGGATGACCTGTGAAACTGATGGGCAGGGTACACCATGGGCAACAGGGACAAGGTTAGGGTCTGAACACTCAAGAACAGGCACCCCACATGCTTTCCCCAATCTATTCATCCCCCTTCTTCCTCCCCACCGCCCCCCAGCATCTCTGTCCATGCCTTTTTTACACAGTTCTGCAAGCAAACTGTATTTATTTACTTTGCTCCTTGCTGTGACCCACTTCCTGCCAGGAAGCTACATAGGGAAGAAGGGTTTGGGCTTATTGTTGCCGGGTTAGACAGTCCACCGTGGCCGGGGAAGGTGTGGAGTGGCTGGTCCAATTACCTGTGCAGTTAGAAAGCAAGAGCAAATGGGAAGTGGGCCAGGCCGTAAAGCCCAGCGCCAGCCCACGGCAAGCCACGCTTCCAGCAAGGCTCCATCTCCCGAAGGTTCCGCGACCTTTACAAGCAGCGCCATCGGCTGGGGTGTGTGTTCAAACACAGGAACCTACGGGGAACTGTCCACGCTCAAACCACGTGCATCATTGTTCCCTAGGGGCTCACACCCCACATGGGTGTTGAATCCTTCCAGGTTTTAGGACCCCAGAGGTAGTCACAAGAGTCCTCAGTCCTAATGACAAGGTCCTATCTGGATCCAGATGCACTTTGACCTTTTCCTCTGGCTGGGGCTGCAAAGAACACACTGAGAAATGCTACAGAAGATTCTGGAAGCAGGGGCTCAGCACCAGAGAAACACCTGCTGAGGACATTAATAGCATCCTTGGGATACTTCCATTGGGCCATAACTTTCCACAAAGCCTCTGGGAGAGTACAGTTTGTCACTATCTTTCCAATAGAGGAAAGACAGCTGCAGTATAACTGCGGTTCTCACAAACATGGGGACGTGCCTTGCTTGGCAGACTCGAAGGTCAGGTCATATTACTGCCCCGCGCCTGTCACTCCCCTCTCTCTGCATTCCACCCCCTCTGCAAGACTGTGTTGTGAACCTGATGCCTCCAGTATGGACACGGTCCCGGAAAGTAGCTATAGAAGCACAAGTCTCTCTTGTCTCCTCTGGTTGGCTGAGATTCCACTGTGTTTTGTTGTGAAGAAACATGGAGTAGTGCTGTAAAGATGGCCACCCTTGGCCAGAGCTTGCTTCAGCTTGGCTCAGAACCATTGGATGGGCTCCATGGCCCATGTCCACACCAACCAGATCCTACAGGCATCCAGCCCAAGCCGGATGAGTCAGGAATGAATGGAGGCCTGGTCCCCTCCCATGTCCCTCCCAGAACGTGTCATTACCGTGTGGCTTGCGTGTTGCATCCTTGGTGATTCAATATTTTATGAATGACACCTTCCAAGATCTGTTGGCCCACTCTGTGACCGCCTGCCTCCCTGACACCCTGTGTCCTCTCAGGGCACGCACACTGAGTCAGTCCAGATGGCCCTGGCTCTTGCCACCAGCTCCCCTGCCTTGTCAAGCCAGACAAATGCAGATTTTTTACCTCGGGGAAGTAAGATGGCTCAGAATTTTATCGCCCTATGGGTGCATACGTGGCCCCACCCGGTACTTGGCAAGAGCTGCTGTTGGCATATCAACTGGGGCCCTGGGGCCCCTTCCCAGCTTCCTGCGGCTGACTGGCCTTGCCAAAGTATTCGCTCCCTCCCTTTTTAGACCAGACTGCACATTTCTATAGAAAAGCATACTTTCTAGAGGTGGTCTTGCATTGCATCTGAAACCAGTGTCTGAACTCTACTGTAATCCCTGGAGCAGAAGCTGATGGTGAATCCAGATGAAAGGCAGGGCCAGAGGTGCCTCTGTCTTCCCAGATGCCCAGTTCTCCCTTGAGCCACACTGCTCTCCTGGAAAAAGGACCCTGGCATTCAAAACAGGTGTGTGTGTCGGGGGTGGAAGGATCTGGACGTAGCCATGCCTATAGACGTGAATATATCCCAAATCTAGAAGGTTCCCAAAGAGCTACCTACTAGTCTCTAAGGCAAAGGAGTCAGCATGGCTCCACGGAGTCTCTGATATTGAGTTCCCATGGTCAGTTTCACACACACGAAAGCTACACTAACGCTTTTGTTGCTTCTTTAATGCAGTGATCAGTCCAAGTGCTTAAAGACCAGTGGGAGCCGCTGGGTTCAGGTGTGAGGCAATCTGCTGGAGGCCGGCTCCGCCTCTCCCTGGCCCTGTGACTCTGGGCAAAAGGGCTCAGTGCTCATGAGGGTCCCTCTCTGCCGAGTGAACGTGACTGATTGTCACAGTGCTATTGTGGGTGCTAAACAGGACTGTGCAGTGCCTATACATGGAAGCCCTGCATAAACGCCAGCCGTCCTTCGGTCATTGTGCAGGTGGTGACTTGGCAGTAGTAAAGCTGCCCCCCCCAACACCCCATGGCTCCTAAGCTCAGCCAGAATTTTCAGCGTGGCTCTTCTTCACCGGCCTCTTCTCTGTCTTCTGATTTTCCATAGGATTTGTTCTGGAAGGAAGAATCTGGAAAAGTATCGGTGTCCCTATGCACTTGGCTGTTGCTACCTCCCTGGCCAAGTCACCTTGCAAGAGCCAGGGGTGGGTGGGGCTGGCTTACAGAGCCCCGGGGAAGATCCACTTGGCCTCGCCTCTTCCTGGCCCTCCTCACCACCCCTCAGCCATAGCCAGTCACTGCTGGGATCCTCCCTTTCCACACAGCCTTTACAGGAGGGCCACTGACCGGCCACCTTTCATGGAGAGTCAGGCCAAAGGTGGCTCTCACCTGTTTGATGGTGAATTTTGGTTGATAACTTGACTATCTTAGAATCACCCAAGGGAGACACATCCAGTGTCTGTGAGGAAGTTGCATGAGTTTAAGGAAAAAAGATTAACCCTGAATGTTGGGGGCATCATCCCACTGGTTGATGTCAGGAGAAACTGAATAGAAAGGACAAAAATGAGTCTAGCCCCAGCATTCCTCTCTCTCTCTCTCTCTCTCCTCTCCTTCCTCTCTCTCTCTCCTCTCCCTCCTCTCTCTCTCTCTTTTTTTTCTTTGAGGCAGGGTTTTGCTCTAGCTCAGGCTGACCTGGAATTCACTATATAGTCTCAGGGTGGCCTCGAACTCTCGGGGATCCTCCTACCTCTACCTCCCAAGTGCAGGGATTAGAGGCGTGCACCACCATGGCTCTCTCTTCTTCTTGACTGTGAACACAATCAGACCAACTGCCTCCTGCTTCCATGACAGACTGTACACCTTCAAACGAGGAGTCCAAAGAAACCCTCCTTTCATTAAGTTGCTTTTGTCAGGTGCTTGGTCATGGCCAGGGGAAATGTAATTTGTCTGAATGCTGCCTTTGCACCCAGAGAGAAATGGAGTCCCTTACAGGAGAGGTGGTGTCTGCGTCATTATGGAAAGTGGGTGTGACGAGTAAACTTCAATGTAACTGGGTTTGGAGTCCCCTAGGAGAAATACTCTGGGTGTGTCTATAGAGCATGTCCAAAGAGGATTGACTGAAGAAGGAATACCCGGCCTGAGCATGGGTGTCACCATCCCATTAGCTGCGGTTGCAACTGGAAAAGGTGAAGGCTGAGGGATGCAGACAAGCCCCAGGGTCCCTGCGCTCTGGGGGGGTCTTCGACAGAGTGAGAAGTCTCAGACACGCACTCTTGCCTCCGTGAACTCTGCCATCCCTTCCCTGCCAAGATGGACTAGACTCTCAATCCTTGAGCAAAAATAAAATATTCCCTTAAATTGCTTCTGGTAGATATTTCGTCACGATGATGAGAAAAGTAACTAGGACAGAGGGCAAGGCAAGAGAGGCCAGCGTCCCTGCTGCTCAGGCCTGTTTATTCCTGAGTTGGAAGGAAAGGTTTCCACGGTGACCTGCGGTCCACTGCTGCTCCACTATCGCACCATCAAGCAGGGGCTGGCTCCCAAGGTCACTGGCTGTCCAAGGAAACAAGTGGCCTGGGGCGCAGTCATTCCCGCTCCAGAAAACCACTTAAAAGCAAGTACGCCTGTCTCTGCCTCTCCAGCCAGCAATGGAAACAGCCATGCCAGCGAGGCGGGCTAACTCATTCACTGGACTAATTCGGGGTCAGAGAGAAAGCACAGACCTTCAGCACTTCTGCTGTGATTCCGTTGTGAAGTTATTTCCTCTGAATTGAAAGATCTCTTCCTGGTGAGAGGATCATAAGACCAGGAGGCTGATGAAACTCCCGGCCTGGGACGCTCCTAAAGCTGCAGGAGTCACAGGCTCCTCCCCAGGGTTGTATAAGCTGTAGGCAATCCCTGGGAAAGGAGATTTGCTGGTGCAGCGGCCTGCTGGCTGACAGGCAACCCCAGGGAACCGTTTGGGTGAGCCGTCACCCACACTAGAGCAGGGATCTTGGTTATCCATACTCCTGTAAACAACCCCTCATTCATGTTCCTGTGAGTAGCTCCAATAAACTTCGCCAAGCTCCCTTCGGTTAGACTCTTTTTGTTGTTGATTTTTGGTCAGGGGTGGGGGTGGGGTCGTTGTCACCCTATCTGAGGCGAACAGATGCTGGTTCACACAACAGATCAGGGACGATTCTGTGTCGATTTCCTGGGAAGGAAAATCCATGCTGAGATTTGGAGGCGGAGAAAATAACAATGAATAGAGCAAAAAGGCAGAGCACTTGTCAAGACAGATCATGCTTAGAAGAATGGAAGACTCCTTACCTGCTTTCAAAGGGAAAGAGATAGGGGTGCGGCAGGTCCCTCAGCACTTGGGCTGGGCGTGGCCGCAATGATTCGTCTGATGGCCACGACTGTCCACTCGCTCTTCAAGCCTTGCTCTGTTGTCATTAGCAATAGAGATGGAAAGTGAGCAAGCCCAGGAAACTTCTTCAAAACAGCCAGAAACAGCAAAGGCAGCACCCCAGAATGTCTATGTACCCGTGCGCCATGACAGTCTTACTTCTAAGGCTGAGGGTTGATTAGCAGACACTGTCCCTTAGAACAGCATCCCTGGTGACCTCATTACTACCTCACTGCTTTAAATGAGTGCGGTTAGGGGCACGCTGGAGAAGACACCCCACACTCCTGGTGGAAGCATGCAGAGGGAGGGGAGGCGGGTGGACGCAGGAGGGGCTCGCTCGTTAGCACTGACATCAGGTGCCAGGTGCTGGAAAGCTGAAACAACTTCTGCACTTCTTTGAAACAAACGGAGTTCTCAGACGTGGTCTCTTTCCTAACTCTCCCCAAGTCAACCTGGGAGAGAGAGAGGTACTCACGCTGGTCTGTCCGCATTCTCAGTGCCTCGCTGCCAGACACGGTGGTCAGAAAGTTTCCCCCTGTAAGATGAAGGGCACCCCGACCTCCCACGGCCTGGCCTGGTCTTGGACTTGTCCCTTGAGCATAGGCCGTTCCCTGTGGCCTCTCCCACTGGTCTCCGCTCCCGGCATGCACGTTTTTCACCGCTTCACCCAGTCCCCTTCCACACCAGTCCCTGCCAAGCCCGCTAGCCGAGCTTCTGCCACCTCCTCCTCCAAGGGCCACTTGCTATGGTAACAGAATATTTTAGGACAAATAGAGCATGATTTAATGCATTGTTATGACCCTAAGGTATCACATCTCAGTCCTGAGACATAACCCACGGCGGTCATTCAGGGTCTGTACGTGATCTGGATCTGGGTTAGGGACTGAGAGCCTGTGGGAGGCGCAGGTAACACTGCAGACCCCTGTTCATGGCAGGGCTGCTCCTCTGAGGTAGACTGCTGCATACCTCTGGTCTCAGGGTACATGCTGTGGCTTCAGCCTGTTCCCCACATAGGCATGGAAAACACAGAAAATCTGCCTCAGCCTCTTCATTAGGGTGCATTTCACCTCTCGCCTGTTTGGTTGGGGAGCTCCAAAGGGAAGGGCAGTGGTAGAGCGATCTCATGAGTGTGATTCTTGTCGCCAAAAGTCACCATGTCTGATCACTTGGATGTGAGTGGTGGAACTTATTGTATCAAAAGACAATTAAATGTGCACCCAAAATCTGTTACACACACTGCAGTTTACATGCCAGTACAAATCATTCTATGTCAAAATGTCTCTGGAAAAGCTGAATGTGAATATAAATGTGTACCATCTTGTAAGTGCATCAGGAGATGTGGCTCTTTGACGGAAGCCTGCAAGAACTGGAGATCGCATCACTGTAGAGCCATCCTTAAGACCCAGAGTAGTGACCACGATAATAAGCTTTAAAAGCCTACAGTAACTTCTGTTGTAACCTCCACAGTTCTGGGACAGAACACCCAACTAGAAGCAGCTGACGGTGGGACAGGATTCGTCTTGCCTCCCAGTCTCCAGGGGAAGCTTCGTCACAGCAGGGAAGGATGGCGAAGCAAAGGCTGGGTATCCCTGCCTGTCACAGCAGCTGCCAGAAATCAGCAAGAGGCTAGCTCATATCTGGCACAGGGTGAGCGGGCTATAACATCCCTAAGCCCATCTCAGAAACATACCACTTCCTATAATTGACACAAGCTAGGGAACAAACATTTAAAAACACATGAGGCTATGGGACCATCTGATTCAAACCACTACAACATCTATTTTTAAAATAAGAGCTCTTAAGCCAGGCGTGGTGGCGCACGCCTTTAATCCCAGCACCGGGAGGCAGAGGTAGGAGGATTGCCATGAGTTCAAGGCCACCCTCAGACTCCAGAGTGAATTCTAGGTCAGCCTGGACTAGAATAAGACCCTACCTTGAAAAAAACAAAACAAAAAATTAAAATTAAAATAAAAAAGAGTTCTTCATGAAATGATTAATCACATCTAAATTAGAATCTTTAGGTGGTCTATAATTTGTATCATGGCTGACTTGAACATGCACACTGAATCTCTATATTTTTTACGCAAAATGTCATGTGTGTTAGTCACCTTTCCATTGCTGTGACAAATACCACACAGAAACAATGTAGAAGGAAGGAAGAAAGGAAGGAAGGAAGGAAAGCTTACTTTAGTGCATGGCTTCAGGGACTCCAGTCCATGGCCAGTTGCCCCTTCACTTTTGAGCCCATGGTGAGGGAGAGCCATGCAGAGGGCACGTGGCAGAGAGGAAGCAGCTGATGTCATGGCATCTAGGAAAGAGAGAGAAAGGGATTGATCCCCCCACTACTCTCCCCCCCCCCACAGTGATCTAGCATCCTTCTGTTAGATGGCACTTCCTGAAGGTTCCACCACCCCAAAGCACCGCAGACTGGAGACCAAGCCCTTCCAGAGAATGTTTAAGATAGAATCCACTATACGGTGGCAGTCACCTAGACTAAGCCCGGCACTTTGGCCTCCTGCCCCAGTCTGTAGCAGTGAGCAACATTGGTCCTACCGACAGCCAGTGAGCTTGGGCCACCCCCACCTTCCATATGGAAGAACACTCCATGGGGCCATGAGCCAGAGGCCCCAAGACACCCCATATGCTGGCAGAGAAGCGTTGCTCTCTGTGGATGGCCTCTCTAAAGAAATAGCTCCGTCTGTAAGCAGTAAAGGTGTTTTGTCGGGCATTTCCTATATCTGAAAGCTGCTTTTCTTCTTTTTATTCTGCTACTGTCCAGGAGACCTAGCAGAGACCTGAGCAGACTGCTTCCGATGGGCTTGGTGGTAACTCTGCTCAGTTGAAGAGAGAGGGTTGTAACCTTACAGATTGGACCACAATTTCTTGCCCAGCTTCCTAAGCTTGAGGATCTCTTGAACACAGTTTTTTATTATCCGGAATGACTGTTTTTAGAGGTCACTGACTGCGACATCAATCTGTTGCTGTTTTTATAAGCAAATTCAAAACTTGAGTGTAAAAAATGTGGAGCCATTGCATCTGTAACATTTGTAACTGCCATGTAGGACTTTGTTTAGGAATGATCCTAACAGGACTAAGATGTTGATAGGAAACACCATATGTGACAGTCACAAAGCCAGAGGAGGAAGAGGGGCCAGCCAGTTCTATTCTTAGATTTCCCCTTTACACTAATATCTTGTGAAATGAGTGAAATTAGTCCCACAGGCTAATGTGCTTGAATACTTGGTGCCCATCTAGTGAAGCTGATTTTTTGTATGAGACAAAGAGAGCAAGAGAGAGAGGAAGAGAGAGAGAGTTAGCATGCCAGGGCCTTCAGCCAGCACAGTTGAACACTGTTGTCATCTTGTGCACATGTGCGACCTTGCATGCTGGCGTCCCCTTGTGCATCTGGCTTACATGGGGTCTGGAGAGTCACACAGTAAGTCCCTAGGCTTCACAGGCAAAAGCCTTAATCAGTAAGCCATCTCTCCAGCCCTGAGGTTGAAGTGAGTGGCTAGTGGTGGACATTAAGGGTTATAGCCAGGCTGATTCTCAACCACTAGGGACTGTTCCTTCTCAAACCATGAACCAAAACAATGAACCTCTCCTCCCTTAAATGCTGCTTGTCAAGGATTTGGTCATGGTGATAAGACCCAATGCAGTTGGTAATATTGCTGGACTTTTTTTCTGAGCAGTTTCTGGGCCATTGAAAAATATTCTTTCCTTCTTCTCTTCTCCCTCTTCTTCCTACCTCTCCTCTCTTTTCCCTTCCTCTCCCCTTCTCTCCTCTCCCTCCTGCTTCGACTTCACTTTCTCCTCTTCCTCCTCTTCCATCTTCTCTCTCTTTCTCTATCCCCTCCTTTAGTCGTCCAGAGCTCCTGGACCTGACTGAGCCACTGCTTCAGCCTTCTGAGCGGCTAGGACCACCACCATCCAAGGTACTTAAAAGGTATTCTTTAGCCACTACGTTAAATTTCTGCCTCACATGTTATTTCTTGTTTGTTACTATGAGAGGCTTTATGATGGTTAATCTTGTTGTCAACTTGACTAGATTTAGAATCACTTAGGAGACACATCTGTGAGCATATTCATGAGGGTTTTTCTAGAGAGGATTAACTGAGAAGACCCACTTTGAATGTGGTTGGCACCATCCCATCAGCCAGGGTCCTGGACTGAATAAAAAGGAGAATGTGGGCTGAGCGCCAGCGTTCATCTTTCTCTGCTTTCCGACTGTGGATGCAGCGTGACCGGCTGCCTAATGCCCCCGCCACTGTGTCTTCTCTGCACGAGTCAAACGAAGTCTTCTTCTCTCAATTTGCCTCTTGTCAGGCCAAGGCAATGAGAAAAGCACAATACAGGTCCTCTGTGATGTCGGCCCTGGACCACAGGCCTCCTTCCTCCTTTCTGTCCATTTGCTACTGCCCTCCATACTGGCCATCATGACTTCAAACACTTTCTAGGAACTTCCTGTCTCTCTTGATCTGAAAGAGCTATAATGTGGTAACAGCAGATCTTGGCACTGCCACTGTGGCTTCCCTTGTAGGCATGGTGTGTGTGTATTGTGCATGTGTACATAGTGTGTGCATAGTGTGTGTGTGTGTGTGTGTGCCAGAGGTCAACTTCAAGTGTCATTCCTCAGTCGATCTTGACCTTCTCCTTTGAGACATGATCTCTCATTGGCACCTGGGTTTACTGATTCAGTTAACCTGGCTGGCCAGCAAGCCCCAGGGACCTTCCTGTCTCTGCCTCTTCAGGTCTGGAATTACAAGCATGATCATGATACCTGGCTCTGTAGATAATCCTGGGGATCAAATGCAGGTCGTCACCCTGCACAGCAGGCACGTTACTGACAAGTATCTCCCCAGCCTGCTTTCCATGATATTTCAGGAGCAGAGCTCTGTGGTCTGACTAGTTATGTTCCTGCCACTCATTAAACTCAGCCCTGGGCTGGGGAGATGGCTTAGTGGATAAGGCACTTGTCTTCAAAGCCTAAGGACCCAGGTTTGATTCCCCAAGATCCACATAAGCCAGTGCACAAGGTGGCTCATACAACTGGAGTTTGTTCGCAGTGGCTGGAGGCCCTGGTAAATGCATTCTCTCCACCCCACTTTCCCTCTTTCTCTCTTTCATAAATAAATAAATAAATAATTTAATAGATTTTATTTTTATTTATTTATTAGAGACAGAGAGAGCAGGAAAAAGAGACAAGAGAGATAGAGAATGGGTGTGCCAGGGCCTATAGCCACTGCAAACAAGCTCCAGATGCATGCGCCACCTTGTGCATCTGCATCTGGCTTATGTGGATCTTGGGGAATCGAACCTGGGTCCTTAGGTTTCACAGGCAAGTGCCTTAACCATTAAGCCATCTCTCCAGCCCAAAAATTATTTTTTTAAAAACCTCATCCCTGAGCTTCAAGGTAACAAAGTTCCCAAGGTCACAGATACAGATGGTCTTGCTGTGTGACAATCCCATTTCTCTTTCTCTGTCTCCTTCCTGAGCTCAGGAAAATAAACATGAATGCCATTGCTATTTATGCTTTATAAATGCTAATGCCACAGTATTTGGCACATGCTGTAAAACAAGTGTGCTCACCTGTGATGCTAAGTACAAACGAATAACATGCTCAGCAAGGTACTGGATGGTGAAAAAGAGCCCTTAATTCTTCAATGATCCAAGAAGGCCACAGGAAAACATTAATGCTTTTATAACGGTCACTTCACCTGAGCTAAGCATAAAGCCAGTTTCAGTCTAGGATATCATTTGCCCCAATTCAGAATAATCACTCCGATTAGAGAGCCTAGTGACATTTTGAAAACCATTGTTTTCCTCATGTTTTAGCACATGGACTATGCTTCTAAGCTTTCATGTGGATTTCTGGAATTTTTAAACTAGAGATATCCGTGGGGTCATCTGCCCAACAGCTATCACAGCTCAGATGACAGAAAGAAAAGGTACGAGAGGACTTCACACAGTGACACAGCCAACCAGGCCGAGCGCCTTCCAACATTTCATGGGGGAATGTCCAGAGAACAGACCTCCTCTCGTGTACATTGAAGCCTGTGGCAACCACAAAGGAAGACGTTTTCAGGGGATTTGTCATGTGGTGGCACACGATCTCCTGTTTTGCTTCTTCTGACCACTGGTCCCTACAAGGTTTCTGGTTTGCTGACATCACTCTGACACATCATGGAAGTAGGGCTCGAGTCTGGGGCTGGAGACGGATGGAAATGGTTTGCTGGGGAAAGAAGTAGGGAAGTCTGGTTTGGCTAGAGCACACACCACACAGGCTATCTCATACAAAGGGCCGGGGCAGCTGGGGAGGCTGTTCCTGGAGGCAGGAAGCTGGTTCTGGGACTGTTGAATGTCCCAAGAGGCCACCTGGTAGTCCTAAGAGCTTCATGCATCAATTCCCCAGAGCATTTGTTCCCATTCCCAAAATGTGGTTTGAATGGCTCAGGGCAACATGTAGGGTCTCTGACTGATGGTGTGTCCACCCCCATGTCCCTACACCAAGGGCCACTCTGAGCCCCAGCTCTGATGAGTCACCCCAAGGTTTAGCTCTGAAGGGGTCTCTACAATACAGACCAATTCTGAAGGTCACCCTGAGGCCCAGCTAACTGAAGCAAGCCTGGTGTGGATTTCTTCCCTGTTCCCTGAGTATGTGCAGTTAGTAATCTGAAATTAATTTTTTTATATTTTGTCTATTTTCTCTTTTTATTGACAATTTTTTACATGCATATAATGCATTTCGATTATAATCCCTTCCCATTACTTCCCCTGACCCAAACCCAGTCCCCTTCCA
Source organism: Jaculus jaculus (assembly GCF_020740685.1). Lineage (NCBI taxonomy): Eukaryota > Metazoa > Chordata > Mammalia > Rodentia > Dipodidae > Jaculus > Jaculus jaculus. The sequence continues at coordinate 10,211,394 of NC_059106.1, read as the reverse complement.
CTGAACTCCTCCTTCCCAGCTGGCACCTGTCCTACTTTGATGTCTTATTTCCCGTGTGTGGGTGCGACCCACCGATTTTAATCACAGCGGGGGATTACTTACCTATGGCTCTCCCGCTGCAGAAAATGTCTCCACTCTTCCAGTAACCATTAACTCCCAATATCTCCACGGGGAGCACTGGCAGGGGCTCATCAGCCGCCCCCCCCATCCATGTTGAAATGTTGCTGGGCCAGTTACTGTGCAGCTAATGACAGCTGCCGTGAGGTCAGGACACAAGGGCCATGTCACGACCATCAGACGGTACTCCACAGCACTCTTCCCCATCCACCAACCCTGGTGTCTTTCCTCCTCCCCTTCAGTAGTGACTCCCGAGCCTTGGAGGGGGCTCACCTAGACTCTTAGAATCAAGCACTCCACCGTCATTCATGTTCAGGGCTCTGAGAGGGAGTAAGGCTCATCTATGGGCATGAATGCGCACGTTCACAGTTCAGCTGGGTGAGCACAGCCTGCCCATCACCGAACAGATGTCCTTGCTTCCCCCGCAAGGCCCATGAGGTCCCTGCCATTGGCACTTGACCAGGTTTCGGAACCAAGCCCGAGCAGGGCGGAGGTCACACAAGCAGTGAGGCCCTGCGCTGACTGAGCTTAAACGTCCCCATCTCCTCAGTGGCCTTGGGTAAGTCAGCTGACAGTCAGGCGAGAGCTCAGTGGTGAACCCTGTGGGGACAGTGAGACAAGGTGTGACCCCAGAGGGCTTCCTTCAGTTCCTCAGGGTTCCTGTGGTACGATTTTTCTTTTAAGCGTTCCCTCAGCTGAGAGCCACCCAAAGAGCCCAGGGAGGTATTGGAAATGTCACGTGACCTACCCTAAAAGAGGCGGTGTGTGGGCATCAGTGTCACACCGGGACCCTCCCTCTGCGAATGTGAATGTACTTCTACTGAATTTCCTGTCTATTTCGCCTCTGTTCTCTAGCTAGATATTGGGGCTGAGGAGATGAGCCAGTGGATCAGGTGCCTGGCCCGCGATCACGAGGACCTGAACTCGATGCCCAGAACCATATACGCGATGCCACCATGTGGTGGGGCACTCCTGTGATCTCAGTGCTCGGGAGGCGGAGACGTGTGGGAGGCAGGGGGACATGAGCTTAAGCTATTGTCGGTGTGCAGTGGACATGGATTGCTAGCTACTGGAGACCAGGCACTTGTTACCGGCCAGTAGGAAGACAGGAAGAATCTGGAACTTTGGTGGCCTCACTGCTTCTCACTGAGAAAGAATAAACAAGACACATCTCCAACTAATGCCAGTTTGCCACTTAAGACGGCTCTGCTGGTCTTCGTCCCTAGCGTTCATGCCCCCCGCCCACAGCAGCCACAGCCCTACCGCTAACACCTGGGCGCCACACCCCTGAGTGGCACTGTGTTCATGAATGCCACCCGGTGGAAAGGATGGCACACCTCGGCTGTGGCTTTTTCTCTGTGAGGCTCCTGCGCTCTCTTGCAAGCCAGCTGACGGCCAGCCCCGTGAACAGGCTGCGGTGAGCACCAGGGCCTCCCGCACATCCTGCTGCTTCTGCCCAAGGAACGGCTTCTCGGTGAGCACATTGCTTTAGGTGCGCGGTGTGGTTGAGTGTGGGGTGCCCTTGATGATGACCACGGAAAAGACAGCTCCCAAGAGGTGGGAGATAGAAGTGATGCTGGACTCTCGAAGTCCAGGGAATGATTAGATATCCAAAAAGATGCAGGATGGGCTGGAGAGATGGCTTAGCAGTTAAGCACTTGCCTGTGAAGCCTAAGGACCCCGGTTCGAGGCTCAATTCCCCAGGACCCACGTTAGCCAGATGCACAAGGGGGCGCATGCACCAGGAGTTCGTTTGCAGTGGCTGGAGGCCCTGGCGTGCCCATTCTCTCTCTCTCTCTGCCTCTTTCTCTATCTGTCTGTCACTCTCAAATAAATAAAAATAAACAAACAAACAAAAGAAAAAGATGCAGGAGACCCCGGGCCCATGGACCCCAAACTTGAGTCCTTGTCTATTTTATCAGAGAATTGAAACTATGGACTCAGAGAAGGGTAAATTATGAATTATGAGATTAATTTTGGGGAGCATTAGGATCCCGAGGGAAGACAAGCAGGAAGGCCCAAGCCAGAAAGAGTTTCCACCCCTCCCAGCCAGGCTGGAAAGGTCTGCGGGGGGACGGAGAAAGGGCCCTCGCGTTTCCAGGGAAGAAATCCCTGGAGAAGGGGCTCACACATCCTTGAAAGCAAGGCAGGAGAGCCCCCTGTTGCAATCAGTTCCGCATTGCTGGTAGAAATCACCCAACCAAGAGCAGCTTGTGGGAAAAAGAGGCTTATTTTGGCTTACAGGCTCGAGGGGAAGCTCCATGATGGCAGGGAAAGTGATGGCATGAGCAGAGGGTGGGCATCATCCCCTGGCCAACATAAGGTGGACAATAGCAACAAGGTTGCGTGCCAAACACTGGCATGGGAAAACTGGCTATAATACACATAAGCCTACCCCCAATACACTGCCTCCAGCAGGCGTTAATTCCCAAATCTCATCAGCTGGGGACCTAGTATTCAGAACACCTAAGTCTGAATCAAACCTCCTCCCCCTCCAAACAAGGAAAGAAAGTTCCTGGACAAAATGATGTCCAGCCCAGCTGGGAATGGTGAGAGAGGAGGCCGAGAGTGTCCCCTCACATGAGGGAAGAACTACAAGCTTGCAAAAGGACCAACAACACGCAAGAGAACAAGGGGCCAGGAGCGCCCATGGAGCAGGCTCATTTCTACAGGTCAAACATCTAAGGAGAATGAGGCCGTCATCTCAGGTGGGTAAGGGAGAGACGTGATCGGTTGGGGGGCTCAGGAGGCTGACTCAGCAGGGTCCACTCAGGTGTGCTAAGCTGAGAACGAGGCAGGAAGCACTGCTGAGGAGTGTGGCTTAACAGCATCTTGGATGAGACTGGATCAGACGCAGGTTCTCGTCCTCCAGGGCAGGCAAGATGGCACGCATATTTCACTCGTCTGGTCCCTAGCTAATCACCCCATAAAGAAGGCTGCCTTGTTCCTACTCTCTATGAGAAGTTTAGGGAGAGAAGCATGTGTATAAATTTTGAGGTGCCATTGCTTCCAAGCCTAGGAACGGAAACAAGAATACATGTATCTCATAGCAACACGTATGTAACGAGGGGGGAGGGAAGCCCAATGCCGAAAGAGTTTCAGCGAACCTGGAAATTACCACCTGACAAACACAAGCATTATGTCAGGAACCTTCATCTCAGCATAAAGTTCTTGGGCAAGTGCAGGATGAGAAACAGGATTCTTACCTAGCCCCAAGGACACAGTTGTTCATGTCAAAGAGGAAGTTATTTACAGTGAAGGAAGCTGGCAGTCACCCAACTCAAGTGAGCCATCAATGTCACCAGCACCAGGAAGGGGACAGGGCGGGCTGGCAGGGCATGCCCCTCAGGGGAGCCCCTGGGAAGTACACAGTAAGCTTCCATGGTGTGTCTGCCAGAGGGGGAGCCAAGGCCTGAATCTAATCGCCAGGAAACAGCAGGCAAACTCATTATTCAAATAACTGACCAGCATTCCTTTATATTTATTTATTTCTTTGTTTATTTACTACGCTGCGGGTTTGACCCTAGAGCCTTGGGTGTGCTAGGTAAACATTCTACCACTGAGCTACAACCCCAACCCTTTTCTGTATTTTTTATTTTGAGACTGGGACTCACTAAGTTCCCCAGGCTGTCCTTAACTCCCTAGCACTGTCCAGGCTGGCCTAGAACTTCTGGTCTTCCTGTATTAACATTCACAAGTAGCTGACATGGCAGATGTGTGCCCACTGTACCCAGCTGGCCAGTATGCTTGAAAAATGCCAAGATAATGAGGCAGAAAGCAAGGGACTAGATTACAGTGGGCCAGGGACCGTGACAACCAGAAGCCATGTGTGACGCTGGGTTGGATACTGAATAGGATCAGAATAAGGTCTTGTGATGAGACAGTAAGATTTAATCTGCCTCTGGCTTCTTCAAGGTGCCCCGTGGCCACATAAGACATGAACATGGGGAACTGGGGTGAAGACTGTGCCAAGAATTCATCTACTCTTTGGATATGCCTTTTGTAGATTGGAAATAATTTTAAGTAGAAAGCTGAAATATTAAAACTTTCGAAATAGCATCCAAAAACGTCTATGAAAGAAAAATCAAATGCCTGGCCAGGAGTTGTTGGGGCTGCCTGGCTGGTAGCTGCTGTCACGGAGACCGGGAGAGAGCCAGCGCAGAGCCAGGGCCACCGTGGCTGCCACGTTCCTTCAGTGCCAGACACATGCCCTTGCATCAGAAAGGCAGTGAGCACAGCAGATGGGGTTGTGCCTTCTGGAACACCAGGTAGGACTAGGTTCTTAAAACATACTAGAAGGGGGGGCTATGAACATTGACATTAGCAAAGTGGGTACTTTTGTGGTTGTGTGGGGGGGCAGGTTATGTACATGCGTGTGCATGTATGTATAGGGGAGCATTTAATGTCAGATGTCTTCCTAAATCACTCTCCTCTTTATTCTTTTTTTGGGGGGGGGCGTTTTGAGTTAGGGTCTCTCTCTAGTCCAGACTGACCTGGAATTCACTGTGTAGTCTCAGTGTGGCCTTGAACTCATGGTGATCTTCCTACCTGTGCCTCCTGAGTGCTGGGATTAAAGGCGTGCGCCACCAAGCCCAGCTCCACTTTATTTCTTGACACAGGCTCTCTTGCTGAACTCAGGATGCGTGGATTCAGCTAGACTAGCTAACCAGCAAGCCCTAGAGACCCTCCAGTCTCCACCTCCGGTACTGGGCGTACACTACCAGCTTTTACGTGAGTGACACAGACCTGAACTCAGAGCCTCACTCTTGGATAAGCAAGCACTTTACCTGCTAAACCATCTGCCCAGTCCTTGTTTTTGTTGTTGTTTTGAAACAGGGTCATTTTCTTTCTTTCTTTCTTTCTTTTTTTCTTTTTTTTTTTTTTTTTTGTTTTCTGGAGACAAGTGTATTCATCCCAGTTTGGCCTAAAACTCACTATCTAGCCCAGTCTAGCCTAGAACTCACAGCAGTCTTCCTACCTCAAGAGCGGTGGGATTATAGTCTTAAACCCCCATGTCTGGAAAGAGTACAACATTTTGCTTAAAATGTAGTTTTAAAAGTTGTATACCACTAAAAATCTCTAGCTCGCAGAAGGCCACTCAAGTGTTTTAAGATTAAATAGCTCTTCAAATGGGCCATCAGCTGTTCATATTTCTTTTGTGCTACGTGGATACTGAGGTCTGAATACCTGAGAGCACGTGCAGTGAGGAGATAGGAGCGCGAGAGCTTGCCACAGGCCCTTGCTCGGTGTGGGGAGATGCTCGGAGCGTGGGCACCGGTGGTAAGACACGATGTTAACGATACCCATATCCTTACCAAGTTCTTCATTGGAATCAGACTGAATGACTCAGACGTTTCCCACGACATCTAACATAAACTTGACTCATCACAGTTCTCAAGTAGCTTCTAATATGATTTAACACTGTTTATCCTCAGCTCATTTGTTTTGGAATGTTGGCCTATACATTAACTCTTTTTTTTTTTTTCTTTAATTGGCTTCAGATTTTCCTTGGTTTCTGTACTCTATTTGGAAAAACCAACCGATCCAATTCATCAATACAAATCAGCCTTTCACTGCTACCTTTCCCCGCCCCCCTTAAGTCCTAAAGGGCAACCAGGTTTATATCGGAGTTGTGAAGAGCAGACCCGGACCCCGGCAGTCCTCTGACGAAAGTCTTGCCGTCCATCTTCTGCAGGTCACTGGATAAGCCAGCAAATAGCAGTGACAAGTGTGCAAGTAATACTGCGTGGTAATTAATAGTGAACAGTCAGGATGAGCAGTAACAGTGAGTGGTCACTGTGACTAAGAGTCAGTGGTGACAGTAACGAGGAAGAGTGGCCCAGCAGGAGGACGAACAAGCAGGGGTGGTCCGGTGACTCCCAAGTCCCCCCTTTGGGTCGGACATGAAGTTGAGGTTTAAACAGGGGTCAAAATGGAAGTAGTCCAGTGTGGTCCTGGCCACTACCAACTACCTCTGTCTGGGCTCCCCTCTCTCCCGCAAGGTACCCTCACTAGTTCTCAAAACAGTGCAAAATCTCTTCTTGGCAGATTTTGTTTCTCCCGAGGCTGGTACCAGACTTCTGCCTTTCCCATGCCCCAGCACAGGGTTCTGGGAAAATCCCAGTTCTTTGGGGTGTGCCTCAATAGTCTTATATCTGAAATGAGGGCACAAGTGTCTCTTGAGGATGTCTTTGCTCCTGCCAGGGTAGTTTCATTCTCACTACTGATAGCTTTCAGTGGCTGAAATATCCACAAATGCCCTGTTGAGGCTGTTTTGGCTCTGGCCTCTGCTTGAACCCCAGTGTAGAAAGAGGGTTCCAGACTTCCCCTCCCTCCCCAGCATGTCTAAACATCCTCCGACTATCATTTTTCACCTTGTGAAGCAGGGCCCCTCTACCACATTGAGGACACTTAGCCAAGCCTGCAAGACAACTGTTAATTCACAGGAAATACACAGGATGTTTACAATAACTCTGTGTGTTTACAGTCATATTCGCAGAGGAAAGCGTGGAAGAAGTGGACAGTTTTCATGGTGTCTTAGCTGATCGCATGAGCTGTTAAGTCCCTGAGCATACACAGATGTCTCAGAAGTGGTGGGAGGCATTTAAGTGCCAGATAAATTCTGAATATTGGAGATTGAGATTATAAAGCAGTGGGAGGAATATTAAAGTTGAATTTAAGGTACACAGCCTTTGGGCTGGAGAGATGGCTCTGCAAAGCCTAAGGACCCAGGGTTCAATTCAGCACCCATATGTAGCCAGATACGCAAGACGGAGCATGTGTCTGGAGTTCAATTGCAGTGACTGGAGGCCCTGGCATACCCATTCTTTCTCTCTCTGTTGGTCTCTCTCACTCTTCTCCAGCTTCCTTTGCTTAGAATGGGGATTAAAGTTGTAAGTAAAGGAAGCGTGACAGAGACTCAGGATGGCATCCTCTGTGGTGGTTTGCACAGGTGTCCCCGTAAGCTCATATGCTTTGAATGCTATCTTCCCAGCTGATGACAACTTTGGAGGTGGAGCCTTGCTGGAGGAGGTGTGTTGTTGGGGTGTAGGGGTGTGGGAGCCAGCTCTCCTTTAGCTAGAGTTCCGCTCCCTCTCTGGCTGCTGTTTTCCACGTGCTGTGGCAGACGTGATGTCCAGCGTTTGCTCATGCCATGTTTTCCCTTGTCATCATGGAACTTCTCCTTGAGACTGTAAGCTGAAATGAGAACTTTCCTCCCATAAGCTGCTTTTGTTCAGACAACACCCTTACTGGTACTGACAGTGATAACGTATCCAACCGAAAAACACAAGGCACCGTTGTAGGAGGTTTTTCTTTTTAATAACTTTGCTTTTGAGACGCTTCGGCATGGGTGTGACATTAGAGGACACTTGCAGAAGGTTCCATGTTCTTGGTCCCAGGACAAGGAATCATTCCACAGACACAATGTAAGGAAATAGGAATAGAGACAGTTTATAAAGAAGAAGAAATGGTCTCCTGAGGATGGGAGGGTCATCGTTTGGAGATACAAGGACCTGGGCATTCCGGCAGGTGTTCTCTCAACTCGGATCTATCCCTAATACACCGCCACGACTACACGTCCTGCGAGCCCTGCGTCCCTGCTGGGGCAGCTCAAGGAGTTCCCAGGACCTCGGACCATTTTCATGGGAGACCCTTCTGTGTCCACTCCCTGGATATCCAGGTGTCTGTCTTGACTGTGGTGACTTAGCACGTGTGATCCCATCACTGCTCCCAAAGCTGGGTTCACAGGCTGCCCTGAGACAGACGGACAGTGCAGACAGCTCCACACCTTGTCTTTTACCCGACGGCACCTCTTTCTCTAGGACAAGAAAACTGGCCATCCGAGTGGTTTTCTTTTTGTACCTTAGATTCCAGAGAGCAAGGAGAGGTGGCCAGATACACCCTCAGCAAGAAGCAACCAGCGTCAGGGTTTACGTCTGTGAGGCCAGCAGTCAGAAGCCTGAGGCGCAAGGACCCGAGTTAGAGGTAAGCCTGGGCTACTGAGAGAGACCTCATCTCAAACACTAAACAAACAGGGCTGGGGAGGCGGCTCAGTCTCTAAAGTGCTGGCTTTACAAGCAGGAGGACCTAAGTTTGATGTTGGAACCCAATTAAAAATAATCAGGGGTTGGTGATGTGTGCTGTAATCCCAGTACGAGGGCATTTGGGATGTGGACAGTTGGACTTCTGGCCAGCCAGTCTTACAGTCTGCTTGGAGAGCTCCAGGCCAGCAAGAGACCCCCCCCCACCCACCAAATAAAGAAAAGTTAACACCTGAGAAACAACACCTGACGTTGTCCTCTGGTGCATGTGCGCTCGTGTGCACACCAAACAAACAAAATTAAAAGAAAAATCAAAAAAAGGAAGAAACACATTAAGCTGAGGAGGGGAGAGGGAATAGAATCCCAAGACTAGAAACATTTTCTTCTTAAATTTTGAAGTTTGTGAGAGAAAAATGAGCCTCCAATTTTGGGCAGATTGGCATTTATTTGGCAACAAATGAAAAGCATTCAAATAATCCAAGACTTATCAAAATGTTACACCTGCCCAAGGTGTGTCTATTCATCTCCAGAAGAAAAACAAATATGTGTTAGTAAATGAGCAAAATGTGGCTTTTGGAGGGAGCTGTGTGTTTGACAAGTAATTATCGAGTGTCTACAAAAATGTAAACCAGACAAATCTGCTCTTTGCTGGCGTTCTTGAACTTGAGCCAATGCCAAAGGGGCCCCCCTCCCTTTCCTGCCTTTCTCTCTCCCCACTTCTCCATTTTCCCTTCTTCTCTCCCCTCAATGCCACTCACTCTTGCCCTCTTTCTTTCCCAGTTTCCTTTCAATGGTATAACGTTACCTTTGCAATGCTATAGGCTTTAAATATGTTTTTCCGACTTGATGGTGATTTACTTATACTTTTCTTCCTTCCGAAGATCCAGAACTGTCTTGCAAGAAGTCATGTAGAGGCTCAAGAGGTGAGAAACAGCAATCGTGAGGGGCCCCTTCACACACGTGTGGCCTAATCCCTCTGCCCATGTTTCTTCACTGTCCATTGCCACCTCACTGCCGAAGATCTATAGCCCGTCCATTCCTGTGACTATTGGGGAGGTTTAGGGAGGAGCTGGGACATTTAAAGTAGAAGATATACAAGAGAAGAAATACTTTAAATTGCTTGCTTTAACGGTGAAATGTACAGGCTAGTGACTATACACAGGGTCTGGAATCTCAGTCACGTGGTCTCACTTCTCCACGCCTCAGTTCACTCAGCAAGAAAGTCGAGATGCTCAAGTATTAGGGTGCTCTGGATACAAAGCAAGAGGACACGACCATCACCACTTGAAGAGGAGCAGGGGTCACTAGGTTGGTATACGGGCCAAGCTGGCAAAACCCAGAGACCCATCCAAGAGCCAAGTCTCTGTTCCCACTCCACCAGTGGCCCAATCCCCCACTTCTACATAAGTGGAACCCTCTGAGCCTCAGCTTTAGTTCTGAATTCTGTGTGTCTCTGTAGGGTAGTTGCATGAATATTCAATCCGTGCTTGGGGACAGGACCCCAGGCAAGCTCTGGGGTTGCCTTACTAAACAGCCACACCCTTGCTCATGCTGTTCCTTTTGCACCCCAAAGTGAAATGTGTCTCCCACTATATCCCACTCAATGAAAACACCACACAGTACATTTGTCCTCTGAGAAGGAATGTCTTCATGCACTCAGAGAAATGTGTGGCTAAGTCTTTGGCTGTGTAAGCAGAGACGGTCTGTCCCCTTGTATTAATAACTCATTCATTAATGACTGGTTCCAGCGTTCCAGAATTATTTTTAGCTTGCATCTTAGGAAGAGAGAGCATTCAGGGCACCAGTTATGCTGGTGACAACAAGCATAATCGGGCATGGGGCCTACAGCACTCCCGTACCACGGGCAAAGCCCGAGGAAGCAGAAGGAGACACTCCCGCTCCAGCTCGGCCCAGTTACCTTGTCTCAACAGTCCCCATATCCTGAATCTTTTCAGTGTCTAGGCATTGTCAGCATGGCAGCCTTGGGAGGCAAGCGTTCAAAGCAATTCATAGTGTGACACACTTGTGGGTAGAAAGACGGTGCCAGCAGCCAGCTGGGCAGCACCCGAGAGCAGTGGGCAGTGAAGGGCCAGGGGGCCCAGGGCATGTGGGACCCTTAGCTGGAGCTGCTCTGCCTCCACCTGCTCAGGCTATCGCTCACTTTTTCAAATAACAAGCAGCCTGTGCTGCCTTCACCAGGGATAGACCGAGTCACACTTACAGGAAGTCATAGAAAAAAAGTACATGGAATAAAATTGAACACAAGATATTCAAATACAAATACTGGGGCTGGGATGAGGGTTCTGTGGGCAAAACACTGGCTGCGAAATCAGGACAACCTGAGTTTGGATCCTCAGAGCCTACAGTAGTGTCTGTAATCCCAGCATGCCTCCAGAGAGATGGAGGGACAGAGAGATGGAGGGATGGAGAGATGGTGGGGACGGAGAAATGGAGGGACGGAGATGGAGGGACAGAGAGATGGAGGGACAGAAAGTCGGTGGGGACAGAGAGATGGTGGGGACAGAGAGTTGTCAGGGACAGAGAAATGGAGGGGAGGTGGAGAGAGATTCCCAGAAGCCCCTGAGCCAGACAACAGAGAATCTGCCCTGAGTAGGCTGGAAACAGAAGAGCGACATCCAAGGCTGTCCTCTGACATCAACATGTGTATGCTCACACATACACATCATGTACATGCAGCGTGCACACAGACACAGAACCAAGGACAGGCATTAGGACTTTGCTCACTTTCAGGCGCACGGGGGGGGGGGGGGGGGAGGCATGGTGGTGGGCAGCGGGGCTTGCTGCCTCTTCTTCAGTAAGGAGGCCCTGCGGAGGCCGATGTCGGCCGGGAGCTGGCCGCCCACAGTGCTCTGTGCTCAACATGCGAGCTTCTCCCCACCACGGGGCGGGCGTGTGGATGTGCGCGCTCCTGTGTGCTTGTTTTATTCTGTTGTAAACCATCAGCCCTTGACAGCACCGAAGATTCTCCAGGCTTGGCACAGTCATTGTAAGTGGACATTTCTAACTCCTGACCAAACTTTATTCATTTCTCTTTTTTGGTTTTTCGAGGTAGGGTCTCATTCCAGCCCAGGCTGACCTGGAATTCACTATGTAGTCTTAGGGTGGCCTCGAACTCATGGCAATCCTCCTACCTCTGCCTCCCGAGTGCTGGGATTAAAGCTGTGCGCCACCACACCCAGCTATAACTCCTTTTCATTGGACTCAGTAGTTGAGTATTTTCAAGTTCCTTGCCCCAGCTCCTTACAATGCATCATCGTCATCCCACCTCTTCACAAAACACCCATGGGACACCTGACTAAGACTTTATCTGGCCAGACTCAGCTGGACACCTGGGAACCCTTATCCAGGACCATTTCTCATAGCGCAGGATGACCTGGCCCCTTGGTGGACCTGTCTGAGAAACCCAAGTCTGCCGACAGAATCTGCTGTGTGTTCCAGCAACACTGGTGTCCAGCCCCCTGGATGGGGCAAGAGCCTGTCTGTGCTTTCCAGGGTCAGACGCAACCCACTCGGCGCCACCGTTATCAGTCCGTGTGTCAGCGCTATCCTTCTTCACACCACTGGGCAACTGTGTCCATTCCTAAGCACGCTTTGGGGACCAATGGCCTGAATAGTACTGCGTAGTGTGAAAGGGAAATGTCCTTCACAGACTCATGTATCCGAACACTTGGTCCCCTGGTGGTGACACAATTTTGGGAGATTGTGGCATCTTCTGGCCCCACGGATGAGTTGGTAAATGTAGACCATAGGCACTGGGTTGATGGGTTATAACTTGGTCCCTCTGTTCCTGCCCAGGTCTCTCAGCTTCCCAACGACCACTTTGACATGACCAGTTGACTCAGCCATGAGCTGCTTCCATCACTGAGCCTGCCCCGCCACGGGGGCTCTGTTCCCTGAACCTTGAACCCTAACAGTGCACCCCCCGTCCCCTCTTGTAAGTTGCTCCTTCTCAGTATTCGGTCACCACAATGCAGGCACCTTGAGCACCTTCTGCTGCGGCCAGAAGAGAAGCCCCCACCCCATGGTCTGGGCCTCCCGGGATGCAGGTGTTAGCAGGGTGAGGCGGAACTCAGTTCCATAGTCCTGGCCGAGATGCCAGCCCCTGGGTAGGCATGGCTGCCTCATTGCATATGGCATTCCCATCTGACAAGCTGGCTTTGCTCAGATCTCCTGGCACAGTGCCCAGGAGATAAAAAATGCAAGCAGGACAGATTCAAGCCACTCTTGTCGTCTTAAAATAAGCAGCTCATCTTTAAGGGAGTGGAGCTATTTTTAATGCTTACTTGGCAGCTGTTCCTAAATGGCCTCACCATTCTCAGAAGCTGCCTGTGATTCGTTCCTGGGCTGGGCAGGGGATGGGCACATGGAAACTCCAGCGGGAGTCAGAAATGTCACTGTTCATGCCGGGAGCTCCCTAAGCCCTCCGGGATGCCGAAAGTGAGAGTCCACGGATTCCATAGCCAGAGGGAACACGAGCCAGCGTTCAGCTGGCCAGGGGTCATACACTCTCATGTCGCCCAGTGTGGGAATCGGACACCGGAGACCGAAGGCTTCAAGGTCCTGGGATTGTCCCCTGTGTCTATGTGCCCTTGGGGCCTTGCAGTCAGTTTCTTCTTGTAAATCTGTGTCTCACATTTGCTCCAATTCTTCCTTCTTTTTTTTTTTTTCCTGATGTTTGTATTCCAGAAAATAATAAAGTATGTATACAATTTTTAGTTTGGTTTAGGGGAAACTACTACTGTTTTCTGGCTACTAGGATATATTATGCCCACCAAAATACTGCCTTCTAAATACTTATGTTTATGCCCATATCTTAATGCTACTCCCACTTTTAGCTAGAGATGTTTCTCTTTTCAGATGGCCATGAACACTTGGGAGACTCAAAACTCAACAGAGTGCTGAGAAGTGACAGTAGAGTGTTCAGCATTAAGTGAGACATCTGTTACACCCTCCAAGGCTCAGATACTATTTCGGAAGAAGCGGCACAAAGGAGCTAAAGGAAGGGGAGGAGTTCTTGGGGACATGGTCTTCCAGACACCAGTGGCCATGACACTCATTACGTCACAGTGGCTGACGCTACCTACACAAGATCTGCATAACAGGAGGGGGAAATAATGACATCAAAATATAACAGAGGCTAGATTGAAAGAAGGGATTCAGTGGAGGAGAGATGGGGGAGGGGAAACAGGATGGTGGGAGACAATTATGACCTTGGTATCTTTTGTACCTGCATGGAAGTTGTCAATAAAAAGTTATAAAAATTGGCTTTGAAATGTTTTTTTATTATTTTCCTTTCATTTTCAGAGTTGCTGTTAATCACTTCAAACAAAAGTGTGGGAAAGGAAATGTCCTCAGCCAGGAGCGCGTTTCCTCGCTTAGTTTCCAAGGCTGACCACTGCGTTCACCGCACCTTACGTGTATTCGTCTGTTTATTTTTGCAGTACTGGGGATTGAAGCCAGGGCCACATTCAAGCTCCATGCACTAGTTACCTTCCGGGTGCTGTGACTAAACATCTGACAGGAAGCAACTTAAGGGAGGAAGGAAGGGCTTATTTTGCTCACAGTTTGAGGTCACAGTCCATGGTGACAAGGAAGCCATGGCAGCAGGAGACAGCAGGTCACACTTAGTCACCGTGGACAACAGTGCTGGTGCTTGGCCAGCTCTCTAGTGCAGGACCCTGTCCTGTGCCAAGCCACAGCTAAGGTGACTCTTCCCACCACAATTAATCTAATCAAGATCACCCCTCACAGGCACACCCGGAGGCTTCTTTTCTGTGTGATTCTAGGTCCGGTTGAGTTGATCAATATTAAACATCACATTTGCTACTGAGCTGTATCTCCAGCTCTGTTTAATTGACTTTTTTTATTTATTTATTTATTTTTTTAATTTTTATTTATTTATTTATTTGAGAGCGACAGACTCAGAGAGAAAGACAGATAGAGGGAGAGAGAATGGGCGCGCCAGGGCTTCCAGCCACTGCAAACGAACTCCAGACGCGTGCGCCCCCTTGTGCATCTGGCTAACATGGGACCTGGGGAACCGAGCCTCGAACCGGGGTCCTTAGGCTTCACAGGCCAGCGCTTAACCGCTAAGCCATCTCTCCAGCCTTTAATTGACTTTTTTTTTAATGTATAAACTACTGTGCAAGATTTGAGGCAGATGAGGCAGCCAGCAGTACCATTTTGCTGGATATACTTCTAGAAGTTTTCCAAGCATAGGTGTGCCTATATTTGCATATCTATGCTATTTATGCATTTGTTTTTTTCTAGGTACACAATCCCGCCCTTCCTGTCCGTGCACTTCCCCTTGCAGTTCTGTCTTGGCACAAGCACCTCGATCATAGCTACTCGGCATTTCTTGCATGGAAACACCAGAACTGATTTGCCTGCTTCTTATCAATGCAAGCCTCCTTGCACAGCAATCCCAGGAAGTGTCTATTTCTAGCTGGAGCTCTCTACTGTGTGGATTGAACATGGGCTATATGTGACCCAGTTACACTTGTCAAACATTCTTCCCCACCAGCGTTGGGCTTTATATTTAATATGGATAGCAAAGATATTACATATGTATCATATCTCTCTTTTTGAGATAAGGTCTCATGTACCCAGGCTGCCCTTGAACTCACTGTGTAGCTGAGGATGACCTTCAACTTTTGACTCTCCTACCTCTGCTTCCTGAGTGCTGGGATTGCAGGTGTGCATCAATACCTTCTCAACTTCTTATTGCGGTGTTGGGTAGGAATCTCACTACGTAACCCATTCTGATCTCAAATACTCCTGATTGCATGCATACCCCATCATGCCTAGCTGCCGTTTTCACTGTGTCTAAAAATGGTTCCGTGGCCTCAGGTACCTTCTCGCTGTGCCGACCTCACCGCCATCTTCAGATCTTTCATCTTCTGTGGGAAGCCATGCTGGCTTTATCAGGCTTTGCTGTGTCAGCTACTGTGGGAAGCCTTGCTGGCTTTATCAGGCTTTGCTGTGTCAGCTTGTTTTCTGCTTTTGTATCCTAATTGTCTGTGCATGAGCACATGATGTTATCCTAACATGGCTGCTCACCTATCCCGATTGGGTGATGCATAGTCAGCTGATGAGACTTAAGCCAATCAGACGACACTGCACAATCATCTGACCACTAGTATATAAGCTTGGGGCTCTGTAGGGTCAGGGTCCTTCTCTCTTTCAGTCTGGAGCTCCCAATAAAGTGTGCTTGAGAAGAATCCTGTTGTTGTTGTTCTTCCTGCTGGCGGGAGGGGCGCAACAAGTGGTGCCGAAACCCGGGAACTTGTCAACAAACGGCCAATTGAGAGGACCCCTGAGGATACTTCCGAGGGAGGATTCAGAACTCAACACACGGAGCGGCGGTACCGGTAAGTTCCCCTGGTGCTATATGATAAGTTTTGGCCTGTAACTGATCTCTAAGTAACATACATAAGGTTGCAAAATGGGACAACACCACTCCACCTTTTTGGAGCCACTTCAGGAAGTACTAACACAACGTAGACTTAAGATTTCAGATAAAACTCTTAAAGGGTTTTTGGAAGAAGTGGCTATGATAGCGCCTTGGTTTGAGCTGACTGGAGGTTTAAATTTGACCTGCTGGGATAAATTAGGCAGAGACATTGACCGTGAGTCAGAAACGCGAAAGTTGCGCGCAGGTACACAGCCCTTATGGCGTTTGGTGCGATCCTGTTTGGAGGACAAACATTATGAAGAAGTGATCAGGGAAGGTCAACGCATATTAGCACATCATCAAGATAGTATGTCAGAGTCTGAAGAAAGTAAAAGGGGAAAACAAAAAAAGGTTAAAATAAAAGGAGAACCTAGGTTTCAAATAGAACAGAATAAAAGTGCACAGAATAAAAATGAATCACAAAAGGAAGGGCCAAATTCAGGTCCTAAGTTATATCCAGATTTAATGGAACTTACAAATTTATATATAGAAAGTTCTAGTGAATCTGAGGGAGAAGAATTAACTCCAGAGGAAGAACAGGATTTTGAGAAAGTAGAGACTGAATGTGGTCGGGAGTGTTCTAGACCCAGACAAGATGGCGTCTTTGCTTCTCCTCCAGCTTATGCTTCTATGAGTAAAAAGTGTAAACAACAAGATGGCCGACTTCCGTTTGGGGCACGTCCTTCGTCCGGATGTAGTCTGATAAAACCAGATACTTGGTAAAAGCTGGCTATTGCTTATCCAGTCTTTGAGGATCCTAATACCAATAATAGATATCATGAAGCTATAAGATATAAGGATGTACTTGAAAATGTCTGGAAAGGCCCGGATCCAGTTATAGCCAGATCCAGGGGAGCTATTTGTGTTTTTCCACAGGGCCAAGCTGATCCTATCTGGGTGCCAGAGCGGTTGACTCGAATCGTGCGTCATGAGACAACAAGGAATGACAACCTCCGTATTACTACTGATGATCCTGAGCCTGTTCCTGCCGATGATGATAAAGGGAATTAAGATGCAGTTTTGGGCTGTGGCCAGAACATGGCCTGTCCCTATGCCAGTTCATTCATATTCTAGTGTCTTACCTACTCTATTTTCCACATCTTGCCAAGGGGAAATGCCTTGCATCAGGGATCCTATGCAAACACCAACAATTTATAATCAAACTTCTTTTCATCTGAATGGCACTTTGTGTTTTTTCCAGGGTAATAAGAACCTAGCTCCCCCATGTATTGTATTACAAAAACAAAATCTTAGTGCTTGGCAGGACCCATTAGAAAAGTCTAAAGTTGATTTGAGTATAATACTTGCAACTTTAACTCAGATTACTAAGAAAAAACAAAATGGGTCAGGAGAGGGAGGTAATGTTACAAATGTTAATATTACCACATTATTGATACAGAGTGAAGTGACTGTCCCTTCTAGACAGCCCAATCTTAAGATATATGCTAGTAATGTAAAAGGTGCTCCCTGGTGTGAACCTAATTATGCATTTCCTCTGATTTTTACTCCATGTCAGAGTTCAGATAAAATCCAGAAACAGATCTTACAGGGATTTCAAATGACCCCTCCATTAAGGCGTTACCAATTTAAAAGTAAAGGAGATGATACTCTTAGTAATAGTGCTGGTTGGCCCTGGTATAAATGGCTTCTGTCCAATGAGGCTGGTACAATGGCAGATGTGTCAGCTTTAGCAGGATTATTGGGAACTAAACATGCATTATGGAATGTTTCAGCAGTTAGAGTTAATATAAATGATAAAATTTATATTAAAGACATAAATAAAAATCACCAATGGATTAATAGTAGCTTTAATCCAGCCTCAATTTGTGTACAAGCTCCATTCTTTTTTCTGACAGCAAATGTTAGCACTAACATCTCTTTGATAGATTGTAGAAATATCACATGTTGGCTTACAGAGTGCTGGAATGCTAGAGTTAATCTAGCTTTAATAGTAAAATTACCTACTTTTGTCCCCATTCCAGTAGAGGCGGATCCAAATACCTTTCCTTTAGTAGGACTTATTCGTCATAAAAGAGATTTTGGTATTACTGCAGCAATCATTTCCGCCATCGTCATTTCAGCTGCAGCAGCAACTACTGCTGCTATTGACATGACATCTCAGGCCCAAACTGTGGAAGTTGTTAATAATATAGTAGAAAAGACTTCTACAGCATTAAAAACACAAGAAGCAATTAATACACACCTTCTTGCTGGTATTCATCTAGTCAATCAAAGAGTAGATTTGGTGCAAAATCAAGTAGAGAAATTATATAAAATAATACAACTTGGATGTGTGTCTCAGTATCAACATTTGTGTATTACTCCTTTACAATTTAATTTTACTGCTTCTTTTAATCAGAGTCGCAAGCTAGCTGAATTTTTGACAGGAAACTGGACGCGTGAAGGAGAACAACTATCTCGGAAGTTACTGTTCCAGATTGTACAGCTGAATGGAACTCATTTGGAGCCAATCTCTTTGGGAGATTTTACTTCTTGGTTATCTTCTGCATTTTCTTTCTTTAAGGAATGGGTGGGGGTGGCTATGTTTGGAGCAGCCCTTTTGTGTGGTATGGTGTTCTGTCTCTGGCTTATCTGTCGAATCAGACGACAACGTCACCAGGATAACATAAAGATTGTTCAGGCACTTATAGCCTTGGATCAAGGAGCATCTCCACAAGTGTGGCTGGCAAGCCTGCAAAATGGTTAGTTCCACCCTGCTTACTGTAAGGCCTTTGCACACCAAGTGACCTTGTTGTCATTGCACCTTGGAAGGCTTACATTCCTGCATGAGCAGCCTTTGCACCCTGAAGGGATTTTTCCATTGCACTCGGGAAGGTGCTGAAGCAGGCTTTTGGTCTTGGGCTCTACCCTTGATCGGACTGGCCATCATGAGGGCCGGTCCTGGATCGGGTATCCTGAGGTTCAAAACAATTTTAAAAGGGGGAACTGTGGGAAGCCATGCTGGCTTTATCAGGCTTTGCTGTGTCAGCTACTGTGGGAAGCCTTGCTGGCTTTATCAGGCTTTGCTGTGTCAGCTTGTTTTCTGCTTTTGTATCCTAATTGTCTGTGCATGAGCACATGATGTTATCCTAACATGGCTGCTCACCTATCCCGATTGGGTGATGCATAGTCAGCTGATGAGACTTAAGCCAATCAGACGACACTGCACAATCATCTGACCACTAGTATATAAGCTTGGGGCTCTGTAGGGTCAGGGTCCTTCTCTCTTTCAGTCTGGAGCTCCCAATAAAGTGTGCTTGAGAAGAATCCTGTTGTTGTTGTTCTTCCTGCTGGCGGGAGGGGCGCAACAATCTTCCTAATCTGAAACCCCACGCTCAGTCACCATGGACGCCCCATCTCCCTGCCCTAGCGCCTGACAGCCACTCTCCACTTCCTGTCTCAATGAGTGAGAGCGCCCTGTGTGGGTAGAATGGTCCTGTGTGGCCCCGCATCTCTGGTTTGCTTTAGTTAACCAAGGTTCAACCGTGGATCAGAATTTTCTTCCTTCCTAAATCCAAGTGATACTCCATGGGTGGATATACTACACTTTGTTGCCATGCATCCAGGCTGTACATTAGATGGGTGTAGCTTAATTCTCAGTGACAGGCACGTTTTCTGATGTTCTAACATAAAATCAGACGATGGAGGGACTCACACTCAGCTCATTCATAGGCCTTCCATCTCACTGTCTTGTCTATCAGGCGAGGGGTGCCCTGGGTTCTGTCTTTCTGTACCATGCTTCTGGCAAACTCTCTTCAGCAGAGGAAGGCATTGCCATACTCCTCACCAGCCAATCCCAGGTGGCTCATCCTGCACCACAGCACCCCCCTGTGGCAAGTGTGGCTCATCACCCTGCCATAAGAATGCCAGGTGGGTTGAACTGATACTGGACACCAGGTGGGTCAAGAGCACCATTCTTGTGGCATTACAGTGTTGTGTAGTGACTTTGTAATGTCCACAGAGAGACGTGGGGAGCATACCCCATCCCTTCTTGAGCCCGTTGCCTTTCTTCAGAGGGTGGGCTGCTGCTACTGTGTGGCCACTTAGATCTGGGCAGACCCTGTCTTTAAAACTCATGTGGGATTTTGTCTGAATACTTGAATTGATTTTGTCTTTAAATAAAGCTTTCCTTATAAATAATTATACAGTGCAATACAAATTTATTCTTCCTCCCTGCCTCTAAACTCCCATTTCTATGTCACAGTCAGACTAATAAATGGCATAAATTGAAATAGAAGTATAAATGTATTAACAGCTGTCTTGGGCTAGAAACCAACAAGTCTGATTTTTAAATAAAGCAACGGCAATAAATTTTTAAGATATAGCTGAATAGAAACACTGGGATATTTACTTTATTGTTGTTGTCTGAGAATCTTGTTTTTCTGCATCAGTCTAAAAGATAACTGGGACAGACAAGGCACATTTGGGCGGGGGAACGCCAGGCTGGAAGCAGGCCCTCTGTGGCGCCGGCAGAAACCAGGTGCCTGCTTGCTGGACAAGAATGAAATGAGCTGTGGCTCAGGTTCACCCACAAGCTCCTTTATCCTGCCACTTGAGGGAAGTTTTCATTCACGTACATTTTGTCAAAACAGCACTTGAAGCAGCTCCACTATTTCATTGCAATCAATTGATAGGGCCGGAGAGATGCTCAGTGGTTAAATGCACTTCCTATGCAAACATGAGGCCCTGAGGGAGCCTGCGACTGCCAGAAGTCAAAACTCCAGATCCCACATAAATAGCTGGGCCTGGTACACACACCAGGAATGCCAACCCAGAAGGGCAACAGAGACCCGAGAATTGTCAGAAACCTGGAAGCTCTGGAATCGGTGAAGAGACTCTGACGCAAGGCAAGACTGGGCAGAAGAGGGGTGCAGTGGGACTCCTGATGTTTGCTCTGGCCACCACAGGGGAGTGCATGGGGCCCCCAACCACATGCACATGTGCGCGCACACACATCAATTTATAGAGGTTTCTTGTAAAAAGTGCTCCCTTCCTTACAAGGGTTCCTCAGCACCTTCAGGCATGACATCATGTGGAGTGCAGACACCTTTCCTAGAAGGGAGTCAAATCAGAAACAACCTGATCGCACTGTGTTTCCCTATAGAGGATTTCCTGGGTTGTTCTGGCCCCTGGTTACCATCTTAATCCCTCATTATAATGTTTTCTTAGAAAGGATCATGGCCTTCCTTTCAGGAAAATGAACAAAGTGTAATATATTTTAAGGGGAAATTAAAGGGAAATTAAGAACTTCCTGGATAAAATTAGAAGTGTTTGTTTAGGCACATGGATGGAAAATAAATTCAGAAATTGTGAATCCCATTCGAAGGCCCACAAAAGTCCCGCGTCACCGCCAACTTGAGCCGGACAGAAGAGACAAAGGTCTCAGAACTGGGTCTGCTAAATGCCAGGAATAAGACATCCAGGGAGCAGCATGGTCCCCCAGGAAGCCGTGTCCACACAGGGTCACAGGCACAGTGCCTCTGGAGTTTTAGATATGCACAATGATTATGTGACATAATCTCAAACTGGCCAGGACCCCTCTACATGAAAAGCAAAGTGGGGGCTGGCAGAACAGTGGGCAGAATGCAGGAGCCAGGGGGATTCAGAATGACCAGCCCCAGTCCAGAGCCAAGAACAGGAAGCTTGGGGAGGGAGCAATGGAGGTGCCTGTTCTTTCTCTTTCTGGGTGTGTGTATGCATGTGTGGCGTGTGTGCATGTGTGTTCATGTCTGTGTGACCACTCGTGTATATGGAGGTCAATGTGGGTGTCTTCCTTAATTGCATTCCACCTTATGCTTGAGACAGGGTCTCTCACTGTGCCTAGAGCGCCATGATCAGACTAGACTAGCTACCCAGCAAGCCCTAGGGAGCCTCCTGTCTCCACCTTCACAATGGTGGGAAGACAGGATGCCTTGCTGCG
This sequence comes from Jaculus jaculus, assembly GCF_020740685.1. Taxonomy (NCBI): domain Eukaryota; kingdom Metazoa; phylum Chordata; class Mammalia; order Rodentia; family Dipodidae; genus Jaculus; species Jaculus jaculus. Next base: position 10,189,841 of record NC_059106.1, on the reverse strand, counting down.
CTTTTTAGTGGGGTCTAGGGGTACGAACTCAAGTCCTTATGCTTGTGTGGCAAGTACTTTGCCCACTAAGCTATCTCCCCAACCACCTCAACCCATATTTGGTCATTCTGTGGCAAGTCAGAGGTGGCCCAGCCAGTAAGCCTTTGTTGCCAATTAAATTATCACAAAGCAAAGAAAATGAATGAGTAACAGGAAGGTCCTACCAGCCTCTGTAGATGATTTCACTGTGCCCCACTTTACAGCAACCCATGCTCCCCTAGGAAGTTACACAGCTAAAAGCAGTGATGGGAAGTTGGCTCGTAGATATGCATGTGTGTGCAGGTATACACATATGCATACTTGTACACACTGTGTGTAGATTGAGGCATTGCCAAGACAACGAAGAAGTAGAATGACTCCATCGGATGTTCTTTTGTCTCATGGGGACAACTTTGGACCACTGCAGTCCACCAGGAAAGCAGGTTCCATGTCACTGTGATGCTGAGCAGAAGGGGGCATAAGGTTCGCTGCAGAGGGCAAAGAGTGCCAGGGAAGCTCTCGCCTCCCATCCTGACTTTCCAGCTGCAGCTCGGACTTTGGCCTCTGCAGCTCTTCCCGTGTGAAGGCTCCTGCTCCACTCAGCACAGGGAGGCCTGGATGCCCTGTAGACATCATCTGAGTCTGCTCCCAGATGACTTGGACTGTCCCTCCACTTCCCCTCCTAGCCTTGGGCCAGGGCCCATGCTCCCAAGTGGACTGAGGGACAGTAGAACTGGACAACAGGCCATTTGTTCCAGGACAGTATAAGGATCAGAAGAGTGGCGACTATTCTGAGAAGGAATGACCGTGTCCTACTGACCAGACGAGACCCTACTGTCCCTGGAAAGGACTGCACACACCAGCGATAGCGTTAGGAGCACAACCTCCACACGTTTAGCACATGGTTGGACATGGACAAGAAAGTAAAGTGACATCAAATCATGGGAAAGATATTTGCATTTAGAGTATATAAAGAACATTGCAACTTAACAAAAAAAAATGACCCAATAAAAAAATGAGTAATACATGGACTGGAGGGACGGCTTAGCAGTTAAGGTGTTTGCCTGCAAAGCCAAAGGACCCAGGTTCGATTCCCCAGAACCCACGTTAGCCAGATGCACAAGGGGTACACGCATCTGGAGTTCGTTTGCAATGGCTGGAGGCCCTGGAACACCCATTCTCTCTCCTCCTTGCTCTGTCAAATAAATAAATAAATGAATGGATGAATAAATAAATAAAAATAAAGTTAAAAAATGAGCAATGCAAGAGGGAGGATCCAGGTTCCTTCCAGTCTCTTACCTCCTGTGGGCTCCCCGCACCCCGTACGTTTCTGCAGGCAACTGCTAACATGCAGCGAAGCCTGACCTAGGGCCGACATTAGCACACTTATTATTTAGCCCACTTATCTTTAAGATGTACATTTTCTGTGCTGTTCTAAGCACAAACCTTAGCTTATAGGTTCAATTTTCTGATGCTCTGAAATCTAATGATACTCTAACTTGCTTTTGAAAATGCATTTCAGAGAACTTACAGAAAGGAATGTTCCAAAATTCAGCAGGTGATAAATCCTATAGGCATACACTGGGTAATGTCATAAATCAAGTGTGATTGTCATTTTCTTAGGATACATTTATTTCAAAGAGCTTCTTGGTGACACAAAGATAATAAAAGAGAAAACTTTAAGTACTTATACTAAGAAATTGTGAGTGCTAAATACTAGATTAAATCAATGGGCTGTTTAATAAAGAATGGCTCTATAAATAGATCTATAAATAATATATATAAAAATATGTATAATATATAAATAATATATAAAATATAAATAATAATAGCTCTATTAATAAATAATAATAATAAAATAAATAATAAATAAATAGCTCTATAAATTTATAATAAGATAAAATGGTTAAATCTTAAATTCTAGATTAAATTAATGAGATGTTAAGTAGAAGATGATATTTAAATTTTTTATTTTTATTTATTTGACAGACAGAAAGAGGCAGAGACAGAGAAACATAGACAATAGGTACACCAGGGCCTCCAGCTGCTGCAAACAAACTCCAGTTGCATGTGCTACCTGTGCATCTGGCTTACGTGGGTCCTGGGGAATTGAACCTGGGTTCTTTAGCTTTTCAAGCAAGTGCCTTAACTGCTAAGCCATCCCTCCAGCCCTAGAAAGTGATGTTTAAAATGGTCCAACCCAAAGGACATTTCTCAAAAGAAAATGTACAAATGGCCAATAAGAACACAAAAAAGTTGGTAAAGTGTTTGCCTTACAAACATGAAGATCTGAGTCCAATCTCTAGAATCCATATTTTTTAAAAAGCCAGGGTTGGTGGCATGGGCTTGTAATTCCAGCTTCAGGGAAGTAGAGACAGGCTGGCCAGCCAGTATAGCCTGCTTGGTGAGTTCTAGACCAGTGAAAAACCCTGTCTAGGAATTAAATAAAAACCAAGACAGATATCACACCTCACAAATTAGGATTGCTAAAACCAAAAGAGAAGAAACATGTGGGCAAAGACACATGGAGACATGAAAATGCTTCCACGTTTCTGGTCAGAATGTAAGGACCACAGTGTGGGAAGGAGCGTTTTGGGGCACTTCTCCTGACATGGACCAAACGGTGCGTCCATGACCCCACGGTGGTCACTGATAACCAAGGCCAGCATGGGTCTGAGCTCAGCAGCATTTTGACATGGAGGACCGAAAGGACAAAGAACGAGACGGCAAACCAGAGGAAGGACTACCTAGAAAGAAGAGGATCCTCAGCTGAATACACCACACACACCCACACACACCCTCACAGGCATTCACAGAAAGGCCTCCCTAAAAATAGCAACATAAAACCTTGGAAATCCATCAACCACAGGCCCTTTCACTTCTGGTGTCTTTGGTGAGTTTAGTGCTTTTGTTTCCTTGTATGTCATTACATTCATGGCATGAAAATGTATGTTTACAACATACAAATTATCTACAGAGAAAGAAGCCTTCCCATCACTGTTAGTTGCACTTCAAGAAGCAGAATGAGGAGCTGGAGAGATGGCTCAGTGGGGAAAGAGCTGGCCGCACAAGCATGAGGTCTGCGTGTCATCGCCAAAACCCACCCGGATGTCAGATGTGCGTGTTGGCCCACTTGTAAACCCCACAGGGACAGGGGATCCCTGGGGCAAACTGGCTAGCTCAATGAGACTAATTGATGACCTCTGGGTCAGTCAGTAAAGTGGAGCTCCAATGTCAACCTCTGGCCTCCACATGCTACACACACACACACACACACACACACACACACACACACACACACGTGCATGCACATCCACACACTCCTGCATACCACACACACACATGCACGCACACAACAAAAGCAGAATGAACTGGGTGGGGGAGACATCAACCTCCCTGCCTCCTACATTTTCCCCTGGCACTCATGATTATTGCTATCTTCTCTTGGTTTATAAATGGTTCAGTAAAGCCCATGGTTCCCAACATGCAGCTGGATAAATTGGAAAAAAAAACTCTCTAACTTTCTTCTTCTTCTTTTTTTTTCTTTTTGACTAGCTAAGATAAAATATCTTTCCCAGTGAGATACTATTATTATTCTTGGACCATTCTCTATTTTTAAATTTGGGGCTGGATCATTGCTTTTGAGTTAGGTCAACTAAGCTCATTTTCCTCCCCAGCCCACTTTATTTTTAAAGTCTCTGTCTGTATTGAATCTGAACTTGGCAGGATCAGTTTCTGGGATTATCTTGTCACCACAGACAATGCTCTGGTGCCCTCTCTCTTGATATTGGTTGGTTTATAGGTTTTACTGCCAGGTTTAAAAGCTAACTTTCTGGCCTTTTATCTTTTGAATGTTCTTGTAAGAAAAATCAGGGCAAAAGGGGGTGTTAAGAAAAGAGGATCCCAGCAAGAAATTTAAACAGGTGATTCATCTCAATATGCTTAGGCTGATATCAAATAAATGCATATTTTATGGGGAAGAAAGAATTAGATTATACACAGGAACTATCAGCCATCTGCCCAAAGCCCTTCCAATGTAATTACACCACACTGTGTCTAATGGCTGGTGGTTGATCCAGATATTTGGCACAGAGGGTCAGATCCTCCTGGGATGTCACAGCCCAACCACAGCTTCCTGCCCACAATCACTTGCCAGTTTTATACCAGCAATTAGGATTAGCAGGTAACTCTGAGCTTTCACTAAATGAACAATCTCTGGCTTGGTAAGTTCCATTAGCAACAGAGGCTATCTCAAGCCAGAAACCTGTAGGGTTGAAAGATTCCTTTACTGAAACAACAGGAACCAAGTTCTACCTGATGAGAAATCCCCCCCACCCAACACACACACACACACACACACAACTCAGAAAAGAGCTGGAGGGATGGCTTAGTGGTTAAGGTGCTTGCCTGCAAAGCCAAAGGAACCAGGTTCAATTCTCCAGGACCCATATAAGTCAGATGCTCAAAGAGGCACATGCATCTGGAGTTCATTGGCAGAGGCTGGAAGACCTGGCACACCCATTCTCATTCTCTCTCTCTCTGCTTGTTTCTCTCTCTCAAATAAATAAGTAAACTTTAAAAAGTCAGGAGGAGGAAGGATTTTCCATGAACCCTCAGCTTGCCTCTCCAGTTCTGAGAGACGCTCCAACCAAGCCGACTCTGGGGAGGAAAGACACGCCCGGCCAGGAGCTTGGGGGGTCGGTGGAGAAATCTGAGGTCACCTCTGGGGATGCTGAATCCTGGAACTCCAGTGCACGCAGACTGTAGGCTTCCGTGGTCTCCTTAGGTCAACACCACGGAAGCACAGAAGGCTCTCCCCATGCTTAAGCTCCGATGGCAGCGCCCTCATGCTCCCGCCGAAGTGAGCTCCCATTTCCTGTTCACCTTTGGAGTTCCTGTAGGTCAGTATCTTCTCTCTGTAGAATCTACTGAGCAGAACATACCCCAGAACTGGACAAAAAGGAAAGTCAGACCCTGTACACTCTGAACCTCTCGATTGTGACTTAGTCTGCCTGGTCTCTCAGCAGGACAGCTGACATTAACAATGGAGTATCTCCCAAGGGTCCTCCCAAGTTGAATTTCTTATGTTGGATCCATGGAAAATGAGGGTAGAATTCCAGACCATCTGAAGACCCGGAGCCATGTCCTAGGACTCTCAGGAGTTCAGCAACACCCCTTTCATAAGCCTAGGCACCATGTGATGCAGAGGCATGCTAAAGTTTCCCTTTCCTCATGCCTTCCTCCCTCGGGAAACCGACTCTTCATCCATCACGTTCTGCAGCAGGCAGTGATTCATGGTTGAGGTCTTGGGAGACAAATTGCTTAGATGGCCAAGAGATAGAGTAGACCAGGGCTGGGGAAATGGCTTAGCAGTTAAGGCGTTTGCCTGTGAAGGCTAAGGACCCTGGTTTGATTCCCCAGGACCTGCATCAGCACAAGGGGTGGGACATGCATCTGGAGTTCTTTTGCAGTGGCTGGAGGTCCTGGTGTGCCCATTCTCTCTCTCTCTCTGTCTGCCTCTTTCTCTCTCTCTCCCAAATAAATAAATAAGACATTAAAAAAGAGTAGACCAATATTTCCATGGGGCCCCCATACATCCCACTTCCCATTCCTCTCCTCCAGCACTCCAGACACTATGGCCAACTTCAGATACCCTTCATCACAGAAGATCATCACAGAAGATCAGAGAAAACGTTCGCTCTCCCCGTGAAGACACTGAGTTAGCAGAAGTGCAGCTTGAGATACCAGGACCCATTGCTGGGAGGAGCAGTGATCAGGGCACAGCTGCTGGGTGGTGATGCATCACATTCTCCTCTCAGGAGGAGGAGAGTGGCATTGAAGGGTGCGGGGTGAGGAGCGAGCTTACATTCATTGCTTCCCTCGCCAGAGCTGTTGCTGCTATGAGGCCATAGCTGAGTCTCACCTAGGCCCGAGTGAGGCTCTTCTGGCATCACATTTCTCACAGCTAGACTTGAACTTGAGCGTTGATTCTTCAGCCCATGTGGGGTCCAGATGTGGATGACTGACGCCTTGAGATGTCAGTGAGTTATTTATGAACATTCTTTAACACTCTGTGATAAGGTGATGGTGACTGGAGAATCGGGAGCAGAGCTTTTAAAGGAGTTGAACCTCCCCCAGTAGAAAAGTGATGAAACAAGAAAGGCTGCAAATGTTCTGGGGACTGGACAAGGAGTAGCTAAAGAAAAACGGGAAAGACCCAAGGCCCGGCGCTGGGAGACCTTGGTTTGAGGAGCTGCCTGCATGGACAGCATTGGTGACAAGTGTCTACACATGGGAGACAGGAAGGGCAAATGTCCTCGTTGACTTGAGATGCTCACGTAACCCATCACAATGGTCATGAATCATCTTTTCGTGGCAACAAGAGTGACAGTCACTGTGATCGCTGATACTTCCCAGAGCCCCGCTCTCTGAGGGTCCTTCCCTGGCTTCTCTTGGTCTCCGTGTGCTCGCTCGCCGCTTAGCTGATGTTCATTTTCCATCCTTGCCCAGGGATCACTGTAACGTGTACAGAAAGGTGCACACTGCATATTTTTTTGGGTGGCTTTAATGAAGTTTGCAATGGCACTCAAGTAAAGGTAGCTATTGGAACCCCTGTTATACAGCGAGATGATTATCCCCTGTCACTCCTGACTCCATATGCCTAGCTGAAATGGCATCTTGATGTGGTGACCTGCCACTGGAAACAAAACACACTCAAAGGAGCATGTCAGTTGAGAACACATGATGGCCTGCAGGGCAGGGAATTAGTTTAAGTGCTTAACATGGTATCTGGTACTTCAAACACATGATCTCCAAATGTTCTTTCTGTCTTGAATGTGAATATTCAGCTGGGCAGGAACTTCTGCTGGCTTTAGCCTCCACCTATGTGCGATGGATGCATTCTTGCTGCCTCTGGCCTGGGGAGTGGACGGTAGCCTCCTAAGCAGGCTTCCCTTTCATGCTCTGCCTTCCTTCTGTCTGTGCTTAACTCGGCAGCAGCCAGAAAAATGCTTTCAAACATAATTCAAACCATGTCTTGCATCTGCTTGGAACATTCCAACAGCTCCCGGATCAACCCTGAGTGAAAACAAAAATCCTTCAATCCTGGAGTCCAACCTAATTTGGTCTCCCGCTCATTCCTCCCACCCCATCCCTTACTCTCTGCTTTCTGACGCTGCCCCATCACTCTGATGTCCTGCCTAGGTCTCCATAGACCTTGAACTTGGGCTGCTCCCTTCATGGGGTCACCTCCTCCTGTAATCGTATGGCTTGTCCCCCACCCACTCTGCAGCTTTCCTCAAGCTCTCCCAGTCTACTGTGAGCACCCTATTCAGAACCCCGTCTTCCTTTGCTCCCAGGACCCTTGGCTTCTCTGACCAGCCCTTTGCCTCACAGAACGCCAGCCCTAACCTGCTCTGTTTCACGCACTGAGACACATGCTCCAGGATTGCAAAGGATTTCAGTGGGGGGGGGGGGCACTACTCTCTCCTAACTACTCAGCTATTGTCTCCCCATTGTGGGTACTTAATAAACACTTTCTGTGTCAATTAAGTACTGGGTGCCTTTTGGGAAAAAGCCAGTTTTGGAAATCGGTATCTCTCCTTTTTCATGAATATGGTTTGGAGGGAAAATAAAGTAAATGACCCAAAATATTTCCTTCATTTCCAGAACCCAGTTAACATCGAAGAGTCATTGATAGGGCATTTATGAAATGCTGGGGATGCCAAAAAAAAAGTCAATATAATAGATTCCTTCATTTGAGAGATTCCCAATTTGATGGGAGCATTAGATATGTGAACTATTAAGGGAACCCTTAGGGAGGATACTAAAGGAAACAGGTGAGTGTTCACTGGGTCCAACGAGTCCCAGTGGTCCTGGAGTGAAAGCGGGAGGTGGGGAGCAGTGTGGGCGGAAAAGGAGTCAATACACAGGAAACCACACAGCTTAGGGCTGCGACCCGGGAAGACAAGAAGGAATTTACAGGTCAATGCACAAGGGGGCGCACGCATCTGGAGTTCGTTTGCAGTGGCTAGAGGCCCTGGCACACCCATTCTCTCTCTCTCTGCCTCTTTCTCTCTCTCTGTCGCTCTCAAATAAAAATAAAAACAAAAAATTTTAAAAAAAGAAGGTATGAGATTCCAGGCAAGGAGGGCATAAGGACTTTGGGGTCATGAGCATGGCACAGCGAGAGGGCAGGCTTGGAATTCAGGGTAGGGGAGACACATCTACCACTTATAGGAGCCTCTGGCTTGATTTCAGGAGAGTGGTGATGTGAACTGCATGAACTTCCTATACACCACAAGGTCAAGGGAGGGCAGAGGTGGGGAGAAGGCAATGGAAGGCTCTAGAATACCATAGAATTGTATGGTTGTGTATGTACATTGGGGTCTGGATCCCAGGGATCAAGGATTGTGGTGGTTTGATTCAGGTGTCCCCCATAAACTCAGGTGTTCTGAATGCCAGGTTCCCAGCTGATGGAGATTTGGGAAATAACGCCCCCTGGAGGCGGTGTATTGTTGGGGGGCGGGCTTATGGGCTTGATAGCCAGTTTCCCCATGCCAGTGTTTGGCATACTCTCCTGTTGCTATGGTCCACCTTATGTTGGCCAGGGGGTGATGTCCACCCTCTGCTCATGCCACCAAATCTCCTGCAATTGTGGAGCTTCCCCTCGAGCCTGTAAGCCAAAATACACCTCTTTTTCCCACAAGCTGCTCATAGTCGGGTGATTTCCACTAGCAATGCGAACCTGACTGCAGCAAGGCTCAAACACTTTCGAGAGGCCTTGTGCTAAATATTGGTTTATAACTTGGTTTTCTTTCAACTCTTCTTAGGCAGCAGCAGCCCGTTCTCGTCGTGACCGGCTTGGCTGTGCTGCGTCTCGGCCGCACCTAACATGCCCATAGGACTCACCTTCACAGGCGCCCAGCTTGCAGTGTTTCACAGTATCTCTGCCTCCTTCGATTGCTTTGACCATAACTCTATCAGAAAGCACCCCAGGTAACTTAACCCATTTTGACAGCTAGCAACTCGAAAATAACTCAGTTTGCTTCTGTTTGGTTGTCGCCATTGTTGTTGTTGAGACACAGAAGCTCGGGCTGACCTTGAACTCACGATCCTCCTCTTTCAGCTGAGCGCTGGGTTTGTAGACCTGTGCCGCCATGCCCAGCAAATAAATAACCTTATGGCATTTGTCATCTCCATTCAGCAAATGTAGGAACTAAGGTGTCATGGGATAATTTCCTTGCCTGAGCTGCTGGACCCCAGGTCGCCTGGTTCCAAGCTCACATCTGTGTGTCCCTCCCAGCTCAACCCACTGGATTAACGTTCCCCATAAAGCCTCATGGAATCCTGTGGCTGGAGAATGTTTTCTGGCCACATGTTTCATCCAGCCCTAGAGCTTTACAGGTGGGTAAGCAAGGGCTTAGGCCTTTCATAACCTGTCTTCCTAGGAGAGCAATCCTGTCCTGCACAGCCAGGCTTCAGGCTGCAGCTCATTCCCTTTTAGCCCCTCAGGCAGGTGGTTTGGTGACAAGGAGCACCTACCTTTCCCATGTGGGCTCACTGGTCCCCAAGGCTCTGCTCCCTCCCCTGGGGCCCAGGTATGTGTGTGCAGATAGGGTGTAGGCCCAGACACACACTGTTGCCTCAAGCGTCCCCATCAGGTTCAAAGCCTGGACCCCATACAGCCTTCAGCCTTGTTTGCCCAGCCTCTGCCATGCACAGCCTGCTTCTGATGGCTTACTCCGTCTGATCCCAGCAGAAGCCACTGGTTTAGGGCTGGGTAGATGACATCACTGCTTGAAATGTGAAGAAGAAAAGGTCAATTTTCATCCACTAAATGTCAAGCAAGCAGCTTGACGGATTGCCTTTCCTGACTTGCCAGAATCGATAGGTTGTTAAGCCATCTTGTTGACACTGATTTAATTCATACAGTTAAATTCAAAAGGAAGAAGGCAGATTATAACAGCAAACATTTAGGCCTTAAGCATCCGTCTTGGGTTTATGTGGTCTCCGTGAGTCATCAGCTCATCTTCCAACCTCGCTCGAACCCTGTGACATATTCTTACATCCCCAGCTCCCATGGGAGGAAAACAGGCTTCAGAGAAGTTTCATGTCTCTCCCAAGCCCATGCTGGGAGTGACCGCTCCAGAATTCAGGTCATTGACTTAATCAGTATACTATCCTTCTCTTGCTGATGTGCCGCAGAGCAGCCAGACCCCATCGTGGGTGGAAGCCCATGGCCCTCTGAGAAGAAGACCCGAGCAGGAAAAATACACTGGGGGAGACCTGTATACACAGCAGGCCAGTCGAAGCCAGAGCATGTCAGAGTTTCCCTTTGTTACATGGGGACAAAGACTGTCTGGAGCCACGGGGGAGTTACTTCCTTGAGGTTTTATGCTTTGAGGTTGGGGTGGGGGTTGGGAGAGCGGCCGGGTTGCTTTGTCCACAGATATTTATTTATTGCCTTGGTTGTGTCCACTGGAGCCTCTGAGCTTTGAACTTGAAAGACTCTTCAAAGGGCGGCATCCTCTCAGAAGCCTGGGCTCCTAGCAGCCCGCAGCCTCTTGTGGGTCCCCCCCCAACTCTGGTTCCCAGTTTCTTGGTGGGGAGAGTGGATTATCTTTTGTTTTCTCCCCAGCTGCAATCCCCACCTTGACCTTGACCTTGACCTTGAAGCCCTGGACTGATTTGGTGTTTAGCACCTGCTCCTTGACACACTGTCCTCCGGTCAGGGAAGCTTCTAGGCTAATTTGAACACTTTAAGCACTTTGCTTTGCCTTTTTCTAGTTCATTCCTTTTGTTTCAACAGGTTAAGAAGCAGCCCATCTGAGAAGCCAGTTCCTCTTCAGGACCTCTGAGGGTCTCTTTGGCAAATTAAGAGAGAACAAAAATAGCCACTGGGAAGGTGGGGTGGGGCCTAGGGAGCTGGCTGGGTTGATACAACGTTTGCTTCACAAACTCGACGACTTGAGTCTTATCCCCAAAACCCACATTAAAAAAAAACAAAACTAGGCATGCTTTGTAATCCCAGTGCTGGGAAGTGAAGACTTGGCTCCCTAGGATTCGATGGCCAGCCACTCTAGCCTAATAAGCAAGTTCTAGGTCAATGATCCTGTCATAATAATAATAATAATATTAATAATAATAATAATAATAATAGTACCAGAGAAGCAACACCCAAGGCTGTCCTCTGCCTCTACACATATGCATCCCTACACATGCAGGTGCCCCCCAGAAAATCAAAAGGCAAATAATTTTCTCAATCAAAAGGAATTCAAGAGCTATTTCTGTTTCCTAGTCTGGCAAGAGGGGGAGGGCCATGACATTATGAGATGCGGTCAGTTTTTGGGGGCCTGGCACAGGCATCCTAGAGGCGGCCTGCTTTGCAGGATCACAATAAATGAAAACAGTTCAGCCACTTTTGCAAGCAACATCGCAATGGGACAGTGTGGATCAGGAGCACTCCAGGGTGCAGAATTAAGGGACGCTGTGTCTGGGGAGAGCTGGGTGTCCCTAATGGATGAAATGACAGAGGATTTTGGCTTTGGTGGGTGTTCAACAGTTCCTATTTGGCTAAATTCACTTGCCAACCAAGGTCACTCAAAGAATACCAAAGGTTTGGTAGTTAAAATCTCAAAAAGAAAACAGAAGAATCAAATGATTATTCAGAAGAAAGAAAATGTCACTACCCTTCTTTATGCTTATTTTCTGACTTTTACTCTGCTTTCCTGTTTACTCAGGTGGGGAGAGGTGAATGTTGGTGAATGGAATACCAATGTGTTAATGCCTGGGTCATCTCAAGATCACCTCTGTCTGGCCTTTCTCTCAGCATGTGGACAGGTCTTTCTGTGGCTCAGTTTCCCTCTTGTTGTTGGACAGGATGGTAGAATCAGGGGTGAGATGTCATCTAAAACTAATAAAATCTTAATAAACATAATAAAAATAATAAAATCCTTAACAATAACAAAAATAAAATACTTAATAAAATCCAGGACTTAATGAAAATTCAGGTTTCCCGTTACATTTGACTCTTGTATGTTTCCTCCTAGAAAGAAATATTGCAGATACAGATAGACCACAGCTCGTCTAAGAGAAGGGCCAGGCTGATTGACATTGTCGTCTTCTGGAACACATAGACCAATTTCATGCAGACCAAGGAGGACTGCTAGCATTTGAGGTCAGCAAAACACTGAAAGGGACAAACTGGTCTTGTCTTAGGAATATTCTCATATAGCACTTAACATCTCTTTTCAGAGATGCTGGAATGAGAGGTTGATTGTTTGAGTGTGTCCAAGAAGGCCTCACTCCCCTTTGCCGTTCACAGCCCCAGCAGCCAGACTCCCAGGAGTTCTGTCTCCTGCACTCACTCCAAGGCCAGCTTGGAGTCAGGCACTTGCTCCTGTTAGACTGTCCTGTGGCACCATGTCCCAAAGCTATGCTCTGCTCTTTTGGGAATGTCACACATATAATTCCTGCTGGGAACTATAAAGCCAAGAGAACCAAGGGTCAGTGAGGAGGTTGATCTTCATTGTCATATTGCAAATGTACTTCTAGGCATGTCTGTGAGGGTGTTTCTAGACAGGTGCAAATGAGGAGGAAAGGTCCACCCTGAATGTTGGCAGCACCATGCCATGGCCTTCAGTTCTGAATTTAATTTTTTAAAAAAGTGAGCTGAGCACCCACATTTCTGTCTCCCTATTCCCTGACTGGGGATGCAGTGTGACCAAGCCTGGTTCTCTCCTGAAGTCTTCCAAAGCTCTTTGAGAAAGAAGTTGGCTGGGGCCATGTATGACCTCCATCCAGGTGGCTTCCAGGGGACTGGCCTGATGTGGGAGGAAACGGGGGATGAGATCCACGTGCAGGAGAGCCACCTGGATGTGTAGCATCTGCGTAAATTCTCTTGGCAAGCAGGCATCTGCCTAGAGGTCATGACACCTTTGCCAGATCTACCACAGAGTAAGTTCCAGGCCATCCTGGCCGATTTAGAGAGTCTACTTTTGTTTTAAGCCCTCCCTCTGAAACTCACTAAACTATAAATCCATGGGCAAATTAATCAACTCATGAGGTAAGAGTCACATGATCAAATCACCTCCTAAAGGTCTCATGTGGTGGTTTGAATCAGGGGTCCCCAGCTGTTGGTAATTTGGGTAATAGAGCCTTGCTGGAAGAGGTGTGTTCTTGGGGACACACTTTGGGGTGTTACTGGCTCACTCCCCTGTTGCTGTCTTCTACCTGCTGTGGAAGAGGCGATGCCCAGCCTCTGCCTGTGCCATGCTTTCCCCGCCATCATGGAGCTTCCCCTCGAGACTGTGAGCCAAAACAAACCCTTTCGTCCCATCAGCTGCTTTTGGTCAGGTGTTTTGTCCCAGCAATGAGAAGGCGCCTGCAACACTTCACCTCTGAACAGTGCTGCACTGGGGACCAAGCCTTCCACATAAGAGCTTTGGGGAGACAGTTAAGAGCCAAACCATAACGAGTACTCATTCTTTCCCCAAACCTCTCAGGATGTCTCCTCCATCATGGGACAGAGAGTGTGTCACTGACATTGAGTCTTTATGCAGATGAGGAGCCTCTGGTGCATCCACTTGGGTTGAGATGCTCAAACTGGACTCCTCAGAACCCTTGAATCCTTCTCTGACAATCTGCAGACTGCCTTGTCCGAAAGTCAGGGCTGCGAACTTTAGCTTGTTGTTATTTTCTCTTTACGGCACTTGAGCCTCTTTGCATGTCAGAGAAATGCCCCAACTCTAAGGTATGCCATCCGTCTTTAGCTCTTTCTCAAAACTGACTAACATAAGAAGAAGTGTATGTATAGTAAGCCGGAAAGCACAGTATTATTTATTTAAAAATATATTTTACATTAATTTGCCTAGAAAGAGAATGAGAGAAAGAGAGAGAAGGGGAGAGAGAGAGAGACAGGGAGAGAGAGAGAGAGAGAGAAAGAATGGGCATGCCAGGGCCTTTTGCCACTGCAAACAAATTTCATATGCATGTGCCACTTTGTGCCATGTGGCTTTACATGGGTACTGGAGAATCAAACCTAAGCTGCCAGGCTTTGCAAGCAGGCACCTTTAACCACTGAGAAATCCATTGCCCCAGCCCTTATTATTCTTTTTTTTTTTTTTTTATCATGTGGTGATGTTGGGATTGAATTCAGAGCTTTATGTATGGGAAACAAACACATCACCAACAACTAAGTTACATCCCAGCCCTCACTTGAATTTTTAAAAATCTTCTATGGAATATCCCCACTCCTGGCACCAAAACCCTGTCTGCTACAGCCATACAGCATACCATTCCCCAGAGTAATGGCATAGAATGACTTATTTCATCTGCTCACATGGTCTGAGGGTCAGAGATTCAGATGGTGCATAGTGGCTTGGCCTCAGTGTGAAAGTCTTGATGGCCAAGGGCAGGTCAAGGGTTGGCTGCTAAAGAAAAAAGCCCCAGTAGAGTTTCATATTGTCATGAAAAACATTGTTCAGCGGATAAGGTGATGGACAGGAAAGAATTCTGAGTAGTTGTGATATCTTTGACTCTGTTTCACTAAGTGTAACTTAATCATGGAATGCTATGAAGAGAGGTCCTTTGAGAATCTGCTTAATGGAAAGAAGGCTGCATGGAGGAGGTTGTGCAGGTTCTCAATGAATTTGGATTTTTAAGGGAAGAACATGGATAAGGAGCTGGAGGGATGGCTTAGCAGTTAAGGCATTTGTCTGCAAAGCCAATGGACCCAGGTTCGATTCCCCAGGACCCATGTAAGCCAGATTCACAAGGGGCCGTGTGCATCTGGAGTTTGTTTGCAGCAGCTAGAGCCTTGGTGCATCCATTCTCTCTCTCTCTCTCTCTCCCTCCCTTTCTCCCTCTTTCTCTCTGTCAAATAAATAAATACATGGAGAGAAATTCTGTCTGGCAGCACAAGCTTGTTCATTTTAGCTCCTCGGGAGACTGAGGCTGGGCTACAGAGTGAATTCAAGGTCAGCCTGGAGAACTTAGTGAGACCCTGATCCAAAATTTTTCAGAAAACAAAAAACATGAAAAGAGGGCTGGTGATGTAGCTCAGTAGCAGAGCATTTGCCTAGCATGTTCGAGGCCCTGTTGTCGATCCCTAGTACTACACGCAAAGAAGGACAGGAAGAAGGGAAGGGAAAAGGAAAAAAGAGTACAGTGAAACTGGTGGAGAAAGGACAAAACAAAGGAATGAAGAAAAGAATGGGGAATGAGTAAATCAGACAGGTGCAGAAAATTGAAAAATGATCATAGGATCAAACTGTGTGGCTTTAGGGTCCTGTGTGTCCTTAAGTGACAGAAGATACATCTCCTAATAACCTCTGTATTTAAATAAAGCCTGCCAACCTGTCATTGTGATTCCCCAGTGGAGTATTCTTTGGAGAGAAGCAGTTATTGGTCTACAGCATCCCGTTAATCTCCCACATCCCAAGCATCTGGTGACAAAAAGCCTTCAAAGATGCACAGAGCCATCTGACACTCCCAAGCCCTGTGGGGTCTTTCAGTTAGTGGTGGGAATTACACATGCCTATGATCACAACATGAAGTCCATCCCTTCAACCCATGTGATTGCCTTTTTTTTTTTTTTTAAGTTTCTGGTACCAGAAAAAATGAATGTGAGACCATTTAGCAGCTAATCCTAGAATCATGACAAGTAATAAATCTGCCTGCTGAAAACTCTGTAAGAACACTTCCCCTGGAGGCAAAGGAGGGAGGAACGAGGTAAACTTCCCCCCACCCCAACCACCATGAAAACACACTGACATCAATATGGCAACTTTGCCCCCAGCTCAGATTTCCTACTTTATCCTTTTCCAAACACACAGTCCAGATAATGCCATGAAGCCATCTTTACTGAGACTGAATATTTAGTGCTATATGGCCTACAAATGGCACTGGAAGACCAGTTGAAAAATGCCACATTTCTGGGTTACTGTTATTTTTTAAAGGTAGCAGAAGCAGTAAGATGTCAATTTTTTTTCTTGCCTTTAGCATGAAGCTTCTGCTCTGGGATAGGAAATACAGAACTCTAGCTGACTTTACTGAACAATGGAAGTTTACAGTCATAAAACATCAGCCCAGTCTGGATGTGACTCACATGAATCTATAATCCCAGTATTTAGGAGGCTGAGGCAGGAGTATGGCCTTTAATTCAAGGTCAGCCTGACATACATATTGAGACCCTGTCTTAAAAAATGTGTCTGGGGAGATGGTTCAAACAGGAAATTCCTTTTCTTGCAAACATGAGGACTTGTGTTTGCAACCCAATATCAACATAAAAGGCAGGATAGGGTAGCTCACTCCTATAATACCACCGCTGGGGAGGTAAAGATGGTGAGACCCTTGGAGTTTTAGAACAATGAGAGACCCTGTCTCAAAGGAGGTGGATGGCATTCGAAAGTATGACATATGAGGCTGTCCTCTGGCCTCTACACCATGTGCACACAGAGACATGCAAACATGTATACACACATGCACACCACATATACACAATGAAGTGAAAACTGAAACAAAAGGCTAGCCCTAGCAAGAATGAGCACTACATTGTAAGTAACAAACCAGGTAGGTGGTTTGAGGGAAGAGGTACACTGACCTGAGAGGACAAAGCCTGGGCCACCCATCTGTAGCACTGTCTTATCCAGAGCATTGGAAAGGGAAATGGACCAGGTTATGGTAGATAATTTGACCATTCTATATCTTCTAAGGGAACAGCACTCATCATCGTGAGGACTTACAGAGCTGTTTCCTCTACATCTTCTGAGGGACCAGTGCTCATCATCATGAGGACTTGCAGAGCTGTTTCCTCTACATCTTCTGAGGGACCAACAGTCAGCATCATGAGGACTTACAGAGCTGTTTCCTCTGCATCTTCTGAGGGACCAGTGCTCATCATCGTGAGGACTTACAGAGCTGTTTCCTCTGCATCTTCTGAGGGACCAGTGCTCATCATCATGAGGACTTGCAGAGCTGTTTCCTCTACATCTTCTGAGCGACCAGCACTCAGCATCATGAGGACTTACAGAGCTGTTTCCTCTGCATCTTCTGAGGGGCCAGTGCTCATCATCATGAGGACTTGCAGAGCTGTTTCCTCTACATCTTCTGAGGGACCAACACTCAGCATCATGAGGACTTACAGAGCTGTTTCCTCTGCATCTTCTGAGGGACCAGCGCTCATCATTGTTATTTCTTACACAGCTTCTTTTTTCTCCTCCTAAGCAGTTTCCTCTCCTCAGTGTTCTCAGTGGAAACCTGCAGTTCTCTGATCTGTCATCTGCAAGTCTTGAACTACCCGAGAACTTAGGACATTTTTCCTGTCCCACCTTAGCCCAGTCCTCCTTCCCACCCTCTTCAGCTTTCCATCACATACGCTCTGAAGCCAATGTTTCTCCCAAAGCTCTCTCCTTGAGCTTTTGCTATTTTCTTTCCATCTGAGCTTTTAAAATTAACTTACAAAGAAATAGACCTTATTATAGCATTGTGTGTGTGTGTGTGTGTGTGTGTGTGTGTGTGTGTGTGTGTTGTGTGATGTTCTCTTTGAATTCACCCCCCTGGCCCACTCTCTCCATCTTCCCTCTTGTTAGTCCCTTCCGTCCCACATATGGTCCCCCATTTGCTGTCAGGTCACATGTATTCTATTACCTTTTTGTTCCCCCTTATCCTTTCTTCTTCCTCACACCCTTCTACTATCCCCCCCACAAACCCTCATGAGAGGTTGCCTCAAGTGTCACCTGCCATGTCTTTGAAATGTTTTGCTATATAGAATTGACCCCCACTCCAAGTTGTACCCAACTTGTCCCACAAGGATATGACATGCCCATACAGCTAATATGCCTTGACCAGGCACATAGTGCTAAGGTCTGCAAAAGGCAGATTCAGGAAATATTGATTTATTGTTCTTTGCTCTAAATACTTCAAATGAGAACTAGACTGAGATCCACATGACAACCAGGGCTGAAGATCCAGGTGAGACATGTCCTCAAGGGATCAGAGCGGCCACCTCCAACCTTGGTGTGTCCAAAGATGGCAGTGGGTCTGTACCCGTCCCTGCACACACCCACCCTGCACCAACGCATGAGTGATGGCAGAGGGAGAAGGAACACAGGGGACAGGATGCTTTCTTGATATCAGATGCTCATTCCCACAAGCATTTCTGTTTAACATCTCTTTTAGCCATTATGGTCTTTTCTCACTTATTTGAGGATGGGGAGGGCCTTCCAAACTAGAAAAAATTGGGTAATTATTTGTACATACTAACTGAAGGGTATTATTTATGTTTGATCCATTAAGATGGATTTAGTAACTCTATCTCCCTGTATGTTCTGTCTCCCTCCCTTCTCTGTCTCTCTCTCTCTCTCTCTCTCTCTCTCCTCGTTTATTCTTTTTTTTCTGAGAAGAGACAGGACTCAGATCTTAACAGCTGCATGTAGATGTCACAGATGGTGAGGATGAGGCTGTGGTCACTCTGTAGCCATCTGGGCTGGAAAGAGAGGGCAAGGACTCTCCTCACCTGAAAGTGATTGACCTCAGTAATAACAACCTGGCTTTCATTCCTCTGCCCTCAGAAGGTATCTTTATGGAGTGGCACATCCCTGACTCAGTGTGGGGATCTGAGCAGCTTCTGTGAGAGCTGGTGACCTAAGAGTGTCCTGTGCTGGACTCAGTGAAGAGAGAGGCCTTCCCCTTCCCTGCTGAGATCTGAAGAGGCCCTCTGCTCACTTGCAGTTTCTGTTGCTCAGCTCTTTTGACAGAGCGTATCAGACACAGGCTTCGCCTAACACTGCATGTTCATTCCCAGGCTGGTCTGAAGCAGCTGGACTGGGGACATGCGGGCTTAAAGCAGAACAGAGTCAGAGTTTCGTGTGACCTCACCTGCTCAGGCTGGACTGAAGTTAAAAATAACCATCATTTTACTGTTATTATTGCATGTGCCTGTTCGTGTGTGTGAGGTGTGTGTGTGTATACGTGTGTGGAGGGCAGAGTTGGGTATTGTCGCCCATAGCTCTCCACCTGATTCTCGGAGGCAGGCTTCTCACTACACCTAAGGTCGCTGCTTTAGCTACGCTAGTGAACAAGCCCCAAGGCTCCTCCTGTCTCCACCTCCCCAGCACTGGCATTACAGTGCACACCTCATGCCTGGATTTTAGTGGGTGCTGAGGACCCAAACTCAGGTCCTCACACTTAGACATCAAGCACTTTACCCACCTCCCCAGCCTCCTCGAGCAAGGACTTAGAACTTCCTGGTGGAAAAGGTCAAGAGACATTAAAGCGGCCATGGGGTACCTCCTCTAGAGACCAAGGCAAGAATCTGGGCGAGCATTAACTGTGCATCAGCCTGAGGCATTGGAGATGCACCGAAAGTACCACCATTTTACTTCGACCCCAGCCTCTGGCTCGGGGCACATGCCAGCATCCGTGGCCACCGCGGTGCTGAGGAGTGGACATCTTCCTGTCCTAGGGAGCAGGGACTTCCCGCCACGTGCATTCTCACTTTCCTGAAACAGCTCACCGGGTTGGGCGTTTGAAAGAGCAGAGTGGGACTGAGGCTGGAAGACAGCCATGAGCAGGGCTTTGACCTTGAACAAAGGGAGACATCAGGAGGTACAAGACCAGGTGGGAAATGCTGGTTTGGACCATGGGGGTCTCCAGAAGAAGGAGGGAACAGGTGGGAGCAAGCGGCTGGGTTCTGCATGGTGGTGTTGATGAGTTAATATGGGAGGTGAGGAAGCCTGCCTCAGGGTAGCTCCAGAGTTCCGGGCTAAGTGACCATGACGATGTTTGTGCCATGTGTCGAGAGAGGAATGCATACATGCACCTGTGTGAAAAGTTGGATGGACACAGTAACTACCTGGAAGGGCACCAGAGCCACGACCTCAAAAATGTGATGCCAGGGCTAGACGTGGTGGCGCACGCCTTTAATCCCAGCACTCAGGAGGCAGAGATAGGAGGAATGCTGTGAGTTCAAGGCCACCCTGAGACTCTAGTGAATTCCAGGTCAGCCTGGGCTAGAGTGAAACCCTACCTTAAGAAACAAACAAACAACAACAAAAAAAATGTGGTACCTTGGGAGTGAAATAGCCGAAGTGCAGAGTCTCCCTGAAACTGGCGTAGGAGCTGGGACTCCCTTCTCTCTTTCTTGCCTGAAGCAGGTATCAAGCCAAGAAAGGTCACTCTGGGACCCTCTCCCTCTCTCCTCCCCTAAAGACACTCACGTGACAAATGTCCTGCTTATAGCCACAGGGGAGGAATGTCATATAGGGTGCCAAGAGAAAACTGAACACGCTGTCCCGCTTGTTATGGGATTGTTTCCCTTGTCCTCTGATCACATTGACCCTGACAGAAGACAGATCTCTGCTTCTTGGGCTCTTCACTTCTAAAGTCCCCAGGTTGGTGAAACATTAAAAACAAATGTGTAAGCTTCCCTCTTGTTAATCTGTCTTCTGTGATTGCAATCTCAGCCCTGAACCATGGGATGGGTGCGAGGAGATATTTATTTTTCCTCCCCTACATATTCATTTGCTTTTTCTGAACCAAGACAGAACAGAAACATTTGGGCTGGAGATAAGCATGGAGTAGATCTGTTTATTCATCATAACCACAATCAAAAGGCCAATAAAGGCCCAAGCACAGCCCAAGAAATAGGAAGACGAGGGCAGGGCTGAGCCCAAAAAGTCTAGTGCTACCAGAGAAGAAAGTGTGGTGATAGCGGAAAGACAAGGCGGGAAAGGAAGATGGTCAGATGTGAGGAGGTTCCACAGGGCGGGGGAGGAGGGCAGACAGGGATCCTGACCTGGCCAGAGGCCTGAAGGGAAGGGCTATGGGACACGGAGCTGTGGGCTGCAAAGGCAAGGGTGGGCATGTGCGGCGTGTGGGCAGGCCACCAGGACATGGGTCCCCATCCCCTCAGAGGTCAACATGACCTCTGGCCTGGACATACAGGCTTGCTGATGTTGGGGCAGGTTTGAGGGTGACTATGGCCTGATCTGTCCCTTCCAAGACACATAGCTCAAGAGACAGGAACTGTGGGTGTCCACTGGGGACACTCAAAATCATCAAAGTGGTGAGAAGAAGTGACAGCGGAGTGTTCATCACTAAGGGAGACATGTCTATCACAAGGCTCAGGGCCCATGGCAGAATATGTGGCAGAAAGAATGTAAGAGTCAAAGGCAGGGGAGAAGTGCTTACAATGCTGTTTTACACACACAAAGTGGCTGCAGCCTTCGTGACCCCACAATGGCCGATGCTGCCCACATGAGACTGTGTAAGAGGAGGGAAAGACGATGACATCAGAATAGAAGAGAGACTCACGGAAAAGAAGGGGTTCAGCAGGTATTTGAGAGGGGGCAAGAGAAGGTAGAAAGAGGGGATTATGATCATGGAATATTGTTTATTTTTATGGAATTTGTCAATAAAAAAGTTTTTAAAATAAGAGACAAAGGAACTGAGCTTCCAAAAGGGACTTTCCTGCCATTAAGTCACCCTATTCCCCACCCACCGTCCACTTTTCTCTTCTGGAACCCATTTTCATGAAAACCCCTCTTTAGCCATTCTGTACAATTGATGACTCACATGGAGACCTTACTTTTCAGTGGTCCCAGGAGTTTAGACCACCCTCTTTCCTGACATGGAGGGTCAGAGACAAAGGAAAACACAGACCATTGGCAGGTTTCTGAGGAATCCTCAGGATCTCTCTAGTGTAACTCGACTCCAAGCCTGTGTGGAAGCCATTCTTGCTCTACCCTAGCAGGTAAGGACAGGCTAGGGTGGGGTGGGGGGCAGCAGTAACTATGAGGAGAGTGTGATGAAGGAGGAAGATGAGGGTTGGCACTGTGTGGTGAGCAAACCAGCCGACGGCTCAGGCCACCCGCTGTGGGCAGTCATCACAGCTCTCTGAGCTTGACCCATGGAAGAGACTGGGCCTTCTCAAAATCAAATGAGTAGGCATGGAATTACTACAAAACCTCTCACACAAACTCCAATCTCCTTCCCTACAGCGCACCAGAAATTCTAGTTTTGTAGATCCAAATTTACAAGTAACATGTGATTATGTTATTTCTCCTGGAGTGATGTTAGAAAAATGTCAGTGCACAGGCTAAGAATACAGCTCAGGTGTTAGAGTGCTTGCCTTGCATACACAAAGTCCTGGATTCCATCTCCCACGCCACATGAAGTGGACATGGTGGCTCATACCTTTAGCCCTAGCCCTGATAAGGCTAACACAGGGAATCTTGGGGTTTACTGATCAGTCAAATCAGTGAGTTCTAGGACTAGTGAGAAGCCATGTCTCAAAGAATATGGTGAAGAATGAATGAGGAAGACTTCCAGTGATGACCTCTGGTCTTGACATGAGTACAGATACATGCACATGTATACATGAATATTCACACACACCATGCACATGAAAAATAATTGAGTATAAAATTCAAGCCATCTACTTGTTATTTCTTATAAGTTACTTATTAAATATTGACTAATAAGAACTGTCTTACTGGGTTGTTGCTTCATGAATAGCTCAGTCTTACAAGATAAAAAATGACTTTAGGATTTCATTACAACACCATTATGAACTTAACACTTTGACCTGTATCCTTAAATGTAGGAGGATGATACATGTAATAGTATAATGCCATAAAGTTTAAAAATTTTAAAACCTAAGAAAAAGGAATTTTGGGTGCTGGAGAGGCGGCTTGGTGGTTAAGGTTCATGCTTGTGAAGCCTAAGGACCCAGGTTCAATTCCCCTGTACCCACATAAGCCAAATGCACAAGGTGGGGAATGCATCTGGAATTAATTTGCAGTGTCTAGATGCCTTCTCATGCCCATTCTCTCTTTCTCTTTCAAATAAATCAATATAAATTAAAATTAACATATTTTAAGAAAAGGAATTTTCTTATGAACATACTCAAGATAGCTTTTCCTGACCCCACCTTCCATGGTTTGAATGAAATGTTCCCCACTGGCTCATTTTTTTTTCAGGCAAGTCCAATAGACTGGCCTTTATTATGAGAAAGCAAGAGAATGAGAGTAAAAAGGGGGCGGGTTGGGAATTGACACGCCAGGGTCTCCAGCCACTGTAATTCAACTCCAAATGCGTGTGCCACCTTGTGTGCATGTGCAACCTTGCACGTGTGCCACCTTGTGTGCATGTGCAACCTTGCACGTGTGCCACCTTGTGCGTCTGGCTTAGAAAAAATAAACCCTGTGAAGTCAAACATGGGTCCTTAGGCTTCGCAGGCAAGCACTTAACTGTCAAGCCGTCTCTCCAGCCCAGCTCATGTGTCTTTGATACTCAGCTGGTGGCAGTTTGGTTACGTTGTGTGGCCTTTGGGAGACAGCACCTGGCTGTGTTGTTGAAGGTGGGCTGTGGAGTGAATGTCACAGCTCCAAGCCCAGTACGTAGATGACTTCATCCTAGCTGATGTGACAAGATGCGACGCCCTGGCCAGCTGGTCTGCCATTCTCTCCCTGCCATGATGAGCCCGCCTCTTGGAACTGTGCCAAAATGAACCTGCTCCTTCTGCAAGCTGCTTCCAGTCAGGTGCTCTGTCCCCGGAACAAGAAGGTAAATGGAACGCCGCAGCAGCATGTCTGCAGGAAAACTCCATCCATTATCTGAGTTGTGTGAATCTAAGCAGTCAGACACTGAGCCTCTCCGAACCTAGTCAGCAATGGTTTAAGTTTTAATGTGAAATGCCCATTGGTGGCACTGTTTTGGGAGGTTGTGGGACCTCTGGAGTGGGAGGCATGTCTGGTGGAGGTGGGTCACCGGGGGCAAGACGTTGAGGGTTGTTGTCTGGTCTTGCTTCTGGCCCAGTTCTCTGCATCCCGACCATCCCAGCTGTAAAGAACTGCAGGTCTGTTCCTGCTGCCACAACTTGCTGCCAAGCCTTACCCAGGTGCTGGATGGTTCTTGAACTTAGTTCAAATGAACCCTTCCTGCCTCTGCTGGTTCTATCAAGAATTTCATCACTCTTCCTGAGACTACATAGTAAACTCCAGATCAGCCTGAGCTGAGTGAGACCCTACCTCGAGAAAAAATAAAAAGAAAAAGAATTTCATTATTCTTGAACTATGAGCCCAAATGAACATGGCCCACCTCCACTGAATCTATCAAGAATTTCATTACAGCAATGAGAAAAGTAACTGACACAAATGGTGAGTTCATTTCAGCAGAGTTTACCTAAACCCACAATGTATGTCAAGATTTAAACTTTGGTTCATGGTCCACGTTGCTCTCTGAATGCAGAGTTGCTCAACTTAGGTTCCAGAAGATTTGAAATGGGATATTAAGGCTGATATCCCACACTGGTTATCCAGCTTTCTAGGAGTTAAACCTGGGTCCTTTGGCTTTGCAGGCAAATGCCTTAACTGCTAAGCCATCGCTTCAGCCTGAATCTGAATTTTGAATTTAAAAACATGAGCAGGATGTGGTGGCACATGCCTTTGATCTTAACACTCAGGAGGCTGAAGTAGGAGTTATCAACATGAATTCAAGGCCAGCCTGGGCTACAGAGTGAGATCACACCTTGAAAAACCAAACAAATAAGTAGAAAAATAATGGACAGATAGACATCATAGCAACAGTTGTAAGTCCACCTGGCTCTGAGAATGCTGGTTTCCACCTGGTGCTTGCCTTCTGGAAGGTCACCCCCCTCTCCCTGCCCCAAGACAGCCACGTTAACAAAATTCAAGAAGTCTCCTTTCTGTTGACACTCCTGGCCATGTTTCTGCGCATTCAAAACCCTACATTTTCGACCTTCTTTTTAATATGAAACCAGGAGTTTACCAGCTCCTATCTCATCCTCTGTAACTTCAAGGGGAATAAAAAGAAATTCATCTTCTTAATAAAACACTTAAATTAGAGTGGAGAAAATCCTTTTAATCCCACCACTTTAATACTGTGATTAATTTGCATACATTTTGACATTTTTCACATTTAGATTTTTCATAACTGAAATGAAAAGTATACAGATAATTTAGTATTTCTTTTTCCATTGATACCATATTAACATCTTTATGGGGTTTCAAACTTTGCAAATCATAACTTGTAATGACTATATAATGTTCAATTGTGCTACTTAGCCATAATTTTCAAAACCACTCTGCATTTTAGTTGCTTTCATTGCTCTTAGTATTTATTTGATTTTCTAAGATCTTGATTTGTGTTTTTTTTTCCATATTTGAATAGTTGATGAAGATGGACTCTTAAGCAAGGCATGGCACACATAACTGTAATCCCAGCACTCAGGAGGCTGAGACTCAGATGATGTGGACAGGTGAGGACCCACCCAAAAGTCCTCTGAAGTATATACGCACAGAAATAATAAAAAATGCTAAAGGCACATCACAGAAAAGATACAGAAATGGCTACAAGGCCTATCAAAAGGTGTTTGACATCATCAGGAAAATGCATATTAAAATCACATACCCATTACATTGGCCACACATTATAGAGCAATCAGATTTGAAGACTTTATTAGTGGGAGGGTAAGACAGTGTGGCCTCTCAGAGAGACGTTCTGGAAGTTTCCCTACAGTGCATTTTATGCTGTTGTTCATTTAGCAGTTTCACTTGAAGGTATTTGCCTATGAGAAATGAAGATGTTTGCATGTTCACAACACTCGTACAAGTGTGGCTCCTGGAAATATTCAAAATTATTCCAGACTGGAAATAACCCAAATTTCTATTAACAAGCAACAAATAAGAAACATGGGGTGTGTTTCTACAATGTGATGCTTCTCAGAGACAAGCCATGACTATACTGCCTCAGATGACCCTGCCAGCAGGGAAACCTCACTTTACAGGAGCAGTGTTTTCTGAAGTCTCTGTGGCAGTGGACAGCGCAGACCACTGCTCCTAGTGAGCTCGCAGAGCAGGTTCCTGAAGGCTCTGGTCACGACATTTTTAGCTTGTGGGCATGTGTATTTGTACATGTATACAATGCACATTTGTGTGTGGGAGCATGTGTGTGCTGGGGCAGGGGCAGAGGACAGCCTAGGGTGTCCTCCTCAGGAATGCTATGCCCCTCTTTTGAGACAGGGCTTCCCATTGCCCTAGCACTCACCAATCAGGTTAGACTAATTAGCCAGTGACCCCTAGAGATCCACTTGGGTCTGCCTCCCTGGTGCACGCCACCACTCCCAGCCTCTCAAATGTGAATCCTGGGGGTCTAACTCAGGTCCTTATGCTTGCAAAGCAAACACTTCACTGACCAAGCTATCTCCCAGCCCTTACAAATGATTTCTAAACAAATGTGCAAACACAGAACCCACAAAAAATGAGACCCACTCCATCGGATTCTGTCTACAGTATCCCAGGACAGATGGAACAAGTGGCCAGAACCACTGTTGTGGGACTGTTTCTGCTTAAATTGTGCCTCGCCAAAGACATTGCTCTCTCTTTTCGAGGCAGAGTCTCACTCTGTAGCCCAGACTGATCACTGGTCACCACAGTGGATTCTCCTGAGACAATGACATGCTGAGTCATTAAGGGGAGAGGGGACAGAATGTGTGCGCTGGGGTCTCTGAGACTTGTAGAACGTCACTGTATGAAAACTAAACTCCAATCAAATATAGTCAATGGTACTAACTCAGCATCCCCGTCCACAAAAATGTGGCACTTTATCAAAATGAAGGGCTGAGCATGTAGTTCAGTGGATGGCACTTACTCAGAATATGCCAGGCCCTGTGTTTCCTCTCCAGCCTCACATATGTACATACACACACAATTCTTGGGAGAATCGAATTAAAATGAAAATGGCAAGTTAAGAAAATTTATAAAATTTAAGAAACATGAATTATCCCCAGTATAAATGGAAATGCCATAAATTGAAAAAATTTTTTCAAAGAAAAAAATGAGAAAAGCGTATCCCTTTGGGCTGGAGAGGTGGCTTAGTGGTTAAGGCGTTTGCCTGCAAAGCCAAAGGATCCCAGTTTGATTCCCCAGGACCCACGTTAGCCAGATCAAGGGGGCACACACGTCTGGAGTTCATTTGCAGTGGCTAGAAGCCCTGGTGCGCCCATTTTCCCTGTCCCTCTTTCTCTCTCTCATAGATAAATAAATAAATAGAGCCGGGTGTGGTGGCACACACCTTTAATCCCAGCACTGGGGAGGCAGAGGTAGGAGGATCACTGTGAGTTCGAGGCCACCCTGAGACTACATAGTGAATTCCAGGTCAGCCTGGGCTAGAGTAAGACCCTACCTCAAAAAATCAAAAAGAAAATAAATAAATAAATAAAATATATTTTAAAAAATCCCTTTGTTGAAATAGCTTTCTCAAAATCACACAATCATTTTACCGAAAAGCAAGCAAAAAATTAGACTTCCTTATTTTCTTTACTATTATATCATGAGAATAGCAATTGATGTCAGCAAATGTGGAAATTACTTTAAGGCATGACAAGACCTAGTGTTATAACAACCATTTTTTCTGAATAGTGAAATTGTTAGCAATAGAATTCTCTTCTTCGATTGATAGAGCTCAAGTAATTCTAAACTTAATCAGAATAATCAATAGGCAAGAATATTAAGACAATTCTAGAAGAACTGTTTAAAATGACAAGACGTTATGGTTGTATCATAATGTAATCATGGTAACTACAGGTATGAAGCACGTAGATATTGAATGGGCAGGACATTGCCTCTGTAAGCTGAAGAGGAAAGGAACCATAGTTGTTGGGGGAACAAATGCAGTTTAGATTCTTACTACACCATACACTGGTGAAAGTTTTCATATAAACATTCAAAAGTGAGTAACAAGATGTCAAATACACATGAAATACTCAAGATTAGTATTTAGGCTTAGAAGCAATGAGAGGAAACCTTCTGGAAGAGGAGACAGATGGAGAATTCCTGATTTGTTTGTTTACAGTGACCTTGTATTGATTGCTCATCAATTCAGAGATGAAATCAAGAGGTGGGATTTACCAGAGAAACACAACCTTTGAAATAAAATTTTAATTTTAATTGAAGTATAATATTTGTATAGAAAGGTACATGAATCAGAAGTGTTCCATCATTAATCCTTCCCAAGTATAAATGTAATCTGCATTTCAACTTCTAATACACACATTAGAATTGATTAATTTCAAACTTGTACACAAAGGGAGTCTTGTATAAATTGCCTTGTGATGGCTCAGTCAACACTGGTGGGGTCGCTCCAGGTTCTCTCAACTCTGTCATGTTTACTCTGCTGCTTACAGTTTGGGTTGCTTAGTAATGTTGATATAAACACTATTGCATATGCCTTCTGGGACATAGATGCATGCATTGAACCATGATAGGATTGCTGATTTTTTGCATGTTTATGTGTGTGTGAACAGGGGAAGGGTGCTGTCCCGAGCCTGCCCTCTTATCTCCTCTGGTGACCTGTCTGACCACCAGTAAAAGAAGACAAATCAAAGCCCTCGTGGGTCAACCTCGATGAATCATTTTTTTCAGAACTCCTTCCCTGCCTTCTGCCCCCTGCCCTGGGGAAACACCTGCCTCTGATGCTCAGCCCATATGGCAAGACTCAGAGGAGAAAGACCTGCTGCATCATTCAGCTCAAGTGGGCGTGCAAAGGACTGGGCCCATATTCAGTGCTTATCCCACATGGCTGGACACAAGGAAGAGGCTTGTATCCATAGCTGAGTCCTCGAGTCTGGAAAGAAAAATAGAAGCAAGCTAAGGAAGATTCCAGGTATCACAGGTCTGACTTTGCTAGTCAGAGGCCCTTTGGTCCTTTAAGTCTTCTTTGTTCTTCTGTTGACATTATTTATTCATGATTACATAATTAGTTTGTGTCCTTTGGTCTGCTCAGCAGATATAAAATAGGGCAAAGTGTGTGTGTGTGTGTGTGTGTGTGTGTTTTTACATTAAATGAGTATGGGGATATGTAAAATCCTCCCAAATCAAATAACCCGCTTTATGTGTTTTATAGTTTTAAGATATTCAAGGGCTGGAGAGAAGGCTCAGCAGTTAAAGGCACTTGCTTGCAAAACCTCATGGTCTGGGTTCAGCTCCTCAAGACCCACATAGAGCCAGATGCACAAAATGGTGCATGCATCTGGAGTTTGTTTGCAGTGGCAAGAGGCCCTATTGTGTGCCCTTACTTAACACATACCCCCTTTCTCTCTCTCAAATAAATAAAACATGTTTTAAAAATATTTAAATCACCTATTATGTGTTCCTATAGGAATGAGACACTTTGATTAGAATTATGATACTCAGTTATGACATGGGATATCTAAGGTTCTGGATCCCAAGCACTAGCTGACAGGGCCATTGGACCTGAAGAGAGCGCCCCATCCACCTCTGCTCTCTGTCTTCTCCCCCTAGACACACGACTGAGGATGAAGCAACCTTCAGGGGGTCCAGAGCTGGGGGAGCTGTGACAGAGCCACCCTATGCTCTCCTCTGCCCCCTCCACAAGCGTATCCAGACACGCCAACATAGACATTCAGTCCCAGTAGGGCCTGTGTCCTTCCTAAGACTCACCTGACCTGAGCAGGTGGCTGAGTCTGAGGAGGGAGAGACGGAATGGAGCAGAGCATACGCAGGCAACGGGAAGATGCCGAGGAGGGACGGGGAAGGATCCCCCACCCCGGGGAGGGCGAGGACGCTCTGAGAAGGGCAGCAGCAGACACAGTGCCCAAAGCTGAGCCCCAGTCAGTGGGGCCTGGGGCTGGGCTAGTGCCCGGGTGGGTGCTGTGGTGCACACCGAGGGGAAGTACTGATGCTCTTGAGCAAGGGTGCTGAGCGGTTCTCAGGGGGAAAGAGCCCCACGTTCCTGCTCTGAGCCCTCGCCAGAAGACTGCATCTAAGAGCTTGAGCCCAGCCTGCCAAGGTCTCACGTGTCTCTGCCCTGACACCCTCAAGGAGACTAGGCTGTAGGACTCTCCCAGCCTATTCACAACGGACCCACATGGCACGGGAAGGGTGGTTCTGGTCAACCGCGTTGTTGCCAGTTCTCTCCTGATCAACAGTTCAAGCAATTTTAGTGAAAACACAACCCACCTGGTTATCAGCTTTTCAGCTGCCAGCAGCTGAGACAGCGGCTCACGTCTTGGATATTGGAATTATACCACGGAAAATCCAGAATGATAGAACCGAGGCTGACCTGATCAAAATTAAAATGAGTCAGTGGGAAGTCCTACAATCAGGTCAACATGATACAAGAAAATAGCTGCAGCAACCTCTATGGAAAGGACCTGCCAGTCTGAGTCAAGCCCACAGTCAATGGAAATTTTCTAAACACTATAGAAACCAAAGGCATGCTACCTGGTTACATAGTCACAGAATATTGTGACTTAAGGTGACGTTAGAGGTCATCTGACCCTTCTCTTTTTAAAAAAAAAAAATTTATTTTTATTTATTTGACAGAGAAAAAGGGAGAGAGAGAGAGAGAGAATGGGTGCACCAGGGCCTCCAGCCACTGCAAACAAACTCCATACACGTACGCCCCCTTGTGCATCTGGCTGATGTGGGTCCTGGGGAATCAAACCTGGGTCCTTTGGCTTTACAGGCAAGCATCTTAACCACTAAGCCATCCCTCTAGCCCCCATCTCTTCATTATAGCATAGTGACAAATCTCTAAATATTAACACAAGGTAGGTTAAAAGGCTATGAACCAAATTCCATTTTGGGGTCTTGAAATGTCTCCACAGCTCCATGTGGAGCCTGACTGGTGTAGGTGACTAGGAGCCTTTGAAGGTTCCGTCCTCCCCTGGTTCTGGAATGTTCCCTCTGTCTCTTGCTCTGCCCCACGTGCAACTCTTGTGAGCAGGGACTGAGCCCTCCTCCTGGCACACCTCCCTCATCATGGCAGACTGAAACCGTGAGTCAAAATAAACCTTTCCTCTTTGAAATTGTTGTTGTCAAGGGTTTGGTCACAGCGACATGTAAGTGACAAGCACCCACCTGCAGTGCCAGCTCTAACCCTTGGGGAGTCCCAGGGCTGCCCACTCAGCCTGCAGCTCAACAGCCTGCATCAGCCCCTGGGTACTGTCTTCATCTCCGCATGGGCTGATGGACTGGCATGGGGAAGAGCCCTGTGATGGATGACAGTGGGAAGATGAAGACGTCAGTACCCCACCCGAGGAGGGACATGCTGCGGGGCGCGTGCTTCAGGGTTCCCAGAGGATCAAGTCTATTGCCCACTGTCGCAGTCAGGTTCGCATTGCTGGAAGAAATCACCCGACTAAGAGCAGCTTCGGGGTTTATTTTGGCTTACAGACTCAAGGGGGAAGCTCCATAATGTCAGGAATGGCATGGGCAGAGGGTGGACATCACTCCCTGGACAACATAAGGTATACAATAGCAGCAGAAGCGTGTGCCCAACACTGGTAAGAAGGGACAGCTGGCTATAACAATACACCACCTCTAGGATGCGTTAGTTCCCAAATGCCCGTCAGCTGGGAACCTAGCATTCAGAACACCTGGATTTATGGGGGACACCTGAATCAAACCGCCACACCCACATGGCAGTCACCTGCTCTGTAGCACACCTTTGCTTGGTGGATTAGTTACTTTTCTCATTGCGATGACCAAATACCTGACAAGAAGCAACGGGAGCAAGGGCAGGTTTGTTTCAGCGACAGCCCGTGGCGCGGGAAAGGCGTGGAGACGGGGCTTTCCAGCTGCTCACGCGCAGTCACCGTGAGGAGGCGGAAGGCCGAGCGCTGATGTTCGGCTGGCACTCGCCTTCTCATGGAGGCCAGACCCCAGCCTGTGGACCGGTGCTGCCCACGTTGAGAGTAGGCCTTCCCACCTCAAGTCATCAATCTAGAAACTCCCTCGCTGACATGCCCTGTGGGGGTGGGGGGGGTTCCCACGGCATCTAAATGCTATCGAGCCGACATTCCATGTTCACCACATCACAGCTGGACTCCCCACTCCAGTGCGGGTGTCGCCTAGAATCACCTTCCAAGTCAACTGTGTGCAGGCAGATCCCATCTCAGAATGAGGTTCTGAGGCATCCCCACCCCAGCTCTGCGTTTGTCCCCACAGCACAAGACGGTGGCCATCAGCACAGAGCACAATCCTGACCGACCAGGAGGAGACCTGAGGACAGATACCAGGCGCACAGGGTAACGCTCGCAGCAGTTTCCATCTCGTCACTGGGACAAAGAAACCGATCCGAAGCGGCCGATGGGAGGCAGGCGACGGTGTTTCTGCATGGCGGGGAAGAGCATGGAAGAGCAGAGAGTGGACATCACAGCCTGCCACAGCAGCTGGGAGGGAGCAGAGCAGCAAGAGAGCTCAGCTCTGGCCAGGCTAGAAGACCCCATGGTCCAACCCAGCAACACACCCCCCTCAGCAAGTTGCCACCTCCCAAATTCTCGCCAGCTGGGGACCAGGCCTTCAGGACACAAGAGTCTGTGTGGGACACATCATTCAAACACCCACACTGCTAAATCCCAGCAGTTAAAAAGGAGTAGATAAAAGGTGCCAGGTCTGGAAAGAGAGGGCATGGGGCCATGGCGCATTTTCGTTGCATGGGAGAGGCTGAGCATCGAAGGGAAACCACCACCATGAGTCTAGCATTCCTGAGTGCATGGTTCTAATCTGCCACCCACTACAGGGTCATCTAAGACACACTGAGAAGGATTTTTTTAGGGACAGAGAGAGGTCTCATCTGGTAAAGATCTTGCATTGCAGCATAAAGACCTGAGTTAATCCTAAGAACTCAAGTAGCAATAAGCCAGGTGTGGTGGTACACACTGATAATCCCAGTGCAGAGGAGGCAGACACAGTAGGATCTCTGGTCTAGTCTATGTGGAGAGTTCCAGGCCAATGAGAGACCGGCTCACAAAAAGGTAGATGGTGCCCAAGGAATAACACTGAGGCTGTCCTGTGGTTTATACACATACTGTAAATGTTTTTGATTAACCTCTATAATTTAGGAACTGTACTTCAGTTACATACTGGGTCAGTGAGACTCATTTTTTTTTCATTTTTCATTTTTACTTTTAAAATATTTATTAGCATTTTCCATGATTATAAAAAAATATCCCATGGAAATTCCCTCGAGACTCATTTTTAACAGTCCAAGGTGTTGTCATTGTACAGCGTGAGCTTCCTATCAAGGGCAGGTAGGTTCAGGTAGGTGGCCATCATTATAACATCATGGTAACAATCTGTGGAGTCGGGTGATGTTGCTGGTTGCCATGTGAGGGGCCGTCCCGATGGACATGTGGCCATGCCCTCTGCACCCTGCTTGTCGGAAAAGTGATAAATCAGGGATGGTTTGTGGGAATTGCAGGGTGCATGCCATCACGGCAAAGTCCTCCCTAGTTTTCTTTCCTTTTTTTGTTTTTTTTTTTCAAGGTAGGGTTTCACTCTGGTCTATGCTGACCTGGAATTCACTCTGTATTCTCAGGGTGGCCTTGAACCCATGGCGATCCTCCTACCTCTGCCTCCTGAGTGCTGGGATCAAAGGTGTGCGCCACCTCACCTGGCTTTTTCTCACTAGTTTTCTTTACTCACACAGGTTGTAGTGTATCATTTGCCTCCTGTGGTTCTCCTCTGGCCCTCAACGTACCTGCATGCATATATGCACGTGCACATACACACCTACCCCCCCACACACACACAGGTGTAACTACCCTACTTTGCTTTACTGTATAATTGTGGGATGCCTCTGGCCTCCACATGTGTACACATACACACACACACACACACACACACACACACACACACACACACGCTCACACAAGGTGAGAGATACCCTCTTGTTCCCTGTGGGACTGTAGGATGCTCATGAAACACCTCCATATCAATCAAGTCCCTCGTTGCCAGGCAGGGATCCCAGCAGAGACCACGTGCTGCTATAGTAAAACCGCCACTCCCCTCCTCAGACAGAGCTAGTTCATTTCAGCAGTTCTTTAGGATGTCACTGAAGAATTGATTTAAACAGCAAGATAGGAAACATTCTCTGTCCAATTACCTGGGAATGTCTAAGTTATAGTGGATCAATTTGATGAAATGTATAGCAATAAAAACAATGATGGTAACAATTATATAGCAAAATGGAAAAATACCATAATATTGAACATAAACAGAAGAATATAAAGTATACTGGTGTAGTTTAGTGAAAAATCATTTTTGTATGGATAAATTCTAGAAAAATTGAATAACAAGTCATATATGAATCTTCACAAACAATTTTTCATTTTTCTTGTCACAAATAAAATCAAGTATGAAAGAAGAAGTCATAAATGACATCCAACATGAATCAAAGAGCTGGGCATGTGTCTGTGTTTCTCTCTGTGTTAGGATGAGTATTTATCATGTATACTAAAAACAAGAGTTCCAGGAGTCAACACTCAAAATCTTTATGAAGCTTTTAAACCTCTGGGTTCATAAAATTCCTGTGTACTGGCAGGACACTTCCTGTGGTAGGAGATCAGTGAATGTTTCAGAGTGAAGGCTCATCCCGAGGATGAATACTTTAGTTGCCATATCAAGGGGAGGTAAATGAATTTTCTGTTGTCTGTCATAACCTCAGTAATATGAAAGTGTGCTTTGAAATGTCTGCAATTGACTGCATTTCCCAATGTCTCTTGGGTCTCTCATCTTTAAATTGCCATCATGCCTTATGCTTATTCCTTGCGTGTGTGTGTGTGTGTGTGTGTGTGTGCGTGTGTGTGTGTGCGCGCACGCGCGCATGTGTGTGTTGAGGCAGTCTCAGGGAACCGAGGCTGGCCTTGAACTCCAGATCCTCCTGCCTCCACCTCCAAGTGTTGGGATTATAGGTATACACCGATATGCCCTGTGTCTCCTTTTTCGTTGTCATAGGAAACAGTCTTTTCTTATACTCCACTTTGAGATTATCATTCCTATAGCTGTTGATTTTGGCCTCTTATCAAAGAGGCTTTCCTGCACCCTCTCCAAGGCTGTAAATATTAAGGTCATGCCTCTTCCTGTGCTAATCCTGACCTCCACCTATTTCTCTTGCCCAAAAGAACCAGCCCTTTTCTCCAGTGAAGTATTCTTACTGGTATTTCCCACATGATAATGTTGCTGGTGGTCTCGGTCTGGGTGTTTCTAGGTTCAGGACATCTTCCTCAAAGAATCGAAGAAAGACACAGTCAGCAAAGCAGCAAACTTTAGGGAGTAGCGGCAGCTGCCTGAACGAAGAGGACTCGGCTCAGGAGCTTGCCCAGGGTTCTTTTGAAGGGACCCATGAGAAGGAGGGGCAGCTGCCAACAAGCGCGGTACGGGTGGTTCTCCATTTTGACTGAGGGACTTGAGTTCTGTAACCTTTTCTCTGCTCTGCATGTCCCTTCCCATGATGCATCTGACTTGACTCATATGTATGCCCGAGTATGTATAGGCACAAGACGGCAAATAGGAGATGCTCCCTAAAAGTTCATTAGGGGACACAGCATGCCCCTGAAGCCAGTCTAGGATAGATGGCTCCCTGTCTTCTGATCCCACATATGGGGAGAATGTGTTTGAATGGAAACTGATCGCAGGAGAGGAGGGACTTGTGGATTCTCGGGTAGGAGAGACACCTTCTGTTGTTTGGAGTACACTTGCAGCTCGGTGTAGGCGGGGCCATCAGGTTGTCTACAGGGAGAGGGGTGTGTTTACTGCCCAACCCAAGGGGTATCTTGGGTTGGCCCTTTCTCTAAGTTTGCCTGCCTCAGTAAGGCTTTTAGTTTTCTTATCAAGGGACCTGGAACAGACTTTTCTATGGTTTCTAATTTACTGCTATCTGAAAGTAAACGCATGTGCAGTTTTGCAGTATGGCTTTATTGTCAATGCTTGGTGCCATGTAAGTTACCACAGAATTAATGAGTCAATAAACCCTCTGACCCCTCTTCCACCGTCTATACTCGGGAACACAAAACATCCCCAAGGAGCACCAGGGCTTGGATATCAGTTTTAATTTCACAGTGACAAAAAAAAAAAAAAACAAACTTAACAAAGCAATAAGTTATATGACAAAATTCACAGATTAGAAAAGATGAAGCCATTAAAAATAAGTGTAAATTACAAATACCAGAAGGCCCTGGCCAATGAGCATATAGTTGCTTTGGTCCAAAGAATGGGCTTTCCCAGTACATGAACTTGTTCTGGGAAAGACCTATTACCTGGGAACCTGCCAAAATTCCGCTCAGTCTCAGGCTGTGAGTGCTTGCTCCTTCAATGGCCTTTCGGGTGACTGGGAGTGGCTGGGTCAGGGTGGAGGGTGGAGGGGAGAAGGTGGGCTGCTGTACAGGCTACACAGTGTTTGCTGGGGTTGTGAGCATACTGAGTTTATCTGGGTTCAGTGTATATGACTCTTGGGCAGGATTCACAGGGTGGTCATGTTTTTCATCTGGTCAAATAAGTAAGTTCCAAGGCTAGAAAGACAGACAGGCCATCAAAGGCACTTTTAAAAGGATATTGGTTAGGAGAAGCTGACTACCTCTGGATGCCAGGTTTTCCCACAACACCCTTCTTCCCAGCTCTGAGCCTTAGAGAAAGAGTGACTTTGCCTTCCTAAGACACAGGGGCACCGTCTGTGACCCCCACCTCCTCAGGCTACTGTGAGGGGTGCAGGGCATCGTGAAGGCGCAGTGCATGTGGCCCTAGGATTGGGACCAGCCTCGCTGCAGAGGAAAGCAAACATTCATTATGATATATTAATTTGATCTGGAAAATGGTCAAAGTACATCTTGAAATTTCAGGAAGTGGGAAGGAACTGGGCCTGTTAGTAGTGGAGAACTTGGGCATGTGAAGACCTGTGTCCCAGCAAAGTGGCAGTGTGACATATCCTCTCTCGCCCCATGTCACAGTGAAATCAGAGGCCATTCACTATTGCCATGTTAACGGATCCATGTCGGCACCCCTCAACAGGTGAATGGCTACGGGAAATGCCACACACACACAATGGTGTTTTATTCAGCCACCGAGAATGAAAACATGTCATTTACAAGAAAATGGATGTCATCGTTTTCAGTATGTCCTTGTGCTGGTGTCTTGGCTTCATAATAGCTTCAATTCAAGCTGTAAGCGCATTTTTATGTGGCCCTGGTAGAGCTGTCCTCCTGCATGGCCGAGGAAACACAGGCCTCCCAGGGGCAGTGTGGGTAATGTGAGAGGGGTTCCTATGAGAAAGTAATGTGGCCGCAGAAACGCTGGTCCTTGCCAGCCTGCCTGGAGGACGCTCTCAAGCTAGACAATGACTGGAGATGAGACACGGCATGGAATGAAAGCACCGTCCATCTGCCCCTCCATGGCTGTCTGGATTGAGCTCCTGTAGGAAGCCACAGCAGGGATGGTGGCCAGCCACCTTGGGTTTGGTTTCCTTCGGAGATTCTTGTATCAGAAAAGACCTTAGCTGCAGCAGAAAACAAAATGATACTGGGAAAAGTGACACCTTTCCAGCACAACTTCATGTAGTGGAGGCTGGAATGGGATCACTGTCACCTTCTATGCTGGATGTTCCCATGACAAGAGAAAGGAACCCTGGTGACATTCAGAAGAAAAATCATCAAGCTATCACCTCATAGTGGTTTGCAAGGTCCCTGTCTCAGCTATGAGAAGGAACAGGCCGTCTTCCTACAAGACCTCAAGGCCTTGTGTCTCACAATTGCGCCAGGCACATGGGAAATGCATGCGGGGGGTGGTGCCAGAGTCACACAAATGACATGTGGTCCACCTCCATGTCCAGCCTCCACTCCACACAGAGGACACGTGGCCCTCCTCTCCACCTCAGGCCTGTGCTTCCCAGGCACCAGCTGGTGGGCAGGAAGCCACAGTCTCTCCTTCCCCAGCCTCCTTTGCTGGC
Source organism: Jaculus jaculus (assembly GCF_020740685.1). Classification (NCBI taxonomy): domain Eukaryota; kingdom Metazoa; phylum Chordata; class Mammalia; order Rodentia; family Dipodidae; genus Jaculus; species Jaculus jaculus. The sequence continues at coordinate 10,152,056 of NC_059106.1, read as the reverse complement.
TGGAGCTGCAGGATCATGGTCTGCAGTGTCTCTTTCACCATCTGGAGCTCCCCCCGGAGAGACTGTGCATGCTGTTAAGGAACACGCAGGAGATGATCAGCCCTCCACAGCCCCCCACCCCTGGGACCTAGGAGCTTGCCGTGAGCATATGGACACTGACATCTAATTGTGGTCTCATAGTCTCCCAAACTGTAAGAATTATACAGCTAAGTAAAAATGACACTTCCTTAAAGAGTAACTGTGATTTGTGTGAGCCCTGAAGTTACTAACTCTCAAGTTTGGTTTTGAAACTTGGAAGGCAGTTTCAGTCCTCAACATGAGACAGATGGCCAACTCAGGAGTTCAGTGACACGTGGTTAGTATGAGCACAGAGCTGCTGAGACATTGCCAGGGTCACAGCCAAGTCAGTGGAAAGGGAAGGATGCTTAACCGCAGAGCCTCCTTGAGACACCTGGGATTGGGGGCCACCATGAACACAGAGAGACTGCTCAATATCACCGGTCAGTTCAATGTCCTGGCAGTGGCCCCTGCTCACACAAGCCAGTCCCAATTCCTGTCAAGCTGTGTCTCACCTTCCCTCGGCTGGTTTGCTCACGGGTACTAGCAGAGTGACTCCAGCTTTGATGGAAGGCAAGGCCCTTCCCTTGTCTGAGCCAGTTGGTTAGTTTCTACATGAATGGATGGACCCTTAATATCCTAGTCTATAACATTGTTTCTTATGCACAGGGGACACAGAGCTCAGCAAATAATGACACAGAATGAACTAGGCTTCTCGCCCAAGCAATGGATTCTCCTCTGGGCATTCAAGCAGGAGAACAGCTCACCACTAGTGAGCTTTCTGTTGCTCTATCACCAGACCCTTCTGTCCCTTCCTGTTGTCTGAGCACTAGGATCGTCGCAAGATGGAAAGTGGGCTTAGCAAGCAAACAAGTACAACTTCGTCCAACAGGGATGCCAGGACAGGAGCAATATGTTGATCCCCCCTAACCATGGCTAAGCTCCCACATGAATTCAAGCCACTAGACCATGACCAGGTCAGGTATGGAGGAAGGCAAGCCTGGGAAATAACTAGCAGTGCAGGGACAGGATGGTCACAGGCCACCTACGCTGCAATGCTTCCTACCTGGGTTCAATGCCAACACAGGATCCAAGGAAAGCCACACCCTGGGGTTTTGTCTGGCGAAAACAATTCCCCATCATTTTACAATAAGAAGCTCCAGACTGTCCAGTCTGGGGATTATACAAATCCGAAACATAGATTATCCCAACCAGAGACGCTCAACCCCCTGCAAGTTTTAGTTCACTATTTGCCCTTGAACTTGAAGGGCATAAGAACAAAAGAGGATCCAACATTTATCCCTGTACTCTTTTGGTACAAAATTTGACCTTCTTATATTTCTCCAGGCAGATCTACTAATCTTTATGGAGAATACATACGACTTTATGGAAATTAAATCATAGGTCTCCAGCCTGAGTTCCAAGCTGTGATTGATCACAAAGTCCATGTACAGGGCACCTAAGAGCTTCTGGATCCTGACAAAGTCCTGAGATCGGATTACCTCTGACGGGTCACCTGGGATGATGTGGATGTCTGTCACTACCTAAATAATGACAGAAGGTTTTAGGGAGAGAAATTAACCCAACATGTGATACTTCTCAGAAAACGTCTGGCACACAGCAGTATAAACTAAAAGGGATAGAGAGAGAGAAGCTGTGACAAGAAGTCCTGCTAAATTATAAAATTAAATTAACACATCAGTCCCTCACACAGTCTTTTCCATTAACACACTGAAGAGTTAGAAAAAAATGACATTTGAAGATACAAGTCCCCAGGGAAATTGGGCAAATCATTGCATGTTTAATTGTCCCGGGTGGAAAATACAGAACCCCATATCTTATTCACGGAGGTGTGGTTTAAGCGGGCTTGGCTTGGTTCTGTGCGGAAGCTTGCTGTGCCCTCTGAGAAGCACCGTGGTGCTGAAGTCTCGTCATCGAGCCTGCAGCCGGCTTCATCACTGCAGCCCGGGCGTCAGAGACCCTGCAGGCTCAGGGTGAGTCTCTGTCACAAGAATAATACTCCAGTCACCTTCTTAGCGCGGGGGAGATGGCGCAGAAGGAAAGGGCACTTTCCATACAAGCACAAGGGCCTGAGAGGACCTGAGACCTCCTGCGTTTGATCCCTGACACCCATGTAAAATCTAGACCCCCGGAACCTCATACATCTGCATACACATGTGCATATATACACGCCATGCCATGCACACCATGCACACACACACAGACAAAGAGGTTAAAAACTGAACTAAATCATCATGCCCTTATTTACAAAATGTCACTCTAGCCCTTTCCTTGAATGATTCCTTACCAAATGGGAGTTCCAAAGCAGTTCAGATGTACCAAAATGGAAGAGTTCAGGATAAAGTATGGAGCAGAGAAAGAAAGAAAAAAGCAATCCACTGAGCACTTCTATGGAATAATCCTAAATTGGAAAGAAAAGAAAGAGCCGGGCATGGTGGCGCACACCTTTCATCCCAGCACTCTGGAGGCTGAGGTAGGAGGGTTGCTGTGAGTTTGAAGCCACCAAGACTGTCTCCAGAGTGAATTTCAGGTTGGCCTGGACTACAGAGCAAGACCCTATCTTTAAAAACCAATAAATAACTAAATAAAAGACTAGAGATAAGCTACATAGTGGTAGACATTTCAGGGGGACACAGTGGTAATGTGGTGACAATGTTCCAGGTAGTGGCCCTGGGAGGAAAACATATTTAAGTATTTAAGTTTCTCATGCTCTTTGGTACTCATGAGCGCCAGGTTCAATAAAAGACCCTGTTCAGAAAAATAAGGTGAAGGATGATTTAAGAAGACACCCACGTCGACCTCTGCCCAACATACACACACACACACACACACACACACACACACACACACACACACACACACTTGAAAATGAAAGCAGACAGGAGCCCTTTGGGGCCATGGAGTTTATGCATGAGCCTGGATGCATTTAGTTTTTGCATGCCATCAAGGCTACCAAGACGAATCAATTGGGCATTGCACATTCAAAACGAGCAGAGAGAATAGGATTCCCGGAGGGCTTCCGGACAGGAATGCAAATACCAGGCAAACAGAATCAGTCCGCTCCCACTTCATTGATGACTCAGCAGAAGTGGGCAGAACTACCTGGCGGCTTTGAAAGATAACCTGGATGTGCACATCCTGGGTGTACTTCCTTTCTTCCCATAATGGGGTATAGAAGCCAAAGGAAGGAAGTAAGGAAGGAGGGAGGGAAAAATCCTGTTTTAAAATCCACTGGACCTAGCCGCTTGCTAGGGAGAATGCTCTGTGCACAGAGGCGCACGTACCCTGAGGAACATAAATCATATTGCGGGAAGACTGCGAAACCCTCCTGCAGGATGGACAGACGCGCATCTTCCTGCAGTGCCCCATGTGAGTGGACATGATCATGTTCCAACGTGGATTTGGACTAACCACGCGCCACGTTCCACGCATGCACAGTGGGCCCTGGCAGTGTGCTTAATGGAACCAAACCAAACATCCCCCTTGCTTTGCAGCTCCTTCCCTGTTGCTGGCAGCAGGCTGTTTCTTTCAGCCCCCTCAGCATTGTGTCTTTGATCAGAAATAAAACACAAGCCAGTCACTGTTTGGCTAGGGGATTCCGGTAGCCTCTTTGGATCATGAGATAAACTGGAATTTGGAATGGCAGCTTTTGTTTGTTAGAGAGCCCCACAAAGCTATGTGGACACAGTGTCCAGTCTTAGCCCCAGTCCTCCACTCAGACCCAAATGCCACTTTACATGAGTTCAAAGACACCTCTCTGGGTTTATCCTCACTCAGTTATGCACAGCGTATCCTGTGCTTCAGAGGAAAGTGGGGGTTGAAATCTGTACTGTGATGCAGATTTTATTTGAGGAGCGGGCTGATGTTAGTACCCAAACCACTGTTTTACACCCTGGCTGCCCTATGGTTTGTATGTGAGATTGACCCACAGGCTCATGTGTTTGAACACTTGGTCTCCAGCTGCTGGTGCTGTCTGGAGAGGTGTGGAACCTTTACGAGGTAGGGCCTAGCTGGAGGAAGCGGTCACTTAGGTCACAATAAAACCTTGAGAGGGACTGGAGAGATTGCTTAGTGGTTAAGTGCTTGCCTGTGAAGCCTAAGGGCCCTGGTTCAAGGCTCGATTCCCCAGGATCCACATTAGCCAGATGCACAAAGGGGTACACGCATCTGGAGTTCTTTTGCAGTGGCTAGAAGCCCCGGAGCACCCACTCTCCTCTCTTTCTCTCTGTCTCTTTCTCTCTCTGTTTGTTGCTCTCAAATAAAGAAATAAAAATAAACAAAATTAAAAAAAAAAAAAAACCTTGAGGGTTTTATCATGCCTCAGGCTCAAGCTCTCTGCTTCTGGAGTTGCCAACATGTTACATGCCGCAGCATGTTTCCGCCACCACGGATGGCGTCACCAGCCACCATGTCTTTTCCTATCATAGTGGACTATATCTTCTGAGTCACGGGCCCAAATAAACCTTTTCTCTTGTAAGGTGTTTCTGTCTGGTGTTTTGTCATAGCAATTTAAAAAAATGACTAACAAACTTGGTTTGACATTTCTCCAGTATATCTCCACTTAGCTTGACAAGAAATGGTGGGGGTCGGAGGAGGAAGGAAGAGAGGAGAGAAAGGGATAGGAGGGGAAGAGAGAGGAAAGAATAGGGAAGGCAGTGGAAAAGGGAAAAAATACTAATATTTTTATTAGACTTACTTTTTATTATTTAATATTTTATTTATTTATTTGACTGAGAGAGAGAGAGAATGAGTCAGATAGAAAGAGACATACACTGCAACAAACTCTAGACACATGTGCCACTTTGTGCATCTGGTTTGATGTGGGTACTAGGGAATTGAACCTGGGTCCTCGGGCTTTGTAGGCAAGTGGCTTAACTGTTGAGCCATCTCTCCAACCCATAACTTAATTTTTGAAAATTAATTCTCCCTCCTGATGGTCCTTCTGACCATGAGGGTCAGGCAGGCATTTGTTGGAGGTGACCCCAATCAGCAGGGCAAGTTCTAAGCCTTAGTTTTTCTCCCTGATGCCAGGCAGAAATAGCAATCCCTTTTGTGGTGGTTTGAATGTGAAATGTCGCTCACAGTCTTAGGTGTTTTGAGTATTTGGTTCCCACCCTGATAGCGGCAATCTGGGGGGCGTGAAGGTGGAGCCTTGCTGGAGGAGGTGTGTTGCTGGCAGCGGCCCTACTGGGGGCTAGCTAGCTCCCTCAGACTACTTCCTTCCCATCGGGGTGGAGCTGCAACCCAGGCTTCCTGCTTAAGCCTGTTATGCTTTCCCAGCCATGGTGAAATGTCCCCTCAGAACAGCAAGCTGAAATAAACCCTTCCCATAAGCTGCTGTTGTTAAGGGTCTTGTCCCAGTGAGGAGGACACAAATGCAACACCTATCTATTTACGAAGTCTGGTAAGAACTTGATGACTTTCATATAAGCCACAATGTGGCTACTGACCAATTCCTCCAAGCACTTCTCACAGAGCAGCTGATTCAACACCTTGACACCACTTAGGTATAAATGGGAGGCTGTTTGACCTTGTGACAAAATGGTGAGTACAGTGAATGAAAAGGGACAAGGAGGGTGAGTCCTTGCTCCTCATAAGGACATGTCAAACCCACAGATGGAGCACAGCTTCATTTAACCTCATAACTTAAAGGTGCGTGTTAACATGCTGATGTGACAGAGAGGACACTCACTAGGGTGCGAACAGGCTTTGCCACTTGTCCCCAGTGCTGCAGCTGTTGGACCTGGCTCAGGCTGGCTGTGGAAAAGCTCACAAGGACCCCTTGAAACTGTGCTTCGCCCTTTCTCTGCCTCCTCTCCTGCTCCCCAGGCTTAGGAAGAAACTTAACTCCCTGGCATCAAACCAAACATCCAAAACAAGAGCCCAACCCAGACCTGAGTGCAGCCCTCAGGACAGGAGCATAACCTGATGGGCACACGGCCAACCTACAGTCTGCTCATACAGTAGAGTTCATAGTTAATAAAAACTATAAAAATTGTAAAAAGGATAGGTATGTCTCTATCTCACCTTCTATAGAAAGAGATGTAGCTAATGATAATTAATACATTTTGAAGTTCACACAGTAGTAAATAAATAACAAGATATTAACAATGAAAGAAAAGAGTGCTGATGGAGGGAAACAAGCAGCCTGCTGAGTTATAAGAAAGGGCAAAGGCCAAAAGCTAGAATGAGAAATTTTGAGTCCATCATTAGCCTGGAGATCTCAATAGTTCTCATTCTGATTAATCTCTGGCTATTTAAAATTACTCAAACACACAGACATGAAGTATAGTAAGAACGGAAACTCTGAATGGAAATGCAGCAAAGATAAGCAACAACTAGGACAAGAGAGATTGCTTAGTGGTTAAGGTGCTTGCCTGTGAAGCCAAATGACCCAGGTTTGATTCCCTAGTACCCATGTAAGCCAGATGCACAAGGGGGCATGTGCATCTGGAGTTCGTTTGCCGTGGCCAGAGGCCCTGGTGTGCCCATTCTCTCTCTGTCTGCCTCTCTGTTCTCTCCCTCTCTCTGCTTGCAAATAAGTAAGACAAGCAACAACTAAAATAGCTAAATCCTCATTGTATACACACCTGAACCCACATGTCCTCCTGACACTTTGCTCAAGGGATAGTTTTTTCTTTTTTTTTTTTTTGTTTTTGTTTTTTTGGTTTTTCAAGGTAGGGTCTTGTTCCAGCCCAGGCTAACCTGGAATTCACTATGGAGTCTCAGGGTGGCCTCGAACTCACGGAAATCCTCCTACCTCTGCCTCCCGAGTGCTGGGATTAAAGGCGTGCGCCACCACGCCCGGCTTCAAGGGATAGTTTTGATAGAGTGTCTGTAGCAATGACATATTAAGTCTGGTGCAAGAAAACGCCATCATTAGGAACCTGAAAGGACTAGGTGCAGCTTAACTACAGGCATGTGGTCAGACACTGATGAAGGAGGGCTGAAGAGTTGGCTAAGTAAATGAAGGGTTCAACTTGTAAGCATGAAGGCCTGAGTTGGATCCCTGAAACTCACGTAAAAATGCCAAACATGAAGACATGGTGCAAATTTTAAGACTTTTCTTTTTTTAACCAAAGAGCCTTTCAGGTGCTCAATTAGCAACATGGAAAGGATATGAAAGAGGTCTTCATCTTGGCTGTGGGTTGCTGTGTGAAGTTGTTCTTCCAAGTGCATTAACTTCATGCCAATGGCTTCACATTTGTCTCTGAGGTCTACAGAAATGATGGAAGATTCCTGGACAGAGAAAAAAAAAAGGTTATTACATGTCAGCTATGCAATGCCTAAGGCTAGGGATACCGACAGGGCCCCTGGGACAGCCTGTGGCTTCTGCGCCTCAGAGGGAATCCTGTGGGAGAGGCTGTTTTCTCTGGAGATTGTAAAAGGTGAGAGATTCAAACGATCTGAAGGGAAAACAGAGGATACAGGTTGTTCTTGGGGAGACACAGGCAAGTTCAAGTTATCAGTGTGTAGTGAGTCTTGTCTACAGAGTTCCGCAAGTCCCCTTCCCTCCCCTCACACCCTGCCTGTTCATTTCCACGTGTCTTCAACATGTCACCGCCACAGAAGAGTGTATCTCAGACAGTCCTGCCTCACCCAGCAGAATTCACGAGCTGACAGGCAGGCTAGCAAAAGGGACAGGGCTTGTCACCAGAGCAAACAGGCTGATCTATGAGAAAAGAAGCACAGAGATTCAACAGGACATTGGGCATTTGTCTACAGACTGGCCAGTGCTCCTGAAAATCACACTCTGAAAGAAGTTTTAAATACTATGAGACTATTATCCATTCAGCTGCCACTGCCACCCTGTGTTGGAGTGTGGGCCCCATAAGACTAGAGACAATGATGCCCAGGAGGGCTCCTCCTATGGCATCAGGCATGTAACAGGCATATTCAATGAACAGACAGCTAGGTGGTCTTGCAGCTCCCTAAACCTCCTGAGTTCCCCTTCATGCATGCATCTCACACATGACCTATTGTCACCTCATGTCACATTTTCCTATAGATCCACCATGAGCAGAGTCTAACCTTGGCCATGGCCCTAGCTGGTCTAGCACACACCACACTTCAGTGCAACATCCTGATCCTCCTCACGCACTCTGAGCTCTTCCCCCTTCTCTTCCGCAAGTGGACACACCTCCACGCTCCTGGCGCTTCCTTGAAGGCCCACACGGTAGACCCTCGCCCTCAGGCACATCAATTCTGGTATGTGCTACGTGTTCTTGAGTGCCGTACTCTCGTCATTCATCCCAGGATCTCACCTGCCCCGCAGAAGACCACAAATTCTTCAAATAAATAACCAAGGAAAGAAAATGGAATATTTTTAAATAAAGGTGGAAACAAGCAAGCAATGAGCTGAAAATTAAAACTTGGCCAAAGGAAAACATAATATTTTCTAAGCTAATTACCAAAAAAAACCCCACCTCAGTAAGCACGCTAAAAGAATTTTGCCTAAGAATTAAGATGCATGTTCAGATTAAATGGCAGAGCTGCTTAAAAAGTTGCAACTAACATACAACAGCCACAGAAAGATGCTCATGTTGGATTGCACTGTTCAAAGACCTTAGAGATTGTGTACAATGCATCATCATTGGAATCCAGGAGTAACAACTAAATCCAGATATGTCTTGATGTTTGTTACATTCATTCTGAACTCCAAAGTTTATGCCCGCCATGGTCAAGTATGTTCAAATAAAGCAGTGCTAATGGGAACTATAAGTAATAATTGGAAACACTGCAGAAATCCTGTGCATACGAGTGACACATATTGAAAAGAAAGAACCTTTCTGGACAACTCCGAGGACATGGGGGCACAATTAAGCAGGTTTGTGGGTGCAGCATGGTGAGGGTTTGCTCAGAACTGACCACAGTGGTGAGGAGAAGGCAGAATATCCACATGAATGACAGGTACATGAGTATGCATTGATCCAAAAAGCGATGACATTATCATTCGAAGATGTGCAGTGAAAAGGAGAGAAATGAACTACATGCAAGGGAAGACACTGACGATGAGTCACACTGTGGTCACAAGACAAGGGAAGGGGACATCTGGAGAGCAGTGATTGATGGAGGCCACACCACGGGTGACAGTTGAAGGAGAATGACATGGTGTTCGTGGTCAAGAGCATATGACTACAGAACACTCAGAGGGTAAAAACTCTCAGCTTCAGAGCAGGAAACAAAACAATGACATAATCTTCATTTTGAAGCATCAAGAACTATAAGGCCAAATCTGAATTAAACAAATTGAAAATAATATATATATATATATTCCCACAAACATGCCATCCCTGTCTGCTTTATTTGGAAAACTGTTAATGGTAGTGTGCATTTTGGAAAGCAATCTCAGACCACAGCAAGTGCTTTAGGTTGTCTCTATGCTGGAACTCAGTATTTCCACTGCTCACAATCTATCACACACACACACTCAAAATAACTTACAAATTTAAATTGAAATAATTTCTTTTTTTTTAATTTTTTTTTATTATTTATTTATTTGAGAGCGACAGACACAGAGAGAAAGACAGATAGAGGGGGAGAGAGAATGGGCGCACCAGGGCTTCCAGCCTCTGCAAACGAACTCCAGACGCGTGCGCCCCCTTGTGCATCTGGCTAACGTGGGACCTGGGGAACCGAGCCTTGAACCGGGGTCCTTAGGCTTCACAGGCAAGCGCTTAACTGCTAAGCCATCTCTCCAGCCCTTAAATTGAAATAATTTCTATCAAGCCTTTGTAGTAAGCATGGAGAGTGATCATATAGTTACATGCTAAACTGAAGTAAAGATGTAAAAAAAAATCAAGGGGCTGGAGGGATGGCTTAGCGGTTAAGGCATTTTCCTGCAAAGCAAAAGGACCCACATAAGGCAGATGCACAAGGGGTGCATGCATTTGGAGTTCATTTGCAGTGGCTGGAGGCTCTCTCTCTCAAGTAAATACATAAAAGTTTTAAAATATTTTTAGAAATATATGAGGACAAACTATCAAAAGAATTAATTCAAACCATAATGGAAAACTATGAAAGAAATACACCTGAGTTTTTGCTAATTGCTTATAGATTAAAAAATGTACAAAGTGGCATAAGGAAACAAAGCAGTAAGAATATAAAATACCATCTCCTGTGACAAGAACTCTGGCTAAGTGGTCTTGTATGAGGATGTCTTTCCTAGATATAAGATAAGGTATCTCTACTGGGCTCTTGTACCAAGCACTTTGGAGCACAATCTTCCATCTCCAGGCATTCTAAGTCTGGACCCCACCAAACTTGGATAACCAATCATTTTTAAATACTATACCTGTACTGACTATGTATAAACCTGTATTTTCCTTTGTCATCTCTCCCTGAGCCACACACTGCACCAGCTATCTGCACAGAATCGACATCATGCTGAGTGCCGGAAGCCATCCAGAGTTGGGCTAAGCTACATGGGGAGATGTACTTCCGGCATCTGCCAACACTGTGCCATTTTATGAGATGGACCTGAGCCGGGTGTGGTGGCACATGCCTTTAATCCCAGCACTTGGGAGGTAGAGGTAAGAGAATCGCTATGAGTTCGAGGCCTGAGACTACATAGTGAATTCCAAGTTAGCCTGAGATAGAGTGAGAACCTACCTCAAAACACGAGAAAAAAAGTGGGGGCTGAAGAGATGGCCTTAGTAGTTAAGGCACTTGCCTACAAAGTCAAAGGGCCCAGGTTCAATTCCCCAGGACCCATGTAAGCCAGATACAGAAGGTGGCACATGCATCTGGAGTTCATTTGCAGTGGCTGGATGCCCTGGTGTGCCCACTTTCTCTCTTCCTCTCTCAACTAAATAAAACAATTTAAAAATACAAAAACAAATTAAAAAATTAAAAAAAAAAAACAAAAAAGTATGAGGGATCTGAGCACCTGAAAATCTTAGTATCTTAATGGTTCATGCAACCAGTCTCCCCTGTATTAGTGCCAACTATACCTGCGGGCCTAGCAAAGTCTAACACAGGATGTGGAGGACACAGGATGCCACGGCAGTGAGAATTATTTAAGTGGCTTACAGCTTTAACATAAAGCTCTCACTCACAATCTTGGAAGAGAATTTGTTTAGACCTAAGCTGAGAATGAATAAAAGATCAGATTCACTTGATTAGCAGATTTATCTGATCAGACGGATAGTTCCCATGCATCTGATCCAAGAGCCTGCTCTGTCCAGAAAAGTCTTGTCACTCTGTGGAGGGCATCGTGGGACCACAGCCCGGGGCATGGGTGGGGACGGAGGGGACCACAGCCCTGGGCATCAGCCACACACAGAAGTCAAGGTTCTGCCTGTTCAGTGCTTGCTTCCTGGAGAGGCAGAATCCCCTTATCACACTCCATTGTGCTCTAGGGCTGGCCGGAACAAAGGCTCTCCACTGGCAAGAGCAGGGTTGATGCCTTTTCTCCTTGACTCTGGGTGCCCTGTGGTTGGCTGGTACTAGTTACTTCTCCTGTCACTGTGACCCTGGCCAAAGCACCCTAAGGAAGGAAAGGTCTATTTCAGTTTACTATTAACCGGTTACAGTCTACTATGGCAGGTAGGCGGGGCATAGGAGCATGGGGCAGCCGGTCACATTGCTCCCACAGTCGGGAAGCAGAGAGTGACCAATGCTGGTGCTCAGCTAGCTCTCTCCTTTTTATACGGGACACCCAGCTCATGAAATGGTGCCTAGCAACATCTCTGGTGGGTCTTCCTACCTCAAATAATCTAATCTAGAAAATCCCTCACGGACTTGGCCAGAGATGTTTCCATGGTTATCCCAAATCCTGTCAAGTTGACAAGACTATCCATCACACCCCTCAACAAACAACAGCAGAGGGGAGCTTCTTGACTTATAAGCCAAGTGGAGAACACCCTTGCCCCCCCTTACGATGCGGCGTGCGAGAGCTGCCTGGGGTCTCAGGAAACGCCAGCTCCATTCCTCCTCCTCCCTCCGCTGAAAGCAGCTCAGAGGATCAAAGCACCAGAGCGCGCAAGCTCCTCCCACCCCCCCCCCCCCCAAGGTGCCAAAGTCAGCTCCGGGATCCTGGAGGGCTCAGCCTCAGGTTGGGATGACATTCCCTCTGGGACCCAGGCACTGGTGGACCAGAAGTGACCATGGTGACAACCACATATTGAGCCTGGGACCACAGGAGTGTCTATGTGTCCATAACACATCATGCCGGAGTCCATGGGGACAACAGCAAGCTTTTTCTCTCCAAACAAGGTAACCTTGAGTTTTCTCCCTGTCCTTGATCCCACCACCAATGAACAAACACAGTCATTCTTCACAGAGTTCCCCTTGATGTAAAATGTAACTTCCACTTCCATTTTTATCTTTAAATTAAGTAAGACAAGAAACAAAACGAAGAAAACCCGTGTGCTCGATACTTGATAACTAAATGTGCCACCTACTACACAGCCCCTGAAATTTCCAGCTGAGACGGGTTTTGTAGGACAGGGAACTCTGGGTATAATTTGAAGTATGGGTGGCTCTGTGTTTCAAAGTGTCTTTGAAAACGCTCCGGTAATTCGCCCCACTGGGCAGTCTTGTCAGCAATTCAAATGGTTACTTTGTTTTCTTTCTAGACATACAGCTCGTCACGTAGGAGGAACCACAGCAGTCAGGTGCCCATCACCAGCTCTTCCCTTCCAGGCCTGGCTCACATGCCCCTCCTCAAAATCCCTGGTCCCCTCCCAGCCAAACTCGAGGTTAGAGGTGGGTTTCCCTGGCATCCGTTTGCTGGTCACACTCACTAGGCATCAAAAGATGTGGTGTCCTACCGCCACTACGGCCCTGGGGACTGACCCCACGCCTCACCCAGAAGCCAGTGTTTGTTACAACAGCGATGCAGACTCCTCTCTGACAACAGCAGCAACGATGTGAATTATCTCAAAAGACTGATGCATGAGAGGCTCGGCCCCTAGTGTGGCAACATATGAGTTGTGGAAGGGGCTGGAGAGAGACCTGGGTCAATACAGTGCTTGCCTCCTGAGCATGAAGACCTGCATTCAATCCCCAGAATCCACATAAGAATGCTGGGCAGGGGCTGGAGAGGTGGCTTAGCGGTTAAGCGCTCGCCTGTGAAGCCTAAGGACCCCGGTTCGAGGCTCGGTTCCCCAGGTCCCACGTTAGCCAGATGCACAAGGGGGCGCACGTGTCTGGAGTTCGTTTGCAGAGGCTGGAAGCCCTGGCGCGCCCATTCTCTCTCTCGCCCTCTACCTATCTTTCTCTCTGTGTCTGTTGCTCTCAAATAAATAAATAAATAATTAAAAAAAAAAAAAAAAGAATGCTGGGCAGGACAGTGCACGCCTACAATGCCAGCACAGGGCACGCAGAGATGGGAGAAGCTCTGAGGCTCGCTGACGAGCCCGCCTGGCCTACGTGACAAGCTGCAGAGCCTCTATCTCCAAAAGAGGTGAATGGTCCCTGAGGAACAACACCCAAAGCGGTTCTCCAGCCTCTGCACACACGAGTGTGCACATCCACGCATACACGCATGTGCGCACATACATAATCATACAGAGGAGGTAAGAGGCAGGGCCCAGGGGAGGTAGCCAGGTCACTGGGTACTGCCCTCGGGAGGGACCAGTGCCAGTTGCCTGGGCTGTCATAAAAGAGCAAGCTCTCTGTCTTCCTGCCTCGCCAGGTGATTTGTTCTTCACGATATGAAGCCATGACGTGACAGAGCCACAGGAACCTTCATCCAAGAGTTGGGTCAGCCTCCAACGCTGTCAGCTAAATAAAGCTCTTTTCTCTAGAAAGCACCCAGCTTCAGGCCCGGGAAGTAGTCCAAGGCAGCGGGTCTTGAAGACACTTTGTTGGATCACAGACTGCATCATCCAAATGATGCTCTCACCACGGCGGGGAGGGCCGCGAGGGAAGGCCTTGCCAAATGATGCCTGCCCTACCTCCGAGCAGCTGAGAAGAGCCTGTCTGGGGCAATCCTCCTGCCTCTGGGACAACTATCAAGGCTTACACGATCACACCAGAACTACACACACACACACACACACACACACACACACACCAATTTTTTTTTTTATTTGGTCTCAGGAGAAGCCCTCAAATCATCCCAGCTATCCCTCCACCAGCTCCACCCACCCATCAGTATTTCAAACATAATTAGCATAAGCCACCATGTGATCAAACCAGTAGGCTTCAGCTCTGGGCAGAAACAGGCAGCTGTGTTGAATTAGAGCTGATGTCAAATTTCTGTCCCACTCTCCCAACTCAAGGAGCCAGATTTAAACCAGAAAACAGGATTTCCTTTGGTAGACAGAACTTTTCCATTACAATTCACCTTTCCACAAGCATCTATCTATTAAAGCATGTCTGCAGATCTGAGGATGAACGGCTGGCCTCAGCAGATGCTAAGCTGCAGGTGCAGGTGAAAGGCTTTTCTAGGGCCAGCATCTCTGAGGCCTTTTTTACTTAGCTATATTTCCAATGAGCAAGGTTAAGTCCTTGCATAGGGCATTTGTGAAATACCAACATTTAAAAGTTCAAGGGCTGGAGAGATGGCTTATTGGTCAAGGTGCTTGCCTACAAAGCCTAAGGCCCCAGGTTCAACTCCCCAGAATGCACATACACCACACATGAGTGAGGCATACACACAGACTGGCACACGCGTCTGGAATTCCACTGTAGCGGCTAGAGGCCCCGATGCACCAATTCTCGCTCATAAGAAAGTTTAAAGGTTAGACAGATGGCTTAGCAATTAAGGTTCTTTTCTGCAAAGCCAAAGGACTCAAGTTCGATTCCCTGGTACCCACATAAAGGCAGTGCACAAGGTGACATGTGCATCTGGAGTTCATTTGCAGAGGATAGAGGCCCTGGTGCATTCTCTCTCCCTCTATCTGCCTCTCTCTCTCTCTGTATTTCTCAAATAAATAATTTAAAACAGTTTGAAACTGGAGTTCATCATCTTCAGAGGATAAAGAACACACATCGGTCTGTTTTGGTAATAGCATCTGGTAACAGTGTCTCATCAGGCTGCATGTAGTGTGCTTAGGAAATCATATTTCTTGGTGTGTGTGGTGTGTCATGTGATGTGATGGGTGTGTGTCATAGGCACAGGTGTGTGCAGAGTATGCACCTTGTGCATGTCTGTACAGAGGCAAAAGGAAAGCACCTGGAGTCCTCTGTGGCTCCTCTGCATGTTTCCTTGAGACAGGATCTCTCATTCCACTTGTAGCTGCTGGTGTTGGTCAGTAGCCCCAGCGATTCTCTGATCTCTGCCCCTCGTGGACTAGGGTTACAGATGCTCATGGCCACACCCAGCTGTTTCCATGGGTGACAGGCAGCCTCAGGCTCTCATCCTTGCATGGCAGGCGCTCTGACCTGCTGAGCCATCTCCCCAGGCCCCAAATCATATTTATTTTTATTCTAAATAGAAAATGTGTTTGGAATAGGAAGCTGCTGAGGTTAATTTGCTAAGTGGGCAGGTCCTGCTGCAGCTGCCAGCTCTACGCAGAAAAGCCCCACAGGAACAGAGCTCACAACCTCACGGCGCTGACATCAGAGGAGACCCACCCGGTTGCATCGTAGATTCAGATTATTTTTTTCTTCTAAATTTATTTTATTTTATTTATTTATTTGTAAGCAGAAAGAGAGAGAGAGAGAGACGGGGCACTCCAGGGCCTCCAGCCACTGCAAAAAAAGATGCATGCGCTACCTTGTACATCTGGCTTATGTGGGTCCAGAGGAATTGAACCTGGATCCTTTGGCTTTGCAGGCAAGTACCTTAACCGCTAAGCCATCTCCCCAGCCCTTGAGATTATTTAAATAGTTGACTCCTTGAAATTCTGATCAAGAGTCATTCCAGAGCTGGGAAGATGGTTCTGTGGGTAGCAGCGATTGGTGTGTAGGCACGAGGACCTGAGTCCCATCTCCCTCGCACAAACATGACTGCACACACATGCAAGACCGGCACTGGCAAGGGGGACAGCGAGGAGACCGCTGGAGCTCACTGGTCAGCCAGTCCCACTGCAAAGCAGCGAGCTCCAGGTTCGATGAGAGCCTCTGTCTCAATGAAAGGCAGAAAAGTGACAGAGGAAGACGCATGGGATCATTTTCTGGCTTCCACATGGGGTGTGTGCATCTGTACACACACACACACACAACATTGCACACCACAGTACATGCACACACCTGAAAGAGAACCGAATGTAAAGGAAGAGGCAAGCTGAGGTTCACAGTGGAGTCAAGCGATTGAATAAGAGAAAAGTCACGGAGGTGACTAATATGTCATTGGTAATAGTCATCTGGGAGAGTGACATGATGATCAGAGAGGAAATGCACTGTGTGGGGACTGGGCTCCAAAGCCATTCCCAACCCTCACTGTTGTTGGGTAGGGGGCCAGAGGACAGGATCCACACCCCACGCTCTCAGGCCACCATCTTGGATACTGCTCTCTTGGCTGTAACTCAGCAGGTTCACCCAGACCCGGGTCGCTGTCAGCTGTGTGGTACGGTATCTGCAAGAGCTGCCTATCCACAAAGCACCTCACTCTGACAGCAAAAGCCACTGGCTATGTAATGGAAGGAAGACCACGTGTCCAAGCAGTCTTCCGCAGTGGCTGCTGGGCAAGCTGCATTTGTGGACTCCAAGCCTCAGCACCATTTAGGTTTGATAAGCACCGCAAACCCTGGCCTGCTTGCACACATACTTACAAAACAAAACTATATTCGGAGCCCCGGGATGTTCATTCTCTTGTTGAGTCTCACTGCTTCTCCTGTAGCTGGAGGTAAACGAGATGTGATTACCACCACCCATAAGCTTAGCAGATGCATTAAAGCATTTCCTTAGCTCAGATTAAAATCGCAGCCTCACATAGGTTGCTCTGGGCTGTTTTCCAGAATATTTGCTTAGCAAATACATTCCAGGAATGTTCTATGTTTTTCTCTTTTTAAAAAATATGGTCTACATTAAAGAGTCATTACCTCAAATGCCTATCTGTAACACAAAGAACATCCCTCACATCTATTTAACGTAGATTTTGTGATAAGCATTCATCTTTCCACATATGCGCAGAGAGCTACAGTCATTGTTTAAATTCCATTAGGTAGAGAGGCAGCGAGGGTGTGCCTGTATCGTACTGAATAACAGAAGTATTCACCCAGATTCCAAATTGCATGGTCACACCCTGAGTGAGTGGGTTTTTCTTTTTAAAAGCATCCAGATGTCTGAAGGGGCAGGAAACATCTGCAATGCTTAGATTTCTTTAGGTCTGAGCAAGCTGCAAGCTGCCTTCAAGAATCCCCACACTTGTTTCAAAAGCGACCCAGAGATGTGAGTTCACCAAGAAAAGTGCTCTAGGTTCAGCTTGGCATTAGGGCTCAAGAGATGGCTCAGCAGTTGAAGATGCTTGCTTGTAAAGTCCAAGAGCACAAGTTTGATTCCCCAGTTGCCACAAAAAGCCAGATACACAAAGGGGTATATGCATCTGGACTTCATCTGCAGTGGCAGGAAGCTTGGTATGCCCATTCTCTCTCTCTCTCTCTCTCTCTCTCTCTCTGTCTCTCATTAAAAAAAAAGCCAGGCGCAGTGGCACATGCCTTTAATCCCAGCACTTGGGAGGCAGAGATAGAAGGATCACCATGAGTTCGAGGCCACCCTGCAACTCCACAGTGAATTCCAGGTCAGCCTGAGCTAGAGTGAGACCCTACCTCAAAAAACAAACAAACAAATAAAAAAAAGTCAACTCTGTTGGAATCACCTCAAAAACAAACAAACAAACAAACAGAACCAGTGAACAGAAGTGAAAATTCAATGGGGGGAGATCGATGACTGGGCTGTGGGGACAAGCCTGATGGCTGCTGATGGCCATGCAGGACCGTCTGATCCACGACCATACTGCCCTGAATGCCCCTGACGTCGTGTGGGCACGCTGAAGCACTGCCTTGTGTGTGACGGGTCCTCCTGGAGGCTCTAGGCTGTTTCTCTGCAGAGCTCTGGGATTGGACATTAAGGTAAAGCAGACCAGAGCCTGAGATGGTCTTCTGAGGAAAACTAATCAGAAAACGAGGTCCACAGCAGCAGAGACCACCAAACTGATCCCCATTCAAAGAAGGTCCAGTGTCTGGGGACAGCAACAGCAAGCCAAGAGCCCTTCATGTAAGAGAATGCAGTCAGACCACAGCCTGGACACGGAAGCGCACAGCAAAGCCGACATGGGAGAAGAGGTTCCAACACCACACCTTGCCCACCTGCCCTGATGTTTGTAAAACACTGAACTTCTGGGCTGGGAGGTGGTTCAGGGAGCAAAGCTTGTCACGCAAGCATGAGAACCAGAGTTTGGGTCTCTAGCACTCACATAAAGTCAGGAGCTGCAGCACGTTATCCCAGCGCTGGGGAGGCAGAGACAGGATGGTCCCTGGGGCTTCCTAACCAGCTAGTCTAGTCAGATTGGTGATCTCCAGGCCCAGTGAGAGAGCCAGCCTCAAGGAATAAGGTGTTAGTCAGGCGTGGTGGCGCACACCTTTAATCCCAGCACTCAGGAGGCAGAGGTAGGAGGATCACTGTGAGTCTGCGGCTAGCCTGAGACTACATGGTAAATTCCAGGTCAGCCTGGGCTAGAACAAGAACCTACCTAAAAAAAGAAAAGAAAAAAAACTAAAGGAAGGAAGGAAGGAAGGAAGGAAGGAAGGAAGGAAGGAAGGAAGGAAGGAAGGAAGGAAGGGGGAAGAAAAATAAGATTGAAGAAGACACTTGACATCAATCTCTGGCCTACACACACACACACACACACACACACACACACACACACACACACCACACCACCCCCAATGAATTTCTGAGTGCTTCTTGTAAGTATGTGACCATGAGACACTAAGAATAGCTGTCTTCAGATGCAATGTTGAGTCTTGATTCCCGATGTGGCCCCTCCAAGCAAACATGCAGTTCTTTACTCTCTACTCCTGGACATCTGTGACTTGTGCTTCAGCAATGGACACTTCAATGGGCAGCGCCTGCTCTTGCCCTCATGGGGCAATTATAGACCATTAAACTATTGCTCAAGCTACTTAGGGTCTGGCTCCCAATTATTTCAGACAATGTGGCCTGCTCTGGTATAAGCAATGCCTCCCTTGCATACACAGAGAAGGGGATGGATGGCCCACAGGGAAGGAAGTGACCAATGGACAACAAAACAAAATAACCAGTGTGGTGGGATGGAAATGTATTAAGTCATTCTTCAGTGAAAAGTGAGCGGCAGCAAGTCTTGGTAGGGCCAGGCCAACGCCATGGGGCGGAAGGTCTACACTGCTCAGCCAGACCTTTCTACCTGCTCTAGCTACATGCATAGTCGTGGCTCACAACTACCCTGGGGAGGACACAAATGTTCTTTCTTTAACTGTCCTGAACTCAAGAAGTAGAGGAATCTGATATAGTTTGTGTAAGGCAGTATGTAAGTTCATTTCTAGAAACGCGAAAATCCGGGACAAAAGTCTCTCAGCTGCTCAAAGGACGCCAGTGTGTGTCGGTGAAGCTGAGTTGCAAGCACTGCGCATGTGTTCTTGCCACCTTCCAGCAGCCCTGACCACTGCGCTACCCATCGAACCTTTAGCCTTCCACAAGCAAATAAGGGATTTTCAAGGTGGAACCCCCAGGTTGTTTTCCTCAGAAGCAATGAGCTGTGGTTAATTAGTGGAAGAAGTGCTCCCACCCTTGGGCCCCAGAGCACGGAGGGTGGTTCCACAATTTTCCAATAGGAAGGGAAACAGGCAGATCAAAGGAACTGACTTCCTTCCCTGGGGCAGGTGAAGGAGGCTGACAGCAGGCAAGGATATTAATTAACTGAGGGGACCAGCAGGACTGTGAGGCAAAGCCTTCCCTTTCCCACCTGCTTCCTCCATCACACCCAGAGGCCGAGGCCAGGCCAGGAGCATAGAACTCACATTCCTGCTGGTTGAATAGTTTCCAAGCCGACTTATATGCCAATTGTACTTAAAATCCTAAGTATACAACTTAAATAAAGCCTATGTTGAACAATAAAATATTTGTGGGAAAAGAATGTTCTTATCTCTAATAAAAAAAAAGGGGGTGAAAATCTTGGAAGGGTTGAGTAATATTAAGTGAGGAAGGGAGGAGTCTGATGACTGTCTTGTAAGTGCTTGTTAAATTTTCAGTAAAATTTAAGGAGTTCACATCCGGAAATTGTACATGATACTTTATAGGTAAAGCTTATGTGATCAAGGTTACAGGAAAGCTACTCAGCAGACCCGTAGAGAAGACTCTGATCCTACATTGAACAATTAGCAAATCAACATGGTTTCAGTTATTGAAAAAGAAGGGTGTTTGTTTGTCTGTCTGTTTGTTTATTTTGAAGTAGGGACTCACTCTAGCCCAGGCTGACCTAGAATTTACTCTGCAGTCCCAGGTTTGAACTCAGTGATCCTCCCAAGTGCTGGGACTAAAGGCGTGCACCACCACGCCCTACCCAAGAGGTTAAGAATCTGAGAAGACAACATTGCTGCAGCCACCCCACCCCTGGTCCAGTATCAGCTGATCCCACCCTTTGGTCCAAGCACACTTCTCCACGGCTGTCATCTCGATTCGTTTTTCATCACTGTGGCCAAAATACCTGTCATGACCAACCTAAAGGGAGGAAAGATTTCTTTGAGCTCACAGGCTCAGAGGGTTCAGTCTGTGGTTGCTTGACCCCATGCTCTCAGTAGAACGTCATGGCTGGGGACTATGTAGTGGAGGAATGTCTTCACTTCATTGTGGAGAGGAAGCAGAGGTGGGTGAGGGCCAGAAAGAAGGCTGGGATACAATACCCTATAACCTACTTCTTCCACGTGCGTCCCACTCCTCAAGATCTCTGAATTTCCCATGGTAGTCCTGCCAACTAATAGCCAGGTCACAGTATATGAGCCTTCTGGGGAGAGATACTCATATCCAAACCATAATATTCTGCCTCTGGCCCTTCAAAGGCTCATGGCCATTTCATGATATAAAATTCATTTAATCCATCTCTATGAATCATAAAATTCCAACACTGTCCAAAAGTCTAAATTCATCTCTTCTGAGTTCTTAGCTATGAACCTCTTTACAGAGGAAGAAAGAACAAAGTATAAGACTTCCAAGACACAATGATATGAAGTAAACATTCCTATTCCAAAAGGGAGGAATGAGGACACAGAAATGAGAAACCGGGTGAAAGCGAGGCTGAGAGTCAGCAGGGCAAATGGGAAGTCTTGTGGGTACTCGTTCCGCGGTGTTTGGGGTGTTTGGTATAATGACGTGAGCTCCCAAGGGCGTGGGCAGCCTCACAACTATGCTCCTTCTCACTGAAGCTCACTGGACCTCTCTCTTGGTCTGGCTCCACTTTGAAAGCCTGTGGGCTTTCCTCAGAAGATGGTCCATGATCCTGACACCACCAACCCCATAGGTTTGCCATCACAGCTTAGTTTTCTCTCTCATAGATTCATACTTTTCAGGGGACACCTGCAGGGAGCCTGACCCTGCCACACTCTTCCTGACTTCCTGACCCTTCCTATGAAATCTGGGTGGAGGCCTCCATGTTCCCACAGTGCTTATATTCTGCATCAATTTCACAGGAATGATGCTAAGGTCTGCTGCCATCTTTTATTTATTTATTTAACACAGAGAAAGAGGCAGAGAGAGACAGAGAGAACGGGCATACCAGGGCCTCCAGCTGCTGCAAATCAATGCCAGATGCATGTACCACCTTGTGCATCTGGCTTATGTGGGTCCTGGGGAATCTTGCCAGGGTCCCTTGGCTTTGCAGACAAGTGGCTTAACAGCTAAGCCATCCCTCTAGCCCATGCTATCTTTTTGTACCATATTTATTTATTTGCAAGTAGAGAGTGACATATAGAAGAGAAAGAGAGAGAGAGATTGAGAGAGAGAGAGATTGAGAATGGGCATACCAGGGCCTCTAACCACTGCAAACAAACTCTAGATACATATGCCACTTTGTGCATCTGGTTTTACATGGGAACTGGGGAATCAAACCTAGGTTGTTAGGCTTTGCAAGCAAACACCTTAACCACTGAGCAATCTCTCCAGCCCTCTGTTGCTATCTCAAATATTAGCCAGGTCCACTTGACCAGGGCTGTGAGGGTCTTTGAGTGCATAGGCATATAGAAATTAAACCAAATTCTGGCAAAACAAACTTTGAGGTAGTCTGTTTAAGCAGGGTGTCCCAGAAGCACTCTCTCCTGAAAAGTTTTTAGAGTGAATTTACCCTTTTGTACTCTTGAGCCTGACATGGGTAAAGTCTGGCCAATTCCTGAGACTCCCTCAAAACATCTTTTATATTGTCCCAAGGCAAAGTCCTGATTCCTTTCTGGTGACTAATCTTTTTAAGAACCAGGTCCTCCTTGTCCACAGCTCTAAACATCCTCCCCTTTCTGGTCAAACTCCCCATATGTCAAATCTCTCTGCTCTGATTTTCACTCCTAATCCTCACTATAAACCTGACTAAAAGAAAACAATGGAATCCATGCAATAGCCTGGGCATTGTAATGCCTTGGAGTTCCCTCCACCAAATTAATTATTCCATTACTTTAAAATACAGATCATTCAAAATCTGAGGACCCAGACAAGTGTGTAGACACATTCAACACTAGACTATAACATGCACAGCCTCTGGTCAAATTGGCAAGAGTCCTCATTTACATCTAGAGCCTCACAAGTCTGGCTTCACTCCCTGTATTCCTCATGCAGTTTTCTGAGCTTCAACCAGAGTTGCCCATTAACTTCTGCTTAGTGGGGGCTGGGAAGGTTGCTAAGTGGTTAAAGGCACTTGCTTGTAAAGCCTTCTAATCTGGGTTTAATACCTAAGCCACTTACATGAGCCAAAAGCAAAAAGTGGCACAAGCATCTCCCTGGTGTTTATCTGAAGTAGCAGGAGGCCTGATGCATGCCCCCTACCCTGCACATACATGCAAACAAATAAAATAAAAAATGTAGATGTAGAGAGGTTCTTTGCCAGACTGTAGCATACACAGCCTCTGGTCAAATTTGCAAGGGTCCTTCTTCACATCTAGACCCTCATGAGTCTAGCCTTCACTGTATTCCTAGTCTGGTCTTCTGAGCTCCACCAGAGTTGCTCATTAAATTCTGCTCATAGGGAGCTGGAGAGATGGCTCAGTGGTTAAAGGAGCTTGCTTGCAAAGCCTGCTAGCCCAGATTCAATTCCCATGATACCCATGTACATTGGACACAAAAAAGTGGTGCAAGTGTCTTGTGTTTGTTGGTAGCAGCAAGAGGCACATGCACACACACACACACATGCAAATAAATAAATAGATTTCTTTAATGTTCTGCTTACAGTAGTCTTGGGTTTCCATAGCCCACTCCTCCAAAACTTTCCAAGTTCCTCCCACAAACTACTCTAAAGTCTTAAGGACCATATGATCAGGTATATTTATAGAATATACCTGATATCATCAAGTTATTGCAATAGCTAGCTTTTCATTGCTAAGAAATGCCTAAATATTTACTAACCACATATAACGTGTCTATGTGTGTCACTAAAATACCTGTCATAGGGCTGGAGAGATGGCTTAGTGGTTAAGCACTTGCCTATGAAGCCTAAGGACCCCGGTTCAAGGCTCAATTTTCCAGGACCCATGTTAGCCAGATGCACAAGGGGGCACACGCATCTGGAGTTCATTTGCAGTGGCTAGAGGCCCTGGCGCGCCCATTCTCTCTCTCTCTCTCTCTGCCTCTTTCTCTCTGTTGCACACAAAATAAACGAAAAAAAAAATTAAATAAAATACCTGTCATAAACAACTTAGGGAGGGAGAACTTATTTTGTCTTATGGTTTCAGAGGCTTCAGTTCATGAGTGTTTGGCCCCATGAGCCTGGGGAGAACTTTGTGGCTGTGAACAGAGGCCCTTTCTCACCTTCTTGGACAGGAAGCAAAGAGAAAAACAAGAAGAAGCCAGAGCAAACAGACCCCCAGGGATGTGCCCCCTAGTGATTCACTTCTTCTAGCTAGGTCATACCTCCTGAACTCCCCGAACCTCTCAAAGGAGCACCACCAGTTGGGGACCAAGCCCTAATACACTGAGCTTTTGAGGACCCTTCTGGTCCAAATCATAACACTGTCCATTCTCCACAAAACTTGAGAACAAAAACAGTTTCCCCTGGGACTCTGGTCATTTCTGGACTTTGAAGAGGGGCCCAGAGAAGAGAGAAGAGAAAGAGCGAGCGAGAGAGAATGGGCCCACCAGGGCCTCCCACCGCTGCAAACACAATGCTTCACTTTGCGTGTCTGGCTTTACGCAGGTTCTAGGGAATCAAATGTGGCCTGTCAAGCTTCATAAGGAAGCACCTTTTACCACTGGGCCGTATCTCCAGGCCCCTGAACTTTGATCAAATAAGTGTGCCATGCATTTCCCTTGTCAATCTGTCTTTTGGGTTAGGAACATTGACCATGATCCCTGTGATCGGTGAGGAAAATCTCACCATCCCCCCCCCCCCAAGCCTTCAATAAGCAGAATCTGAGCCCATAGTGTCTGCTTGTGTCTCATTCCCGATTCCTTTCTGACAGACCCCCCTCAACCCCCCCCCCCTGCATCCTGGCCACTCAGACGCTTCGTGTGAGTCTCCACCTTGCCAGTTTCTCTCTGGCTTCTGGTAGCAGCTACTGGCTCAGAAAGGGAGCAGCTGGGGTGGGAAGTCAGAAGGAGTGATGCTGTCCAGGAAACTCGACAGGAGGGAAGCGCATTAAGTAACAGAGAGCAAAAGCAGCTGCCAGGACAGGCTGCAGACGGGCCAGAGTCAGGAGAAACAGCACCTGCCCGGGGTGGGAGCCTGGCTCGCTGGTTTTCCCAGCTCCCGTCCTCCCCGCCACCCTCTGCAGTTTCTGAGGCATCTATAAGCCAGAGCCAGAGCAGCTTAAAGGCTTGGAGGAAAGCTGTAATGGCTCTGAGGAGGAAAGGAGCTCTCACGGTCAAAGGAAGTGCACATGCGTGCTGGAACTGGCCCGCGGCCTGCTGCTGACTCCCCTGGAACTAAGCCCAGCAAATGACTTCTCCTTCAAGGGCCCCGCTCCAAAACAGAGGTAAAGGCGCTGAGCACGTTGGCAGGGACCCTCAGCCGCGGGGTGGGTGTCCACGAGTGACAAAGCACTTGGGGACAATGTGTCACCAAAACATGGGTATCACCTTGTTGGCCAGATAAGCACAGGAAAAGCTTTCAAACCCATCTCCCTGCGGGCCTCTGTAAGGAGCCCGTGATTTTTTCATGGAAGATTTCGGTTGAAAAGCAACTGGCTGCCTCCAGGGCATCATGCTTCCATAGAGAAACCGGCGCGGGCGGCCACGGCCAGCAGGACTGCGAAACTCACCCACGCAGAGCCACACAGCAGAGACACTTTTCCCTCAGATCAAGCCATCATTCTTCGTTTTGGGTTTGTTTTTTTTCATTTTTTTTATCATTAGATATGGACATATTTGCATGCATGTAAACATCACATTTTGGTACCATCCTTTCCCTCCTCTCTGTCTCTTTTCTGAAGAGGCCTTCATCATTCTTTAGAGTCTGGTCACCCCAGGAAAAGCAGGGCAGGAAGACAGAACCGCTCCCCTGCCCCCCCCCCCCAGTCCCTTGGACATGGCTTCTCTGGGCCTTCGTGATCTGAAGTCTCTCTTATCAACCCATCTGTGCTCAGGGACTCACTTCTGCTCCCCAATAAAGGGAGGAAAACATATTGGTTTTTGTGTGTGTGTGCACATACATGGGGGTGGGTACATGTAGGTACACACACGTACATGAATGTCCACAGAGTCCCTCTGTCCATATCATACTGTCCTTCACCTCTTAGGAACCTCAACAATCATCTTTTTCTTTCTATAATTGGTGAGCTTCAGTCTTTTCATTTCAAGTAGACAATTTTGAAACTGCAATTACAGCCCTTTGAGGCCATTCTTACATTAAATACTTTTGCTTAGTGTTGGAGAGATGGCTTAGCCGTTAAGGCATTTGCCTGTGAAGCCAAAGGATGCAGATTCGATTCTCCAGGACCTACATAAGCCAGATGCACAAGGGGCACATGCATCTGGAGTTCATTTGCAGTGGCTACAGGCCCTGGTACGCCTATTCTCTATCTGTCTCTTTTCTCTTTCTTTCTCTGCTTGCAAATAAATATTTTTTAAAAAAAATAGTGTTGCTGGGCTGGAGAGATGGCTTAGCAGTTAAGCGTTTGCCTGTGAAGCCTAAGGTCCCTGGTTCGAGGCTCGATTCCCCAGGACCCATGTTAGCCAGGTGCACAAGGGGGCACACGCATCTGGAGTTCATTTACAGTGGCTAGAAGCCCTGGTGTGACCATTCTCTCTCTCTTTCTCTCTGCTCTTTCCCTCTCTGTCTGTTGTTCTCAAATAAATAAGAATAAACAACAAAAAAATTTTTAAATAGTGTTGCTTAATCCCGAGTGCAATGACACAATGCCAATCTATCTAGTAACCATGTTGGCTCCGCAGTGAGAGGGTGGACGCACTGGACAAAAGGACGATTCACATTCTAGGTGTGTCAGAGAAGGAAGGCACCAACTTCACCAGCTTCACCAACTTCATGCTGCTCAGGATAGTGTACAATGTAAAACTTCTTGTTTACTTCTGGAAGTTTGCTGTTTCATATTTTCAGACTACAGTGGATGACGTGTCAAGGAAGCCCTAGAAAACAATACTGTGTAGGAAGAGGAATTACAGAGCGAACCCCCCAGCAAAATGGAAGCAGGAGCACAGTTTCTGAAAGCCAGTAAGAGAGCTCAGAAGTCCTCTGAGGACACAGCAAACACATGGTGGGACACCTTAGAAGCTGTGAAGGGGGTTCTGCAGGCGCTCAGGGGAGCTGGAGCATGGAGGGGCCATGGGAGGATGCTGGCACTGGGCCTCCGGGAACGCTTTGATCACTGTGTGACAAGACTCGGCATTTCCTCATCCGTGACCTTGAGTTTCACACATCTCAGCAGATACAGCTGCTCTCCCACCACCAGATCATGAAATTGATCAGTGCTATCATCTGATGGGGGAAGAACACCCTCCCCCCCCACCCCCCGCCACTGCTAGCCGGGAAAGTCATCCTCGAGTGCCCAGAGTGCAAAGGAGAAAGTCGGGGAGCGGGAGAGGGAAGGCTGGGGCTCACGCTACACAGAACCACTGGCCCGAGAGGCAACAGCAGAACCGGACAGCTTCCCAGACCGCCCCACCCTGCTCCCCAAAGCAGGACGTTCCTCCAAAGCATGCTTAAGACACTTACGTGTGAGGCTCTCTCCCTCCATCCAGGGCAGGGGAGCGGCCTCAGCTCTGAGGACTCCGGTACAGAGGAGTGTGATTCACAGGCCTTGTGAGTCCCCAGGGTCATTGCCATGAGACCATCTTCCCTCTGTCCAGTCACACTGTCCACTTCCTCATCAACCTGCGTACGGGTCGTGTGGATCCCCTGTGTTGCGGGGTAGCCCTGAAGACTTCACGTGGGTTTGCAGACTTCTCTCTCGCCCTCTTAACTTTTACTGGGGGCGCATCAGCTACAAACTCTGCAAAGTTGGGGTACGACTTCCTCTCTTTCTAGAAGACTAAGATACAGAGGGAGGAAGGAAGGGGACCTGGCACACATCAGAGCTGCTGAATCCTTCCTGGCCTCCAGCAGGAATCCTGAATCAGTGACTCCAAGCCGTGTTTGGGACAGGTCCCCTCTGTCCAGCCCTGAGCTCCTCCCAGCAAGTGTTCCTGAAGGCTCATTCCTAACCCGGCACTACTGGGTTGTGATGTAGACTTAAGATACGGGACCTACTGGGATGTCTCTAGGTTATTGGGGACATAGGGGTGGGACCCTAGGTCCTTCTTTCTCTCTTTTGCTTCCCTGCTGGGACGGGAGGGGCTTTGCTCCACCACCCCGTGCCTCTGCTATGACTTACTGTCTTAATACCGGCCCACAGTAACAGGGTCAGCCATCATGGACAGAGACCCCTGAAACCACGAGCCCAAGCAGACCCTTTCTGCCTGATGTGACTCTCTCGGAGCTTGGTCATGGTGCTGGAGACCAGACTTACACAGAGCCAGTCCTGCCTTCAAAGCCACAGGTCCAGCATTGGCAGTTCCTGTCACCCAGGCCTCCCATCCATAGCTCATACCAGACTGTCCATTCAAGCCATCCTTCTGCAGCAGGTGAAGGTTTCCAACACTCTGCCCAGAGCACCAGAGGGTGAGCTTGGGACCAAACACAACCAGGGCAAAAACAGACCTGCTCAAGTCAAGTTCCACAAAGAACCAAGCAAAGTCAAGAGGTTAGGGAGGAGGTTGGCAATTGTCCATGTGCCTGGTGACAACTCGGCCAGAGCTGCAGCCTTACCCAGGACACACCTCTGCAAAGATACGTCCTTGTGACGGAACCCTCGTAGCTAAACCTTATTATTTCAAATCAATTTAAGTCATTTTTCCTTTAAGAGCTACCCCTTGCCTCAACATCCCTTTGCATAATCATGTGTGTATGGGGGGGGGGTGACATGTGAGTGCGTGCATGCATGTGTATGGAGGCAAAAAGATCACGTTACAGATCATCTTGTACTGAGATATTCAGGTCCTCCTGCTTTCAAGGCAAACGCTTTACCAAATAAGCCATTGTCCCCAGCCCTTGACCTCCTTAAACATGCACATGGTTTCCCATGGCACATGTGTTCCCGCTGCAGAGCTCTGACGTGGTTCTGGGCAGGGCTTGGATAACACAGGCTTCCACAGAGATCCTCCTGTGCCAAGGTCAGTAGAGACCATGGTGACCCTTCTCATAAGGACATCCATTCAAGAACGGACCAGGGCCTCTAGCAGCAGAAGGCAGAGACCTGATGCACTCAGCAAAGGGCCAAGGGTCTGTTCTGTAAAGGCCGAGGTCCCACAAAAGGGCAGGAAGTCCAGTGGGCTGCCTGAGGAGCACTCTTCCCCTCCCGTGTGCCCCACTGTGAGTGCTCACAATGGTGGGGGTGAGGAGGGGGTTACAGCAGGCTTTGAAAATCAAGGTGAGATGCTGTGAACCAGACAGCAGCTAGAACCAGGCACTCCCACACAGGACACACAGACCAGCCCACAGGCAAGGAGCTGGGGAGCCGGGGTCAAAGGCTCATCAGGAAAGCATCCTGAGCTTCATTGAAAGGAGGCTTAAAGAATTTAAGTAGGGGCTGGAGAGATGACTTGGTAGTTAAGGTGCTTGCCTACAAAGCCTAAGGACCCTGGTTCAACTCCCTAGAACCCCCATAAGCCAGATGCACAAGGTGATGCATGCACACAAGGTGGCACATTGCTAGAGGCCCTGGTATGCCATTTCTCTCTCTCTCTCTCTCTCTCTCTATCTATCTATCTCATAAATAAATAAATTTAAGTAGCTAGATGTGGTGGCACAGGCGTTTAATTCCAGAACTTGGGAGGCTGAGGTAGGAAGACTGACTAAGTTTGAGGCCACTCTGACACTACATAGTGAATTGTAGGTCATCCTGGGCTATAGCAAGACCCTACCTTGAAACCCAATCTCCCTCAAAAAAAAAAAAAAAAAAAAAAAGAAGTTAATAAACCATGGTTTAACTTGTAGTGCATGCATCCTGGGTCAAACAGTGGGGGTTTTTGCTTTTTTATGCTTGTTTTGTTTTTATGAAAACAGCACATGGCAAACAGTCATTGTGATTATGGTTTTGGAAAGAAACAAATAAAAGCATATGCATGTGCATGTGAATATTTGGTTGTAATAAATAATATCTTGAGGTATGTAGCTTTAAAAAAATAATATCATATAGAATATGTAGCATATACAACAGCTATATGTTATATATGACATATATAGCATTGACTATATTTGTTCTATATTATTTTAATTCTAATTATAGAATAATAGGGTTATTAAATTAGAATAAAAATAAAGTTAAAGGATAGAAATACTGCTCAATGGTTAAAGACATTTGCCTGCAAAGTCTGCTGGCCTGGGTTCAATTCCCCAGATGCACGAAGTGGCACATGTGTCTGCTGTTCATTTGCAGTGGCAAGAGGCCCTGGCATGCCCATTTTTTCTATCCCTCTCAAATAAATAAATATATAAAAATAAAGTTACTATGTAAAAACTTTTCTCTTTGCTGGTCTGCATTTTCAATATCTACAAAAATTGTGTACTGTTTGGTAATCATATTCAAGAGTTAGATACGTTAAGAACTTTTGATGTTTCTTGTAAAAACCTCCCAGCACTGCGAGCTCCTAGGTGCCGCAGAGACCTCCAGCACCCGACAGGGTGCCCCGCCCAGAAGCCATGCATGAGGACAGACCTCTTTGTGGTCACTTCCAATGCAATGTGGAGAGGGGGCCAGGTGACCCTTCTGCTCATGGAATGTCTGCAAGGCCGCCTTCCTCTCGTCGTCAGTGTGGCGTGGTGGAGGGACAGGCAGAGTAGTCACCCCGGCGGTCTCCCCTCCGCTGTCCACTGGCTCCTCCTCTTCCACACGCAGGCCGCTCCCTGCCTCCTGGAGCTCCAGGCTCTGCATGAGCAGCCGACAGGCCTCCAAGTCAGCTTCCCACACTCTCGCCAGCAGTGGACACCTGCAGCTAGGACAGAAGGAAGCCGGCATGAGGCTCAACTATCCCACCACCAGCCCATCTATCACCAGATGGTCATCCCACGCTTAGCAACTTTATTTCACAGGGACGGAGCCTGTCAACAAGGGGCCTAGAGGGGCCAAGTTTGTGCGTCTCTAGTCACAGAGCCATTGAAGTGGGTTCTTCCTTGCTGCCTGGTCAGCAAGGCCACCCGGAGTCCTGTGGGAGTCTCCAAGTCCTACCCAACTGTGTCCAGCCTGCTGAGTCACTTGAGTCTTCAGATCTTCCCCAACTCCACTCAATTAGGAACCACTAGAATGTCACCCTGCCATGCTTACCATCCCATCCGCACATACCTTCCAATCTCATCAACACCCATAATCTCGTGCAGAGGCCATCAGGGACAGAATGCCCTCTGCCCCCTGCCTCAACCATTCCTACACACACACACACACACACACACACACACACACACACTCATCTTCCTACAGAAACCACCATGTCTTCAGATTCAGCTTGGAAATCCTGTCCTTGGGGGAAGCTCCCTACATCACAGCTAGATGCTCAGGCTGCCCTCCACGCCTCCTCCAGCCCGTCTGCCACTGCTGGTGTGCGTTCGGAAGTGGTCATGGCTCCTCTGATGGCAGGTTTTGCCCCTAACTCCCTGCTCCACTGCTGGAACTAGCAGCGTGCACCGAAAGTCCACGCGCAGTACACCAGCACGCAGGGGAGCAGGGGAGTGCGGTGCGGACGCGGAGCAGAGCAGATGCCCCACAGCCCCAGAAGCAGAGGACCGCAGGAGGAGGGACACTGCTCTGGGGAAGGACAGATCTCTGTATGCAAACAGCTCACCAGCTCAGACTGGCCGAAAAGGAGTGCGGAATGTGAACTGCTTAGTGAAAAGCATTTTTCCTTTTTGTAGAAAGCCAAAAATCTGGGGTTTTATTCATTCATGAAATGCCATGCTAGATAGTTTTTACATTTATTTATTCTACATTTATCTTCATTTATTAAGCTTCCCTTATTTTGCATATCATCTGCTGTCCAATCCATCCATTGTGTCCAAAATCTTAGTAACCTTTCAATTTGATTTTCTTTGATATATTCCAGTTCTCTGTTGAAATCCTCAAGTGAGTCACCAGTTTTTATTCTTTTATTAAATTAATTTATTTATTTATTTGAGATCAACAGAGAGAGAGAGAGAGAGAGAAAATGGGTGCACAGGGCCTCCCACCACTGGAAACAAACTCCAGACGTGCGCCCCCTTGTGCATCTGGCTAACGTGGGTCCTGGGGAATTGAGCCTCGAACTGGAGTCCTTAGGCTTCACAGGCAAGCGCTTAGCCGCTAAGCCATCTTTCTAGCCCCAGCTTTTATTCTTTTTTTTTTTTTTTTTTTTGGTTTTTCGAGGTCTCACTCTGGTCCAGGCTGACCTGGAATTAACTCTGTCATCTCAGGGTGGCCTTGAACTCATGTTAATCCTCCTACCTCTGCCTCCTGAGTGCTGGGATTAAAGGCGTGCACCACCACGCCTGGCTCCCAGCTTTTATTCTTTAACATAGTAATTATTATTTCATTTGCTTAGCTTTATTTATTTATTTATTTATTTATTTATTTATTTATTTGAGACATGGTAGAACAACTCACCAGGAACTCATGACAATCTTCCTGCCTCAGTCTCCCCAGAGCTGGACCACCAAACTTTCCTTAATCTTCATTATTTTAAATCTCATACCCATGGATAATGCAGTCAGAGGAAGAAGAAGGAGGTATTAGCAATATTAGATGATGCAAAACAAAGAACATTTAAATATTGACAAGGGATATAAAGCCACCTGTAGAAGTATAATAAAATAAAGTAAAATAAAATAAAACAAAACAAAATAGGACACACGGAGGCTTGTCCCAGCAACAGATCAAAATAGCAGCCAGAGTGGGAAAAGCATTATACTCATAGGAACAAAGATACTGTGGCAGAAATGGTGAGGCAAATAACATCTTTAAAATGCAGCAACAGGGACTGAGGAGATGGCTTAGCAGTTAAAGGCACTTGCCTGCAAAGCCTGCTGGCCTGGGTTCGAATCCCCATCCCGCATGAAAAGTTAAACCCCCAAAGTGGTTCAAGTATCTGTCATTGCATTTGCTATGGCAAGAGAACCTGGCATACTCATACACGCACATGTAAAAGAATGAAGTTTTAGCCAGGCATGGTGGCGCACGCCTTTAATCCCAGCACTCGGGAGGTAGAGGTAGGAGGATCTCCAAGAGTTCAAGGCCACCCTGAGACTACATAGTGAATTCCAGGTCAGCCTGAGCCAGAGTGAGACCCTACCTCGAAAAAAAAAAAAAATGAAGTTTTTTAACGTGCTGCAACAAATTGTCAATCAAGATTATAAAACTGAGATGGAGAGACGGTTTAGAGGTTAAGGCATTTGCTGCAAAGCCAAAGGACCCAGGTTCAACTCCCCAGGACCCACATAAGCCAGATGCACAGGGGTCACATGCGTCTGGAGTTTGTTTGCAGTGGCTGGAGGCTGAGGAGCTCCCTCTCTCTCTCAATGTCTCTCTCTTTCTCTCTCTCTCTCTACTTGCAAATAAATAAATAAAATTTATTTTTAAAAAGATTATAAAATTATTTTCAATGTCTTTCAACATGAAAGTATACCCATTTTTAGATGAACAAAAACAAAGAGAAAATCTCATCCTCAGAATGTCTCACAAAAAGGAACTGACCCCAGCCAGAAAATGACATCAGCCAGGAAGTGGCCGACAATGCGGAGTGCAGTGTGTGGAGAAGTCCAGAAGTACAACGTGGTGATGATGTGAAAGAGTTTCTTTTCTTCTTTTTTTTCCCTGTGGAGGTAGAGTCTCACTATAGCTAAGACTGACCTGGAATTCACTCTGTAGCTGGCCCAGAACTCACTGCAATCCTCCTATCTCTGCCTCCTGAGTGCTGGTATTAAAGACATGCACCACCACACCTGGCTTGTTTCTTTTCTGACTTAAAATATATGTAGGATTAAAATTTGTGACCAGGGATGGAGAGATGGATTAGTGGTTAAGGCACTTGCCTCCAAAGCCTAAGGTCCCAGGTTTGAGTCCCCAGGACCCACATAAGCCAGATGCACAAGGTGGCACATGTGTCTGGAGTTCGTTTGCAACACCTGAAGGCCCTGGCATGCCCATTCTCTCTATCTGCCTCCTTCTCCTTCTCCCTCTCTTAAAAAAAAGTGTGATCACTAGTACAAAGGGAAGGAGGAAAAGAAAAATTGAAATACAGTGTCTGGGAGAGTAAAAGTGGTCCATGTATAAATGAGTAATGAGTAAAGGACTCGTACTAAACCACATGTTCAGGGCCGGGCATGTGGTCCAGTGGGCAGAGTGCTTGCCTAACGCTCAACAAAGCCCTGATCCCAATTCCCACACTTCATAAAACTGAGCGATGCAATGCCAGCACTTGGGAGGTGGAGGCAGGGAGACCATGTGCTTTAAGGACATCCCTTAAGGTTTTTTTCCTTTCTTTCTTTTTTTTTGGGGGGGGGAGTTTCAAGGTAGGGTTTCATTCTAGCCCAGGCTGACCTGGAATTCACTACGGAGTCTCAGGGTGGCCTTGAACTCACAGTGATCCTCCTACCTCTGTCTCCCAAGTGCTGGGATTAAAGGCGTGTGCCACCATGCTTATCTCCCTTAAGTATTTTAAACAAAAAGTTATGAAAGATACATGAATGAAGATGGTGTGCATATGGGAAATCTGTAGAAAGATTTGTACCTAAATATATTGGAAATTACTTTGAACACAGATAAATATTTCATTTAAAGGCAAAAAGTTAAGATTAGTATATAGTCAAAATCCAACTGTATGTTGTTTACAAACCCATACATTAAATATCAGGACACAATCACATAAGTGAAAGGCTGAAAAATACATGTCATCAAAGTATGCTTAGAAGTAAAGGAAGTAGGGACAGGACTGTGTTCTGAACGTGCAATATGTCAATCGGACCTCACTATAGAAAAAGAAAGAGAGCTCGAGAGATGGCTTAGCGGTTAAGCGCTTGCCTGTGAAGCCTAAGGACCCCAGTTCGAGGCTTGATTCCCCAGGACCCACGTTAGCCAGATGCACAAGGGGGCGCACCCGTCTAGAGTTCGTTTGCAGTGGCTGAATGCCCTGGCATGCCCATTCTCTCTATATATGCCTCTTTCTTTCTGTGTCTGTCGCTCTCAAATAAATAAAATAAACAAAAATATTTTTTTAAAAAAGGAAAGAATCATGATGACTGGTTCACAGATACAGAGACCAGTTGCAGGTGGATTCTAGATCAGAACGTGGGAGTTAAAACAGCAGGATTTCCAGAGGAGAAACACAATAGTCCCGTCCTGACTTTGGACTAAGCAGAATAATAGCAAAAGAACAAAACAAAAGAAGCAGAATATTAATGGTATAACCATAAGTAATAACTTAGATCAGTGCTGAGAACTCAGATAGAGTTGGAAAAGCCATGAAGGGCCAAGACAGCCTTGGGGTCTGGAATCACTGGTTTCCTAATCTGAGGTGTGAAATGGTGCCTCAGGGGTACAGACTGGGATTTCTCTCCAGTATCTTTTCACACGGCTCAGATGCCAGCCGATGGTCTCTGTATCCCCTGCCTGTCCGCTCCTTCCTCCAAGGAATGTGCAGGAAAAGAATCTTAGCCAGTATCTGTAACTTGACTCATCTCCCTAAGTTTTCCTTTTCCTTTTGTGTCCATTCTTATATTTTATGTCCTCTACACAAAGTAGCCTATCTCTCATGGGTTTGAAATGTACAAGTACATGTGTGTTCATGATTTCTAAAATGGTTCGCGAGACCTCTTGTTCCAGCAGGCCTCACTCCTGGTCATTGTACATGAGTTTCTTCCGCCTGACTTACCTTGTCCATCTTCTCAGAGACCAGCTATCGTGTTCATCATTTTGCAGAGGGACTTTTCTCCACTTTGGTTCTCTGGTCCATCAACTTCTGTCCTTGGCATTTCTGTTGTTCTCATCTATATGGACTTGCTGCCTTACTTTTTATTAACTTTGGTTAAAAGTACTTAACTCATTTTTCTTTCTCTGACTTTCCTTGCTTGCTGCTTTCTTTTTTTTGAAGCAGGGTCTCACCTTAGCCCAGGCTGGCCTCAAACATCAAACTCACAGCGATTGTCCTACCTCAGCCACCTGAGTGCTGTGATTAAAACGTAAGCTACCACGTCCAGATTTTCTTTTTTATTTTTCAAGACAGAGTCTTACTCCAGCCCCAGTCTGACCTGAAACATACCTTGTAGTCCCAGGCTGGTCTTGAACTTACAGTGATCCTCCTATCTCTGCCTCCCAAGTGCTGGAGTTAAAGGCATGTGCCACCACATGAGGCTATGTCCAGCTATTTTAATCTTCCTATTTTAATGTTCCAATAAATGTACTTAAGGTTCTGTATTTTTGTCTGTGCAATTCACCCACTATATTCAAGCATGTGAATATAAAATTTTAAATTAGGCTAGAGAGATTTCTCAGTGGTTAAGGCACTTGCTTGCAACATCTGATGGCCTGAGTTTGATTCCTCAGTACCCACGTATGGCCAGATGCACAAAGCCGTGGGTGCATGTATCTGGAGTCCTTTGCAATGCTAAGAGGCCCTGGTGCACCCATTCTCTCTGTCTCTGTCTCTGTCTCTCTCTCTGTCTCTCTCTCTCTGTCCTTACAAATAAATAAATAAATAAAATTTCAAATTATTAAATACTTGAAATATGCAGAAAACACAGAATGTTTTATAATGCTTATGCATGTGCTGTCAAATTTGCTGATTTTTTTTCAATATTTTCCTGTAACTGTATGAAATATTTTCCCCAGGATTCACATTTTCATCATGCAGGTTATAACAGACAGGTTTTTTTTTCTCCTTGTTATTTCCTCTTTAATTCAGAGCTATTTGGTAGCACATTCTGCAGTTCCGGGATAGAAAATGGTCTGTGCCGCGAACCCTGCATGCCTGCCGGGAAGAAGAATCTGGGGCTGGTTTGACTCCGTTCTTAGAAGCTTCTGCCTATCTTTGTTTTACTGACGTTTCCTCACCAGGCTGCCCTTTAGTCCTGCCTGCTGGATACTCTAGAACGCCTTCCAGCTGAGGCCTTAGTCCTTCCTCTCTCCCTGAAACACTTCCTTCCATGGTTTGAATATTCAAATGTCCCCCAAGGGCTCATAGGTTTGAACACTTGGCCCCTGATTGGTGGCACTGTTGGGAGGTTGTGGAACCTTTGGGAGGTGAGGCTTAGCTGGTGAAAGTTAAGTCACGGGGGTGTGGGGGGGAGTACGCCTTGAGGTCTATCAGCAGGCCATGGCTCTGGTCCTCTCTCTGCTTCCAGGCTACCTACGAGCCACATCCCAGCTGCCTCACTTTCCCACATGAATCTGATGGCTGCCATGCCTGCCCCACCCTGATGGACTGTGTCCCTTGACATCTGAGCCAAAGTAAACCTTCTTCCCTGAAGTTGCTTCTGGTCACAGTCATGAAAAGGCATCTGGTTCACTTTCTTCTCCTTGGGGCTTGTTCTATATGCGTGCCATGCGAAGCTTGTGTGTCCCAAGTTCTCTTCCTCGGGCCACTCCTGGCACACACAGAGCCTCTGACTCCACCTCCTAGCTCACTGATTGGCTCTGCAGGGGAAGCCATTTGGCAGTCAAACCCAATGTGTTGCAGCTGACTGAAAAGCATGCACATTGCAGTCTTTGCATTTCCATCAGACTCCCCTCTGGGTTCCATGTCTGAGCCATGCTTTCAACCTCCTCCCTCGTCTGTTCAGGATGTCTAGTCCAGAAGGCACTTTTCCAGGCTTAGGTCACCTGACTGTCACTGTTCCCTCCTCAGCAGCCTTTGTTACTTAACAAACGAGGTCCTTTTCCAACCCGGTGTTAGATCCTCCACTGACCACGAGTGCCTGGCAAAGGGCTGATGCTGAGATGCACCTACGCTCATCCTGTGGCCCGTGGGGAAGTCCCTTGTCTAGAAACGTCCCTCCTGTGGAGACACAGCCTGCTCCTCCATGGACATGTTTGAGAGCAGACTGGCGGGAGGCAGGTGTTCAAGGTCAAGGCATCTGCTTACTCTCCCCTGGCAGTTCCCCAAGGACACTGCTGCTGGACTTGCCCCTGCCACCACCAACCTCACTGCCATAGACCAGGAGCTCTAGAAGCTCGGGATTTTCCTGGGTAAGGCAGAAAGACGGGCACACTGGAAAGATGCCTGCCTCACCTGCTTCTGCCACACCTGGATCCAAAGCCCCTGTGTTGTCGGGGGCTTGCATGGTTGATCTGGACTCTGACGGGCCTGAGGTGGACGCAGGGCTGGACTCACAGTCAAAGCAGCAGTCTGTTCTCTTCAGGCTCTTCAGGGAAGGGTTAGCAACTTTCCACATTGTGAGGCCTGGGGCCCTATAATGCGGTGTCTATCGCAACTTGGTGAAATATAGACCATGTCCCTGCTGAGAAAAAGTGGGGCTAATCCTAGATTTCTCTTAGGATGTGTGTGCCCATATTTAGATGCCAACTTCATAGATGCATGCTGCGTGGTGAATATGTGGGCACAACACTGCCGTGTTTCCTTGTGGCCCACGTGGTTATTTCAAGTGCTGGGTTTCAGAGACATCTGCTTCTTGCATCTGTTTGTACTTTAGAGAGTCGTGGTTGATGTGGACATAGCAACATGCCTGCTCTTCCTGCCCAGGAAAGTAATTGGGTCATTAGCAAAAATCCCTCCACCAAGTGATTCATGGCTACCCAAGCTGTGGGGATCTGGGCTGTTTTGAGCTTTAAGGAGGTGGCTAAAAGGTCCATCCTCCATATTTGGGGCATGGTCTTGAGTGGAGACTTGAAAGCCAGTATTTTTGTTGCTCCTAAAGAAATAAAGGGGGGCCCAAGAGGCCATCCAACTGTGCATGAATCCTCATGGAACCGAGTGTGGCTGTGCTTTGCTAGGGAATAAGGGGGACCGGGAGGCAGGCAGTGAATCACTATGGTAGAAGAATGCCCCAGATGTGGTGGCCAGAGTCCCAACACTTGGGGTAACCCAGGAGGACTATGCAAATTCATGGCCAGTGTGGGCCACATAGTGAATTCCAGGCCAGCCTGGGCTAGAGTGAGACACTGTCTCAAAAAAAAAAAAAAAAAAAAAAAAAACCCAAACAGTGGGCCCACTAAGTTCCAGCACAGGTATTTATAATTTCAACACCTATCACCAAACCGTCCCTCCTCATTTATTAATATTTTCACCAAAAGGGAATTAACATCTTTGCCATGTTCTCTGAAACCTTTGAAGATAACCATGTCTTTTTGCAGGCCTAAGATGGAATAAAATCTCGAAACAGACAGGGAACAGGAGATGGTTCTAATTGTCACTGTGAACCAACGAAGCAAAAACAGTCCTCACGTCCCTGTGCTCCTTCCAATCCCTAAGTAATGTAATCTCCAATAAAGAAAAAAAAATGTAATTATTATAAAAGTTTCAATCTTATTTCTTTGTCTTCTATTTCCAACGAAGGAAAATTAACATCATTTTCTATGGGGAAATGGCCTTTTGAAATAGTGCTTTCTGCCGCATCAAATGCCTTGTTCTAATATAAAGAAAGAAAATATCGGAAAGACTGGCTGACTAGGGATCATAGTGAACACTTCTGGCCTCCAAGCTAACAGCATGTCTTCTCCTTTTGTGCTTCCTAACAGAGCTGGTAATCAAGCATCTACCCTCAGGACAGAAGATGGTGACCTTCCCTTGGGCTCCTCAGGACAGAAGATGATGACCTCCTCTTGGGCTCCTCACGAAAAGTGTAATGAGATTAAAGAGATAAGCTTATGACCACCTCCTGGATAGGTCTCTACAGTTACTAAAAGAGAAATACACATCAAGTGAAACGAATGGCTCACTTTGTTTCCAGCTGACCTGCCAGTGATGACAAAAGCCACCTTGAGCAGAACAGTTATTCATTGTCCTTAAAGTAAGAGGTGCTTTTAGGTTTTGCTTTTTGTGTTTCACTCAGTTGTGCACCAAAGTGAAATAGAAAAGAGATACCACAGAAATAATTAAGAGAGTTACATAGACTAAGCATTATATTCTCTGCTTAGGGTATGAATAAAAGTCTCTATACAGTCCCATTCAATCAGCTAGTGATGGTTAATATTAACTGTCAACTTGACAGGCTCTAGAATCACATAGGAGAGTATTGGGACTGGGCTAATTGAGGTGGAAAGACCCACATTAACTGTGGGTGGCAAAACCCCATGGGTTTGGGTCCTGGGGTGAATAAAAAGGAGAAAGAGAGCTGAGCATCAGCATTCATCCCTCTCTGCCTCCTGACTGCAGATGCACTGTGACCAGTTGCCTCTCACTCCAGCCACCATGCCTTCTGGTCCATGATGGGAACCAAAATCAACTCCCTCCCTCCCTTCCTTCCTTCCTTCCAAGTTGCATTTGTCAGGCATTTTGAAACAGCAACAAGAAAAGTAGCCTGAACACAACTCCTCTCTCTGTTTATTTTCCTTCTATTTCTGCCATCCTGTCTTGCACAGCCTCTTTTACACATAACAATCCCTCCCTTGAGGCTCTTCAGAGATGGTTCAATGGGTAAGAACACTGGGTAGGCAAGCATGGTCCCCAGAACCCATGAAAAAGCAAGCCCCACTGAACATGGCTGTTATCCTGGTGCTCAGGGAGGGGGAGACAGGACTGCTGGGAATCCCTGCTCAGCCAACCTAACCAAAACACTGGGAGCTCCATATTCAGTGAGACTCTATCCCAGAGAATCAAGGTGGGACAGTAGCAGATGGACACACCCAACGTTGTCTCTGGCCTCCACATATCTACAACACACACACATACACGTGTACATAAGAATCTCTCCATTGAGAATAGTCCCTGTCTGTCCCGCAACCCCTCCGTCCCCATGCTTAGCGTAGAACTGACATATACTAGCCACCAACACATTTTAAATGCATGAATTGATAAAGGTCAAGAATCTTGGTCATTTTTAAACATTTTCTTTCCCTCAGCCTCTATGTCCATTTATTATATACTGACAGTATCATTCAGATAGTTTCCTCTATTGTAACTATTGTCCATCAGTTAAGGAAACTATAATTAGTGATGTGATTTTCTGCCTTCAAGTGCCTTTTCCTTCCAATCTGTAATTCCTCCAACAATGTCAGTGGCTCCCTCTGCACACCAAGCACACAACAAGGTCCTGCACGGCCTTTCCTATGACGACCTTGCTGCCCCGGCTCCTCCCACTGGCACTCCTTCAGATGCCACCAGAATGACTTGCCCATTCTTCCAGGACAGCACACAGTGTCTAATGACAGATGGCTATTTCTTCTGCCCTTCCCTTCCCCATCCATTCCAATCCAACCAATTCTTCAGGGCCCATGCCACCTAGTAAATAACTCGTATCCAAACCCCAGACTGTCAGTGATGTCCAAACCGCATGGCATTTGCCAGAGCTCTTCACTTGGTTGCTGCGTTGGGGGGGAACATAGGAAATATTTAATGAGCTGAACGAACTGCCAGAGAAACTGGAAAATGGTTGTTTAAAAATATCTGTCCTGGCAAGGGTTAATAGGGAGAAAGCCATCCTCCTTCCTAGTAAACAATCCCAGTGGAGTGGCTACATTAAAAATTAAAGACTCAGAGTAAGCCTCAAAAGGCCAGTCTGCTTGGTTTCTCGGCTATTTAAGAACCAAACACAATTTTGAAATTGTCTATCATTTAGTGGTAGGGAAAGCCTTTTCACAAAGCCTGGATATCAAAAGGGATAATGTAGTGAAATCTCTCTCTCTGTACATAGACTGAAGTTTGAATATACATGCATATACATTCAACCAACCACATGGCAAAAGTACCATGAATGAAAGTCAAAATACAAATGACAGTTTAGGAAAAAATATTTTTCACTTATAACAGAAGCCCATGAGCCAAGTTCTTACCCAGCACAGGATTTTGAAAATCAATACATAAAAAGCACAAGTATCCCCAGAAAAAAAAAATAGGTCGTTTGGGCTGAGGAAGAAATATGGTAGAGTCAATAAACGTGTGTAAAGATGACTGGCCACAATCAATATACAGATACATACACCAGGAGACCAAAGCCCCAGTAATGTCATTGTCTGTGGGGGACTGGGAATGGGGGGTTGACTGTGTGTCCCCATAGAGTTGGGGGCTCCGTTAAAGCTTGTGACCTGGCTCTCCAGCTGCCTGGCTGGAGGAGGTGTCGCTGGGGGCAGATCTGAATTCCAGCCCAAAGGTGTTCAGAGGCCTGAGCCCCGTGCACGTCTGCTGCTTGCTGCTTTTTGGTGTTTTCTGGCTTGTGGTGTTTTTTCTCTCTCTGCCTGGATTGATGAACGGGAGGCAGCTTCTTTTGCCATTGATGGAGCGTCCCTAGATCTGTAAGCTTGAAGCAAATCCCTTCCTCCCATGGACGCCACCTGGTTTGGACATTCATCCCGGCAATGCGAAACTGTTGAGTACAGTGGGCCAGTCAACACCCTGGCTTTTTTCTTGCTTCTTGGCGGGGGGCGGGGTTGTGCATATGTACAGATGTGTATGATCCGTGCATATGTGTGGAAACCAGAGTAGCCCCTCAAGTGTCCTCCACCCAGAGAAACACACAAGGAGAGACGACAATTGCAGTATTGGAACTGAGCATTGGAAATGCGCTGGTCTCCATCTGATCCATGGAGACACGCTGGGCGGCCCTTCCCCATGGGTGCTGTGAAGCATGGGACAGTGTCCTGCTAGAAGTCCATGCGAGTTTCCTGAAAGTAAAGGAGAGGGACAGGGGATTCACATGCCTACAGTTTTCTTGGAAAATCTTGTTAAAATGTAGGTTCCTGGTTTGCAGATCAAGGTGTTGGTGCCTGAGATGCCGCATGTTAAACATGTCCACGTGGTGTCATTGTCAGTACTCCATGGAGCATCCACTATGAGCAATAAGACAAGCCCCACAGGCACCTGCAGGGCCCAGACACAAAGAAATCTGAATGGGCGCAATGACGTAAGACAGGCTTGGGTAGGTATGGCAAGCATGTTCTAAGACCCGCTGGAGTTTAGGACCAGTTCGTTACAGATCTTGACCAGCCAGAAAGCCTGCTTAGGTGTAGGGCCTTCCACTGCAGCTGAGGAAACCCCACCTGTGATAGTTAAGGTGTTGTTAACTTGATCTGTTTAGTAATCCACACAAATCCCTTTTGGGTGGGTCTTGAAGGTTGCTTCCAGGAAGGATCAACTAAAGGAGGAAGTCCTTCCCCCAGAGTGAGCCCTTCCCCAGAGTGGGCACACCGCTCAGAGGGGGATTTCATATAAGGAAGCTCTAGGTAAAAAGAGCTCCTTCCTGCCTTCCACGTGGCTGCTGGAGCTGCTTGCTACCTTCCAGCATGGATTGATTGAAGACCAGCATCAACTGAAGACCCGCATGGATCGAAACCCAGCGGCTCCTCAGGAAGCCTCCAGGCTTTCCGGCATCATCTGCAGTGCCGGGTCGGGACTGCTGAGGCATCTGGCCAGTGGACTGAGCAGCTACCAGGTTCCGTGATTCTTGGGCCTGCAAATGCTATTAGACTATCATAAGCTAATTCAATAAATTCCCTTTTTAAAAAAATTCGTTCTAGCAATTCTATTCCTCTAGAGAACCCTAATACACCACCCCAGTGCCTACATCCTTCTGGCTTGATCTGAAAGAAATCCTGCCACAAACCCGTTTTTTGCTTTCATTGTATCGTTCATCCACCGCCTCTGGACACTTGTCTCAAGCAGCGCTGGTGGCCGGGACACATTCTCGTTGTGCAGAGCTTGCGGGTGCTGATTACATGTGTAAAACAATGATCACACTGGAACTTCCCAGGCAAACTGCACTCAAGGTAGCTGGAGCAAAGTTCATTGCCGGTTACTGTGGGTGAAGAATATGCCATCCCCCAGTCACCTGGTACATCTCTCAGCTACTCAAGATGCTAAGGGGACTGGTCACTGCTGAGGTCACAGGCTGAGAGGGAATCCGGGGACTGTCAGAGCCCAGAGCAGACTCAGAGTGAGCCACGGCATTGTGTACCCAAGGCTCTATCTGTCCTTGCACACAGAGGATCATAACAGCTGAAATCTAAATTGAAGTCTAAATATAGCACAATAAAATGACTTTCTTCCTTCACTCCATGGAGAGCAAACAGCCCAACATCCACCGCAGCAGGGCACAACCCACTTCCAGAGTTCACAGGGACAGAAAGGTTACACAACCACCCCCGTCTTGGCAAACACAGGCCCATCCCAAAAATGAGGAAGGAAAAGCAATTACCCGGTTGCTGGAAACCAATCATGGGTATTTGATTATGATCATTAATGGGAGAACAGGAGACAGACTGCTGAGTGGCGAGCAAGCTCTAAGTGAGACTGCATGAGGCTCCTGCGGGGGGATTAATTTTTGTTTTCTTTTCATCTCTCAGCCAGTCATCTGGATGTGACACTGAGTCTAAGCCTGTCACATCCTTATCAGTGTTCAGTGTCACTGCGTGGTGGTCACATTATCTCTGCTGGATGTACCAAACGACGGGCCTCTAGCTGTGGGGATCATTTTTCCCAGATTCTAACGTGAGGCGAATGGGAGCGGGCGGCTGACTTCTCCCAGGCAGGAAGCGTATCTTGCAGCATCAGAAAGACATTCCTCAAGCAAATATTTACTTGTGTGTGTGCTCCCCACTGATGTTGAGCACACAGTACCTAATCTCGGGGAAGCAGGAGCAGTCATCAAGCCCTCGGCCCCACCAAGCCCCGCTTGTGGAGAACAAAGAAGACAGGGAGGGACGGGAGGAACGCAGGCAAAGGGGAGCGGGGGCCACTTCCC
Source organism: Jaculus jaculus (assembly GCF_020740685.1). Classification (NCBI taxonomy): domain Eukaryota; kingdom Metazoa; phylum Chordata; class Mammalia; order Rodentia; family Dipodidae; genus Jaculus; species Jaculus jaculus. The sequence goes on along the minus strand of NC_059106.1, from coordinate 10,107,556 downwards.
TCACGCTCTATCACACCTGCCAGCGAGTCCCCCACATGCTGTACCCCTATACTGAGCTTCATTACAGCACAGTGGCTGCCTCGAGATCCCAGTCACCACGATGGCATTGGAGAGCCTTAGATGAGAAGAGCTGGGAGCAGTAGAGGCCAGATGAGAAGCCAGATGGAGCCGCCTCTGTGTGCCCAGGAGGCACCAGGCACCCCGCGGCCATGACCTTCACTTTGACGCAGGTTCATGTGAGGTGATCCTGCTGTGATCTTGGCCTTGCAGGTGAGGGCAGGGCTCAGGGGACCTGGCATTTCCTCGGCTCTGTAGTTAGTGGATGCCACAGTGATCATTCCCACCCCAGTGACAAAGCTTGACGGCACCAGACTGTTCCGTATCTCTAAGACACACTCCAAAGCCTCTGTCCTACTCCACACACAAGCTAGTCAGCACCTACGGAGGCTCACACACTTAGTCCTGTTAATGTCCCTGCATGCAACCCACAAAGCCACACTTCCTTGGACGCGTCTTTTTGTGGTAGTCTTGCTTATTTCTGAGTAAGGTACAGGAGCACCTGGGAGGCAGATTGGGAGGCAGCCCACAGGCACGTTCCCTCTGATCCAGCCCCACCAACGGGGTCATGGCCTCCCTGCCACCTCCCTTCCACTTGGCCCTGCATAGCACTGAGCTCTGAAGAGGCAGCCTGAGCACGTGGCCACGGGAAGGGCTGTGTGGCGGGCTGTTGTAACACCCTTGCTTGTAAGGAGGGACAAAGAAAAACTGACTGCAAACTGCAGGAGCCTCCAGAGCTTCCGAGAAAGATGGACAGAACCAGGCCTGATGGCGCAGAGCCTGTCCTCCCAGTTCTAGGTCTACCTGGGCTACAGAGGGAGGTCAAGACCTTTTTTTTTTTTAATCAAAAGAAGGCTGGGTAGACGGCGCAGTTGGTAAAGAGATTGCCTTGCAAACATGATGACCTGAGTTTGTTCCCTAGTAAAATCCACATGAAGTACCAGCCGCGGTGGCACGTGTCTATTATCCCAGCACTGGGGAAGCAGAGGTAGGCAGATCCCTGGACTCTCTGGCCAGCCAGCCTAGCCTAATTGGTGAGCTCCAGACTGGTGAGAGATGTTGTGTTAAAAAAGGTGGACAGCATCTGAAGAGCAGCACCCAAGACTGTCCTCCATCCTCCACACCCATGTGTGCACACTGGACACGCATGGACACACATTAAAAAAAGAAAGGAAGTCAAGAAAGGAACATAGCTCAGTGCAGAGAGGAATGTGGGCCAGTGGATAAGCACTTGGCATGCATGCGGGAATCCCTGAGTTTAGATCCCCAGAGCCCATGGAAAGTTGTGGTATGAGCATCTAGACCCCAGTGGGCACCTAGGGCAAGAGACCCTACTTCAAACAATGACCCACACCCTAAGTTGTTTTGTAACCTCTATACGTATGCCATGGCACCTGGGTACACATGCACATGCACGCGGGCTCTCTCTCTCTCTCTCTCTCTCTCTCTCTCTCTCACACACACACACACACACACACACACAAAGAGAGAGAGAGAGAGAGAGAGGGAGGGAGGGAGGGAGGGAGGGAGGGAGGGAGGGAGGGAGGCAAGGAGAAGCCTTAGTTCATTTACAAAGTACTGTCACCAGTGTGCGTCGTGGAGCAAAGTTACCCTGAAGTCACGGCAAGTAACCAGGGCATCCTTATTATCACTTAGTATCACATCCACAGGCTAACAAAGAAAATAACAAACCCATTGTTGTGTGTACGTGTCACATGTCATCATCTCAATGATTCTCATCTTCAGCTCAGTTCATGAAAGATTTCTACTGGGGACTTTGCTCTTTAAGAAGCAGAGCTAAAAGGGCTGTGTATTCTGATGAATGGCTGTGAAGTCTTCCTTTGGGACTTAACACACAATACAGTCACAGAAAATTCTCTCAGCTCGAGAAATGTCATGTTCACGTCACTGGCAACAGAGAGGAACGAGTTTCTGCCTGAGGTGACCTTGATAAGGAGCTTAGAGCCATGCTAAAGTGAGCTCCAGCTATTATGAGATGCACCCCAGCATCTTCAACATCCGTGACTCACCCCCTCATCACTGATGTCCTTCCAGCTGCCATGTGACGTAAACTGGTGGAGGGGACTGGCAGGAGAGAGAGGGAGCAAAATGAGTCACAGAACCCGCTGAGCATGGTGCTGTGCCTGGCCTGGGTTTGCCATGGCGGTGGCACATAATCACCAGTGGGAGGGGGGGGCGGGCAGGGTCACTGGTAGCCTTGGAAATGTCCAGTTGCTAAAATAGACATCTGAGAACCGACCAGCAGCAACACTCACAAACTCTGCGTCTGTTTCTAACAGGTTTATGCCACACCAGCAAATTAAATTATTATACTGTCTCAACAACACCTTTTTTTTTTTTTTTTTTTTTTTTTTTTGGTTTTTCGAGATAGGGTCTCACTAGCCCAGGCTGACCTGGAATTCACTATGTAGTCTCAGGATGGCCTCAAACTCACAGTGATCCTCCTACCTCTGCCTCCCGAGTGCTGGGATTAAAGGCATGTGCCACCACGCCCGGCTCGTCAACATCACTTTCTTGAGTCATGAAAGGTCTCCTTCTCTACCTACTGGGGTTTCTCTTGATATGCAATTAATATTTCTGAAAGGTTTCTCAATTCCTAGCCAAAATGTATCAAAAACACTCAAGCTAGAAATTTCTTTGAGTTTGTTAGATTCATCTCAACTCAGACACTCCCTATTGCTTAGTAATCACTGATTGTCTATGACAGGGTCTCAAGTAGCCCATGCTGGCTGTGAACTCCTGATCCACCTTCCTCCACCTCCCAAGAGCTGGATTACAAGCATGTACCACTATACCCAGCAATGATAATTGTTTTTAATTCACTTTCTAAAAAATTATGTTAGTGTATGTATCCACACATGTTGGTGTGTGGTGTGTGTGTGTGTGTGTGTGTGTGTGTGTGTGTGTGAACGTGCATGTATAAAGGTCTGAGGACAACCCCAGGTGTCTGTCCTCTCCCTCAACTGTGCTTGAGACAGGGGCTCCTTTGTTATTTTCTTTTGCTGCTTTGTTTCATGCCTAATAGTCTAGTTGACCCATGAGCTTTTCCTGACTCTGCCTTCCATAGCCATATGTATGTTGGGAACATAGACACACATCCACTTTGTGTCTGACTTCAGCAAGTGCACAACACCTGGGCTGTGGTTGGTAGGGTTGCAAGAAAGCACCTTTGACCACTGAGCAACCTCCTCAACCGGGTTTTAAAACACATAACAGGCACCTTGAACTGTGTACCACTGTGAAGATCTGTGGGATTGTCCTCTGAGCATGACAGGGCCTGTGCCATCTTTTTTTTTAAATTTATTTATTTATTTATTTGAGAGCGACAGACTCAGAGAGAAAGACAGATAGAGGGAGAGAGAGAGAATGGGCGTGCCAGGGCTTCCAGCCTCTGCAAACGAACTCCAGACGCGTGCGCCCCCTTGTGCATCTGGCTAACGTGGGACCTGGGGAACCGAGCCTTGAACCGGGGTCCTTAGGCTTCACAGACAAGCGCTTAACCGCTAAGCCATCTCTCCAGCCCTGTGCCATCTTAAAATCAGAGCAGTTGTGATCACTTGCTTGACAGTCTTATGAGATCAGAACCTTTGGAATTCTTTTTTTGGTTGATATATGTGTGTGTGTGTGTGTGTGTGTGTGTGTGTGTGTGTGTGTGTATGAATGAAAGAGAGATACAGATAGTGAGTGAGTGTGGGCATAAAGGGCCTCCCACCACTGCAAACAAACTCCAGATGCATGCACCACTTTATGTATCTGATTTTACATGGGTGCTGTGAAATAGAGCCCAGGCCATTAGGCTTTGCAAGCAAGTGCCTTTAACCACTAAGCAATCTCTCCAGCCCCACCTTTGGTATTCCTTTCTCAAAGCAGGGAGAGGTTCGCACATGCTGCCCCTTCCCGAGACTATGTAAGTTGTTAGTAATTGCTAGTGGTGACTCTCTCCAGTGGTGGCCATGCCTGTAAATTGCCCATGTTCCAGTACACAAGCCCGTTCAACTCACTGGTCCACTGATGGACACGGACGGGGTTGTTTCTCTGATCTGTCATCCGTGCCCTATGTGGAATGAATAGATGTTTGTTCGTGTCTCTCCAGGAAGATCATGTAGCGTAGGCTATCTTAACACTGCCGCGTGTACATAAGGGTTGAAACCTCAGTGACAAGGAAGATGGCAGCTGCTTCAGCCCCTCCTCACATGGACTCCAACTCCCAGCTCTGAGACACTGAGACCTGAAACCACCAGTGTCACCTAGCTTCCCTCGTGACAGCAACACCCAGGGCTTCTCTTCCGACCCTGCTTCATTGCCCGGCCACGTTCTTCTCTAGGTGACTCTCCTGCTGTGTCAGGGAACTTTCGAGAGGGAGGCGATCCATGCAGCTGCCATCCTCCTAGGTGTTCTGAGGTCCACAGAGGGTCACCAGGTGAAGGCTAAGAGCTCCCGGAACCAGGAACCAGCTGACCTCCGTACTTGTAAGCCGCCGGCTCGGGGCTCTGGGTCTCACAAACTCCACTGAAAGGCGCGTGCTATGGAGGCCACTGGGTGACTCTGGGGTCTCAGCTGGCAGGTGCTGTGGGCGGGGAGCCCTGCAGGCTCTCAGCCTCCGTCACAGCCACTGACGAGAATGCAATTACCTTCTATCTTTCCTTCCGCCCCGCGGGAGCCGAGAACAGCTGGGCAGAGGCGGGTAGTGGAGAGAGAAGAGCGTTCAGATAATACGGAGCTGGAGTGCTCGCCATGAGCAGTACAAGAAGACGGAAGGTCTCCTCCGCTTTTGTCAAACAAGGGCTGCTTCCCACGGCGGGAGGTGACTTCAACACTCTCGTGGTGCCGTACTGCTACTGGTGAACAACAGCTACCACTTATCCAGCCATCACTGTGTCCAAGCATCCTTTCCCTTTTTTGTGAATTTCCACTTTATGATGGAAAGCAGAGCCTTGGAGGGTTTATCATATTAGTGAAGAACCACAGCTCATAAGTGGTTACATTTGAATCCAGAGAGTCTGTTTTTAACGCCTGTGTGCATGTTCATGTGTGTACAGGTGCATGTGTGTATGCCAGTACGTGCATATGTGCATGTGTGTGGAGAGCATCGGACAAGAGCTTGTGTGTCTATACACACACACACACACACACACACACACACACACACACATACACACACACACACGGCAACAGGGTCTATCATTGGCCTGGAGCTCTCCAATTAAGCTACATTGGCTGGCCAGTAAACTCCCGGGACCCTTGTGTGTGGTGCTTTGTGTTAGACATCCCCCATTAACGTGTGCTCTGCGTGCTTGGTTCCCCAGCTGGTGGCAGTTTGGGAGGTGGAACCTTGCTGGAGGAGGTGTGTCACTGGAGGTGGACCTTAATGTTCACTGGTCCAGCCCTACCCGGTGGTGGCTAGCTAGCGCATCCACACTGCCTCCTTCCCCTGCTGCTGTGAGAAGATGTGGCCCAGGCTTCCTGCTCAGCCCTGTCATGCTTTCCCCACCAAGAAGAAACTTCCCCTCAAAACCGCAAACCCCAAGTTAAACTGTTTCCCCCATATGCTGCTTCTGGTTGGGTGTGAGGCCCCAGCACATGAAGGTAACAGCCACAGCTCCCCACAGCGCCCTCCTAGACAAGAGCAACCCAAGGTTTCCAGCTGCTTCTTTTCCAAACCCATCAGGCCACAGGGTGCTCCAGACACTGGACAGAGGGAACCAAGATTTCCAGCTGCATCCACCACCTCGCTCGGTCACCATCCTGCAACATGAGCGGTGCTCTCACCAGGCTGCCTGCACTGGGTGCTCAGAACCAGCTTGTGGGTAAGAAGCTGATTCTGGTGATGGATAGTCTGGGAGAATGCGGAGTATATGAGAGCAGCCATCATCTTTGAGGGGTCAGCACTGTCCCAAGACGGCCTGGCGGTCACCGCACGTTCTGTAATGTACACTTGTTCTCCTTGGTGGCTGATCCCAGGGGGCAGACACCACCCCAGCTGCCCTTGCCCCTCTGCCTTGTGGTTTCTGCACACCACAGGTTCAAAGACATCACAGCCAGGCCTGCTGGCGACCGGATACAGGCAGGGAAAGAGCCTCTTGGGTGGGGACAAGAGAGCTGGCTACCATCGTAGTCTGAGAGGTTTGGGAGGGCTTCTGGGCACTGACAGAGATGAACTCAAGGGACAAAGCATGGTTTCTTTGGGACACTATGTGGCTGAGTGGGCAAAGAGAAAGGTGAAAGATGATGAGAGCTGAGACTGAGCAGTTTAAATCATCATTATTCATTCATCGACTTATCACTTATTCATTCATCATTATGCTTCGAATGCTAACTGTCCCCTATAGGCCCATGTATTTGACATTTGGTCCTCAGTGGTAACTCTGTGTTGGAAGGCTGTGGGACCTTTGAGATGTGTAGCTTCGCTAGAAATGGGTTGCTGGCGGTGGGCATTAAAGGCTATAGCTACTTCAGCCTGAGTTCTCTCTTCCTCATCTGGCTTTGATGTGAGAATCCCCAGCCACATGGTTGGCCATGTCATCACGCCTTCCCCACCAGGGTAGATGAAATCCTCTAAAACCCAGAGCGAAACCAAACCCTCCTCCACCCTCAACAAAGACAACAGCAACTCACTCAGTCATTTAACGAGCCGTTCGCGCAGCATGATTTCAGGGTGCTGACTCCTGCCCCAGGAAATCCCTGAGGAAACACTTCTGAGCAAAACAACCCCAGACAAGGAGCCCCATACAGAGACCGTGGGGCTGCGGAGGCACATTCTTTGGTTCTGGGGAGGTTAAAAGAGATTGATGGAGAGATGGCTCAATGATTAAGGTGCTTGCTTGCAAAGCCTGGCTTCAATTCCCCAGTACTCACATAAAGCCAGATGCACAAAGTGATTCATGCATATAGAGCCTGTTTACATAGGCAAGACAAGGTGGGTAACAAACAGACAAAACTGACAGGACTCAGGAACAATCAGAGCCAGCTTGAAGCTGGTTTTTCCCTCCAGGAACAGGTCAGGTGGCTACAGACCCAGCCAGCACACGCGGGAGGGTGAGCTCTGGGTGTGACTGTCCACTCAGCCTTGACGGTACAGCAGGAGGGGCAGAGAGCTAATGCCTTCCGTATGGATTTCCTCACATTTCTCCAGGGCGGTGGCAAAAGACTGCAGGTGCTTTCCTGAGGCTGGGCAGTTTACTGGTATAGAGCTTCCGTTGCTGCAAGTGTCTTTCCACCCGCTCGTGCTGGCGGGGTGACAATTTACAGCCCAAGAGCCTAATGTGACTACGGCACACGTGGGGTGTGTGCCTAAAAAGAGGAGATTAAGATGGAGGGGGGAGGTCAGAAACTGCACTTAGCTGAGCAAAAAGGCCAGTCTCAGATCTGAGCCCCTGACCCACTGGCACAGACTTGACCCACCAGCCCGTCACGGCTCCTCCTGAGTCGGGGGGGGGGGGGAGGGGGGAGGCGTCAGAAAATGAGAATGCTCAAGCAGTGGGTGGGAGGATTTGGTTTCCAAATTAAGAGTGACCCTGCACCGTCGGGATGAACCCTGGCTCCCCCCCCCCAGCCCCCCTGGGAAATGAAGCTCAGCTGGGCAGCTCCACCCTGCATCTCTCCTGGGAGAAGCCGCGTGAGAGAAGATGCCATTGTCCCAGCGCACAGAGGTTTAAGGCAAAGCTATCCAGAGCCACTTAACAATTTCCAAAATAGTAGCAAAACGTTTCCATAAAACCAAATGGCTCCCAGGGAAGAAAAGCTCAGACTACATTCTCCAACTTGTTTCCTTAATTAGGAACAGATCCTGGCGGCTGGAATTCATTTCCAGAAGTAGACATCCATGAAAACCAGAAACAGCTTGACGTGCTGTGGCATACATGCTAATGCTTCTCGAATCTGAATTCCTAATTGGGTTTTAAAAAAAAAAAAAGACAAAAGCAACCAGGAATTTTCACGCTGGTTTTGATTCAGGATTCAAGACAGAACTGATGAGGTATATTTTCTACAATCCTTAAAACCCCTTCAGACGCTGGGGAGAAAGGAAAAGCAGACCACAGCGTGACTTCTGAATCCAACATACGAAAGAGGCTCTTCTCCTTTTCTCTGGGACATCAAACCTCTCTCATATTCTCCCCAAGATGCTTTTAAACATTTTCATCTATTTGCTTTGTAAACGAGGAGGCCTGGGCTCAAGACACGTTGGCATGGCACCTGCTCCTTCCCCTGGGGAGTCAGAGCGTGTTTACATATTCTTCTTTGTTCGTTGTAGTAACTGGCACCCCTTTTCTTTCTTTCTTTTTTATTTTTATTTTTTTATTTTTCAAGGTAGGGTCTCACTCTGGCTCAGGCTGACGTGGAATTCACTATGTAGTCTCAGGGTGGCCTCAAACTCACAGCGATCCTCCTACCTCTGCTTCCCAAGTACTGGGATTAAAGGCATGCGCCACCACGCCTGGCTCAACCCTTTCCTTTGACTTAGCAAATCCGTAGTATCCTGTGGCCACTTGACGCACCATGGAGTCTGAAATGCAGAAACTCCTACCTGCGCAGCTGCTCCCCAAGTGTTCCCATGTACTTCATGGCATTCTCCTTCACACTTGCTTCTGCAAGACAGAAAACCAATGTGAATGTGAACACGGCCAAATAGAACAACAACAAATAACTGTTGGGCTGGAGAGATGGCTTAGTGGTTAAGTGTTTGTCTATGAAGCCTAAGGAACCTGGTTCGAGGCTCTATTCCCCAGGACCCACGTAAGCCAGATTCACAAGCTGGTGCATGCATCTGGAGTTCATTTTCAGTGGCCGGAAGCCCTGGCTTACCCATTCTCCCCTTCTCTCTCCTCCTCTCTCTTTCTCTCTCTCTGCCTCTTTCTCCCTCTATCTGTAACTCTCAAATAAATAAAAATAAACAACAAAAAAATTTAAAAAACACATAACTGTTCATCTAAAAAACAAAAACAAAAGATCATGGTTAAGAGTGTAAGAATCACAACATCTTATGTTTGGAAAACACTTAGTGCTTCCAAGTGGCTGCCTGGAGTCATGCACTGGCAAGGGTGCTGGGGTCAATGCACATACAGCTGGCATCAGACATGCGGTAATGTTCCTGAGCCACCCTGACTTGATACTTTCACACATAGCTCACTGGCAGTCCACTACTCTGTGTGCCTACACCTTCCTTCCACAGGACCAGCGTCTCTATCGAAGAAAAATATTTTGTGTTTAGAAGTAATCCACTCTATCAGACTAATGCTTCTGCTAAGAAATTACATAGTAGACGTTTGACTCCTTGTTACAGTTGCAATGGGGAATGGTCCCTATATGAGCATGTGCCTGAATGCTTGGTCCCCAGCTGGTGGTACTGTTCAGGAGTTCTGAAATGTTTAGACTATTACCTAGCTTATGGGCAGAAAGGGTTTATTTCAGTTTACAGTTTCTAGGGAAAGTCTCATCATGACAGCCAGGAGGTCACATATTATCACAGCAGCAGGAAGAAAGTTGTCTGAGTGAACTGGTTCTGAACACCCAGTGTACTGAGCTAATAAACCACAAGGCCAACCCCCAGGGACACACCTTCTCCAGCAGGCTCCACCTCCCAAAGTCTTCAATAGCTCCAGACCAAGAGGCTTAATCTCAAACACTTAGACTATGGGTACAGCTTACATTTAAGCCATCACAACAGCCTAGCATATCGGTTATAGCATGATATTGCTCACTGCACTGCAGCTACAGGGAGATTTACAGTAAGAATTCCAAGCAAAAAGTATAGTAGAAAGATGCTGAAATATGGGGTTTGGCAAGGAAAGGGGAATGAGCTAATTTAATGTCACAGATAAGATGTCTGTGAATAAAATAGACAAAACGGGGCTGAAGGGATGGCTTAATGGTTAGGGCGCCTGCCTGCAATGGCTAAGACCTCCCGTTCGAATCTCCGGGTCCCATGTAAGACAGACGCACAGTGACGCAAGCATGCAATGTCACATGCACAAGGGGCGCATTCACCTGGAGTTGGCATGCAGCAGCTGGAGGCCCTGGCATGCTCATTTTCTCTCTCTCTCTCTCTCTCTCTCTCTTTCTCTCAAAAATAAAAAGATAAAATGAAATAGACAAGTGGCAGTGGGACAAAAAGCAAAGTGACCATGGACAAATCCCCATTAAACACAAAGTACAAACACCACCATCAAAGGCTCCGACACATAAAACTGAAAGGGCACATGAAAGATTTTCCTTTAAAGAAAACAGTGCCTGAGAAGGAAGAGCCTCCAGGGCACCTTGTTCAAACAAGACCATCTAAAGGGGCATTTTTCCCTGTTCTGCTGTGCAGACACTCAGATGCCAAGAGGGCCAGACTGCATATTGAACTGGCAGCATATCTGTGCATTGTCCACACGGTTTGCAGGTATGCATAATCCAAGAGTTACAGGATGGTAGAGGCTTGCACCAAGGTTCCACAGAGAAGCCCGTGAAGACAGGTAACACATTGCAAGGAAGGGCCAGAGAGGCTGACATGTGAAGCTTGGACAGCAAAGCCTAAGTTTCACTGGAGACCCCAGGAATGAGGAACATCTGACAGAGAAAGCTGCAGGCACTGGATGGAGCTGGCCCACATAACAGACCCCATGTGCTGCGTGTGGTGGGACTTCAAGACTAAAGGAACGGGCTACCCTGCCAGAGCTCAAATATTGCTACCACTTTCCCCAAATGATCTATGTGGAGTTTCATGATCAGGTCTCAGTGAAGGCACATTGAATGAACACATAAACTTCCAGAGCTAACAAAATGATTAGATTTCAAATACAGTAAATTCAGAAGAGGTCAGACGCTGTGCTGAAAAACAAAAAACTAGAATACAAGGGGCTAGGGAGATAGTGTAGTCAATAAAACATTTGTCTCACAAGCATGAGGACCTGAATACCTAGCACCCACATAAAAGTTGGGTATAGCAACGCATGCCCACAATCTCGGCACTGGGGAAGCAGAACCAGGAGGGCCCCTGGGGTTTACTGGCTAGCTAGCTAAATCAGTGAGCTCCAGATTCAGTAAGACTGTCTCAAACAATAAGATGGACAGCAATTGAGGAAGATACCTGGGATCGACCTCTAGCTTCCACATGAATTTGCACACACACCCATGCGAATTACATGTACACCCAAATGCAAAACAACAAAACTATCAACTAACCAGCTGCAAAGAACAGCCACCAACAAATAGAAACCTCATTGCATACACACCATAGGGAGAATGCTATACTATACCAACATAAAGTAAACTATAACTGTACTATATATGTGGGGGGGGGGGGAGAAAGTGAGTTTGAAGTAGGTGGTGATGACTAAATTGTTTAAAATGTTTTATTTAACGCCAGGTGTGGTGGTGCACACCTTTAATCCCAGCACTCAGGAGGCAGAGGTAGGAGGATCACCATGAGTTCGAGGCCAGCCTAAGACTCCATAGTGAATTCCAGGTCAGCTTGAGCTAGAGTGAAACCCTAACTCGAAAAAAAAATTAAAATATTTTATTTATTCATTTTCAAGCAGAAAGAGATAGAGGAATGGGGAGAGAGCATGGGCATTCCAGGACTTCCAGCCACTGCAAACAAACTCCAGATGCATGTGTGCCCTTGTGCATCTATCTGGCTTATGTGGGTCCTGGGGAATTGAACCTGGGTCCTTAGACTTCAAAAGCAAATGCCTGAACTACTAAGCCATCTCTCCAGCCCTATATTTTTAATGTTTCTACCTGCACTGGCTCACTTTTCCACACAAAGTGTTGCATATATGTGGCTGCAAACAGGTTTCATTTGAATGTTCCATCCCATGCTGCCCCCAGGTATACAGGCTCTGGAATGAATGGGGCTCTCAAAGGAGGATCTCAGAGCTAGCAGTGTTCCACCCTCCCAAGATTCTGGCTATTCACTGTAGATTTCACAGAGCTGGAGCCAAATCAGTCATCACCAAGTGGACTCTCTGCCCATTGGCAAGGCTCCAGACACAGGTGGTGACTAATTTTTTCTCTTTTGTCCTTTGATATGAAAGATTTACAGAGAAGAGGGAAATGATTGCATGTGGGCTCTGGTGGATGAAGGGAAGTGGTAACATAGAGAGGGTTGTTGCTTGGGGTTCCAGCTGACCCTCATTCATACAATCACAAAACACATTCATCACATGCTGGAGCTCGTGTTGGTCCCAGGAATGCAGAGAATGGCACGCTGGGCTTAAGGAAACCAGGCCAGTGACAGGACCAGCCACATAGGGGACCACGCAAACAAGAGTTGCACTCAGTGAGAGCTGCTCCAGGTAGCACCACTCCTGGGTGCCTTGGAGAGGTGAGAGTGACTCTTAAAAGAATGGACTGACCAGAGGTCTTAAAGGGATTTCCCTGATCACTGGTTCACGACCAGGCTTTGCACAGAAAATAAGATGTGTGTTGCAGAATGTTGGGCATTGACTGTCGGATCACTTTCTATCCCAGGAGTTTTCAAATCATTTTCCCCAAGCTTGCCTTGTGTCTGGTAAAGCACAGTGGGTTCTCTAGAGGACAAGGCCCATCCAGAAACACAGAATCCACACTACCAGTTACACGTGGAGGTGAACCCTTCCAGTCTCCTGTGTAAGACGAATGAAAATGCAGAACTTCAAACCAGAAAAAGCGCCAAGGAGCCAAGTGTGAAAACATCCTCACGGCTGTTGTGTCTCCCTGAGACCCAGTTATCCTGGAAGAAAATAAATCCAAGACCCCCACGTCGCCTCCACAGGCCTGGCCCGTGACCCAGCGCCTGGCTGGAGCTTTCCTGCATGACCCCAGTGCCACAGCTCCACCCGAGGGTCTGCTGCAGTTACTCTCCCGCTGCCGGACAAACATCCGACCAGAAGCAACTTACGGAAATCCAGGGAAACACCATCCGTGGAAGAAGCTGGTGCACTCCCACAGATCCGAACACAGAGACCCGCCCCACACACAGCCAGTACCACAAACAGCCGGAGCCTCTGCTCACTCTCAACACTCCTTAGGGCTCCGCTACAAGGTCTGCCCCAGTGACGTCACCTCCAGCAGGCTGCTCGGAAGTTAAGTAAGAAGCTGAGCCTTAATCACGAATCCCCGAGGCTATGGGGGACATACAGTCACATTGACACGCTGTCCCTGATCCAGGGCACACCTGAAAGACCAGCCAGAGGGTCACTGCCAAGAAGCAGCCCCTGCTTAGATACAGGAAGTGGACAGGAGGACCAGAGCACCAAGGGGCACACGAGCCCCGCCGGCTCAGGAACCAGCTGATGGGCCGTGACCCCTCAGGCTACACAGTGGACAGATGACGTCCGCTGCCCCACCACCTGCGGCGATTGTCACCAGCTAATTGGGTGTCACGTGCCTTGGTGATTCTCACTTTGCCAGATCTGACCCGCACCTACGCCATCTCCCGACGCCGACGAACACAGCCTAACAACTGAGCAGCCGATGACTAAACAAAAGCCAACGGCTCGCGGTCTGCATAGGTCAGAGAACTCAGCGAGTGGACTCTGAGCAGCCTCCCTTCCAGCCGCACTCCTGAGCCCTGGCCACATGTTCTAGATGGAAAGACTGGCTGGCCCTTGGCAACCCCTGCCGACAGCAGCTCCTGGGCCTGGTTCCGGCTTTCCAGTGCACATAAATGGTGAGCTTGTGACCAGGAGATTTATTTACAGTATTTCAAAAACTGCTTAGAATGCACATTTATTTGCCTTAGCTAGTTAGGTGCATCTGAGAATATACAGTCTTTCTCTTTAATTTCTTCTTTCTTCTCTCACCCATAGGCATAACATGTGTGCAAACATGTACCACATACATACATGTGCATGCATGTTCACACACCTGTGTACATGGACTCTTACATGCACGTGTAATCTGTGCATTTGCACATACACATACTTACATGCCCTTAGACATGTGTACCTATGTATGCGGATTCACTTCTCTTCATTCTTTTGACAAACAGAACAACTGTCTTTTTGAAATGGAATACTATCTTCTCACATATCTGGTTTGGGAAAACAAAGCCCCAATTCTCATTTGATCCCCTAGGCTAAGGGAAGCAAGACCATGCTGGTTGCTGGTGGGACGCGTTGCTGTTGCATGTTATTGTGCTGAATTCTCGCAGTGCTCCCCGAAATCACTTCTGAGGATGAAAATTAAAAGCTGAGGAGAACTGATTTAGGAAGAAAATTAAAAAAGAAAAGAGTTCAGTGTTAGGCACAAGGCTGTGGCCCAGGTCCACGATGCCTAACTTATGGATTTCACTGAAGGAATCCTCACGCTGCAGAGGGCAAGAGCTCACTTCTCCTTCTGCAGCGGGGACTGTGGGCGTGCTACCCGGAAGGTCTATGTCTGGGAGGGGCTGTGGTTACTTGCAAGGGACAGAGGGCTTCTCTGTGCTAGGACCCCAGGAGAAGATCCTGTGATGCTGGGAAGAAGGCAGCACTGGGCCCAGAACAAATCTCTGTGGAGAACCAGGCCACTCCTTCCCCTGTGTCTGCTGTGGGAACCCCCCCACCGACAGCCAGGGCCAGCCCCAAGACTTCCTCCCTGTGTCAGTGGGTCTTGGCATGGGGGCTCTGAACACCTCCAACTATTGTCGCACACACATGCAGCGTCACAGCTGGGCCCACCTCCTCCACGGTGTGGTCTGAACCAGGTGCCCCACAAGCCCACGTGATTGGAACGCTGGGTTGCCAGCTGATGGCAACGGGGGAGGTGGAGCCTTGCTGGAGGAGGTGGGTCGCTGGGGGCAGGCTTTGGGGTGGTACAGCCAGCTCCCCCATTCACCAGAGCTTGGCTCACTCTCCTGCTGCCGTTCTCTACTTGCCGTAGCAGGGCTGACGTCCAGCCTCTGCCAAGCAGGCTTTCTCTGCCATCATGGAGCTTCCCCTGCAGACTGTGAGCCACAAGAACTCTTTCCTTGTGGTTGGGAGCTTCCTCCCAACAATCAGCAGGGAACTGCATACATGCACCACAATTTCCATCTAACACTCTACCCCTCTTCTGGAAAATAGGCCTTCCTCCTGGGGGTACTGGTCTCCCTCACCTGCTCTCCCATTGATCAACACATCCTTGTGGAAGTGGCACCTTACCTCCTCTGCCCAGGTCTGAGGTCATCAGCCTTGGTTCATGTTCGAACTGACCAAGGAAGAGTCGGGTCTCCAGGGCCAGCTTTAGGGAATCAGGAAAGGGCACTGGCAGCCACATTCTGCTTCACAAAGCTGTGAGGCTAAAGCTGACTGACCTGTGAGCAGAGCAGAAAGGATGGCTCACAGAGCTGACCCTGGCACTTACTGTCATTCCCATCTTCACGTGCCTCTGCTGTGGCCACCAGAGCTAACATAGAGCTGCTGACCCTAAGTCTCATGCCTCAGCTTCCATGACCACTGGATAGAGACCTGTCCCTAAGACCAGTGTCTCTGCTTCCATGTCCACTGCATAGAGACCTGTTCCTAATACCCGTGACCCAGCTTCCATGTCTCCCTTATAGAGACCTGACCCTAAGACCAGTGTCTCTGCTTACATGTCCCCTGCATAGAGACCTGTCCCCGAGACCAGTGTCTCTGCTTCCATGTCCCCCTTCACAGAGACCTGGTGTGGTGGTTTGATTCAGGTGTCCCACATAAACTTAGGTGTTCTGAATGCTAGGTTCCCAGCTGATGCAGATTTGGAAACTAACGCCTCCTGGAGGCAATCTGATATTGGGGGCGGGCTTATGGGTATTATAGGCAGTGTTCCCTTGTGAGTGTTTGGCACATTCTCCTGTTGCTACAGTAGACCTTATGTCGGCCAGGGGGTGATGTCCCCCTCCGCTCATGCCATCATTTCCCCCTGCCATCATGGAGCTTCCCCCCTTGAGCCAGTAAGCCAAAATTAAACTCTTTCTCCCATAAGCTGCTCTAGTTTGGGTGATTTCTACCAGAAATTCAAACCTGGCCTTTTGGAGCTGATTATCAAGAGGAATGTGGAAAGATTTGAAACCTTCACCTAAGAGATGACTTCCAGTGCTGTAAGTACAGCTTGATGAACTATTCTGGTCAGACTTGAGAGGCCTGAATGCAGTAAGAACTTTGGACTGAGATTTGGCTTATAAGGGTCTTATGAGGGTGAGAAAGAGCTTTGCTGGGACCGGGCTAGATGTTTGTTCAAAGCTTGCTGTTATCCCAATGTCCTGAGAAGTTGTGCAGGTTTGCTTTGCGTAGAAATGAACTGGTGTGAGCAGAGAGATATGCCACACACACACACAAAAAAAAAAAAAAAATCATAGGGTGAATTGCTGCCCGTTTAGCTGCAACTGAGAGATTACAACCTTTGACATTAAGCCAGCTGACTGCACTGGGGCAACAGGAAGAATATAGACTCTTTTTGAAGAGGCCTGAGTGCTCAAGTTTTCTTCAAAGTCTGTATTATTTCCCCCCTAGATTAATAAATTGGCACCTGGGCTGGAGAGATGGCTTAGCGGTTAAGCGCTTGCCTGTGAAGCCTAAGGACCCCGGTTCGAGGCTCGGTTCCCCAGGTCCCACGTTAGCCAGATGCACAAGGGGGCGCACGCGTCTGGAGTTCGTTTGCAGAGGCTGGAAGCCCTGGCGCGTCCATTCTCTCTCTCTCCCTCTATCTGTCTTTCTCTCTGTGTCTGTCACTCTCAAATAAATAAATAAATAAAATTTTAAATTAAAAATAAATAAATAAATAAATAAATTGGCACCCTACCTGGTATTGTGGAGTATAAGAAATGTAGGAAAGAGAGGGTCATTGAGTTTGCAACATGGTCTTGTGTTTTGGAAATGGCCATGGGCAGTGAGAAGCAGGTTTGCTGGATGCCTGCATGGAGAACCCATGGGGCTATGAGGATGAACCATGGGTTGCAGTGGAGTCCCAGTGGAGATGCCGGGACCACGCGTTGGCTGCCAAGGAGAACTGCCAGCCCCAGATGAAGTTTCCCAGGACTGTGAGTAGCCTAGCTGGGGGTGCAGAATTGGAACTCCAGAGAATTGCTTGCTGGTTCGATGTATCAGACTTGGAGATTTGTCACTGACATGAGTTGTTGGACTTGGAGCTACAGCATTTGCTATTTGCACTCTTTAAATCTGGTATGGGTTGAATATTTATTTGCTATGCCCAATGCTATTATTTGCAGTGTGACAGTTTATTCTGTGCCATTATGGTTTTTGGAGGGAATTTTTGGTATTATGGCTCAGTTAAAAGACTTTGGATTATGGGAATGTTTGAACATCATAAGGATTGTAAAAACAATGGGGACTTTTAAAGTTGGACTGACTGCATGAATCGTTATCAGTTTATGGGTGCCAGGGGTGGAATGTGGTGGTTTGATTCGGGAGTCCCCCATAAACTTAGTTGTTCTGAATGCTAGGTCCCCAGCTGATGGAGATTTGGGAATTATTGCCTCCTGGAGGCGGTGTATTGGTGGGGCTGGGCTTACAGGAGTTAGAGCCACTGTCCACTTGTCAATGGCTGGCACACTCTCACGTTGCTACGGTACACTTTCTGTTGGCCAGAAAGGGAAGTCAACGCTCTGCTCATGCCAACATTTATCCTGTCGTCATGGAGCTCCCCTCAGGCCAGTAAGGCACACAAAAAAGAAAGAGAGAGAAAGAGAAAACATCTATCCACAAGCTTCTCTTGGTTGGGTAATTTCTACCAGCAATGGGAACATGACTACAACACCTATTCCTAAGACCCATGTCTAAGAATCCATGTCCCCTGCATAGAGACCTGTCTCTAAGACCAGTGTCTTTGCTTCAATTTCCACTGCATAGAGTCTAGTCCCTAACATCAGTGTCTCGGCTACCATGTCCCCTACATAGAGACCTGGCCATACGACCTGTGTACCTCTTTCCATGTCCCCTGCATAGAGACCTGTCCCTACAACCCATGTCCCTGTTTCCATGTCCTCTACATAGAGACCTGTGCCTAAGACCCGTGTCCCTGATTCCATGTCCTCTGCATAGAGACCTGTCCATAAGACCAGTGTTTCTACTTGCATGATCCTGCATAGAGACCTATCCCTAAGACTCTAGTCGCTGCTTCCATGTATCCTGCATAGAGACCTATCCCTAAGAACCTTGACTCAGCTTCCATGTCTCCTGCATAAAGACTTCTTTATTTTTAATTTTTTTAATTTATTTATTTGAGAGCGACAGACACAGAGAGAAAGACAGGTAGAGGGAGAGAGAGAGAGAGAATGGGCACGCCAGGGCTTCTAGCCTCTGCAAACGAACTCCAGACGCGTGCGCCCCCTTGTGCATCTGGCTAATGTGGGACCTGGGGAACCGAGCCTCGAACCGGGGTCCTTAGGCTTCACAGGCAAGTGCTCAACTGATACACCATCTCTCCATCCCAAGACTTCACTTTAAAAGAAGTTTATTCCTTCTGTCTCCTGTGCATAGAGAATATCCCAGAGATCAGAGTCTCTGCTTCCATGTCCCTTGCATCCTGTCCCTAAACCAGTGTCTCTTCTCAATTTCTCATGCATAGAGGTCCATCCTTAAGACTGGTGACCCTGCCATCATGTCCATTTACAAATAAGTCCATAAGACCAGTGTATCTGCTTCCATGTCCCCTGCATAGAGACCTGTCCCAGATATCCGTGACACAGCTTACATGTCCCCTGCATAGAGAACTGTCAAAAAGACCAGTGTCTCTGCTTCAAAGTACCCTGCATAGAGACCTATCCCTAACACCAGTGACTCTGCTTCAATGTTCCCTGCACAGAGACCTGTCCTTAAGACAAAGGTCTCTGCTTCCATGTCCCCTGCATAAAGGCCTGTACCTAACCAGTGTCTCTGCTTCCTTGTGCCCTGATAGAGACCTGTCCCTGATACCCGAGGCCCAGTTTCCAGGTACCCTGGATAGAGAACTGTCCCTAAGACCAGTGTCTCTGCTTCCATGTCCACTGCATAGAAACCTGTCCCTGAATCCCATGACCCAGCTTCCATGTCGACTGCATAGAGACCGGTCCCTAAGACCAGGGTCTCTGCTTACATGACCCTGCATAGAGAACTGTCCCTGATACCTGTGACCCAGCTTCCATGTCCCCTGCATAGACCTGCCCATAAGACATGTGTTTCTGCATCCATGTCCCCTGCATAAAGGCCTGTCCCTAAGACCAGTATCTCTGCTTCCTTGTGCCCTGATAGAGACCTGTACCTGATACACGAGGCCCAGTTTCCAGGTCCCCTACATAGAGACCTGTCCCTAAGACCAGGGTCTCTGCAACCATAGCACCTGCATAGACACTTGAACCTAAGAATAGTGCCTCTGATTCCATGTCCCTTCATAGAGACATGTCCCGGTTTCCCATGACCCAGCCTCCAAGTCCCATGCATAGAGAACTGTCACTAAAACCATTGTCTCCGCCTCCATGTCCCCACAATAAAGACCTGTCCCTAATACCAGTGTCCCTGCTATCATTTCGCTGCATAGAGACCTGACCCTAATACACGTGACCCAGGTTCCATGTCCGCAGCATAGACACCTGTACCTAAGACCAGTGTCTCTGTTTCCATGTCCCCTGCATAGAGACCTGTCCCTGATACCCGTGACCCAGCTTCCATGTCCCCTGCATAGAGACCGGTCCCTAAGACCAGTGTCTCTGCATGTTTTTCGCTGCATGGAGACCTGTCCCTAATACCCGTGACCCAACTCACATGTGCCCTGCATAGAAACCGGTCCCTAAGACCAGTGTCTCTGCTTCCCTGTCCCCTGCATAGAGTTGTCCCTAAGACAAGGGTCTTTGATTCCATGTCCCCGGCATAGACACCTGTCCCTGATTACAATGACTCAACTTCCATGTCCCTGCATAGAGACCTGTCCATAAGTCCACTATCTCTGCTTCCATGACCCCGCATAGAAATCTGTCCTTGACAACCGTGACGCAGAATCCATGTCCCCGGCACAGAGACCTGTCCCTAAGACCAACGTTACTGCTTCCTTATCCCGTGCATAGAGACCTGCCACTAATACCCAGGTCCAACGTCCATCTCCCATGTATAGAAACCAGACCATATGATCAGTGTCTCTGTTACCATGTCCCCTGCATAGCAACCTGTCCCTGATAAAGATGACCCAGCTTCCATGTCCCCTACATAAAGACCTGTCAATGATACCCGTGACCCAGCTTCCATAGCACCTACAGAGACCTCTCCCTAAGACCAGTTTCTCGGCTTCATAGCCCCTGCATAGAGACCTGTCCCTAAGACCATTGTCTCTGCTCCCACACCCCAGCATAGAGACCTGTCCCTAAGACCAGAGTCTCTACTTTAATAGCCCCTGCACAGAGACCTGTCCCTAAGACCAGTGTCTCTGCTCCCACACCCCAGCATAGAGACCTGTCCCTAAGACCAGAGTCTCTACTTTAATAGCCCCTGCACAGAGACCTGTCCCTAAGACCAGTGTCTCTGCTCCCACACCCCAGCATAGAGACCTGTCCCTAAGACCAGTCTCTCAGCTTCCATAGCCCCTGCATAGAGACCTGTCCCTAAGACCAGTGTCTCTGTTCCAGAGCTCCTGCATAAAGACCTGTCCCTAAGACCAGTGTCTCTGCTTCCATGTCCCCTACATTGAGAATTGTTCCTGCTATCAGTAACCCAGCTTCCATGGTCCCTGTACAAAGAACTATCCCTGAAACCCGTGACCAGGTATCCATGTCCCCTGCATAGAGAACGGTCACTGATACCCGTGACAAATCTTCCATGCCCCCGCATAGAGACCAGTCCTTGAGACCAGTGTCTCTGCTTCCACAGCCCTTGCATAGAGGCCTGTCCCTAAGAAGAATGTCTCTGCTTCCATAGCCCCTGCATAGAGACCTGTCCCTAGCGACCAGTGTCTCTTCTTTAATAGCCCCTGCACAGAGACATATCCCTAAGACCAGTGTCTCTGCTTCCATACCCCTGCATAGAGACCTGTCCCTAAGACCAGTGTCTCTGCTTCCATGTCCCCTGCATAGAGAACGGTCCCTGATACCCGTGATAAATCTTCCATATCCCCATCATAGAGACCAGTCCTTGAGACCAGTGTCTCTGCTTCCACAGCCCTTGCATAGAGACCTGTCCCTCAGACCAGTGACTCGGCTTCCATAGCCCCTGCATAGAGACCTGGCCCTAAGACTAGTGTCTTGGCTTCCATAATCCCTGCATAGAGACCTGTCCCTAAGACCAGTGTCTCTGCTTCCATGTCCCCTGCATAGAGAACGGTCCCTGATACCCGTGATAAATCTTCCATATCCCCATCATAGAGACCAGTCCCTGAGACCAGTGTCTCTGCTTCCACAGCCCTTGCATAGAGACCTGTCCCTCAGACCAGTGACTCGGCTTCCATAGCCCCTGCATAGAGACCTGGCCCTAAGACTAGTGTCTTGGCTTCCATAATCCCTGCATAGAGACCTGGCCCTAAGACCAGTGTCTCAGCTTCCATAACCCCTGCATAGAGGCCTGTCCACAAGACAGTGTCTCAGCTTCCATAGCCCCTGCATAGAGACCTGTCCCTAAGACCAGTGTCTCAGCTTCCATAGCCCCTACATAGAGACCTGTCCAAAAGACCAGTGTCTCTGCTTCCACAGCCCCTGCATAGAGACCTGTCCCTAAGTCCAGTGTCTCTGCTTCCATAGCCCCTACATAGAGACCTGTCCAAAAGACCAGTGTCTCTGCTTCCAAGCCCTAGCCTACAGACCTGTCCCTAAGACCAGTGTCTCTGCTTTAATAGCCCCTGCACAAAGACATGTCCCTAATACCAGTGTCTCTGCTTCTATAGCCACTGCATAGAGACCTTTCCCAAAGACCAGTGTCTCTGCTTCCATAGCCCGTGCATTGAGAACTTCCCCAGATACCGGTGAACCAGCTTCCATGGTCCCTGTACACAGAACTGTCCCTAAGACCCGTGGAGAGGCATCCATGTCCCCTGCATAGAGACCAGTCCCTGATACCCGTAACAAATCATCCATATCCTCCGCACACAGATCAGTCCCTGAGACCAGTGTCTCTGCTTCCACAGCCCCTGCATAGAGATGTGTCCCTAAGACCAGTGTCTCGGCTTCCATAGCCTCTGCATAGAGAACTGTCCCTAATGCTAGTGTCTCGGCTTCCATAACCCCTGAATAGAGACCTGTCCCTAAGAAGAGTGTCTCTGCTTCCATAGCCACTGCATACAGACCTGTGCCTAAGACCAGTGTCTCTGTCTCCATAGCCCCAGCATAGAGGCCTGTCCCTAAGACCAGAGTCTCTGCTTTAATAGCCCCTGAACAAAGACCTGTCCCTAAGACCAGTGTCTCTGTTTCCATAGCCCCTGCATAGAGAAATGTCACTGATACCCGTGACCACCTCCATTGTCCATGCATACGAAACTGTCCCTGATACCTGTGACCCAGCCTCCATGTACCCTGCATAGAGACCTGTCCCTGATAGCTGTGACAAAGCTTGCATGTCCCCCACATAGAGACCTGGCCCTGAGACGAGTTTCTCTGCTTTCATAGTTCCTGCATAGACACTTGTCCATGTGACGAGTGTCCTGCATCCATAGTCCCTGCACAGAGACATGTCCCTGAAACCAATGATTCTGCTTCCTTGTTCCCTGCATAGAGACATGTCCCTGATACCTGTACCCCAGCCTCCAAAGCCCCTGCACAGAAACCAGTGCCAAAGACCAGTGTCTCTGCTTCCATAGCCCCTAGAGAGACCTGTCCCTAAGACCAATCTTTCAGCTTCCATAGCCCTTGCATAGAGACAGGTGTCCCTAAGACCAGTGTCTCTGTTTAATACCCCTGCACAGAGACCTGTCCCAAAGACCAGTGTCTCTGCTTCCATAGCCCCTGCATAGAGAACTGTCCCTAAGACCAGTCTCTCTGCTTCCATGTACCCTGCATTGAGAACTGTTCCTGATATCCGTGACTCAGCTTCCATGGTCCCTGTACACAGAACTATCCCATAATCCCGTGACCAGGCATCTATGTCACCTGCACAGAGAATGGTCCCTCATACCCATAACAAATCTTCCATATCCCCATCATAGAGACCAGTCCTTGAGACCAGTGTCTCTGCTTCCACAGACCTTGCATAGAGGCCTGTCCCTAAGACAAGTGTCTCTGCTTCCAGAGCTACTGCATAGAGACCTGTCCCTGAGAACAGTGTGTCTGCTTCCATATCCCCAGCATAGAGTCATGTCCATAAGACCAGTGTCTCTGCTTCCATGTCCCCAGCACAGAGACATGTCCCTAAGACTAGTGTCTCTGCTTCCATAGTGCCTGCATAGAGACCTGTGCGCGAGACCATTATCCTGCTTCCATAGCCCCTGCATAGACATGTCCCTAAACGACTGTCTCTACTTCCATGTTCCCTGCATAGAAAGATTTCCCTAAGACCAATGACTCTGTTTCCATGTACCCTGAATAGAGACATGTCCCTGATACCCGTACCCCGGGTTCCAGAGCCCCTACACAGAGACCAGTCCCTAAGAGCAGTGTCTCTGCTTCCATAGCCCCTGCATAGAGACCTGTCCCTAAGACAAGTGTCTCTGCTTACATAGACCATGCATAGAGACGTGTCCCTAAGACCAATGATTCAGCTTCCAGAGCCCTTGCATAGAGACCTGTCACTAAGACCAGTGTCTCTGCTTCCATAGCCCCTGCACAGAGACCCATCCCTAAGATCGGTGTCTCTGTTTAATACCCCTGCACAGAGACCTCTCCCTAAAATAAGTGTCTCTGCTTCCATAGCCCCTGCATAGAGAACTATCCCTAAGACCAGTGTATCTGCTTCCATGTCCCCTGCATTGCGAACTGTTCCTGATATCGATGACTCAGCTTCCATGGTCCCAGTACACAGAACTATCCCTGAAACCTGTGACCAGGCATCCATGTCCCCTGCATAGAGAACAGTCCCTCATACGCATAACAAATCTTCCATATCCCCATCATAGAGACGACCAGGCCTTGAGACCAGTGTCTCTGCTTCCACTGCCCCAGAATAAAGACCTGTCCCTAAGACCAGTGTATCTGCTTCCATAGGTCCGGCATAGAGAACTGTCCCTAATACCCGTGACCAGCTTCCAAAGTCCTGCATAAAAAACTTTCCCAGACACCCATTACCCAGCATCCATGTTCCCTGCAAAGAGACATGTCCCTGATAGCCGTGACAAAGCTTGCAGGTCCCCCGCATAGAGACTTGTCCCGGAGACCAGTGTCTCTGCTTCCATAGTCCCTGCATAGAGACCTGTCCCTGAGATCAGTGTCTCTGCTTCCATAGTCCCTGCATAGAAACCTGTGCATGAGACCATTGTCCTGCTTCCATAGTCCCTGCATAGACATTTCACTAAACCACTGTCTCTCCTTCCATGTTCCCTGCATAGAAAGATTTCCCAAAAACCACTGACTCTGCTTCCTTGTCCCCTGCATAGAGACATGTCCCTGATACCCGTACCCCAGCTTCCAGAGCCCATGCACAGGGAACAGTCCCTAAGACCAGTGTCTCTGCTTCCATAGCCCCTGCATACAGACCAGTCCCTAAGACCAGTGTCCCTGCTTCCATACCCCTGCATAGAGAACTTTCCCTAAGACCAATGATTCAGCTCCCATAGCACTTGCATAGAGACCTGTCACTAAGACCAGTGTCTCGGCTTCCATAGCCCCTGCATAGAGACCTGTCCCTAAGACCGGTGTCTCTTCTTTAATAGCCCCTACACAGAGACAGGTCCCTAAGACCAGTGTCTCTGTTTCCATACCCCTGCATAGAGACCTGTCCCTAAGACCAGTGTCTGTGCTTCCAGAGCCAATGCATAGAGACGTGTCCATAAGACCAGTGTCTCTGCTTCCATATCCCCAGCATAGAGACGTGTCCATAAGAAGTGTCTCTGTTTCCAATCCCCATCCTAGAGACGTGTCCCTAAGAGCAGTGTCTCTGCTTTAATAGCCCCTGCATAGAGACCTGTCCCTAAGATCAGTGTCTTTACTTACATAGCCCCTGCACAGAGACCTGTCCCTAAGACCAGTGTCTCGGCTTCCATAGCCCCTGCATAGAGACCTGTCCCTAAGGCGAATGTCTCTGCTTCCATAGCCCTTGCATAGAGACCTGTCACTAAGACTGGTGTCCCTTCTTGAATAGCCGGTGCACATAGACAGGTCCGTAAGACCAGTGTCTCTGTTTCTATACACCTGCATAGAGACCTGTCCCTAAGACCAGTGTCTCTGCTTCCAGAGCCCATGCATACAGACGTGTCCATAAGACCAGTGTCTCTACTTACATATCCCCAGCATACAGACGTGTCCATAAGAACAGTGTCTCTGCTTCCATATCCCCAGCATAGAGACGTGCCCATAAGAACAGTGTCTCTGTTTCCAATCCCCATTCTAGAGACGTGTCCCTAAGACCATTGTCTCTGCTTTAATAGCCCCTGCACAGAGACCTTTCTCAAAGACCCGTGTCTCTGCTTCCATGTCCCCTGCATTGAGAATTGTTCCTGATACCGGTGAACCACCTTCCATGGTCCCTGTACACAGAACTGTCCCTATAACCCCTGGCAAGGCATCCATGTCCCCTGCATAGAGACCGGTCCCTGAGACCCGTAACAATTCTTCCATATCCCCCGCACAGAGACCAGTCCCTGAGACCAGTGTCTCTAGCTCCACAGCCCCTGCATAGAGACCTGTCCCTAAGACCAGTGTCTCTACTACCAAAGCGCCTGCATAGACACCTGTCCCTAAGACGAATGTCTCTGCTTCCATAGCCCTTGCATAGAGACCTGTCCCTAAGACCTGTGTCTTCTTTAATAGCCCCTGCACAGAGACAGGTCCCTAAGACCAGTGTCTCTGTTTCCATAGGTCCGGCATAGAGAACGGTCACTGATGCCCGTGACCAGCTTCCATTGCCCTGCGTAAAAAAGTTTCCCAGATACCCGTTACCCAGCATCCATTTCCCCTGCAAAGAGACATGTCCCTGACAGTCGTGACAAACCTTACATGTCCCCTGCATAGAGAACTGTCCCTGAGACCAGTGTCTCTGCTTCCATAATCCCTGCATAGAGACCTGTCCCTGAGACAAGTGTCTCTGCTTCCATAGTCCCTGTATAGAGACCTGTCCCTGAGACCAATGTCTCTGCTTCCGTAGTCCCTGCACAGAGACCTGAGCGTGAGACCATTGTCCTGCTTCCATAGCCCCTGCATAGTCATTTCACTAAAGCACTGTCTCTGCTTCCATATTCCCTGCATAGAAAGATTTCCCAAAAACCATTGACTCTGCTTCCATACCCCTGCATAGACACCTTTCCTTAAGACCAATGAATCAGCTCCCGTAGCACTTGCATAGAGACCTGTCACTAAGACCAGTGTCTCGGCTTCCATACCCCTGCATAGAGACCTGTCCCTAAGACGAATGTCTCTGCTTCCATAGCCCTTGCATAGAGACCTGTCCCTAAGACAGGTGTCTCTTCTTTAATAGCCCCTACACAGAGACAGGTCCCTAAAACCAGTGTCTCTGTTTCCATACCCCTGCATAGAGACCTGTCCCTAGGACCAGTGTCTCTGCTTCCATAGGTACGGCATAGAGAACTGACCTGAGACCCGTGACCAGCTTACATTGCCCTACATAAAAAAGTTTCCCAGATACCCATTACCCAGCATCCATGTCCCCTGCAAAGAGACAAGTCCCTGATAACCGTGACAAACCTTGCATGTCCCCCGCATACAGTGCTGTTCCTGAGTCCAGTGTCTCTGCTTCCATAATCCATGCATAGAGACCTGTCCATGAGACCAGTGTCTCTGCTTACATAGCCCTTGCATAGAGACGTGTCCCTATGACCATTGTCTCAGCTTCCATAACCCCTGCATTGAGGTCTGTCCATAAGACGTGTCTTGGCTTCCATAGCCCCTGCATAGAGACCTGTCCTAAGACAAGGGTCTCTGCTTCCAGAGACCCTGCATAGAGACCTGTTCCTAAGACCAGTGTCTCTACTTCCAATGCCCCTGCATAGAGACCTGTCCCTAATACGAATGTCTCTGCTTCCACAGCCCTTGCATAGAGACCTGTCCCTAAGAACTGTGTCTTCTTTAATAGCCCCTGCACAGAGACAGGTCCCTAAGACCAGTGTCTCTGTTTACATACCCCTGCATAGAGACCTATCCCTAAGACGAGTGTTCTCTGCTTCCATAGGTCCGGCATAGAGAACGGACCCTGATACCCGTGACCAGCTTCCATTGCCCTGCATAAAAAAGTTTCCCAGATACCCGTTACCCAGCATCCATATCCCCTGCAAAGAGACAAGTCCCTGATAACCGGGACAAAACTTGCATGTCCCCCGCATACAGCACTGTCCCTGAGACCAGTGTCTCTACTTCCATAATCCCTGCATAAAGACCTGTCCATGAGACCAGTGTCTCTGCTTACATAGCCCTTGCATAGAGACGTGTCCCTATGACCATTGTCTCAGCTTCCATAACCCCTGCATTTAGGCCTGTCCATAAGACAGTGTCTTGGCTTCCATAGCTCCTGCATAGAGACCTGTCCTAAGACAAGGGTCTCTGCTTCCAGAGACCCTGCATAGAGACCTGTTCCTAAGACCAGTAACTCTGCTTCCAGAGCCCATGAATAGAGACGTGTCCATAAGACTAGTGTCTCTGCTTCCATATCCCCAGCATAGAGACGTGTACATAAGAAGAGTGTCTCTGTTTCCAATCCCCATCCTAGAGACATGTCCCTAAGACCAGTGTCTCTGCTTTAATAGCCCCTGCACAGAGACATGTCCCTAAGACCACTGTCTCGACTTCCATAGCCCCTGCCTAGAGACCTTTCCAAAAGACCCGTGTCTCTGCTTCCATGTCCCCTGCATTGAGAATAGTTCCTGATACCGGTGAACCAACTTCCATGGTCCCTGTACACAGAACTGTCTCTATAACCCGTGGCGAGGCATCCATGTCCCCTGCATAAGACCGGTCCCTGATACCCGTAACAATTCTTCCATATCCTGCGCACAGAGACCAGTCCCTGAGACCAGTGTCTCTGCCTCCACAGCCCCTGCATAGAGACCTGTCCCTAAGACCAGTGTCTCTACTTCCAATGCCCCTGCATAGAGACCTGTCCCTAAGACGAATGTCTCTGCTTCCATAGCCCTTGCATAGAGACCTGTCCCTAAGACCTGTGTCTTCTTTAATAGCCCCTGCACAGAGACAGGTCCCTAAGACCAGTGTCTCTTTTTACATACCCCTGCATATAAACCTATCCCTAAGCCGAGTGTCTCTGCTTCCATAGGTCCGGCATAGAGAACGGTCCCTGATACCCGTGACCAGCTTCCATTGCCCTGCATAAAAAAGTTTCCCAGATACCCGTAACCCGCATCCATTTCCCCTGCAAAGAGACATGTCCCTGACAGTCGTGAAATACCTCGCATGTCCCCTGCATAGAGACCTGTCCCGGAGACCAGTGTCTCTGCTTCCATAATCCCTGCATAGAGACCTGTCCTGAGACCATTGTCTCTGCTTCCATAATCCCTGCATAGAGACCTGTCCCTGAGACCAGTGTCTCTGCTTCCATAGTCCCTGTATAGAGACCTGTCCCTGAGACCAATGTCTCTGCATCCGTAGTCCCTGCACAGAGACCTGAGCGTGAGACCATTGTCCTGCTTCCATAGCCCCTGCATAGACATTTCACTAAACCACTGTCTCAGCTTCCATATTCCCTGCATAGAAAGATTTCCCAAAAACCATTGACTCTGCTTCCATAACCCCTGCATAGAGACCAGTCCCTAAGACCAGTGTCCCGGCTTCCATACCCCTGCATAGAGACCTTTCCCTAAGACCAATGATTCAGCTCCCATAGCACTTGCATAGAGACCTGTCACTAAGACCAGTGTCTCGGCTTCCATAGCCCCTGCATAGAGACCTGTCCCTAAGACCGGTGTCTCTTCCTTAATAGCCCCTACACAGAGACAGGTCCCTAAGACCAGTGTCTCTGTTTCCATACCCCTGCATAGAGACCTGTCCCTAAGACCAGTGTCTCTGCTTCCATAGGTCCGGCATAGAGAAGTGTCCCTGAGACCGGTGACCAGCATCCATTGACCTGCATAAAAACGTTTCCCAAATACCCATTACCCAGCATCCATGTCCCCTGCAAAGAGACACGTCCCTGATAACCGTGACAAACCTTGCATGTCCCCCGCATACAGCACTGTCCCTGAGACCAGTGTCTCTGCTTCCATAACCCCTGCATAGAGACCTGTCCATGAGACCAGTGTCTCTGCTTACATACCCTTGCATAGAGACGTATCCCTATGACCATTGTCTCAGCTTCCATAACCCCTGCATTGAGGCCTGTCCATAAGACAGTGTCTTGGCTTCCATAGCCCCTGCATAGAGACCTGTCCTAAGACAAGGGTCTCTGCTTCCAGAGACCCTGCATAGAGACCTGTTCCTAAGACCAGTGTCTCTTCTTCCAGAGCCCATGAATAGAGACGTGTCCATAAGACCAGTGTCTCTGCTTCCATATCCCCAGCGTAGAGACGTGTCCATAAGAACAGTGTCTCTGTTTCCAATCCCCATCCTAGAGACATGTCCCTAAGACCAGTGTCTCTGCTTTAATAGCCCCTGCACAGAGACATGTCCCTAAGACCACTGTCTCGACTTCCATAGCCCCTGCCTAGAGACCTTTCCAAAAGACCCGTGTCTGTGCTTCCATGTCCCCTGCATTGAGAATTGTTCCTGATACCAGTGAACCAGCTTCCATGGTCCCTGTACACAGAACTGAATCTATAACCCGTGGCGAGGCATCCATGTCCCCTGCATAAGACCGGTCCCTGATACCCGTAACAATTCTTCCATATCCCCCGGACAGAGACCAGTCCCTGAGACCAGTGTCTCTGCCTCCACAGCCCCTGCATAGAGACCTGTCCCTAAGACCAGTGTCTCTACTTCCAATGCCCCTGCATAGAGACCTGTCCCTAAGACGAATGTCTCTGCTTCCATAGCCCTTGCATAGAGACCTGTCCCTAAGACCTGTGTCTTCTTTAATAGCCCCTGCACAGAGACAGGTCCCTAAGACCAGTGTCTCTTTTTACATACCCCTGCATATAAACCTATCCCTAAGCCGAGTGTCTCTGCTTCCATAGGTCCGGCATAGAGAACGGTCCCTGATACCCGTGACCAGCTTCCATTGCCCTGCATAAAAAAGTTTCCCAGATACCCGTAACCCGCATCCATTTCCCCTGCAAAGAGACATGTCCCTGACAGTCGTGAAATACCTCGCATGTCCCCTGCATAGAGACCTGTCCCGGAGACCAGTGTCTCTGCTTCCATAATCCCTGCATAGAGACCTGTCCCGGAGACCATTGTCTCTGCTTCCATAATCCCTGCATAGAGACCTGTCCCTGAGACCAGTGTCTCTGCTTCCATAGTCCCTGTATAGAGACCTGTCCCTGAGACCAAAGTCTCTGCATCCGTAGTCCCTGCACAGAGACCTGAGCGTGAGACCATTGTCCTGCTTCCATAGCCCCTGCATAGACATTTCACTAAACCACTGTCTCAGCTTCCATATTCCCTGCATAGAAAGATTTCCCAAAAACCATTGACTCTGCTTCCATAACCCCTGCATAGAGACCAGTCCCTAAGACCAGTGTCACGGCTTCCATACCCCTGCATAGAGACCTTTCCCTAAGACCAATGATTCAGCTCCCATAGCACTTGCATAGAGACCTGTCACTAAGACCAGTGTCTCGGCTTCCATAGCCCCTGCATAGAGACCTGTCCCTAAGACGAATGTCTCTGCTTCCATAGCCCTTGCATAGAGACCTGTCCCTAAGACCGGTGTCTCTTCCTTAATAGCCCCTACACAGAGTCAGGTCCATAAGACCAGTGTCTCTGTTTCCATACCCCTGCATAGAGACCTGTCCCTAAGACCAGTGTCTCTGCTTCCATAGGTCCGGCATAGAGAAGTGTCCCTGAGACCGGTGACCAGCATCCATTGACCTGCATAAAAATGTTTCCCAAATACCCATTACCCAGCATCCATGTCCCCTGCAAAGAGACACGTCCCTGATAACTGTGACAAACCTTGCATGTCCCCCGCATACAGCGCTGTCCCTGAGACCAGTGTCTCTGCTTCCATAATCCCGGCATAGAGACCTGTCCATGAAACCAGTGTCTCTGCTTACATACCCTTTCATAGAGACGTATCCCTATGACCATTGTCTCAGCTTCCATAACCCCTGCATTGAGGCCTGTCCATAAGACAGTGTCTTGGCTTCCATAGCCCCTGCATAGAGACCTGTCCTAAGACAAGGGTCTCTGCTTCCAGAGCCCCTGCATAGAGACCTGTTCCTAAGACCAGTGTCTCTGCTTCCAGAGCCCATGAATAGAGACGTGTCCATAAGACCAGTGTCTCTGCTTCCATATCCCCAGCGTAGAGACGTGTCCATAAGAACAGTGTCTCTGTTTCCAATCCCCATCCTAGAGACATGTCCCTAAGACCAGTGTCTCTGCTTTAATAGCCCCTGCACATAGACATGTCCCTAAGACCACTGTCTCGACTTCCATAGCCCCTGCCTAGAGACCTTTCCAAAAGACCCGTGTCTCTGCTTCCATGTCCCCTGCATTGAGAATTGTTCCTGATACCAGTGAACCAGCTTCCATGGTCCCTGTACACAGAACTGAATCTATAACCCGTGGCGAGGCATCCATGTCCCCTGCATAAGACCGGTCCCTGATACCCGTAACAATTCTTCCATATCCCCCGGACAGAGACCAGTCCCTGAGACCAGTGTCTCTGCCTCCACAGCCCCTGCATAGAGACCTGTCCCTAAGACCAGTGTCTCTACTTCCAATGCCCCTGCATAGAGACATGTCCCTAAGACGAATGTCTCTGCTTCCATAGCCCTTGCATAGAGACCTGTCCCTAAGACCTGTGTCTTCTTTAATAGCCCCTGCACAGAGACCTGTCCCTAAGACGAGTGTCTCTGCTTCCATAGGTCCGGAATAGAGAACGGTCCCTGATACCCGTAACCAGCTTCCATTGCCCTGCATATAAAAGGTTCCCAGATACCCGTTTCCCAGCATCCATTTCCCCTGCAAAGAGACATGTCCCTGACAGCCGTGACAAACCTTGCATGTCCCCTGCATAGAGACCTGTCCCTGAGACCAGTGTCTCTGCTTCCATAATCCCTGCATAGAGACCTGTCCCTGAGACCAGTGTCTCTGCTTCCATAGTCCCTGCATAGAGACCTGTCCCTTAGACCATTGTCTCTGCTTCCATAATCCCTGCATAGGGACCTGTCCCTGAGACCAGTGTCTCTGCTTCCATAGTCCCTGCACAGAGACCTGAGCGTGAGACCATTATCCTGCTTCCATAGCCCCTGCATAGACATTTCAATAAACCACTGTCTCTGCTTCCATATTCCCTGCATAAAAAGATTTCCCAAAAACCATTGACTCTGCTCCCATACCCCTGCATAGAGACCAGTCCCTAAGAACAGTGTCCCTGCTTCCATACCCCTGCATAGAGACCTTTCCCTAAGACCAATGATTCAGCTCCCATAGCACTTGCATAGAGACCTGTCACTAAGACCAGTGTCTCGGCTTACATAGCCCCTGCATAGAGACCTGTCCCTAAGACGAATGTCTCTCCTTCCATAGCCCTTACATAGAGACCTGTCCCTAAGACCGGTGTCTCTTCTTTAATAGCCCCTACACAGAGACAGGTCCCGAAGACCAGTGTCTCTGTTTCCATAACCCTGCATAGAGACCTGTCGCTAAGACCAGTGTCTGTGCTTCCATAGGTCCGGCATAGAGAACTGTCCCAGAGATTCGTGAACAGCTTACATTGCCCTGCATAAAAAAGTTTCCCAGATACCCATTACCCAGCATCCATGTCCCCTGCAAAGAGACAAGTCCCTGATAACCGTGACAAACCTTGCATGTCCCCCGCATACAGCGCTGTTCCTGAGTCCAGTGTCTCTGCTTCCATAATCCCTGCATAGAGACCTGTCCATGAGACCAGTGTCTCTGCTTACATAGCCCTTGCATAGAGACGTGTCCCTATGACCATTGTCTCAGCTTCCATAACCCCTGCATTGAGGTCTGTCCATAAGACAGTGTCTTGGCTCCCATAGCCCCTTCATAGAGACCTCTCCTAAGACAAGGGTCTCTGCTTCCAGAGACCCTGCATAGAGACCTGTTCCTAAGACCAGTGTCTCTACTTATAATGCCCCCGCATAGAGACCTGTCCCTAAGACGAATGTCTCTGCTTCCATAGCCCTTGCATAGAGACCAGTCCCTAAGACCTGTGTCTTCTTTAATAGCCCCTGCACAGAGACAGGTCCCTAAGACCAGTGTCTCTGTTTACATACCCCTGCATAGAGACCTATCCCTAAGACGAGTGTCTCTGCTTCCATAGGTCAGGCATAGAGAACGGTCCCTGATACCCGTGACCAGCTTCCATTGCCCTGCATAAAAAAGTTTCCCAGATACCCGTTACCCAGCATCCATTTCCCCTTCAAAGAGACATGTCCCTGACAACCGTGACAAACCTCGCATGTCCCCTGCATAGAGACCTGTCCCGGAGACCAGTGTCTCTGCTTCCATAATCCCTGCATAGAGACCTGTCCCTGAGACCATTTTCTCTGCTTCCATAATCCCTGCATAGAGACCTGTCCCTGAGACCAGTGTCTCTACTTCGATAGTCCCTGTATAGAAACCTGTCCCTGAGACCAATGTCTCTGCATCCGTAGTCCCTGCACAGAGACCTGAGCGTGAGACCATTGTCCTGCTTCCACAGCCCCTGCATAGACATTTCACTAAACCACTGTCTCTGCTTCCATATTCCCTGCATATAAAGATTTCCCAAAAACCATTGACTCTACTTCCATAACCCCTGCATAGAGACCAGTCCCTAATACCAGTGTCCCTGCTTCCATACCCCTGCATAGAGACCTTTCCCTAAGACCAATGATTCAGCTCCCATAGCACTTGCATAGAGACCTGTCACTAAGACCAGTGTCTCTACTTCCAATGCCCCTGCATAGAGCCCTGTCCCTAAGACGAATGTCTCAGCTTCCTTAGTCCTTGCATAGAGACCTGTCCCTAAGACCTGTGTCTTCCTTAATAGCCCCTGCACAAAGACAGGTCCCTGAGACCAGTGCCTCTGTTTCCATACTCCTGCATACAGACCTGTCCCTAAGACCAGTGTCTTTGCTTCCATAGGTCCGGCATAGAGAACTGTCCCTGAGACCCGTGACCAGCTTCCATTGCCCTGCATAAAAAAATTTCCCAGATACCCATTACCCAGCATCCATGTCCCCTGCAAAGAGACACGTCCCTGATAACCGTGACAAACCTTGCATGTCCCCCGCATACAGCGCTGTCCCTGAGACCAGTGTCTCTGCTTCCATAACCCCTGCATATAGACCTGTCCATGAGACCAGTGTTTCTGCTTACATAGCCCTTGCATAGAGACGTGTCCCTATGACCATTGTCTCAGCTTCCATAACCCCTGCATTTTGGCCTGTCCATAAGACAGTGTCTTGGCTTCCATAGCCCCTGCATAGAGACCTGTCCTAAGACAAGGGTCTCTGCTTCCAGAGACCCTGCATAGAGACCTGTTCCTAAGACCAGTGTCTCTGCTTCCAGAGCCCTTGCTTAGAGACGTGTCCATAAGACCAGTGTCTCTGCTTCCATATCCCCAGCATAGAGACGTGTCCATAAGAACAGTGTCTCTGTTTCCAATCCCCATCCTAGAGACGTGTCTATAAGAACAGTGTCTCTGTTTCCAATCCCCATCCTAGAGACATGTCCCTAAGACCACTGTCTCTTCTTCCATAGCCCCTGCCTAGAGACCTTTCCAAAAGACCCGTGTCTCTGCTTCCATGTCCCCTGCATTGAGAATAGTTCCTGATACCGGTGAACCAACTTCCATGGTCCCTGTACACAGAACTGTCTCTATAACCCGTGGCGAGGCATCCATGTCCCCTGCATAAGACCGGTCCCTGATACCCGTAACAATTCTTCCATATCCCCCGCACAGACACCAGTTCCTATGACCAGTGTCTCTGCCTTCACAGCCCCTGCATAGAGACCTGTCCCTAAGACCAGTGTCTCTACTTCCAATGCCCCTGCATAGAGACCTGTCCCTAAGACGAATGTCTCTGCTTCCATAGCCCTTGCATAGAGACCTGTCCCTAAGACCTGTGTCTTCTTTAATAGCCCCTGCACAGAGACAGGTCCCTAAGACCAGTGTCTCTTTTTACATACCCCTGCATATAAACCTATCCCTAAGCCGAGTGTCTCTGCTTCCATAGGTCCGGCATAGAGAACGGTCCCTGATTCCCGTGACAAGCTTCCATTGCCCTGCATAAAAAAGTTTCCCAGATACCCGTAACCCGCATCCATTTCCCCTGCAAAGAGACATGTCCCTGACAGTCGTGAAATACCTCGCATGTCCCCTGCATAGAGACCTGTCCCGGAGACCAGTGTCTCTGCTTCCATAATCCCTGCATAGAGACCTGTCCTGAGACCATTGTCTCTGCTTCCATAATCCCTGCATAGAGACCTGTCCCTGAGACCAGTGTCTCTGCTTCCATAGTCCCTGTATAGAGACCTGTCCCTGAGACCAATGTCTCTGCATCCGTAGTCCCTGCACAGAGACCTGAGCGTGAGACCATTGTCCTGCTTCCATAGCCCCTGCATAGACATTTCACTAAACCACTGTCTCAGCTTCCATATTCCCTGCATAGAAAGATTTCCCAAAAACCATTGACTCTGCTTCCATAACCCCTGCATAGAGACCAGTCCCTAAGACCAGTGTCCCGGCTTCCATACCCCTGCATAGAGATCTTTCCCTAAGACCAATGATTCAGCTCCCATAGCACTTGCATAGAGACCTGTCACTAAGACCAGTGTCTCTACTTCCAAAGCCCCTGCATAGAGACCTGTCCCTAAGACCAGTGTCTGTGCTTCCATAGGTCCGGCATAGAGAACTGTCCCTGAGATTCGTGAACAGCTTACATTGCCCTGCATAAAAAAGTTTCCCAGATACCCATTACCCAGCATCCATTTCCCCTGCAAAGAGACAAGTCCCTGATAACCGTGACAAACCTTGCATGTCCCCCGCATACAGCGCTGTTCCTGAGTCCAGTGTCTCTGCTTCCATAATCCCTGCATAGAGACCTGTCCATGAGACCAGTGTCTCTGCTTACATAGCCCTTGCATAGAGACGTGTCCCTATGACCATTGTCTCAGCTTCCATAACCCCTGCATTGAGGTCTGTCCATAAGACAGTGTCTTGGCTCCCATAGCCCCTGCATAGAGACCTGTCCTAAGACAAGGGTCTCTGCTTCCAGAGACCCTGCATAGACACCTGTACCTAAGACCAGTGTCTCTACTTATAATGCCCCTGCATAGAGACCTGTCCCTAAGACGAATGTCTCTGCTTCCATAGCCCTTGCATAGAGACCAGTCCCTAAGACCTGTGTCTTCTTTAATAGCCCCTGCACAGAGACAGGTCCCTAAGACCAGTGTCTCTGTTTACATACCCCTGCATAGAGACCTATCCCTAAGACGAGTGTCTCTGCTTCCATGGGTCCGGCATAGAGAACGGACCCTGATACCCGTGACCAGCTTCCATTGCCCTGCATAAAAAAGTTTCCCAGATACCCGTTACCCAGCATCCATTTCCCCTGCAAAGAGACATATCCCTGACAACCGTGACAAACCTCACATGTCCCCTGCATAGAGACCTGTCCCGGAGACCAGTGTCTCTGCTTCCATAATCCCTGCATAGAGACCTGTCCCTGAGACCATTTTCTCTGCTTCCATAATCCCTGCATAGAGACCTGTCCCTGAGACCAGTGTCTCTGCTTCCATAGTCACTGTATAGAAACCTGTCCCTGAGACCAATGTCTCTGCATCCGTAGTCCCTGCACAGAGACCTGAGCGTGAGACCATTGTCCTGCTTCCACAGCCCCTGCATAGACATTTCACTAAACCACTGTCTCTGCTTCCATATTCCCTGCATAGAAAGATTTCCCAAAAACCATTGACTCTACTTCCATAACCCCTGCATAGAGACCAGTCCCTAAGACCAGTGTCCCTGCTTCCATACCCCTGCATAGAGACCTTTCCCTAAGACCAATGATTCAGCTCCAATAGCACTTGCATAGAGACCTGTCACTAAGACCAGTGTCTCTACTTCCAAAGCCCCTGCATAGAGACCTGTCCCTAAGACGAATGTCTCAGCTTCCTTAGTCCTTGCATAGAGACCTGTCCCTAAGACCTGTGTCTTCCTTAATAGCCCCTGCACAGAGACAGGTCCCTGAGACCAGTGTCTCTGTTTCCATACCCCTGCATAGAGACCTTTCCCTAAGACCAGTGTCTCTGCTTCCATAGGTCCGGCATAGAGAACTGTCCCTGAGACCCGTGACCAGCTTCCATTGCCCTGCATAAAAAAATTTCCCAGATACCCATTACCCAGCATCCATGTCCCCTGCAAAGAGACACGTCCCTGATAACCGTGACAAACCTTGCATGTCCCCCGCATACAGCGCTTTCCCTGAGACCAGTGTCTCTGCTTCCATAACCCCTGCATAGAGACCTGACCATGAGACCAGTGTCTCTGCTTACATAGCCCTTGCATAGAGACGTGTCCCTATGACCATTGTCTCAGCTTCCATAACCCCTGCATTGAGGCCTGTCCATAAGACAGTGTCTTGGCTTCCATAGCCCCTGCATAGAGACCTGTCCTAAGACAAGGGTCTCTGCTTCCAGAGACCCTGCATAGAGACCTGTTCCTAAGACCAGTGTCTCTGCTTCCAGAGCCCATGCTTAGAGACGTGTCCATAAGACCAGTGTCTCTGCTTCCATATCCCCAGCATAGAGACGTGTCCATAAGAACAGTGTCTCTGTTTCCAATCCCCATCCTAGAGACATGTCCCTAAGACCAGTGTCTCTGTTTCCAATCCCCATCCTAGAGACATGTCCCTAAGACCACTGTCTCTTCTTCCATAGCCCCTGCCTAGAGACCTTTCCAAAAGACCCGTGTCTCTGCTTCCATGTCCCCTGCATTGAGAATAGTTCCTGATACCGGTGAACCAGCTTCCATGGTCCCTGTACACAGAACTGTCTCTATAACCCGTGGCGAGGCATCCATGTCCCCTGCATAAGACCGGTCCCTGATACCCGTAACAATTCTTCCATATCCTCCGCACAGACACCAGTTCCTATGACCAGTGTCTCTGCCTCCACAGCCCCTGCATAGAGACCTGTCCCTAAGACCAGTGTCTCTACTTCCAATGCCCCTGCATAGAGACCTGTCCCTAAGACGAATGTCTCTGCTTCCATACCCCTTGCATAGAGACCTGTCCCTAAGACCTGTGTCTTCTTTAATAGCCCCTGCACAGAGACAGGTCCCTAAGACCAGTGTCTCTTTTTACATACCCCTGCATATAAACCTATCCCTAAGCAGAGTGTCTCTGCTTCCATAGGTCCGGCATAGAGAACGGTCCCTGATTCCCATGACAAGCTTCCATTGCCCTGCATAAAAAAGTTTCCCAGATACCCGTAACCCGCATCCATTTCCCCTGCAAAGAGACATGTCCCTGACAGTCGTGAAATACCTCGCATGTCCCCTGCATAGAGACCTGTCCCTGAGACCAGTGTCTCTGCTTCCATAGTCCCTGTATAGAGACCTGTCCCTGAGACCAATGTCTCTGCATCCGTAGTCCCTGCACAGAGACCTGAGCGTGAGACCATTGTCCTGCTTCCACAGCCCCTGCATAGACATTTCACTAAACCACTGTCTCTGCTTCCATATTCCCTGCATAGAAAGATTTCCCAAAAACCATTGACTCTACTTCCATAACCCCTGCATAGAGACCAGTCCCTAAGACCAGTGTCCCTGCTTCCATACCCCTGCATAGAGACCTTTCCCTAAGACCAATGATTCAGCTCCCATAGCACTTGCATAGAGACCTGTCACTAAGACCAGTGTCTCTACTTCCAAAGCCCCTGCATAGAGACCTGTCCCTAAGACGAATGTCTCAGCTTCCTTAGTCCTTGCATAGAGACCTGTCCCTAAGACCTGTGTCTTCCTTAATAGCCCCTGCACAGAGACAGGTCCCTGAGACCAGTGTCTCTGTTTCCATACCCCTGCATAGAGACCTGTCCCTAAGACCAGTGTCTCTGCTTCCATAGGTCCGGCATAGAGAACTGTCCCTGAGACCCGTGACCAGCTTCCATTGCCCTGCATAAAAAAATTTCCCAGATACCCATTACCCAGCATCCATGTCCGTTGCAAAGAGACACGTCCCTGATAACCGTGACAAACCTTGCATGTCCCCCGCATACAGCACTGTCCCTGAGACCAGTGTCTCTGCTTCCATAATCCCGGCATAGAGACCTGTCCATGAGACCAGTGTCTCTGCTTACATACCCTTGCATAGAGACGTATCCCTATGACCATTGTCTCAGCTTCCATAACCCCTGCATTGAGGCCTGTCCATAAGACAGTGTCTTGGCTTCCATAGCCCCTGCATAGAGACCTGTCCTAAGACTAGGGTCTCTGCTTCCAGAGACCCTGCATAGAGACCTGTTCCTAAGACCAGTGTCTCTGCTTCCAGAGCCCATGAATAGAGACGTGTCCATAAGACCAGTGTCTCTGCTTCCATATCCCCAGCGTAGAGACATGTCCATAAGAACAGTGTCTCTGTTTCCAATCCCCATCCTAGAGACATGTCCCTAAGACCAGTGTCTCTGCTTTAGTAGCCCCTGCACAGAGACATGTCCCTAAGACCACTGTCTCGACTTCCATAGCCCCTGCCTAGAGACCTTTCCAAAAGACCCGTGTCTCTGCTTCCATGTGCCCTGCATTGAGAATTGTTCCTGATACCAGTGACCCAGCTTCCATGGTCCCTGTACACAGAACTGAATCTATAACCCGTGGCGAGGCATCCATGTCCCCTGCATAAGACCGGTCCCTGATACCCGTAACAATTCTTCCATATCCCCCGGACAGAGACCAGTCCCTGAGACCAGTGTCTCTGCCTCCACAGCCCCTGCATAGAGACCTGTCCCTAAGACCAGTGTCTCTACTTCCAATGCCCCTGCATAGAGATATGTCCCTAAGACGAATGTCTCTGCTTCCATAGCCCTTGCATAGAGACCTGTCCCTAAGACCTGTGTCTTCTTTAATAGCCCCTGCACAGAGACATGTCCCTAAGACCAGTGTCTCTGTTTACATACCCCTGCATAGAGACCTGTCCCTAAGACCAGTGTCTCTGCTGCCATAGGTCCGGCATAGAGAACTGTCCCTGAGACCCGTGACCAGCTTCCATTGCCCTGCATAAAAAAATTTCCCAGATACCCATTACCCAGCATCCATGTCCCCTGCAAAGAGACACGTCCCTGATAACCGTGACAAACCTTGCATGTCCCCCGCATACAGCGCTGTCCCTGAGACCAGTGTCTCTGCTTCCATAACCCCTGCATAGAGACCTGTCCATGAGACCAGTGTCTCTGCTTACATAGCCCTTGCATAGAGACGTGTCCCTATGACCATTGTCTCAGCTTCCATAACCCCTGCATTTAGGCCTGTCCATAAGACAGTGTCTTGGCTTCCATAGCCCCTGCATAGAGACCTGTCCTAAGACAAGGGTCTCTGCTTCCACAGACCCTGCATAGAGACCTGTTCCTAAGACCAGTGTCTCTGCTTCCAGAGCCCATGCTTAGAGACGTGTCCATAAGACCAGTGTCTCTGCTTCCATATCCCCAGCATAGAGACGTGTCCATAAGAACAGTGTCTCTGTTTCCAATCCCCATCCTAGAGACGTGTCCATAAGAACAGTGTCTCTGTTTCCAATCCCCATCCTAGAGACATGTCCCTAAGACCACTGTCTCTTCTTCCATAGCTCCTGCCTAGAGACCTTTCCAAAAGACCCGTGTCTCTGCTTCCATGTCCCCTGCATTGAGAATAGTTCCTGATACCGGTGAACCAACTTCCATGGTCCCTGTACACAGAACTGTCTCTATAACCCGTGGCGAGGCATCCATGTCCCCTCATAAGACCGGTCCCTGATACCCGTAACAATTCTTCCATATCCTCTGCACAGACACCAGTCCCTGAGACCAGTGTCTCTGCCTCCACAGCCCGTGCATAGAGACCTGTCCCTAAGACCAGTGTCTCTACTTCCAATGCCCCTGCATAGAGACCTGTCCCTAAGACGAATGTCTCTGCTTCCATAGCCCTTGCATAGAGACCTGTCCCTAAGACCTGTGTCTTCTTTAATAGCCCCTGCACAGAGACAGGTCACTAAGACCAGTGTCTCTTTTTACATACCCCTGCATATAAACCTATCCCTAAGCAGAGTGTCTCTGCTTCCATAGGTCCGGCATAGAGAACGGTCCCTGATACCCGTGACCACCTTCCATTGCCCTGCATAAAAAAGTTTCCCAGATACCCGTTACCCAGCATCCATTTCCCCTGCAAAGAGACATGTCCCTGACAGTCGTGAAATACCTCGCATGTCCCCTGCATAGAGACCTGTCCCGGAGACCAGTGTCTCTGCTTCCATAATCCCTGCATAGAGACCTGTCCTGAGACCATTGTCTCTGCTTCCATAATCCCTGCATAGAGACCTGTCCCTGAGACCAGTGTCTCTGCTTCCATAGTCCCTGTATAGAGACCTGTCCCTGAGTCCAATGTCTCTGCATCCGTAGTCCCTGCACAGAGACCTGAGCGTGAGACCATTGTCCTGCTTCCATAGCCCCTGCATAGACATTTCACTAATCCACTGTCTCAGCTTCCATATTCCCTGCATAGAAAGATTTCCCAAAAACCATTGACTCTGCTTCCATAACCCCTGCATAGAGACCAGTCCCTAAGACCAGTGTCCCAGCTTCCATACCCCTGCATAGAGACCTTTCCCTAAGACCAATGATTCAGCTCCCATAGCACTTGCATAGAGACCTGTCACTAAGACCAGTGTCTCGGCTTCCATAGCCCCTGCATAGAGACCTGTCCCTAAGACCGGTGTCTCTTCCTTAATAGCCCCTACACAGAGACAGGTCCCTAAGACCAGTGTCTCTGTTTCCATACCCCTGCATAGAGACCTGTCCCTAAGAACAGTGTCTCTGCTTCCATAGGTCCGGCATAGAGAAGTGTCCCTGAGACCGGTGACCAGCATCCATTGACCTGCATAAAAACGTTTCCCAAATACCCATTACCCAGCATCCATGTCCCCTGCAAAGAGACACGTCCCTGATAACCGTGACAAACCTTGCATGTCCCCCGCATACAGCGCTGTCCCTGAGACCAGTGTCTCTGCTTCCATAACCCCTGCATAGAGACCTATCCATGAGACCAGTTTCTCTGCTTACATAGCCCTTGCATAGAGACTTGTCCCTATGACCATTGTCTCAGCTTCCATAACCCCTGCATTGAGGCCTGTCCATAAGACAGTGTCTTGGCTTCCATAGCCCCTGCATAGAGACCTGTCCTAAGACAAGGGTCTCTGCTTCCAGAGACCCTGCATAGAGACCTGTTCCTAAGACCAGTGTCTCTGCTTCCAGAGCCCATGCTTAGAGACGTGTCCATAAGACCAGTGTCTCTGCTTCCATATCCCCAGCATAGAGACGTGTCCATAAGTACAGTGTCTCTGTTTCCAATCCCCATCCTAGAGACGTGTCTCTAAGACCAGTGTCTCTGCTTTAATAGCCCCTGCACAGAGACATGTCCCTAAGACCACTGTCTCGACTTCCATAGCCCCTGCCTAGAGACCTTTTCAAAAGACCCGTGTCTCTGCTTCCATGTCCCCTGCATTGAGAATTGTTCCTGATACCAGTGAACCAGCTTCCATGGTCCCTGTACACAGAACTGTCTCTATAACCCGTGGCGAGGCATCCATGTCCCCTGCATAAGACCTGTCCCTGATACCCATAACAATTCTTCCATATCCTCCGCACAGAGACCAGTCCCTGAGACCAGTGTCTCTGCCTCCACAGCCCCTGCATAGAGACCTGTCCCTAAGACCAGTGTCTCTACTTCCAATGCCCCTGCATAGAGACTTGTCCCTAAGACGAATGTCTCTGCTTCCATAGCCCTTGCATAGAGACC
Source organism: Jaculus jaculus (assembly GCF_020740685.1). Classification (NCBI taxonomy): domain Eukaryota; kingdom Metazoa; phylum Chordata; class Mammalia; order Rodentia; family Dipodidae; genus Jaculus; species Jaculus jaculus. Next base: position 10,064,402 of record NC_059106.1, on the reverse strand, counting down.
TGTCCCTAAGTCCTGTGTCTTCTTTATAGCCCCTGCACAGGGACCTGTCCCTAAGACCAGTGTCTCTGTTTACATACCCCTGCATAGAGACCTGTCCCTAAGACGAGTGTCTCTGCTTCCATAGGTCCGGCATACAGAACGGTCCCTGATACCCGTGACCAGCTTCCATTGCCCTGCATATAAAAGGTTACCAGATACCCGTTACCCAGCATCCATTTCCCCTGCAAAGAGACATGTCCCTGACAGCCGTGACAAACCTTGCATGTCCCCTGCATAGATACCTGTCCCGGAGACCAGTGTATCTGCTTCCATAATCCCTGCATAGAGACCTGTCCCTTAGACCATTGTCTCTGCATCCATAATCCCTGCATAGAGACCTGTCCCTGTGACCAGTGTCTCTGCTTCCATAGTCCCTGTATAGAGACCTGTCCCTGAGACCAATGTCTCTGCATCCGTAGTCCCTACACAGAGACCTGAGCGTGACACCATTGTCCTGCTTCCATAGCCCCTGCATAGACATTTCAATAAACCTCTGTCTCTGCTTCCATATTCCCTGGATAAAAAGATTTTCCAAAAACCATTGACTCTGCTTCCATACCCCTGCATAGACACCTTTCCTTAAGACCAATGAATCAGCTCCCATAGCACTTGCATAGAGACCTGTCACTAAGACCAGTGTCTCGGCTTCCATAGCCCCTGCATAGAGACCTGTCCCTAAGAAGAATGTCTCGGCTTCCATAGCCCTTGCATAGAGACCTGTCCCTAAGACCGGTGTCTCTTCTTTAATAGCCCCTACACAGAGACAGGTCCCTAACACCAGTATCTCTGTTTCCATACCCCTGCATAGAGACCTGTTCCTAAGACCAGTGTCTCTGCTTCCATAAGTCCGGCATAGAGAAGTGTCCCTGAGACCCGTGACCAGCTTCCATTGCCCTGAATAAAAAAGTTTCCCAGATACCCATTTCCCAGCATCCATGTCCCCTGCAAAGAGACAACTCCCTGATAACCGTGACAAACCTTGCATGTCCCCCGCATACAGCGCTGTTCCTGAGTCCAGTGTCTCTGCTTCCATAATCCCTGCATAGAGACCTGTCCATGAGACCAGTGTCTCTGCTTACATAGCCCTTGCATAGAGACGTGTCCCTATGACCATTGTCTCAGCTTCCATAACCCCTGCATTGAGGCCTGTCCATAAGACAGTGTCTTGGCTTCCATAGCCCCTGCATAGAGACCTGTCCTAAGACAAGGGTCTCTGCTTCCAGAGACCCTGCATAGAGACCTGTTCCTAAGACCAGTGTCTCTGCTTCCAGAGCCCATGCTTAGAGACGTGTCCATAAGACCAGTGTCTCTGCTTCCATATCCCCAGCATAGAGACGTGTCCATAAGAACAGTGTCTCTGTTTCCAATCCCCATCCTAGAGACGTGTCCATAAGAACAGTGTCTCTGTTTCCAATCCCCATCCTAGAGACATGTCCCTAAGACCACTGTCTCTTCTTCCATAGCACCTGCCTAGAGACCTTTCCAAAAGACCCGTGTCTCTGCTTCCATGTCCCCTGCATTGAGAATAGTTCCTGATACCGGTGAACCAACTTCCATGGTCCCTGTACACAGAACTGTCTCTATAACCCGTGGCGAGGCATCCATGTCCCCTGCATAAGAACGGTCCCTGATACCCGTAACAATTCTTCCATATCCTCCGCACAGACACCAGTCCCTGAGACCAGTGTCTCTGCCTCCACAGCCCCTGCATAGAGACCTGTCCCTAAGACCATTGTCTCTACTTCCAATGACCCTGCTTAGAGACCTGTACCTAAGACGAATGTCTCTGCTTCCATAGCCCTTGCATAGAGACCTGTCCCTAAGACCTGTGTCTTCTTTAATAGCCCCTGCACAGAGACAGGTCCCTAAGACCAGTGTCTCTTTTTACATACCCCTGCATATAAACCTATCCCTAAGCCGAGTGTCTCTGCTTCCATAGGTCCGGCATAGAGAACGGTCCCTGATACCCGTGACCAGCTTCCATTGCCCTGCATAAAAAAGTTTCCCAGATACCCGTTACCCAGCATCCATTTCCCCTGCAAAGAGACATATCCCTGACAGTCGTGAAATACCTCGCATGTCCCCTGCATAGATACCTGTCCCGGAGACCAGTGTCTCTGCTTTCATAATCCCTGCATAGAGACCTGTCCTGAGATCATTGTCTCTGCTTCCATAATCCCTGCATAGAAACCTGTCCCTGAGACCAGTGTCTCTGCTTCCATAGTCCCTGTATAGAGACCTGTCCCTGAGACCAAAGTCTCTGCATCCGTAGTCCCTGCACAGAGACCTGAGCGTGAGACCATTGTCTTGCTTCCATAGCCCCTGCATAGACATTTCACTAAACCACTGTCTCAGCTTCCATATTCCCTGCATAGAAAGATTTCCCAAAAACCATTGACTCTGCTTCCATAACCCCTGCATAGAGACCAGTCCCTAAGACCAGTGTCCCTGCTTCCATACCCCTGCATAGAGACCTTTCCCTAAGACCAATGATTCAGCTCCCATAGCACTTGCATAGAGACGTGTCACTAAGACCAGTGTCTCGGCTTCCATAGCCCCTGCATACAGACCTGTCCCTAAGACGAATGTCTCTGCTTCCATAGCCCTTGCATAGAGACCTGTCCCTAAGACCGGTGTCTCTTCCTTAATAGCCCCTACACAGAGACAGGTCCCTAAGACCAGTGTCTCTGTTTCCATACCCCTGCATAGAGAACTGTCCCTAAGACCAGTGTCTCTGCTTCCATAGGTCCGGCATAGAGAAGTGTCCCTGAGACCGGTGACCAGCATCCATTGACCTGCATAAAAACGTTTCCCAAATATCCATTACCCAGCATCCATGTCCCCTGCAAAGAGACACGTCCCTGATAACCGTGACAAACCTTGCATGTACCCCGCATACAGCGCTGTCCCTGAGACCAGTGTCTCTGCTTCCATAATCCCTGCATAGAGACCTGTCCCTGAGACCAGTGTCTCTGCTTCCATAGTCCCTGCATAGAGACCTGTCCCTTAGACCATTGTCTCTGCTTCCATAATCCCTGCATAGGGACCTGTCCCTGAGACCAGTGTCTCTGCTTCCATAGTCCCTGCACAGAGACCTGAGCGTGAGACCATTGTCCTGCTTCCATAGCCCCTGCATAGACATTTCTATAAACCACTGTCTCTGCTTCCATATTCCCTGCATAAAAAGATTTCCCAAAAACCATTGACTCTGCTCCCATACCCCTGCATAGACACCTTTCCTTAAGACCAATGATTCAGCTCCCATAACACTTGCATAGAGACCTGTCACTAAGACCAGTGTCTCGGCTTACATAGCCCCTGCATAGAGACCTGTCCCTAAGACAAATGTCTCTCCTTCCATAGCCCTTACATAGAGACCTGTCCCTAAGACCGGTGTCTCTTCTTTAATAGCCCCTACACAGAGACAGGACCCGAAGACCAGTGTCTCTGTTTCCATAACCCTGCATAGAGAACTGTCCCTAAGACCAGTGTCTGTGCTTCCATAGGTCCGGCATAGAGAACTGTCCCTGAGATTCGTGAACAGCTTACATTGCCCTCCATAAAAAACTTTCCCAGATACCCATTACCCAGCATCCATGTCCCCTGCAAAGAGACAAGTCCCTGATAACCGTGACAAACCTTGCATGTCCCCCGCATACAGCGCTGTTCTTGAGTCCAGTGTCTCTGCTTCCATAATCCCTGCATAGAGACCTGTCCATGAGACCAGTGTCTCTGCTTACATAGCCCTTGAATAGAGACGTGTCCCTATGACCATTGTCTCAGCTTCCATAACCCCTGCATTGAGGTCTGTCCATAAGACAGTGTCTTGGCTCCCATAGCCCCTGCATAGAGACCTGTCCTGAGACAAGGGTCTCTGCTTCCAGAGACCCTGCATAGAGACCTGTTCCTAAGACCAGTGTCTCTACTTATAATGCCCCTGCATAGAGACCTGTCCCTAAGACGAATGTCTCTGCTTCCATAGCCCTTGCATAGAGACCAGTCCCTAAGACCTGTGTCTTCTTTAATAGCCCCTGAACAAAGACAGGTCCCTAACACCAGTGTCTCTGTTTACATACCACTGCATAGAGACCTATCCCTAAGACGAGTGTCTCTGCTTCCATAGGTCCGGCATAGAGAACGGTCCCTGATACCCGTGACCAGCTTCCATTGCCCTGCATAAAAAAGTTTCCCAGATACCCCTTACCCAGCATCCATTTCCCCTGCAAAGAGGCATGTCCCTGACAGCCGTGACAAACCTCGCATGTCCCCTGCATAGAGACCTGTCCCGGAGACCAGTGTCTCTGCTTCCATAATCCCTGCATAGAGACCTGTCCCTGAGACCATTTTCTCTGCTTCCATAATCCCTGCATAGAGACCTGTCCCTGAGACCAGTGTCTCTTCTTCCATAGTCCCTGTATAGAAACCTGTCCCTGAGACCAATGTCTCTGCATCCGGAGTCCCTGCACAGAGACCTGAGCGTGAGACCATTGTCCTGCTTCCACAGTCCCTGCATAGACATTTCACTAAACCACTGTCTCTGCTTCCATATTCCCTGCATAGAAAGATTTCCCAAAAACCATTGACTCTACTTCCATAACCCTTGCATAGAGACCAGTCCCTAAGACCAGTGTCCCTGCTTCCATACCCCTGCATAGAGACCTTTCCCTAAGACCAATGATTCAGCTCCCATAGCACTTGCATAGAGACCTGTCACTAAGACCAGTGTCTCTACTTCCAATGCCCCTGCATAGAGACCTGTCCCTAAGACGAATGTCTCTGCTTCAATAGCCCTTGCATAGAGACCTGTCCCTAAGACCTGTGTCTTCTTTAATAGCCCCTGCACAGAGACAGGTCCCTAAGACCAGTGTCTCTGTTTCCATACCCCTGCATAGAGACCTGTCCCTAAGACCAGTGTCTCTGCTTCCATAGGTCCGGCATAGAGAACTGTCCCTGAGACCCGTGACCAGCTTCCATTGACCTGCATAAAAAAATTTCCCAGATACCCATTACCCAGCATCCATGTCCCCTGCAAAGAGACACGTCCCTGATAACCGTGACAAACCTTGCATGTCCCCCGCATACAGCGCTGTCCCTGAGACCAGTGTCTCGGCTTCCATAACCCCTGCATAGAGACCTGTCCATGAGACCAGTGTCTCTGCTTACATAGCCCTTGCATAGAGACGTGTCCCTATGACCATTGTCTCAGCTTCCATAACCCCTGCATTTTGGCCTGTCCATAAGACAGTGTCTTGGCTTCCATAGCCCCTGCATAGAGACCTGTCCTAAGACAAGGGTCTCTGCTTCCAGAGACCCTGCATAGAGACCTGTTCCTAAGACCAGTGTCTCTGCATCCAGAGCCCATGCTTAGAGACGTGTCCATAAGACCAGTGTCTCTGCTTCCATATCCCCAGCATAGAGACGTGTCCATAAGAACAGTGTCTCTGTTTCCAATCCCCATCCTAGAGACATGTCCCTAAGACCAGTGTCTCTGCTTTAATAGCCCCTGCACAGAGACATGTCCCTAAGAACACTGTCTCTTCTTCCATTGCCCCTGCCTAGAGACCTTTCCAAAAGACCCGTGTCTCTGCTTCCATGTCCCCTGCATTGAGACTAGTTCCTGATACCGGTGAACCAACTTCCATGGTCCCTGTACACAGAACTGTCTCTATAACCCGTGGCGAGGCATCCATGTCCCCTGCATAAGACCGGTCCCTGATACCCGTAACAATTCTTCCATATCCTCCGCACAGACACCACTTCCTATGACCAGTGTCTCTGCCTCCACACCCCCTGCATAGAGACCTGTCCCTAAAACCAGTGTCTCTACTTCCATTGCCCCTGCATAGAGACCTGTCCCTAAGACGAATGTCTCTGCTTCCATAGCCCTTGCATAGAGACCTGTCCCTAAGACCTGTGTCTTCTTTAATAGCCCCTGCACAGAGACAGGTCCCTAAGACCAGTGTCTCTTTTTACATACCCCTGCATATAAACCTATCCCTAAGCCGAGTGTCTCTGCTTCCATAGGTCCGGCATAGAGAACGGTCCCTGATACCCATGACCAGCATCCATTTCCCTGCATAAAAAAGTTTCCCAGATACCCGTTACCCAGCATCCATTTCCCCTGCAAAGAGACATGTCCCTGACAGTCGTGAAATACCTCGCATGTCCCCTGCATAGAGACCTGTCCCGGAGACCAGTGTCTCTGCTTCCATAATCCCTGCATAGAGACCTGTCCTGAGACCATTGTCTCTGCTTCCATAATCCCTGCATAGAGACCTGTCCCTGAGACCAGTGTCTCTGCTTCCATAGTCCCTGTATAGAGACCTGTCCCTGAGACCAATGTCTCTGCATCCGTAGTCCCTGCACAGAGACCTGACCGTGAGACCATTGTCCTGCTTCCATAGCCCCTGCATAGACATTTCACTAAACCACTATCTCAGCTTCCAAAATCCCTGCATAGAAAGATTTCCCAAAAACCATTGACTCTGCTTCCATAACCCCTGCATAGAGACCAGTCCCTAAGACCAGTGTCCCGGCTTCCATACCCCTGCATAGAGACCTTTCCCTAAGACCAATGATTCAGCTCCCATAGCACTTGCATAGAGACCTGTCACTAAGACCAGTGTCTCGGCTTCCATAGCCCATGCATAGAGACCTGTCCCTAAGACGAATGTCTCTGCTTCCATAGCCCTTGCATAGAGACCTGTCCCTAAGACCGGTGTCTCTTCCTTAATAGCCCCTACACAGAGACAGGTCCCTAAGACCAGTGTCTCTGTTTCCATACCCCTGCATAGAGACCTGTCCCTAAGACCAGTGTCTCTGCTTCCATAGGTCCGGCATAGAGAAGTGTCCCTGAGACCGGTGACCAGCATCCATTGACCTGCATAAAAACGTTTCCCAAATACCCATTACCCAGCATCCATGTCCCCTGCAAAGAGACACGTCCCTGATAACCGTGACAAACCTTGCATGTCCCCCGCATACAGCGCTGTCCCTGAGACCAGTGTCTCTGCTTCCATAATCCCGGCATAGAGACCTGTCCATGAGACCAGTGTCTCTGCTTACATACCCTTGCATAGAGACGTATCCCTATGACCATTGTCCAGCTTCCATAAACCCTGCATTGAGGCCTGTCCATAAGACAGTGTCTTGGCTTCCATAGCCCCTGCATAGAGACCTGTCCTAAGACAAGGGTCTCTGCTTCCAGAGACCCTGCATAGAGACCTGTTCCTAAGACCAGTGTCTCTGCTTCCAGAGCCCATGAATAGAGACGTGTCCATAAGACCAGTGTCTCTGCTTCCATATCCCCAGCGTAGAGACGTGTCCATAAGAACAGTGTCTCTGTTTCCAATCCCAATCCTAGAGACATGTCCCTAAGAACAGTGTCTCTGCTTTAATAGCCCCTGCACAGAGACATGTCCCTAAGACCACTGTCTCGACTTCCATAGCCCCTGCCTAGAGACCTTTCCAAAAGACCCGTGTCTCTGCTTCCATGTCCCCTGCATTGAGAATTGTTCCTGTTACCAGTGAACCAGCTTCCATGGTCCCTGTACACAGAACTGAATCTATAACCCGTGGCGAGGCATCCATGTCCCCTGCATAAGACCGGTCCCTGATACCCGTAACAATTCTTCCATATCCCCCGGACAGAGACCAGTCCCTGAGACCAGTGTCTCTGCCTCCACAGCCCCTGCATAGAGACCTGTCCCTAAGACCAGTGTCTCTACTTACAATGCCCCTGCATAGAGACATGTCCCTAAGACGTATGTCTCTGCTTCCATAGCCCTTGCATAGAGACCTGTCCCTAAGACCTGTGTCTTCTTTAATAGCCCCTGCACAGAGACATGTCCCTAAGACCAGTGTCTCTGTTTACATACCCCTGCATAGAGACCTGTCCCTAAGACGAGTGTCTCTGCTTCCATAGGTCCGGCATAGAGAAAGGTCCCTGATACCCGTAACCACCTTCCATTGCCCTGCATATAAAAGGTTCCCAGATACCCGTTTCCCAGCATCCATTTCCCCTGCAAAGAGACATGTCCCTGACAGCCGTGACAAACCTTGCATGTCCCCTGCATAGAGACCTGTCCCTGAGACCAGTGTCTCTGCTTCCATAATCCCTGCATAGAGACCTGTCCCTGAGACCAGTGTCTCTGCTTCCATAGTCCCTGCATAGAGACCTGTCCCTTAGACCATTGTCTCTGCTTCCATAATCCCTGCATAGGGACCTGTCCCTGAGACCAGTGTCTCTGCTTCCATAGTCCCTGCACAGAGACCTGAGCGTGAGACCATTGTCCTGCTTCCATAGCCCCTGCATAGACATTTCAATAAACCACTGTCTCTGCTTCCATATTCCCTGCATAAAAAGATTTCCCAAAAACCATTGACTCTGCTCCCATACCCCTGCATAGACACCTTTCCTTAAGACCAATGATTCAGCTCCCGTAGCACTTGCATAGAGACCTGTCACTAAGACCAGTGTCTCGGCTACCATAGCCCATGCATAGAGACCTGTCCCTAAGAAGAATGTCTCTGCTTCCATAGCCCTTGCATAGAGACCTGTCCCTAAGACCGGTGTCTCTGCTTTAATAGCCCCTACACAGAGACAGGTCCCTAACACCAGTATCTCTGTTTCCATACCCCTGCATAGAGACCTGTCCCTAAGACCAGTGTCTGTGCTTCCATAGGTCCGGCATAGAGAACTGTCCCTGAGATTCGTGAACAGCTTACATTGCCCTGCATAAAAAAGTTTCCCAGATACCCATTACCCAGCATCCATGTCCCCTACAAAGACACAAGTCCCTGATAACCGTGACAAACCTTGCATGTCCCCTGCATACAGCGCTGTTCCTGAGTCCAGTGTCTCTGCTTCCATAATCCCTGCATAGAGACCTGTCCATGAGACCAGTGTCTTCTTATATAGCCCTTGCATAGAGACGTGTCCCTATGACCATTGTCTCAGCTTCCATAACCCCTGCATTGAGGTCTGTCCATAAGACAGTGTCTTGGCTCCCATAGCCCCTGCCTAGAGACCTGTCCTAAGACAAGGGTCTCTGCTTCCAGAGACCCTGCATAGAGACCTGTTCCTAAGACCAGTGTCTCTACTTATAATGCCTCTGCATAGACACCTGTCCCTAACACGAATGTCTCTGCTTCCATAGCCCTTGCATAGAGACCAGTCCCTAAGACCTGTGTCTTCTTTAATAGCCCCTGCACAGAGACAGGTCCCTAAAACCAGTGTCTCTGTTTCCATACCCCTGCATAGAGAACTGTCCCTAAGACCAGTGTCTCTGCTTCCATAGGTCCGGCATAGAGAAGTGTCCCTGAGACCGGTGACCAGCATCCATTGACCTGCATAAAAACGTTTCCCAAATATCCATTACCCAGCATCCATGTCCCCTGCAAAGAGACACGTCCCTGATAACCGTGACAAACCTTGCATGTCCCCCGCATACAGCGCTGTCCCTGAGACCAGTGTCTCTGCTTCCATAATCCCTGCATAGAGACCTGTCCCTGAGACCAGTGTCTCTGCTTCCATAGTCCCTGCATAGAGACCTGTCCCTTAGACCATTGTCTCTGCTTCCATAATCCCTGCATAGGGACCTGTCCCTGAGACCAGTGTCTCTGCTTCCATAGTCCCTGCACAGAGACCTGAGCGTGAGACCATTGTCCTGCTTCCATAGCCCCTGCATAGACATTTCAATAAACCACTGTCTCTGCTTCCATATTCCCTGCATAAAAAGATTTCCCAAAAACCATTGACTCTGCTCCCATACCCCTGCATAGACACCTTTCCTTAAGACCAATGATTCAGCTCCCGTAACACTTGCATAGAGACCTGTCACTAAGACCAGTGTCTCGGCTTACATAGCCCCTGCCTAGAGACCTGTCCCTAAGACGAATGTCTCTCCTTCCATAGCCCTTACATAGACCTGTCCGTAAGACCGGTGTCTCTTCTTTAATAGCCCTACACAGAGACAGGTCCCGAAGACCAGTGTCTCTGTTTCCATAACCCTGCATAGAGACCTGTCCCTAAGACCAGTGTCTGTGCTTCCATAGGTCCGGCATAGAGAACTGTCCCTGAGATTCGTGAACAGCTTACATTGCCCTGCATAAAAAGTTTCCCAGATACCCATTACCCAGCATCCATGTCCCCTGCAAAGAGACAAGACCCTGATAACCGTGACAAACCTTGCATGTCCCCCGCATACAGCGCTGTTCCTGAGTCCAGTGTCTCTGCTTCCATAATCCCTGCATAGAGACCTGTCCATGAGACCAGTGTCTCTGCTTACATAGCCCTTGAATAGAGACGTGTCCCTATGACCATTGTCTCAGCTTCCATAACCCCTGCATTGAGGTCTGTCCATAAGACAGTGTCTTGGCTCCCATAGCCCCTGCATAGAGACCTGTCCTAAGACAAGGGTCTCTGCTTCCAGAGACCCTGCATAGAGACCTGTTCCTAAGACCAGTGTCTCTACTTATAATGCCCCTGCATAGAGACCTGTCCCTAAGACGAATGTCTCTGCTTCCATAGCCCTTGCATAGAGACCAGTCCCTAAGACCTGTGTCTTCTTTAATAGCCCCTGCACAGAGACAGGTCCCTAAGACCAGTGTCTCTGTTTACATACCCCTGCATAGAGACCTATCCCTAAGACGAGTGTCTCTGCTTCCATAGGTCCGGCATAGAGAACGGTCCCTGATTTCCGTGACCAGCTTCCATTGCCCTGCATAAAAAAGTTTCCCAGATACCCGTTACCCAGCATCCATTTCCCCTGCAAAGAGGCATGTCCCTGACAGCCGTGACAAACCTCGCATGTCCCCTGCATAGAGACCTGTCCCTGAGACCATTTTCTCTGCTTCCATAATCCCTGCATAGAGACCTGTCCCTGAGACCAGTGTCTCTGCTTCCATAGTCCCTGTATAGAAACCTGTCCCTGAGACCAATGTCTCTGTATCCGGAGTCCCTGCACAGAGACCTGAGCGTGAGACCATTGTCCTGCTTCCACAGCCCCTGCATAGACATTTCACTAAACCACTGTCTCTGCTTCCATATTCCCTGCATAGAAAGATTTCCCAAAAACCATTGACTCTACTTCCATAACCCCTGCATAGAGACCAGTCCGTAAGACCAGTGTCCCTGCTTCCATACCCCTGCATAGAGACCTTTCCCTAAGACCAATGATTCAGCTCCCATAGCACTTGCATAGAGAACTGTCACTAAGACCAGTGTCTCTACTTCCAAAGCGCCTGCATAGAGACCTGTCCCTAAGACGAATGTCTCTGCTTCCATAGCCCTTGCATAGAGACCTGTCCCTAAGACCTGTGTCTTCTTTAATAGCCCCTGCACAGAGACAGGTCCCTAAGACCAGTGTCTCTGTTTCCATACCCCTGCATGGAGACCTGTCCCTAAGACCAGTGTCTCTGCTTCCATAGGTCCGGCATAGAGAACTGTCCCTGAGACCCGTGACCAGCTTCCATTGCCCTGCATAAAAAGATTTCCCAGATACCCATTACCCAGCATCCATGTCCCCTGCAAAGAGACACGTCCCTGATAACCGTGACAAACCTTGCATGTCCCCCGCATACAGCGCTGTCCCTGAGACCAGTGTCTCGGCTTCCATAACCCCTGCATAGAGACCTGTCCATGAGACCAGTGTCTCTGCTTACATAGCCCTTGCATAGAGACGTGTCCCTATGACCATTGTCTCAGCTTCCATAACCCCTGCATTGAGGCCTGTCCATAAGACAGTGTCTTGGCTTCCATAGCCCCTGCATAGAGACCTGTCCTAAGACAAGGGTCTCTGCTTCCAGAGACCCTGCATAGAGACCTGTTCCTAAGACCAGTGTCTCTGCTTCCAGAGCCCATGCTTAGAGACGTGTCCATAAGACCAGTGTCTCTGCTTCCATATCCCCAGCATAGAGACGTGTCCATAAGAACAGTGTCTCTGTTTCCAATCCCCATCCTAGAGACGTGTCCCTAAGACCAGTGTCTCTGCTTTAATAGCCCCTGCACAGAGACATGTCCCTAAGACCACTGTCTCTTCTTCCATTGCCCCTGCCTAGAGACCTTTCCAATAGACCCGTGTCTCTGCTTCCATGTCCCCTGCATTGAGAATAGTTCCTGATACCGGTGAACCAACTTCCATGGTCCCTGTACACAGAACTGTCTCTATAACCCGTGGCGAGGCATCCATGTCCCCTGCATAAGACCGGTCCCTGATACCCGTAACAATTCTTCCATATCCTCTGCACAGACACCAGTTCCTATGACCAGTGTCTCTGCATCCACAGCCCCTGCATAGAGACCTGTCCCTAAAACCAGTGTCTCTACTTCCAATGCCCCTGCATAGAGACCTGTCCCTAAGACGAATGTCTCTGCTTCCATAGCCCTTGCATAGAGACCTGTCCCTAAGACCTGTGTCTTCTTTAATAGCCCCTGCACAGAGACAGGTCTCTAAGACCAGTGTCTCTTTTTACATACCCCTGCATATAAACCTATCCCTAAGCCGAGTGTCTCTGCTTCCATAGGTCCGGCATAGAGAACGGTCCCTGATACCCGTGACCAGCTTCGATTTCCCTGCATAAAAAGTTTCCCAGATACCCGTTACCCAGCATCCATTTCCCCTGCAAAGAGACATGTCCCTGACAGTCGTGAAATACCTCGCATGTCCCCTGCATAGAGACCTGTCCCGGAGACCAGTGTCTCTGCTTCCATAATCCCTGCATAGAGACCTGTCCTGAGACCATTGTCTCTGCTTCCATAATCCCTGCATAGAGACCTGTCCCTGAGACCAGTGTCTCTGCTTCCATAGTCCCTGTATAGAGACCTGTCCCTGAGACCAATGTCTCTGCATCCGTAGTCCCTGCACAGAGACCTGAGCGTGAGACCATTGTCCTGCTTCCATAGCCCCTGCATAGACATTTCACTAAACCACTGTCTCAGCTTCCATATTCCCTGCATAGAAAGATTTCCCAAAAACCATTGACTCTGCTTCCATAACCCCTGCATAGAGACCAGTCCCTAAGACCAGTGTCCCGGCTTCCATACCCCTGCATAGAGACCTTTCCCTAAGACCAATGATTCAGCTCCCATAGCACTTGCATAGAGACCTGTCACTAAGACCAGTGTCTCGGCTTCCATAGCCCCTGCATAGAGACCTGTCCCTAAGACCGGTGTCTCTTCTTTAATAGCCCCTACACAGAGACAGGTCCCTAAGACCAGTGTCTCTGTTTCCATACCCCTGCATAGAGACCTGTCCCTAAGACCAGTGTCTCTGCTTCCATAGGTCCGGCATAGAGAAGTGTCCCTGAGACCGGTGACCAGCATCCATTGACCTGCATATAAAAGGTTCCCAGATACCCACTTCCCAGCATCCATTTCCACTGCAAAGAGACATGTCCCTGACAGCCGTGACAAACCTTGCATCTCCCCTGCATAGAGACCTGTCCCTGAGTCCAGTGTCTCTGCTTCCATAATCCCTGCATAGAGACCTGTCCCTAAGACCTGTGTCTTCCTTAATAGCCCCTGCACAGAGACAGGTCCCTGAGACCAGTGTCTCTGTTTCCATCCCCCTGCATAGAGACCTGTCCCTAAGACCAGTGTCTCTGCTTCCATAGGTCCGGCATAGAGAACTGTCCCTGAGACCCGTGACCAGCTTCCATTGCCCTGCATAAAAAAATTACCCAGATTCCCATTAGCCAGCATCCATGTCCCCTGCAAAGAGACACGACCCTGATAACCGTGACAAACCTTGCATGTTCTCCGCATACAGCGCTGTCCCTGAAACCAGTGTCTCGGCTTCCATAACCCCTGCATAGAGACCTGTCCATGAGACCAGTGTCTCTGCTTACATAGCCCTTGCATAGAGACGTGTCCCTATGACCATTGTCTCAGCTTCCATAACCCCTGCATTGAGGCCTGTCCATAAGACAGTGTCTTGGCTTCCATAGCCCCTGCATAGAGACCTGTCCTAAGACAAGGGTCTCTGCTTCCAGAGACCCTGCATAGAGACCTGTTCCTAAGACCAGTGTCTCTGCTTCCAGAGCCCATGCTTAGAGACGTGTCCATAAGACCAGTGTCTCTGCTTCCATATCCCCAGCATAGAGACGTGTCCATAAGAACAGTGTCTCTGTTTCCAATCCCCATCCTAGAGACATGTCCCTAAGACCACTGTCTCTTCTTCCATAGCCCCTGCCTAGAGACCTTTCCAAAAGACCCGTGTCTCTGCTTCCATGTCCCCTGCATTGAGAATAGTTCCTGATACCGGTGAACAAACTTCCATGGTCCCTGTACACAGAACTGTCTCTATAACCCGTGGGAGGCATCCATGTCCCATGCATAAGACCGGTCCCTGATACCCGTAACAATTCTTCCATATCCTCCGCACAGACACCAGTCCCTGAGACCAGTGTCTCTGCCTCCACAGCCCCTGCATAGAGACCTGTCCCTAAGACCAGTGTCTCTACTTCCAATGCCCCTGCATAGAGATCTGTCCCTAAGACGAATGTCTATGCTTCCATAGCCCTTGCATAGAGATCTGTCCCTAAGACCTGTGTCTTCTTTAATAGCCCCTGCACAGAGACATGTCCCTAAGACCAGTGTCTCTTTTTACATACCCCTGCATAGAAACCTATCCCTAAGCCGAGTGTCTCTGCTTCCATAGGTCCGGCATAGAGAACGGTCCCTGATACCCGTGACCAGCTTCCATTGCCCTGCATAAAAAAGTTTCCCAGATACCCGTTACCCAGCATCCATTTCCCCTGCAAAGAGACATGTCCCTGACAGTCGTGAAAAACCTCGCATGTCCCCTGCAGAGAGACCTGTCCCAGAGACCAGTGTCTCTGCTTCCATAATCCCTGCATAGAGACCTGTCCTGAGACCATTGTCTCTTCTTCCATAATCCCTGCATAGAGACCTGTCCCTGAGACCAGTGTCTCTGCTTCCATAGTCCCTGTATAGAGACCTGTCCCTGAGACCAATGTCTCTGCATCCGTAGTCCCTGCACAGGTACCTGAGCGTGAGACCATTGTCCTGCTTCCATAGCCCCTGCATAGACATTTCACCAAACCACTGTCTCAGCTTCCATATTCCCTGCATAGAAAGATTTCCCAAAAACCATTGACTCTGCTTCCATAACCCCTGCATAGAGACCAGTCCCTAAGACCAGTGTCCATGCTTCCATACCCCTGCATAGAGAATTTCCCTAAGACCAATGATTCAGCTCCCATAGCACTTGCATAGAGACCTGTCACTAAGACCAGTGTCTCGGCTTCCATAGCCCCTGCATAAAGACCTGTCCCTAAGACGAATGTCTCTGCTTCCATAGCCCTTGCATAGAGACCTGTCCCTAAGACCGGTGTCTCTTCCTTTATAGCCCCTACACAGAGACAGGTCCCTAAGACCAGTGTCTCTGTTTCCATACCCCTGCATAGAGAACTGTCCCTAAGAACAGTGTCTCTGCTTCCATAGGTCCGGCATAGAGAAGTGTCCCTGAGACCGGTGACCAGCATCCATTGACCTGCATAAAAACGTTTCCCAAATATCCATTACCCAGCATCCATGTCCCCTACAAAGAGACACGTCCCTGATAACCGTGACAAACCTTGCATGTCCCCCACATACAGCGCTGTCCCTGAGACCAGTGTCTCTGCTTCCATAATCCCGGCATAGAGACCTGTCCATGAGACCAGTGTCTCTGCTTACATACCCTTTCATAGAGACGTATCCATATGACCATTGTCTCAGCTCCCATAACCCCTGCATTGAGGCCTGTCCATAAGACAGTGTCTTGGCTTCCATAGCCCCTGCATAGAGACCTGTCCTAAGACAAGGGTCTCTGCTTCCAGAGACCCTGCATAGAGACCTGTTCCTAAGACCAGTGTCTCTGCTTCCAGAGCCCATGAATAGAGACGTGTCCATAAGACCAGGGTCTCTGCTTCCATATCCCCAGCGTAGAGACGTGTCCATAAGAACAGTGTCTCTGTTTCCAATCCCCATCCTAGAGACATGTCCCTAAGACCAGTGTCTCTGCTTTAATAGCCCCTGCACAGAGACATGTCCCTAAGACCACTGTCTCGACTTCCATAGCCCCTGCCTAGAGACCTTTCCAAAAGACCCGTGTCTCTGCTTCCATGTGCCCTGCATTGAGAATTGTTCCTGATACCAGTGACCGAGCTTCCATGGTCCCTGTACACAGAACTGAATCTATAACCCGTGGCGAGGCATCCATGTCCCCTGCATAAGACCGGTCCCTGATACCCGTAACAATTCTTCCATATCCCCCGGACAGAGACCAGTCCCTGAGACCAGTGTCTTTGCTTCCACAGCCCCTGCATAGAGACCTGTCCCTAAGACCAGTGTCTCTACTTCCAATGCCCCTGCATAGAGACCTGTCCCTAAGACGAATGTCTCTGCTTCCATAGCCCTTGCATAGAGACCTGTCCCTAAGACCGGTGTCTCTTCCTTAATAGCCCCTACACAGAGACAGGTCCCTAAGACCAGTGTCTCTGTTTCCATACCCCTGCATAGAGACCTGTCCCTAAGACCAGTGTCTCTGCTTCCATAGGTCCGGCATAGAGAAGTGTCCCTGAGACCGGTGACCAGCATCCCATTGACCTGCATAAAAACGTTTCCCAAATACCCATTACCCAGCATCCATGTCCCCTGCAAAGAGACACGTCCCTGATAACCGTGACAAACCTTGCATGTCCCCCGCATACAGCGCTGTCCCTGAGACCAGTGTCTCTGCTTCCATAATCCCAGCAAAGAGACCTGTCCATGAGACCAGTGTCTCTGCTTACATACCCTTGCATAGATACGTATCCCTATGACCATTGTCTCACCTTCCATAACCCCTGCATTGAGGCCTGTCCATAAGACAGTGTCTTGGCTTCCATAGCCCCTGCATAGAGACCTGTCCTAAGACAAGGGTCTCTGCTTCCAGAGACCCTGCATAGAGACCTGTTCCTAAGACCAGTGTCTCTGCTTCCAGAGCCCATGAATAGAGATGTGTCCATAAGACCAGTGTCTCTGCTTCCATATCCCCAGCGTAGAGACGTGTCCATAAGAACAGTGTCTCTGTTTCCAATCCCAATCCTAGAGACATGTCCCTAAGACCAGTGTCTCTGCTTTAATAGCCCCTGCACAGAGACATGTCCCTAAGACCACTGTCTCGACTTCCATAGCCCCTGCCTAGAGACCTTTCCAAAAGACCCGTGTCTCTGCTTCCATGTCCCCTGCATTGAGAATTGTTCCTGATACCAGTGACCCAGCTTCCATGGTCCCTGTACACAGAACTGAATCTATAACCCGTGGCGAGGCATCCATGTCCCCTGCATAAGACCGGTCCCTGATACCCGTAACAATTCTTCCATATCCCCCGGACAGAGACCAGTCCCTGAGACCAGTGTCTCTGCCTCCACAGCCCCTGCATAGAGACATGTCCCTAAGACGAATGTCTCTGCTTCCATAGCCCTTGCATAGAGACCTGTCCCTAAGACCTGTCTCTTCTTTAATAGCCGCTGCACAGAGACAGGTCCCTAAAACCAGTGTCTCTGTTTACATACCCCTGCATAGAGACCTGTCCCTAAGACGAGTGTCTCTGCTTCCATAGGTCCGGCATAGAGAACGGTCCCTGATACCCGTAACCAGCTTCCATTGCCCTGCATATAAAAGGTTCCCAGATACCCGTTTCCCAGCATCCATTTCCCCTGCAAAGAGACATGTCCCTGACAGCCTTGACAAACCTTGCATGTCCCCTGCATAGAGACCTGTCCCTGAGACCAGTGTCTCTGCTTCCATAATCCCTGCATAGAGACCTGTCCCTGAGACCAGTGTCTCTGCTTCCATAGTCCCTGCATAGAGACCTGTCCCTTAGACCATTGTCTCTGCTTCCATAATCCCTGCATAGGGACCTGTCCCTGAGACCAGTGTCTCTCCTTCCATAGTCCCTGCACAGAGACCTGAGCGTGAGACCATTGTCCTGCTTCCATAGCCCCTGCATAGACATTTCAATAAACCACTGTCTCTGCTTCCATATTCCCTGCATAAAAAGATTTCCCAAAAACCATTGACTCTGCTCCCATACCCCTGCATAGACACCTTTCCTTAAGACCAATGATTCAGCTCCCGTAGCACTTGCATAGAGACCTGTCACTAAGACCAGTGTCTCGGCTTACATAGCCCCTGCATAGAGACCTGTCCCTAAGACGAATGTCTCTCCTTCCATAGCCCTTACATAGAGACCTGTCCCTAAGACCGGTGTCTCTTCTTTAATAGCCCCTACACAGAGACAGGTCCCGAAGACCAGTGTCTCTGTTTCCATAACCCTGCATAGAGACCTGTTCCTAAGACCAGTGTCTGTGCTTCCATAGGTCCGGCATAGAGAACTGTCCCTGAGATTCGTGAACAGCTTACATTGCCCTGCATAAAAAAGTTTCCCAGATACCCATTACCCAGCATCCATGTCCCCTGCAAAGAGACAAGTCCCTGATAACCGTGACAAACCTTGCATGTCCCCCGCATACAGCGCTGTTCTTGAGTCCAGTGTCTCTGCTTCCATAATCCCTGCATAGAGACCTGTCCATGAGACCAGTGTCTCTGCTTACATAGCCCTTGCATAGAGACGTGTCCCTATGACCATTGTCTCAGCTTCCATAACTCCTGCATTGAGGTCTGTCCATAAGACAGTGTCTTGGCTCCCATAGCCCCTGCATAGAGACCTGTCCTAAGACAAGGGTCTCTGCTTCCAGAGACCCTGCATAGAGACCTGTTCCTAAGACCAGTGTCTCTACTTATAATGCCCCTGCATAGAGACCTGTCCCTAAGACAAATGTCTCTGCTTCCATAGCCCTTGCATAGAGACCAGTCCCTAAGACCTGTGTCTTCTTTAATAGCCCCTGCATAGAGACAGGTCCCTAAGACCAGTGTCTCTGTTTACATACCCCTGCATAGAGACCTATCCCTAAGACGAGTGTCTCTGCTTCCATAGGTCCGGCATAGAGAACGGTCCCTGATACCTGTGACCAGCTTCCATTGCCCTGCATAAAAAAGTTTCCCAGATACCCGTTACCCAGCATCCATTTCCCCTGCAAAGAGACATGTCCCTGACAACCGTGACAAACCTTGCATGTCCCCTGCATAGAGACCTGTCCCGGAGACCAGTGTCTCTGCTTCCATAATCATTGCATAGAGACCTGTCCCTAAGACCATTTTCTCTGCTTCCATAATCCCTGCATAGAGACCTGTCCCTGAGACCAATGTCTCTGCATCCGTAGTCCCTGCACAGAGACCTGAGCGTGAGACCATTGTCCTGCTTCCACAGCCCCTGCATAGACATTTCACTAAACCACTGTCTCTGCTTCCATATTCCCTGCATAGAAAGATTTCCCAAAAACCATTGACTCTACTTCCATAACCCCTGCATAGAGACCAGTCCCTAAGACCAGTGTCCCTGCTTCCATACCCCTGCATAGAGACCTTTCCCTAAGACCAATGATTCAGCTCCCATAGCACTTGCATAGAGACCTGTCACTAAGACCAGTGTCTCTACTTCCAAAGCCCCTGCATAGAGACCTGTCCCTAAGACGAATGTCTCTGCTTCCATAGCCCTTGCATAGAGACCTGTCCCTAAGACCTGTGTCTTCCTTAATAGCCCCTGCACAGAAACAGGTCCCTTAGACCAGTGTCTCTGTTTCCATACCCCTGCATAGAGACCTGTCCCTAAGACCAGTGTCTCTGCTTCCATAGGTCCGGCATAGAGAACTGTCCCTGAGACCCGTGACCAGCTTCCATTGCCCTGCATAAAAAAATTTCCCAGATACCCATTACACAGCATCCATGTCCCCTACAAAGAGACACGTCCCTGATAACCGTGACAAACCTTGCATGTCCCCCGCATACAGCGCTGTCCCTGAGACCAGTGTCTCTGCTTCCATAACCCCTGCATAGAGACCTGTCCATGACACCAGTGTCTCTGCTTACATAGCCCTTGCCTAGAGACGTGTCCCTATGACCATTGTCTCAGCTTCCATAACCCCTGCATTGAGGCCTGTCCATAAGACAGTGTCTTGGCTTCCATAGCCCCTGCATAGAGACCTGTCCTAAGACAAGGGTCTCTGCTTCCAGAGACCCTGCATAAAGACCTGTTCCTTAGACCAGTGTCTCTGCTTCCAGAGCCCATGCTTAGAGACGTGTCCATAAGACCAGTGTCTCTGCTTCCATATCCCCAGCATAGAGACGTGTCCATAAGAACAGTGTCTCTGTTTCCAATCCCCATCCTAGAGACGTGTCCCTAAGACCAGTGTCTCTGCTTTAATAGCCCCTGCACAGAGACATGTCCCTAAGACCACTGTCTCTTCTTCCATTGCCCCTGCCTAGAGACTTTTCCAAAAGACCCGTGTCTCTGCTTCCATGTCCCCTGCATTGAGAATAGTTCCTGATACCGGTGAACCAACTTCCATGGTCCCTGTACACAGAACTGTCTCTATAACCCGTGGCGAGGCATCCATGTCCCCTGCATAAGACCGGTCCCTGATACCCGTAACAATTCTTCCATATCCTCCGCACAGACACCAGTTCCTGAGACCAGTGTCTCTGCCTCCACAGCCCCTGCATAGAGACCTGTCCCTAAAACCAGTGTCTCTACTTCCAATGCCCCTGCATAGAGACCTGTCCCTAAGACGAATGTCTCTGCTTCCATAGCCCTTGCATAGAGACCTGTCCCTAAGACCTGTGTCTTCTTTAATAGCCCCTGCACAGAGACAGGTCCCTAAGACCAGTGTCTCTTTTTACATACCCCTGCATATAAACCTATCCCTAAGCCAAGTGTCTCTGCTTCCATAGGTCCGGCATAGAGAACGGTCCCTGATACCCATGACCAGCTTCCATTTCCCTGCATAAAAAAGTTTCCCAGATACCCGTTACCCAGCATCCATTTCCCCTGCAAAGAGACATGTCCCTGACAGTCGTGAAATACCTCGCATGTCCCCTGCATAGAGACCTGTCCCGGAGACCAGTGTCTCTGCTTCATAATCCCTGCATAGAGTCCTGTCCCTGAAATCAGTGTCTCTGCTTCCATAGTCCCTGTATAGAGACCTGTCCCTGAGACCAATGTCTCTGCATCCGTAGTCCCTGCACAGAGACCTGAGCGTGAGACCATTGTCCTGCTTCCATAGCCCCTGCATAGACATTTCACTAAACCACTGTCTCAGCTTCCATATTCCCTGCATAGAAAGATTTCCCAAAAACCATTGACTCTGCTTCCATAACCCCTGCATAGATACCAGTCCCTAAGACCAGTGTCCCTGCTTCCATACCCCTGCATAGAGACCTTTCCCTAAGACCAATGATTCAGCTCCCATAGCACTTGCATAGAGACATGTCCCTAAGACGAATGTCTCTGCTTCCATAGCCCTTGCATAGAGACCTGTCCCTAAGACCTGTGTCTTCTTTAATAGCCCCTGCACAGAGACATGTCCCTAAGACCAGTGTCTCTGTTTACATACCCCTGCATAGAGACCTGTCCCTAAGACGAGTGTCTCTGCTTCCATAGGTCCGGCATAGAGAAAGGTCCCTGATACCCGTAACCACCTTCCATTGCCCTGCATATAAAAGGTTCCCAGATACCCGTTTCCCAGCATCCATTTCCCCTGCAAAGAGACATGTCCCTGACAGCCGTGACAAACCTTGCATGTCCCCTGCATAGAGACCTGTCCCTGAGACCAGTGCCTCTGCTTCCATAATCCCTGCATAGAGACCTGTCCCTGAGACCAGTGTCTCTGCTTCCATAGTCCCTGCATAGAGACCTGTCCCTTAGACCATTGTCTCTGCTTCCATAATCCCTGCATAGGGACCTGTCCCTGAGACCAGTGTCTCTGCTTCCATAGTCCCTGCAAAGAGACCTGAGCGTGAGACCATTGTCCTGCTTCCATAGCCCCTGCATAGACATTTCAATAAACCACTGTCTCTGCTTCCATATTCCCTGCATAAAAAGATTTCCCAAAAACCATTGACTCTGCTCCCATACCCCTGCATAGACACCTTTCCTTAAGACCAATGATTCAGCTCCCGTAACACTTGCATAGAGACCTGTCACTAAGACCAGTGTCTCGGCTTACATAGCCCCTGCATAGAGACCTGTCCCTAAGACGAATGTCTCTCCTTCCATAGCCCTTACATAGAGACCTGTCCCTAAGACCGGTGTCTCTTCTTTAATAGCCCCTACACAGAGACAGGTCCCGAAGACCAGTGTCTCTGTTTCCATAACCCTGCATAGAGACCTGTCCCTAAGACCAGTGTCTGTGCTTCCATAGGTCCGGCATAGAGAACTGTCCCTGAGATTCGTGAACAGCTTACATTGCCCTGCATAAAAAAGTTTCCCAGATACCCATTACCCAGCATCCATGTTCCCTGGAAAGAGACAAGTCCCTGATAACCGTGACAAACCTTGCATGTCCCCCGCATACAGCGCTGTTCCTGAGTCCAGTGTCTCTGCTTCCATAATCCCTGCATAGAGACCTGTCCATGAGACCAGTGTCTCTGCTTACATAGCCCTTGCATAGAGACGTGTCCCTATGACCATTGTCTCAGCTTCCATAACCCCTGCATTGAGGTCTGTCCATAAGACAGTGTCTTGGCTCCCATAGCCCCTGCATAGAGACCTGTCCTAAGACAAGGGTCTCTGCTTCCAGAGACCCTGCATAGAGACCTGTTCCTAAGACCAGTGTCTCTACTTATAATGCCCCTGCATAGAGACCTGTCCCTAAGACGAATGTCTCTGCTTCCATAGCCCTTGCATAGAGACCAGTCCCTAAGACCTGTGTCTTCTTTAATAGCCCCTGCACAGAGACAGGTCCCTAAGACCAGTGTCTCTGTTTCCATACCCCTGCATAGAGACCTGTCCCTAAGACCAGTGTCTCTGCTTCCATAGGTCCTGCATAGAGAACTGTCCTTGAGACCCGTGACCAGCTTCCATTGCCCTGCATAAAAAAATTTCCCAGATACCCATTACCCAGCATCCATGTCCCTGCTAAGAGACACGTCCCTTATAACCGTGACAAACCTTGCATGTCCCCCACATACAGCGCTGTCCCTGAGACCAGTGTCTCTGCTGCCAAAACCCCTGCATAGAGACCTATCCATGAGACCAGTGTCTCTGCTTACATAGCCCTTGCATAGAGACTTGTCCCTATGACCATTGTCTCAGCTTCCATAACCCCTGCATTGAGGCCTGTCCATAAGACAGTGTCTTGGCTTCCATAGCCCCTGCATAGAGACCTGTCCTAAGACAAGGGTCTCTGCTTCCAGAGACCCTGCATAGAGACCTGTTCCTATGACCAGTGTCTCTGCTTCCAGAGCCCATGAATAGAGACGTGTCCATAAGACCAGTGTCTCTGCTTCCATATCCCCAGCATAGAGACGTGTCCATAAGAACAGTGTCTCTGTTTTCAATCCCCATCCTAGAGACGTGTCCCTAAGACCTTTGTCTCTGCTTTAATAGCCCCTGCACAGAGACATGTCCCTAAGACCACAGTCTCGACTTCCATAGCCCCTGCCTAGAGATCTTTTCAAAAGACCCGTGTCTCTGCTTCCATGTCCCCTGCATTGAGAATTGTTCCTGATACCAGTGAACCAGCTTCCATGGTCCCTGTACACAGAACTGTCTCTACAACCCGTGGCGAGGCATCCATGTCTCCTGCATAAGACCGGTCCCTGATACCCGTAACAATTGTTCCATATCCTCCGCACAGAGACCAGTCACTGAGACCAGTGTCTCTGCCTCCACAGCCCCTGCATAGAGACCTGTCCCTAAGACCAGTGTCTCTACTTCCAATGCCCCTGCATAGAGACTTGTCCCTAAGACAAATGTCTCTGCTTCCATAGCCCTTGCATAGAGACCTGTCCCTAAGACCTGTGTCTTCTTTAGTAGCCCCTGAACAGAGACCTGTCCCTAAGACCAGTGTCTCTGTTTACATACCCCTGCATAGAGACCTGTCCCTAAGACGAGTGTCTCTCATTCCATAGGTCCGGCATACAGAACGGTCCCTGATACCCGTGACCAGCTTCCATTGCCCTGCATATAAAAGGTTACCAGATACCCGTTACCAAGCATCCATTTCCCCTGCAAAGAGACATGTCCCTGACAGCCGTGACAAACCTTGCATGTCCCCTGCATAGATACCTGTCCCGGAGACTAGTGTCTCTGCTTCCATAATCCCTGCATAGAGACCTGTCCCTTAGACCATTGTCTCTGCTTCCATAATCCCTGCATAGAGACCTGTCCCTGTGACCAGTGTCTCTGCTTCCATATTCCCTGCATAAAAAGATTTCCCAAAAACCATTGACTCTGCTTCCATACCCCTGCATAGACATCTTTCCTTAAGACCAATGAATCAGCTCCCATAGCACTTGCATAGAGACCTGTCACTAAGACCAGTGTCTCGGCTTCCATAGCCCCTGCATAGAGACCTGTCCCTAAGAAGAATGTCTCTGCTTCCATAGCCCTTGCATAGAGACCTGTCCCTAACACCGGTGTCTTTTCTTGAATAGCCCCTACACAGAGACAGGTCCCTAACACCAGTGTCTCTGTTTCCATACCCCTGCATAGAGACCTGTTCCTAAGACCAGTGTCTCTGCTTCCATAGGTCCGGCATAGAGAAGTGTCCCTGAGACCCGTGACCAGCTTCCATTGCCCTGCATAAAAAAGTTTCCCAGATACCCATTTCCCAGCATCCATGTCCCCTGCAAAGAGACAACTCCCTGATAACCGTGACAAACCTTGCATGTCCCCTGCATACAGCGCTGTTCCTGAGTCCAGTGTCTCTGCTTCCATAATCCCTGCATAGAGACCTGTCCATGAGGCCAGTGTCTCTGCTTACATAGCCCTTGCATAGAGACGTGTCCCTATGACCATTGTCTCTGCTTCCATAACCCCTGCATTGAGGTCTGTCCATAAGACAGTGTCTTGGCTACCATAGCACCTGCATAGAGAACTGTCCTAAGACAAGGGTCTCTGCTTCCAGAGACCCTGCATAGAGACCTGTCCATGAGACCAGTGTCTCTGCTTCCAGAGCCCATGCATAGAGACGTGTCCATAATACGAGTGTCTCTGCTTGCATATCCCCAGCATAGAGACGTGTCCATAAGAACAGTGTCTCTGTTTCCAATCCCCATCCTAGACACGTGTCCCTAAGACCAGTGTCTCTGCTTTAATAGCCCCTGCATAGAGCCCTGTCCCTAAGACCAGTGTCTTTACTTCCACAGCCCCTGCACAGAGAACTGTCCCTAAGACCAGTGTCTCGGCTTCCATAGCCCCTGCATAGAGACCTGTCCCTAAGACGAATGTCTCTGCTTCCATAGCCCTTGCATAGAGACCTGTCCCTAAGATTGGTGTCCCTTCTTGAATAGCCGCTGCACATAGACATGTCCCTAAGACCAGTGTCTCTGTTTCCATACCCCTACATAGAGACCTGTCCCTAAGACCAGTGTCTCTGCTTCCAGAGCCCGTGCATAGAGACGTGTCCATAAGACCAGTGTCTCTGCTTCCAGAGCCGATGCATAGAGACGTGTCCAGAAGACCAGTGTCTCTGCTTCCAGAGCCCATGCAAGGAGACGTGTCCATAAGGCCAGTGTCTCTGCTTACATGTCCCCAGCATAGAGACATGTCCATATGAACAGTGTCTCTGCTTCCATATCCCCAGCATAGAGACTTGCCCATAAGAACAGTGTCTGTGTTTCCAATCCCCATTCTAGATACGTGTCCCTAAGACCATTGTCTCTGCTTTAATAGCCCCTGCACAGAGACCTTTCTCAAATACCCGTGTCTCTACTTCCAATTCCCCTGCACTGAGAATTGTTCCTGATACCGGTGAACCACCTTCCATGGTCCCTGTACACAGAACTGTCCCTACAACCCGTGGCAAGGCATCCATGTCCCCTGCATAGACACCAGTCCCTGATACCCGTAACAATTCTTCCATATCCCCCGCACAGAGCCCAGTCCCTGAGACCAGTGTCTCTGCCTCCACAGCCCCTGCATAGAGACCTGTCCCTAAGACCAGTGTCTCTGATTCCATAGGTCCGGCATAGAGAACGGTCACTGATACCCATGACCAGCTTCCATTGCCCTGCATGAAAAAGTTTCCCAGATACCCGTTACCCAGCATCCATTTCCGCTGCAAAGAGACATGTCCCTGACAGCCGTGACAAACCTTGCATGTCCCCTGCATAGAGACCTGTCCCGGAGACCAGTGTCTCTGCTTCCATAATCCCTGTATAAAATGATTTCCCAAAAACCATTGACTCTGCTTCCATACCCCTGCATAGACACCTTTCCTTAAGACCAATGATTCAGCTCCCATAGCACTTGCATGGAGACCTCTCACTAAGACCAGTGTCTCGTCTTCCCGAGCCCCTGCATAGAGACCTGTCCCTAAGACGAATGTGTCTGCTTCCATAGCCCTTGCATAGAGACCTGTCCCTAAGACCGGTGTCTCTTCTTTAATAGCCCCTACACAGAGACAGGTCCCTAAGACCAGTGTCTCTGTTTCCATATCCCTGCAAAGAGACCTGTCCCTAAGACCAGTGTCTCTGCTTCCATAGGTGCGGCATAGAGAACTGTCCCTGAGACCCGTGACCAGCTTCCATTGCCCTGCATAAAAAACTTTCCCAGATATCCGTTACCAGCATCCATGTCCCCTGGAAAGAGACAAGTCCCTGATAACCGTGACAAACCTTGCATGTCCCAGGCATACAGCGCTGTCCCTGAGACCAGTGTCTCTGCTTCCATAATTCCTGCATAGAGACCTGTCCATGAGACCAGTGTCTCTGCTTACATAGCCCTTGCATAGAGACGTGTCCCTATGACCATTGTCTCAGTTTCCATAACCCCTGCATTGAGGCCTGTCCATAAGACAGTGTCTTGGCTTCCATAGCCCCTGCATAGAGACCTGTCCTAAGACAAGGGTCTCTGCTTCCAGAGACCCTGCATAGAGACCTGTTCCTAAGACCAGTGTCTCTGCTTCCATATCCCCAGCATAGAGATGTGTCCCTAAGAACAGTGTCTCTGTTTCCAATCCCCATCCTAGAGACGTGTCCCTAAGACCAGTGTCTCTGCTTTAATAGCCCCTGCACAGAGACCTTTCGCAAAGACCCGTGTCTCTGCTTCCATGTCCCCTGCATTGAGAATTGTTCCTGATACCGGTGAACCAGCTTCCATGGTCCCCGTACACAGAACTGTCTCTATAACCCGTGGCGAGGCATCCATGTCCCCTGCATAAGACCGGTCCCTGATACCCGTAACAATTCTTCCATATCCCCCGCACAGAGACCAGTCCCTGAGACCAGTGTCTCTGCCTCCACAGCCCCTGCATAGAGACCTGTCCCTAAGAGCAGTGTCTCAGCTTCCATAGCCCCTGCATAGAGACCTGTCCCTAAGACAAATGTCTCTGCTTCCATTGCCCTTGCATAGAGACCTGTCCCTAGGACTGGTGTCCCATCTTGAATAGCCGCTGCACATAGACAGGTCCCTAAGACCAGTGTCTCTGCTTCCAGAGCCCATGCATAGAGACATGTCCATCAGACCAGTGTCTCTGCTTCCAGAGCCCATGCATAGAGACGTGTCCATAAGACCGGTGTCTCTGCTTCCAGAGCCCATGCATAGAGACATGTCCATAAGACCAGTGTCTCTGCTTACATATCCCCAGCATAGAGACGTGTCCATAAGAACAGTGTCTCTGCTTCCATATCCCCAGCATAGAGACGTGCCCATAAGGACTGTGTCTCTGTTTCCTATCCCCATTCTAGAGACATGTCCCTAAGACCATTGTCTCTGCTTTAATAGCCCCTGCACAGAGACCATTCTCAAAGACCCATGTCTCTGCTTCCATGTCCCCTGCATTGAGAATTTTTCCTGATACCGGTGAACCACCTTCCATGGTCCCTGTACACAGAACTGTCCCTATCACCCGTGGCAAGGCATCCATGTCCCCTGCATAGAGACCGGTCCCTGATACCCGTAACAATTCTTCCATATCCCCCGCACAGAGACCAGTCCCTGAGACCAGTGTCTCTGCCTCCACAGCCCCTGCATAGAGACCTGTCCCTAAGACCAGTGTCTCTACTTCCAAAGTGCCTGCATAGAGACCTGTCCCTAAGAAGAATGTCTCTGCTTCCATAGCCCTTGTGTAGAGACCTGTCCCTAAGACTTGTGTCTTCTTTAATAGCCCCTGCACAGAGACAGGTCCCTAAGACCAGTGTCTCTGTTTACATACCTCTGCATAGAGACCTGTCCCTAAGACCTGTGTCTCTGTTTCCATAGGTCTGGAATAGAGAACGGTCACTGATACCCGTGACCAGCTTCCATTCCCCTGCATAAAAAAGTTTCCCAGATACCCGTTACCCAAAATCCATTTCCCCTGCAAAGAGACATGTCCCTGACAGCCGTGACAAACCTTGCATGTCCCCTGCATAGAGACCTGTCCCTGAGACCAGTGTCTCTGCTTCCATAATCCCTGCATAGAGACCTGTCCCTGAGACCAGTGTCTCTGCTTCCATAGTCCCTGTATAGAGACCTGTCCCTGAGACCAATGTCTCTGCTTCCGTAGTCCCTGCACAGAGACCTGAGTGTGAGACCATTGTCCTGCTTCCATAGCCCCTGCATAGACATTTCACTAAACCACTGTCTCTGCTTCCATATTCCCTGCATAGAAAGATTTCCCAAAAACCATTGACTCTGCTTCCATAACCCCTGCATAAAAACCAGTCCCTAAGACCAGTGTCCCAGCTTCCATACCCCTGCATAGAGACCTTTCCCTAACCCCATGATTCAGCTCCCATAGCACTTGCATAGAGACCTGTCACTAAGACCAGTCTCTCGGCTTCCATAGCCCCTGCATAGAGACCTGTCCCTAAGACGAATGTCTCTGCTTCCATAGCCCTTGCATAGAGACCTGTCCCTAAGACTGTTTTCTCTTCTTTAATAGCCCCTACACAAGACGGGTACTTAAGACCAGTGTCTCTGTTTCCATACCCCTGCATACAGACCTGTCCCTAAGACCAGTGTCTCTGCTTCCATAGGTCCGGCATAGAAAACTGTCCCTGACACCCGTGACCAGCTTCCATTGCCCTGTATAAAAAAGTTTCCCAGATACCCGTTACCCAGCATCCATGTTTCCTGCAAAGAGACAAGTCCCTGATAACCGTGACAAACTTTGCATGTCCCCCGCATACAGCGCTGTCCCTTAGACCAGTGTCTCTACTTCCATAATCCCTGCATAGAGACCTGTCCATGAGACCAGTGTCTCTGCTTACATAGCCTTTGCATAGAGACGTGTCCCTATGACCATTGTCTCAGCTTCCATAACCCCTGCATTGAGGCCTGTCCATAAGTCAGTGTCTTGGCTTCCATAGCCCCTGAATAGAGACCTGTTCCTAAGACCAGTGTCTCTGCTTCCAGAGCCCATGCATAGAGACGAGTCCATAAGACCAGTGTCTCTGCTTCCATATCCCCAGCATAGAGACGTGTCCATAAGAACAGTGTCTCTGTTTCCAATCCCCATCCTAGAGACGTATCTCTAAGACCAGTGTCTCTGCTTTAATAGCCCCTGCACAGAGACCTTTCGCAAAGACCCATGTCTCTGCTTCCATGTCCCCTGCATTGAGAATTGTTCCTGATACCGGTGAACTAACCTCCATGGTCCCTGTACACAGAACTGTCTCTATAACCCGTGGCGAGGCATCCATGTCCCCTGCATAAGACCGGTCCCTGATACCCATAACAATTCTTCCATATCCCCCGCACAGAGACCAGTCCCTGAGACCAGTGTCTCTGCCTCCACAGCCCCTGCATAGAGACCTGTCCCTAAGACCAGTGTCTCAGCTTCCATAGCCCCTGCATAGAGACCTGTCCCTAAGACAAATGTCTCTGCTTCCATAGCCCTTGCATAGAGACGTATCCCTAAGACTGGTGTCCCATCTTGAATAGCCGCTGCACATAGACAGGTCCCTAAGACAAGTGTCTCTGTTTCCATACCCCTGCATAGAGACCTGTCCCTAAGACCAGTGTCTCTGCTTCCAGAGCCCATGCATAGAGAGGTGTCCATAAGACCGGTGTCTCTGCTTCCAGAGCCCATGCATAGAGTCGTTTCCATAAGACCAGTGTCTCTGCTTACATATCCCCAGCGTAGAGACGTGTCCATAAGAACAGTGTCTCTGCTTCCATATCACCAGCATAGAGACGTGCCCATAAGAACAGTGTCTCTGTTTCCAATTCCCATTCTAGAGACGTGTCCCTAAGACCATTGTCTCTGCTTTAATAGCCCCTGCACAGAGACCTTTCTCAAAGACCCGTGTCTCTGCTTCCATGTCCCCTGCATTGAGAATTGTTCCTGATACCGGTGAACCACCTTCCATGGTCCCTGTACACAGAACTGTCTCTATAACCCGTGGCGAGGCATCCATGTCCCCTGCATAGAGACCGGTCCCTGATACCCGTAACAATTCTTCCATATCCCCCGCACAGAGACCAGTCCCTGAGACCAGTGTCTCTGCCTCCACAGCCCCTGCATAGAGAACTGTCCCTAAGACCAGTGTCTCTACTTCCAAAGCGCCTGCATAGAGACCTGTCCCTAAGAAGAATGTCTCTGCTTCCATAGCCCTTGCATAGAGACCTGTCCCTAAGACCTGTGTCTTCTTTAATAGCCCCTGCACAGAGACAGGTCCCTAAGACCAGTGTCTCTGTTTACATACCTCTGCATAGACACCTGTCCCTAAGACCAGTGTCTCTGCTTCCATAGGTCCGGCATAGAGAACGGTCCCTGATACCCGTGACCAGCTTCCATTGCCCTGCATAAGAAATTTTCCCAAATACCCGTTACCCAAAATCCATTTCCCCTGCAAAGACACATGTCCCTGACAGCCGTGACAAACCTTGCATGTCCCCTGCATAGAGACCTGTCCCTGAGACCAGTGTCTCTGCTTCCATAGTCCCTGTATAGAGACCTGTCCCTGAGACCAATGTCTCTGCTTCCGTAGTCCCTGCACAGAGACCTGAGCATGAGACCATTGTCCTGCTTCCATAGCCCCTGCATAGACACTTCACTAAAGCACTCTCTCTGCTTCCATATTCCCTGCATAGAAAGATTTCCCAAAAACCATTGACTCTGCTTCCATAACCCCTGCATAGAGACCAGTCCCTAAGACCAGTGTCTCTGCTTCCATACCCTGCAGAGAGACCTGTCCCTAAGACGAATGTCTCTGCTTCCATAGCCCTTGCATAGAGACCTGTCCCTAAGACCTGTGTCTTCTTTAATAGCCCCTGCACAGAAACAGGTCCCTGAGACCAGTGTCTCTGTTTACATACCCTGCATTGAGACCTGTCCCTAAGACCAGTGTCTCTGCTTCCATAGGTCCGGCATAGAGAACGGTCCCTGATACCCGTGACCAGCTTCCATTGCCCTGCATAAAAAAGTTTCCCAGATACCCGTTACCCAGCATCCATTTCCCCTGCAAAGAGACATGTCCCTGACAGCCGTGACAAACCTCGCATGTACCCTGCATAGAGACCTTTCCCTAAGACCAGTGTCTCTGCTTCCAAAATCCCTGCATAGAGACCTGTCCCTGAGACCATTGTCTCTGCTTCCATAATCCCTGCATAGAGACCTGTCCCTGAGACCAGTGTCGCTGCTTCCGTAGTCCCTGCACAGAGACCTGAGCGTGAGACCATTGTCCTGCTTCCATAGCCCCTGCATAGACATTTCACTAAACCACTGTCTCTGCTTCCATATTCGCTGCATAGAAAGATTTCCCAAAAACCATTGACTCTGCTTCCATAACCCCTGCATAGAGATCAGTCCCTAAGACCAGTGTCCCTGCTTCCATACCCCTGCATAGAGACCTTTCCCTAAGACCAATGATTCAGCTCCCATAGCACATGCATAGAGACCTGTCACTAAGACCAGTGTCTCGGCTTCCATAGCCCCTGCATAGAGACCTGTCCCTAATACGAATGTCTCTGATTCCATAGCCCTTGCATAGAGACCTGTCCCTAAGACCGGTGTCTCTTCTTTAATAGCCCTTACACTGAGACAGGTCCCTGAGACCAGTGTCTCTGTTTCCATACCCCTGCATAGAGACCTGTCCCTAAGACCAGTGTCTCTGCTTCCATAGATCTGGCATAGAGAACTGTCCTTGATACCCGTGACCAGCTTCCATTGACCTGCATAAAAAAGTTTCCCAGATACCCGTTACCCAGCATCCATGTCCCCTGCAAAGAGACAAGTCCCTGATAACTATGAAAAACCTTGCATTTCCCCCGCATACAGCGCTGTCCCTGAGACCAGTGTCTCCACTTCCATAATCCCTGCATAGAGACCTGTCCATGAGAGCAGTGTCTCTGCTTACATAGCCCTTGCATAGAGACGTGTCCCTATGACCATTATCTCAGCTTCCATAACCCCTGCATTGAGGCCTGTCCATAAGACTGTGTCTTGGCTTCCATAGCTCCTGCATAGAGACCTGTCCTAAGACAAGGGTCTCTGCTTCCAGAGACCCTGCATAGAGACCTGTTCCTAAGACCAGTGTCTCTGCTTCCAGAGCCCATGCATAGAGACGTGTCCATAAGACCAGTGTCTCTGCTTCCATATCCCCAGCATAGAGACGTGTCCATAAGAACAGTGTCTCTGTTTCCAATCCCCATCCTAGAGATATGTCCCTAAGACCAGTGTCTCGGCTTTAATAGCCCCTGCACAGAGACATGTCCCTAAGACCACTGTCTCTACTTCCATAGCCCCTGCCTAGAGACCTTTCCAAAAGACCCGTGTCTCTGCTTCCATGTCCCCTGCATTGAGAATTGTTCCCGATACCACTGAACCAGCTTCCATGGTCCCTGTACACCGAACTGTCTCTATAACCCGTGGCGAGGCATCCATGTCCCCTGCATAGAGACCGGTCCCTATTACCCGTAACAATTCTTCCATATCCCCCGCACAGAGACCAGTCCCTGAGACCAGTGTCTCTGCCTCCACAGCCCCTGCATAGAGACCTGTCCCTAAGACCAGTGTCTCTACTTCCAAAGCGCCTGCATAGAGACCTGTCCCTAAGAAGAATGTCTCTGCTTCCATAGCCCTTGCATGGAGACCTGTCCCTAAGACCTGTGTCTTCTTTAATAGCCCCTGCACAGAGACTGGTCCCTAAGAACAGTGTCTCTGTTTACATACCCCTGCATAGAGACCTATCCCTAAGACGAGTGTCTCTGCTTCCATAGGTCCGGCATAGAGAACGGTCCCTGATACCCGTGACCAGCTTCCATTGCCCTGCATAAAAAAGTTTCCCAGATACCCGTTACCCAGCATCCATTTCCCCTGCAAAGAGACATGTCCCTGACAGCCGTGACAAACCTTGCATGTCCCCTGCATAGAGACCTGTCCCGGAGACCAGTGTCTCTGCTTCCATAGTCCCTGTATAGAGACCTGTCCCTGAGACCAATGTCTCTGCATCCGTAGTCCCTGCACAGAGACGTGAGCGTGAGACCATTGTCCTGCTTCCATAGCCCCTGCATAGACATTTCACTAAACCACTGTCTCTGCTTCCATATTCCCTGCATAAAAAGAATACCCAAAACCATTGACTCTGCTTCCATACCGCTGCATAGACACCTTTCCTTAAGACCAATGATTCAGCTCCCACAGCCCCTGCATAGAGACCTCTCCCTAAGACCAGTGTCTCTACTTCCAAAGGCCCTGCATAGACCTGTCCCTAAGACGAATGTCTCTGCTTCCATAGCCATTGCATAGAGACCTGTCCCTAAGACCTGTGTCTTCTTTAATAGCCCCTGCACAGAGACAGGTCCCTGACACTAGTGTCTCTGTTTACATACCCCTGCATAGAGACGTGTCCCTAAGACCAGTGTCTCTGCTTCTATAGGTCCAGCATAGAGAACGGTCCCTGATACCCGTGACCAGCTTCCATTGCCCTGCATAAAAAAGTTTCCCAGATACCCGTTACCCAGCATCCATGTCCCCTGCGAAGAGACAAGTCCCTGATAACCGTGACAAACCTTGCATGTCCTCCGCATACAGCGCTGTCCCTGAGACCAGTGTCTCTGCTTCCATAATCCCTGCATAGAGACCTGTCCATGAGACCAGTGTCTCTGCTTACATAGCCCTTGCATAGAGACGTTTCCCTATGACCATTGTCTCAGCTTCCATAACCCCTGCATTGAGGCCTGTCCATAAGACAGTGTCTTGGCTTCCATAGCCCCTGCATAGAGACCTGTCCTAATACAAGGGTCTCTGCTTCCAGAGACCCTGCATAGAGACCTGTTCCTAAGACCAGTGTCTCTGCTTCCAGAGCCCATGCATAGAGACGTTTCCATAAGACCAGTGTCTCTGCTTCCAGATCTCATGCATAAAGACGTGTCCATAAGACCAGTGTCTCTGCTTCCAGAGCCCATACATAGAGAAGTGTCCATAAGTCCAGTGTCTCTGCTTCCATATCCGCAGCATAGAGACCTGTCCATAAGAACAGTGTCTGTTTCCAATCCCCATCCTAGAGACGTGTCCCTAAGACCAGTGTCTCTGCTTTAATAGCCCCTGCACAAAGACATGTCCCTAAGACCACTGTCTCGACTTCCATAGCCCCTGCCTAGAGACCTTTCCAAAAGACCCGTGTCTCTGCTTCCATGTCCCCTGCATTGAGAATTGTTCCCGATACCGGTGAACCAGCTTCCATGGTCCCTGTACACAGAGCTGTCTCTATAACCCATGGCGAGGCATCCATGTCCCCTGCATAAGACCGGTCCCTGATACCTGTAACAATTCTTCCATATCCCCCGCACAGAGACCAGTCCCTGAGACCAGTGTCTCTGCCTCCACAGCCCCTGCATAGAGACCTGTCCCTAAGACCAGTGTCTTTACTTCCATAGCCCCTGCACAGAGACTGTCCCTAAGACCAGTGTCTCAGCTTTCATAGCCCCTGCATAGAGACCTGTCCCTAAGACGAATGTCTCAGCTTCCATAGCCCTTGCATAGAGACCTGTCCCTAAGACGGGTGTGTCTTCTTGAATAGCCACTGCACATAGACAGGTCCCTAAGACCAGTGTCTCTGTTTCCATACCCCTGCATAGAGACCTGTCCCTAAGACCAGTGTCTCTGCTCCCAGAGCCCATGCATAGAGACGTGTCCATAAGACCAGTGTCTCTGTTTCCAGAACCCATGCATAGAGATGTGTCCATAAGACCAGTGTCTCTGCTTCCATAATCCCTGCATAGAGACCTGTCCCTTAGACCATTGTCTCTGCTTCCATAATCCCTGTATAGAGACCTGTCCCTGAGACCAATGTCTCTGCTTCCGTATTCCCTGCACAGAGACCTGAGCGTGAGACCATTGTCCTGCTTCCATCCCCCTGCATAGACATTTCACTAAACCACTGTCTCTGCTTCCATATTCCCTGCATAGAAAGATTTCCCAAAAACCATTGACTCTGCCTCCATAACCCCTGCATAGAGACCAGTCCCTAAGACCAGTGTCCCTGCTTCCATACCCCTGCATAGAGACCTTTCCCTAAGACCAATGATTCAGCTCCCATAGCACTTGCATAGAGACCTGTCACTAAGACCAGTGTCTCGGCTTACATAGCCCCTACATAGAGACCTGTCCCTAAGACGAATGTCTCTGCTTCCATAGCCCTTGCATAGAGACCTGTCCCTAAGACCGGTGTCTCTTCTTTTATAGCCCCTGCACAGAGACAGGTCCGTAAGACCAGTGTCTCTGTTTCCATACCCCTGCATAGAGACCTGTCCCTAAGACCAGTGTCTCTGCTTCCATAGGTCCGGCATAGACAACTGTCCCTGATACCCGTGACCAGCTTCCATTGACCTGCATAAAAAAGTTTCCCAGATACCCGTTACCCAGCATCCATGTCCCCTGCAAAGAGACAAGTCCCTGATAACCGTGACAAACCTTGCATGTCCCCCGCATACAGCGCTGTCCCTGAGACCAGTGTCTCTGCTTCCATAATCCCTGCATAGAGACCTGTCCATGAGACCAGTGTCTCTGCTTACATAGCCCTTGCATAGAGATGTGTCCCTATGACCATTGTCTCAGCTTCCATAACCCCTGCATTGAGGCCTGTCCATAAGACAGTGTCTTGGCTTCCATAGCCCCTGCATAGAGACCTGTCCTAAGACAAGGGTCTCTGCTTCCAGAGACCCTGCATAGAGACCTGTTCCTAAGACCAGTGTCTCGGCTTCCAGAGCCCATGCATAGAGACGAGTCCATAAGACCAGTGTCTCTGCTTCCATATCCCCAGCATAGAGCCGTGTCCATAAGAACAGTGTCTCTGTTTCCAATCCCCATCCTAGAGACGTGTCCCTAAGACCAGTGTCTCTGCTTTAATAGCCCCTGCACAGAGACATGTCCCTAAGACCACTGTCTCTACTTCCATAGCCCCTGCCTAGAGACCTTTCCAAAAGACCCGTGTCTCTGCTTGCATGTCCCCTGCATTGAGAATTGTTCCTGATACCGGTGAACCAGCTTCCATGGTCCCTGTACACAGAACTGTCTCTATAACCCGTGGCGAGGCATCCATGTCCCCTGCATAAGACCGGTCCCTGATACCCGTAACAATTCTTCCATATCCCCCGCACACAGACCAGTCCCTGAGACCAGTGTCTCTGCCTCCACAGCCCCTGCATAGAGACCTGTCCCTAATACACGTGACCCAGCTTCCATGTACCTGCATAGAGACCTGCCCCTAAGATCAGTGTCTCTGCTTCCATGTCCCCTGCATAGAGACGTGTCCCTAAGACCAGTGTCTTTTCTTCCATGTCCCCTGCATAGAGACCTGTCCCTAAGACCAGAGTCTCTGCTTCCTTGTGCCTGCATAGAGACCTGTCACTAATACCCGTGACCCAGCTTCCATTTCTCTCTTATTGATTCCTGACCCTACGACCAGTGTCTCTGCTTCAATGTCCCCTATACAGAGACCTGTCCCTGACACCCCAGACCCAGCTTCCATGTCCCATTCATAGATACCTATCCCTGATACCAGACACAACTTCCATGTTCCCTGCATACAGACAGGTCCCTGATACCCGTGACCCAGCTTCCATAGCCCCTACATAGAGACCTGTCCCTAAGACCAGTGTCTCTGCTCATAGCCCCTGCATAGAGGCCTGTCCCTAAGACCATTGTCTCTGCTTCCATGTCCCCTGCATTGAGACTTGTCTCTAAGACCAGTGTCTTTGCTTCCATATCCCTTACATACAGACTTATCCCTAAGACCAGTGTCTCTGCTTCCATGTCCCCTTCATAGTGACTTGTCCCTGATTCCAGAGACCCAGCTTCTATATTCACTGCATACAGTCCTGTAACTGATACCGTGAAGCAGCTAGCATGTCCCCTGTTTCGAGACCTGTCCCTAAAACCAGTGTCTCTGCTTCCTTTTCCCCTGCATAGAGACCTGCTCCTAATATCCTGACCCAGTGTCCATGACCCCTGTATAGAGATCTGACCCTAAGAACAGTGTCTCTGCTTCCATGTTCCCTGCATAGAGACCTGTCGCTGATACCCGTGACCCAACAATCATAGCCCCTACATAGAGACCTGTCCCAAAAACCACTGTCTCTGCTTCCATAGCCCCTGCATAGAGTCCTGCCCCTAAGACCAGTGTCTCTATTCCATGTCCCCCGCATAGAGTCTTGTCCCTGACACCCGTGATCCAGCTTTCATGTCCCATGCATAGAGACCTGTGCCTAAGACCAGTGTCTCTGCTTCCTTGTCCCCTGCATAGAGACCTGTCCTTAAGCCCTGTCTCCCTGCCTCCATGTCTAGTGCATAGTGACCTGTCTTTATGATCCGTCTCCCTGCTGCCATGTCCCCTTTATGGAGACCTGTTCCTAAGATCAGTGTCTCTACTTCCTTGTCCCCTACATAGAGACCTGTCCATGAGACCAGTGTCTCTGCTTCCATGTCCCTTACAGACAGACCTGTCCCTAAGACCAATATTTCCCCTTCCATGTCCCCTGCATAGTGTCCTGCCCCTAAGACCCGTGTCTCTGCTTCCAAGTCCCCTGCATAGAAACCTCTCCCTGGGGCCCATGTCTTTGCTCCATGTCCCATTCATAGAGACCTGTTCCTAACTCCAGTATCTCTGCTTCATGTCCTGTGCATAGAGTCCTGTCCCTAAGACCTGTGTCTCTGCTTCTATGTCCCCTCCATAGGGACCTGTCCCAAAACCCTTTTCTCTCCTTCCATATCCACTGCATTGAGTCCTATCCCTAGGACCCCTGTTTCATCTTCCATGTCTCCTCCATATCCTCCTCTTATCTCCTACTTCTCCATTCACCAACGTCCCCTATGGTCCCTAAGACAACACATTCTTGTTCTCAGGCTCTTTTCCCTTGACATCCTCTCTTCCTCTGACTTCTACCTTTTTCATATCCTCAACATTACCAAGGTCACTCAGAAAATGGACCATACTCCAAGAAAGTTGTGAATTCTCAGGGTTGGAAAAATAGTTTAGCCATTACTTTGCTTGCCTGCATAACCTAGCACCCTGTGTTCAAATCCCCAATACCCTCATTAAGCTGGATGCACAAGGTGACATATGCATCTAGAGTTTGTTGGCAGTTTCTAAAAGCTGTGGCATGCCCCTTCTCTCCCTCTCTCTATTTCTACCCTTGTAAATAAATACACAAGTTTTTTTTTTCTTTAATGTGAATTCTCCTTTCTTGAGCTGCAGTGCCTCGTACGTTCCTTGGGTGTCAAGGAGATGCAAGTTCTCAGTGCTGCATCTTACATGCTGTGCAATAGCCAGGCTAGATGCTCCATGGGTACTGAGCACCAGGCCTAACCAGGCACTTTGCTCCCCCTGGTACCGAGCACCTAGTACAGTCAAGCACTTTGTTCCCATGTGTGCTGAGCACCAAGCCCATCAAGGCCCTGTGTCCCTGTAGAGAAGCACGGTGAAGAAGTTGTTCATGCTCTTGGGGAACTGACAGTCAATGAGACAAAATCAGAACACACACTGGGCTGCTGTGCCATCAGGAATGAGTGACAAGTGGTCCTAGAAGTGGCCCTGACTGAGGAGTACAGAGGAGCTACACAGACCCAAGAGAGGTGAGACTGGGCTAGCCAACAGTAGGCCAGGAGGAAGCTCAGCTTGGATTGCCAGCTCCAGCACTCCCCAGAGACACTCAGCCTCCAGGATGTGGGTATGGACCTCATACGCTAAACTGTGTTCATGCTCGTACCTGACGCACCAGCTCCCCTCTGGATGACATCATACCTAACTCAATAACAACAAAAGAAACCAACAACCAGACACGTTCAGCAGAAACCTGAGTTCTTTCACCTAATGTTGGTGACTCCATGGAACAAAACACAGGAAGAAGGAGGACCAACTGTACACACAAATAAGTTGGAAAGAAGAGGACAGAGCAAGGCAGTAACAGGAATAAGACAAGGAGAACAAGCCTGAGATGGCACACTGTCACTGAGTCACTGTCCCCTTGCTTGTCATTGGTGTGTGTGCCACAAAGGTTCATGTACTGGAAGCTCAATGCCCAGCTGGGGAAGGCCCCAATTGTTGGTGGGCCCTGTAAGAGTTAGGGTGCTGAGGAGATGACTGGGCCATTGGAGGTGCTGTCACTGGAAGACATTCATGTTGGTCTCCTGGAGTAGGTTCTCTCAAAGATTGTGCATTAGGAACAGCAAGCCTGGCCCCTCCATCCTTCTCTTCCTTCCTTCCTACCCTGAACTGTGTTCTCTGCCCTGCGGGGTCTTGCCATGGGGAAGCTGGGCACCATGAGGCCCTCATCTGTGACTTAGCCCATGAGGCTACCTCGTCCTGGACCTCTAACCTCCAAAACCGTGGGTCAGATGGATCTGTGTTTCTATGCCACCCGGCATCAGGTGCTTACCATAGCAACATAAAGTGGGTATCGCATTGTTTGGTGGGCACCTGAGTCATGGAAATCAGAACAAAATTGTTTTACATGAGGACTACAACAGACCTTCCCCACCTCTGTCATGTTGTGACAAAAACCAAAGGAACCTGCATGGCAATGTGATTCCTCCACCTGAAAGGAAGGTGGGGTCTGGGTGGCAAGTATCTGGAATCCAAGAGAAGGATCTGGCCTTCCCAGTGGATGCCTTCTTCTTCGGGGGCCTGGGAACAGAAGACTCAGCCAGTGGCTCTGGCTCACAGCACCTCACCCCAACGTGCTCATGAACCACAAATGGCCAAGAGACTCAGACCTCAGGATAAGAAATCCCCAAGATGAGCTCTTGCATGGATCCACTGTGCTGGTGAAGTCAAGAGGCCGAGCTTATTCCTGAAATAAAGCTCTTTCCCTTTGCATGTATGTTTAGTTTTCCTTGATTGTCACTGGGGTGCCAAGAACTGGGCATAATATTTGGGGGATCATCCTGGGATCCCCTCAGAGACCCTTGAGGACCACCAACATGTGGAGCTCAGGTCACCAGCTGATAAGTGTGCTTCTGTGTTTTGTCCTCCTGAAAACCTATCCTTCATCCTTCCTTTCATCAGATAATTGTGGTTGGGCAGATGCATCCCTGGAGGCCACTCTGTCTGAATGGTGGGTCCTTGCGTGCCCCGGCCTGCCCAAGGAGGATTTCATTCCCCTGGTGGATTTTCAGAGGCAACACAGGTTGCTACCGCAGAACAGTGAGAAACCGCTGTCTCAGTTTCAGTTTCGTAGTCACTGGCCAGCTGAATTTTTTTTTGCTGTCTCTTTTCCTTTTCTTTGTTGGAATTACTATTTATGTGATTGGACAGATGGGACAGATGCAGACTACCCCACTTTCTTTACTGATGGACCACTTTCAGGACGTTAAAATTAGGGCTCATAACCTCAGTGTAGAAATAAAGAAAACTAAACTCATCACTCTTCACAGGAGTGAGTGGCCCACCTTCAACGTGAGCTGACAGATCATACAGCAAGTCCAGGAAACCATCTTTCAGGGACCTCCTGGCCACCTGGACCAAATCCCCTATATTCTGGTCTGGTGGGACCTGGTGGAAGATCCTCCCTCTTGGGCTAAACCTTTTCTTCCCCTTCCACCAAAGACCACCACTATTATGCAAGTAAGAAGAAAGATAAGCCAGATGATTGCTCCTCTTCCCCCTCCGCCCCTCCTCCCTCCCTCCCTTCTTTCCCCTTCAGGTAGCCAGAGCCGTTGGGCCCCAGCAGGCTTCTTGGGCATTCCCTCCACGTGTACTAGACTGGACCCTGGGTGAGTGCTGGCAGTGAAGAAAGACAAAAAGTCACATTTAACTACAGCCTATAAAGAACTGAAGTTTTACGTAAAAAAAAAAAAAAAAAAAAAAAAAAAAGTCGTACTTTGTTACTGATATCATAAATATAATTACTGAATTTATGTTCCAGGTCAACGTCAACTTACATAGAGGATTATTAAAAACAACAGAATTCTCTCTAGAGTGGTAACTTATAATTTGTCAGGTATTTAAAAAAAAAAAAAAGATTGTAATGTCCTGTTACTTTAAAGGAAGAGGCAACTGACCTGACTTCCAGGCCAGCCAGCCTCAAGACAGTAACAAAATTTGCCTTAGTTACTCCTAATAAAATCATTTCCAAGTGCCTGATTGATATTAATGACATAAAATTGTCTTTAGACTACTCACTTGTTGGTGATTAATAGGATTAATCAATTTGGTGTAGTTTTTCATAATAGCCTTATAAGAAAAATGTTTAATAATGGGGTGAGATGAGTTGATTGAAGGAACTAGGAAGGAATTTTTCAATGCTGGGACATAGAATGTTCATTAAAAATGTTTTTTGAGTGGTATTTAGATCAGAATGTTAAAGTATGTGAATAAAGATATGCATATGTAGGAAAGAATTTTCAGGCTAAAATATGTTGGGATAGCTTGCTTTAGCTTTATCAAATTTAAGTCATGGGTAAAACATAAAATTGTTTTATGTTAGTAAAAATTTCTGTGGTACATAAAATCAATAGCTATCAAGTTTAAGCCAAAATCACTGGTTGTCAAAAATGTCTTTTCTTTCAAAAAGACTTATCAAGGATTATATTAGAACTTAGCTAGCTGTTTTGGTTTAAAAAAAAAAAAAAGACCAGATTCTGCTCTATTGTATGTAAGTCCAGTGCTTATAACAAAATTAGCTCTTAAGACATATTCCCTACTTTAGGGTACAGCTTCATGCTCAAACAATGGTCCTCATCTGAGAAAAATATATTCAAGCTCTGTGGTTCTGTTTCCAATGTTCTTTGGGTAATTTGTACCCACACAGGTATCTGAACTAATCAAAGATGTTTTCAAACACAGGTGCTAAGACTCTCTGTCTTACTTGTCCTTTTCTGATAATTTCTAGGTTAAATTAGTTTGTAAATCAATCGGTACTGTTTTCAAGACTGGTAACAGGTTCTGCCTATATTTATTAATGTTAGGTATTTAAAATGTGAGATGTGCCTACTTTCTATACCTCATATATAAGGCTTATGCTGCCACAGTACAACAAAAATTTTAAAAATAAGACAAAATGATTTTAGAAGCCCTTGTACCATTCGTTAAATCTACTTCAGTAATCAGATGTGCTCTATATGTACATACACCCAGGC
Organism: Jaculus jaculus; assembly: GCF_020740685.1. NCBI lineage: Eukaryota > Metazoa > Chordata > Mammalia > Rodentia > Dipodidae > Jaculus > Jaculus jaculus. Next base: position 10,021,748 of record NC_059106.1, on the reverse strand, counting down.
TAGTGTGACTTCCTTTTTAAGTGTGTTTATTACCTACGTAGAAGCCAAAGCCAATTGGAATCATCAGAGCAAGAGGTGCCAATATTTTGACCTGTGATCCCACTGGAGATGATGGGACGCTTCTACACTGGCCCCTTGATAAGTCACCTGTCTTCCTGAACAGGGAGGATAGGAAGACCCAAACAAAATTGGTGTGCAGTGTTAAACAGGAGAGTCACAATTGAGGAGCAATCAGTCCTCCTGACTTCCCAAAGAAGGGAAAACGACTTGGGCAGCACAACCCAGACACAGCCTGACAGAAATAAAACACCAGTAAGCTACGGGGCTACTCCTGTGTCCCTAAAGTCTCTTTGGAGAGCCATTAGTGACCTCGAAAATTAATCCTTAATTAAAATTTGACTATCTGCATGGTCTTAAACACTCAGAGAGAAATGTATAACCAAAGATAATAAATATCTTAAATATATGAATGGCCTATTAAGTAATATAACAAGAGCTTTCCAAGAGGGGAAACAAACAAACATTAAGACATCTTTTCCCCATAGTTCTAATTCTAGAATTAAAAAAACTATAGCTGTCAGAAGGGTTATTTTCAAATCTGAAATATATAAATAATTTCTGAGACCAAAAAATATATTTGTACAGCCTTTAATGGCATCCAATAGCTCTCTATTACCAAGGTTAAATGTTGTGTATATTTTTCTGATAATTCTGCTAATATCTCATCTGTTTTACAAGTCAGGTCAAATACTACAGTGCCATTTAATGAGCAGTTCTTGAAGAAAATCTCAGCCAGTTCATCTTCAGATGGTTCTGAGACAATCCAAGCCTGTCTACCTGGATTCCCTTGACCTCAAAAAGTAGTTTGCTGTGTGCTCACTTCTCATTAACTCCTTACTTTTATTCTTTCTCCCTAATGTTCTCTTCCAAGACTATCTTCCTACACTATGGGGTCCATTAAAATAGTTCCCCTCTCTGGAAGAGACTCTCTAACTGCAACAAGTCCCCACTTCGTGTCCCGTTCAGCAGGAAGTAGTAAATGATCTGATGTCTTCGTCCCAGTCCCCTAAAGCAGTTAGAGAGTCTTCTCATGAGAGGGAGAAATAGAAGGGGATTAGATCTACTCTTCCTACAACAAGGAGGACTATGCCAAGCCCTGGGAGAGCAATGTTTTTATACCAACAATTCAGGTATCATTAGAGATAGCTTAGCCATGGTCCACAAGAAACTAGAGGAAAGGGCTAAAGCTAGATAACAGAATCAAAATTGGTATGAATCCATGTTTGATTGATCCTCATGGCTAACGACTGTGCTTTCAGCCTTAGATGGACCCTTGATTCTATTGTTGTTGTTACTAACCCTTGGACCCTGCATAATCAATAAACTAATCTCTTTTGTCAAGGAATGAATTAATGCAGTACAACTAATGGTGCTAAGAACCCAGTACCATTCTTTACAACCTCTTCCCTAATAAAGGACCAAGATTGGGTCCTCTTAAGTTACAAGTAGAGGGGGGAATGAAAGACCCACAAACCAGACTGGCACCATGACAGGCTTCAGTAAGGCACTACCCCAGCTAGGTCTAAGGTTTCAAATTCCCACTTAGGCATGATTCAGCCCCTAGACATGTCCAGGCATGCCCAAGACTTGTCCCTTCTGCCTCTCTGCCCCAGCCAATCAAAAGAATACAAGTACAGTTACTGTTTAAACTAACCAATCAGGTAACTGCCCCCTACTTCTTTGTTCAAATCCCTATAAAAACCCTGCCCTTCTGCTACTCGGGGCTCTTGCATGGATCCACTACGCTGGTGAAGTCAAGAGTCCAAGCCTAAGCCCGAATTAAAGCTCTTTGTCTTTGAAGAAAAAAAAAAAAGAAAGAAATCCCCAAGATGACCATGAAAACACCTGTGAGACCAATACCCACAACATGGCAAAAGCAGATACTGACACGTGTTCCATGTGTTCCTCGGGAAGCTCCCTGCCCTGATCAGCCAAGCTCTGTGCGTCCTGCTGATGTGCAGGTCTGAGTTGCTCCCCACCAGCTGGCTGAAGGACATGGAGGAGCCTGACAAGCAGGTCAGCTGGGAAACCAGAGGTTGAATGCCAGTGGGCTTGCTGTGCCCCCACCTCAAGTGAAGACAAGCAACACCACCAAAGCAGAGTCCCATTTTCTCTTTGACTTTTAGAAATCTCATTTTGGATTGTGCTAATGAGAAGAAAGCAACACAAGGGGAGATGGTTCGGCAGGTAAAGGGCCTTTCTCACAAACAAGGTGACCTGAGTCTGATCCTCAGAAACCAGGTAAAAATGACAGTCACAGTGGCACGGTCATGTAACCCCAATACTGGGGAAGCAGAAACAGGAGGGTCCCTGGAGCATGCTGGAAAGCTAGTCTAGCCTACTTGGGGAATTCTAGGTTCAGTGGGAGGCCATGTCTCAAAGGAGGTGGATGGCATCCTGAGGGTGAGACCCCAAGTGGTCTTCTGGCTTCCACACCCATGTGCATACGTGCACACACACGAACAAGCATACGTGCATGTACACACACACACATACATGCATAAAAAGCAGCATACAGTAACCTGCAACATCATAACAGATTATAACAGGATGTTCTTTCCTCCCTCCGCTTCTCACCCACCCTCAAGAGCACGAGGTCTATGAGAATTTAAAAATAGCTGAACATGGATCTCAAGTAGAGTAAACCAAATGAGCCCAATTTTCTATGCCTTTCATTTTAAATTATGTGCTGAATGTCTAGAAGCATAAAGCGTAAGTGAGGAGGATACGACATTTAAAATCTAATTTTCAAAAATTGAGTCCTAAGGCAGAACAGTGAAAATTCATTTATACATATAATTGTGCCTGCAAATCAATAATGGCAGAACAAGTGCCCATTGGCCCATGCAACTGCCCGGCCTGGGTTTACCAAACCACACAAACCAATTGACTTATGTGGCAGGTGTCTGCCAACCTCCCAGGTGGGACACCCAGTGCCCCATAGTTGTACTATAAGTTCATGGTCCCAAGCACCTTGTGAACTGATGAGGAAATTGTATGCGAAAGAGGTCTTTGCCGCATGGGGAGAGAAGGGAAGGAGAGATGCTGGGAGGGAGAAGCCACAAGCAATCTAGTCTCTGTGGAGGTGGAAGGCAGGATCTGTGGGACCAACTGAACTGAATCCTACACCAGGAGAGACAGAGCCTGTAGCAAGAAAGAAGTGGGGATCAGAAGCTCATGCAAGGGCTTAGAGGAGCGGGTGGGCATATGTGGGAAAGTTGAGGTCCTGGCTGACCGAGAAGGGGAGAAAGAGCGAGAGGGAAGTAGCAAACAGTGAGGGTGAGAGCGACAGAGGGTGTGTTAGGATGGCCCTGTGGACACTTGTGGCAGTGTAGACTGACTCTCCAGTGAGCAGTGAGGGTAAGACAGACAAGGTGTGTTGACCACTGCCAGGCACAGGCTGGAGCCTTCAGGAGAGGGGCCTGAGCTGCCAGGCATGGCTAAGGAACCCCAGGCTACAGGAGGCCACTTCCTCTCCAAGCCCAGCACACCTGCACTTAGGCTCTGCCCATAGCCCTGTGTGACCTTTGGGCAGTTGCCTAGGAAACTTCTTATCAGCCAGCAGCCTTCACACAGCCCATCCCCCTGAGACTCTGGATCACCTGACCCAACCCCCGCCATTGCCTAAGTGCTGGAGTGAATGTCCCCACATGCTAATTAGGCATCAGCAAGGAACCTTGTACATTCAATCTCCTAAGCACTCTCCCCCCACCCTCAGATGCTTATAACCCCATTTCCTTGACAATAAACCGAGAGAGATGTACACCAAAACTATCTTCTGAAAGTCTTTGCTTTCACATGTTCACCACCTCGGTTTCCTGGGATGCCTTTGGGAAATCTCGGCTGACCCAAGAACCCAGGAACCCACAGAGGTTCAACAGGATGGCCATGTGAACACCCACGGCAGCGTAGACAGACACTCCTCTGAGCAGAGAGGGTGCATCAGGACGACTGTGTGAACACCCGTGGCAGTGTAGACTGACTCCTGTGAGCGGTGAGGGTGAGACAGAGCGTGTGTCAGGATGGCTGTGCGAATATCCGTAGCACTGTGCAGACTACCCTGTGAGCACAGGGAAACTATGTGAGGGTCCCATAAGAGAAGGTTGTGGCCTATCCTAGACCACTAGATTCATGCTCTGTAGCCTGGAGCGGGATTCAGTAGATGAGGACCCACTGAATATCACCGCTGTGCTGCACAAGGCCAGGGTCAGACAGTGCGGGGAAGGTGCATGTGTGGTCCGATGTGGCGTGACTGTAGTGATCTTGGAGATTGACCACCACAAGTGCCCCCAGGTGACCCTTAGTCAGTTTTCTCCCCGTAGTTCCAGAACACCACAGACAGATAAAGCCAGGACACAGGAACAAGAAACTGAGGTCAGGAGAGTGCCTGACTGATAGCAGCTTGAAGTGAGCCAGGTACATCCAGGTACATGCCACCTGGGCTGATATCAGTTCTGTCCTGACCAGCACACATGCCTCCTGACCAAGGCCTGGTTACTTGCTGGTCTTGTTTCTCCTCAAGATCATATTGCATCATCCAGAAATTCTACAGTAAACCATGCTCTATAACCCTGGGGTCTTTCTCTGTCTCTGATCTCCTGGCACCTTCGATCAGGTCTTCACACAGTGGATCCAGGCTGGTCAGAACAGGTGATTTCATACGAGAGATCCTGAGGTAGGATCAGTAGGTTTAGATTAAACTCAGCCATCCCCTCTACTGCTACAGAGCTGCAGGCATGAGAAGTAGTGCCAGATCAGCATGTGTGCCCAAGACGGCTTAGAGGGTGCCTGGCACGTGAGAACCGCTGCATTACTACTTGCCAAACAGAAAGAATTCAATAAAAGACACGCATTGACCTTTCAAGCGTGGCCTGGTCTCCTTCCTCTGCCATCAGCTCCCTGTGCCCCTGCCCCTGGCCGGTCTGCACATGCTCACTGGCTCACAGCCCTCCATGCCCAAAGCCAGCAGTCACAAGCCGATCACTTCTCGTGCTCCACATTCACACACTCTTCCTCACCTCACACCTCTGCCACGGCCAGCCGGTGAACACACTCCATTCCTAGGGGCACAAGTGTTTAGAACGAGCCCACCTGGATAATCCAGGGTTCTCTCTCCTTAGCTGGACCCATACAGTATTCATGGATGTGAAGTCCTAGTGGCCTTATCATGGGTCCTAGGGATTAGGGCACGTAAACGCTAGCTATACATATTAGGAACAAGGTGCTTTCTCTTGAAAGGGTAGTCAGCTAGGGGCTGGTTCACGGAAACATGGATGTCACCTTGACTACCCTGGCTGGACTAGAACTCACGCCTGATTCATTTTCATCCAAGATGGCTGAAGGCGTCAACTCCTCAGTGACAACTTCACCCTTCCTAAGTCAGAGTTGCTCCCAGGCCCGTCAGCCAATCAGGTTTGTTCGCACATACCCCAGCCTGGTGATGAGGTTCATTCTGATTGGATGTCTGACTCATGCACAGGCCTAGAGCACAAGTATGAGCTCCTCCTCCCCTTCTCGTCCTCCCCTCCCCTGTCCTTCCTTTCTCTTCTTTCTCTGCCCTTTCTCCCCTTCCTTTCCCTTCCCTCCCTCCCATTCCCTTCCCTCTCCTTCCCTTTTCTCCTCTTCCTTTTATTCCCTTTATCTCACCTCCCCTCCTCTCCCCAACTTCCCCAGAGGCTTCCTCCCTGGGAGAAGCTCCTTTCCATGTGAGGAGAGTTTCCCAGCCTCCTCCTTTTGTCTTGAACATTTTATATCTTTGAATTCCCTCAAACCCTAACTCTCCTTGAAATAAATCTCTAAACTTACTCTTCCCCGGGTGTCTGTTTTCAATTCTTGACTAATGTGGAGCAGAACTTGAGACTTGAGAGCTGCTGGTGTGGGAGTTCAAATCCCACTCAGAGCTCTCTCGCCCATCACTGGGACCACTATGCTGCCTACCACACTGGGCATGTAAAGCGAAAAGAAAAGGTGCCTGGAAACAGAATCCTAGGAAAAAGAAACCTTAAAAGATGGGTCCAGGAAGAGGAACCAGAGAAGATAACAGAGACGGGGTGGTCACAGTAGAGAACCTGGGAGGGGCGCCTCCACAGCCAGTGGGAAGTAAAGTGCCCCAAAGCTGGCAACAGACCCAGAGACCAAAATACACAGAGAAGGGCTGCCTGGGTTCTGTGATAAAAATCACTCTTGGGGGCTGGAGGGGTGCCTTAGCAGTTAAGGTGCTTGCCTACAAAGCCAAAGGACCCAGATTTGATTCCCCAGTGCCCATGTAAAGCCAGATGCAGAAGGTGGTGACGCACGTGTCTGGAGTTCATTTGCAGTGGCTGGAGGCCCTGGCATGCTCATTCTCTCTCTCTCTCCCTCTCTCTCTCTCTCTCTCTCTCTCTCTCTCTCTCTCTCTCTCTGTGTGTGTGTGTGTGTGTGTGTATGTCTAAAACATAAATAAATAATTTTAAAAGTCACTGTTGGCAGGCTGGGGCTGTAGCTCAGGTGGTAGAGTGGTCACCTGGCATGCGTAATGCCCTGGGTTTGACTGAAAACCTGGCCTGGTGGTTCATGCCTGGAAGCCCAGCACTTGGGAGGTAAGAGTAGGAGAATGAGAAGTCCAAGGTCATTCTCAGCTACATTAGAAGCCAGCCTGGGATTCATGAGATCCTGTCTTAAAAAGAAAACGCGATGAATGCTCCACAGCCACCTTCGCCATGTCCGTGCACGTGCAGGAATTCCTGTCAGGGCGCTGAGCTCCTGTCCCTTGAGGCTCCCCTGCTGAGCTCTTCTTCCATTACCAAGCCTTTCCTTCCCTTCCCTCAGTGATGCCCTCAGCCTACCCACCTCTCTCAGGACCAGCTGCGAGGTTGGTGGAAGAGCCTATATGTCTATGCCATCAACCCAGCATGGCACCGAAACCTCAGCAGCCAGCAGGCGTGCGCCTCCGCTCAGCCCATCCCTCACCCCGTAGACACGGTTCCCCTCCTGCTGGAAGAAACAAGTCCTGTGAGCACCAGACCCGAGGGCCAGATGCACTCTCTTGAGATAGATTTCTGCTCGTAACCAAAAGCATTCAACGCCAACAGAAAATCTAGTCTTCACCCCCCGTGGTACCTGGTATTTGTTTTAAGTACTTAAAACACATTAGGCTTGACACCAGAATGGCTAATAAGTTAATGTCCTAGGTATTGAGGAGGAGGTAAGTATAAAATTATTGGCTTAAAATGATCCCTGTGAAACCATTTCTTCTAACAAGATCATAAAATGCATTTTCCCAGTGAGTCATATATAACTGGCTCGACTGTATAATAAAATGGGGATACAAGTTTAATGGAAGACCAAGCCTGTTAGACTGCACATTAAGGTGCAATTTTTGCCTGGCACTGCTATGCCGAGGGACTGCGTGTCTGCTGGCTGGCATTCTTTCTGCTGGTGAGCTCAGAGGTAAGGGCTGCTTCTGTTTATCCCAGAGACACATGACAAATATGGGGCTGGATGGGTCCTCTGACCACAGTGATGGAGAGAGAGGGAGTCTAAATCCAAGCTTTGATCTTACAGACATCATCAGAAAGGCTGTTACTGTGTTCAAACCCCATTCCAGTTCAGACAGAAAGCTCATGGAAGGAACTATGAAAACACGTAGTCCCGGCTGGTGTAGAACTTCTGAGTCTCCTGCTTCCATCTCTCCAGGGCTTGGCTTACAGTCATTCACCACTCTGCCCAGTTTATTCAGTGCCGGGAATTGAGCCCAAAGGGCTTCATGCATGCGAGGTCAGTACTGTACCAGCCAAGCTACATCCCTAGCCCCATTTTGTTTCAATATGAAAAAAATTATGTGACACCAGTTCACAAATTTGTGTAAAACCAGTCCTGCAACCCATTTCTCAGGCCATCGTCCCCTCTGGCATTTAACCATGCAGTCCTTTCTGACATGTGCCCATACAGGGCCACATGAGATCAATGCTCGCCACTCAGTGACAGCTCACCCCTCCTGGGTCCCCTCAGCTGGATAGGGGCAACAGTGCCTAAATATCAGCCTGCGGCAGCCATTGGAGCATGAAGAGCAGTGGCTCAGAGGGGACGGGTAGGGGATGCGTGATGGGCATGCAATGGAGGCAGTGAGACTGGGGATCCATGGCAGTGCCCCCTGTGGCGAGACATGGATGAGCCCCAGTTTAGGATCAATGAGAGTCCAACTCAGGTGCAAGAACACACTTTGGGGGCCCAGGGAGGTTATGGGAGCTTTACTGAAGCTTCCCAGCCCTGTGAGGACACATCACCCCGCCCAAAGGGGTTGCACTCTGAGCCTAGGACTGCCTGTCTCCTTCTGTAGCTTAATTAACTGAGAACAATCTAGAAGCCACTCAAATGCTAGAGAGAAAGGAAACCATAGAGTTCTGACCCCAAGTATAGTCACCTCATAGGCAGTGCCTGTAATTTTCATGCATTCAACTGAATACTCTGTGAGTGTTTGACACACTAAAAGTTCTGGTAAATTCTACCTTACATGTGCACTGTATTAAATTCTGTCAGTTCCAAACATTATTCCCAACACCTCACTTACGTACTAACACTGGGACATGCCATAGTTCTGGGGGGTTGGCTTGGCTCAAAGCTCCTCAAGAATTCCAGGCAATAGAATGTCTCACCTTGCTATATGAAAAGGTCCAAAGTCTATCAGCACAACTGTCCTTGTCAACTTGTTGGAGGGTCCCCATGACTACGGGCACACAGGGCTGTGGTGTCTGTCTCTGGCTTGGTCCCTCCATGAGCCTGTCCCCACTCCACAATCAGCCCTGTCCTCAGGGTCACCAAACTACTCCTTAAGTCAACTCTGGTGGGAGATATTCAGCCCAGAGTAAGCTGACCTTCAGAGAAGTGAGGGCAGAGTGCCTATGAAGACAGGGCCAGGATAACACCACCCCTCTGCCAGGAGAAAACTGCTCCCCCAGGACCCTACTAAATTTATGATATCATACCTACCAAGTCATCTCCACTGATGTTTAGAAACATACAATTTTAAAAGATGCCAGATTTTAAAATGAGCTTAAAAATGTTTTGTTTTGTTTTGTTTTTTTTCCTGGAAATTCATGAAGCTCCTTGCATAAACCCAAAGATCCTATGAAACTCCAAAGCTCAAGGACAGGATGGGTGCTTATGAAGATGTGTCACGACGTGGCACACCTGCTTAAAAGGAGGAAGCGGCTGGCTTAGCTTATGCAGGATAACGGGACAGGCATGTTTAGTACCACACGTGGTTAGGTTTCCTTTCAACACAAGAACCCAGAGCTCTTCTCACCATGACAGGACAAGGGGCCACAGGGAACAAAAGAAAGCCTTGAGCTTCAAGACTGCAGATGAGTCCTGCGCCCTACCAGCCCAGCCATCTCCAAACCCCATTTCCTTATCTGAAAACGGGGTGACACCATGACATCCTCACATAGCAGCTGACAGGCGACCCTGGGTCCTCCACAACAGTTACCTGTGATCACGGCAACTCTTACCACGACCCCTGTATTCACCACCATCGGGATGGTGACAATGGCAGAATGACATTAAACTCCATTCCACACACACTATTACGCTGGATGTTTCTTTTTTTAATGTTTATTTATTTGAAAGCAGGGGGGATGGGCATGCCAGGGCCTCCTGCCACTGCTAATGAACTCCAGATGCACGTGCCACTTTGCGCATCTGGCTTTATGCGGGCACTTGGAACTCAAACCCAGGCCACCTTGCATGATGCCTCAGCTGGCAGGAGCCCTCTCCGTGACTCAGACACCTAGACAGGTAGGCAACCATCTGGCAGCTCCCACCCTCCTCAGCAAATGCTCCTTACGTAGAACAGGGTTTGGGGAATCTCAGAATATACACTTGAACTTAGCCAAAAGGCCAAGAAGTAATGGGATTTGGGGAATCGGAAGAAGCTCTCCATCAAAGGGGGAAATGAAGAAAAGGTGACATGCCCTCCTTCAAAACAACATTGTCAGGCTCAGCCAGGCTTTCTTCCCACTGCTTTCTACCCTTCCTAGAGTCTCTTGCCCTTCACTGCTTGAGCCTTACTGGGCTTTGAGGCCCAAGTCAGCTAACAACGTCTCTAGAAACCATCTGCCTGCCCTGAGAACTTTCCCCACAGCACTTCTGACAAGCTCACGACTTGCACATTTTCAGAGCCAGCTGGTCGTTGCTTGAAGCTGGTGCGTGGTCCATGGTGGGCAGTTTCACAGGGGGCTCAGGAAGCCTGGGAAGAGTAGCATGGGCCCCGACGGACAACAGACTGGACGGCATGAATGACTTAAGCCATCCATCCAGGGCTAAAAGGGCATTCTTTGGGCTGTGAGATTTTGTATTGTGATGGAGATGATATGGGAACAGGATTTCCATATTTTGTCAGGAGTGGGGGAGGCAAGGAACAGAGGAAGAGTGACGGAACAATGACTGTCCCGCAGGCTGGGTCTGCAGATGTCAAATACATTTTAAACAGGAAGGCACAGCCTCCGCCTGGAGGAGACTTGTGTAGGGGACAACCAGTCACCACCAGCATCCTGGGCCTTTGTACATTACTTACTGTTCCTAGAAGCTTCCTAAGCTGGAGTGGAGGCTCACATCTATCATCCTGCACTTGGAAGATTGAGGCAAGAGGATTGCAAAGAGTTCAAGGCCAGCCTTAGTTACATAGTAAGCACCGTGTCCTGGGCTACAGAGTGAGACCCTACCTCAAAATGATGATAATAATAATAACAATAAGATAAAAATAGGTAAGAAAGCATCCTCAGTGTATGAATAGCATCCGGGGAAACTTGGCCTAGAACATTCATTAAATTAATGTCCTGTCACCTCTTCCTTTGTGCCTTTTCCAGTTTCAATATCTGAAAGCAAGAATCAAGTTTTTTCTTTCTCATTTCAAATGCAACATGAATGAAATATATTCTTTTTATTTTAGTTAAAATTTAACAAAAAACTTAGGTGCTTCCTTAATGCAGTAAATAACACATAAATCTCATAAAATAAAAAAACACTATTAATAACTTAAATAATTCCCTCCCACCACCTCCAGACGGAGGAGGGTTCTGAGGGAGGCAGGCATCACAAAGAGGCAAGAGCAGAAGCCACGGGACAGTGACACGGGTTTCCTTGACTGGTATCAGAGATGTCAGGACAGAATTGATGTTGGAAACATGACAAAGTTCCAGGCCACGTTCATTCCAGGTGTGGGGAAGCTGAAGCAGCAACATGTGCATAAATCTGTCACAGCAAAATGGTAACATACTACTACTAATAATAATCCAGCAAGTGGGCACTTGAATGTTCCTAACCTAGACCTCTGCAAGGATGCTTCATGCTTAGAGGCAGGGTTGGCTTTATTTCCATAAATAGAAGCCATGTTGCCTCTACTACAGTGAAGGTGGGAACACAAACAGACCAGGAGAAGGCCGAGCCTTCCCATTGGCTGTGACATAAAAGGGGAATCCTATCACATCGCTGAAGAGAAGCTAGCTGGATGGGCCATGCATACCCCCATTCCAAAGCTTCCTGAGTTGGCTGAGAAGAAAGTATAGCAATGACATCCATCTTAGGGAAGCCACAAACTTAAAAGCATTGTGACCCTAGAATTCCAAGTGAGACTCACAAGAAGCTAAGAGATTTGTGAGCAAAATACAAAAAGCAATGGAGACAATGCTGTATCACCCCTGCCCCAGGAGAGTCCCCACCTCAAATGGCTCACTTGAAGGGATTAGGAGGGAACTTGAGAGCTGAGCCTACCCTCCACCCCTCTCTTCACCCACATTCTTAGACTGTGGATGGATTCTCTCCATCCAACCTTTGAAGTCCCAGGAACTCCTCACTCTGCGCCCCCCCCCCCCCCCGGCCTTAGCTTTGCTCCTGCGGCTCTTACAGGGCCATTCCTGCCAGTTCTTCCTTCAGTCCAAGCTCCTAACATTTGGACTTGAAAGTGACCACTGAGAATCCACTTGATCCAGATGCTAGGCTTGGAACAGATAAGACAGCTTGAGAGATCAGCTGCCCTGGGGCTTCGCTGGCGGCAAGAGGCTGTGGAGAAGGCAGCTATGGCCCACTTCAACAAAGAACCTTCATCCCTGGCTGAGCTAAAGCTTCAACCTTGATCTGGCATTCCACATCAGTCCACCCCGACGTTCATGTTCAGGGTGGACACAGGAATAACACATCGGTGTCCCTTGTGCGCTGTAGACAGGCCATTGACCCAATGGTATTAATTTGCGTACTGCCATGTGAGCTTCCTGTTATCTTAAATACATCCAAAACAAGGTGTGTAGATGAGCTCCCACTTTCTGGGAAAGCAGTTCACAGCGAGAATCTCGCAGTGAAAATATTCCTGGAAGTACAGCAGACAGTTCCCTGAAGGACGGCACAGACTTACTCTGGCAGTGGCTGAGTGACAGGTGTGGTGGCCAGCATTCACTGAGGGTCAAGAACAGTACTACTTGCCTAAGATTGTTGTACCAAAGGACCATGAGTCAGGTGCTTATGCTAATTCATTTTCTCACCGTCCCAGAAGCTGGAATTCCAAATCAAACTATTGTAGGTAAGGTCCTCTTGAAAGCTCATACAAGCATCTTACACTTCTCCCTGGCTTCAGGAGTGTATTCATTATTTTCCTGCTTCTGTGACCAAATATCTGATATGAAGTGACGTAAGGGAGGGAAGGGGTTATTTTGGCTCAAAGTTCAAGAGGATATAGTCCATCATGGAGGCAGGAACAGGAGGCAGATGGTCACGTTCATTCCAGGGTCAGGAAGCAGAGAGAGATGAATGGTGCTCAGCTCTCTTCTTTTTTATTTTTATTTGTTAGAGAGAGAGAGAGATGGAGGGAAGGAGAAATGGGAGGGAAGGAGAAGAGAATGGGCCTCTAGCCACTGCAAATGAACTCCAAATGCATGCATCTCCTTGTGCATCTGGTTTATGTGGGTTCTGAGGAATCAAACCTGGGTCCTTAGGCTTCGCAGGCAAGCACTTTAACCACTCAGCTATCTCTTCAGACCCACTCTCTAATTTTTATTCAGTCTGGGATCCCAGCCCACAGGATGCTACCACCCACAGTTAGAATGGGCCTTCCATTCTCAGTTAACTTAATCTAGAAACCCCTTTACAGACTTGCCTAGAGATTCGTCTCCTAGGTGACTGTAGATGCTGTCAAGTTGACAACTGAGTTTAGCCATCACTCCTCTCTCTGCCCCATCCTCATGTGGAACCTCTCTGTATGCCCCACGTCCCCCTCTACCCCCACTTAAAGACACATCTATGGGTTTAGGGCCACTCTAAGTCCAAGGTGATCTCATCTCATGATCCTAAAGCCTGCCAGAACCTTATTTCCAAGTAAGACCATGCTTACAAGGAGCAGGGGTGGGCACTTGGACATACCTGCTGAGAGTTGTGACTCACCCTGCTACGGGCTTCATAGAAGGCACTTTGTATGTGTCATCTTACAGGTGGATGGAACCTCTGAGGTCACCTTGCCCCACCTCTTCCAGAACACAAGAACACCTTGTGATGACCCCAGCAAAGGCATTCAGCCACAGCTAGACAGTCATCAGTGCAAGAAAACTCAAGCTATGATGGAACACCTCTATCCTCAGACTTTTCCAATGGTTCTAAAGATGATCCTGGTGCACATGTCACAACAGGGGATGGTCTGTCACCACCAGCTTTCAACAGCACAGACTAACGGCAGAGGGATATGTGACTGTTTCAAGAATTGCAAGTGATCATTCAAGATCAAGACTCCTCCGACAGACTGGGGCTCCTGCCCTTGAATGAGAGGGACTCGAATTCTTCTGGGAAGGGTGGGGAGGAGGCAGAGCTCCAGGGTGAATTCTAGAGTCCCTCCACATGAGCACCATTAGGAACCAGAACAACCTGTCCCCACGCATTCCATAGCACCCTCTTCTTGTCCCCAAGATACACATGTACCAACTGTGCTCATCAGTATATAGAGCAAAGGAGACATTTTTACAACCTTTCTGGGTCTGGAGAGATGGCTAGGTGGCTAAAGCATTTGCCTGAAAAGGCTAAGGACCCAGGTTTGACTCCCCAGAATCCTCATAAGCCAGACACATGGTGACACACGGGCACAAGGTCACACGGGCACAAGGTCACACGGGCACAAGGTGGCACATGAGTCTGGAGTTTGCAATGGCTAGAGGCCCTGGCATGCCAATTCTCAATCTCTCTCATAAAAAACCTTCCTGCAAACATTCTTATGCTGTGCCACCCCCAGCACCTGCTCACTCTTATGATGGGCCAGGGAATACACTCGTGTGCCCTGTAAGATTAAGGATTCCTGTGTTGAGCAGATGGCTCAGTAGGTAAAGTGTTTGCCATACAACCATGAGGACATGAGTTTGGATCCCAAGAACCCACATAAAATGTCAGGCATAGTGGCACACAACTGCAATCCCGACACTAGGGAGGTGGACACAGTAAATCCCTGGGACCCACTGGCGAGCTAGTCTAGCCAAATTGAGCTCCAGGTTCAGTGAGAGACCCCATCTCAAAGGTTAAGGTAGAGAGCAACTGAAAAAGACCACCCCGACATCAACATCTGGCCTCTGCATGCATACACATGAACACACACACACACATGTGCATACATATGAGCATACATATACACACACACACATGCAACAACAACAAGAAGAAAGCTCTATGATCCCCCCACACTCTTTCCTCCCCTGGTTGGCTCCCATGACTTCCCTATCCTCACTTCACCCATGCAGACACACCCACCCACCCACGGCCAAGCAGCACACGTACACTTCTGTGGACTCCCAGGAGAAAGACATGTGTCCCAAACGAGAGCACTCACACAACACTTTCTTCAGCCAAAGCTTTTTCTCTTCTGGTTCCAGGTGGTGAACACATTCAGGCTCTGATGTGCACAGCTGTGGATGTACAGCCCCGAAGCAAGCCGGCGTGTGTCTGCCCTCGGGGCAAATGGTCCCATGCAAGATAGCTCCTTCCTCCACTCTCACCGTTCAGGGTGCTCACCTTTGACTGATTTATGGCTTTATTTACCGGAGGCCAATTTCATCTTTTTCTCTTTAAAAGTGTATATGTGACAAGCTATTTGTGTCTATGATTCCATACTTCTGTGTTTTTAAGGAAAATGAAAAAGGCATTGAAATAAGTGGTTCATATCCCGAATGAGAATAGGTGAGGTGCATGGACACACGCATGCTTGGTTACATAGTCTGAGATGCAGCACCCACCCACAGCATGGCCACACCTCCTCCAGAAACAGCTCTGGGGGATGAAGCCAGCCAGAGGCAGGAGTCTGGTGTCGATATGATCTTTGTCACTATGCTAGCCCAGAGTCACCACAGGAGACGGCTGTCAGCTGGTTGTTCTGTGTGTTGCGACCCTGGAAGCACACCCTGAGAAAAACCAAATAACAATGGAAAGACCTTCCTAAGCATAAGCCTCAGATGCCCAGGACAGTCCTGACAACAAGGACCTCTCTGGTCCCAACTTCAATGGCGGGGCTGAGAAACGCTGCTTCGGGTGGGGGGGGGTGGTGTCAGTGGGAAAATTCTCACAAGCATTTCATGAGGGTCTGGGTACATGGCTCAGTGGATAAAACACATGGCTCACAGTTGTGAGTACTAGAGTTCCTATCCCAGCCCCCACGCTAAGCCCAGACATGGTACTGTGTTCCTGCAATCGCAACACACCTACAGTGAAACAGGAGCTGGGACAGGAGAATCAGGAGCTCCCAGGTCAGCTAGCCTGGCAACCGCAGCAGCGGAAAGCAGAGAAACCCCGCTTCAAACGCGGTGGAAGGCGAGGACCAACAGCCAAAGTTGTCCTCCGACTACACGTGCCGCGGCACATGCACACACACCGCACAACGTACGCTTATTTTTTTTACTATTCTTTAAAATTATTTATTTATTAGAGAGAGACAGAGAGGGAGGCAGAGCGAGAACGAAAGAGAATGGTCACCCCAGGTCCTCCAGCCACTGCAAACGAACTCCAGACGCATGTGCCCCCTTGTGCATCTGGCTTACATGGGTACTAGGATATCGAACCTGTGTCCTTTGCCTTTGCAGGCAAGTGCCTTAACAGCTAAGCCATCTTGCCAGTGTGTGTGTGCGCGCATGTACACACTTTTTTTTTTTTTTTTTTTTTTTTTTTTTTTTTTTTTTTTTTGGTTTTTCAAGGTAGGATCTCACTCTAGCCCAGGCTGACCTGGAATACACTATGGAGTCTCAGGGTGGCCTCAAACTCAGGGCAATCCTCCTACCTCTGCATCTCGAGTGCTGGGATTAAAGGTGTGCCACCACGCCCGGCTACACACACACTTTTTGAGAATTTCCATAGATGGACATACAGTAGTGTGATCATAGTCACTTCTTTTTGCCCACCCCACCGCCATTCCAATGAACTCCCTCCTCTTTCCAAGCAGCCTTTTTCTATTTTGATGTCTCATTCTTTCTGTCACAACGTTGGAAGCTTCTCTATGGAGAAGCCTGTGGATACTGAGGAGACTCAAATCACATCAAAGTGCTGAGAATTAGAGTCTGTTCAGAGCTGAATACACATGTTTATCACTCTTTCCAAGGCTCAGAGAACAGTTTATTAGAGAGTAAGAGCCACAGGGCAGGGAGGAGCTTGCTGGAGCACTGTTCTCCAGACACGACCTGACCAGTGCATTCATGACCTTACAGTAGAGGTCACCTCCACATGACCCACACAATATTCATCCTGTCAACATTATGACACAGACTTTTTAAAAATTAAAAATAGGGCAGGAGAGATGGCTTAGAGGTTAATCATTTGCCTTTGAAGTCTAAGGGCACTGGTTTGAGGCTTGATTCCCCAGGACCCATATAAGCCAGATGCACAAGGTGGCGCATGCATCTGGAGTTCATTTACAGTGGCTGGAGGCCCTGGCTCACCCATTCTCTCTACATAAATCTGCCTCTTTCTCTCTCTGTTTTTCACTCTCAAATAAATAAGTGAAAATGTTAAAAAAAATAAAAATAAAAATAATTGTAAAAATAAGAGTTTGGCAAGAACCTAAAGGTTTGAACCTAAGCAAATAGTAAGACTCATTGGAAAATAAAAGTACACAAATCCATGTGTTCAATCATTCTTCATATTTCACACTCAAAATTCCGTTTGTGAGACTGTTAAGAGCTAAAAACAGCATTTCTAGCAGAGCCCACTTGAAGATTAGGCGCTTATGGAAAAGGCCTTCCTGCCAGGCTCAGCATCCCTGTGACTGGAGAAGCACTGCTGCCCAAAAATAAGAGATTAGCTAAGGATGGATTTAAACCAAATCCCCATGGCAAAGTCCCACCTGCCAGACAGAAGGACATGCACCACGGCCACTGTGACACAAATACCCATGTCATTGGAAAGCTGTGTGCCAAGGCAGGCTTAGCTGTCCCCGTCTGCCCTTGAATTCACTGCTGAGGCTTCTAAGCAGAAGAGGAAAAAGAAACCCAGTGTGTCTGTTACGTCTCTCATTGCTGTGACAAAATGGAGGGCAAAAGCAACAGACAGAAGGAAAAGTTTCTTTGGGCTCACGGTTTGAAGGAGTGCAGGCCATCATGGTGGGTAAGGCTTGGTGGCAGGAATGGGAAGTGGCTGGTCACATTGTGTCTTTAGTCAGGAAGTGGAGAGAGCTGAATACTATACTCAGCTAGCTCATTACTTTTTATTTAGCCCAGGACTCCAGCCCATTATATGGTGAAACACACATCCAGGGTGGGTCTTCCCTACTTGATTAAACCCTCCTGGAGCTGTCCTAACAAACGTACCCAAATGTGAGTTTCCTAGGTGAGTCTAAGTCAAGTCGACAACGAAGATCACACCATCCAAGCTTTTCAAAACAAGCATGAGAAAACCTTATGCTTGTCTGATGTATTCTTTTTGGTTTGGTTTTTAAAATATTTTTACTTATTTTCACAAAGAAAGGGAGAGAGAATGGACTGAAAATGAATTCCAGATGCATGCACCTCTTTGTGCATCTGGCTTTATGTGGGTGCTGGGGAATCAAACCCAGGTCATTAGGTTTTGCAGTCAAGTGTCTTAACCACTGAGCCATTTCTCCAGCCCATACGTATATTTTCCAAGGCAGGGTATCACTATAGCACAAGCTGACCTAGAATTTACTATGTAGTCTCAGGGTGGCCTCAAATTCACAGCAATCCTACCTCTGCCTCCCAAGTGCTGGGATTAAAGGTGTGCGCCACCACACCCGGCCTTTCCTCATAGATATTTTTGATGTGTGGTTGAGCAGTGTGAGCTTACTCGAAGGTACCTTGGTACTCAGGTGTCTACCTGTACATTGAGAACTCTGAGTTCACTATGACACTTTCAATTTCACTCTAACACCTCAACGTTTTCTCCATTCCTCTCACCTCCTAATGCAAAACTCTGTCCTTCAACATTGAGAAAAGAAGGGACAGGGAGGCTCCCCAAACAGAGAAGTCCACCTCACTTCACCCCTGTTCCACAGTGGGAGAAGCTCTTTGCAAAGCTTCATAGAACAAGCCACGGGTTCTGTTTCAAAAAAAAAAAACACAAAAAAACACAAAAACCAAAAACAGAGTGTGGCTTTATGAAGGAATGGTGGTTCTCAAAGCTTTGATTCTTTACCTGGTTACATGTCTGGTGACATTCAGCTACTGAACAGAATAATGCCTCTGAGGACTCCTCTGGGATTTGTCTCTAAAGACATCCATGGGAGGGTTTCTCCTGGTGAAGCTCACAAGACAATTACCAGAATTCTTTGTAGCTTTCTTACCCACTGGTGCTTGTGATAAAACTCCTTTCAGCAAGAGACTCATAAAAGGGATACATATTGGAAAAGAAGAGATCAAATTGTCATTATTTTCAGATGATATGATTCTATACATAAAAGACCCTAAAATGGTAGAGCTGATAAACACTTATAACAACATAGCGGGATACAAAATAAACACATAGAAACCAGTAGCTTTCCTATATACTAACAACAAACATTCAGAGGATGAAATCAGGGAATCTCTCCCATTTACAATTGCTTCAAAAAAAAATAAGTAAATAAAGTACCTTGGAATAAACTTAACCAATAAAAGGAAGGACCTCTACAATAAGAACTTTAAAATATTCAAGCAAGAAATTGCAGAAGACACTAGGAAATAGAAAGACATTCCATGTTCTTGGATTGGAAGAATCAATCTTGTGAAAATGTCCATCTTACCAAAAGCAATCTACACATTTAATGCAACCCCCATTAAAATTCCAATGGAATTCATCACAGAAATAAAAAACACAATCTTAAAATTCATTTGGAAGCACAAAACAAAACACCTCAAATAACCAAAACAATTTTCAGCAACAAAAATAAGGCTGGTGGTATCACCATACCTGATTTCAAGCTATATTACAAAGTCATAGTACCAAAAAGAGCATGGCACTGGGACAAAGACAGACATGTAGATGAATGGAACAGAATAGAGGACCCATATGTTAATCCAGGCAGTATAGCCATCTGGTTTAAAAATGTCAAAAATATCCATTGGAGAAAAGCCAGCCTCCTCCACAAGCAGTGCTGAGAAAACTGGATATCTCTATGTAGAAAGATAAAAATAGATCTTTGTCTTTCTCCATGCACAAGAATCAAGTCCAAATGGATCAGGGACCTTAATATCAGACCTGAAACTCTGAAATTGCTAGAGGAAAAGGTAGGGGAAACCCTCCAACATATTGGCATAGGCGATGACGTTCTCAATATAACCCCAGTTGCTTAGGAAATAAAACCACTAATCAACCACTAGGATCTCATGAAATTACAAAGCTTTTGTAAAGCAAAAGATGCTGTGAATAGAGCAAAGAGACAACTTACAGAATGGGAGAAAATCTTTGCCAGCTACTCATCAGAGGATTAATATCCAGAATATACAAAGAACTCAAAAAGCAAAACAAAAAGAAATCAAACAACCCAATTAAAAAAATGGGGTGTGGTACTAAATAGAGAGTTCTCAAAGGAAGAAATAAGATGGCATATAAATATCCAAAAATATTTTCTAAATCCTTAGCCATCAGGGAAATGCAAATTAAAACTACTTTGAGATTCCATCTCACTCCTGTCAGAATGGCTGCCATCAAGAGAACAAATGACAATAAGTGTTGGCAAGGATGCAGAAAAATGGGAACCCTTCTACACTGTTGGTGGGAATGTACAGCCATTGTGGAAATCAGTGTGGAGGCCCTTAAGACAATTAAAAGTAGATTTACCATATGATCCAGCTATAATACTTCTAGACATATATCCCAATTACTCTTCTCACTACCTTAGAGCTGCTTGCACAACCATGTTTATTGCTGCTCTATTCACAATAGCTAGGACATGGAACCAGCCTAGATGTTCCTCAACAGATTATTGGATAATAAAGATGTGGTACATTTACTCAATGGAGTTCTATTCAGCGGTAAAGAAAAATGAAATTTGAAGGGAAATGGATGTATCTGGAAAGGATTATACTAAATAAGATAACCCAGGCCCAGAAAGCCAAACATTGCATGTTCTCTCATATGTGGATCCTAGCTACATTTGTATAGACTTCTGTGTGAGCTTGAACCAAAAACATCCATAGCAAAGGCCAGTAAGCTAGGGAAAGGCTTTAAGGGAGGAAGGAGAGGAAGGACTTGAAGTGATGGTATTGTACATATGTAAGTAGAAGAACAGATTACAGGGAGCGGAATGACCTAAGTGAGGCCAGGGTAACAGACTGTATAAAAGATGGGGGAGGGAAGGGGCAATCAAAATCCAAGATATTCTGAATAAGACATATGAAAACCTACTTTTATGGATAATGGCACATCCAGAAGCTATAGATTGTTACTAGAAAATATTCAATGCCAGGGATGGGATACCTTCCAGTGAGTTGTTGGCCACGGAGGACCCTGTTGCCTCCAAAACATTACAGGCTATTGCCAAGGCCCTTGGTTTCCCTTGAGAAACAGATGGTAAGATGTCAGACATAGGCAGGACTCTGGGTTAAAGCAAACCTAAGCTGTCTGACACGAAGGCCCCCGGGCTATGGAGGGTCACAGCAGCCTGATCTGACGGGCATATCTCGGGGACCAGACTGGCAGGGTAGCTCCTCCCCACACTCTCAGGGGTTGCAGTGAGCCAAGATCCTCCCCCCATTCTTGGGGGTTGAAGTTAGCCTGGACCCCTGGACCAAATCTCAGACCCTGAGATTGGTAGGAAGTACGACCACTCCCTCTCCAAGCATGGGATACCTGGGCATTGAGATAAGACTTAGGCTTTGCCCATAACCCTGTGGCCTTTGGTCAATTGCCTAGGAAACTCCTTATATGGTATCAGCCAGCAACCTTGGCACAGCCCATCCCCTCTACCCTGTACCTTCTCCCTGCCATTGCCTATGTGCTGGAATGAACGGCTGATTAGGCATCAGCAAGCAACCTTGCTCATCCAATCCCCTTAGGACCCTCAACTGCTTATAAACCCATTTCCCTATTGATTAAACCAAGCTGTTCACAGACACTGTCTCCCAAAAGTGATTCTTTTGTCACGCTCACTCTCCACAGTTGCCTGGACACCCTCAGAGAACCGTGGCTGGCCCCAAGGATCCAGGGACCCACAGTAGGACCCTATTGCTGGAGACTTCACATGCCTGGGAGGCAAGGTCACTGAGAAATCAAGCTGGTGCTGAGCAGAAAACCTTCTCCCTGTAGCCCAGCCAATTGGAAGCTGGAAAAAGCTGCACTTTATGCAGCCCTATGAAAGACAGAAGTTATCAGCAGTGTAAACAGTGGACACTAGAAGCCTCAACTTTGGCCAAATGACCAAACAAGTGCAATAGCGGTATGTCTGCTCTGGGGGAAACCAACTGCACTCTAATTGGACTGGAGGCCCACTCTGTGGGAGGGAATACATGCCTGGTACTGAAAACCTAATCAAAAGGCTATGGGTGGGGAGGTTATGAGCCTTAGGGGTATAAAGCCTGCTCTTGTCTGGCTAAATGTATGTATGTTTCTCATTAAACTGCCCTGAAAGCACTACACTTAATGTTCATATTCATATATTAATGTTACTCTCACTTTTGGTTAGCGAAGCTTCTCTTTTTAGATGGTGATGGCCACTGGGATGATCCAAAATCACCATAGGGCTGAGAAGAAGGGACGGGGGAGCATCCAGTACTGAAACACCTCACATCCTCCAAGGCTCAGGGTCCATTGCGGAAGAGGTGACAGAAAGAATGTAAGAGCCAAAGGAAGGGTACCATTCCTTACAATGCAACTCTCCAGGCAGAAACTGGCTTCGATATCCATGACCTCATAGTGCCTAGTAATACCTTCACAAGACCCTATAATAGGAGAAAAGACAATGACATCAAAATAAAAGAGAGACTAACAGAGAGAGGGAGGGGATATGATGGAGAGCGGGGTTATGAAGGGGAAAGTGGGGGGGGAGGGAAGTATCATGGCTTATTGTGTATGTATATAGAAGTTGTCAATTTAAAAAGCTAAAACAAAACCTCCTTTCCTGCAGCTCCTCCCTGATGGGCGTCAGCAGCACATTGTGCCCTGTGTGGAGAACACACGCTGGCCTGCTTGAGCATGGGACAATGTACTCCTGTGTGTCTGGGGATCTCCATGTCATGGGATAGCAGCATCTTCTGTTGTGGAGCAAGAAGAGGAGACCACAGCCCCCACCAGAGTGAGAAGAAAGGCAGCGGGAAGCAGGGGAAACCTCAATCCCAAGCAGACACACTCAACCTAAGACGAAGCTGGCATGAAGGAGTTTTATTTGTAGCTGTTACTTGGGCAACAAAATCATTACCCCAGATATACCAACGCCACTTACCTAGTCTTAGATAAGTATATCGAGAAAATCCAGTCAGTCTAGCCTATGTATTCCATCTATTTTAGGAAGTGGAAAGGATGTCTAAGATAAACATAGACTGAGATATCTCTATACTTGGTCCCAGGAGAAATTCTATGTGATATAATATCTGCAAAAACTGACTCTTTCCTTTTATTGGCAATAATTACTGAAATAGGTCACAGACTCACAGACTCGCCAGAAAACAGTAATCAAACACTCACATTCAGAGACTGAAAATACACAGGGTTAATGGACATCTTATTTCTTTTTTTTTTTTTATTTTTAAATTATTTATTTATTTATTTGAGAGCGACAGACACAGAGAGAAAGACAGATAGAGGGAGAGAGAAAGAATGGGCGCGCCAGGGCTCCCAGCCTCTGCAAATGAACTCCAGACGCGTACGCCCCCTTGTGCATCTGGCTAACGTGGGACCTGGGGAACCGAGCCTCGAACTGGGGTCCTTAGGCTTCACAGGCAAGCACTTAACCGCTAAGCCATCTCTCCAGCCCTGGACATCTTATTTCTAATTTCAGTGCTAACAGTGATGATTCCTGAAAGATCTGTGTGAAGAAACTAGACCACAGGCAGAGGCAGGCATGGGAGCAAACTCTACCTGCCCCTTGCTGCGAAGTTCATCCTTACTATTAAGCTGAGTGTCCAAACCAGACCCAGTGTTTAGTCAGGCAAAACTCAGAGTCACCGTGAATGATAGAAGGAAAAATTGGGGCTAGGGCAAGACCCCTTGGTGTGACCCCTGGCTGAAGGCTCTGGCCAGTTTACCCTAAAGCAGTGGCTCTGGGACCGTGGTCTTCAGGTGCATAGCACTGTGCCTCCTCTCAGGCTCTGCCCCAACCCTGTAGCACCTGGGGCTTTGAGCACGCAGGGCACTCCGCAGCCCTGACCTTGGAAAGCCCATACGGACAGACATGCCACCTGCGGTTGACTGGCCTCCCATGACCTACAGTGAGTGGGGAAACCACCAAAGACATAGATTAAAAAAATAAAGGAGAAAAGGAAAAGGCAGCTAGAAGTGGGAAAAACTTAGACCCCAAGCAGGCTAGACTGCTCAGACACACACATCCTAAGATGAAGCTTGGATAGAGGAATTTTATTTGCATTATACGGTGTGGTCCAGCTGGTCTCCTGGTCCTTCTATCTCACCTGATGGTCTTCACCCTTCATTTCCACATTCTACCTGCGTGGCCTCATGGCCTCCCCGCCTCAACTCCATGATGAAAGTCTGTGGGTCTGATCTTGTAAAAGTCTCTTTCTGGTAATCACAGTGGCTAACAGTTCAAAGGGGCAAAGGGCCACCGTGCTCAGAGGACAGTGTTCCACAGAGCAAGTGTATAGGCACAAACGCAACGCAATGTTTGGCATAATTGTAAGACATCTTCTTGTTGCCATTCACAAACACCTATGGAGGTCAATGTCATGACCAAGTCAAGCCCACGCGTGCAGATTTGCCTCCACTCACACGCCCACACGCTCTGGTTCTCTGCTTTTCACCTTGATCTCTTACCTAGTGTGGCTTGAGACCTTTCTGTCTGGTTCTGCTAGATGTCCCTTGTGGGAAACACCCAACCCCTCTCACTTTTCATGAAATTCAAATACTAATACCCTTGTAGTAAGATTCATTTGCCTCTGCATTCTCATTCGTGTGGGCCACCAGCTGCACCCTGAATCTTGCTTTTCCTTCGATTTTGGTGGAGGGGGATCAAACACTTCTACTTCAGTCAATCCTGAGGATCCATGGGCAGACAGAGCTGTAGCGCTCCTGAGTGTACCACTAATGGCTGTAAGGTGAGCAGGGACCACAGGCGCCAGGCTGCCCTGTGACAACCACAGTGCCTGAGGCCAGAACGGAGCCAGATGAAACTTCACCACAGAACACTGACAGCCCACAGAAGCAAACATTAGAGCAAACAGCCAACTGGACTCCTGCAAAAACATTTTTCAGATATTGCAAAGAAGCCAAAGGTAGTCACAGAAAAGAAAAAGAAAACACAAGAGCTATTTAGTTATGCTGCAGGCATGGAAGAAGTATTTGGGCTATTCTCTAGAAGTCTTAAGTGAAATGCTATCTGGACCAGTCAACTCCTCAGGGCAAAATGGAACAACCAGCCACCATGGCCCAGAAATCAGAAGGAGAGGGACGGAAGACGGGAAAGCTCCCCTGCTGGCAATGAAAGACACAGCGACAAGGATGCTGTCACATGGTTGTATTAACTCACGCTTTCCACAAGTGCTGGCAGAAGCCTGTGGAACCAGGTCTCCATGGACTGGCTGCCATAGGCCCTCCCTGTCGTGATGGTCCACGCTCTCTGTCTGAGAGACTTCCCTTCAGACCTCAGGATGGACCTCCCATCCTACCTCTCTAGGTCCACCAGAGCTCTGCCGGGAAAGGTGAGTGAACTCACTCTTCAGGTTCCCTCTGCACCCCTGGTAAGGTCTTGGTCTACCCCAGGTTCGCAAGCCGGTGGTGTGAGATTCTGAAAGCCTGCAACGGTCAGTGACACTGAAAGGCTAGGCACTGATCGGCCACTGTGCCTCCGCCACAGAGCGTGGACAAAGACCCACTCTGCAAATCAGAGCAGAAGCTCTCCTGCTGAGTTGTTCAGCTCAGCCCTGAGAAGATTCTCCAGTTCTCAGCACTGGCCTCTGGTGTGTGTGTGTGTGTGTGTGTGTGTCTGATGTGGGTGATGTGGGTGTGATGTGTGTCTGTGTGGGTGTGGTAGGTGAGCGTGTGTATGTATGTGTGGTATGTGTGTGTGTGTGTGTGTGTGTGTGTGTGTGGTGTGGGGGTGTGGGGAGGTGTGGTGGGGGGGATGTGAATGTGTGTGTTGTGTGTGGGGGGAGTGTGCATGTGTATGTGTGGTGTACGTGTGTGGTGTGTGTGTGTTTCAGGTATGTAGCTGTTTGACCCAGTGTCGCACCCTGTGGGTACCTCAGGCATCATCGTTTTCCAGTCCTCACATCAATGCTCTGAGGAAACTATGGAGTCAAAGGAGGTCAGGAAACCACAGCACCAAGCCCAGACCCAGGCCGACATGAAGGAAATTTGGTCCCCAAGTCACACAGAAAACCTCTGAAAGCCTCAAAGTCCCGCTCTGTAGCTCTGGGAACATTCTGCCTCCTCAAGAACACCAGGAAGCTGAGGGAAGCACCCAAACTGTAGAAGGGACAGGAGTGGGAGTCATCGACTGAAGTGGATCAAGAATGTCTCCTCTGCAGCTCGGCAGTGCTCACTCCTATAACCCCAGCCCTCTAGGCGGAGCGTTGTAGTCACCTTCTTGTTGCTGAGACCAGACACCCAACCAGATGCAGCCGGTAGGAGGGAAGGGTGTCTTTGGTCTTGACAATCTTCAGGGAAGCTTCATCTCAGTGGGGAAAAGATGGCAGAGCAGAGGCTGGGGGTCCCCTCTTGTCACAGCAGCTGCCAGAAAGCCACAAGAGACTGAGCCCAGCTCTGATGGGGCAATGCTGGAGATAACACCCCTACCGCCCCCAGCAACACACCTCCTCCGGCAAGGCTCCACCTCCCAAGCTGCCACCAGCCAGGGACCAAGTATTCAAAACACATAAGGCTATATGGGGCATCTCATTCAAACTACTCCACTGAAGTAGAAGGGTCATAGTGAGTTTAAGGCCCACCCGGCATACAGTGAGCCCCTGCCTCAAAAATACAAAACAAGGGCTGGAGAGATGGCTTCACAATTAAGACACTTGCCTGTGAAGCCTAAGGACCTAGGTTCAATTCTCCAGTACCCACGTAAACCAGATGCACAAGGTAGTACATGTACCTGCAGTTCATTTGCAGTGGCCATAGGCCCTAGCATACACATTCTCCCTCCCTCTCTCTCTCTCTCTCTCTCATAAATAAACAACAACAAAAGGAATGTATCTTTTCCAAAAGTGTCAGAAATTCACATAGCTTCTACCCCCTAATGGTGCTACTCTTCACAGAAGCCAGAGCACAGGGTAGTCACAAACCTCTGGAAAGAAGTAGTTTTAAATTAGGCACAACGATGATTAAATACCATATTCCTATTGCAAAACTTTGACCCAAAGTCCAAATTCAGGGAAAGCGTAGGGTACAGCAAATAACAAGATCAGGATGTCACGTTCACACTCTGTATGTTTCCCAGTTAAAGCAATCCAGATGGAACTATTCAAGTAATTTCCTGGAAAAAAAAATGGTGATGGGGGTTAGCTGTTGCAAGACACCACTGGTACCAAAGAAATTACACAGGAAGTGTGAATATGGGGACAGGAAGTCTCCTGAACGCCATTGTGTTGGTTAGTTTCCTCCTCGCTGTGACAAGAAACACCCGTAAACTCTCAGCAGCTTCCTCCAGGACTGGGAGGGGATTGCCATCTCCCCTGTGCTCCTGTCTCCACGCCCCCGATGCACTGCCTCACCCGGAGATGTTCACTGAATGACTGCCTCCACTGAGGATTCACACTTCACCAATGGGGAAAACCATTTCTGGTGGAGTCAATCTTCCTACACAATCATGGTGCCCACCTACTTCCTCTTACACGGATGAGCCTCCCCACTGGGGCCTGAGTGTGGTCACCCAGGTGTGCAAATCCCTACCCAGGGTCAGCATTCTTCTTTCTGTCAAGCAGCCAGTCCCAGAAAGTACTCTGAGGAGAGGGGAGGGATGTCTTTCTAACAGAGACCGTGCGGGCAGGTGCCCTTACCAGAAGCATCCATGGCATGAGTTATATATATATATATCTGGGGTCTGGTTCTCAGTGGGAAGCCTTCATAGATCCCTGGGCTGGCTGAGACTGGGCTCTCCGTTGTAGAGGAAAGATGCTGTGGTTTGGAGATGGCTCCAGTGTGTTCCCCAAGGCCTGCTTTATCTGTTGACATTTAATCCCCACTATGAGGTGCTGGAGGTCAAAATTTAAGCCAACTCGAGTGCTTAGAGATGGGCCTCTCAGTTGGGAGAAAATGATTAAGATTCCATACAGGCGTTAGGGTGCAGCCCCGTGATTAGATTCCACTAGTTTTCTAAGAAGAAAACAGAGGCATGTGTTCCCATGTCCCTCCATGAGGTGTCTGGGCTTCCTTAGGACCCTGCAGAAAGAAGGTCACCACCAGAGGTGGCCTCTCAACCTTATACTTCAAAACTGTAGCCAAAATAAACTTTTCTTTATAACTCAGCCTGTGGGATTGTGTTATTAGCAGCACAAATATAAAAGGTCACAGTGTACAGTCACATCTCACATGTGGGACACAAGTTCACATAGATTCACGATGCTGGATATAATTCAGGTACTTTTTTAAATGCTGTCTTGATCCAGTTTCAAGGCCTTGGCTAGAGGACAGACAACTCCTTTTTGAGCAGAGTAACTCTGCCTCCCAGCAAGCTCTTATAGCCACACTCATTCCCTCATCACTCCAGATCCAGGCCCACCAGCAAGGGCCACCCTCCTATGGCAGTCATCTCTGTGTTAATACACTCGATACTAGAACAGGTAGAGGCAGAACCCCCTCCAGCCAGGAAAGGAGGAAGCAGCTATGCTGGGAATGCACTTGGGTCATCTGGTCATCTCAGTAGCCCAAGGCATGGCTGGAACAGTGAACATGTGGCAAAAGACCAACGTTTGCCCAGGAAGAAAGGGTGAGTGTAGTTTAAACTAAGGACTCTTGTGCATTTGTTTGCTTAGTTGTATGGCTCGTTGGTTAGTTGGTTAGTTACTTGTTTGGCTGTTTGGTTAGTTGGTTGTTTGTTTGTTTGGTTAGTTGGTTGGTTGGCTGATTTTGTTTTTGAAATGGAATCTTCTTACTCTCTAGCCCAGACTAGCCTGGAGCTCACAGGGATCCTCCTGCCTCAGCTTCCCAGGTGCTAGAATCTCAGGTCTGAGCCAATGGGCATGGCTCTTAACAACTTTTTAAATGCTAAATGCCCAAAGGAAAGGAATAGAAACATCTTCACTGCAAAGGGAGGTAAATTCTCAACCAATAGGAGACTTAACTGAAATATTTTTATGGAATCATAAAATTTACCATTTTAAGTGTGCGGTTCATGGCACCAAGTATACATTAACACAACTGTGCAACCATCACCTGCCCACCCCTAAATTATTGTCACCTTCCCAAACTGAAGGTCCCACCCAACACGGGCTTTCACTTATCCTCTCCTGAGCCTCCAGTGGCCACCGCTCTACTTTTTACCACTACAAATTTGATAGCTCAGTCCTCAGGTAAGAGGAATCATACAGTGTTATTAAAAACAAATTATAAATACTCGGAGATACTTTTAAAAAATTTTAAACTTCCTCCTTTTGCTATTTTTTGTTTGTTTGTTTTTTCAAGGTAGGGTCTCACTGTAGTCCAAGCTGACCTGGAATTCAGGAATTCACTCTGTAGTCCCAGGGTGGCCTTGAACTCAGCGATCCTCCTACCTTGGCCTTCCGAGTGCTGAGATTAAAGGCGTGCGCCACCACGCCTGGCTCTCCTTTTGATTTTTACTTTTGCTCTGTTAAATTGGATTTGCACTTGGTGAATGGCACCTAGGCCATCCCACAGTTTGAATGTGCTCACTGTAATTTCACAGGGTCTTAAGTGAAAAAGAAACTTCCACTCTGTCTGTCCGAAGTCAATTTGCTTTTCACCTACCCAAGGTTGGGCCCTCTGAAAGACAGATCACCTCCAAGCACAGGGCCTGGCGCACACCACACCGCTCCCAGCTTACGTTAAAAGTCGGTAAGACGCAGCAGGGACTGCAAACTCAGGGGCACAAGTTGAAAAGTGCCTAGGACAACAAAATCAAATTTTGAGCAAATCAAAGAGAAAAACATTTCCCAAGCAAATCTTGGAGACCACTGGAAACAGTTTCTCATGATGACAGTGTCAAAGTCCAGGAAGTCCTAGAACAGCAAACCGGAAATCAGCCACATCACAGAGACAGCCGGAGCCACGGCAGGTCAGCTGAGCGCCCCTGACGGCGGACAACAGGTGATGAGTGCGTCTCTGAGGTCGGTTTCAAAGCAAACCCTTGGGGCTGGGGAGATGTCTCTGTGGTGATGGGCACTTGCCTACTAGCCTGATGCCCCGGGGTCAATTCCCCAGCACTCACGTGAAGCGGACACAAGTGACACTGGGTGTGGCATTCATTTGCAGCCACAAGAGACCCTGCTGCACACGCTCATGCACATACACACTCGACTCCATAAATAATTTTTTAAATTATTATTTTAATTTTTATTTATTTATTTATTTGAGAGCGACAGACACAGAGAGAAAGACAGATAGAGGGAGAGAGAGAGAATGGGCGCGCCAGGGCTTCCAGCCTCTGCAAACGAACTCCAGACGCGTGCGCCCCCTTGTGCATCTGGCTAATGTGGGACCTGGGGAACCGAGCCTCGAACCGGGGTCCTTAGGCTTCACAGGCAAGCGCTTAACCGCTAAGCCATCTCTCCAGCCCCATAAATAATTTTTTTAAAAAGGAATGTTTTTTAATGTCAAAAAAAAACAAAACCGTGCTGAAATCTATGAGGGCTGGAGAGAAAAGCAACCGGTGCTGAAGCCGGCGTCTTCGAGTTGCACCCTCGCAGCCCTCGCCATAAAAGACTGCGACAGAGCAGCGAGGAACTGACAGCGAGCAGGACAAAGCCGGAGCAAGAGCCCTGGCCTCAAGTGAGGTGGACAGGAGAGGACTGACCTGAAAGTCGCCCTCGTGAACCTGCGCACGCACGCTGTGGCATGGGCTCACACACACAGATAAGTAAAACATATTGCTTAAAAATAAAACATGGGATTTTTTTATAATCATGGAAAATGCTAATAAAAATTTAAAAATTTTTTTTAAATTTTTATTTATTTATTTATTTGAGAGCGACAGACACAGAGAGAAAGACAGATAGAGGGAGAGAGAGGGAATGGGCGCGCCAGGGCTTCCAGCCTCTGCAAACGAACTCCAGACGCGTGCGCCCCCTTGTGCATCTGGCTAACGTGGGACCTGGGGAAGCAAGCCTCAAACCGGGGTCCTTAGGCTTCACAGGCAAGCGCTTAACCGCAAAGCCATCTCTCCAGCCTAAATTTTTTTTAAAGTTGGATGAATATATTGAATTTTAACAACAACAAAAAAAAAATAAGCCCCAGAGGTGGATGGACACCGATGATCCCAGCCTCCACAGTGGAGGGACTAGGCTATGTGGCAGATTCGAGGGCAGCCTAGGCTACAAGAGATGCCATCTCAAAAACAATCAAATAAAGCTCTAGTATCACTATTTATAAAATCAAAATTTTTAAATTAGCTGACAAAATTAAGGGTTTCATTATGACGTTCTCACACACATATCAATCGTACTTTGCTCACAGTTATTCTTCCAGCACTCTCTCCCAAGCTCTTCCCCCCTCACTAGTCCTCTTTCTCCCTTCAAATAGTCCGCCGTGTGCTTTCATGCCATATACGTGCACATGCATACACGAATAACAGATTCCACACGTGAGAGAAAACTTGTGACATTTTGTGTGTGATTTCCTCCAACCTGGTACTTCTCACAACGGAAGTTATCACTTCAGCTCACACAATGTCTTCTATCACAGCGCCCGTGTGCTGCACGGGGAGAGAGACAGAGGGCGGGGACACACGAGAAGCGGGGGGAAGGCTGTGCTAAAGGAAGTGCTGGGGAAGCGGGGCTAGGCCGCCTGAAATGCTGCTGTCTCTCGGTGAGCTCTGTCGCCCCGGGCCTCGGATCCTCCATTGACAAGCAGGGAGAGCGCAGGGACGCGCAGGCCTGCCTGTGAGAGCTGAGCTTGTCATTCCCATTCCGTCTGCAAGCACGTCACTGCAGCCCTTACTGAGTGGCGACCTTGGGTGTTTGCTGACACCAAGTTTGGTGGGGAAACAAGTTCCTACCCACAGATATACCATGGCACTGGAAAGACAATCAGTGAAGAGTCTGCCCTGCCAGCATGAGGACCTGGGTTTTATTCCTAGGGCTCATGGGGGTTTTTTTGTTGTTTTTTTTTTTAAAGGGCTGGAGAGATGGCTTAGCTGTTAAGCACTTGCCTGTGAAGCCTAAGGATGCCGGTTCGAGGCTCGATTCCCCAGGACCCATGTTAGCCAGATGCACAAGGGAGCCACACGCGTCTGGAGTTCGTTTTCAGTGGCTGGAGGCCCTGGTGTGCCCATTCTCTCTCTCTTTCTCTCTCTCTATCTGTCTCATTCTCTGTCTGTCACTCTCAAATAAATAAATAAAAGTGAACAACAACAACAACAAAAAAAAAAGCCTGGAGAGATGGCTTAGTGGCTAAGGTGCTTGCCTGTGAAGCTTAAGGAGCCAGGTAAGATTATCCAGGTGCCATGTAAGCTAGATGCACAAAGTGACACATGCATCTGGAGTTTGTCTGCAGTGGCTGAAGGCCTTGGTACACCCATTCTCTCCCTCTCTCCCTCTCTCTATTTCCCTCCCTCTCTCTCTGTCTCTGATAAAAAAAAAACATTTAAAAAATATATATTAAAAAAATAGGGTCAGGCTGGAGAGATGGCTAAGTGGTTAAGGCACTTGCCTGCGAAGCCTAAAAAACCTTGTTTGACTCTCCAAGTCCCATGTAAGCCAGATACACAATGTGACGCAAGTGTGCAAGGTTGCACATGTGCACAAGGTGGTGCACACATCTGGAGTTCCATT
Source organism: Jaculus jaculus (assembly GCF_020740685.1). Lineage (NCBI taxonomy): Eukaryota > Metazoa > Chordata > Mammalia > Rodentia > Dipodidae > Jaculus > Jaculus jaculus. Next base: position 9,989,160 of record NC_059106.1, on the reverse strand, counting down.
GCAGTGGCTGGAGGCCTGGTGTATCCATTCTCTCTCTCTCTGTCTCCCTCTCTCTCTCTCTCTCTCTCTCTTGAATTAAAAAGGGCCAGTCTGTTGGGTTTGCCTAAAAAAGTAAGGGTCAGCGCCCTTCTCTCTTTCCTCACTCAGATTATCTTGCTTCCAGCCTGACTGCCAGGCTGGGAAGGGACACCTTTTTATTACTATTTTTACTCTTTTTTTTTTTTCGAGGTAGAGTCTCATTCTAGCTCAAGCTGACCTGGAATTCACTATGTAGTCTCAGGGTGGTCTTGAAGTCATGGTGACCCTCTTACCTCTGCCTCCTGAGTGCTGGGTTTAAAGGTGTGCACCACCATGCCCAGCCTTGGTTTAATTTTTTAGTCTCTTTGGAAGCACACACTCTTTTTTAAACCCCTTCGCACTGTTCTTGGATCCATGGTCCATATTCTTTACATAGGCTCCTGGACCACGTGGTATATTTTCCCTGATCTCTCTGGTCACTTTCCCTTCCCCTTCGGCCCTCCAACCCTCCACTATTTCCCTCTCTCACATCCCTATGAGGGCATGAGTTGTAATTCACTATCCCACTGCTAGGCAGCAAAAATAAGCAAATCCTTGGGACTTACTGGGCAGCTGGCCTAGCCTGGTTGGGCCAATGAGAGATCCTGTCTCAGAATGCATAGACAGACCTGAGAAACAACACCTGAAGTTGTGTATGCGTGCACACACACAAACAAACACACACACACATACACGAACACATGCACGCACAAACTGTTACATGAGAAAGTAGCCAGGTCTATGTGCATGTACCCATACACACATGTACATCCACTCATACATAAACATGCATACACACATCACACACATACACACAAAAAATGAAATAAGAGCTGGAGAGATGGCAGCAGTTAAGGCACTTGCCTGTGAAGCCTAAGGACCCAGGCTTGATTCCCCAGGACCCACGTAAACCAGATGCACAAGGTGGTGCATGTGGCTGGAGTTTGTTTGCAGTGGCTGGAGGCCCTGGTGCACCTGTTCTCTCCCTCCCTCCCTCCCTCCCTCTCTCTCTCTCTCTCTCTCTCTCTCTCTCTCCAATAAATAAATTTTTTAAATAAAAATAAAATAAGAAAATGTTAAACAGACCACACAAACATCCCCAGGCTAGCCTGAGCAGGTAGCTGGCAAGAGGGAGTTTGGAGCACAGCCTGTATTCTTGCTTGCGGCTTTCCTATCCCCGCTGCGCTGCTTGGCACAGGCTACGAGAGGCTGGAATGTCCAGCCCCCTGACACTATTTCAAGAGCGCTGTGGGGATCCACTCCCCATTACCCTCCTTCCTTCACTCTTATCATCTCAGTAGCCCACAAATGCTAAAAATACACACTATGATTCAGCTTTTAAAGCTTCTGTGGTCTTGTCATAATAACAGAGGGCTGGACGCTGGGGGGCAAGATGGAAAAATCTAATTAATCTTTCCCCCATGGGCGTGCAACCTCATCAGATATTTTCCTTTAGCCCCTGCAGAAGTTTTGCATGAGAGATCCCACCTGTCAGGCTTTCATATGTTTTGGTATGAAAGCTCAGAGACAGCATTTTTTAAACTCTGAGGTAAATTTTATTAAAAACTGCCTGTTACGGCCGGCTGATGTTAAACCATTGGTGTGCTAAGTAGGCATCAACTGAACGGGCTGAAATTCCTTCTTTTGCATGAGACATGCATGGCAAACTTCATAACTGCTGATGTCAGACTGCCACAGGGCTCTCGGAAACTCTGGAGAAAGGAGAGCCGGTGCCTCCCCCATTCCCACAGGCCTCGCCCATGCCAGACAGGTTTCTTATCTAAAGACTTGATCCAGAATCACATTTGAATGTTCCTGTCACCATATTTACAATATTCATGTAGCCAGTGGGAGCCAGTGGGAATGACATGTCAGGCAGAAAACACCCCAATAATGATCAAGGATCTCACGGTAAAAGGTGACAGCGTAGAACATTAGGACTGAGGTCCCTTCCAATCTACCTAGTCACCAGCCTGCCTGGGAAGGAGGCGATGGCCCCAGTGGAGAACAGCTGCTGAACCCACAGCAGAGGTTTCTCACGGCCAAGATGCCGGCATTGCCTCCTGAACTCCCGCCCCTCGCTCACGCTGTCATCCACACCTGCACTCTGGAGTTGAGACAAACACTGTTGTCTAGACCATCATACTAGACAGGCACATTGGGGCTTTCTTGTCACCTCCCCCTCCCCACCAGTATGTCTACTGGGAGGAGAACCCTGGGACCCTCAGCTGCTTCCTTGCCAATCTTCCTGGGACCTTGGCCTCCTGTACTGAGCTCTCTGTCCAGTGTAACCTATCACGCACCTATGGGATGCATGCCTCTATGGTCCATCCTGTGTGGTCTTCGAAAAGCACAAATGCCAGACAGCCGCTGGCCACTAGAAACTCTGTAAGAACTTTCTTGTGAGAACCTTCCATGAGAACTCTCTGTAAACACCTTTGATTAAAACCTTCTGTAAGAACCTTGCATGAGAACCTTCCCTGAGAATCTTCCATGAGAATCTTCCATGAGTACCTTTCTTGTGATTGCTCCATTGTGACCTCCGCCGAGACTTCTCCGTAAGAGACTCCTATGAGAACCTCCCACATTAACCTGTCATGCACAGCCAGCAAGACTGTGGCACCAAACAGCCACTTTGAAGACCACTTGTGAGGACCCACTCAGGAAAATACCCAGAAAGTGGCTTAGGACCACCAGTGGTTTGCAGCACTCATTCTTGTCAGGAACCCAAGTCAGGAGCACTGGGGGAACAACACACTCTGCCTCAGGCTCAACTAAGCATCACAAAGAAAAGTACAAGCCAGGAGCCCTTTGATTAAGAAAAGAGTGCTCACATTAACTAAATGCCCCTTTCTTACCCTCAGTTCATCACTGGTGATTGCTCGCCTGACCTGTGCTCACATAACCGTCCATCCAGGTGATGCTTCAGCTGCTGTAATATCTCCTGTCTGATGGTTTCCATGTCACTGTCTAGACCCAGACAGAGCCGCCCCTCGCCTGTACACACCCCGCACGTGCCCTGAGGCCTCACTCCATCATTGGCCACACAGGAAACAGGACAGGGATAGGAAGGCTGTAAGAGGTCCTGAACCTCTGGAGCAGTGAAAAGTCGGATCCAAATCACCGGAGCTGTAGTCTGCACACCTTCAGAAACTGCCTGCAGTGGGCCCTGAAAAACCACAAACCTTCTGGAAGTTTCTGTGCACAGATGCTGAGATCCAAGGAGCAGCACTCAGACACCAACGTTTCAAACCCAACTTGTGGGCCAGTGACATCACACCATACCATGTCTGCAAAGGTGGGCTTGCTCTGCAAGTGGCCACAACCGTCGCTACGTATGGTTAGAGACTTATGTTAAAGAAAGTATGAGGGCCGAGGAGAATCATGCAGAATCCTTACTCCATGCTGGGAATCTCGGGATCCTGGCATCCTTCACTTCCTGACTATGTCCAAGTGAGAGCCGCTTAGGAACACGCCTGGGAAGCCACACTTACAGGCTCTACAATGCTCGCAGGGACCAGTGTGGTCCAGCCACTGACATGTCACCCCCTCCTCTACCCTGCTATTTACTGGTGGATCCATTTAACGGTGTACCTCTACAAGAAAACCATGGGTTACCGATATGGACCAGACAGGTGGGTGAAGGAGCAGAGCATGCTCAACAGGTACCTGCTGTTGCCAAAGGGGGCACAAACGGCAGGGAGACTATGTACTTAGCCTTCCCATTTAGTCCATCAGATGGATACGTCCACATAATGACAGGAGGGGCGCTATCTGCTGCAGTCAGCTTCACATTGCTGGGGCAAAACACCCAACCAACAGCATCCAATGGGAGGAAAAGATGTAGTTTGGCCCCCAGTCTCAAGGACAAGATTGGCAGGGAAAGGATGGCAGAGCAGAGGCTGGACAGAACCTCAGCCGCTGGCAGGAAGCAGCAAGAATGAGGTGAGCTCCAGCAAGAGGGAAGCTGGGCTATAACACCCCAAAGTCTGCCTCCAGCAACACACCTCCTCCAGCAAGGCTCTGCCTCCCAAACTGCGCACACACACAGATGCACCTGTTGAGGACCAAACATACAAACACCTGAGGTGACAGGGGACATGTCACATTCAAACTACCACAGCATTAGTCATGAGGAAACAGTAATGTAACTACTGAGGTCAGGGCTGGGAGACATGGATCAGTGGTTAAAGGTGCTTGCCTGTAAAGCCTGATGACCCAGGTTCAAGTCTCTAGAACCCACATAGAGACAGACACACAAAGTGGCCCATGTGTCTGAAGTTCATTTGCAGTGACAGGAGGCCCTGGCATTCCCACCCGTACACATTCTCTGTGTGTCTCTTTCTCTGTCTCTCTAAATAAATAAAAAGTTTTAAAAAGACTAGAGAGGGCAAGTAACCAAGATCTCTGAGAGATCACTCCTGTTAGGGATTTGGAAGCTTCAGGTGGTGTAGGCAGCTGGTCATCCCTATGGCAGGCCCTCTGACAGGTTGCCTCAGCCTCCCAGACCTGTGGCTGGAAGCTCCTTTCCCATGAGTTCAGAGGCAGTTCCCCTTCCTCCACAGGAACACCTTTGGTTCAGCAACTATAGTATCACAGCTGTGATGTTGGTCACAGCCTTAACAAAAGCCCAGCTTGCTGCAGTCAGCACAGAGTTAGAGGTCATGGTCTCCGTCCGTGTGGACAGCCACACGCCGTGGGGGTGAGGGCAAGCGAAACCACAGGGAGCTGGTGCCCGTGTTTTGTGGCCCAGGATGCTTTGCACATACTCCCAGGTTCTCACATCTGTGCTGTAGGATCTGACAGAAGCAGGTCAAGTGCCTTCCACCATGTCCCACTCACGGTGTCGCTCTTGATAGTCCCTCACAGTGTGCTGTATGCATGTACAGTGTGCCTGTGCATGTGTATGCATGATCATATACATGGGGTCACATGTGCCTAGGTACATGTGAAGGTCAGAGGTCAACATCAGACAGCATCCTCAATTACTCTCCAAGATCTTTTATTGTTGCTGTTTTTGTTTTTAATATTGCTATTTTTTTATTCATTTGCAAGCAGAGAGAGATAGAGAGGACATAAACAGAGAGAATGGGCATACCACTGCCTCCAGCCGCTGCAGATGAACTCCAGAGGCATGCACCACCTTGTGCATCTGGCTTTATGTGGGTCCTGGGAAATTGAACCCAGCTCCTTAGGTTTTGCAGGTAAGTGCCTTCACCCCTGAGCCATCTCTCCAACCCCTTTTGTTTTTAGAGACTTAGAGCTCACTGAGTCATTGAGACAAGCTAGCCAGTAGGCTCTAGGGATTGCCTCCCAGCACTGAGGTAACAGACAGGTGCCACCATAACTGGCTTGTGTGTGGTGCTGGGGACGTGCACTTGAGAGCTTACGCTTGTGCTACAAGCGCTTTACCGACCGAGTCATCTCCCTACTCCTACCCCTTAAGAAAAGATTTTATTTATTTATTTATTTATTATGTGAGAGACAGAAAGAGGCAGAGATAGAGATAGAGAGAGGCAGAGATAGAGATAGAGAGAAATGTTGCACCAGGGCCTGCAGCCACTGCAAACAAGCTCCAGACACATGTGCCCCCTTGTGCACCTGGCTTATGTGGGTCCTGGGGAATCGATCCAGGATCCTCTGGCTTTGCAGGCAAGTGCCTTAACCACTGAGCAATCTCTCCCGCCCCCTACCCCCATTCTTAATATCTTAGTATCTCAGTCACTACAAAGTGGGCTGTATTGTGCTGTTTTGAATCAGATGAGTGGGAAAGGCCAACCGGGGGAGTGGGTTAGTTTGGGAGTGTGGCCAAGGCAAGCATTTGAGCGCCAGTTGTTGTGATGCTTTGAGATGCCCTATCTGGGGCCAGCAGTGTAGCGAGTGGCACAGTGCTTGCCTGGCAGGCATGATTCCCTGGTTCGGGCCCCGGCATCACACAAAGAAAGTCCTGCTGTGGAGGCAGAAGCTAGGATTTCAGAGTTTCCAGCACATTTTGCATACAGAAGGCCTCTTCTGACTTTCAGTCCCAAATCACCTCCCATGGCTGTGAGAACTGGCTCTCTTCTTTCCCCAGGTTTGGTGGGGGTGACTTGACAGTGGGGTTTGCCCACTTTCCTGTAGCTACAGATCTGCACTGGGCATCTTTCTTAACATCAGTCCTGACGTGCCTTCTCCTTGGCCTTGTCATTTCTAAGCCTGCCCACGGATGACTGCTAAATCCTGTGGGCCCTCTGTCCACTCTGGGTTTCTCAGCACGACTGGTCCTCATAGCAAACCCTGTGCCATAAAGGGACACAGGACAGGCATGTGGCAGGGAGCGGTCCAGACTCAAGTCCTCCGGTCAATATCAATCTGATTTCAGCTTTGCTTCTGGCTGGCCAAAGATCATCATACCCCTCTGGTCTTAACTCAGTGATGGTGTCTACCACTGGCCATCCTCCACCCGTGACTCCAAAAGACATCAAGAGTTTTCCTCCTCCAAGTCTCCTTAAAATGGCCGTTCCATGCTGGAGAACTTACCAGAGCTTCACAGAGAGAGACAGCACCTGTGAGCTCAGGTAATGGACTTGACACCCCTTCTGTGACTAGACACACACGCATATGCACACTTACACCCACACAGGCGCCTCGCCATCTCTTTCCACAAGGATCTCTCTCCTGTGGGAGGAACTGAATCTCCTCAAAGGTTAGCCTCCATGTGTCCTTAATCACACACAACAGGTTATCTTAGAATGCAAAACGGAAGCATTAAAGCCAAAAGCAAACGGTCCAAGACAATTTATTAATTGCATGTCTTTGGGGACAAGGAACCTGCCTTTGAAACCTGCACTTATCTCACAAACACACAGCCTCCCAGCAGCAGACTGTCAATGGAAATGGAGCTGAGTGGATGAGTCATTTAAGAAGAATGTTCTTCTCCTGGCTTCCAAAGCATTGTCAAGACCAGGCTACTGTCATCTGGGTTGGTTTAAAATTAAACTCGGGTGGTTTTTTTTTTTTTTTTTTTTTTAAGAACAGATGGAAAGAGGGACACACAGGCAACTAGTATGCAAACAACAACGGAATGTCAAACAGCGGTGGGTGAAGATATGGGAAATAAACAGCCAAGGAAACAGCTCCCACCTCTGCCCTGCATGACTTCTAACCTGGAGCAGGGCCTTGCTGAAGATCAAGAACCCTCCTCCCTCCCCTGTCCACAGCCCATACCTCACCCCTGCCCCGTGAAGTCTTCTGGGGGGGGGGTTGGGAGGTGTCCCAAGGTCAGGACTGCCTCTCAGTGGAGTCTGGTTTATAGCTGAGTCAATAAAGATGCTGGGAATCATGGGAAGAATTTTCAAGTTAATGAAAAGAAGTCAACATGCAACAAAAGCCAATGGGACACGTGTGTTTGCTTTGCGTTACTAAGATGACGATTGTAAAGAAAGAATGGGCGACTGGGAAGACAGCTCGACGAGTGAAGTGCTTTCTGCGCAAAAGTGAGGGCCTGACTTCAGATCCCCAGCACCCTTATAAAGTAGGACATAGTAGCACACATCTATAATCCTTGGGCTCTTTTAAAAATTTTTTATTTATTTATTTATTTGAGGGGTGGCAGATAGAGAAAATGGGCACACCAGGGCCATTAGCCATTGCAAACCAACTCCAGACACATGTGCCACCTTATGCATCTGACCTTCTGTGGATACTGGGGAATCGAACTCAGGTCCTCAGCCTTTGCAGGCAAATGCCTTAACCTCTGAGCCATCTCTCCAACCCAGGGAGCTCTTTTAAAACTTTGTATTTATTGATGGCTTGATTTCAGAGATAGAGAATGAGAGGGGGAGAATATGGTCACACCAGGGCCTCTTGCCACTGCAAACAAACTCCAGATGCATGAGCCACTGTGGGTCCTGGGAAATCAAACCTGGGCCTCAGACTTTGTAAGCAACCATATTTAACTGCTGAGCCATCTTCAAGCTCAATCCCGCGGCACTTGCATCAAGATAAGAGGAAGAGGCAGGCAACCCTCCCGAGCCAGCAGATAGCAGCAAAGAAGAGACCTTGTCTTAAACAAGGTGATGGCAAGGACAGACACCCAAGGCTGTCCTCCGACCTTCACACGTGTGTTAGAGGATGGAGGCACTTATACGCACACACGTGCACAGACACAGACACATCATACACACATAAAGATAAAAAGACAGAATAAAGAAAGCTAACATTTGCCGGAGTAAAATGCTTATTCAATCTAATAGTGTGAATGATTGCGTACCAATGTGAAATTTTCACTTTTGAGATGTAGTGATCCTCCCAGACAATGACAGCTCTACTCTGCATCAACTATCTGCTTTGTGAGTCCCTCGGCAGGAAAAGACTCAGTTGCTGCCCATGGAGCCACCGGTGTACCACCCACAACAAGGCCAGGGAGCCTAGGTGCCCCTTAGGGGGTTGGGCACCTCCAGCCTCTGATAGCTATAGAGCCTGCTACGGGCCCTCCCTCCTCTTCATATGTTCCTGAATAAAATTGTAATGGTTTATAAATTAGCCTTCTCAGTCTGACTTATCCAACAAAACATACATAAGCTCAGGGTTGGAGTTCAAGCTCCCAAAACCATTACACCATCAGCCAGGGATCATTAGGTCCTTGATGGCAGCCTTAGAGCTCAAGGTACCCCAACAAACTCGGGCAAACCCTTGAAGAGGAACTGAAAAAGCAATGATAAAAAGAGGTGAAAGGAAGGGAGGAGGGATAAAAGGAAGACAAAGGGAGAAAGGACAGTGAGAAAGGGGGGGGAGGAAAGAGGGAAGAGGAGAGGGAAGTGGCCTGAGGTGGTGGAATGCACACAGAGGGCACTTAAGGGCCTGGGGCCCGGGGCTTGGAGCAGCTGCTCTGCCCACAGTGCAGCCCAGGCTCTTACTCATGGCTGTCTTCAAACGCAGAAATACCTAAGGACCTAAATGCCCCTCCTATTCCCTTGGAGATACGCATCCTCTGAGGGTTCCTTTCATTTGATCTCATTCCCAGCCAGTGAAGCAGGGTCTCAGAACTCACTGGAAGTCAGAGCACCCTCCTCCGGGCAGCCCAGCTGCGCCTCCAGATAGAGGGGAGGGAGGGGGTCTGTCCTCTTCCTTTGAGACAATAAGCTGACTGTCCTCGTCCCCTCAGAGATGGCCTGAGCCAAGCAGGTAGTTGGTGTCCTACAAAACCAAGGTGTTCCTTTCACTAAGCCCCACGCCTGCCTTTGATGATCCTCACTTGGGTTTCAAGCTCATCGTTTTCTCTTAAAGCCTTTTCTCTACTACCAGCACAATAGGAGAGAAAACGGCCGGCTGGTGTGTCACAAAACAATAACACACGGGTGGCGGAGCTGTGTGCCCGAGAGTCAGCTTTGTGCACGGCTTAGAGACGGGGCTTGCTGGCAGTCTGGTTAATTAAAAGCATCTCTGTGTCGCAGGGGACCTTCCCATGGCTGCAACATGCGTTCGCATTTCTCCCAGGTGCCGTGCAAGCACTTCTGGTTTTTTAAGCACAGTTCCGACCGCTGTGTTGGGCACCCATGCCCTTGTGAGAGCCTCACGACGGAGTCCAGTCCTGGGCCACGGCCTCTCCTCTGAGGCCAAACAGGGACCGCAGCAGCGCCTCGTCAATGTCCCTACCGTCCGCACCTCTGACCACATGGAGGGTGCTGTCAACGCCAACAAGACAAGTGCGCAAGTAATGGGAGAATGCCCAGAGTGAGTTTCAATAAAATACCCTCATTATCGCACTCCTCCGTCGGCAGCTAAGAAGACAGGACGGGTCACAGCGAGGCAGGTGGGCATGAGAGCCCTCGAAGCTGCCTGAGCCAAGAGGAAGATGGCACAGAGAGGGCATAGGACTGTGCGGATTCATCCATTATTTCATTCTGTGTTTTCCAAGAATAGAGGCTGGACCTCCCAAGGTGACAATGAGGTCCCCTCTCCCTCTCTGGAGGTTCCGGCAGGAGGCTGGCCCTCCTGAGGCGGCCTTGTGACTGTGAGCTTTGCCACAGCGCCCTCTTGTGTCCGCAGCCCGCGTGGCACTGATCCTTCTCCCTCCCTGCCCGAGAACCTGCTCCAGCTGTAATTACTGATTAATTACAACCCTTCACACGGTTAGACGGGGAATCTGTGGAGAGCGTGACAGCGCGGGAGGAGAAGGCATGCTCTTTTTCTCTTCCTCTGGTCATTATGCCGTCATCTCTCCGCTGCTCCTTCAGTACTGGTTGAGAATCGGGCACTGACCCCTGTCAGGGGCACGGGCTCTCCGTGTCGTAGCACTTACATGCTAAGGTGGTGGTGAGCACCAAACGTACGTGAATTTGACGGTATCTGGAACCGCCTGCTGTTTTCTTTTTCTGGAGTAATATGTGAGCGTAAAAGGAGAAGCTAAACTTAGGACTGCCCCTATGCAAACAAGAAAGAAATTGTGGGGACAAGGTCCACGGATTTTGTGTAAGAGATCCTTCTTGCCAGGCATGGTGGCGCATGCCTCTAATCCCAGCACTTGGGAGGCAAAAGTAGGAGGATCACTGTGAACTGCAGAGCCACCCTGAGAGTACATAGTGAATCCCAGGTCAGCCTGGGCTAGAGTGAAACCCTACCTCAAAAAAAAAAGAAAGAAAAAAGAAAAGAAAGATATCCTTCTTAACACCCACCTATTCTTTGTATTTTTATTTTGATCACTTCTCACTGGGACGCTAATTTGGATAAAGGTTTGCTCTGCAAGCGTGAAGACTGGAGTTCTGACCTCCACCACCCATGTACATGCTGGTGAGGCGTGACAGCCCACATGTAATCCCAGAACTCAGGAAACAAAGGATCCCCAGGACAAGCTGGCTAGCTAGTCTAGAGGATTTGGTGAACTCTGGGTTCAAGTGAGAGACCTTGACTCAAAAACTAAAGAGGAGAGACTTCAAGGAAGACACTTCTGACCCCCACACATGCAGACACACATGTACACAAGCCCCTGCAAACTTACAAACACATACACATACACACCATACCTATACACAAATACATGCAAAAAATATTTTTCATTTATTATCATTTTCTTCTTTTTGCTCATTTTGAGTTTGTACATTTGGGGTTTTTGTTGTTGTTCTATTATTATTTATATTTTTGAGAGAGAGAGAGAGAATAGGTTTGCCAGGGCCTTAAGCCACTGTGAACAAATTCTAGATGCATGCGCCCCCTTGTGCACAGGTACTACATTGCAACCTTACAGCACTGTGTCTGGCTACGCGGGACCTGGAGATTCAAACATGAGTTCTTAGGCTCTGCAGGCAGACGCCTTAACCGCTAAGTCATCTCGCCAGCCCTCATTTGTTTTCTGAGACAAGGTCTCACCCTATAGCCCAGATAAGCCTGGACCTCAAGATTCTCCTGCTTCCCCAGGCACGCAGCCCACCCGTTCTTGGTAAATACTACAAGAATGGCGTCCTGCCCCTTAGACTTTGAAAGGTCAACACCCATATGTAGAAAACAGTGGCAACTCTGTCAACAGAAGACAGAGACTCTCTAGAATTCAGACTAAGCATGCATGGCCAAGAAGCAGGAGGGAAAAAGGAACCCTAAAACCTCTTTTTGCTTTCACCCGAGACTTTCCCTTTAGAAGTGAGGAGGCTAGTGAAACATGTTCAGCACCATTTCATCAGCACACGGTGGGTGCTTTTATTTCACGGTCAGTGTTGTGTGATGAGATCAATGTTTAAGTGCAGATCCCTGTACTGCTAAGAAGCCATATTCTGCAGGTGGGCATGATTTAAAAAAAACAAACAGATTGTCATAAAGACACACTCAAGACATGCCTGGTGGGGCCCATCTGTAATCCCAGCAAGGGGAAACTGAGGCAGGAGGATCACGAAGTCAAGGCCACCCTGGGCTGCATGATGAGAAAGAGAAAGGAGTAAAGAGTAGCAGAGAGGAAGGGAGGGTAGGCGAGAGAGAGTGAGGGAGGGTAAGGAGGGGAGGAGAGAAAGTTCCCTGGTGCCAGCTATTACAGAAGGCCCCAAGAATAGCACAGGCATCTTTCTCGGAAGGGTAGCCCGGGAGAAGGAGGAACTGACCGTCTTTCTGGTCCTGCACTTGTGCTCGGGACTTCCAGTCCTGGCCCATCCTTCCCTCAGTCGTCTCTCCAGGGACAGGAAGTAGGCTGAGCTGGCTGCTTAGTCCTTCCATTCTTCTGAAGATGAGGAACAGGGGACTCATTACCCTACTTTCTTAAAAAGCTCAGGACAGGGAAAGGATGGAGCTACCGAAAGACTCAGGCTTTGCAAAGATATTGTGATCTGATGCCTGATGGTTTTTATGAGTTCAATCTACCCAAAGGGTCTGGAAGACACAATACTGTCTTATTAAAAGTCATAGTCCAAATTTATCTGGTTTGACATGAAACTATACTTTCATTTTAAAAGTTTTATAGCCTGTGTCAATCACAAGAGAATTCCTGCCAGTCTGGTATTTTTGGCAGTGAGCCTGCAGGCCCTGAGGGGACTTCATTATGAACTTTGTACACACGGCAATGGGGTGCTTATCTGCAAGCTAAGGAAGACATACTTACCCGTCATGAAGTAGGGTGATGACCTTTATCATGTGCAAACAATGAAAGACCTTTGCAGACAGGAAAAACTGGCCCAAATATTCATTCTGTCACTCATGTGCTATGTGCACTGGGCCTTTTCTCATCCACATGGCCTCGGTTTCCGCACAGTGAGACCATTAGTGTTTACTTCTCAGGTGGGACTTGAGCTAATACTCAAACAGGACCTGACACACATGTCCTCAATAAACAATGCAGCTGTTCTCATCAGCATCACCATCCCCTGTCACAACTTGTTTTGAGATAATCTAAGATAATCACATCCATGACTTGAACCAAGCCTGTAAGTCTGTCCAAATGTCCCCCGGGTCACTTGAGGTTTCACAGAGAGCCAGGGAGCCCCTGTTGTCAATGATGTCCCTTTGGGCTTTTTTTTTTTTTTTTTTTTGGTTTTTCAAGACTTATCCATAACAATATTTATAGAAATAAAAGAAAATTAAGCTGAAGACTCTAGATACAGAAAATGAGGAGGAAATATTATATTACTCAAAGATAAACATGCCCCTAAAAACCTTGGGAATGGCAAAGAAACATTTTCAGGCTGTTGAATGAAGATGCTTCAAGAACATGGCCTCATGTGAAATTCTCCAGACTGGTCCCTACAGATGCTTCTGGCTTGAGCAGAAGCTGCCTTGGTTGAGAAAGATGTGCCCAGTGCAAGGAATGAAGCAGTGAGAAAAATGTGTCTGTAAGGAAGGCATGGGTTCTGTTGACAAAGATAGCAAGAATGAGAGATGAGACAGAAGGCAGCAGAAGTGCTGGGAGCCAGAAACAGAACCCTGATATTCACTGGCCAGCTAGCCAGCCAAATCAGTGAGTTTCAACTTCAGTGCAAGACTTCGTCTCAAAGAAAAATAAGGTCAAGAACAACGAAGGAGACACTCACCTCTGTCATCCATGCACGTCCATACACAGAGGCACATGCAGTAGTATGCACACATATGCCCACACACATACAAACACACATACACATGCAAAATGAACACATGCAAAAAAAACCGAATAAATCAAGGAGTAAAAGAGAGAGTTACATGAAAATCCACTTCCCAAAGGACTGAAGAGCTCGTGAGGCAATAAGAAAACATTTGAAGTACATATATATAGGAATGTGAAGTACATATATATAGGAATGTGATGCCCAAACACTTGGTCCCCCCAAGGGTCATGTCGAAATCTTCACCCTCAAGGTGATATATCCAGAGGTCGTTGGGCTCCGTACTCATGAACAAGATTTGTAGCCTTAGAAAAGAGGGCCCAGAGAGCTGCCCCACCTTTGCACCAGGCACTAAACGCAGCAAGAAGGTGGCATCTCTTCACCAAATGCATGCCCAATGAATCTGCCCACATCTTCTTATTTATTTATTTATTTATTTGAGAGCGACAGACACAGAGAGAAAGACAGATAGAGGGAGAGAGAGAATGGGCGCGCCAGGGCTTCCAGCCTCTGCAAACGAACTCCAGACGCGTGCACCCCCTTGTGCATCTGGCTAACGTGGGACCTGGGGAATCGAGCCTTGAACCGGGGTCCTTAGGCTTCACAGGCAAGCACTTAACCGCTAAGCCATCTCTCCAGCCCTCTGCCCACATCTTGACTTTAGACGTTAGCCTCCAAAACTGCCAGAAATAAATGTCTGTTGTTTAAGCTACCTTCCCACTCCATGGTATTTGTCAAAGCCATCCAAATGGACCAAGGCAGTGTGAGAAGTAGAAAATAAAGACAGCAGTAGACAGACCCCTGAGAGGAAGTGATTGAACGTGTATCCTGCAGACACGGGACATATTACGAAATGCAGGGAGGGGAAAACCACGCAGAGAACAGGCGAGCATGTCTAGCTGAGTTGTCAGGCGGGGGGTGTTTCGAGGAGAGCGGGGGAGAGGTGCCTGAAGAGCGGCAGCAGGGCCTCACACACCTTCCCCCCGTGCCACTCGACGGTCAGCGCGGAGGTCACCTTGATGTCTGCAGACTTCCTGCAAACCTCTGACTGCACGAAACAATGCCATGGTCAAAGTCACCCTGAAGCTCATCACACCGCACATTCCAAGACCCCTTTCCTGCCATTTCACCTTCTCCAGATACCTATGCGAGGACATATCAAAGAACCAGCAAAGTCCGAGCCCGGGCACTGGGTCAACTCTACAGCATCCCCAGGACAGCTGTCATGCAGGGGACCCATGGACTCTCCCTCAATCTCTCATTTAAAAATAAAAAGCTTGAGCTAAGTAACAAAAAGTGGTCTTCAACCTTGAACCAGGTAAGTAGGAAGGTTGAGAAGAATGAAAAGAAGTGGGCAGTGGTCACGACCAAGAAGGTAAGCTACATAGCCACAGGCAAGCTGGGATGGCTAATCCTCATTGTCAACTCAACTGAACTTAGAACCGCTCGGGAGTCTGGGGAGGCACACCTCTGGGTGTGTCTATGAGGCCATGTCTAGGGAGGGTTAGGGGAAAACCCACCCTGAATGTCAGCGGTACCATTCCACAGTGAGACCCTACATGGAATAAAAGGGGGACATAAGACCAGCTGGGCACCAGCATTGTCTTCTCTCCACCTCCTCGCTGGTCCTTATTGCTCTGTTCCACCACACCATCCCCAACATGATGGACTTAGCACTCTAAAACTGTGAGCCATAAAGAAACTTTTCTCCCTTAAGTTGTTTCTCTTGGGTGTTGTGGTCATAACACAAATGTAAATGATACGCAAAAGCAATCCACAACACATCCCAAACAGAATCCTGTCCTTCTAAGATTTCAAGAATAATTCAAAAGAAATTAGCCAATTGGATCAACATGGAATTTGATGATCAACCCCCCCCCCAAAAAAAATCATGAACTAACTAAACACTTGGAATCAGCTATAAAAAAAAAATATTAAGTCTGGGGCTGGAAGGATGGCTTAGCAGTTAAGGCGTTTGCCTGCAAGGCCAAAGGACCCAGGTTCAATTCCCCAGGACCCACATTAACCAGATGCACAAGAGGGCACATGTGTCTGGAGTTTGTTTATTTACAGTGGCTGGAGGCCCTGGCTCGCCCATTCTCCCTCTCTCTCTCCCTCTTTGTCTGTCAACTTAATTAATTAACTAATTAAAATAAATTAAAAAATAAAAACTGTTGAGTCTGCCGGGTGTGGTGGTGCACGCCTTTAATCCCAGCACTTGGAGGCAGAGGTAGGAGGATCGCCGTGAGTTCGAGGCCACCCTGAGACTCCATACTGAATTCCAGGTCAGCCTGGGCTAGAGTGAGACCCTACCTCGAAAAAAAAAAAAAAAATACTGTTGAGTCTGAATGCCATTTCATACGTAGGTCCAGAAGTGGGTCCTAACCTATGGGTAGGAGAGATGGCCACCGCTATCAGTACACTCCAGCTTAGTGTCCACATGAACAGAACACAAGGCAGGAAGTTCGATGTCGATGAGGCTGGATTTAAAAGGACACCTGAAACATCGCCTGAGTCATTTTACTTTGTGTGGAAACAACACAATGGACACCAGTGGCTGCTGGTTCTCATGTTCCTCAGATCTGTACAAGAGCTTTGAACAGGGAGGGTGGGTGCGCGTGCATGCAGTAGGAAAAGCCTGCGGAAGTAGGCAAAAAGCCTACAGCACCCGGTATTCCCAGGCGGTCTCCCATCCAAGTACTAACCAGGCCCGACCCTGCTTAGCTTCCGAGATCAGACGAGATCGGGCGCGTTCAGGGTGGTATGGCCGTAGACGCTCAGACCCGCACTCTGGCGCCTCAAGAGCCTGCACGGCCCGTGACGCCAGGCGGGGCGCATGCAGCGCGCCTCGGCCGGCCCCTGCCTCGCCTGCCGCCCGCCAGCCCGCTCCCAGGAGTCACGGGAGACGCCCAGACGCCCCGACATCACCCTCACACCGACCCCAGGGATCCCCGATGGCCACAGGCCCCGCCACCGGCCACCCGCCCAGAGCCCTGGCCTCCAGTCTCTCCCCAGCCTCAAGCCCCGCCCACAAAACCCGTGTCTTGACTGTGATTGGCCCCTGACGTAGTAGCTTTCTGGTCTCTTTCTCCCTTTCTCTCTCTCTCTGCCTCTCGGTCGCTCGGCCTGCCGCTCACTCGCCCTGCCCTTCTGTCTGTCTGTCTCACTCTCGCTCTCTCTCCTGCTCGGTGCCGGGACCCAACCCCCGGCCCGAAGCAGCAGATGGCAGGAAAGGGAAAGGCTTGATCCTGGGTGACTAACGGTCTCCGGGGGGAGGTTCATCGCTGATGGGGCAGGCAGGCAGGCAGGCAGGCAGGCAGGGAAAGGCAAAGGGTGGCAGAGCGGAGGCTGGGCGTCCCTTCTTGCCAGGGCAGCGGCCAGAAAACAGCCAGACAGAGAGAGAGGGAATGAGCTCAGCTCTGGCAAGGGGGCGGCCGGCCTGTGAGATTCCCAAAGCCCGCCACGGCGCCAGCGACACATCTCCTGCAGCACAGCTCTCCTTCCCAAACTGCCATCAGTGGGAACTGAATATCCAAAACAGGTGAGGCTATGGGGACATTCTACATTCAAATTGCCACATCCCTGTAGAACGTCTACAGTAGCCCTTCACTGAGGGAACCAAGACCCAGCAGCCCATGCCGAGCCAGTGCTACTCAGAGACCTGGAACTAAGGCCACTTACAGTGCTCTCCAATACTTGGCTGTACTGAGAGAAGCCGGGAAGGTCAGTAAGATCTGCGAGGGGTTTCCAGAGACAGTTAGATCAGGAGTGCTCAGTGGTTTGGTCCATCCGTAGATGCAAATTTTGAGTAGATGAATGCCAGATTGTGGAATTTGGGGAAGGTGGAGGCTGGCTGGAGGAAGTGGCGAGCTGTTGATGGATCTCTCCTGGCCCTGACCCCTCCTGTTTACTCCCCTGCTTCCTGAGGTGCATGAGACAAACAACTGTGTTTCACCACACCCCTCCACCACGATGCCCCGAGTCAACAGGTCAGCTGACCACTGACTGTAGCTTCTGGAACCATGAGCCAGACTAAACCTTTCTCCTTTTCAATTGTTTCTCTCGGGTATTTGTCACAGTAATGAAAAGTCTGACACAAGCTCCAAACACGTGAGGAAGGAAAACCCAGTGCATGAGACCAGGCAACTGGTCACACAGGGATGGGCAGACCCTCGGGGCCAAGCTCTTGTCTTGAACAGGAACATGGGACAACATGAACTTGTGAAACTAACTGGGCTTCAGGAGCTAAAAGAAAATGTAAATAAATCCACCATGAAGATGAGCAAGTAACAGTGGTCACTTCAACAACAGAGGGGTGCAGGGCAGGGCAAGCCACGCTCAGGCTCCTTCTCTCCGTCTCCCCCGCAGAGTCCCTCCCTGCCCAGTCTTGTCCACATGTCATGGGAGTCCTCAAGCTGTGGTGTGCACTGGGACACGTGAATATTCAGTCTGGCTTGGAGCTCAAAAGTTCCCGCGCACATGGAGCAGCCCATCTCCCATCCCACAGCTCTGGCAGCTGAGGAGCTGTTTAGCTAGCTCAACTTGACAAATATTTGTGTGAGTTTATGTTCGCGGAAGCCTCAGCATATGTGAGCCAACCCACAAACAGCTTTAAGTAAAAGCCAGAGGAATAGCGTCAGGAGCGAGTGACAGGCTACACCACACGGCACTCACTCACGTGCTAAGGGCGATTTCAGGATCTGGGCCTGCACAACATTGTGACAGTTTGATTGGAACAGTCCAGAAAATTGAGGACTACCCAGCATGGGGAATCTTTTCTGGAATGCACACGTGGACATGGCCAGGAAGGAAAGACATGTCTGGGTTTTTCAAACTTCAAATTAGGTTCCAAATGGAAGCAACCCCTCTCCCCACACATGTTTTTTTTAAGACTAGGAGATGGGTCAAGCAAAGGAAAAGAAAGACAACCCTTCCCTCACGTCACCACCAGCCATATGACAACCTCACAACAAGGGAAGTAAAGCATACTCTGGAAGCAGGAAGCAGTCAAAACTGGTTTTAAAGACATAGCAACTCAGCCTTATTCGTGGTCTCCAGGTCCTACCCTCCAGGATGTGTGGCTTGGGTTTTGTGTTGCAAGTTCAAATATAGATAGCAAGATAGATAGATAGATAGATAGATAGACAGACAGACAGACAGATTAGATAGAGATAGAGATGAGATAGAGACAGAGACAGAGACAGAGACAGGGACAGGGACAGGGACAGAGACAGAGACAGAGACAGAGACAGAGACAGAGACAGAGACAGAGATAGAGATATGGGCTGGGGAGAGATGGCTAAGGGATAAGGCATGTGCTGGCATGCATGAGGACCTGAGTTTGGCTCCCCAGCACCCATGTAAACGTCGGGTTCTCAGGGGTTGGGAGGCAGGGACAGAGGATCCCTGGGCAAGCTGGCTAGCTGAATCAGTGAGCTCTGGGCTCAAGTGAGAGAGCCGGCCTCGGTTTAAAAAAAAAAGGTGGACATGATTGAGGGAGACACCTGGCATTGTCAACCTCTGGTCTCCACATCCATACCTGTGCACCTAAACACACCTGGGCTCTCACACACACACTTGCACATATACCACATACATGTGCCCTCAAAAAGTGACATCTATGGGGAGAGTTCAAAAGAGAAAGTGGAATTACTAGTTTTGGTGGAAGAACTATAGAAATTAACTTTCACTGCTTACATCAGTTGGGGAAGATTTTATCTGTGGTAAAAATGTACTGAACTCATAGAATTTTTCTATTACTTTAACTACAAGCATGGTTTTATTTATTGCATGTAACATGTTGTTTTGAAATACATATATTGTGTAGAAAACTACTATTTAAATATAAGGCTGTTATGGTTTGTATCTGGAGAATCATCCACAGGATCATGGTTTGAGAGCTGTTCCCAGTTGATGGTATCCTTCTGGGAGACTGGAACAAATCGAGGTTTAGGAGGTGGAATGTGGCTGGCAGAAGTGCAGAGCAAAAGATGGGCCTTTGAAGGTGAGCCTGGCCCTTGGTTCTAGCAGCATCTCTTTGCTTTCTGGTTCACACCAAGTGAACTAGCCTCTGCTACAAGCTCCCACCGTCATAATGAAGCCACTCCCACCAGCTGCCTTATCGGTCATGATGAGCCAGAGTCTCTCGGAAATCATGGCCAACATAAACCTTTCCCTCCTTACGTAGTTTCTGTCTGATATTTGGTCACAGCAATACAAAAATAATGAACACAAAATTATTCTTTGGTGAGTTTTTACACTACACTCTAGAAGTGTAGAATGAAATACAAGTCCTATCAGTTAGTTTCTCATAGCTGGGACAGAATCCCCCTCCAGAGACAACTGAGGAAAGAAGGCATTGATTCATCTTATTATTACCATTTCAGAAGGTCAAGTCCGTGGCAGGGGAAGCGTGGCAGAGGCAGGGTCCCAGCATCACATGTGCACCTCAGCAGGGAGGAACTGAGACGAGCAGCAGGGACTGCTACACCTCAAGACCAGCCTCCAATGACACATTTCCTCCAGCAAGACTTGCCCTCTTTGAAGTTTCCACAAATTTCCCAACCAACTGGGGATTCAAACTCATGAGACAATGGGAAATATTTTATAACATTCAAACCACCATACAACTTTTCTTTTAAAAATATATTTATATACTTATTTATTTAAGAGAGTTGAGTATGGGTGTGCCAGGGCCTCCTGCCATTGTAAACAGATGCATGTTCCACTTTGGGCATCTGGCCAAAACAGTCAGGCTTTGCAAGCAAGCACCCTTAACCACTGAGTCACCTCTCTAACACCCAAATTCTTTTTATCTCTCTCTCTTTCTCTCTCTCTCCGTGTGTGTGTGTATGTGTGTGTGTGTTGTGGTGTGTGGATGCAGATGCATATAACCTGGGTGCATATGACTGGAAGCCAGAGGAGGAAGTAAAAAATAATACTATTAATATTAATAAGGAAATATTTTTTAAAAAACAGGAAGGAGGCAGATACGAAAGTAGACTCAGAGCTTACTGTGACTCAACATCACACACAGCTAGGGACAGTTATGGTGACAGCCACTGATATGGAGAAGGAAATGGAGGAACAGAGCAGAAGGCTGGGTGGACTCTGGTCCTGTGGAAGGCAGGGACCTCAGAAGTCAGGGGTAGCAGATCTCACCAGACATGCGCTGTTGGTAAGCCACTAGTGCCCTAGCTGTGACCTCCGCATCTGCCAAATCTGGTTCCTCTGCAAGGGTGTCTGAGACAACTAGGTGACAGTGATGGCATGAGGGATCATCAACATGGATACACGGAGTGACTGGTGGTTCCTGCTCCACCTGACGCTGACAGAGAGAGCAGAGATGCAAGGCCTCGATGTCCCCAGAAGCAAGGGATATCAGACGAATGCAAAGTCAGACACAGCCCTAATGTGCAACTTTTAAATGGAAGTTCCCCTCCTTCTACCATATTCAAAAGAATTCTGCTATGGTGCTCTTTTATAATTTCATAAAGAAAGCTGTTTTCCTCTTTTCCCCCTTGTGGTGATTTGATTCAGGTGTCCCCCATAAATTTAGGCATTCTGAATGCTAGGTTCCCAGCTGATGAGGATTTGGGAATTAACACCTCCTGGAGGCCACATATAGTTGAGGGCGGGCTTGTGGGTGTTATAGTCAGCGTCCCCTTGCCAGTGTTTGGCACACTCTCCTGTTCCTGTCATCCACCTGATGTTGACCAGGGGGTGATGTCCTCCCTCTGCTCATGGCACCATTTCCCCCTGCCATCATGGAGCTTCCCCTCAAGTCTGTAAGCCAAAATAAACCTGTTTTTTCCCACAAGCTGCTCTTGGTCAGGTGACTTCTGCCAGCAATGCAAACCTGCCTGCAACAAGAAAGTTGGTAACAGAGGCGTGGGATTGCTGATAGATACCTGACTGTGTGGTTTTGGCCTTTTGGAGCTGATTTTCAAGAGGAATGTGGAAAGATTTGAAACCTTGGCCTAAGAGATGCCTTGCAGTGCTGTAAGTACAACTTGATGGATTATTCTGGTCAGCATTGAAAGACTCGACTGCAGTAAGACTGTGAGATTTGGCTTGAGGGTGAAAAACAGTTTTGCCTGGACTGGGCTAGAGGCAGGTTGTATGAAAAGCTTGCTGTCATGCCCATGTCCTGAGAACTTGTGCAAGGTTGCTTTGGGTAGAAATGGACTGGTGTGAGCAGAGGGATATGGCACAGAAAAAATGCAATCTTTGAGCTGAACCTTCTGCCTGTTCAGCTGTAATTATATGGGAGATTACAACCTTTGAGATTGGGTCAGCTGACCTGCACTGGGGCAACAGGAAGAATGCAGTCTTTTGGAGGGAGCTGAATACTGAAAGAGTGTCCTGTTCTTCAATGTCTGCTTTACTCCCCCCTAGATTAACAAATTGACACCCCACCTTGTATAATGGAGTATAGAAATGCAGGAAAGAGAGGGTGATTGAGTTTGCAACATGGTCTTGTGTTTTGGAAATGACCATGAGCAGTGTGTAGCAGGTTTGCTCAATGCTTGCATGGAGACCCAATGCAGCTATAAAGGACTGACTGTGGGTTGCAGTGAAGACCCAATGGAGATGCTGGGACCATGAGATGGCTGCCAAGGAAAGCTGTTGGCCCCAAATGAAGTTTTCCAGGACTGTGAGTAGCCTAGCTGGAGGGGCAGAATTAGAACTCCAGAGACTTGTTGCTGGTTAATATTATCAGACTTGGAGATCTGTCACTGACGTTGGACTTGGAACTACAGAGTTTGATGTTTGCCCTGTTTTAAATCTTGTATTTGTTGAATATTTCTTTGCCATGCCCAGTGCCATCTTTTGCAGTGTGAATGTTTATTCTCTGACATTATGGGGGTTTTTTTGGTATTATGGCTCAGTTAAAAGACCTTGGATTATGGGGATGTTTGAGCATCATTGGAATTGATAAAAACTATGTGGACTTTTACAGTTGGGTGAATGCATTGCATTTACATCATGTATGGTTATCAGTCTACATGGGCCAGGGTCAGAATGTGGTGGTTTGATTCAGGTATCCCCCCATAAGCTCAAGTATTCTGAATGCTAGGTTCCAAGCTGATGGGGATTTGGGAATTAACATCTCCTGGATGCAGTGTATTTTGGGGGTGGGTATTATAGCCAGTTTCCCCTTGCCAGAGATTGGCACACTGTCCTGTTCCTGTTGTCCATTTGATGTTGGCCAGGGAGTGATGTCCACCCTCTGCTCATGCCATCATTTTCTTCTGCCATCATGGAGCTTCCCCTCAAGTCTGTAAACCAAAATAAACCCTTTTATCCCAAAAGCAACTCTTGATTGGGTGATTTCTGCCAGCAATGTGAACCTGACTGCAACACCCCTCTTTTTCTCTTTTTATGCACAGAGAACACCATAAATATTTCTTCTCACAGACAAACTTGCACACGTGTGAATACAATTTATACCTATAGCCTGCTCTCCAGCCAATGCCCCCACCCCCACTCAGGACACTCGCTCTGCTGCCAGAACCCATACCATTACTCAGGACACTTGCTCTCTGGTCAGCGCCCACACAATTGCTCAGGGCACCTACTCTCTGGCCAGTGCCCACACCACTGTCACATACTTTCCAGCTAGTGCCCATGCCATCTCTCAGGATACCTCCTCTGCAGCCAGACCTACACCATCTCTCAGGACACCTGCTCTCTGGTCAGCACCCACACCATCTCTCAGGACACCTGCTCTCTGGCCAGTGCCCACATCATCACTGCAGGACACCATCCCCAAGTCCAAGCAGAGGCCTGTCTGATGCTCCCCACAGATTCCTCCCCCCCAAGACATGTGAGGGGAATCTATGGATACTGTAGGTTGAGATCACTGAAATGCTAGTATGTCTAGAGTGTTGGTGAGGTGGATCCTTCACAGACAGATGAGAGTTGCAAAAAGATAGTTTCACCTGCCAGCATTGCACATGCCTCCCTGTCCCCCTGTATTTGAATAGCCAACAGGGACAGAATAATCTCTCTGCAGGGCTGGCACTCTCCCCTAAAACACCTGCCGCTCACCCTGCTCCCTCATCCTCCCTGTGTGCCGACCCTGATCAAATGTAGACACCAATGCAAGCCCTGACTAGGCTCCAGACAGCTGCCTGAATCCACGGCAGGCCAGCCCAGCCCTCTCATAAAAACATCGCCTGCTGGACTGATCCAGAAAAGAAGCCAAGTGAGCAGAGTCAGTGCTGCCGTGGACACCATGGCAAATGAATGCTGTGGAGTTTGAGAGAATAGCCTGCCCTCGGCTTCCCAAGTCCTGCTCAGGTAAGCCGCACCCACAAAACAGTGACCAGACACTGCCAGGAGCAAATGGCAAACAAGACGTGTCCTTCTTCCTAAATAACTCACAGCCTCTAAAAGGCACTGCTTCTGAGCCCAGGAGAGCAAGATGTTGGTACCTGAGAGGGTTGATGGGTGATGGGAGCTGGAAGATTAAGGTTCTATGTAGTCTAACAAGCGTCTCCACACTGTGTCACTGGTTCACATGCCAAGTCACAGCTCACAGGGAGCTCTGGGAACACTGAGCCCCATCACCCTCCAATATCGGGGTGTGCACCGACAGACTCCAGACGGGTCAGACACACACAAGCTGGAGAAGTCCCACCCAACAGGAGCTCCCGAAGACATTGCTCACATATGTGGCCTCTGCGCTCTACCCGTGTTTATGATAAGCCCATTCTGTGCAATACTCTGCAGGGTCCCAACACCACCTAAACTTGGGTGGATGCTATTACAAGGACTCAGGCGTGGCGCACACCGATGGAGAAGAAAGGGGCATGTGTACAAACTACAAAGCCCCTGTGCACACAACTGTCAGCTGTGTGATGAAATGCACCAGACCCCAGGCAGCCCCGTGCTCTGGACTCAGAGAGGCTGCAGCTGACCCCACCTAGGGGCAGCATCTATGACAAGCAGCTTCCTTGAATGGGTGTGTTGTAGCTACGCGACCAAAAGCAGCTGATGGGAGGAAAGGGTTTATCTTGCCTTAGTCCCCGGGGAAGTTTCGTGCTGGCAGAGAGAGGATGGGAGAGCAGAGGTTGGACATCAGCTGTGCCACAGTGGGTGGAAACCAGCAAGAGGATGAGCTCAGCTCTGGCAAGGGGGAACTGGACTCTGTAGAACCCCAAAGCCCGCCCCCAGCAACACTCCTTCCCCAGCAAGACTCTGCCTCCCCTATTGCCATCAGCTGGGGACCAAGCATTTAGATCACCCGAGCAGATGGGAGACATGTGGAACAAAACCCCTCTGGGTGTCCCCTAAAGCAAGAAGAGTCTGGGCTCCGGGAAGCCCCAGATCCTGCCTCACTTTCTTTCTCTGCCCTTAGCTCACCTGCTTGTAGTCAGCTGCTCAGAAGTATGGGGGCCACTTCAGTGCTGGGCCAGGGGGATGAGGTTCAGAGCCAGTGACCATGCAGAACTGAGAACGGGACAGAGCACTGAAGCTTGCTGTGGCCAGCGGCTCCGTGCAGGTACATGGCGGGTGAGGACACAGTCTGGGTTTTTCATGCTTGCTCTAGGTGAAGTTCTCCACGGCTCTCGCCACTCTGGGAAACATCCAGCACCACACTGTGCTGAGTGGTGTGGCAGGGCTGGGACCCATCTATGGTCTCACCCACCTCCAAAGGTGCCACGTGACCCTGTGCTTTCCTAGGCTGGGGCAGTGTAATTCACTGTCCCCGTCCCCCACGGCCCAGCTCCCGCTCTGCCTCGCCCACACTCTCCATGACTGTAAACACCCTTGTCCACTCTGCTCTTGCCACACCTGGCTGTTCCTAGGCTTTAGCACCAACATGTGCACAGACTCCCCAACCTACAACTGGAGATCAAGGGTCACACACTGGGTGATCCTTCTGACCTCAAGACTTTCATACTGCTACTGGCACGCAAGGGGTGTTCACTGCTGTTGTGGGTGCTGAGTGACAGCTAAGATGTCAGTGGGGACTGGTGGAATACAAAAGTTCAGTAGCACAGGGATCTTAAACATAAAGTCAGAGCCCCACAAAATGCATCCACATTAAGGCATTACATAAGTGAATTTTATAAGCACCAAAAAAAGATCTTACGCAAATGTACACACACTCTTGAACTAGGCTTGTCTATCAGTTCTTATTAGCACCTAGCAGAACTTGGATGTATCTGGAGATGACAATGGGAACATCCACATGACGTCAACAGCTTCAGGGAAAAGAGTGGGTACAGGAGGGAGGGGCCCTTTCACACCTGTGCCCCTGTCCTTCCTGTGAACTGCATGAGCACCACTCCGGCGACATATAACAGGGACACTGAGATCTCTCAGTCCTCTTTTTCGGTCATGTTCAGGTAAGAAACATGATTTCCCCATGTGGTGTGTGTGCATGTGTGCATGCAGGTGTGTGCACAAGCATGTGAGAGCCAGAAGTTGGCGCTGAGTGTCTTCCTCGCCTGCTGTCCACCTCATTCCCTGACGCAGGGTCTCTCACTTGAACCCAGAACTCACTGACCCAGTGAGTCTAGCTAGCAAGCTTGCCTGGGGAATCCTGTGACTCCGTCTCCCAAGCAGGCATCCCACCACACCCACCTGCTATTTATGTGGGTGGTGGGGATCCAAACTCAACTTCTCACACTTGTATGACTGTAGCCATTGACCCATCAAGGACCATGGTTTTTTTATATTAAAAGTCTAGTAATCATCCATTGAGGCATAGACTAATCCTTTGTGTCTCACTCCAGACAAATGAGGACTAGCCCCCGACATGTGCAGCAAGATAAGGGAAGGCAGCTCACTGCCCAGCTCATGCACCCTGGAGTCCATGTTGATCTGATCAGTTAATTTTAAAATTAAAACATCTATCATAGCCTGAATCGGGCATGTCCACCATAAACACTTGGTCCCTAGCTGGTGGTGCTGTTACAGAAGCTTTAAGAGATAGGACCTTGGGCTGGAGAGATGGCTTAGCGGTTAAGCGCTCGCCTGTGAAGCCTAAGGACCCCAGTTCGAGGCTTGATTCCCCAGGACCCACGTTAGCCAGATGCACAAGGGGGTGCACATGTCTGGAGTTCATTTGCAGTGGCTGGAAGCCCTGGCGTGCCCATTCTCTCGATCTCTGTCCCCCTCTCTCATTCTTTCTCTCTTTGTCACTCTCAAATAAATAAAAATAAACAAACAAAATATTTTTTTAAAAAAAGAGAGAGAGATAGGGCCTTACTGGCAGAGGTGGGTCACTAGGTGGCCCTCAGGGTTAAAACCTGGTCCCAGTTTCTCTCCCATTCTCTGTTTCCTGATCCACCAAGATGTGAGAGGGTGTCACGTTGTTCTCCCATCACTGTAGGTGATGCATCCCTAGTCACCATACCGTCCCCCACGGTGGACAATGTCCTCTGAAACTGTGGACCTAAAAAAGCCCTTCTTCCTACCTGGAGTTGCACCTGCCAGGAATTGGTCGCAGCAGCAAGAAAAGTAACGAGAACAGCATCCAAGTCACGTGTCAATCATCCCAGGCTTCATAAACCACCGAGTCTTCAGCATCCTCCCAGGTAAGGAGGCTAAGACTGTGGAGACTGTGCCAAGCATGATCTAATCTAGAACTTTCTCTCTTCTCTATGGGCAAAAGTTTCCACATATAAGGAGCTCAGCTTCTCTCTCAAAGACAGAACAAAGCAAGGAGGAATGGTGTCTGTATGGAACGCCTCCCATGTGTTTGAACACTCAGCCGCCAGCCGGTGCTGCTGCTTAGGGAGGAAGTGGGACCTGGCTGGAGGAAGTGGGTCAGCGGGGGCAAGTCAAAGAGGTTACAGCCTGATCCTGCTTCCGGCTTGATCTCTCCCTCTTGATCTCTCTCGCTGTCTCTTTCTGGGGATGAGCAAGGAGCCTCACACTCACGCACTCACGGAGCTGATCGCGCTGCCATGCCCCTCCTCTGGGATGGACTCTTTCCTCAAACCGGGAGCCTTCCTCACTTCAGTTTCTCCCGGTCAGGTGTCTTTCATATCAAGAAGACAGGAAAAGCCAGGTGTGGTGGCACAAGCCTTTAATCTCAGCATTAAGAATGAATGCTTCCGAGCATGGTGGCACACGTCTTTAATCCCAGCACTTGGGAGGCAGAGGTAGGTGGATTGCCGTGAGTTCGAGGCCACCCTGAGACTACAAAGTGAATTCCAGGTCAGCCTGGGCTAGAGTGAGACTCTACCTCAAAAAAAATAAAATAAAAATAAAAAACAATGCTGATCCTCAATATGAGGATCACTGTGAGTTCAATGCCAGACTGAGACTACATAGGGAATTCCAGGTCAGCCTCAGCTAGAGTGAAACCCTACCTCAAAAAGAAGAAGGAGGAAGAGGAGACAGGAAAGCATAGTCCAGAAATTTCTATGCTCATATATCATAGAAGGCCCCAAAACACGCATGTTTGGGTTTGGTCATTAGATGTGAACGGCTACACTTTGGGACAGAAGTACGTCTGCCTCTTACAATTTCACACAAGGGCCTACTGCATTTCAAAGTGACAGCCATGAGCTGGTTTATGGATGTGAGGGAGCCTACAAGACAAGATGACCTTTCTAATTGTCATGATGAGAAGCATGACTGCAAGAGACTTTGCAACATATGGGAAACTCATTATGCTAAAATATAATAGCTTCTACTTTGGGGCTCGTGATGAATATTAATGCCGGGGCTTCTGAGGAAAAATGTGTTCTAAATTTCATATTGTATACAACCCTTTCAGTACTAAAGAGAGCATTTATTTATAGTCTTTATGCTTCTTCATAGATGCTATTAAGTATTCCATTAAAATATGGCAAATGGGATGAATAATTATGGAACATTAAGTAAGGAACAATAATTCCCTTCCCAGCATCAGGCCAGACTCCAGGACGTGGCCTGCAAACAGAGGGTGTAGACAAGGTGAGTTCTGACCCAGATAATGCAGGACATGGCTTCACCTATGTCATCAGCACACCGACAGGGTAGGAGTGGCCAGGACAGAGTTGGAGGGTCGCAGGGAGTGAGCACTGGGGGGCAGGGGAGCAGGGTACTCCAGAGGATGGATAAAGAACATGGAAGCTGAGGGGGGACCCCCACGGCCACGGAGGGGGTGATGGACGGGAAGAGCTACAATGGGAGGAAGGCAGTTCCTGTGGCTGAATGTGGCCTGTGCTCACACACGCTCAGGAAGACCTCTCTCACTGCACCCCAAACACCATACGTTGTCCCTGCAGAAGGGTCAGGAGCTGCTGCACACCAGTGGAGAAGATGGTGACAGTTACAAATGTCATCGTTCCAGGACAGGGAGGGCACTTGTCCTCCATTTCTTGGAACCCTCTCCCTCAGACTGGAACAGCGTGTGCACTCCATCAGCCTGTGAAAGAATAGCATTCTTTTGGGAAAAAGAGGTTCTTAAGAAAATGGATGCCAGGTGTGGTGGCTCATGCCTTTACTCCCAGCACACAGGAGGCAGAGATGGGAGGATCACCATGAGTTCAAGGCCATCCTGAGACCAGTAAATTCCAGGTCAGCCTGAGATAGAGTGAGACCCTACCTCAAAAAACTTTTAAAAGATGCCGGGCGTGGTGGCGCACACCTTTAATCCCAGCACTCGGGAGGCAGAGGTAGGAGGATTGCCGTGAGTTCGAGGCCACCCTGAGACTACATAGTGAATTCCAGGTCAGCCTGAGCCACAGTGAGACCCTGCCTTGAAAAACCAAAAAAAAAAAAAAAAAACAAAAAAACAAAAACTTTTAAAAGGGAGAGGGATGAGGGGAAATGGCTCAATACAAAAGCACCAGCGGCACAAGCCTATGGACAGGTGTTCAGATCCCCAGTACCCATGCGTCGTAGTTTGAACGTGAATGTATGTCCTCCATAGCCTCGGGCATTTTCATCTGTTTATTTCAGAGAGAAGAGGCAGAGAGAGAGAGAGAGAATGGGTGCATCAGGGCCCTCAGCCACTACAAATGAACTCCAGATGTGCGCCCCCTTGTGCACATATGCACATTGTGTGCTTGCGTCACTGTGTCTGACTTACATGGGACCTGGAGATTCCAACATGCATTCTTAGGCTTCACAGACAAGTGCCTTAACGGCTAAGCCTCCTCTCCAGCCTGCCTTGGGCATTTTGATTAAGGTTAAGCTTCCTGGTTAAGTCTCTAGCAACCTGCTGGAGGAGGTGTCACTGGGGAGGTTGGATCCTGAAGTCCAGATTAAGGTATGTTTGGGGAAAGATCTGATTCCAGCCTAAAAGTATGGAGAGCAGCTTGAACTCTGGTGGTTTCTGCTGGCGACTGCTGTTCTTCTCTGGGAGGATGTATGGAAGTGAACAGCTTCTTCCACCATTGATGAAATTCCCCTGGATCTGTAAACCTGTTCCTCCCATAAACTGTGACTGGAAGTTCATCCCAGCAATGTGGAGTTGACTACAGCATCACGTAAAAATCAGATGTGAAGGCATGTGCCTATAATCCCATCACTGGGGAGGCAGAGACAGGGAAGCCTTGGAGAAAGCTTTGGCTAAGCTAGTCTATCCAAATCAGTGAGCAACAGGTTCACTGAGACTGTCTCAAAAAAAAAAAAAAAAAAAAAAAAAAAAAAGTAAAATAGACACACCTGGGCATATACTCTAAGGACTCTATTCTTTACTACAGAAATCCTTGCTCAACCATGCTTTTTCCTGCTCTACTCATAAGCCCACCAACTGATGACTGGATTGTGAAGATGTGGAACATATGCATAATAGAGTTTTATTCCGCTGGAAAGAAAAATGAAATTAGCAAGAAAATAGATGGATCTGGAAAATATTTTTCTAAGTGAGGTAATGGAGGCTTAGAAACACAAACACCACATGTTCACACTCATACGCGGATCCTAGCTTCAGATTTTTAGATTTGTAGGTGAGTTGGAGTGAAAGTCTGTAGTAAAGGCCAGGAAGCTAGAAAGGGCCCGTGAGGGAGGAGGTGGAGGAGAGGGCTTAAGGGGAGGGGACAGTAGATATGTAAGTGAGGGGCAGGACACTGGGAGTGAAAAGGTTCAAGTGGGGGGGGGAGGTGAAGGGGAGAAGTAGGTGGGGAGGGTGAACAAAAACTGAGGACATTATGAAAGAGCCCCATGGAAAGTATAATTTTAAAAAGAGCGTATTGGGCTGGAGAGATGGCTTAGCGGTTAAGCGCTTGCCTGTGAAGCCTAAGGACCCCGGTTCGAGGCTCGGTTCCCCAGGTCCCACGTTAGCCAGATGCACAAGGGGCGCATGCGTCTGGAGTTCGTTTGCAGAGGCTGGAAGCCCTGGCGCGCCCATTCTGTCTCTCTCCCGCTATCTGTCTTTCTCTCTGTGTCTATCGCTCTCAAATAAATAAATTAAAAAAATTTAAAAAAGAAAGCGTATTTGAGCAGCAATACCCTGTGGGGGTGGATAATGTTGATCCCAGAAGCCATAGGTCATTACAGGAAAATCCCATGTGATACCTCCCAGTGAGTTGTTGGTCAGGGAAGCCTTTGGAGCTCCCAAAATAATGTAAGCTATTGCCAGTGCTCCTGGTTCCCCGCCAGAAGTAGTGCTAAAGATTCCATATGAGTCAGTTGCAGGACACTGAGAAATCAAGCTGGACCGAGCTAGAAGCTTCCTTCCTGCTGGCCAGCTACCAAGGTGCTAGAAAGAGCTACGCAGCCTATTAAGGGGTTTTAACAGTTTTAACCTATAAGCCACACAAATGACCACCCCAAGCAAAATGTACCCACTAGGGCAAAAGTGGCTTAATTGTCACAGGGCAACCAACTGCTCTCCAGGCTTCTCAGACCACATGGGAATTATCACAGCTATTTAGTTAAAGAGGGAGAATGTGGATGGTAAATTTCAAGCTTAGAACTCCACAGACAAAAGCGGCTGAAGAGAAGTAATGATGCATATATATTGGAGAGAAAATGCAAACATATATTTAACCAGGATCCGGTTAAAGTAATTAATTAACATGGTGAATTAAAGACAAATGACCATAGATGTGAAATCTTGGTCCATGAAAAATAAAATACCCTAAGGAGGTGGACATGGTGGCTCACTCTCTTAGTCCATTTAGGAGGCTTAGGTGGGAGTACTGACATGAGCTGAAGGCCAGCGTGGGTTACAGAATGGGTTCCAGGTCAGCTTGGGCTAGAGGGAGTCCTTACCTCAAAAACAAAAACAAAAGACAAAAAAGAAGACAGAGGAGGAGGAAGAGGAGGGGGAAGAAAGAAACCTTTGAAATGTTTAGAAAAAAAAAGTTTTCCTCCAAATGAGTCAGTTCATTTCTTTTTATCTAAGCAACCTAAGCTCCTCAGTTCAGATGGCAGATACAAATACCACATAGTCATCCAAGCTGCCAACACACAGAGGAGGGCCTCAGGCATCTCCTGATGTCACTGTTCTGCCCCCAGAGCTGAGCTTGTTGCCGGGGAACATGCTGAAACCAAGAGAGAGGAATGTTGGTAGCATTCTCTAGACACTCTTAGGTTCTAAGATTTTTAAGCATTCTCCACCCAGATCCTCACTGGCTCACCTCCCAGGTGTCAGGACTTCCACCCACTGCTGTTTTAAACTGGGGAAACAAGGCTGGGGAGATAGCTTAGTGGCAAGACACTTGTTTGTAAAGCCTTCCACCAGAGTTCAATTCTTCAGCACCTACGTGAAGCCTAATGGAAAGTGGTACATGCATCTGTGATCCCCATATGCCAATGACAACAGGAAATGGACCAAGGAATGCCAGATAGTCTGGCAGTTCATTTGCAATGGCAAGAGACCCTATCTCAAAGAAGGTGGGAAACAGACACCTCGAAGTTATCCTCTGACATTCACACACATGCACTGCCATGCACATGCACATGTGTGCAAATATACACACACACATATAAATAATATATAAGAATAAGTCCTTACATAATCTGCTGGAAAGGTGTCTTCCTGTGGCAAAACCTGTACCTACTCATGCATCTAAATGTGCACTTTCAGTTCTCCCTAAGCCCCTACTTAGAAGTCGTCTCCCTTGTATCCAGACATAGGTGATGATGGTCAAAGGGCAAGGGCCTAGGTATATTATAAATCTGTCCATGAGGACTGACAGTATGCTCTCATGGAAGTTGTCTGTAGAACTTAGCATTTCTCTGTGTTCCCCGATTACATGTCACCTGGCTCCATGCTCCATGGCTTCATGCTCCCTGACTCCATACTCCGTGGCTCCATGTTCTCTGCCTCTGTGTAGCCTGCCTACGTATTTCCTGAGAACGGTGTGCTTTTGAAGGAGAATGAGGGCAGCCAACAAAGAGGAATAGACTAGAATATGGCATATTCTATGTGGCATAAAAGTGTTTCAGAGAGGAATAATGGACTGTGTCAAATCCTCTGCTGGGAGGTTACAGAGAATAAGGAAGTTTAGGGACTTTGAGGAACATGAACAATACCTCAGTTACCTTTTCAGCTTGGACTCTAGGAAACTTATTGTCACATCATAGTCTCAACCAAAATAATTCACACTTGTCCCTAGCACTGTCTTCTGCCTCTTTTTCAGCCGGTTTTTATTGATTTTTTATTTGCATCTTTACTAGATGAGTTATCCCAGGTCACCATTTCTTCCCACCCTCACCACGAAGAGGAAGGGGAGGGACACTGATTTGTTCCTGGGGTCTGATGGATCTTGAACGTTTTCGTGGAGAGCCAATCAACACGGACAGTGACTGCCTGCACTGACTGTGTACAGAAGGCGTGGTTGACAAGCTCTCTAAGCCACACACCACGACCAGCACGTGTGAGCCTGGCAGGGAGCTGCAGCCCTGAGCTTCAGAGTTAGAGGAACCAGCACTTTCAGCTTCCTTCCATTGCCTACTTCCAGCTCAAAGCTTACAAGGAGCTGCCTCAGTCGGTCAGAGCACTTGCTTCATAAGAATGAGGACTTCAGTTTGACTCCCAGCACTCATGTCAAAAGCTGGTGTGAGGGCTGGAGAGATGGCTTAGCGGTTAGGCGCTTGCCTATGAAGCCTAAGGATTCCGGTTCGAGGCTCGATTCCCCAGGTCCCACGTTAGCCAGATGCCCAAGGGGACACACGCATCTGGAGTTCGTTTGCAGTGGCTGGAGGCCCTGGTGCACCCATTCTCTGTCTCTCTCTATCTGCCTCTTTCTTTCTCTGCCTGTTGCTCTCAAATAAATAAATAAAAATAAATGAAAAAAAATTTTTTAAAAAGCTGGTGTGAGTGTGGCAAGTGCCAAGAAGACCCAAGACCCACCAGAATGACAAGAAAAGAAAGCCTAGTGCCTAGCATAAGGTGAGCCACATCTATCACACCTGCCAGGGCCCAGGGAGCACTATAGAGCATGTGGCGGGTTGACTGATGCTCTTACAGTTAGCCAAAGAACCTCCCCCAGAGTGATGGCCAGACACTGGGGAGACTCGGACTCCCCAAAGCAGAAAATCGGGGACTGCTGAGAGCTCAACACCAAAGTAGATCTCTACCACACCTTCCAAGGTTTAGGGATCTTTGCCGGAAAGGGGACAGAAAGAGTGTAAGAGCCACAGGGCGGAAAGGTATGTTATGAGGTACTGTCCTGCCCACAGAACTGTCTGGTGCATCCATGACCCCACAGTGACTACCAAAACCCCACTGAACAGGGTCCTTGGGAAAGTGGGGACCAGAGGAGTGGGGACATAAGATGACAAATAAGAGTATAATCAATTGCGATTATGACCAACTTTACACAATGTTCATATATTAAAGTTCTCAATAGTTTTTAATATTTTATTTATTTCAGAGATGAAGGAGGGAGAAAGAGGAAGATGCAGATAGAGAGAATGGGTGCGCCAGAGCCACCAGCCACTGCAAATGAACTCCAGATGCACACACCACCTTGTGCATTTGGCTTATGTGGGTACTGGGGAACTGAACCTGAGTCCTTAGGCTTTGCAGGCAAGCTCCTTAGCCCTCAAAAAAAATTTTTTTTGGCTTTTTTGTTTGTTTGTTTTCGAGGTAGGCTGACCTGGAATTCACTATGTAGTCTCAGGGTGGCCTTGAACTCACAGTGATCCTCCTACCTCTGCCTCTCAAGTGCTGGGATTAAAGGCGTGCACCACCACACCCGGCTCAATCATTTTTTAAAAAAATTATTTTTATTTATTTATTTATTTGAAAAGAGAGAGATACAGAAATAGGCAGGTAGAGAAAAAGAATGGTGTGCCAGGGCCTCCAGCCACTACAAAGGAACTCCAGATGCATGCACCCCTTGTGCATCTGGTTTACGTGGGCCCTGGGGCGTCGAACCTGGGCCCTTTGGCTTTACAGGCAAGTGCCTTAACTGCTAAGCCATCCCTCCAGCCCTCAATCTTTTTTTAAAGATGGTACGATGATGCATGCCTATAACCCCAGCACTTCGAGGGACAGAGACTGGAGGGTTGCTGGGCTCGCTGGTCAGCCAGACTACCATAGAAAACACAGCATGAGCTCCAGGTTCCGTGCGAGACTGTTTCTGGGAAATAAGGTGGGAAGAGCAATAGAGGAGACACTCAACATTCACTTCTCCACACGTGTGCACACAGGACACTCACACACACGCGCATAAACCCCACACATACAAAATAAGCTAATAAAGAAAAACTTCAGTAGTAAGCAAAAGAATCTTGTCTGTGTGGACACACGGCCAACCCCAAACCATCAGTGCCACGTCACTGCCTGATTGTGACCAGCTTCCCACCTTTCTGGTCCTTGACAGACAACTCAGGTAAGCCAGAGGCTGGGGCCAGTGTCCCCAGAAATATGACATCCTGCCATTTGATCTTCTCACAGCAATAAGCTCTCCTAGGCTGAGGATCCCCTACAGGGACTCCTGAGGACTCTCCAGCCCAGGCCCCAACCAGATTTAGGGGAAATTAATTACCATGCTAATAATGTCCTATTTAAATTCTAGCCCTGATTATTCTGTGATTAAATCGCTCTCCTCCCACCAGCTTCCTTTATATCCAAGTTACAGTGTGAGATCAACAACATTAATGAAGCACAACGTGCCTTACCAGCTGTACACAGGAAATGGGAGAGCTGCGGCGCCGATCTCAAGGCTGCTTTTGCTTGTTTGTTTGTTTTTGTTTTGGGGAGGGGTCTGGAAAGTAGGCATGGTGCACCAAAAACATTATTGATTTTTGGGGGGCCCCCACTTTTCCCTACCAAATTTTTTTTTGAACTCCACACTAATAAAGAGTGACTGGTGATTTCCACAAGCATTCAGGGAGCGAGAAGACCACTCAGCTTTTCATTTGGATTCACTTTGCTTAATTGCTCAGAATTCCAATGTGTGCCCCTCCGAAGTCATGGCATTGCCGGGGGAACTAACGCGCGTCCTCCCCTTCCCTTCACAGAGGCTGCATCGCCCTGACCCAGAGGCGATGTCTGTCTGTCTACCTTCGCCTTTGAAGAAACGCTTTCTTATGTTTGTGTTGCCTTTCGATCATCCCAGTGTGCTACCACTCCAGTCTAAATATCCAACCCAGACGGTTCCATCATCTCCCAGGAAAGACAGCCAAGCCTACCGCTGCTGTCACGAGGCTGGGAAGGTCTGCAATCCAAGCAGAAGAAAAACGAACTAACACTTCACGCAACATCCGGCCCCCGCAGGTGAACCTGTAGTATGCTTTCTGTTTTTAAAGGCCACCCTGCTGGATCCTGATACATTCCAGTGAAACCCAAGAACTGCTCCATCCTTGGGAGACGGAGATGCGGACACAGTGACGTTTCAGGTAGGGAGCGAGAAATGCCTCACGTTAGCGGCAGCACTCTGTGAACTGCACTGCTAAGTGGTGCCCAAGTCTACAGATCTCACCTTTTGCTATAGAAATAGGAGCACAGACCTTGGCAGGGCTCATGGCTGCCCAGGGTGAGGCTGGCTCCCAGCTGCCCTTGCGGTTGGCTCTCACCATGTGCCAGGGTCAAGCTTGCAGGGGCGTGTAATAGTGAGACGTGTGCAGATTTCTATAAGAGCCCTTGAAGGGAATAGCTGTGCTCTTCCATTCTCTTCTGGCCAGACGTGGTAGCCACATGTCTGGGCGGATGTCACCTGTGTACTGGGGGACCTGAAAGACAGTCCCTGTGTCTTAGGCCTCTCATCTATCCCAGCATTATCTTCCTCCCCAAAAGCTACATAGGGAAACCATTGTTGAAAATCAGATTTTTAATGCCATATCACATAGATGTGGCACAGTTCTTAAATTGCCTTTTCCAAGACTACCAGGAGTCTTGGTTCACATCCGTGCTACGTGACCATGCTCCGGGTTCCTTCTTTTTTTGTTTTGTTTTTGTTTTTTGGTTTTTTGAGGTAGCGTTTCACTCTAGCTCAGGCTGACATGGAATTCACTATGAAGTCACCAGGTGGACTCGAACTCACAGCAATCCTCCTACCTCTGCCTCCTAAGCTCTAGGATTAAAGGCGTGTGCCACCACGCCCAGCTCCAGTTCTTATTCCATCTCTATGGAAACTGAGAAGCAGAGTTCCCCCTGAATTGTTAACACCCCAACTCCAAAGTCAGCCAAGCCAGCCTCGGCCTGCTTCTATGACATGTCAATGGGGAAAGCTTCCATTTACTCAGGAACTCATGTGTCATTTCTCTGTGACCGCACTGTCGCTCACCCTGGGTCACTAATTTCAATCACCCAAAACCGAGTTTCTCAAACCGCTGAAGCGTTACCCTCAGGGCTGGGAGGCGGCTCTGTGGGTGAAGGGCTTGCCGCACCAGTCTGATGAGCAGTTTGGAGCCCCGGAACCCAGGCACAGCTGGGTTTACGTGTCTAATCCCAAGCAAAGTGGGCGGGGTGGGATGGGGCAGAGACAGGAGAATCCCCAGAAGATCACAGTTCACAGGCCAGTTAACCTTGTATACACAGTGGCAAAAAATAAATCCTGCCACCACCAAGGTGGAAGGTGAGCACTGACACCCAAGACGCCCTCTGACCCCACACACGACAGGGGCATGTGCGTGCCTGCCCTCCTCGCCTCACACTTATTTATCTGTTTGTTTATTTAAGAGAGAGAAGGAGGGTAACAATGAGCCTCTTGCCACTGTAAACAAACCCCAGACACTTGGGCCACTTTATGCATCTGGTTTTACCTGGGGGCTGGGGAATTGAACCTGGGCCAGCAGGCTTTGCAAGCAAGTGCCTTGAACCAGTAAGCCATCTCTCCAGCCCTCAATTTAAAAGAAAAAAGTATTTTTAAAACACCAGCTTTAGCTTCAAACACACGTGCACCAACACAGGGAAAGAGGGAGCTGATCTAGCAAAATCATAGCACAAAGGCGAAAGAGACCTCCGTGACAGAAAAGCACCGTCTGCATTTAGAATCATCCTGGCAACAGTCTTCCATTGCATTTGTTTACGTTTAGCTCATCACTTGAAAGCATTCAGAAAAGTGACAATAATGAGATTCGGAGAATATTGCACAGTCCTTCTCTGAATACAAGATATATTAATGGCTTTTAAGAACTCAACTACTCAGCTGAAAACATTATTGGGCCATATTTGTGCAAATCTGTTTGCATCTTGTTTATTCCTAGATATAATGT
This sequence comes from Jaculus jaculus, assembly GCF_020740685.1. Taxonomy (NCBI): domain Eukaryota; kingdom Metazoa; phylum Chordata; class Mammalia; order Rodentia; family Dipodidae; genus Jaculus; species Jaculus jaculus. Next base: position 9,951,001 of record NC_059106.1, on the reverse strand, counting down.
ATTCCCCATTTCATGTCAAAAACTACATGATAATACTATGAGAAATTCCAAAGTTTTCATTGTTTACACATTTAACAAATCAGCACTGGGGACTTGGTCGATAAAGTGCTTGCCTTGAAAGCATAAAGACTTATGTTTGGTTTCCACAATCTACATAAAAATATCAAGCATTGAGCTCAGCAGCTCTGGAACAACTTCAGGCACTCTCCAAAGCTCCCCTTCCCCCAGCCACCAGCACTGGAAACCACTGGAGATCTCAGGTCGCCAAGGGGATTGGAGCCATCCCTCCCCCACACAGCACGCAGCACAGCTGACCCAAGAGCAGATCTACCGACTCAACCAGAGGAGCCTCCCCACAGGGCAGCAAAGAGGGAACCGGCCTCACAGTGAGCATGGATGAGACCCTGTAGCCTCCCGGAAGGCACCAGGGCTGTCTTACACTGGGCTGATAGCTACCCCAAAGCCAGGTATACAGACCTGAACGAGACGTGCTAATTGTGCCTTCCACTTGCAGGGCACTTGCTAAGTAAGAATCTCGGGGAGATAGCATATTCTTAATTTAAAAAAAGAAGAAGAAGAAGAAGAAGAAGAAAAGACCCAGGGAGGGGAGGAATCCAAAACCTAGCCCATTAAAAATGCCAAGTGTGGTGGCACACATTTGTGCTCCCGGCATGGGAAAGGGGAGTCAGGAGGATCTGGGGGCTCACTGGACAGCTAGTGTGGCCTCACTGGCGAGCTTCATCAGGACAACTGGAAACTATCTCAAAGGAGGTGGCTGGTGTTCCTGTAGCTTCTGCATGCATGCGCGCGCGCGCACACACACACACACACACACACACACACCCGTTCTCACACAGGCATGCACAATATACACACACGGGGGGCCTCTGCACTCCGATCTCTATACCCAGTCTGCATGTGAGATGCATCTTAGACTCATTTTATAGTGAAGAAACTGGTTCCGGAGTCTATCACATTTTCCATCTGATATTGCTTCTTGTGATTTCACTCTGAATTTTAGGAACCGAATCATTGGAAATTCCTCCACATTTTTTTTAAAGAAACAAGTCTCCACTACTCCACTTGGATGGAACCTGCATCTTCTGAGACTCCAGAGCTCAGGCCCTGGGTGGCCTCGGGTCTCGCGTGTGGAACACAAGGCACACAGTGTCAGCCGTTGCCCAAGTAGCAGCAAGGTCATCTCTGCCCTTCCCCTGGGGAGAAAAGCCTCAGGGGACAAAGAGAACTGCTTTCTGGTCCCAGCTCAACTCCCCAGAGTCAGCCTGTGCCCAGAAGACTGAGCCAAGGAACTGAAGGAGGAGAACCTTCTAGGGCAGACAATACCTAAGATGTGCTCAGAGCAGCACTCCACAGGCCTCGATTAGAGGATGTTGGAAGGGGATGGGGAAGGAGGGAGACGCCACCTTGAAGAGCAGAACAAAAGCTGACCTTCATGGCCAAGGTTCTTGCTGAAAATGCCACCCCCCCCCCCATGAACAAGGCCATGTGCCCCATGACATCTGTCACAGTGAGGCCACCTAGAGCACATAACAACTATCAGGGCCCAGGGCACCATAAATGCCATCACTAACAGGGTGACCGTTACTCACTGTGGACAGCCGCGTGGTGTGCCAGCTCCCGTCTGCACCTGCCATAGTCGTCCTTGACGCTCTGCAGTCTTCGGTGGCTCCTAGAGCTGAGCACCAGCAGCCTGCTGAGGAGCGCCTCCAGGCCTTCCCGCTCCGAGGCCCGGGCCCGAATCTCCTCCGCGAGCTCCTTGGCTGTGCGGAAGTGGCTTCCTGCAGCCCGGCGTGGGAGAGAAGAGGGAAAGAGGTGTGACACCCGCAAACATGGAGGAACGTACGATAGCTGTCAAACACCCACAATGCAAAGGGAGGGAGCTCTGCAGGGCAGCAGGACTTCCTCGGCAGGCTGAAAAGACTCTTCCTTCCTGCAATATCACTCTTCTCTTTATTACTGTGTGCACGAGCGTGTGCACGTGCATGCGTGTGTGTGTGTGCGTGCGTGCGTGCGTCAGGATATGGCACATGTGCATGTGTATGCAGCTGCGCCCACCCTGTGCACAGACGCAGAGACCAGTGGAAGAAGTTAGGTGTTCTCTCTCACTCCTCCATCTTATTTCCCTGAGACAAGAGTCTCTCACTGACTGTCTGACCAGGGAGCCCCGGCAATCTTCCTGTCTCTGCCTCCTCAGTCCTGGGTTACAGGCAGCATCCAGCTACAGCCATGTCTGCGTTTTCACCTGGGTGCTGGCGACTGAACGGCCCTCATGTGCGAGCAACACTCTAACCCTCTGAGCCATCTCCCCAGGCCCTATCACCTTATGTGTATTATGTTTGTTTTAGGGATTCTATTGGCCAACTCAAGACCCCTGAAAATGATGACACAACGTCCCAGTGGTGGGAAAGACATGGGTATCATTCCTCTTCATACCAAGTGGCCAAGAGCCGGCAGAGGCAGACGATGCCGAGAATCGTGGCCTGATAGTTACGCTGGAGCTACGAGCAAGTCCCGCTCCGCCCTCATCCCTGTTCCTCAATCTGTGTGTGTATGTGCGTAAAGTGTGCATGTGTGTATGCACACATGGCTGCATGTGGGCACATGTGTGTGCGTGTCAGTGTGGAGGCCAGAGGTTAATGCTGAATATTTTTCTCAGCCACTATCACCTTATTTACTCGAACCCAGAGCTGGCAGCTCTGACAGTTTAGCTAAGCAGCTTGCCCCAAGGACGCCCCGTCTCGCCTCCTGAGGACTGAAACTACAGAGCCACTGCCACTCGGGTGCTGGGGATCCAAACTTTGGTCCTCATACTTGAGTAGCAAGTGCTTTATCCACTGAGCCACCCCCCCAGCCTTGGGCCAGCTTCCTCTGAAATAGGATCATAATCAGCCTGAACCACAGGTGGCTGCAAGAGTCACGGTGGTGGCATCAGAAAGAAGCTACGGGAAGCATACGGGAAATGCATGGCCGCTGGGGACCAGCAAGTTTGCAGGGCACAAGGTCGGTATACAAAAATCAAACGTGTGTCTAAATATTAACCACAAGCTGCTGCGAGATGATTTCTCTAAAGTACACTTTATATTTTGAAAGTGAAAGGACTTGGGAATAAATTTAAAAAACCAGATGCAAGAGCACTAGAGTGAAAACTGTTTTCAAAACCCTACTGTGAGGAATAAGACAGACAATTAGGGAGCTAAAACTACGAACATCCATCGTAACACTCAGTATTCCTAAGGTTTCCCCCAGATTGATTCATTTCTTTAATACAATTCCAATCAAAATTTTATGAAGCCCTTTGGTAGGAAATGGATGGGCACGCAAACAAAACCCAAAGCCCTAGATAAGCCAGAGCAATCCTTAAAAAGTTATCCTCGGGGCTAGGGAGGTGGTTTAGGGGTAAAGTGTGCAAGTATGAGAATCTGAGTGTGGATCCCCAGAAACCACATAAAATCAGACGCAGTAGCTTACATCTAAAACCCCAGCACTCCAGTGATAAGATAACAAGGAGTCAGAGACAGGAGACTCCCTGGAAGTTGACAGGAAGTTCACAGCGTGGTGTGTGTGCAGTGGAGACCAGCAAAGTAACCCTGCTTCAAGCAAGGTGGAAGGCGAGGACAGACACCTGAGTTTGTCCTCTGGCTTCCACACACACACCACAGTCCTCATGTGCACACACATGCACACACACACACACACAGCATACACATACATACACAAAAATAAAAACAAAAAGCGAGTTTCTATGTCAACGCTAATGCTATCACTTCCATAACTAAGCTACAGCAAGTGAACGGACACATCGATCAATGGGATGAATAGGAGGCCCAAAGCAGACGCATGCTCACAGCCAACTGACTTCCAACCAAAGGACAAGGCAAGCCAGTGAGGACCAGAAAGGATGCAGAGACAACTAGTTAACTCTGCAGGGAGCAAGTTAGCCTTGAGCCAAACCTTAACCACAGGCAATTTATAACCAGAGATGGCTCACATGACTCAAAGAAGTCTAAACCATGAAGCTTCTAGCAGGAAATAAAGAGGAATCTCTTATTGAGTTCGAAGCAGGCAAAAACACTGTAGAGGACACAGGAAACAGAACAATAACAGTGAAATAAAACACTGGATAAATGGCCTTCATCAAAATTACAAGCCTCTGCTCATCAGAGAAGACACCGTTTAGAAAATGAACAGTCAGAGCCAGAGAGATGGCTTAGCAGCTAAGGTGTTTGTCTGCAAAGACAAAGGACCCAGGCTTGATCCCTTAGGACCTACATAAGCCAGATAGATGCACAGGGGGCTCACACGTCTGGAGTTCATTTGCAGTGGCTGGAGCCCTGGTGTGCCCATTCTCTCTCTCTCCTTCTTTCTCTCTGTCAAATAATTTAATTTAATTTGAAAAAACAGAAAATGAACAGTCAGGCCAGGTGTGGTGGTGCACACCTGCAAACCAGGCACATAGGAAGTGAAAGTCGGTGATTTAAGAGTTAAAGGCCAGCCTTTATATGAAACCCTGTCAAAATAAAAGAAAGAGAGAGTTGGAGAGATGGCTTAGCAGTGAAGGCACTTGCCTATGAAGCCTAAGGGCCCATGTTCAACTCCCCAGGTCCCATGTAAGCCAGACACACAAGGTGACATAAGTGTGCAAGGTCGCACATGCCCACTAAGTGGCGCAAGCATCTGGAGTTCAGTTACAGTGCCTAAGGCCCTGGCGCGCCAATTCTCTCCCCCTCTCTGTCTCTTTAAACTAATACATTTTTAAAAAGAAAAACAAGGGCTATAGATGGCTTAGTGGTTAAGGCACTTGCCTGAGAAGCCCAAGGACCCAGTGCCCACATAAGCCAGACGCACAAGGTAGCACATTTGTCTGGAGTTTGTTTGCAGTGGCTGTAGGCCCTGGAACACCCATTCTCTGTAGCTGCCTCTCTCTCTCTTCAATAAATAAATTAAATACTTTTTAAAAAGAAAGAGAGGAGATAAAGTTGAGGGGAGAAAAAAAGTAGGCAACTCATTTGCCACGGATGTGTCTGACTAAGGACTCAAGGCCTACACTTTAGCAATTAAGCCACAATTAAGGACCACTGCTCCTGTTGTTTTTTTTTTCCTCCAGTGCCAGGTCAGCCTGAACTTCCAGCCTCTAGAACACGCGAGGTGGCTCAGACCCCAGAGCGCAGCACTGTCTAAAGCCACCATGGTTGGTTGCCCTTTGGTCCAACCATTTGTTCTGATACCTGGCTGCTGCTCCTGCAGGCTTGTCTCCTTTTAAAAGATTTTAGCCCAGGGTGGCGGCGCACGCCTTTGATCACAGCACTCAGCTGGCAGAGGTTGGGGGATCAGTGGTATACACTTATAGTGCCAGTGCTGGGGAAGCAGAGACAGGCAGCTCTCCCGAGCAGGTTGGCCTACTTAGAGATCTCCAAGCCAATGAGAGACCCTGTTTCAACAATGGCGGATAGTGCGTGAGGAATGATTCCTGAGGTTGGCCTCTGGCCTCCACACACATATGCACACATATGCACATGCACCTGCATGTATATGCACACACACGTGCACAATTCACTGCTTACTAACAAGTGCTTACTGTAGCCATAATGACACCAGCAGCTTTAAGCCTTCCCTCTCATAGTCTCAGCACAACCTTGGGACAAAGGCTATTTTCAAGTCTCCATTCTAAGATGCATTTGTTTGGAACACTAACACATCTGAGGCAGGACCATCAGTCTAGGGAAAGTGGGGGGCATTTTCACAACATGTGTGTTCTTGGGGGCCAGCTGACTGCGGCCACCAGCCACCCTGGGCACTCTAAAGCTTAAACCACTGAAAGAACAGTTGAATCAGGCTTTTGCTTGAAACTTTTCGATGGGTGTATATTTGCACGATCAGAAAAGATCTGCATTTAAAACTTGAAGCCTGCTGTCAGTGGCCTGACAGAAAATCCTACAGAAGTCAGCAGTTCATTCTTGGAGGAAAAAAACACTACCTCCTGACAGCTCAGACAGAGAGGAGGATGACAACATGTGCGAAAACATCCAGCTCCAATCCTAGAGGCCAGAGGTGCCTCAGAAGCCTTGGAAGATGAAGATGACGGTGTTATATAGAGAAAAGCCTTAACCAATTTATTTTTCTTTTTTTTTTTGTGAAATAGCATGTGATCTTTTTAAGCCTAAGTCTATCTAAAAGAGCTCTTTCAATAAATATAAGACGAAAATTCTGAGTCAAAGGAAGTATTGTATCATTGTTTAGTTGACAGCAATTTTGCTTTCTTTGTAGGATATAAAATACATGTACTTTTCATGCTCGCTGAAAGATGTATCGTTATCTCTACTTCACAGCACAGGACACTGAAGTCTTGGAACTCATACCTTGCTGAAGGTCACAGAGAAATATGCTACAGGGCAAGTTTCCAACTCAAACATCAGGCCTGAAGCCTCCTCTTAAATACTAAACTGTGCTGTTTGTTTCTGTATTATTATTTAACAGGCAGATTTCAAACTGATACAAATGCTAAAAATGTTTTATCTTTAGATAAATTCTGAATACCCACCCAGCATGTGGCATCTGTCACTGAAATCCATAGTTTCTGTCTGCATGGTGGGAGAGCACTGAGACCCTGTCTGTCTGTCTGTCTGTCTGTCATTGTACGGGCAACAGTATAACACAAATGAGAACCAGGCAGTGTCCCAGCACTCTAGGAAGTGACCTTAAGATAAAGCCAACAAGGAGCTGTGGACAAGGGGCTCAGTCAGTAAAATGCTTTCCTCACAACGTGAAGGCCTGAGTCCAAATCCCAGAATCCAGGTAAAAAAGCTAGATGTTCAGCACTGAGCATACTGACGTGGGCTAAAGGTGGATCTGGGAGGTGGTAACAGTCAGCGTCCAGCACTGGGCATGCTGATGTGGACTGAAGGTGGATCTGGGTGGTGGTCACAGTCAGCATCCAGCATTGCGCATGTTGATGTGGACTGATGATGAATCTGGAAGGTGGTCACGGTAAGCATTGACACGGACTGAAGATGGATCTGGGAAGTGGTCATAGTCAGCTTCAAGCATCCTGAGTTGATTCAGTAACCCGTCGTTCCCTGGAGGAACGGGAGGAGCAGATCTTCAAAGCACACAGATCTTCTGAAGTCAGGGCAGGTGGTGAAGCCTTGACAGGCCCCATGAGTGAAGATGCTGTGGAAATGACAGACTGGAGACTGTGGGGTGTAGCTTGGTGGCAGAACTCTTCTGTAGCTTACACAAGACCCTGGATTTCTTCCCCATCCCCAGTACTGCAAAACAAACTGTAATGGTGAATCTCTGGTTGTCAGTTGGACAGGATTTAGAACCACCCTGGTAACAAATCCCTTGCCCTGTCTGTTAAGGATTCTGCAGGTTAGATTGTCTGAGGTAGGAAGGCCCACACTAGCTGTGGGTGGTAGAGTTCCATGAACTGAGGGTCCCAGACCGTATGAGAAGGAGAAAGTGAGCTGAGCACCAGCATTCCTCTCGTGATGAGATGTAGCTTCCTGCCTCACCCTGCTTTCCCCATAATGACAGACTCTGCCTTGTGGAATTTTAAATCCAAACTTTTCTTTCCCTAAGTTGCTTATGGTCAGGTATTTTGCCTCAGCAATGAGAAAGTAATTGCTACACAAACAAACAAAACAAAAAAACATGGATTCTAAGAATCAGCAACCCATGTACGATGCCAAGCGTGGCAGCACATGTCTGTAGTCCCAGCACAGGACGGTCCCAGCCTTGCCTGCTGGCTAGCTTATCTAACGAAATCGGTGAGCTCCCTGGTTCAGTGAGAGACTCTATCTAAGGAACACAGTGGAAAACAATTGAGGAAGATACCCAACACTGACCTCTGCTGTCACATGCGCGCGTACTCCCACGAGTATAAATACATACATAGACAATGCTCACACACGTACACAGGAGAAAGTAAAACAAAATGCAAAAGAATGGCAACATTGCCCACCAGCACAGTGTCCCAGGGACAGCCACCTCCCTGAAGACAGGCCCACCCATCAGACAGCCTGGGGAGAAATGATCTGGTCTCCACCTCAGTTGACTCAGGTCACCACCCTTCATCCAGTTAAGGCTCCCCAATTTTCTCAGCTGACCAAAGAGCTAAGACAGAAAACCCAGGCCCATTTGCAATATGCCACCTTTAGAACATTCCCTGTGGATGGAGAGATGGCTTAGTGGTTATGGCACTTGCCTGCAATGCCTAAGGACCCAGGTTTGATTCTCGAGGTCCCACATAAGGCAGATGCACAAGGTGGCGCATGCATCTGGAGTTTGTTTGCAGTGGCTAGAGGACCTGGCATGCCCATTCTCACACACACACTCTCTCTCTCTCTCTAAGAAATAAATAAATATAAATCTTAAAATGGGATTCTAAAAGCAGATGATTGACGTTGCCTGAGTCATACTCCTCCTCCCTTGGGCTCCAAGGAGCCTCATCTACCTCCTCTCCTGGGGAAGATAATATTGATTAAGAAAGGCAAAACCCTTAACTCACAGGGAAGGTTATGTTCCATCTTTTTTGCTCTCTCTGCAAATGGGGACATAATTCCACGTAAGTGGCACGCAAGGCAATTAAGAGGCAAGCCGCACACTCACTGCCACGTTCAAGGCTGTAAGTGCGACGCTTGGCTGCACCAGGGACCCAGTGGCTCGTTAGCTGCCAACATTAGTGTTTAATGATGTGAGGAGCAGAAGCCGCCAGATACCACACTCCTTCTGAAAACACCATTGAAAACCCGTATATGTAATTATTACACCTTTCCATTAAATTTTATGATTCCGCCGAAGCTGATGGGCTGTGTATTCCTTCAATCTATAAACCTCAGGGAGCTCTGTGAGGCCATCGTTACATAACTGGCACCACCCACCACTGCTGGGCTAGTAGAACACGGCGGGACATTCCCACAGCCTGGATCTCCCTACCGGGCCACTGAGAGCGGTCTCCCCTCCTTCCCTGCCCGCAGCCTGCCCAGCATCACTCTTAACATAATCAAATCAGCTGGGCGTGGTGGCGCACACCTTTAATCCCAGTGCTAGGGAGGCAGCGGTAGGAGGATCGCCATGAAGAGGCCACCCTGAGACTACGTAGTGAATTCCAGGTCAGCCTGAGCTAGAGTGAGACCCTACCTCAAAAAACCAAAAATAAGTAAATAAATAAACAATCAAATCCAAGAGTAAACACAGGGGGATGTTTGAAAGCACAATTCAGATGACCAAGTAAGACACTATTTGCAGAGATTCGTATTTCCAAGCTACTGCTGAATGAAGAAATGCAGCTCTGAAGAAGCACAAGCTGGGAAGAGAGCTCAGTGTTTCAAGGCATTGGTTGCCCAAGCCTACTGACCAGAATCCCAATCTCCCAGAATCCAAGCAGCACCTGAACCCAACACGCCCACGGCAATGGGAGGCAGAAGCAGGAAGACCCTGGCGCATGGGCCAGCTGGGCCAGCACTCACTCACAGCGGCAGAAGGAAAGTCCTGTCTCTAACCAGGCGGGAGGTGGGGCCTGATACCCTAAGGTTGGTCTCTGACCTCTACATGTATGACTTGGCACACAAACCCACACACAAATCACATCTGTACACACTACGCATAAATATATATGCACCAAAAACCCTGCAAGGATAAAGGAAGAAGTTCTCTCACACAACTCCAAGATCGTGTGTGTATGTGTAAGAGAGAGAGAGAGAGCGTGTGTACGTGTATGTGTGTGTGAGAGAGGCAGTGAGAGAGTAGGTCAGAGGTCAATTTCAGGTGATCTCTTTAACTCCCCACCTATTTTTAAGGTAGGATCTCTCACTGAATCTAGGCCTCACCAATTCAGCTAGACTTGCTTGACAGTAAGCCCCAGGGATTCTCTGGCTGTCCTCCCCAGTGCTGGGATCACAGGCACTTGCCACCACGCCCAGAATTTTACCTGCATGCTGGGGATCTGAACTCAGGTCCTCATGTTTATGCAAATGCACTTGACCAACTGAGCCAATGCCCCAGTACCCAGCCACCAAGTTCTACAACCAGAGGCTCACCTCACATGGGAATCCCCTCCCTCTAAGAAAAGCCAGGTCACATCCATCACCCTCAGTGGGTACCCTTAATGGGCAAGGCTCACACACATTGCTGGAATTGTGGCCACAGAGCAGCAGGTCCACTCCTGTGCACATGGAGAAAGGACCATCTAAGACATGGCCCTACCTGAACTCCTGTGTGGACATGGTATGCACAGGAACCTTCCAAGGACTTAGGAAAGTTTTCCAGAATAGCTTTGTGATGTTTCAGTGAAGGACAATAGGAGAAAGCTAGCTTTTGTAAGGCAGTCTCAGAGATTGGGGCTCAAGGAGAACTAGGAGGTGCCAGCTCACTCACACTGGCACCAGAAACTCTTGGAAAAAATATCTGATTGAGGGGCTGGAGAGATAACTTAGCAGTTAAGGCATTTGCCTGCAAAGCCAAAGGATCCCAGTTCGATTCTCCAACGCCTATGTAAGCCAAATGCACAAGGGGGGTACATGCATCTGAAGTTCATTTGCAGTGACTGGAGGCCCGGGTGCATCCATTCTCTCTCCCTCTCCCTCTCTCTCTCTCTGCCTTTTTCCCAAATAAGTAAATATATAAATCATATATATATATATATATATATATATATATATATATATATATATATATGATTGAGACAGATCTACAGCGCCCCCTACTGCCCACAGTCTACTGCACTACTGCACTACCAGGGTGGGCTGACCCCACTGGGCTGACCCTTGTGTTCATCCTCCAAATTTACCAGCCAATCTGGCTTCCCCTTATACACCTGAATCTGATGTTAGAAAGGCTGTGGTCTTCCAGACTCTCCCTCTTCCCTCTGGACTTGACCCGGGGTGGGTATGGGTGGGTGTGGGTGTGTCTTCCCTTCACTCTGCCCACAGGGACAAAGTGAGTCTGGCTTCCCCTCCCCCGACCTGGCTGGCTGGGGTGGGGATGGAAACATATCACTGTTTCTTGGTTTGGAAGGCTTTTCCGCTTGCCTGTGCTTTATAGTTTGGGTAACTTCTCACTTTAATTACATGCACAATTTTCTGTGACCTCAGAATCCACCATGTGGGTGCTCTCTGCACTCTGGACTTGCTGCCTGTGCACTCGCTCTAAACTCGGGGTAACCATGGGTGTGACCCTCTTCGTCCCTCTTTTCTCCTCTGAATCTCTCTTCTGCTTTGATACTTTCCTCTTCGGGAAAGCACATGGCAGGCGCTCGTGTGTCCTTCCAGAGTCTCTACGTGGACATCTAAGTTCTACTTTCCATGTACTTTACTCTGCTCCGGTCCTTTCCTAAAGACCTCAGTTTCTCTTAAATGCACCTCGTAAACTATATAGCATTTCCACATGAGAACATGCTTCCTACTTTCCATGTGCTTAGCCTCCCTTCCTAGACCCCAGTCTCCCTTAAATAAACCCCACAATTTGTGATTTCCCCCTAAATATACTCAATTATTCAGAATTTATCCTTGAGTCCTTTTTTTTTTCTTTTTTGGTTTTGCAAGGTAGGGTTTCACTCTAGTTCAGGCCCGATGTAGAATTCACTATGTAGTCTCTGGGTGACCTCGAACTCACAGCAATCCTCCTACCTCAGCCTCCCGAATGCTGTGATTAAAGGTGTATGCCACCACACCTGGCTCATTTTTATTGATTCTTTATTACAGGTAAGACAGAACCCAAAACTCTAAATTCTGGAGGACCCCTCCTGAATCCCCAAATCCTGCCTCATTATTAACGTATAAGAAACCGCCACGGGGTTAGGGGTGTTGTGTGTGTTTTTTAGTGATTGAACACAGGGCTAGGCAAGCCCTCTACCACTAACTACATCCCCAGCCTTTGTTGTTCTTTCTATTTTGAGATGAGATTTCACTAGTTTGCCCATGCAGGCCTTGAGCTATTGGTCCTCCTGCCTCAGTTTCCCAACTAAATAGAATAACAGGCCTGCATAACCAGGTCCATCCTGCCGTGACAGAACACAAGGTGGGTGGGTGGCAACTGTGACTATTTAGCTGGTTGGCAGTTACCCGATATGGCGAGCATCTTGGCTTCCAGCAAGGCAGGTAGCTGGGCTTCAAGGTCAGCAAGTCTCCTCCTCAGAGAGCTGCAAAGTCTCTCGCTGGCGCACACCTAGGAGGAGACATGATCATCAATCAACGTCCGCGACTGGCAACCAGACGACAGTGGGGCAGCTGTCCCCAGGGTTTCTGGATTTCTAAGTGACTAAGAGGATGTCAGAGGGAACAGAGGAGGGCTCTTAGCAAGTAAGGAACCGGAAGAGAAGGAAGGAGAAGGAAAAGGAAAGGGAAAAGATGGGAAGAGAGTGGAGAGAGGGAAGACCCACACAAAACTGGTGGGGTGTCACCCAGAGAACAACCACAAGCTAAAATACGAAATGCCTCAGTGCCTTGTACTCTACTCCTGCCTAGAACATTCCAGCCCCAGGCTTAGCTCCCTCACACTCTCAGCATCTGTCTGTTCTGGGGCTCCCTGGGAAGAAAGGCCTTGATGGTTTCCTGCCCCAGATAGCAGAATCCTCCCTCTCTCCCCTTCACCGTGAAGTCTTCCCTAGGGTCCTCTGCAGCTGACACAGTTTGTTTCTCTCCCTTTGTTTTTTACCTCATCTCTCTCTGCTAGGATACAAGCTGTCTGTGAGCAGCGGCTTTGCTCTGTCCCTGACACATAGTAGGACTTTGCTCTGTCCCTGACATACAGTAGGCAGTAAATTAAGATGTGGGTTTGGAGATCAAGGTCAGAGCAGCCTGCTAAATTTAATTACTGGTGTCTACTAACAGGGCGCGCGCACGCACACACACACACACACACACACACACACACACACACACACACCACCCCTACTAAGATGGCAGATTCTCTGTGGAGAGCCAGATCTGAAACACAGGCAAGTCGCTCACAGAGAGAACTGTGGGATTTGTCATGTATCTTCCTGTGACTCTGCAAACACTTCCTACGTTTTTCTTTGTGTTTCAAAAATAATGAAAGCCTTCAGCCTCAATCTCTTTTCCCGATGCCTTTAGATTATCTTTCATGCTTTGAAACTGAAATGCTACATTTTGTGTGTGTGTGTGTATGTGTGTTTCGGGTTTAAATCTTATTCATCTGTTATCTTCAGATTCATAAGGTACCTAGATGTATTTTCAGTTCAACAAAAGCATACTGCACAGTTTTTATAAAGATAAAAACATCTGTAGACATTTGGGAGTGATTCACGAAGGATGTTGCCCCCAAGCATCATTCTGGTCTTGCCAAAAAAGTAAAATCATATTCAGAAACTAAATTTAACTACAAGCATTCAGAGCCCAGAGAAGATATGTAATTCCAGGCCCCCAGAGCACTCTGGGTCTTAAGAGAAACAGTCAACTTTAGGTATCTTGTTTATCTCAGATCAAACACAGGTTATTTTTAGAATCAAAGCAAACCTCACTCAGTCCTACCTAAAACACACCACTGTTTCTCTCATGGGCTTGCACAGGTACCCCTCCCCTCAGTGGCTGGGACTATGCAACCTCTCTTGATAAAACTCATTCTCGGGATGAAAATGCAGTCAGGAGACTTCCATGCTAAAGCCTGCACCAGGTAGCATGCATTCACACATCCAAAGGCATTAACTTTGAGGTGCTTCCAATGGTCCGACACATGTCAGGATGATGGAACCAAGAGGTAAAAGCCATCCATGGCTCCTCTTCCCCAGCAGAGTCTCAAACTGGCTCAGTGCCCAGTGACTGGCACAGGCCATCCTGTCCATCAAAATCTACCATTGAGCCAGATGCACCAAGTGCCACATGCATCTGGAGTTCATTTGCAGTGGTTGGAGGGCCTTGTAGGCCCATTCTCTCCAGTAAATAAAAAATAATAATAAAATGAAATCTGCCATTGGAAGTCCAAAGACATTTCTATTGATTCTTTGACACCAGCCAGAGTTCTGAGGTCTCACCTATCCACATCCGACATGGCTAATTCTAGTTAACAAGATCTGTGATAGCTTGGATGAAACGTGCCTCTGAGGCTCATGTGTTTTGAACCCTTGGTCCTCACCTAGTGACAGTTTGGGGAAGTTGTAGGGCCTTTGAGAGGTGTTGCTAGGGATGGGCTTTGAGGTGATATAGGCCAACACCAAGTCCAGTAGATAAATTACTTCCCTCCTACTGATGTGGAGATGTGACCCCAGGCCCCCGCCACAATGAAGCTTCCCTTGAAGATCACAAGCTAAACTAAACTGTTGTTCCTACAAGCCACTTCTGGTCAGGTGTTTTGTCCCAGCAACCAGACGGCAACTGCAACTATCCACTGACCGTAATTAGGTCAAATTCTCCTTTGTTGAGAAAAGCCATCCCCCAAGCTTCACCAATAATGTGAAACCGCCTTCTTAAAGTCTCTTATTAAATTACAATGCACATGCTGGATGTAATCTAATATCTACAAATCTCCAGATATCCCAATTATTTCCAACTATTTCCATCTCATTTATCCCTTAATTACCTTTGGTTTGAGTAACCCACGAGAGTCCTGTTACGTAACAAGTACAAGGAAGATTCCATACCTCACTGAAAAAACTCAGGTGTTTGTGTGTGTGTGTGTGTGTGTGTGTGTGTGTGTGTGTGTGTGTGTCTCTGTGTGTGTGTGTTCCACTAAGGACAGAAAACTGTGCCCAGCTGAGCCTCTTACTTCATTGTCACTGACCAGCCTGCAGTTGACAGAAGATGTTCTATGGGACCAGTGGTTTATGCTATAGTTCTCACACATGGCCTCCCTGTTCATGTACAGGCACACACACACACACACACACACACACACACACACACAGAAAAATGCTGCACCTCCTTATTTACGAATAAAATTAGCCCCTGAGGACCTCATTATCAAATGGAGATGTTAGACTTACATTTTTAACTCTAAGGCATAAGCTCTTTAATTTTATGGAAAAGCAAAGTAATTATAAGTTGGTCATAAATGTATTAGAGATGAGATGTGTGATGGTTTGAATGCTTGTGCCACCCCGCCCCCGCCCTCACCGAAACTTCATACGTTGAAATCCTCAACCCAAGTGCTATGGGATTAGGGGTGAAGCTCTGGGAGGTAACAAGTCAAGAAGGCAGAACCCCATGGAATGCGTCGGTCCTTGTAAAAGTGACCCTAGAGGCTGAGAAGAGAGCTCAGCAGCAGATAAAGGCACTTGCTTGCAAAGCCTACCGGCTCAGGTTCAATTCTCCAGTCTACACGTAAAGCCAGATGTAAAAGAGGGGCATGCTTCTGGAGTTTTCCCTAGTATGTGCACGTGCTCGCTCGCTCTCATTCCCCTTGCAAATAACTATCTTTAAAGGCCATTTCTCAAAGGCCCTACAACCCAGGGTTGAGGAGATGGCTCAGTGGGTAAAGTGCTTGCCTCGCAAGCATGAAGACCTGAGTTTGACCCCCAGCACCCATGTATAAATGTTGGGCATGTCCATGCACACACGTAATCAAGGCCTGGGGAAGTGGAGACAAGCAGATCCCTGGGACTCACAGGCCAGCTGGGCTAGCCTAACCAGTGAGCTCCAGGCCAGTGAGAGACCCTGCCTCAAAGAGAGTGGCCCGCACCTGAGGATAACACCTGAGGCTGTCCTCTGGCCTCCACATGCACAAACATACACATACAAGTATGCATATGCTCACATACACCATAAACCATGTACACATGCAAAACAATTAATTTTAATTTGTTTTACTTTTACCATGGAGCCCTACTGCGCTCTTTCCAGCATGTAAGGACACAGCAAGAAATTAGCCATTTGTGGCCCTCAGGAAGTCCCCACTGGAACCTGGCTATGATGTCACCTAGACCTCAGATCTCCAGCCTCCAATGCTGTTGTTTATAAGCCACCAGCCTCTGGTCCATCACACCCCAAATGGATGAGGGCAGCATGCAGACAAAGCATGGTCCCTTTGGTTTTTGGGTAAACCCAAGGTCCTCACAGCCTCTGGACAGGGTCTCTACCGCTCAGCTCTGAGCCAGGAGGAGTGAGAGACTCATTCTACTCCTCTTTCTGGGTAAGCAGCCCAGGAAACTGTCAGGTGGACTCTAAGTGCTCCTGGGTCCCAGGGCCTTGCATCATCCTACATAAACCACGTTATAGTTGCTGACATAGCCACATCTGCCCATTGCCCTGTGGCTGTGAGCAACACCTAGAATGAGAAAAGGGCCACAGCTGGACAATTGTGCCAACAACACATGCCGATATCAGCAATAAGATGGTGCACTCTACATGCCCCCTGAGAAGGTCACAGGTCTTCCTCTCTCTGGTCGTAGGGACAAAAAGAGATCCCTCCCAGGACAGTGGCTCTGCTCAGCAACTGTTCTTTCTACATAGTGACCATCTTGGAACCTCCTGACTCCCAGACCTGATACCAGTGATGAAGGGTTCAGGCCAAAGGCTCTGCCACAGTGCCTGGTGACATCTCGCAGCATACATGGGCATACAACTTGGCCAGGCATGACCATGAGGAAGGGCTCTGTTCTGTGAATTGTTTATCCTGATCAATAGGACATAGATTGTGGCATTTTTTAATTTTTTTAATTTTTATCTCATCCCTTATTTATGTGCAGATTGATGGATTCTGGTCAGAGCTGAAAGACCTGAATGCAGTAAGAACTATGGATTGTGAGGTTTGGCTTGTGAGAGTAAGAAAGAACTTTGTTGAGACTGGTTTAGAAGCAGTTTGTGTGACAGGCTTGCTGCATTCGGCCTGCCTGTGTCCTGAGAACTTACAGAGTTGAGTTGTGTAAAAATGGACCGAATGTGAGCAGATGGGTATCGCACAGAAAGAAGTGAAAGCTTTGGGCTAAAATCAACAGCTCAGTTCAGCTGCAATTGTTTGATAGATCATCACCACTGAGACTGGGCCAGCTGTTCTGCATTGGAGCAGCAGAAAGACTGTGAACTCTTTTTAAACAAGGAGCCTGAATGCTAAAGGAGTTTCCTGCTCTGCAAAGTATTCTTCCCACCTGGATTAATAAATTTGTTATCCCATTGGTACTATGGAGTATAACAAATGCAGGAAATAAAGGGTCACTAGATGTGCAACACATTTGTTTTTTGGAAATGGCTTATTGAACGCCCTGTGTGGAGGCCTGATGGGGCCATGAGAATGAACCATGGGTAGCAGTGGAGAGCCAAGGAGATGCCAAGACTAGGAGATGGCTGCCGAGGAGACCTGCTGGCACTGGATGGAGTACAGCTTGGGCTATAAGCAGCTGAGCAGAGGGATGGAATTGGAACTCTGGAGACCTGTCACAGGTTAGAGTTGTCAGACTTGGAGTTGCAGGATTTGATGTTTGTCCTGCTTGTTCTAAAACTTGTATTGGTTCAGTCTTTCTTTGCTATGGTCAGTGCCCTCTTTTGCAGTGTGAATGTTTATTCTGTGTGCTTATGTTTGGGTTCTTGTTGGTTGGTTGGTATTGCTATTCAGTTAAGAGACTTTGGACTATGGGGACATTTAAACAACACTGAGGTGGATAAAACCTATGGGGACTTTTAAAGTTGGACTGAATGCATTGCATTTCACATCATTAATAGTCATGAGTTTATGAGGGCCAGGGTGGAATGTGGCGGGGTTTGAACTAGGTGTGCCCCATGAACTCATATGTTCTGAATGCTAAATTTCCAGCTGATGGTAATTTGGAAATTAGAGCTTCCTGGAGGAAGTGTTGGTAACAGGCTTATGTGTGTTATAGCCAGCTTCCCCTTGCCAGTGTTTGGCACACTCTCCTGTTGCTGTTGTCCACCTGGCGTTGGCCAGGAGGTGATGTCCAGCATCTGTTTGTGCCATGGTTTCTCATGCCATCATGGAGCTTCCCCCTCCAGTCTATAAGTCAAAATAAACCCTTTCCTCCTGATCATCTGCTTTTGGCTGGGTGTTTTCTGCCAGCAGTGCAGTAATAGTCAGCAATCCTCCCATCTCTGCTCCCCACAGGACTGAAGTTGCTAATGTGCAGGGCCATACCCATACAGTCTTTCCCAGACACTGAGATGAGTGGGGGTGGACACAGAGATGGAGACCTCTGAAACAGCTGCCCCTCCCCAGGTCTTCTGGCGCAAGCTACGGACTGCAAAATGTTGCTGCAAGGTCTGCGTTTTCTCCAGAATCTGAGTGCTCTGTGACCACTTGGACACAGTCATGAAATCAGGTCAGAAGAAAATAAGGATCGGAAGATACTTACCTGGGCAGTGATTTCTCTAATGGCCAGGTTCAGGGATTTTGTCCTTTCCTGGAGGCTAGAAGAATGAGAAAGAAGGTATTGGTCTTGGCACTAAGGTGGAGTTCCCCACACAGGACACTGCCAACAGAGACTGTCCATCACCCAGGGGCTGAAGAGAAGCAGGAGAAACATGGTGTCTGGCTGGCTCCACACACCCATGGGACTAACACGCCACAGAGAGCAGTTTGTCTCCCTAAGCATGCTTCACTTGGGCTGATATCGAAATCTGTTCTGAGGGTTGAACTCAGGTCCGCAGTCTGAGATTGTACCTCTCCCGGCCCAGGAGGAGTCACCCACATGTGATCATGCCACAAAGCATTGAGATTTGTGTCCTGAAACTGTCCTAGAAGGACAAGAGTTGATGACATCTAAGTGGGCATGCCACGGACTCAACAAATGGTGGCACCAAGTGTCCCCTGCACTGAGCGCCCATCAAGCAGACCAAACAAGACAAACATATTTCTCTAGCATGTCTGAGGCAGTTAAGCACCCTCTCTCTAAACTACGTCTGCTTTCTTTCTCCTGAGCACTTTCCACCTTCATCCATTTGCTTACTCATGCCATGTCTCCCCAACTGGGATGAATTCTAAGTCCCATGTGGGAAGAAGCAACCAGCTGGGCTCACTCCCACGTCCCAGGGTCTGAAACATTTGTTTGGAGGGCACAGAGTTGAAATCTGTGCAGGTCTGAGTTCAGTACAACTACAACTAAGATCAACACAGGTATGTGTGTGTGAGAGAGACAGACAGACAGACAGACAGAGACAAAGAACAGCTTCAAGTGTCCTTTCTCAAGTACCATTCACTTTTGTAGAGACAGGGTCTCTCATGGGCCTGGAACTCACCAAGTAGGCTAGACTGTGCGTGGGCCAGTACTCCCCAGGGATCCCCCTCTCTCCACCTCCCCAGCACCTCCCCAGCACTGGGATTATAAGCGCATATCACCAGACCCAGCTATGTTTCTTTTAACATGGGTTCTGAGGACTGAACCCAGGTCCTGATGCTTGCAAGGCAAATGCTTTACAATGCAGCCATCTCCTCAGCCCATTCTTTGGGCACTTAATAGCAGAATGCAAACAGGCATCCCCAAGCAATAGCTCATGCTCTGACACTTAAGATGGAGAGCAGACTCTTCTAGCCCTAAGATTTAGCTGGCCAGAAACAGCGCATGTAGCTAATGCCCAGTATCCCAAGTGAAAAACTGGCCAGGCATCACTTCCAGGAGTAGACCGAGCTCTGGGGTCTGGGCTCACATCTGGTCCAATCCTAGAAGGAAAATACATCCCCTCTCATGAGAAGCAGGCAGAGATGCGGATAATTGAATGCATTGTTTTATATCTAAGTTGATTTATACTTCATTTATTTAATTTATGCCATATTACTTTTTGCAGTAGATTTACCTTGCTAATTATGTGCTACTCGGGCTAATATTAACATTAGCTACATCCCTCGGGGACGCATGGAATGAAAGCAATGGGGGGCAGAGGAATATGAGTAATTTGTGACTGTGCTAGCGGTTTGTGAGCTATTTTTAGCTCAAAACTCTCAAACAAAGTGTCACACAGAGCTGTGATATATAATATAATAGAAGTGTCTGGTCTGGGGTACAAATGAATCACATTAACCCTGCCCAGGTGTGATGCTACTGCCCACCACACTATGACCCCTAGGAGCAGGACTACTAGTTGAAAACCACCTGGTTAGACCAGTTAAATGTTGAGAAATAGGAGTTCTATGTACTTTGGTGACTAAAACTAAGCCCCATGTTTCAATAAGACTGCCCATTGCTTATGACCTATAGTTATCCCCTAAGAGCCAGGCACAGCGACACCTGCCTGTGACTCCAGCATTCCTGATCCTTTAGCCCTGCTGTGTCAGAGGAACCTGCCTTGGCCCTCCTTACCTTAGAGGGAATATGTCTATTAGGAGTGAGGGCTGTTTCCACGGGAGGCCAGTCAGCCCAGCGCAGCAACATCTCCCTGAAGAGCCAGAGCTGGAGCCTTCCCCGTCCTTCTCTACAACACTACCCCCGTGGCACATGTTGTGCCCCCAGGTCTAGTGACTGTCACAGTCAGACTGCTTTGGAGGGGTGGGTGTTGTTTGAACAGGTGTGTGTCTACACGTGAACTTGTGGATTCACCACAGTATGGGACAGTGCAAGGGCAGGAAGACAAGGTGAGAGTTCCATATGGCCTCCTGCTTGGGGACACCATGACAGATGTCAGATAGATGGACAAGATGTCTCCTTCCATGTTGTCATACTTCCTCCTCCCACCGCCAGCCAGTGTCTACTGCCCTCAGTACACAGCACCAAGGGAAAAGCCCTCAGTGCCAGACCCACTGGGGAGGCAAGTGCCCACCCATCCAGAGCCTGGGCTTTGAAGAACCATCAAGGCTCCTACACATTCCTACTCCTGTCTGACCTCTGCTGACCCTCCAGCAGTCTCCCTTCCCACACCCTGCTGACTCCAGAGCAAGCTCCTTTCTTCTGGGGACCATTTTCTTATCAAAAAAAAAAAAATGAATCTGGGGCCGGGGAGAGGGCTCAGAGGATGAAGTGCTTGCCTTGTAAGCATGAGGACCTGAGTCCAATCCCCAGAACCCACGGGAGAATACCAGACATGTCGGCATGCGCTGGTACTCCCAGCACTGGGGATATGGAGACAGGAGGATCACTGGCTAGCCAGTCTAGACTAACTGGTGAGCCCCAGGCCAGTGAGAGACCCTATCTCAAAGGAACATTTTTGAAGAACAATACCCAAGGTCGTCCTCTGCTCTCCACACACACACACACACACACACACAAAGGAACTATTTCAGGCCAACCATCCAAGACCTTTTACTGTCTTTCTACCCCAAGCTCTCACTCCCCTGGTTATGTCTGCAGAGATTTGGGGATCTAATAACTGCATGGAGCCAGATAACAGCAGAGATGGAGGCAGGAATACTGGCTAAACCCCTGATACTGTCGATAAACCCTCTTCTCTGGGTTGTGTAGTCAGCTGCCTATTGCAACTGTCCGTCCATCCAATCCCACCCCACCTTGTGTGCACACAGCCCGCGCTGGCGTCCTACTTTCCCCACACAGTGAGGGGGAGAATGTCAGTTTCATCCCCAGCTTTGTCCAGCCTCCTGTCCTTCACCTCCCCCATGCCCAGCCCCCCTCAGCCCTGGTTTAATAAGCCAATCTGAGAATGAGAGATCGCTCCTGAAGCAAAGGAGAAGTGACACAAAGGGCAAAGTGACAGTTATCTGAACACAGAGGCTACTTGGGTCTGGAATTGAAAAAAAATAAAACCAAACACAGGAATCCGTTGACATTAGCAACTGTGCCAATTACTGCATAGTCCCCCAGCCCTCTGTGGAGGACAAGTGGGTCAGAAGCGACAGAGGTGACCGCTGTAGGAAATGAGGGTTTATCTACTTGCCCTTTTCCCGCCTTGGACCCTTCTATCTTCACCACAGATAATGTCACATGTCACCAGTGGGACATCCATGGGCACAACTGACAAAATGTCATGAATTCCTCTAGATTTAGGAAGACCTTATCAAGGCAGCGTGGGACACATGCATGCTTCAGGAAGTGCTGTCCTTTCCAGCCTTATCAGGCACCCAGCATCTCCTGCCTGTGTCCTGGGACAGGCACAGTGGACAGTTGTGTTCCAAGAGGCAGGTGCGTATACAGCACCTCTGCAGGCCACACTTGCAGGCTAACAAAGCATGTCCCTGTCATCCAACTGGGTGGCAGTCAGAGATTCAGACAGCGTGGTGACAACAGAACATGCTCCCAGAGAGCCCCTCTTTGAGAATCTCCAGAGGAGTGTAGGACAGAAAGGCTTCCTAATGCATTCTGCGTTCTGCCTGAAAGCAAGTGGGCAGGACAGGAACCTGACTGAAATCAGGCACACGGGGTTTCACTAAGCTGAGTGTTCTACGCGATGTGCTCCTCGCCGGCCAGGTAAAGGAGAGCAAATGAAGGGACCAGGGGACATGCTGGGACTCCCCGGGCTCTGGCTGGAGTCTACACTTCCCAGGACGCCAAGCACATTCATGGCCCGCATCCATCCTTTCTGGTGCTTTCTCTCAGTTCCAAGCATCTAGACTGGGGTGAGGACCCATGATGTGGCTTTCTGAGTCTTCAGGACCCACAATGTGACCCTCTGAGTCTTGAGGCCCCCCACTGTTAACGTGTGAGTAGTCTTGCCCAACCTCGGCAGCGCAGCAATATGCAAATGAGATGTCGGATGCTAAGGCCACGAACTTTAATAAACGCACGTAAGCAAGCAGGGGAGAGAAAGGCGTACACTATACTTGCCATCTCTGTTGGGTAAGATTTATTAACTATCTCTTTTTCAGATAGATGCATGTTCTAAGGGGAGAACCACCCCATCATATCTCAAAAGAGTCCCAGCTGAAACTAAGAATAATTGGGGAAACAAGCAAGAATGCTGTTTTCTTGGTGAACCTGGTACCAGCACAAGAGTGAAGGAACTAGACATAGAGAACAATCAGCTCCTACCAAACCAGATATCCAGGGACACAGAGGCTCCCAAGACCTTATCACTGAAGCAGACCTAAAATGAACCCAACATGGCTCAGGGAAATTTGCGGAAGAGGGGGCGGAAAGAATGTCAGAGCCACACGTTGGGTCATGATACACAGTGACATTTCCTCCTACCCATAACTAATGGCCAACCCACAATGTGCGATCCATATTCCCCAATAAGAAGGGCCCCTGTGGAGCGGGGAGGTCAGGAAGGGCCCTAACAATGGTACCAACTTGACTGTAATCACTGAGTACAAAACTAATTAAAAAAAAAAAAAAGATTTCCTAGAAAAAGAAAAAAAAAGAAGAAAAAAGAAAAATAAATAAATAAATAAATAAAATTAAAAAATAAAATAAAAAAAAGATTTCCTGAGCTAGATGGATGAGTCTATAGGCAGCAAGTGAGGCAAGGAGCCCAGGACTCAGTTTGCTGGACCTGCTGGACCTTCTGAAGTTGCCAACTTGAATAAGAGCATACATGCATGCACACACAAACACCCTTGCACCCATACACATGCACTGACATGCATCCACAGACACACACATACATATATACACCCATGCACCCACACACATGCATCCAAACACACATAGATGCACACACCCATGCACCAATAAACACACATACACACATACACACATTCACATGCCCATAACTCACTCGTGCACACATACACACCCAAAGACCCATGTGCACAAACACACATATGCACATTATGCACATATACACACATAAATTCATGAACCCTCACACATATACACATGCATGCACACGTAAACACACACACATGCACCCATACACATGTACTCATATACACAAACACCCACATGCACACACATAGGAACCCCTCTGCACACCCATGCACATTCATATACACATACATGCGTACTTACGAACACATGTATATGCACACATGTATACGTATGTACACACACACATGCACAGGCATGCCTCTGCCACCTCTTGAGCCTTCCATACCAGCTGGTGTGCTGCTGACAACCTTACTGCCATAGCTCGCCTCTACATCCAGCTCCACAAAAGGCAGTTTTATTTTCAATAGTTTACTTGGTATTTGGCATAGCACTTGCTGTATCCAAGTGATAATTCAACCAGGTATTTCTCAATATCTCTCCAATGCATATGCACAGCTCACGTCTGCAGAGGAGATTTCAACCTTCTGTTTCCTTCAGATATTCTCTCAAGACAGTTGGCAAAGCAAGAGATCTGGCTGATTCTGAAAACTGGGCAATACTGTCAATATCATTTGCTAAAATGTCCCCAGGGTAAACTGAAGATGGACACTTTATTGGATACAGAGCACTGAAATAGAACATGGACGAGCAAAATGAATGAACAGTAGGGAGGAAAATCCCATTAGTTAAGCAAGTCACTGAGTAAGGAATTCCACTGTCAGTTACAGGCAGCTTCAGAAACCTGCCAAAGAGAGACAAAACAGTAATGACAGTGTCCGGCAAGATGACCGGGCTTTTGTTTGTTTGCAGGGATGGGGACGAATCCAGGCATCGCTCTAGATCCCAAACCTTCATCTCATACATACTTGAAATTACGGTGCCCAAAAGATGAATACTTAACAAAAATGAAAACTGGGGGCATGACTCAATGGAAAAGTATTTGCCTAGTGTGCACAAATCTCTGGCTTATAACTCTAGCATTGAGAGGAAAAGAGAGAAAGAGGGAAGGAGGTAAAGAAGAAGGAATAAGAAAAAAAAAGGAAGGAGGAAGGGAGGGAGGGAGGGAGGGTAGAAGGCAGAAAGGAAGGAAAAGAGGAAGAGGAACTGAAGGAAGGAGAGAAGGGAAGGGAAGAGGGAGAGGAGGGAAAGAAAGAGGAAGAGTGGGGAAGGGAAGGGAAGGGAAGGGAAGAGGAAGGAAGGAAAGAGGAGGGAAGGGAAGGGGGAGGAAGGAAAAGGAAACAGGTTAACCAAAGTCACTCTTGCACATGAGACCCCCATAAGCATCTGAAGGAATGCAGAGGTCTGGCTGGCTCTGACCTAGGGCTCCTCAGCAGCAGACATGAACACAGGGCAGACTGAACTGCTCCAGCCACTCAGTAGGAATGAGCTCCAACTGGTCAGACCTCAGCAAGCCAGGAGCTGGCATTTCCATCCCAGGGTATTCCCAGTGGTCACTGGAGAAGGGTCAGTGGAGCAGGTTGGCCTTCTGCTGGTAGAGCCTCAGAGCTCCCCCACTTCTGCCAGGACTTCAGACCAAGGCCCCCAGAAGAGTTCAGGTCACCCTATTAAATTAACATCCAAAGGGCTAAAACAATGAGAAAGAGTAAGAAAATGTTATGAAAAGATTATAGAAGACAATCAAATTACCAGAAAATTAAGTATATAACATTTTCCAAAATGTTAATGGTAGAATATAAATACTGAAGAATATAATATGGTAGAATATAAATACTGACCAGAAGAAAGTTGTTTTTGTTTTTTTTTTAAATATAGCCCATTCATGGATGTGTATGAGAGCTAACTTATAGCTGGAATATTAGAGGTAGCTACAATCATTTTACAATGATCCCTTCCCATCTTCGAGAATCCTTAGACTCCAGCTGATTACTCATATCTAATTATAAAAGAGGAAAGGCACAAATTAAAATACCCCAAATCTGAATGTGCTGGTGCACACCATAATGACAGCATTTAGGAGGCTGAGGCAGAAGGATCACTGAGATCAAGTGTTGGGAGCTATGAGCCTAACCTCGACCATGTTGACAGAAACTGCCATATAGCAAGTTAAGTTTCTATCTCCTCATCTAAACCGCTCAGTTACCAGAAATGAAGAAATCGCACCCTTGGGTGATAAGCCCTCCTCCCCCCCGTGCTGCCGGTAACTGATAAAGAAACAGAGATTAGCCAGTAACTCTGTGATCTTTGGCCTGATTATATGTCCCCTTCCCCCTACAACCTTATATAAACCTACATGTAAGAATAAACTCTTGAGGCCTTGACCAGAAACTCGGCTTGGTCTCCTTCCTTGTGTCTGTTTGCCTCTTCCCATTCAGGTTAACTTCCCCTTGGGTCCTTGTTCAACTCCCTGCTGGCCGGGGCAATCAAGGCCAGCCTAGGCTACCTAATGAGATGTGCTTCAAGAAAACAAAGACTTAAAAGAGCCACCTAAAGCCAGGCATGGTAGCACCTGCCTTTAATCCCAGCACTCAAGGAGGATCACTATGAGTTCAGGGATAGCCTGAGACTACATAGTGAATTCCAGGTCAGCCTGGGCTATAGTAAGACCCTACCTTGAAAAACAGAAGAGCGAAGTAAATGTAATAGACTTTTATACCCTTGAGGAAAACAAACCATGGAGAATTTGTAAAAATATTACTATACACATATCCATTTTTTCACTCTTGTTCTATGGAGGTCTCTTAACATTTTATTGACAACCTCCACACATATAGACAATAAACCATGATCACAATTCCCTCCCACCTCCCTCCCTTTTCTCCCTTGTGAATTCCCTCTCCACTGAATCCCTTCTTTCCAACCAGTCTCTCTTCTATCTTGATATCATCATTTTCCCTCCTATTATGCAGGTTTCGTGTAGGCAGTATCAGCCACTGTGGGGTCGTGAATACCATGTCCATTTTGTGTCTGGTAGCCAGTATTGCAAAACACTTGTCCTTTTTTGTCACAATAGTTTTCTATTGAGACAGCGTCTCACGTCTTGAACTTCTGATCCTCCTCCTCTACTCCCAGGTGCCGGGATTGGAGGCAGGTGTGCCGCTAGGCCCGGGAGCCGAGGCCACGGGCTCCGCTCAGGACCACGTTCCACTGTGGTGAGCCTTATTCTACGTCCCACAGCTAAGACCTGGACACCTGTCCCTCTCAATGTCCCAGTGCTTGGGGACGGAAGAGGGGAAAAGAATGCAACATTCTGCTTCCGGGATTCTTCAGTGATTCTTTTACGCTGTTCTGCTAAAGCCAGGCGCCGTGTTCTTCCGCCTGGCCTCCTCGGCTCCCGGGAAGGAAGCTTCACGCAGGACAAGTCACGGTCTCCGCCGAGGGCGGCGTTGCTGCGAGGCCTTCCCCACCGCCGCTCGCTCAGGCCCAGCTCTCTCGGGCCCTCGGCGCGAACCCTGCTCTCTCCATCTCAAACACTTGTCAGAGCTGTGAAGTCGCCTACTGCCGTGGCACCTGCAAACTGGGCACAAGACTAATGACATGGTCCAGTGTACTTCATGGGGTTGTTGTACGTCAAAACGGGAGCTTTTGTAAATGGCGGATATTCAGAATCAATGTGTGATTGTCACTATCAATCCAAGTATGTCACGCAGGATGAGCTGAGAGGACAGGCCTGCCCGAGCGCCCCAAACCCTGAGGGTCTCCCCTCACAACACTGCTGTCTCACCGCATTCACTTCCCAGGCAAATGTTTACCTGCCTCACACATTCCTGGGAACTGCAAGATGCCTGAGGAAAGACAGGAAGGTGGAGACAGAGAAAGGCCAGAACTTTCTCAAAAGGCAGGCAGTCTCGGGAACGCGAAGCGCTCGCCTTCCTCCAAGTGCCTTCATATGCTGGGGGTGGGGGAGGAAGTGTCCAATGCCGTTGTCCTTGGCAAACGGTCCAGGTGGAAGGCAGAGGACAGGCCACACCCCGGTGGAGGTGAACCTACAGAACCAGCTGACATGGAGGAGAGCCCGGGTGAACTCTGAGGGGAGCCCCGCCTCTGCGCCGCCCAGCTTGCTGAGTGCGTGTCCCTCACCCCGTGCTCTGGTGCATGCCTGGGACCAGCGCGTGCACCCAGCTGCTGCCACACACCCTTCTTTGTGACTCTCAGCCAGACCTTCCTGATGGGGGGGTGGGAGGTCTGTCTTCCAATTCCAGCCTTCTGTTTCCCCGTGTCTCCTTGCTGTAGTCAGATATGTATGTGAGGGGACAGCACGATGATTGATTTTTTTTTCGAGTCAATTGCGAGCTGCTGGGTTTCATTAATTCAGATCTCACTTCCAGGAGCCCTAACCCAGCTGGGATTGTGCACTGCGGGGCTCCTGCTGCACTGGTGGGGACGGACCCCGTGCAGTCCACCCTCGGCTGCCGAGCCCTGGAGTTGGCTGAGGAGGTGAGGGGCGCCGAAGGCCCGCGTCCTGCCCACCCAGCACTTCTGGAGCCCAGCTGTGCCAGGAAGACTCCCAGACTCTCCAACCGAAGCCCTGCCAGATCCTCTGGAACCAGGGGTTGGTGTTTGCTTCAGTTTGTGCCAACAGTTTGTAAAAAGATGTGACATGTTTCTTCCAAATGCACAACCAGAGACAATTCATCCATGAGCTGCCAGAACACATTTCATGTGAAGCATGAAAAATCCCAAGAGCCTAGGGATGAAGAACTCAACCACAGACTAACAAAAACCAGCCAGGCATTTCTAAAGAACGCTAGGCACACCGTGCGCACCCAGCCCTCCCCATCCCCGCGGTTCTTATTACTACAATTATCCCCCCTCGCTCTGCAGGGAGCCAGGTGCGGACGAGACCCTGTCGCAGGCAGCCCTCCCCGGAGCATCAGCCCCCAGCTAACCAGGGGAGGGCAGCTGGCAGCCACGGGCGAACTGTGATTCACCACGCTCCTCAGTCGATGCCAGACGGACAGAACCTCACATCCTCGTGCATACACGTGGCCCTTGGGAGCCCTTGCAAGCTACCTGTGTCCTTTTCTTTTCCCTCTCTCCTTACCACGCCGGCTCCACGCCCACAGCCCAGTCCCATCGTGGAGCATGGGGTGGAATTAGAAAGATGGGCTTAAATGTGAAGGAGCATCAGGGTCACTGGTAAAAGCTGCCCTTCCAGACCCTCTCATCGGAGGCAGATTTTCAGAAGAAAATGGAGAGCTTGTTTTGAAGCCCAGGAACAGGGACCCCAGGCATGGGGGGAATTCAATGACCCTAATGGTTTCCGTGGCTTCTGCCCTGTCTGCTTCTTCCACGTGCTTAAAAACAGCCTCCTTTTGTCCACTAGGGTGAAAAAAAATGTTTATAAATTTTTTTTAATTTATTTATTTGAGAGAGAGAAAGAGGCAGAGAGAAAGGGAGAGAATGGGCACACCAGGCCCTCCAGCCACTGCAAACAAACTCCAGATGCATGTGCCCTCTTATGCATCTGGCTTACATGGTTACCGGAGAATCAAACTGGGATCCTCTGGCTAAGCCATCTCTCCAGCCCAAGTTTATAAAATTTTCAGTGACAATTTTCAAGCATAGTCCCATCACCTGCTCTCCTCTCCCCACCCACCCCATCCTCTGACTCCTTCTTTTTGGTTAATCCTTCTTCCATTTTGATGTCTTTTTATTTTTAACCAGAAATTTTAAAGTTATTAAAAAGCATTTTTGCCGGCTGTTCTCAAAGGCAGTGTATGGCATCTCTCCCCTCAGGGTAAACCATGTGACCTCAAGCACAGACACGGGATCACCAGAATGACTTCTCTGCTTAGGTTACAACTCCTAAACCACAGCCATCAGGGCTATGATCCCAGCACAGGCCTTCTGCTTCTGCTCCAACACTGGCCAGCAGATACCCAACAGACCTTGGAAGAGGGGGCCTCTTGCCAGCACAAGGGTCCCAAAGGAAAACACTCAGGAAGGCCAGTGCTCTCTGGAAGCTTCCCTTTCAGCTCATGCTTGGTTCGCCAAGGGAAAGCACCTTCTCCCTCACGTTTGTGTGGTGCCAGACCCCAGAAAGCAGAAGTGCTCCCCGGAAACAGCACCTCGGGTCTGAGGCCGGCCGCTGAGGACACCTTCAGTTGAGGTTGAAGATGATGGAAGATATGAGAAAGATCTAGCCAGGTGTGGCGGCACACACCTGTGATCACAGCACTCTAGCGGTCAGGAGGCTGAGACAAGGAGATCAGCGCAAGTCCAAGGCCAGCCAGGATGACATAGTGACTCTGCTCACCCAGGCACCAGCCCCTGAGCAGATGCCCTTATTGTCTTCCTGTCCCAGGGATCCCTGTCAGACATTTCTGTGGGAGGGGCCTTGTGGGGTGTGAGTACCCGTGCTCAAGGGACACAGGGTGGCTGGATCTCCTATGGACAGAGAGCAGATCCTTTGCAGGACCTGACTTCAATTTCAGCCAGCTGGGAGCGGGGAGGGAGCTCTGAGTCTGGCACCCCCCACCCCAAGCTGGGCAGGAAACAGTTGAGTAAAGACCCCCCAAAGGTGGACAGCATTCCCACCCAACAGCACTCTGAGCCCCACTCTTACACCGAGCACTCTCACCTCACAGCCCCCCTGCTCTCACGGCCACCCAACCCCTGTGTGTGTTCCATCCATCCGTCTTCAAAAATGAGGCATGAACTTCTGAAGGGCAAGACGTAGATATGATCTGAGCACTTGGGAGGCAGAGGTAGGAAGATCCAGAGTTCAAGGCCAACCTGGGCTATATAGAGAACTAGAAGCCAGCCTGAGCTACATCGTGAACTTGTCTCAAAAAGCCAGAAAGAGTGGCCGGGGAGGTTGCTCCATGAGTGAAGTGCTTGTCATGCCAGCATGAGTACCTGTGTTTAGAGCCCCAGCACATGCGTGTAATCCTAACCCTGGCAAGCAGAGACAGGAGGACACCTGGGGCCTGCTGACCACCTAGTCTAGCTGAATCAGTGAGCTCCAGGCCCAGCGAGGGAGTCATTTCAAAAACCAAGGTGGGAAATATAGTAAGGTAAAGAGTAACTGAGGAAGATATCAGATGTCAGCAGACACACGCCCCAAAACAACAAATCAAAACCGCAGAAACTGGCAGATGCACATCCGGCGAACTCTCCACAGTGCGAAATGCAGGGAAGATTTCCACTCCCTGCTGGAGGATTTGTGAGTACCAGCTTTTCTCCCCAGTTGAGACGGGGAAAATGATTAACCTGCTCATATGACTCTTCCCTAACTATGAAACAGCCTAATAGGTCTACAGAGGCGACTATCAGCCCCGTGCCTGACACACAGCAAGCACTCAGCCAGTACAAGCTGTCAACACAGGTCCACTGGCTAGAAACACTGCTGAGTCACCCTTTCTCAGTGCTATACCCTGTCCCTTGGGAAAAGCAGAGGCCATCTCTGATGGATGATCAGAGAAGGCCAATGGGATGGCTTTGAAGGCAGAGTCCTACTGGTAGCACTAGAGGCAGACCTTAAGGTTGATGGTATAGCCTACTGGGTACTGAGAACTCCAGCGCCCGCTGCTGTCTCCCTGCTGCTGTCGTATGAAGAGGTGAGCCAGCTTCTTCTCTTGCCATGCTCTTCCCCACCATGGTGAAGCTTCCCCTGGAAACCGTAACCCTGAAATAAATCCCTTCCTCCCATAAGCTGCTTCTGGTCGGGTGCTTTGTCCCCGCAATGAAAAGGTAACTGCCACAGTCAATATCAAAGTCTCTTTCCAGTTGAATGCCAACAGTTCTTAAAGAGAGAGGAGTCATCCCTGGGGCAAGGTTGGAAATGGGACACACCTACCCAAGTGGGGTCAGGGCTGACATATTAGCAGGTTGGGTGGACAAGATGCAAGATAATAGGGAAAAAATTCCCACTGTACCACACAGTGAAACCAGAACACCAATATTCCTTCTCCTGAGACAACAGACAAGGAAAACGTCTGTGGGCGTGTGAAGGCACAGAGCAGGACAGGCAGGCAAGCAAGCTCAAACCAGTAGGACTTCACCAGTACCTCCTTATGGCTCCAGGTGGCTCTGCTTGAAAGGGCACCTGGCTGGCAGAGGCCAGGGTGTCCTGCAAGGCCTTGCTGAACTCTTGCAGCTGGCCCAGGGGTAGCCGGGCCACCAGCGGCATCAGGTCACGGCCCTGCCACTGCAGTGGAGTCTCCTGCTCCTCCAGCTCTCTTCCCAGCTGCTGTTCTTTGGCCTCCAGCACAGACAGCCTCGCTTGGAGGGCTCCGATTTCTTTCTGCAGAGAATGGGGAGAACAGATTCCATGCATTAACCCCGCTTCTGCTGGCCGGGGCTCAGTTAGATGAGAGTGTGCCACACGCGGCAGCCTGGAGCCTCCCCTTATGTGCAGGAAGGTTTTCTGAACTGGAAACACTGGGCCAGCTTGATGGTGCTGCTGAGACAGCAGGAGAAGAAACTTTCCTTCCAGAGCATGAAATATGGACCGTGGATGGCCAAGGTTTTGATTGGGAAAAAAAAACACCAAGCAATATATAACCGGCTTCATTCACTTCCGACAGACAAGCAAAGACACGGGCCACATCCATCACACACTGAGGCGTAACCACAGATCAGGTGGAGAAAATGCGGGTCTGTCACCAAAAATGAGAATGCAGTGTGCAGAGACAGATAAAAACCATGGCTCATTGGGTCCACAGGATTGAGATAACAATACAATGTTGTAGATATCCATGGTGTCTAAAATTCATAAGAATGTTAAATAAATTTAATTTCCGGTAACACAGCAAGCCAGAACCCAAGCAATCCGTTACTGTCATCCGCTGAGGTCAACGAATCAAACAAGCAGCGGGGAGCAAAACGCCCAGCGTGTGAGCAGTGCTGTGACAAAACCATCTCATCACCCACAGAATTCCGAATTAAAAACCAGTCCCCTGGGATTGGGAGATAGCTCAGCAGTTAAAGGCACTTGTTTGCAAAGCCTGCCAGCCTGGGTTTGATTCCCTAGTACCCTCATAAAACCAGAGGCACAATGTGGAACATGCATCTGGAGTTCGTGGCAAGAAGCCCTTGTGTGGGCCCAATCTCCTCCCTCTCTCTCTCTCTCTCTCTCTCTCTCTCTCTCTCTCTCTTTCTCTCTGTCTCTCTGTCTCTCTCTCTCTCTCCCCTCCAAATAAGTAAATAAAAATTTTTAAATCCCAACTCTCTTAATAAACACACTCTTGTATACACTGAGGTCTGGCTGATAAGAGTCTAGCCCAATTCTTGGGTCTTTGGTCTCTGACACATGTTTTCTTGACTCCCCACAGCTTCTGCCTCCTGCAGTCCCAGAGGGGGGGGACAGCCACGACATGCTGGACATCTAAGACCTGGTGCCTCTTGATGGTTGACAAAGCCTCTCAACAAATAAGGCTTCTCCCTCCTTTGTCTCCTGCACTTCTTTTCACTGTTCTTTCCTCTTTAGTTTTTCTTCACTCACTTTGCTTTTGTGTTTTAGAGACAGGGTGTTGAGCTGGGTGCTCAGTGGATTGAGTGCGCGCCATGCAAGCATGAAGACCTGAGATTCCCCAGAACCGTCATGAGGTCTGACAGGACACCACAGGCATCTGCGGCAGGATGCGAGGTGAAGACGGGAGACTCCCCAGGAGTCTGGCAAATATGGCGGTGACGTGTGAGAGTCCCTGCCTCAATGGAAATGGAAGGTGATCTCCATACCCGCTCACCCACACGCACACACTCAATAGAAATGGGATCTCGTGCCATTGTCCAGGCTAGCCTTTAACTCCCAAGTGCTGGGGTTACAGCCACAGGACCCAGTTCAAGTTCTTCTAACTGTAGAGATGTAACATGGATTAACATCCCCACCATTGTAGGAACAAGCTCAGCAGTATGGACAAGATCAGAACATTCAAAAACCACGTGCCCACCACCGCCCCTCCACAGATCTCCTCACTCTTCCATCCTAAGCTCTGTCCCATTAAATACTAAATCTCCACCCACACCCTTTATCCATTTCTTTGTACCTGCCTAGGTTATGCCCCAACTTAGCTATTAGCTTGTGCTTTTGTTGGTCTCCTCCATGCACTCTGACCTCCCTGGGAGTGGTACTGACCTCCACTGGTGAAAACAAATTCCAAATCAGGGGCTGGAGAGATGGCTTAGTGGTTAAGGCATTTGCCTGCCAAAGCCAAAGGATCCCAGTTCAATTATCCACAACCCACGTAAGCCAGATGCACAAGGGGGCACAAGCATCTGGAGTTTATTTGCGGTGGCTGGAGGCCCTGGTGTGCCCATTCTCTCTCTCTCTCCCTCTCTCTTTCTCTTTCTTTCTCTCTCTCTCTCTTTCTCTCTCTCTCTTTTCTCTCAAATAAATAAATAAAACATTTTTTAAAAATTCCAAGCTGGGCATGGTGGCATACACCTTTAATCCCAGCACTCAGGAGGCAGAAGTAGGAGGATCACCATGAGTTGGAGGCCACCCTGAGACTACATAGTGAATTCCAGGTCAGCCTGGGCTAGAGTGAAACCCTACCTCGAAAAACCAAAAAACATTCCAAACCAGAATGCACATTTCCAGCTATCCAAACAGTTCCCTGCCCAGCACAGTGCTCAGATTGTGGGGGACGTTTACAAACCATGCTCACTCGTGCTTTGCTCACCACCTCGCCACTGGAGGCACTTGCATAGAGCAAATTTAGCTGACTGCTCGGCACAGAGCCTCCCCATTTGCCTAAGCTTATCCGCTGTGGACAAGGGCCCAGTTCCCATGTGACCTGCCCCCATAGACTGTGTGTTTGAGCATTAGTGAAACCATTTTGGGAAGGTGTGGAACCTTTAAGAGGTGGAGCCTCCTGGAAGAAAGGGGTTCTCGGAGGAGGAGCCTTGAAGGTGATTGGTTGCTGCCTCTCCACTTCCTGTCTGCGGTGAGCTGTGACCAGTACACTCATGCTCCCCTGTTAAGAGTCCAAGGCACTCCAGCATGCCTTTCCCACCATGGTGGGCTATACTTTCTAAACTGTGAACCAACATAAACCTCTCCTCCCTGTTTCTGCAAGGTTTCTGACACAGCAATGGGAAAATTTACTAATACAGAGAATCTCTGCCGGGCTTTGGAATGGGTGAGCTGAAGATCCAGGCTTTACCTAGGAACCACTGCCTCCACTAGTCAATGCTTTCCGGACCTCCAGACTAGAGCAGGCCCAGATGTCACTTCTAGCCACAAGAGCATCCAGGCTCCTGCCTCGGAACGGCATTCAGAGTTCTGGCTCTAGACAGATATTGGCCACATGTCATCACTGGACTGGCCCACGAATGGCTTCCAGGTACCTGCTGGTCACTCCAGATGTAGTCCCCACCCAACTCAGACCAGCAACCATGCCCCTTAACAGCTGCCTCTCAGAGTCCCCCATGGCGGAAACATTCCCAGAAAACAGATCTCTTCTTGTCTCTCACGCGAAGTTTCTGCAGGTCAAATGATGGGTGGAGACAAGGAGAGTCTAGCCAAAGGGTCCCAAGGAAAATGATGCTGAAGGGCTGGAGAGGTTGCTCAGTGGTTAATGCACTTGTCTGCAAAGCCAAAGGACTTAGGTTCAACTGCTCAGGACCCATGTAAGCCAGATGCACAAGGTGGCGCATGCATCTGGAATTTGTTGGCAGCATCTAGAGGCCCTGGGACACCCATTCCTTCTCTCTCCCTCTCTTCCTCTCTCTCTTTCTGCCCCCTTTACTATCTCTAATAAATAAATAAAAATAATTTTAAAAAAAAACAAAATTATGTTGCAGAGTAGTTGACTCCTCCTGCGCCCCGAGTTTCCTACATGCCCTTCAGCCACTCCACCATCTTTCCTTTCAGTGAGCAAAGACCCACTTCACCACATCTGGTTTACGTGGATAAGAACAAGGCCAACCCTTTTCTGGAAGATTCTATACTACTCACCTGCAACTGCTCTTTCTCCCGAAGAAGCCAGTCTCGCCTGGTGATGGCTGCATGCAAGCTGTCCTGGACAGAGGCCTCCAATGGCCTCCGCTCACCCCTGAGCAGGGCTGCAGAGTCATCACTGTGGAACCATAAAGTGACAGACATGTATTGGTGTAGGCAGGGAGAAGAAATTCCACAAGGGGTCCACAAGCCAACTAAGCTTTAGGAAATGTGCAGGGACAAGATCCCTAATGTACACTTCTGGTTTAGCTGCAATCTATTAGGGATTTCAAAAAGTGTTTTATGTATTAGCTAGAGAGACAGACAGACAGAGAGAGACAGACAGAGAGAGAGAGAGAGAGAGAGAGAGAGAGAGAACATGGTTGAGCCAGGGCAAGTGAATTCCAGATGTATGCACTACTTTGTCCATCCAGCTTTATATGGGTCCTGGGGAACTGAACCTGGACTGGAAGGTTTTGCAAGCAAGTATCTTTAACCACTGAGCAACTTCCTCAGCCCCTGTTGGGGATTTTTTTCTTAATTCTCAACCAAAGGCCATCTAGTGAAACTTTACCTTCCTATCCAATAGCCTCTGGTTACATGGGGCTATGAGCACCTGACACAGGTTAGCCCAAGCTAAAGTGAAATGGAATATCAAATCCACATATGATTTAAAGAGTCCATGAAAATAAAGAGTGCAGGATAACTCATTTGTGATAGCTTTATGCTCACTGCATGTTGAAAGGATACTATGTTTGACATAATGGGTTGAATTAAATATATTGTGAAAACCAATTTTACCCAGTGTTTGCTTTTTCTCAATGTCATTTCTAGATCAACTAAAGTCACACATGAGGTTCACATCTATTACACTGCATAGCACTGCCCTGGAACTCCTGCCTAACTGAGCAAGTCCAAGTGCTGGGCTTAGCAGTGCAGATGTAGAGATGTGATTGACAGGCAAGGGCTTGGGCAGAGCTCCACAGTAAACCGTTGCTGAAAGACCATCCAAAACTTCTTAATGCTGGGCCTCGTGGTTCAGGTTTTTAACCCCACCTACTTTGGAGGCTAAGGCATATAAACTCCAAGTTCAAGGTCTGCCTTGGCAAATTTAACAAGATATGTCTCAAAATAAAATTAGTTAGGTGGGCTGGAGGGATGGCTTAGTAGTTAAGGCGTTTGCCTGCAAAGCCAAAGGACACAGGTTGGATTCCCCAGGACCCATGTAAGCCAGATGCACAAGGGGGTGCACACATCTGGAGTTCATTTGCAATGGCAGAAGCCCTGGTGCGCCCATTCTTTCTCTCTCTCTCCCTCTCTCTCTCTCTGTCAAATAAATAAATAAAAATAAAATATTAAAAAAATAAAATTAGTTAGGACTGGAGGCCCTAACATACCATTCTCAGTCTTTCTCTCTCTCTGCCCCCTCTCTATCTCTCTCTCTGCACTTACAAATAAAACTAAAATTAATAAATAATATGTGTCTGAAGTAAAAGAAGAAAACAATTTCCATCATGCCATCAGCTCTTTTGTCAGGTAGTAAGATTATTTCCTCTGGCCAGTCTAAGATCTCTATATTGGGGAGATGGCTCAGTGGGTAAAGTACTAACATGTGGGCCTGCATCTGATCCCCAGAGCCCACATTTTAAAAGCCAGAAAAACCAACAAAAAATAGCTAGGGGGATGGAGAGATAGCTTAGCAGTTAAGATGCTTGCCTGCAAAGTCTAAGAACCCCATATTCAGCTCTCCAGATCCCACATGAGCCAGACACACAAAGGTGAGGAAAGTGAAAGGCCACACATGCCCAGTAGGTGGCACCAGCATCTGGCATTCAATTGCAGTGGCTAAGGCTCTGGCACACCAGTTCTCTCTCCCTCTCTCTCTCTCCCTCCCTCCCCCGCCCCCCCTCTCTCTCTCTCTCTGTAAAAAGTTAAAAATTTAAAAAGATAACTGGATATGGTGGGGCCCACCTTTAATCCCAGCACACTTGGGAGTCAGAGGTAGGAAGACTGCCATGAGTTTGAGGGCAGCCTGGGACTATAGAGCACCAGGTCAACCTGAGCCACAGTGAAACCTACCTCAAAATAAAGGCCAGAAACAGGAACCAGAAGGTCATAATAAAACATATGTTAAAAAAATTTACTTAGGGCTGGAAAGATGGCTTAGTGGTTAAGGTGCATGCCTGCAAAGCCTAAGGACCCAGGTTCAATTGTCCAGGTCCCACATAAGCCAGATATATTCACATGGTGGCGCATGTATCTGGAGTTTGTTTTCAGTGGCAAGAGGCCCTGGCGTATCCATTCTCACTCTCTCTCCCCCTCTTTATCTTCTAATAAATAAATTAATTAAGTATTCCAAGCATGGTGGCACACACCTTTAATTCCAGCACTCAGGAGGCAAAGGTAGGAGAATCATTGTGAGTTCAAGGCCAGCCTGAGACTACATAATGAGTTCCAGGTCAGCCTGGCTAGAGAGAGAGAACCTACCTTACAAAACCAAAAAAAAAGAGAGGGGGGGAAGAAAGAAAGAAAGAAAGAAAGAAAGAAAGAAAGAAAGAAAGAAAGAAAGAAAGAAAGAAAGAAAGAAAGAGAAATTAATTGTTGACATAAAAAGTGGGCATAAAGCCGGGCGTGGTGGTGCACGCCTTTAATCCCAGCACTCGGGAGGCAGAGGTAGGAGGATCGCCATGAGTTCTGGGCCACCCTGAGACTACATAGTGAATTCCAGGTCAGCCTGAGCCAGAGTGAGACCCTGCCTCGAAAAACCAAAAAAAAAAAAAAAAAAAGTGGGCATAGCAGTTAGGGCACTTACCTGCAAAGCCTAAGGACTCACGTCCAACTCTCCAGGTCCCACATAAGCCAGATGCACAGTGATGCAATAGCACAAGGTCACAGATGTGCACAAGGTGATGCACACATCTGGAATTCAATTGCAGTGGCTGGAGGCCCTAAAGCACCAATTAATTCTCTCTCTCTCTCTCTCTCTCTCTCTCTCTCTCTCTCTTGCATTGAAAGAAAAAAGGCCAGTCTGTTGGGATTGGCTCAAAATTAAAAAAAAAAATTTTAAATCCAGGCATGGTGGCATGTGCCCACAATCTTTATAGAGACAGGTGGATCCCTGGAACTTGGTGGTCAGCCATTGTAGCCTACTTAGAGAGCTCCAGGCCAGTGAGCAGCCCTGTCCAAAAAGGACACGAGCAGTGTTCCTGAGATGACACCCGAGGTTGTCCTGGCCTCCATGCACACGTGCACACACCGCCATCACACATCAGTACACACATGCACGTGCAAAAGACGCCTCTGCAGTGAGCATGGGCTATTTTCATAGCAATGAATGAAGACGTGCTGGGCACACCTCTATCTCCCAGGACTCGGGAGGCCAAGGCAGGAAGATCACCAGGAGTTCCAGCTCAGTCTGAACTAGATAGTGAGTCAAGGAGAGCCTGGGCTACAAAATGAATTCAAGACAGCCAAGCTACATGATGACTTCAAAGCCAGCCTGAGCTACATAATTAGATCCTGTCTCAAAAAAATAACAATAGTAGCAATAGAAAGGTCCTCACCTCACCCACTAAGTAACCATGATTGACTTCAATAATTTAATGTAGCCAATCTGTCCTGTCACTCCTGAACATGTCTGAGTTTCAAATAAATCCTCTCCATGCTTATGATTTAAATAAATCCCATCAGAAGCTTTGCTGACCATGAAAGGCAGAGCTCTGCAGAGCAGCATGTGGGCTTCAGACACTTTGAGGCACATTAGACCTGCCCCCCCCCCACAATACTAGATGGTCATGTGCTGCTTCCTTCAGGCCTGGGGGGAGGGGGAAGCATGGAGTTGCAGGTACTAATCTGGATATTAATATGGGCTCTCACCCCCCTCCACACTGCTTAGAGAAGAAATCAATTGTCACATGTGGTGCCAGGCTATAATCCCAGCACTTGGGAGGTAAGAGGATGACTAAGATTTAGAGGCTAGCCTGGGGCTCAAACACACCAGCAGAGAAAGAAAGAAAGAAAGAAAGAAAGAAAGAAAGAAAGAAAGAAAGAAAGAAAGAAAGAAGGGAGGGAGGGAGGGAGGGAGGGAGGGAGGGAGGGAGGGAGGGACGGAGGGAGGGAGGGGGAGGGAGGGGGAGGGAGGGGGGAGGGAGGGAGGGAGGGAGGGAGGGGGAGGGAGGGGGAGGGAGGGGGGAGGGAGGGGGGAGGGAGGGGGGAGGGAGGGGGAGGGGAAGGAGGAAGAGTGGGGGAGGGAGGGAGGGAAGGAGGGGTACATGACAGCATTTGAATCTGGCTTGCCCTGGGTGAGAGATGCAGAGAGGTGGTGCTCTTCAGAGATGCTGGGGCCTACAAGAACTCCGAAGTTGTCACTCTGGGGAAATGTAGCAGATACAAAAGCAGGTTGTTAAGACTCAAGATGGGAGCTGGGGAGAAGGCCCAGAGGACAAAGTGCTTGCTGACCCAAGCATGAGTGCTTGAGTTTGGATCCCTAGACCCCACGGAAGAAGCCAGAATCTGTGGGGGTTTCTGCAATCCCACCACACATACAGCAAGATGGAGGTGGGGACAGGAGAATCTCCAGGGAGTTTACAGACCAGCCAGCCTGTGAACAGTAAATGAAAACAAGAGCCACTTCCTCAAATGAGCTAGAAGGCAAGGACTCTCCCGAATACATGTCTTCAAACACACACACACACACACACACACACACACACACACACACACACACACACACATGCAGCGAAATATGTGTGTGCCCACACATGTACACACATCAAAGAGAAAGAGGAAGAGGAGGAGGAAAAGAAGAAGAATGTTGATCCTCTGTTCATGGTTTTGAACACTCCACTCCCCTGTGCCTCTCCACCATGTTGCCACACAGACACACGGTCAGAGGTCCCCCCCTCAAAGGTGATGTCATGACAAACAGGATTGCTGGCCACTACCGTCGTGAGCCAAATAAGCCTCTTGGCTGTAAATCCACCCAGCCTCGGGAGATCTGACAGGAGCACAGAGCCGCGTATCCACCCAGCCTCGGGTGTCTGACAGGAGCGCAGAGCCGCGTATCCACCCAGCCTCGGGAGTTCTGACAGGAGCACAGAGCCGCGTATCCACCCAGCCTCGGGTGTCTGACAGGAGCACAGAGCCGCGTATCCGCCCAGCCTCGGGAGTTCTGACAGGAACACAGAGCCGCGTATCCACCCAGCCTAGGGAGTTCTGACAGGAGCACAGAGCCGCGTATCCGCCCAGCCTCGGGAGTTCTGACAGGAGCACAGAGCCGCGTATCCACCCAGCCTCGGGAGTTCTGACAGGAACACAGAGCCGCGTATCCACCCAGCCTCGGGAGTTCTGACAGGAGCACAGAGCCGCATATCCACCCAGCCTCGGGTGTCTGACAGGAGCACAGAGCTGCGTATCCACCCAGCCTCGGGAGATCTGACAGGAGCACAGAGCCGCGTATCCACCCAGCCTCGGGAGTTCTGACAGGAACACAGAGCCGCGTATCCACCCAGCCTCGGGAGTTCTGACAGGAGCACAGAGCCGCGTATCCGCCCAGCCTCGGGAGTTCTGACAGGAGCACAGAGCCGCGTATCCGCCCAGCCTCGGGAGTTCTGACAGGAGCACAGAGCCGCGTATCCGCCCAGCCTCGGGAGTTCAGACAGGAGCACAGAGCTGCGTATCCGCCCAGCCTCGGGTGTCTGACAGGAGCTCAGAGCCGCGTATCCACCCAGCCTCGGGAGATCTGACAGGAGCACAGAGCCGCGTATCCACCCAGCCTCGGGAGTTCTGACAGGAACACAGAGCTGCGTATCCACCCAGCCTCGGGTGTCTGACAGGAGCACAGAGCCGCGTATCCACCCAGCCTCGGGAGTTCTGACAGGAGCACAGAGCCGCGTATCCTCCCAGCCACGGGTGTTCTGACAGGAGCACAGAGCCGCGAATCCACCCAGCCTCGGGAGTTCTGACAGGAACACAGAGCCGCGTATCCGCCCAGCCTCGGGAGTTCTGACAGGAGCACAGAGCCGCGTATCCGCCCAGCCTCGGGAGTTCTGACAGGAGCACAGAGCCGCGTATCCGCCCAGCCTCGGGAGTTCTGACAGGAGCACAGAGCCGCGTATCCGCCCAGCCTCGGGAGTTCTGACAGGAGCACAGAGCCGCGTATCCGCCCAGCCTCGGGAGTTCTGACAGGAGCACAGAGCCGCGTATCCGCCCAGCCTCGGGAGTTCTGACAGGAGCACAGAGCCGCGTATCCGCCCAGCCTCGGGAGTTCTGACAGGAGCACTGAGCCGCGTATCCGCCCAGCCTCGGGAGTTCTGACAGGAGCACTGAGCCGCGTATCCTCCCAGCCTCGGGAGTTCTGACAGGAGCACTGAGCCGCGTATCCGCCCAGCCTCGGGAGTTCTGACAGGAGCACAGAGCCGCGTATCCGCCCAGCCTCGGGAGTTCTGACAGGAGCACAGAGCCGCGTATCCGCCCAGCCTCGGGAGTTCTGACAGGAGCACAGAGCCGCGTATCCGCCCAGCCTCGGGAGTTCTGACAGGAGCACAGAGCCGCGTATCCGCCCAGCCTCGGGAGTTCTGACAGGAGCACTGAGCCGCGTATCCGCCCAGCCTCGGGGTTTCTGACAGGAGCACTGAGCCGCGTATCCGCCCAGCCTCGGGAGTTCTGACAGGAGCACTGAGCCGCGTATCCGCCCAGCCTCGGTAGTTCTGACAGGAGCACTGAGCCGCGTATCCGCCCAGCCTCGGGAGTTCTGACAGGAGCACTGAGCCGCGTATCCGCCCAGCCTCGGGAGTTCTGACAGGAGCACTGAGCCGCGTATCCGCCCAGCCTCGGGTGTTCTGACAGGAGCACAGAGCCGCGTATCCACCCAGCCTCGGGAGTTCTGACAGGAGCACAGAGCTGCGTATCCACCCAGCCTCGGGTGTCTGACATGAGCACAGAGCTGCTATCCGCCCAGCCTCGGGTGTCTGACAGGAGCACAGAGCCGCGTATCCAACCAGCCTCGGGAGTTCTGACAGGAGCACAGAGCCGCGTATCCGCCCAGCCTCGGGAGTTCTGACAGGAGCACAGAGCCGCGTATCCGCCCAGCCTCGGGAGTTCTGACAGGAGCACAGAGCCGCGTATCCGCCCAGCCTCGGGAGTTCTGACAGGAGCACAGAGCCGCGTATCCGCCCAGTCTCGGGAGTTCTGACAGGAGCACAGAGCCGCGTATCCGCCCAGCCTCGGGTGTCTGACAGGAGCACAGAGCTGCGTATCCACCCAGCCTCGGGAGTTCTGACAGGAACACAGAGCCGCGTATCCGCCCAGCCTCGGGTGTCTGACAGGAGCACAGAGCTGCGTATCCACCCAGCCTCGGGAGTTCTGACAGGAACACAGAGCTGCGTATCCGCCCAGCCTCGGGATTTCTGACAGGAGCACAGAGCCGCGTATCCGCCCAGCCTCGGGAGTTCTGACAGGAGCACAGAGCTGCTATCCGCCCAGCCTCGGGTGTCTGACAGGAGCACAGAGCCGCGTATCCACCCAGCCTCGGTGTCTGACAGGAGCACAGAGCCGCGTATCCTCCCAGCCTCGGGAGTTCTGACAGGAGCACAGAGCCGCGTATCCTCCCAGCCTCGGGAGTTCTGACAGGAGCACAGAGCCGCGTATCCACCCAGCCTAGGGAGTTCTGACAGGAGCACAGAGCCGCGTATCCTCACAGCCTCGGGTGTTCTGACAGGAGCACAGAGCCGCGTATCCACCCAGCCTCGGGAGTTCTGACAGGAACACAGAGCCGCGTATCCACCCAGCCTCGGGTGTCTGACAGGAGCACAGAGCCGCGT
Organism: Jaculus jaculus; assembly: GCF_020740685.1. Taxonomy (NCBI): domain Eukaryota; kingdom Metazoa; phylum Chordata; class Mammalia; order Rodentia; family Dipodidae; genus Jaculus; species Jaculus jaculus. The sequence goes on along the minus strand of NC_059106.1, from coordinate 9,907,788 downwards.
ATCCACCCAGCCTCGGGAGTTCTGACAGGAGCACAGAGCCGCGTATCCTCCCAGCCACGGGTGTTCTGACAGGAGCACAGAGCCGCGAATCCACCCAGCCTCAGGAGTTCTGACAGGAACACAGAGCCGCGTATCCGCCCAGCCTCGGGAGTTCTGACAGGAGCACAGAGCCGCGTATCCGCCCAGCCTCGGGAGTTCTGACAGGAGCACAGAGCCGCGTATCCGCCCAGCCTCGGGAGTTCTGACAGGAGCACAGAGCCGCGTATCCTCCCAGCCTCGGGAGTTCTGACAGGAGCACAGAGCCGCGTATCCGCCCAGCCTCGGGAGTTCTGACAGGAGCACAGAGCCGCGTATCCGCCAAGCCTCGGGAGTTCTGACAGGAGCACAGAGCCGCGTATCCGCCCAGCCTCGGGAGTTCTGACAGGAGCACTGAGCCGCGTATCCGCCCAGCCTCGGGAGTTCTGACAGGAGCACTGAGCCGCGTATCCTCCCAGCCTCGGGAGTTCTGACAGGAGCACAGAGCCGCGTATCCGCCCAGCCTCGGGAGTTCTGACAGGAGCACAGAGCCGCGTATCCGCCCAGCCTCGGGAGTTCTGACAGGAGCACAGAGCCGCGTATCCGCCCAGCCTCGGGAGTTCTGACAGGAGCACAGAGCCGCGTATCCGCCCAGCCTCGGGAGTTCTGACAGGAGCACAGAGCCGCGTATCCGCCCAGCCTCGGGAGTTCTGACAGGAGCACAGAGCCGCGTATCCGCCCAGCCTCGGGAGTTCTGACAGGAGCACTGAGCCGCGTATCCGCCCAGCCTCGGGGTTTCTGACAGGAGCACTGAGCCGCGTATCCGCCCAGCCTCGGGAGTTCTGACAGGAGCACTGAGCCACGTATCCGCCCAGCCTCGGGAGTTCTGACAGGAGCACTGAGCCGCGTATCCGCCCAGCCTCGGGAGTTCTGACAGGAGCACTGAGCCGCGTATCCGCCCAGCCTCGGGAGTTCTGACAGGAGCACAGAGCCGCGTATCCTCCCAGCCTCGGGAGATCTGACATGAACACAGAGCCGCGTATCCACCCACCCTCGGGAGTTCTGAAAGGAGCACAGAGCTGCGTATCCACCCAGCCTCGGGTGTCTGACATGAGCACAGAGCTGCTATCCGCCCAGCCTCGGGTGTCTGACAGGAGCACAGAGCCGCGTATCCAACCAGCCTCGGGAGTTCTGACAGGAGCACAGAGCCGCGTATCCGCCCAGCCTCGGGAGTTCTGACAGGAGCACAGAGCCGCGTATCCGCCCAGCCTCGGGAGTTCTGACAGGAGCACAGAGCCGCGTATCCGCCCAGCCTCGGGAGTTCTGACAGGAGCACAGAGCCGCGTATCCGCCCAGCCTCGGGAGTTCTGACAGGAGCACAGAGCCGCGTATCCGCCCAGCCTCGGGAGTTCTGACAGGAGCACAGAGCCGCGTATCCGCCCAGCCTCGGGAGTTCTGACAGGAGCACTGAGCCGCGTATCCGCCCAGCCTCGGGAGTTCTGACAGGAGCACTGAGCCGCGTATCCTCCCAGCCTCGGGAGTTCTGACAGGAGCACTGAGCCGCGTATCCGCCCAGCCTCGGGAGTTCTGACAGGAGCACAGAGCCGCGTATCCGCCCAGCCTCGGGAGTTCTGACAGGAGCACAGAGCCGCGTATCCGCCCAGCCTCGGGAGTTCTGACAGGAGCACAGAGCCGCGTATCCGCCCAGCCTCGGGAGTTCTGACAGGAGCACAGAGCCGCGTATCCGCCCAGCCTCGGGAGTTCTGACAGGAGCACTGAGCCGCGTATCCGCCCAGCCTCGGGGTTTCTGACAGGAGCACTGAGCCGCGTATCCGCCCAGCCTCGGGAGTTCTGACAGGAGCACTGAGCCGCGTATCCGCCCAGCCTCGGTAGTTCTGACAGGAGCACTGAGCCGCGTATCCGCCCAGCCTCGGGAGTTCTGACAGGAGCACTGAGCCGCGTATCCGCCCAGCCTCGGGAGTTCTGACAGGAGCACTGAGCCGCGTATCCGCCCAGCCTCGGGTGTTCTGACAGGAGCACAGAGCCGCGTATCCACCCAGCCTCGGGAGTTCTGACAGGAGCACAGAGCTGCGTATCCACCCAGCCTCGGGTGTCTGACATGAGCACAGAGCTGCTATCCGCCCAGCCTCGGGTGTCTGACAGGAGCACAGAGCCGCGTATCCAACCAGCCTCGGGAGTTCTGACAGGAGCACAGAGCCGCGTATCCGCCCAGCCTCGGGAGTTCTGACAGGAGCACAGAGCCGCGTATCCGCCCAGCCTCGGGAGTTCTGACAGGAGCACAGAGCCGCGTATCCGCCCAGCCTCGGGAGTTCTGACAGGAGCACAGAGCCGCGTATCCGCCCAGTCTCGGGAGTTCTGACAGGAGCACAGAGCCGCGTATCCGCCCAGCCTCGGGTGTCTGACAGGAGCACAGAGCTGCGTATCCACCCAGCCTCGGGAGTTCTGACAGGAACACAGAGCCGCGTATCCGCCCAGCCTCGGGTGTCTGACAGGAGCACAGAGCTGCGTATCCACCCAGCCTCGGGAGTTCTGACAGGAACACAGAGCTGCGTATCCGCCCAGCCTCGGGATTTCTGACAGGAGCACAGAGCCGCGTATCCGCCCAGCCTCGGGAGTTCTGACAGGAGCACAGAGCTGCTATCCGCCCAGCCTCGGGTGTCTGACAGGAGCACAGAGCCGCGTATCCACCCAGCCTCGGTGTCTGACAGGAGCACAGAGCCGCGTATCCTCCCAGCCTCGGGAGTTCTGACAGGAGCACAGAGCCGCGTATCCTCCCAGCCTCGGGAGTTCTGACAGGAGCACAGAGCCGCGTATCCACCCAGCCTAGGGAGTTCTGACAGGAGCACAGAGCCGCGTATCCTCACAGCCTCGGGTGTTCTGACAGGAGCACAGAGCCGCGTATCCACCCAGCCTCGGGAGTTCTGACAGGAACACAGAGCCGCGTATCCACCCAGCCTCGGGTGTCTGACAGGAGCACAGAGCCGCGTATCCACCCAGCCTCGGGAGTTCTGACAGGAGCACAGAGCCGCGTATCCTCCCAGCCACGGGTGTTCTGACAGGAGCACAGAGCCGCGAATCCACCCAGCCTCGGGAGTTCTGACAGGAACACAGAGCCGCGTATCCGCCCAGCCTCGGGAGTTCTGACAGGAGCACAGAGCCCCGTATCCGCCCAGCCTCGGGAGTTCTGACAGGAGCACAGAGCCGCGTATCCGCCCAGCCTCGGGAGTTCTGACAGGAGCACAGAGCCGCGTATCCTCCCAGCCTCGGGAGTTCTGACAGGAGCACAGAGCCGCGTATCCGCCCAGCCTCGGGAGTTCTGACAGGAGCACAGAGCCGCGTATCCGCCAAGCCTCGGGAGTTCTGACAGGAGCACAGAGCCGCGTATCCGCCCAGCCTCGGGAGTTCTGACAGGAGCACTGAGCCGCGTATCCGCCCAGCCTCGGGAGTTCTGACAGGAGCACTGAGCCGCGTATCCTCCCAGCCTCGGGAGTTCTGACAGGAGCACAGAGCCGCGTATCCGCCCAGCCTCGGGAGTTCTGACAGGAGCACAGAGCCGCGTATCCGCCCAGCCTCGGGAGTTCTGACAGGAGCACAGAGCCGCGTATCCGCCCAGCCTCGGGAGTTCTGACAGGAGCACAGAGCCGCGTATCCGCCCAGCCTCGGGAGTTCTGACAGGAGCACAGAGCCGCGTATCCGCCCAGCCTCGGGAGTTCTGACAGGAGCACAGAGCCGCGTATCCGCCCAGCCTCGGGAGTTCTGACAGGAGCACTGAGCCGCGTATCCGCCCAGCCTCGGGGTTTCTGACAGGAGCACTGAGCCGCGTATCCGCCCAGCCTCGGGGTTTCTGACAGGAGCACTGAGCCGCGTATCCGCCCAGCCTCGGGAGTTCTGACAGGAGCACTGAGCCGCGTATCCGCCCAGCCTCGGGAGTTCTGACAGGAGCACTGAGCCGCGTATCCGCCCAGCCTCGGGAGTTCTGACAGGAGCACAGAGCCGCGTATCCTCCCAGCCTCGGGAGATCTGACATGAACACAGAGCCGCGTATCCACCCACCCTCGGGAGTTCTGAAAGGAGCACAGAGCTGCGTATCCACCCAGCCTCGGGTTCTGACATGAGCACAGAGCTGCTATCCGCCCAGCCTCGGGTGTCTGACAGGAGCACAGAGCCGCGTATCCAACCAGCCTCGGGAGTTCTGACAGGAGCACAGAGCCGCGTATCCGCCCAGCCTCGGGAGTTCTGACAGGAGCACAGAGCCGCGTATCCGCCCAGCCTCGGGAGTTCTGACAGGAGCACTGAGCCGCGTATCCGCCCAGCCTCGGGGTTTCTGACAGGAGCACTGAGCCGCGTATCCGCCCAGCCTCGGGAGTTCTGACAGGAGCACTGAGCCGCGTATCCGCCCAGCCTCGGGAGTTCTGACAGGAGCACTGAGCCGCGTATCCGCCCAGCCTCGGGAGTTCTGACAGGAGCACAGAGCCGCGTATCCTCCCAGCCTCGGGAGATCTGACATGAACACAGAGCCGCGTATCCACCCAGCCTCGGGAGTTCTGACAGGAGCACTGAGCCGCGTATCCGCCCAGCCTCGGGAGTTCTGACAGGAGCACTGAGCCGCGTATCCTCCCAGCCTCGGGAGTTCTGACAGGAGCACTGAGCCGCGTATCCGCCCAGCCTCGGGAGTTCTGACAGGAGCACAGAGCCGCGTATCCTCCCAGCCTCGGGAGTTCTGACAGGAGCACAGAGCCGCGTATCCTCCCTGCCTCGGGAGATCTGACATGAACACAGAGCCGCGTATCCACCCAGCCTCGGGAGTTCTGACAGGAGCACAGAGCTGCGTATCCACCCAGCCTCGGGAGATCTGACATGAACACAGAGCCCCGTATCCACCCAGCCTCGGGAGTTCTGACAGGAGCATAGGGCTGCGTATCCGCCCAGCCTCGGGAGTTCTGACAGGAGCACAGAGCCGCGTATCCACCCAGCCTCGGGAGTTCTGACAGGAGCACTGAGCCGCGTATCCACCCAGCCTCGGGAGTTCTGACAGGAGCACAGAGCTGTGTATCCGCCCAGCCTCAGGTGTCTGACAGGAGCTCAGAGCCGCGTATCCACCCAGGCTCGGGAGATCTGACAGGAGCACAGAGCTGCATATCCATCCAGCCTCGGGAGTTCTGACAGGAGCACAGAGCCGCGTATCCTCCCAGCCTCGGGTGTCTGACAGGAGCACAGAGCCGCGTATCCTCCCAGCCTCGGGAGTTCTGACAGGAGCACAGAGCCGCGTATCCTCCCAGCCTCGGGAGATCTGACATGAACACTGTGCCGCGTATCCACCCAGCCTCGGGAGTTCTGACAGGAGCACAGAGCTGCGTATCCACCCAGCCTCGGGTGTCTGACATGAGCACAGAGCTGCTATCCGCCCAGCCTCGGGTGTCTGACAGGAGCACAGAGCCGCGTATCCACCCAGCCTCGGGTGTCTGACAGGAGCACAGAGCCGCGTATCCTCCCAGCCTCGGGAGTTCTGACAGGAGCACAGAGCCGCGTATCCTCCCAGCCTCGGGAGATCTGACATGAACACAGAGCCGCGTATCCACCCAGCCTCGGGAGTTCTGACAGGAGCACAGAGCTGCGTATCCACCCAGCCTCGGGAGATCTGACATGAACACAGAGCCGCGTATCCACCCAGCCTCGGGAGTTCTGACAGGAGCACAGGGCTGCGTAGCCGTCCAGCCTCGGGAGTTCTGACAGGAGCACAGAGCCGCATATCCACCCAGCCTCGGGAGATCTGACAGGAGCACAGAGCCGCGTATCCACCCAGCCTCGGGTGTCTGACAGGAGCACAGAGCTGCGTATCCACCCAGCTTCTGGAGTTATTACAGGAGCACAGAGCTGCGTATCCACCCAGCCTCGGGAGTTCTGACAGGAGCACAGAGCCGCGTATCCGCCCAACCTCGGGAGTTCTGACAGGAGCACAGAGCCGCGTATCCACCCAGCCTCGGGAGTTCTGACAGGAGCACAGAGCCGCGTATCCACCCAGCCTCGGGAGTTCTGACAGGAGCACAGAGCCGCGTATCCTCCCAGCCTCGGGTGTTCTGACAGGAGCACAGAACCGCGTATCCACCCAGCCTCGGGAGTTCTGACAGGAGCACAGAGCCGCGTATCCACCCAGCCTTGGGAGATCTGACAGGAGCACAGAGCCACGTATCCACCCAGCCTCGGGTGTCTGACAGGAGCACAGAGCCGCGTATCCGCCCAGCCTCGGGTGTCTGACAGGAGCACAGAGCCGCGTATCCACCCAGCCTGAGGTGTCTGACAGGAGCACAGAGCCGCGTATCCACCCAGCCTCGGGAGTTCTGACAGGAACACAGAGCCGCGTATCCGCCCAGCCTCGGGAGTTCTGACAGGAGCACAGAGCCGCGTATCCGCCCAGCCTCGGGAGTTCTGACAGGAACACAGAACCGCGTATCCGCCCAGCCTCGGGAGATCTGACAGGAGCACAGAGCCGCGTATCCGCCCAGCCTCGGAAGTTCTGACAGGAACACAGAGCTGCTATCCACCCAGCCTCGGGAGTTCTGACAGGAGCACAGAGCTGCGTATCCATCCAGCCTCGGGTATCTGACAGGAGCACAGAGCTGCTATCCACCCAGCCTCGGGAGTTCTGACAGGAGCACAGAGCCGCGTATCCACCCAGCCTCGGGAGTTCTGACAGGAGCACAGAGCTGCGTATCCACCCAGCCTCAGGAGTTCTGACAGGAGCACAAAGGGACTGGGACAGTGGGTGTCTCTTCCTGAGATGTTGACTCATCCCATGCTCTTCTGTGTTCCCTCAGGAAAAGATGCAATCTCCCCGGACCAACCTCTATGTGCTGGGGTACATGCCCAACTGCCCAAAACACAGCAGTAAGCACTCTGCCCCTCCATGCATGGTGGAGTGGGGGCAGGAAGACAAATATATCTATAGAAAATTTATCTGGCTGTGAAGATTCACTCCATCCAATTGCAAATTCAGGGGTGCAGAGTCCAAGGTGGGATGACTCCTTTCTCCTAGATCTTAGTGTGGCACTGACAAAATCAGGGAGCCAACCAACCACATGCAGGTAAGCAGCCCTGATGCTATCAGAAGCAATGCTCAGGTACCCGCCACCTTGGCTGCAAACACAGGGGTCAGCCTCGCTGTCATGCCCTGCCTCACACTGACGCAGACCCCGAATTATCTGAATGACCTTGAAGATCTACTGCTGATGGTAGCCTACCACCTAACAGGTAGTTCTCCACTGTTTTGAGCTCAAAGGCTAATGATAGTAGTAGTAACCAAAAGTTTTAAATTGTGTGGCTGGGGAGATGCCTCAGCAGTTAAGGCATTTGCCTGCAAAGCCAAAGGACCCTGGTTCAATTCCCTATGAGGCATACAAGCCAGATGCACAATGTGGTACATGTGTCCGGAGTTATTTGCAGAGGCTGAAGGCCCTGGTGTGCCCATTCTCTCTCTTTACCTACCTCTCTCTCTCTCTAATAAACAATGAAATTTTTTAAGTTTAAATTCATGATAAGGTACCTCCTTAGCACAATAGACACGCGTCATTTTCATAAACCTGTGACAAAGCAAACTAAACACATGTGTCTTATATTGTTTGCCAGACATCTACATCATGGACCTAAGCTGAAAAGCTATCACTAAGTCTGCAGATAAAGAACTGAGTTTCAGGGCAATCAGGTGATTTGCCTGTGGTCACACAGATAGCAAGAAGCAGAGTGTAGAACTCAGAGTAAACCAAGATGACTCACCCAGGCGATGTGATCCCCAGGCAGATCAAACATTTGTTCCTCTTGCTTCTATCATGCACCACAGGACAGTCCCGTGGCTGACATTTTATAAGGGGCACACCACAGGGAGGGCACAGATGGACAAGCTTGAGGTCATGGGCAGAAGTTGGTTCTGCTTTTCTCCAGCTGTGTCCTGAGACTGGCCCAACCCTCTGAACCTCCATACCTTCACTTTTACAGTCAAGATGCCAACAATCCCTTCCCCTCAGGTTGATATGGCATCAAGTTAGACAACAAAATGACCACTGGATGGCTACTTGTGAAGGCCTACCTTCATGCTCAGCCACACAGGGAAGGAGACAGGTCACCTCTGTCCTTGAGGAACTTGCTACAGACCTCCATCCTCCCAACATGGGCATCAAAATGGCAAACAGTGGAGCTGTGTCTGATGGGCACACTCCCACACAGCGTGATGAAGGCTAAGGACACCATGTGCCTCTGTGTGGCATGTGCATATATGTGTATGTGCACGTGTGCATCTACATGTGTGCGTGAGTGCACGTGGTGGGCAGAGAGCAACCTTGAGTGCCATGCTTCCCAGGCGCTACCTACCTTTAGGAGACAAGTTATCTCTTTGGCCTGGAGCCCACCAAGCAGGTTAGAATAAGTGGTCAACAGGCCGCAGGGAATCTGTCTCTATCTCCCCACAACTGGGCATTGGAATTATAAGCATGTGTCACCACGCCTAGCTTTTGTCTGTGTGTGAGTGTGTCCACATGTGCACACATGCACGTTACAGTATGCATGTGGAGATCAGAAGACAACCTTAAATCTTGGTCTGCACCTTCCACCTTGTTTGAGAAAAGGTCTCTCATTCACCATCAGGCTAGCTGGCCAATAAGCTTCCAGAAGATTCTCTTATATCCACTTTCTATCTCACTGTGGGTATGCTGGGTTTGCAGGCACCTGTTATAATGTCTGGATTCTTATCTGAGTTGTACGGACCCAAACCCAGGTAACTCACATCTGCACAGCAATTGCTCTATCCACTGAGACATTTTTCCAGCCCATACCTAGCTTATTTTTTAAATATTTTTATTTATTTGCTTGAAAGAGGGAGAATGGGCATACCAGGTCTTCTTGCCACTGCAAGCGAACTCCAGACACACGTGCCACATGCACTACTTTGTGCATCTAATATTAGGTGGGTACTGGGGCTAGGCTAGAAGACTTTGCAAGCAAATGCCTTTAACCACTGAGCAATCTTACAATCTTACAGCCCTTGAAGCACTGCTGAAACCTGAGTTCAAACCTAGAACTTTGGGACCTTCAACCCAATGCTCTCCCAACAGCTCTATTTCAGCTTATTTAATGTAGGCTGAGAATTAATATCAGGACCTCATGCTTGCAAAGCAAGCACTTTACTGGCTGAGCCATCTTCTCAGCCCCATAATGTGCCTCTTGATGGATCAGGGTTCTAAACTCTCCCTAGCTACCAACATCTGTGGGAAGAGGACATACCTCATCCTCCAGGCTCCAAACCACTGTGCAATCATAGTCCTTGACTATAAGCTCCAGAGGGAGACTGAGGGCCTCTCCTGCTGACGTCCCCAGGACCCGGAACTGAGTGGAGACTTAGCAAATCCCTGCTGGATGGTTTAATGAGCCTGTAGCCTAGAAAATCCAGAAGTCATTTATATTCCATTTTCTATCACATTAGCTTATTTCTTTTCACTCACTTATTTCCCAATTTGCTCTGCTTTATGCTAATATTAAGCATCTCTTGAATTTCCTAAATAGATGCCATCTGGGTCGGGGTGGGAGTTATTGCCGGAAATCAACACAGAATTGAATATTAGCTGCTCAGAGGAGCTACAGGTGGATTGCTGGGAGTTCTGTATATTATGGTTAATCACATACATCGCTTAATCCACAAGTAAAGCCCCTGTGATTAACCACAACCCTGAATGTCTATCAGGCTCCAACTCCCGGGACAAGGGGTGATCCTTGGAGGGCTGAGTGGTGGCCCCAGGACAGACACACTGCTCAGTTGCAAAGCAGGGACAGGTTTCCATCTTCCACATCTTCCATCCCCAGAGCACCCTCTGCCTGTATAATGCTGTTCCCTTTACATTCACTAAGTCTCAACATGTAATCCCTAATGACAGAGCAAATTAGCATCACTGCTATAAACGAATCAGTATGTAAAACGAGCAAGGCCTCAGGAGAAGGATTAAAACTCTGCAATAGGATGGCATGTTAGAGAGCACTGGGTGCCCATGGGGACCTAGGGGCCCAGAATCCTGTCCTCAGACCCATCCATCGAGGCCTGCCCAATAGCGAAAAGTTGAAGGTCCTTTTATCTCGTGTCTTTTCCACCAATAATGAGAAGGATAAACCCCATCTGTAAAGTAAGATCCTAGAAGACCACTGGGGTAACGTGGCTACAAATTGTACAGGGGAATTTTTTTTCCCTAGTAACGTTTAAGATGCACCTGAGGTAAGCATCTGGCCCAGGACTCTGGAAGAAGGGTGAACCCCTACTGTGGGATGGACCGTGCTGGTGGGCATCAGCTACGTCCTAGTGCCGAGCCCACGTCGTCTCCATCTCCCAACACAGCATCAGCACCGCCTTCCCATTGCCCTTGACTTTGCCCAGCCACTGAGCATTAGACTACGGAAGGGGCAGAGGAGTGACCGGCGAGCCGTCCAAGAGGACTTCCTGCATCAGAGCCGCCGGAGGAGACACGGCGGCCCGTGCAGAAATGCCTTTCTCTGATGCTGTCGGCCCTGTGGGGCCAGAGGAACGGCTGCTTGGCGCTGCTACTGGACTTGCACAACCTCAGTCTTGGACAGGACAGAAGCCTACCAGGCCAATGCCATCAGTGTCACTGGTAAAAAGCCAGGCTCGGGGGACAGCCACCTCTCTTCAGATGGCCCATCTGGAAACAGAGGGTAAGCCCAGCCCTTCTGACAGCAGAGTCACCACCGCCCAGAAGTGTCTTCAAGTTCGTGTCACATTCCGACCTGTGCTGCCATCCCTGTCCTTGGGAAGGTGGTGGTGGGAAGGGGATTTGGCCAGTCGAACAGCTTCCTCATCAATAAGTGACGTCATAAAACATCAGGCCACTCTGATAACAAAAGAGAATGAAAGCGATCTTATCCTTCTTCCCCGCAGTCATGATTTGGGCCTAAAAACAGTATGGAAAACCAAACCACAACCCTCTGGGAACTGATCTTCATTCGACCCCACCTTAGGTCCATCAAAGAAGAACCCATGAGTAGTCACCTGGGATTATATGTTTTGTGTCTAGTTCTGTTGGCATAAAGATAGACTTCTGCTGAATTTGAACCTTATCTGTAAGTTTTTATTTATAGTCCACTAATTCCAGGCCAAGTTCTAAGGACTCCCTAAGGCCCACTTCAACTTATTTTCTCCCACTTTCCCTTCTCTTCTCAAGGCCATGACAAGGGTCTGGAGCGGGTCTCCTGGGAATGGGACACGTGGCATGCTAGTATCTCTTTGGAGAGGGGGGGTCTCCAGGAGACCAACTTCCAATTCTGGATGCAGAAACAAAGGCAGGGACGTTGGTGATAAGAGTCATTTCAGGTGGTCTCACCACCATCTTGTTTCACACCCCTGGTAGAACCTATCTGTGAGACACTTTCTGGCCTCATGTGCACAGTGTGTGCTCATTCCAGGCTGAGTTTAGAGCTGACGGTCACTGGGCCTGGTGACGATACAATATGCTATGGTCCCCACTTGACAAGCAGAGCATGTTTCAGAGGGAATGGAGGAAGAATGCTCACTGGGTAGCAGGGTGAGGTTACTCCAGAGTCACCACCTTGGTCATAGGGCAGAAACATTCTCATGTAAACGGCGTCTGATGAGCAGCCTGGATGAGATGAGGGAAACCCACCCATTTTGTTGAGGGCTGACTATGAAACGTGTCCCCACAGGTCTGTGTGTGTGAACACCTGGTCCCCAGACGATAGCACTGTTTTGGAAAGGCTGTGACACCTTTAGGAGGATAAGCCTTGATAAAGGAAGTGGGTCACTGTGGGTAGGAGAAAAGGATTCAACTCACGGGTCACTTTATGTCCAGTTTTACAAGGGTGCTCTGGAATCAAACTTGGGTCTGCAGGCTTTCAAGCAATTGCCTTTAACTGCTGAACCATCTCTCCAGCCGCCCTTTATCTTTTGAGATAGGGTCTCTTGCCTAGAGCTCACCGGTTCAGGTAAGCTAGCTAGCCAGCCAGAAAACCCCAGGAACACACTTGTCTCTGCTTCTCCCACACTGGGATTGCAGGACACACTACCACATTTGGCATTTGTATGAGTGCTGGGGATCTCATGTTTGCATGGCAAGTTCTTTACCAACTAATATTGTTATGTTTATCACTGCAGTTCAAAACTTCCTCTTGTAATTTCCACTCACAGAAATGGTAGAGCTTTGGAGAACCCCTGGCAGAAAAGCTCAGTCAGAGTGTGAGGTGCCAGGGTGGAGAGCAGCAGTAGCAGGAAGCTGACCCCTGAAGGGCTCTGAGAGAGGCTGGGTGGGAACAGAGTGGTTGCCATAGCGACAGGAATGAATGGCATGTGGGATGGGTCTGCTGGGAGTGACCTAAATACCCACCAGCTCACATCAGTGGGTCTATCAGTTTCCTGCCAGGTAGGTGGCCATTCCAGGCATGCCCCCACAAGTGCCCAGAGAAGCAGTCTGTAGGCAACAACTGCTGCTGAGGTGGAGGGACATCGTGCTCATATTGGGGTCTGGACCATGAGGATGGCTTCCTGGAGACTGCGTGTGTCCCACCAGAGAGTGAGAATATTGAATCCTGTGTATAGAGGACGTCAATTCCACTGGCCAGGGAATCAGGAATGGTGACAGGGTACCTAATAGTAGGCAGAGAATGCTGCAAATCCAACCTTCAGTAGGCATCTCAGAGGGACGGGGCTGCATCTGAATCAGGGATGGGAAACACCCCAAATGTCTGCCCCTTCCATCCATAACATCATACAGAAGTGGGACGAGCAGACCCACTGCACAGTGACGTCACAGAGAAGAGGGACGGGCAGACCCACCTCACAGTGACGTCACAGAGAAGAGGGACAGGCAGACCCACCTCACAGTGACGTCACAGAGAAGAGGGACGGGCAGACCCACCGCACAGTGACGTCACAGAGAAGGGGGACGGGCAGACCCACCACACTGTGACGTCACAGAGAAGAGGGACGGGCAGACCCACCGCACAGTGACATCACAGAGAAGAGGGACGGGCAGACCCACTGCACTGTAGAGGAATACCGCTCTTCGTTGAAGTATGACACCCGCCTCACCCAGGGGACCAACTCTGTGACTAAGCTGCGAGGATCCAATGCCAGAGAGACAGTGGGATGACAGGGGGCCACCAGCACAGTGGAGACCCACATAGTCACCCAGAAGCGACTCAAGATGCTTCTCTAACCAGTTCAGAGAACAAAATGGGCTTTCTCAAAAATATGAGTTAAGCAGTAATTTTTAGACCAAGTGAAAAAAAAAAGTAATAAAACAAGAAAGTAGATGGGGGCTCCTGGGGACTTTACATGTCCTTAACTCTTCCTTAAGTCTCAAGTACCTAAACCCCCCAAGAATGACTGGGTAGATCTCAAATTCGAGTGCCTCCTAAGAGCCCCGGCAGTTAGCAATTTGGTTTTGAAGACAGTGTCTCTTGTAACCTAGTCTGGCCCCAAATTCACCATGAAGTGGAAGATGGCTTTCACGTTCTGGTCCTTCTGCCTCCACCTCCCTGTGCTGGGACTGCAGGTGTGCACCATCACACTCGGTGTAAGTGGTGCTGGAGGTGGAACGCAGGCTCTGTGAGTGCTAAGCAAGCTCTCCTCCGGCTGAGCTGGATCCCCAGTCCACCCCAGGAAGTGTGAACACATACACAGGAGGTTGGTAACACATAATGTCTATAGTTTTCATCAAATTCTCAAAGAAACACTTGATCCCAGAAAGGTAAAGAAACACCTACTTTGGTTTCTAATTAGCCTTGAAAACTGGCCATGTTGGCACAACTATTTTGTTTCTGCAGGAAAAGTACCATATATTAGGAATAAATTTCTTCCCCTGGATTCAGAGCCCACTTGGTAAAAGTTTGTGTCCGGGTCCCCCTGGTGGCCACTGAGAGGACTGCATGAACCACCCCCTCCTGGAAAGCAGGCGAGTCCAACAGACCAGGCTGAGGACAGACATCACAGGGTGTGGGGCAGCTGGCCCTCGGAAGGGCAGGTTTCCTTACTTATTAGTGACTGTGTAACTGTGCCAGAATGCATGAAGATGTGGATCTCAAGTCATTGTTTTTCAGCTGCGGCAATAATTGGACAGGAGAATTTGGCTAAAGAAAAGCAAAGAAGGGCTGGAGAGATGCCTTAGCGGTTAAAGCATTTGCCTGTGAAGCCAAAGGACCCAGGTTCAACTCCCCAGGACCCATGTAAGCCAGATACACAAGGTACACATGCATCTGGAGTTCATTTGCAGTGGCTACAGGCCCTGGTGCGCCCATTCTCTGTCTCTCTTCTCTCTTTCTCTCTCTCCTTGCAAATAAATAAATAAAAATTATTAATAAAAAAAAGGAAAGCAAAGAACAGAGCCCTGGGAGGATGCGTGCTTGCCACACAGGTATGAGGGCCCGAGATCAGATCTCCAGAGCCCATGTCACAGTGCCAGGCATGACTACACGTGCCTGTGATCCCAGCTCTGGGGAGGCAGAGACAAGAAGATTCCCAGGTGCTTGCAGCCAAGCTTATCTAGCTGAATTGGTGAGTTCTGGATTCAGGGAGAGACTCTACCTCAAAAGCTAAGTAGCCAGGTGTGGTGGTGCACACCCTTCATCCCAGCACTCGGGGAGGCTAAGGTAGGAGGATCGCTGTGAGTTCGAGGCCAGCCTGAGACTACATAGTAAATTCCAGGTCAGCCTGGGCTAGAGTGGAACCCTACCTCGAAAAATAAACAAACAAACAGAAAACTAAGGTGTACGAGTTGAGGAGACAGTCCAGCAGGTCGAAGCACTTGCTGCAATCATGAGGTTTAGAAAAGGCTTGAGATCACTTGAGTTCAAGTGACCCCAGACTCATGTAAACAGCTGGACATGGCCACACATATTCCTGTAACCCCAATCTTAGGAGAAGCAGAGACTGGAGAACTGCTGGGGCTGAGGGGAAATGAAAAAGCTCTGCGTTCAGAGAGAGACTCTGTCAGAAGGAAACACACCGATGAATGCTAGAGGAAGGACGCCCAAGGTCTCTGGTCTCCATACGCACATGCGTGTGCACCTGCACTTGCTCACGCACACACTAACACATACACACCACACACATACCACATGCACGAGGCATCTAATAAGGTGGAGAGTGATTGAGGATGACTTCGGAGGTTATGGGGCCACAGGAAGCTGGCCCCATGGGAAGCATTCCTGCACCTGCCCCAGCCCAAGCTGCAGCATCAGAAGGAAGAGAAGGAACCTCTTCCTCCTTCCTTCTGCATGGGGACCCGCCCAAGCACGTGCACACACGTGTGATACCTGCACCAAGTCAGTGGAGACAGAAAACAGCAAACACAGTGCAGTCTTGCCTCCAGGGACAGTCGTCTGTCACAGCGAGCGGATATTCTAGGCAGCAGACTGACCCCTAGGACCGAGACGCAGTCACTCAAGATGTCCTATCAAGTCACCAGGAGCTGTGTGACTGGCAGGCAGGGCACGGGGAGGAGAGTAGCTTTTTTGTCTTGAAAGATGAGTGATAGCTTGTGACACCAGTGTGACCCATGCAAGACCACAGAATTCAGCAACATTCCACATGCCACAGTGACTGCCAGCACTTAGCTATGTGGGCAGTGGGGGGGCTAGTGATGGCCAGCTAGATGCCAGGCACTGGGTCACGGGCGCCTTGAGCGTCTCCTGAAAAGCATGTGGTCCATCCTGAAAGCTCAGAAGCCACTGAGCGGGCACAAAGTGCCCCTCCCCAACGGCTCTGTAGAAAGTGGAAAAGAAGGAACAAGAGTGACAAAAGGGACACACGTGACACAGGAGCAGACAGGGGTGAGAACAAGAAACAGTCCCAGAGATGAAAAGAAAGGGGTAGAAAGTCAAGTTGGGGAAGCTCCAGTTTGAGGCTAGAAGGGGAACTGAGGCACACCTCTGTGTCAGATGAAGCGAGACTAGAAGCGAGGCGGTAGGAATCACCTCCATACAACAGTAGCGTGCACTCATCACCCATGTGCAGCATGTGTGTTTGTGTATGCACACACGTGTGGTGTCTCATGTGCACATGCAGATGTGCACATCCCATGTGCACACAGTCAGAGACAAGACAAGGATGTCAATTGCTCTCCCACTTTATTTCCTTGAGGCATAGTCTCTCACTGAACCTGGAGCTTGTGCCATTTTTCAGCTAGATTGGCTGACCAGGGAGCCCCAGAGGTCCTCCTGTCTCTGCCCCCCTTAGCACTGGGGTCGCGGGCAGGCACAGCTATGTTCAGCTTTTTACATAGGTGCTGGGGACCAAACTCGGGTTCTCGCTTAGGCAGTGAGCGCTCTTACCCACTCTCCGGCCACACGCTCCATCACATGCTATCCCTTCAGCAGAAAATAATTGGCCTCGCTATTAAATCAGGCTCCAGAGAGGCATCAAGATAAGTGTGATGTGCTGTGTCATGTACACTTAATAGGAACAGGCCACACAGCCCTATGATTGTCAGAGGGAAGCAAGGAGCAATCGCTGGGGCTGTGTTCACGCCTACGTAGAAGTCGGCCTAAATTCTGAATAGGCTCCTAGTGTCATAAAGCATGTGTGTGTCCTCTCTCAGGCCTTACACAGAGGAGAGGGGACACAGGTGGACAAGAGCAGTAGATCTATGCCAGCGCTGAGACCCATGCCAGGAAACCTGACAGAGCTCATGTGGGGGTGGAGCCTGCATAGCAACAGGCTTCCAAGTTCCCCAGGGACAGTCTGCAGCCGGGACTGAGGGACACTATGTCCAATATGGCCTCTTCTCTATGCAGTGGGTCTCCATATCCACAAGTCTTGCATCTATAGGGTCAAACAACTGACGATCACAACTATTCAAAGTGGCTGTGCTGCATGCCTCAGACAGACCTCCTTGCCACTGGTCCCTAAGCAATGATTACGGAAGCACTTAGAGAGCACTGCCATGCCAGCAGGGGTTAAAAGTCACCTGGAGGTGGTTTAAAGCATATTGGGAGTTGTGTAGGTAAGATGCAAACACCACAGCATTTATATAAGGGTTCTGGGGTTTGGGGAGGGTTGGTTTTGTATGTTTGTGGTTTGTTTGTTTGTTTGTTTGTTTGTTTGTTTTTGGTTTTTCAAGGTAGTGTCTAACTCTATCCCAGGCTGACCTGGACCTGGATCTCACTCTGTAGTCACAAGCTGACCTTGAACTCAAGGCAATCCTCTTACCTCTGCCTCCCAAGTGCTGGGATTAAAAGTGTGCACCACCATGCCCAACTAATAGGAAGGTTTTGAGTACTGTGAGTTTGGGTATCCAAAGGGACCAGAAGCCAACCATCCCCAGCCCTCCTCCCCCCTCCCTCTCTCTCTCTCTCTCCCTCCCTCCCTCCCTCCCCCCGTCTCTCTCTGTCTCTCCTGGGAACCAGAGGGACAGCTACAACACACACCCTCCCAGATCCTTATGGATAGCTACTATACCAACACCAGGAGGACCTTAGGTGGCATGAACAAGTCACTCAGGAGCTGCAGGTTTCCCCCTGCAGTCATCAAGGCCCACGTGCTCGCTCACAGGCTGAGCCCAAGGCCAGGAGGAGCTGCTGGGGGGAGAGGAGAGCCCCGCCCCTTACAAGTCCCGCTGGCGGAGGGCGCAGCTACCCTGGGCTGGTTGCTTCTCCTCCTCACCTTCCTCCTCACCTTCCTCGGGAAGCAGGGCCCCACAGCCTCCCTCAGATCCGCCTTCCCAGGGGCTCTCTGCAGCCTCAAGGGTTCGCCTCAGTTGTCAGTTTAACAGGATTTAGAATCATCATGGGAACAAGTCTCAGGGCACGTCTATGAGGGAGTTCTAGATTAGGTGATTTGAGGTGGGGAGACCACCCCGAATGTGGGCAGCAGCCTTCCACAGCTGGGCACCCGGCTGATCACAAAATTCACCTCCGTCCGCGTCCTGACCGTGGACACAGTGAGACCTGCCACCGTGCACTCCTGATACCTTCACGTCCCCATCTGAGCCGAAATAAACCCTTCCTTGCCCAAATTGCTTTTGTGGGGTGTTTTGTTGAAGCAGTGAAAACTTTAACGAATACCCTAGCCAAGCCCCTCCCAGCTCTCAGGAAGCGGGGCCCACCGCACTCACCGCCGCGTGGCTCCCTGCACGGCGGTCTGGATGCGGGCGGCCAGGCAGCGCAGGAAGCGGCCGAGAGCGGGCTGTCGCGAAGGCAGAGCCCAGGGCACGCGGCCCTTCTCCTGCTCCAGGTGCTCCAGTCTCTGTCTCAACAGCTCCGCTGGAAACCCAAACAGACGGGAGACAGAAGAGCCGTGAAATTCGGTGGGTCACCTCCCATCTCCTTGCTGGACTGATCCCAGCTCCTCCCGAGTCCCACCTCCTGCTTGTGTGGCAAATATATGACCCTCCGAGCCACCTCCCCAGCTCACAGCTCATTCTTTTTAATTGTCTTATAACAATTAAACTTTTGTAACCAGCAGAGGAGACATCAGGGATGGGGAAACAATGTCAAGCTTCAGGACCTGAGGATCCACCTCACCCACATCCGGGAGATTTTAGCCACCTGGCTCCTCCTCCATGCATAGCCCCTCGCCTTTTCTAGCTCCTGTCACCTGCAGGTGTGTTCCAGTCTGATGTAAAGGAAGCTTGGAGACCTTCTGTTCTGCTTACTCATAAGCCACTTCATCTCCCTTCCCCTGACCGAGGGAGGACAGAGCAAAGCTGAAGTCACCGTCATTGCTTGACCATGTCACAGGCACTCTCCAGCCAGACCTGTGGCTCTAGAGCCTCAGCTGGTCCTCAGTCCCCATGTCCACACCCTGGTCACCCGCTCAGTGGTGTTACTATGCTCAGCCTCCTCCATTTTCGCTTCTGCTACCTCTAGCCCAGCCAGGGCACCCTCACTTCCTCAGAGGCTGTCTGCCTTCGCCAAGTTCTCCTTCATCCCACGTTGTTTCCCACGGCCCACACTGCAGCCTCCACGCCACATGTGCACAAGCTGGGAAAGGGATGAATGTGCCAAAGGTGGCATCCTGCTGAGTGCCTTCATGTTGTTACACAAAGTGACTTTAGGGCTGGAGAGATGGCTTAGGCGTTAACGCACTTGCCTGTGAAACCTAAGGACCCATGTGCGACTTTCGAGATCCCACGTTAGCCAGACACAGGGTGAGGCAAGCACAAGGTCGCATATGCCCACTAGATGGCACAAGCGTCTGGAGTTCAATTGCAGTGGCTGAGGCCCTGGCGTGCCAATTCTTTCCCTCTCTCTCTCTCATAAAAAGATGACTTTAGCCAACCATGGTACCACAAGCTTGTAATCCCAGCACTTGGGAGGCTGAGCAGGAGAACTGCTTAATGATCTGGAAGTGTGGGAAGCCTGAGGACCATGTCAAGAGAACATGAGTCACCTAAAGAAGTCCCCACGGGCCAAATCTTGATCACTTGAGAATAAAATTAAATAGTAATGATTGAACCAAACAGTTTCCCATCATGCATGGCTCTAATAGAAAGCCACCTGGTGGCAGGAAGGCGGCAAGGAGGCTGGATGATGAGCAATGACTGAGGAAATCTTGGGTTATCGCCCTACAACAGACACCAGCTTCCAAAGGGTAATGGTAGCTTTGGGGTTGAGAAGCCTGACACTGCAGCGTGTCCAGGTGATGAAGGTGGACAGCCACAATGGAAGGCCAGGGCTGTCCCGTGTGACTCCACACATGAGATGCCAAGATCCCACAGCACCACCTCCAGAAGGCTCCTGGCAGAAGCAAGAGGAAGCCTGGGATGGACCCAGGTTTCGGATCATCCAACGGACTGCGAAGTCTTCACTCCTCCAAACACCCAAGGACACAGACGGTGGGGAGAAGAGATCATTGACAAAACGCTCCAGTGGAGGCGAGGAGCGCCCAGGCAGCCGCACACTGCTGTTCCTGAGCCACGGCGGGATGGAGTGCCTCTGGGGTCCCGGATGAAATGAAACACACGGGAACAACATATCAGAATTAACTTCATGACTCGGGGGCTGCAGGTGGCCTTGTGGCATGGCTGTGTCTGGGGACACACATCCTCATCCTCATGACGCTCGGGCATCGTGGCTACAGCAGGCCATCAAGTGGTTACAGAGATTCGCGAAACCATGAGCGTCTAGCTGGGGACACAGAATGAGGGGCAACTGTGAGCTTTTCACCACACCCGGACACCCCTGTGAGTGTGTCCGTGTAGATCATTTTAACTAACAGTAGCCCAGCACCACAGGTGCCTCATGGGGGACCCTCACTCTACGCCCCTCACCTGCAGGGGTCCTGCTGTGCCTTTGAGAAGCCCATCCCTACTGTTCTCGTCATTTGGCCCCATGGTCAAGGACACAGAGCTTTCTTCCACCAGGCTCTCTTCATCTGAAACCCATGAGGCCTTTCTGTGGAAACCGGGCATGAGATTCCAGTGTGTGGCTCAAGGCCAGCATTTGAGGCATGTGTAGCATACAACACGTGCCAAATAATACAGCTTTAAAAAAAAATCTGACAGAACAGCAATATTAGACATACTGTTTGTAATTTATAAATACAGCTGAACAGTAAAACCAAACAAATTCAAAATTAACCCAGGAAAATGTTAGCAAGCCATAAGCAAAACCATGCACTGATGAATACATTCTATTTGAGAATTTATATTCAGTTAACAGACATTGCATGCCTACCCTATGCTACCACCATCTCCTTCTCTTTTGGAACAAGTAGATATGCTTTCTTATGCTGCCACATCATATTAATTATCTTCCTTATTGATAAAACACATGACAACAGCAACGTTAGGAGGGAGTCTTATTTTGGCTCATGGTTTAAGGGACACAGTTCATCATGGTGGGGAGTGAGGCAGCCAGTCACCCTGTGTCATAGTCAGGAAGCAGAGAGAGAGGAATTCTCAGGCTCCACCCACTTCATCTTTTTCTTTCAGTCTAGGACCCCAGCCCATGGGATGGTGTTTCCCCACATTCCGGAGAGGTCTTCCCTCCTCAGTGAGGCCTCTCAGAAAGAACTCTCAAAGATACACCCAAGAGGTGTATTTTCTAGGTGATTCCACATCCAGTCAAGTTGACACTCACTAGGGTTTCATGAAGGCTGACTGCCACTCCTTAGCTGTTACAGTTCCCTTCTTGTTGCTGGGACAAAGCACCTGACCAAAAGCAACTGACGGGAGAAAAAAGATTTTATTTTGGCTTACAGCCTCAAGGGGAAGCGTCACGACGGCAGGGAGAGACAGGAGGGCAGAAGCTGAACGTCACTTCTGCCACAGCGGGTGGAAACAGCGCAGGGGAGAGAGCCAGCCAGCACTGGCAAGCGAGGAGCTGATACGCCCCGAGATCCACCCTTGCACCCACCTCTCCCAGCAAGCTCCACCTCCCAAACTGTCGCCACCTGGGGAGCAAAGATTCAGAGCACTGAAGTTCATGGGGACACCTGATTAAAAACCACCGCATTAGAGTATCAGTGATAAGTGCTCATTACTAGAGCCACAATATGCAAACACAAGGAAAGAAATGAAGAAACAATCAGTAAGTAAATAAGCATTTATGAAGCGGATGAAAACCTCACACATAAAGACATCTTACACAATAGATTCAATTCCTGTTCCTCATTTGCCTGGGATATATGACGGGATATAAAGTGTAACCCATATTCCCAGAGACCGGAGACAATTCTACATTCTAGGGGAGGGAGTGCCTCTCAGGCTACAAAGTCAACATCCTCTTTGTGAGTCATTTTTCTTTGGTTTTTTTATATAATGGCCAAGAAATGCAATGGAGAGCTACATACTGCACTCTCATTACCATACATATCGTGCCTAGATGGCAAGTGTGCAAAGAGTTAGACTGTAATAAGATGTATTTCCGACCATCTCAAGCACAATGGAGCCTGCCTTTGACATTTCAGAATATTGCAATTTGTTGGGTTCATTTTCATAAAGATCAGCTGCCACCAGGCACCGTGGATGTCAGGCATATTAATCATTTTTAAGCATCTAACACATGCCCAGATGCTGTCTGTCCATTACTTCTGAGCTCCGTGACAACTTGCAGGCTAGGATTACAAATGGAGAAAGTGAAATTCGGAACTTTGAGTGATATGCACAAGGTGTCAAAGCAAGTGTGTAGCAAAGGTGGCCTTGAACCTTGGTCCTTTCATGTGCAGCCCCTTGACTTTTCCATTCCATTCCCCAGAGCATCCCTGCTCCTATGCTCTCATCATGCGGGGGTGCTGTCTGCCTGCCCAGGTACCAGACTCCCTAGTGAGGGTGAGGTCCCTGGGGCAGGGGCGGAATCATAGCCACCTCTGCCTTGTACACAGTAGGCACGCAGAAATGAATGTGTGTTTCTGTTTGGACGGGGCTCCTTGTTTAGACAATAAAACCAATGGTAGGACTGGAGATGGCTCATTGGGTAAAGTGCTTGCCACAAAAGCATGAGGAGACCTGAGTTCAGAGCCCCACTGGCATGTAAAAGCCAGGCATGATGGCCCATGCCTGTGACCCCTGCATCAGAGGCAGAGATAGGATATCCCCAGGCTTCACTGACTAGCTCGTCTAGCTGGATCAGGGAGCTCGAGGTTCAATGAGAGAACCTGTCTCAAAGAAGTAGGGAAGAGGAGCAGGAGTGCGGCTTCAGTGGTAAGCCTGGCAACCAGCGCTGCAGTGAGGGGGACAAACACTGAGGACGTGCAAAACACACCAAAGCAGAAATCCAAAGCAGCTGGGAGCAAAACACTGAAGTCGACTTAAAACACACCCACCAAGGCTCGGGGAATTCTGCTGAACAGGGGGTGGAAAGATTGTAAGAGCCACAGAGCAGAAGGGAATGTCTGAAAGCATGACCCTCCACAATGACTGACGGCTGCTCTCACATCTCATAACCCACAATCCCACGGTGAATACCAGCAATCCCCCTGAAGAGGGCCCTCGGCGGCATGGGGGCAAGGGGGAGGGAAATGATGGTTCCAACACGTGATGTGTCCAGACAAAGCCTCTACTTTAAAAAAAAAAAAAAGACAGAAGTAGAAACGTGACGTCTGCTGCTGTCTGGCTAAATGTATACACTATGCTCACCAAACTGCCCAGTAAGCACTTCTCTTAATGTTCATACCCATATATTAATGCTCTTCTCACTTTTGGTTAGAGAACCTTATCTTTTCAGATGGCTATGAACTTGGAATGACTCAGAAAGCACCATGGTGCTTAGAAGAAGTGACAGAGGAGTGCTCAGCACTGCAACATCTCTATCACACCTTCCAAGGCTCGGGGCCCATTGCAGAAAAGGTGGTGGAAAGAATGTAAGAGCCAACGGAAGGGTAGGACTCCTTACAAAGTGCTCCCCCCAGACATAAAATGGCCTGGATATCCATGACCTCACAGTGTCTGACATTACCTACACAAGACCCTCATAATAAGAGGTAAAGATCATGACATCAAAATAAAAGAGAGACTGATTGGGGGGGGGGCATAATGGAGAGTGGAGTTTCAAAGAGGAAAGAGTGGGAAGGGAGGGAATTACCATGGGATATTATTTACAATGACGGAAGTTGTCAATAAAAAAATTAAAATTAAAATTTAGAAGAGAAACTAGTTGGAAAGAAGGGATTCAGTGAGTGGGAGTTTGGGAGGGGAGTGGCAGGAGGGCTTATGATCGTAGTGTGTTGTCTATATTTATGGAAAATGTCAACAAAAAGTTAAAAAATTTAAAAAATGATGATGCATAAGAAAAAAAAAAGGAAACTCAGTTAGTCACACAGCTCTGAGGGATTAGAAATAAAGCCAAGATCTGCCTGGTTCCAAGCTCAGTGTTCTACTGAATTTAAACAGGGAAGATAGACGGTGTCTCTCTGAACATGTCACACCTTGAACTACGTGCCTGAATGCTGTATGTGAGTGCCCAGGATCCCTGCAACGTACTTGCCACTTTCTCATGGGGAGCTAAGTAGTCCAAACAAACAAACCAAACGTCATCAAAGTGGGGGGAAAAAAAAAAAAAACCAACTCTTGAATCCAATTCTAGGAGAATGGTGAGGTCTACTGTGGTATGTCCACTTCTGGAAATGAAGGAGGAGCATGGTGGTCCTGGCCTCCTGGTTAAAGTGATAGACTAGAAATCAATCAAAGAGTACCTAGCAATGGGGAAAGATTTTAATATTATGAAATAAAAACAGGATGCAAGATTATATGTATATATTATTTGTACTCTATGATTACAATTATGTTTAAAAAAAAAAACCTGAGGAACTGAAAACGAGGCAGGCGGTGTGATTATGAGTGATTTTATCTCCATTTCTCTCCTTACAAAATCAGCTGCAAACCCCTAAGCTGCTTATTATTGCAGGAAGCTATTAGCTTGTCGGCTGCTTCTGCTCCTCTTTGATTTCTGCATAAAAGCAGAGATTTGGTTTCCTCACATTCTTAGTGCTAAGCCGCTTAGGGTAAGCCTGGTTCCCGAGGGTCACAGGTCCCCACACACCACAGCAAAGAGCAAGGAGGCTTTCTGGAAAAGTCTCAAAGCTGGCAGCGTGAAGAAGACTGAGGAATCGTTCTGACGTGGTACGAAGTTGGGAGGTCGCCTCTGGGGATGCCGAGGACACCAGGCGCTCATTTAGCGGGGACACTTGCCCACTCAGCACGTAGCCTGTTGCGGGGTTCTTGATACATGTCCATTGATTTGCTCTGACATATTTCAACAAAATGTGTGCCTGAAGACATCTATCCATCCCCAGTAAAAATTTACCACACAAAATGATTACATGGTGAGTGGGCAAAATATCAAAGTAAAGAAATCTCCAGATGCTTCCCCCAGGGCCTGGGTACACCTCACGGCTAGCGAGCCTTGGTGTGCATGGCATCGACACACCTTGCAAACAGTACCTACGTGATGTGTCAGAACATACACAGCTACATCAGCAAACACAAATCCCTCCGACTGTACGCTTTGCGGCTTGACTGTGAGCCACTCCAAAGCACCCCTTGCCTCCACACTCAAATGGAAGACATGTCTTTCACCAAATATCAATTACCAAGGACACCAGGGAAGGAAGTGACTGCATTTGGGCTAAGCTTCTTAAAGCCCTCAGATTTTCAGAGCTACTGATTCAAAACCATCGCTGAAGTGTGCTTATGCAGAATAGTGACTAGCCTACGTGGCCTGGGGTCAGGGGTCAGAACAGGGGTGGAGGAGTCGCCACAGACAAGCATCAAACGGAAGGATAGGTTTGTCCACTGCTTGCCCGGTGCTGAGGGCCTACCAGCATCACTGCCACTCCTGCCCACCTCCACCACCACCGCCATCAGCGGCACTGCTGTGGTCACTCCACCAGCCTCGCCATTACCACTGCCCTCACCATCACCATCACCACCATCGCCATTTCCATTACCAACACCTTCATCACTACCACCAGCACCAGCACCCCCTCCCTCACCACCTCCACCACCACTGCACCAAAGCCACCACCATCCCCACCATCCCTGTTGATTTCCAGGAGAGAATCCTGCAGCTTTCTAAGTATTCAGTAAGAGATATGAGTTGGAAGTCCTTGCCAGCAAGAAATGTCCATTCTCTAATTCAGAGAATCCAAATGAGCCACGCGTGGTCGTTCATGCCTTTAATCCAAGCACTCAGAGGATTGCCGTGAGTTCAAGGCCACCCTGAGACGACATCATGAATTCCAGCTCAGCCTGGGCTAGAATGAGACCCCATCTCAAAAAACCAAGTACTAAGCCGGGCATGGTGGCGCATGCCTTTAATCCCAGCACTCGGGAGGCAGAGGTAGGAGGATCGCTGTGAGTTCAAGGCCACCCTGAGATGACAGAGTTAATTCCAGGTCAGCCTGGACCAGAGTGAGACCCTACCTCAAAAAAAGAAAAAAAAAAAAGTACAGCGTGGTGACCCAAACCTTTAATCCCAGCATGGGGGTGGGGAGGCAGAGGTAGGAGGATCACCGGAAGTTTGAGGCCACCCTGAGACTACATAGTGAATTCAAGGTCAGCCTGGACTAGAGTGAGACCCTAACCTCGAAAAAAATAAAACAGAATCCAAATGAAAGAGCAAGAGACAAAACACGACTCGGCAGGTGATTAAGTAAGTCAAAAAAAAACACACAAACTAAAATGCCAGTGAAAGCATCTCCACCCAGAAGACACAAGAGAGTTTTTGACTATGTATTTTTGCTTCTCAACAGTCGAAATACTAGATACAGGGCTGTGGAAAAACCAACGTGATGTATAGAAAGCCTGAAGCTCACAGATGCTGCCTGGGTAGCTGGTCATCATTACCAGTCAAGGCTGGTCGTGCCTTCAGATCCATCTCTAAAGAAGGTGTCCTGCACCTCAAAGCCGGTGTGTCCCGCAGACCCGGTGTGACTGTGGTGGCAAGAGCAGACACCATGGCTCAGCTAGCAAGCGGCTCATTCACATGCTGGGGTTGGGAATCCAAAGCCGGCTCTAAAGAAACTGCCTCCGTGAGCCCCTTGCTAGCTGCATGGTCTGCACGTTTAGAACCTTGCTTTGCCTTGGTCTCCCGCCCAGGTGAACACCAAGAGCTCCAGCCTGGGTGGGGCGCACACCATCAGCGAGAATCACAGTCATTGCCATGGCGTAGGGAAGGAGGCATGGCATTTACCTTAAAGACCCTTTCTTATGTTGCTCTTTTTTTTTTAATATTTCATTTTATTTATTTGAGAGAGAGAATGGGCAAGCCAGGTGTTTTGTCACTGCAAACAAACAACAGACACATAAGCCACCTTGTGCATCTGGCTTGATGTGGGTCCTGGGGAATTGAACCCTGGTCAGCAAGCTTTGCAAGAAAGTAGCCTTAACTGCTGAGTCACCCCCAAGCCCCTGCTCCGCAGACTGGAAGGGGCAGATGAGACCTCAGAAGGAACAGCATCCAGAGACCCCAGCGCAGGCTCCAGAGCTAACTTCCTGTTCAGAGTCACACAGAGAAATGCCACAGGACAAGCCTACACAGAGCTGGATCCTCTCTCATCCACTTAAGAATCTGTCCACTCATGAACTCAGGGCAGCTGCAGTTACACCTGCCCGAGACTGGGCGGGTCAGCGTTCCTCACGGATGGGGAAGGAGCTCACAGGCTCCTCCCTTCTGTTGGCAGTAAGTGGATGAGGAGGGCTTGGGGACATTTTCTTTAGTAGTGTAGCCACTGGAAAGTGGCCTGTGCCCCTATACACACCCCTCACCCATGCTCCTAGAACCAACCCTCATTAAACTCATTGGGTCACAGAGAAATAAATAAATAGGGGGTGGAGGGCGGATTAATGGTTAAGGCACATGCCTGTGAAGCCTAAGGACCCAAGTTTGATTCCCCAGTACCCACATGAGACAGATGCACAAGGTGGCACATGCATCTGAAGTTTGTTTGCATACCCATTCTCTCTCTGTCTCTCTCTTTCTCTCTCCCTCATAAATAAATATTTTTTTAAAAAATTAAAAAGAAATAAATAAATAAAACTACCTGAAGGCAGAAGGGAATTAGTTGGAAAGAGGAAGGGGATGAGGGTAAGTAAATGGGGACAAGAGAGGGTAGGGTAATGCAGGGAGTGAATAATAACAAAGTAAAATAAAAATAAATAAATAAGAGAAAAGAAGAAAAGAAATATGTGTTCTATGAGCTGACATGGAAGTTCACATCTGTAGTCCCAGCACTCAGGACACTGAGGCAGGAGGATTTACTACATGTCTTAAGCCAGCCTGAGCTACACAGTGAGGCCCTGTCTCAAAAACAAACAACAAAGGTATGAGTTCCCAGAGAGATGCTGTTTAAAACGTAACGGCAGATCCGCCTACATGAAATAATGTGTGAGCCACAGTCTCCATCGTAATTGAGTTCTGACGTCTGTTCAGTCATTGCCACAATGTACCAGTCCCTTGGCCAGGGCCTACCTCACTCGGGAACTTAAGAGATCCAGTGGCCCATCATGCAATGGGCCTTCTTTGGGCAGTAGCAAGTGCATGCTTAGCAAACAGAATCTGCGTGCTGGATAAAAGATGCAGGGCACACAAGTTCTCCCACAGAATGTGAGACTGCCACACTGTCACACTTGGTCACCACTTGGGGACATTGTGCAACCTTTCAGATTCGAGGGCTAGCTGGAAGAAGCGGGGCACCGGTGGGCAGGCCTTGAGGTCATAGCCTAACCCCACCTCCGCTTCCTGTTCCCCAACATGTGAGGGGTGAGAAGTCCCAGCAACACCCTTCCGTTGCTGTGCAGCCACTGACCACGCTGCTTTCTGTGCCACAGCCCTTCAAACTGCGAGCCCAAACAAATCCTTCTCTGAAGTGCCTTGTTTGGTACCTGGCCATGATGACGCGAAAAGTTACTACCATAAGCTCCAACAAACTTCTCGCTCCATGATGTAGACAGTCCTGCACAGAGCCCTAGGAAACTGGTTCTATACCTGACCACTTATCAAGTATAATCTATTAAGATGAAATTAATTAAGAAATTCTTAACAGCAGAGTGATTAGATCTCACCCTCAATGTACCAACAAAACCAGAAGGATGTCTGTCAAGCAGTGACTCTGGGCCACTTCCACGTGCATAGTGACCATAGACCGACGCCGTAGAGAATCCATGCGGCTGGCCGAGCACATGGATGGTGCAACCGTTGAAAGCACTTGTAGCCTCCATGTCCAGCTTAATAAGAACCTCTTATTAAGAGGTTATTATAAGAGACCTTCCGGAACCCATGTCAAAAGCTGGACGTGGCCATGCATATCCGCAAAACTCGCGCATGGTGCATGGTGGAGGGGGTGGCAGAGACCAGAGACTCAGTGGTGCTCACTGATGGACAGCAGCTCTGGAGTCAGGGAGAGACCCCGTATGCAGAGAATGGATAGGAGAAGGACATCTCCTCTGGCCTCTGCACACACATGCATGGGGCAGGCACATCTGCACACAAGGGTGCACACATCACACACACCATGCATACTACACATGAAAAAAAGTTCAAAGTTCAAATGGCCACTCTTCTAGTTCCTGTTTCATGGGTTCCTTTACCTTACTGCATGCACAGGATACAGTTGGGGAGCTATCTTGTGCATCAATGCTCCTCTTGGACAGCAGAAATCCTCCTGGCCCTGAGGTTATTTTTACAGACCATGTCACTGGAAGACTTCAAATGCCTCTTCATTATCTCCCTCAGTGAGTCCCAGTTGCACTCAGTTTTCACTATTAAACTGGACATGGTGTCCAATTAGTTCCTATGAATAGACTTTTCATGAGTCATTTGCTCTGCTGGTGTTTTCATATAAAATTAGCCAGACACATCTGCTCATCGGTGCTCTGAAACCACAGGCTCATTCACCCTTTAACGGTGGTCACCACAACCTGTAATCTCTTCAGGCATCATCGTTTTCTGGAGAGCAGATTTCTGCATACTCATCTCGTGGAATTCAAGATATCTGGGTTCATTGTTTGAGCAGCCATAGTCATTATGGCGAAAAATACAATGTCAGTCACTGTGATGTGTTTATCCCCATCTGGAATAGCAAGTGGGATGCAGCAGCATTTTACACAGCACCAGATCACCTAAATTGGTCTGCAGCAAACACCACAGCACCATGAACAGCTTAAATTCTTTGCACAGTACAAAGGGATTAAGGTATATAACAGCATGCAACCCCGACAAAACAAACTTAGAGGATTAAATGATTTTCACTAGCCTGAGCCCTTCCAATTAGGATGAACTCCAACCAAATTAAATGAGGCGCGCTAGAATATTCGTTCCTTGCAGCCATGTAGAATGAAGCCGTCTTCTTCTGGCTGAAGCACATCCAAGCAGATGAAAAGATGACCTTCCGCCTGACGCGGTGACACACGCCTTCAATCCCGCAGAGTTAGGAGAAGCAGTGCGTTTGAGGCCAGCCTGGAACCACAGACTGAGTTCCAGGTTACTCTATGTTAGAGTGAGACCCTAACTTGGGAGAAAAAAAAAAAGGACGACCTTCAATGCCAAGGTGATGCAGACAGAAATCACAGAGATGCCACCAACAGAAGGGAGGCCTGAGAGAGGGCCACACATCCCTCATGCTGCGACCCCGCAGGTGTGGCCCTCCACGCAGCCAGCAGGAGCCGAGGACGCTGACGGGCCCCAGCGGACTCGCTGAGCAGCACCTCCCACTCCTCTGCTGCCCCAGTACTCAGAGAAACCAAACCGCCTGCAGGGGCTGAGGCGGGGACTGTGGGTAAAGTGCTTGCTTGCCACAGAAGCAGGAGGACCTAGGTTTGGATCCCCAGAGCCCACATAAATGCCTGTGATCGCAGCTCTCCGGAGCATGAGACAGTGGGTTCCTGGAGCAGGCTGAACCCGTGAGCCCTGGGTTCACTGCAAGATTGTCTCCATACGTAAGATGGAGCCTCGGGAGGTGGATTGGTGTTTAAAAGCATTTGCTCTGTAAGCATGGGGGCCTGAGTTCAATGCCCCAGCACCCACATAAAAAGCCAGGTGTGGCCATGCACGCCTGTAACCCCAGCACCAAGGATCACTGGGACTCACCTAACAGGCAATCGAGACAAAACCAATAATAGTAACAATAACAATACAAGCACCAGGTTCAGAGAGCTTCGCTGCCTCAATGAAATAAGGCAGAAGAGCAACAGACAGGGACGCCCAGCGCCCTGCTCAGGCCTCCACACGTGTGCACAGGGGCACACACATGCACACACTGCGCACACAGATACATGTATAAACAAATGAACAAGGCGCAGAGTGACAAAGGAAGGCATCAGACACTGGCCTTTGGCCTCCACATGCATGTGCACGCATCCAGACACACACATGTATGATACACGCCCCACATAATGAGCAAACACAAGGAAACTGCCTGCATGGGACGTCTTCCCAGGGGGAAAAAAAAGCCGTAAGAGAAGGCAGCTACCAGAGACTCCCACAGGCCCTTTGCAGAGTCTGTGGAATACCCCCAAGTGGCTCCATATGGCAAGAAGTCAGAGTCTGCAGCTATTAGGCCCTCAGGGCCCAAGTGTCACTCCAAGCACAGAGCTGCAAGACTACTGAGCTGTGACAAGGACAGGCGGCAGCCAAGGCTCTGGTCGAGCGTGGGCATCTCACTACTGACCAAGGGGGCCTACCTGCCAGCAGAGGCTGCCCAGAACCAGCCTGGGGACCCTCAGGATGGACAGTGACTCTCCATCCCAGGACCTGCTGCACTGCAGTGAGAGGCACTGGGAGTTGACAGGATACGGAAGGAGCGCCACACTCTCTCAAAAAATAGACATTGGCCCTGCAGACTTTCCAGCTAGAATTGTTACAGATAAACATCATAGATTACATAGATCATTGTCCCAGAGATTAACATCCAGGAATGTGTAAACTCATCTAGTAGTGATTCAAAGAGGATCATGTGTTTCCTCAATCTTTGTGTAGAATTTTCTAGTGCAATAAGAAAATCAAAAATTATAAGCGAGGCTTGGTGGTGCGCGCCTTTAATCCCAGCACTCGGGAGGCAGTGGTAGGAGGATCGCCGTGAGTTCAAGGCCACCCTGAGACTCCATAGTGAATTCCAGGTCAGCCTGAGCCAGAGTGAGACCCTACCTCGAAAAAAAAAAATAATCAAAGTGTTTGTTTTTTGGGTTTTTTTATAGGTATCAAGAGACCCAGATATGGACCGGAGAGATGGCTCAGCAGTTAAGTCCTTCCTGTGCAAGCACTGAGGGGTCTGAGACCGCTAATGTCCACACCCCATGTCAACAGCTCTGCACGGCCACACATTCCTGTAACCCTGGTCCCGCGGGGGAGCAGAACCCCGCAAGCGCTGGAATTCGCAAATTAGTAAGAGGAGACGCCGGTTCAAAATCAAACGAGGTGGAAGAGCAGCGGAGCCATTCACCCGACATTCTACTCCCGCCTCCCACGGCAGGCAAGTGAGCCCCACGGCAGGCAAGTGTATGGGGCACTGCCAGGGCACGTGCACGTGCAAACACCCCACCACACACACAACATCACACCACACACACAATAAAATAGAATTTGTGTTTATTTATTTGCAATGAAAGAGAGAGAGAAAGTGCATGGGCACGCCGCACACAGGGCCCCTAGCCGCTGTAAGTGGGCTCCAGGTGCCTGTGCTACTCCCTATGCCTGGCTTCACGAGGGCACTGGGGAACTGAACCCAGGCTGTCAGGCCTTGCAAGCAAGCAACTTTCACCACCTACCAATCTCCCAGCCCCTTCAATAAAGAAAAACTTTAAGAAAGATGTTAGTCCCAGATCATCTGGCCAGCTTTATAACCGTAGCATCGTTTTACCTTTCTAAGTTTACTCACTACACATTTGAGAATAACGGCAGACTGTCTTATGCTAACAGATTTTTGAGAAATGGTGGCAAGATAATGCTTATGAAATGTGCAAGAATTGATATGAAAGATACTATTGACATTCCCAGCTTCTCTTTTTTTTTAATTTTTTATTGTTTTTAATTTTTATTAACATTTTCCATGATTATAAAAAAATATCCCATGGTAATTCTCTCCCTCCCCCCCGACACTTTCCCCTTTGAAATTCCATTCTCCATCATATTACCTCCCATCTCAACCATTGTACTTACATATATACAATATCAACCTATTAAGTACCCTCCTCCTTTCCTTTCTCTTCCCTTTATATCTCCTTTTTAACTTACTGGCCTCTGCTACTAAGTATTTTCCTTCTCATGCAGAAGCCCAATCATCTGTAGCTAGGATCCACATATGAGGGAGAACATATGGCGCTTGGCTTTCTGGGCCTGGGTTACCTCACTTAGTATAATCCTTTCCAGATCTATCCATCCCAGCTTCTCTTGTGTGTGCCTATTGTGTGGCATGAATGTGTGTACATGTCGGGGGGGGGTGAGTGCACACGTGAGGCTGCGTGTGGAGGCCAGAGGTCAACATTAAGTGTTGTACACTGAACTCCTCTCTGCCTTATTTTTCCATCGGGGTGTCTCACTGAACCTGGAGCTCACTGATTCGGCAGGCTAGCAGCCAATCAGCCCCAAGGATCCTCCTGTTTCTGCTCCCGCAGCCCTGGGATTATAAGCATCTGCTGTCACATCCAGAATTGACAGCTTTGTTGGAAGGATCCATGCTTATGTCTTCATGCTTGTGGGATAAGCACTTTACCCACTGAGCCATTTCCTCAGCCCAGGTCCAGCTTCGTGACTCAGATTTAAATCCACTCAGATGTTATTATAGATTGAATGTGAAATGCCCACCACAGGCTCATGTATGAAGCAGTCAGACCCCATCAGGTGGCACTGTCTTCGAGGACGTAGGAAGGTGCCTATGTGTGTGCCCCTTGTGCACACGAGTGGAGGCCCGAGCAGGGCGCTGGGTGTCCCCGTCTCTTGCTCTGTTGCCAGAGGAAGAAGATCACGGGGACAGGACACTGGGAGGTTTATTGCTCAAGGCCCTTGATCTGCTCCCACCACCATAATGTTCCACCCAAGCGTATGGGAGCACACAACCTTGCTGAACCCTCTGGGACCATGAACCAAAATAAATCCTTCTTCCTGTAAGTTGTTTCTATGGGGATTGTGCTCATAGGAACAAAGAGTAACCAACAAGCAGCTGGGGGGATGGCTCGATGAGAAACAGGCTTGCCACTCAAACACCCGTGAAAGCCAAATGTGGTGGCATGTGCTTGTGACCCAGGACTGAGGAGGAGGGGACAGGAAAATTCCTGAGGCCCATTAGCAAATGAGGCTAGCCGAACCAGTGAGCTCCCAGCTCAGTGCAAGACACCGTCTCAAAAAATATATAAGGTAGAGTGGCTGGAGGGATGGCTTAGTAGTTAAGGCGCTTGCCTGCAAAGCCATAGGACCCAGGTTCCATTCCCCAGGACCCACGTAAGCCAGATGCACAAGGTGGCACATGCATCTGGAATTCAATTGTGGTGGCTAGGGGCCCTGGTGCATCTATTCTCTCTATCTGTCTATTTCTAACTCTCTTGAATAAATAAATTTCATATATATATACATATATGAAATATATATGACTTCTGGCTTCCACATACATGTGCACACACTTGCACATTTACTTACACACATGCACACCACACACACATATGCACAAAAAAGTTTTCAGTTAACACAATAGCATCTCTGGCATTTGGCATGCAATCAGTGTGGCCAACACCCAGGGACCATCACACAGGGAGGAGCTGAAGGTCAGCCTTGCACAGTGCCCACATCTTACTGTACAAAGTACGATAACTTCTGTCCCTCCTCGGCTCCCTCTGCCCTCACTCGCACACGTGGGCAGCACAGGCTTCCTTTGGCAACTGGCCTCTGAGCTTCCTGGAGATTCTAAAGCCCTTAAGGGGACAATAAGGCATGTGGATAACTGAACTCCATCAAACACAGAGGCAAAAATGTCAGTAGCAGAAAATAGGTGACCATGACAGGTATGGTGTATGAAATTACAAGGAAAGGCACAGGTGGCCAGGAAGCAGAGACAGAACATGCTATGAGATGGGGCGTGATGGGGAATTCAGACTTTTCCACAGGTAGTCGTTTGCTATGTCCATCTGTCTTGTTATCTTACAGACAGTCACAGACAAGTGACAGCAGGCTTGAGTTCCAGGAACAGGGTTACAGTGTTTGTTACCATGGAATTTCAAGTGCATTACCCGCTCAGCTCCACTCCCACTTTGATTCTGTCAAAATGAACGCTCTGTCTTCCACAACAGTCCCTCAGTTGCACACCAGAGTCTTGGAGGGAAGGGTACAGTTATTAGTCTTACTCGTTGTGGTAGTTCGAATCAGATGTCCCCCATACGCTCATGGGTTTTGTGTGTTTGGTCCCCAGATGGCAGCAACATGGAGGCCGAGCCTCTCCGTAAGAGGTGTGCTGCTGGGAGCGGCCTCAGGGGTGTCATGGCCCTGCTTCTTCCTTGTCAGAGCTCAGCTCACGCTTGCTGTCGACTACTGCGGCAAGACGTGAGGCCCGGCCTCTGCTCTGCCATGCTTTCCCTGTCACCCTGAATCTTCCCCTCGAGACTGTGAGCAGGAATAAACCCTTTCCTCCCATCAGCTGCTTCCGGGCCGGTGCCTTGACCCAGTACCGTAAAGGCGGCCATAGCACCCATATCTATCAGAGGCTGAGAGGGAGTGCATGCGGGGTTTCCAGAAAGACCATGCAAGGCCACCTACCTCTGCTCTCTTTGAATTTCTACAGCCACCACTGGAATCAGGACTGCGCAGCAGAGCCACGCACAAGACCGCAGGCGGCCGGCAGAACAATGCACCTGGGTGCCCTGTGGAACCACGCCATGCCGTCAACAGCAGGGACCGTCCTGCTGCTCTGCAGGACACTGTCTTTGCAATTCCACTGCCAGAGACGCCGCTTCCCCATGCCCTAGGAACCTGCAGGGGGGCGTCCCTGCGACCAGCACTCACCTGAACCCAGGGCGACGCGGCTCGTGTCCAGTGTGTGGGAGCCATGCTAAGGAACACAGCCTGTTGCCCCCCCTTCTTACTGGGGGTGTCTGGGCAGCCCTCCTTCCACCCCGCTTCTCTGGGGCCCTGAGCTCACCACACAAGACACCAACAGTGAGTGCCTTGCGGCCCATCGTGGCTTTGGCTGTAAAGTGTTCCCGCTCTGCCAGGAATGGCTGATCAAGCGGGAGGGGCAGCAGCATTTTCCTGATTCCGGCTAGTAAACAATAATAATATACACATAGAGGGTGGAGAGCAGGGGCTGTGGAGATGGCTCCGTGGGTAAAATGCTTGCCATGCAGGCCAGGCATGGGGACCTGAGCTTGGGCTCCACCCCAGCCCCAACACAAAGGTCAGGCTGAAACGCCAGAGCTCAGGAGGTGAAGAAGCCATTCTTCCCAAGGCAAGCTGGCTGGCTAGACTAGCCAAACCGGAGGATTGGCTCTGGGTTCAAGTGAGAGAACATTTTCAATTAATAATGTGGAGAGTGAGGAGGCACCCCATACCAATGTCCAGCCTCCACATGCACATACATGCACGCACACACACATATATGGGCTCACACATGTGCAAATATGCATAGGCACACACACACACACACACACACACACACACACACTCGGATGGAGTCCAGCACCTGTTTCAATGAACAAGGTGTGAAGCAATACAAAGCCAGAGCGGGCTGTTTTGGTTCCACGCATGGGCAGGGTCACGATGTATTTCCTCTCTAGGGCCATCATCATGGACTGTGAGACCCAGTAGCCTCTAGAGAGTTCATTGTTCAGGCATCGACGCCAGGCACAGTGAACCTGTCATCACATACTTGAGGTCCTTTGGGGAAGTTGATGTAGGCCAACCACCACAGAGAAGGGAGGAAGAAGGGTGGGGGACAAATCTGGCTCCTGCAGCTCCTCATGCACGAGTCCAGTAGCTGTGGAAGTGACCCCCAAAGATAGGGAGGAGAAGCAGGTAGAAGCCTGAGTTTCAGGACAGTGGCTGGGGTGATATGACCCAATCGATGAGATAAAAATCACCACAGGATAGAGAGATGGCTTAGCAGTTAAGACACTTGCCTATAAAGCATAAGGATCCAGGTTCAATTCCCCAGTACCCATATAAGCCAGATGTACAAGGTGGTGCATGCATTTGGAGTTCATTTGCAATAGCTAGAGGCCCTGATATGCCCTCTCCCTCTCTCTCTCTCTCTGTCTCTCTCTCTCTCTCTCTCTCTCTCTCTCTCTCTCTCTCTCTCTCTCATAAATAAAATAGAATAAAAGAAAACACTAGGACAGATCATGCTATAAAAAAGGGTGGGGCCAATACTTTGAATGTTTGCTCTGGGCAGACTGTCAGATATATATTATTTAATAGACATGCTATAAGTGTGGTGGTTTTATTCAGATGTCCCCCATAAACTTAGGTGTTCTGAATGCTAGGTACCCAGCTGATAGAGATTGGGAAGTAAAACCTCCTGGAGGTGATGTATCCCTGGGGGTGGGCTTGTGGGTATTATAGCCAGCGTCGCCTTGCTAGTGTTTGGCACATTCTCCTGTTCCTGTTGTCCACTTTATGTGGGCTGGGGTGATGTCCACCCTCTGCTCATGCCATTGTGGAGCTTCTCCTCAAGCCTGTAAGCCAAAATAAACCTCTTTTTCACATAAGCTGCTCTTGGTTGGATGATTTTTACCAGCAATGCAAACCTGCCTGCAACAAAAAGGAACTCAGTGTTTGCTACAGCCATGGGGCCATGTAGAAGGAATGGCTCACACCTGGACTGAACCTGGTGTGGGCTTAGGGTGGGAAGAGACTGATGCAGCAGCCATTTAGCATCTGATCTCATCATAACAATCACCAGCCCACAGTATGATCCTAAAGGCCCCAAAGTAGAGGGCGCTTTTTTGTTTGGTTTTCTTTTGTTTTTTTGAGGTAAAGTCTTGCTGAGTCCCAGGCTGACCTGGACTAGAATTCACTATGCAGACTCAGGCTGGCCTCAAACTCACAGTGGTCCTCCTACCTCTGCCTCTCGAGTGCTGGGATTAAAGGCTTTGTTCTCTCCTCTCGTTTCTTCAGACGTGAGTCTGACAGTGTAGCCCGGGATGGCCTTGAACTCTGGATGTCCTGCCTTGCTCCTGAGTTCCTGGGTAACAGGTGACCATCATGATCTTCATTTCTCTATTCCCTTTTGGAGGATTTTCCCTTCCCTACAAAGACCTAATGGCTGAAATCCAAGGATGGCTTTTTCTACAATAACAGGAATCTGGGAACACAGGGAAGAAGTTACAGGTGGCGGAAAGACTGAGCTGGACTTGGTGAGGCCCAGTCAGCCCCCGAGCAGCCGCTGATTGAGCAGAGAAGGGAGGGGGCATGAAGCCACCCGTCCTAGTTGCCTTTCTGGTCACTGTGATGAAACACCCTACAACACCCCAAGGGAGTAAAAGTTTACTGTGGCTCACAGTTTCAGAGAGAACAGTCCATTACGGGCGGAGGCGTGGCAGAGCAGCTCCGAGACAGCAAGAGCAAGGTGGAGCTCCGCACATGGTGGCTGGACCACGAAGCAGAACCAGGCCAACCACAAACCAGCAGCGTCCACTCCTGGTGCCCTAGATCCACCAGACGGGAGCTATCCACTGCAGTTCCACAACCTTCCAAGACAGCACCACCAGCTGGGGTCCAAGTGTTCAGCCACAAGCTTGGAGAAGACATGTCACATTCAAATTCTACCCCCACCCGGGTCCTGCTCTTTCACCAGGATCCTTCTCTTCTCACATTTGTCTGAAGGAGAGAAAGTGGATGCATGGATGCCATCTTTCTTAAATGAGGGACTTTTGTTAATAGTTTGGTTCACGGTTTTGAGAGTTACATGGTGGACTCAAAGCAATGGGTTCCATCTGCCAAGAAGAAAATGGAAGCCTCCTAGTGAGACTCTAAGGAATCATCTTGACTGGGATGGGCTCTGAGGTGTTCACTGGACAGCGAATTCCAAGAGCCCACCAGAAGTGCCTCTGCCAAGGACTGGAGTGACCCTTGTGCCACATATCCTTGCTCTCCCCAGATCTCCCGAGGCAGAATCCCCGTCCTCCTAAGAGGAATGTCTTCTCTGGATACCGCCAAGTCGAGCTTCCAGGAAACGCGAGCCAGAAGCAGAGGAGAGTGGAAGCGCGTGGACGGGGCTCTCCAGCTGCTGCCCTGCCTCCGCTCTAAGGTGCTTTTCAAGTATTTTTGCTGACTTGCTTGTTTGGTGATTAAATACTTTTTTATATTTATTTATTTACTTGCAAATAGAGAGAGAGAGAGAAGGGAGACAGACAGAGAGAATGGGTGCACCAGGGCCTCCAGCCACTGCAAACAAACTCCAGAAGTGTCACTTTGTGCATCTGGCTTACAAGGGTCCTGGGGAATCAGACCTGGGTCCTTAAGCTTCACAGGCAAGCACCTTAACCATTAAGCCATCCCTCCCGCCCCTAAATGCTTTTTGAAATGAACTCTTTCAGGCCATCTACTATACATATTGCCAGCCTCACTGCAAAGTTTATGTTGCTTCCTGGAGCCCATATACTATAAGGGAATGTTTCATTATGTAAGGCCTTTCAGAAAAATAAAAAGATTCCCCTCTTCAGAGGTATGGCACAATCTCAATTCAAAGGTGTAACGGGATTTCTGGTCTCATGGATGTGCCCAGAATATTAATCTTGGTGAAATGCACTTACTTGAAGAAAAAAGCCAAAGGGTACTAAGGGTTTTGCTAGATTTCTGACTTTCCACAGCATGTTTATGTATGCTCCCTTCTAACTTCTCTTCCTCTCTTAAAACCTTTTTTCGTTCATTTGTAGTATAGAGGGGAAAAATTAAAAAGCAGAAAACATCGTAATTCCTGAAGCAGGTCCCTGTCCACCAGCACAGCTCTCATTGCCGCTCGTGTGGCTTCTCTCTCGGGCCAAGCAGGGAGGAGGGACAGCGGCTGCCTCGCCCTGCAGCAGACGAAGACGTGACTTGCACATCGTGACAGCTCGGGAAGACGGCCGGGAGCGACGCCGCGACGGCACACCCTCTGTCGTGGTCAACTCCGGCTGTCGGAACCAACAGTGGCCTCTGCAGAGACCCTTCCACAGGCTCCCTGGAGAACCGAAGCGGATCCCTTGTGGTGCCACACACACGTGGCGTCAGAATGAGGGACAGATCTGGGACAACAGACTCTCAGGAGCTGCATCTTTCTCCAAACTCACTGGCTATAAGGCGGCCCCTCCCCCTGCACCCAGAACCAGTTCTACCCCGGGCAAGATGGGAAAGAAAAAAGGTTCACACTTCAGCCCGCATGTGGGGACCTTCACGTCCTCTAGTGGTAGAAAACAGTAAGAAGCAAGAAAATCTCAGAGAAAAGCAAAAATAGAGTGACAGAACAGATGAGATGAAAACATCCTGCAGTGACTGGCCAGGCAGAGAGCTAACAACAGCAGAGCAGCCAACCAAGATGGAGCGGCGCACTGCGGGGTAACCGGGTGCCCGGCAATTGTGACTCATTAACAGCAGATCTCAGTTCCAGAGGAGCTCCCTGAGGGTCTAATTACGCCAAGTGTGCTGCCAGTGAATGGGGGAGTCGTCACTTCCAGCCACCCTTGGGCACGGGGAAGTCCCTCCCTCACTCCGTGGCTAATCGGTGACCATCTCCCTCCAACAAGCAGCTCCTGTCAGGCCCGCGCTCTGTCAAGCCTGTCAATGGCAACTGATTTCGTGTTAAGATACAAGCTGGCGTGATGCATAAAGGTCAAGTGGAAAACTGTCCCTTCCACCACATCACTGTCATCAACCGCTAAAGGTCACTCCACCCAATATGCTGCTGTGACAGAAAATAACTCTGTGTACTGTGAAATGAGAAAAGTCCCTCTCCTGTGGACTTTCTGGTTTCTCTTTATTCTAAAGCGTCTAATCGGGTCCTCTCGGGTGATACGAGACAGGAACCTGTGTGCAAGCAGACCTTGACAGAAAAACACAAAGACGGAAGATTAAAAAGACTCTCTATGTAGACCCTTACTACCTAAGGCCTTTACGAGGGGCATCACTGTAGCTAACACTTAGGGTGATACACAACCGCAGTTTTAGCAATGCCACCCACTTAGTTTTTCAAATGACCCTGATGTCCCATTGACAGATGGGAAAAATCAAAGCCTGGAAACATTACATAATTTATTCAAGTTTATATAGCTTATAAGTGGAGGAACCTGACTTCGCTAACTAGGCTGGCCTTAAAGGTACTGAAACCCTGTGATTCGTAGCCCACAAGATTATCTATTGCTGATAACCACAAAAATGGCAATAAACAGGGCTGGGATGTAGCTCAGTTGGTAGAGTGCTTGCCTAGTATACGTGAAGCCCTGTGTTCAGTGCCCAGCTCATACAAAGCTGGGTGTGTTGGTGCCCGTGTGTAATCCCAGGACTTAGCAGGTGGAGGTAAGAAAGTCATCCTCAGCTACACAGCCAGCCTTGGCCACATGAGACCTTGTCTTAAAAAAAAAAAAAAAACAGGCTGAAGGGATAGCTTAGCAGTTAAGGTGCTTGCCTACAAAGCCTAAGGACCCATGTTCTACTCTCCAGGTCTCACATTAGCCAGACGCACAAAGGTGAGGCAAGGGCAGGGTCACACATGCCCACTAGGTGGCGCAACAATCCAGAGTTTGATTTCAGTGGCTGAGGCCCTGGCACGCCAATTTTCTCTCTCTCCTCTCTGTCTCTCACTCTCTTTAAAATAAAAAAAGACAATAATCACTATTTGTAATAATTATTTTGAGCATTTATTTCTTGAGAGGAGACTTGCATCAGCACCATGCTAGGTTCTAGGGTTAGAGTTCGGAATAGTCGGCTAAAGGGTTCATTTTAAAAGAAAACCACCTATCTCCTGGGTTTGCTGCATTGCACATACTAAATTATTTGGTCTTTTAAAAACTAAATAAAAATAGATGGCAAGTCTTTTTCACCCTTTGGGGAAGCTCATCCTAGGGGACAGCCAACGGCTCTGTGTGAGGAGACAGGCAGGACACCATGAGAAAGGCACACGAGTACCAGCTATGGGTCTCATCGGACCGAGACGAGAGGGCTGGTTAGTGCACTCCCATGTGTGACAGTGTGGGCGACGGCTCGCTGCCCTCTGCGGTGACTGGGGACCAGAGAGAAAGAGGGCTCTGATGGAGAAGGCGTGTCCAGAAGTAAGGTGAGGAAACCAGGAGGGAGCTAGGTGAGAAGGGACATCACAGGGCTGGGCTCCACACCTGTCCTGGCGACAGCATCCGGTGAAATGAAAGAGCCATCCGAACTGCAGAAGGAAGACAGGGCAGAGAGGCAAGTGCGGGGCTGGGGACCGTCAGCCAGCCCTCCCCAAGTGCTCAGGCTGAAGGACAGGAGAGACTCCGGATCCAAAATCTAAAGCCTGCGTCCGCCCAGTACCCGGTGAGAGGGCGGGTCCAGGACACCTCCAAGCTCGTCTTGCTTGAGCCACGATTGCTGTGGTAGGAAATAAGCCGGGCTGGGGTGGGACAAAGATCAGGAGTGATCAGGGGAGAAAACAGGGTCTTGGGGTCCTAGGTTGGGCACTCCACAGCCCCAGGATTGCAAAAGGATATGATGTCATCAATTCCAGGCTTTTCTCTTACTAGTGCGGAAAAGACCTCAGAGACGATCTCTGACGACTTCATTGTCTGGCTTGGAGACGGTCCACCACTGACCACTGCCCACCTCTCTTCTTGCCGCTGCTCTTGTCACTCCTCCACTTAGTCCCAACTCTGGGGGAGGTGCCTTACCACCCTGCACCACGAGGTCCTCTTTCCTCTTGTAGAAAAGACTGACGTGGCCAGCAGAGCCCCACAGTGACAACGCAGGAGCCAGAATGAGCAAGGCAGATGGGCCTGGCCCTCTGGCGGCTTCGTACCAGGTCAGGGCTTCTCAGCAAAATGAGCCTGGAGATCGCCAGCCACCAGAACCCATGCAGAGAAGAGGGAATTTTCATCTAACTTTCTGGACGGGCTACTGAGACTCCCCCTGGCCCTGCTCAGGAGACAGAAGACCTTGGTAAAATTCCAATCCCTATTTGCCATAAAGTTTCATTTTTTCCAAGCTTTAAAAGATGTGTTAGGTGCTAGAAAGTTGGCTCATCGGTTAAGGTGCTTGCCTACAAAGCCAAAGGAGCCAGGTTCGATTCTCCAGGACCCACATAAGCCAGATGCACAAGGTGGCACATGTGTCTGGAGGGCCTCTGCAGTGATGCACCCATTCTCTTTCTTTCTTCCTCTCTCTCCCTCTCTCTGCCTCTCTGTCTCTGTCTCTCTCTCTCTCTCTCTCTCAAATAAATGAATAAATAAAATTTTTTAAAATGAGTTAGGGTTCATCTCCCAAGGACAAGACCTCTAGAGTGGCCACTTACTCTATTAGACTCACACAGATTTGAGACTTGACTGAGCTCTAGGTGGGCAGTGTTACATCTGAAGGGAACGCCCCCCTGAGCACCTTCCTCGTGGGCCTCTCCGCCATCAGAAGCACGTTGGCATTGCACATGCTGTGATCTTTTAATATTTTGTTTATTTATATTTATTTAATGGAGAGAGAGAAAGAGAGGCAGATAGAGAAAATGGGTGAATCAGGGCCTTCAGCCCCTGCAAATGAATTCCAGACACATGCACCACATTGTGCATCTGGCTTATGTGGATCCTGGATAATCAAACCTGGGTCCTTAGGCTTCACAGGCAAACGCCTTCACTGCTAAGCCATCTCTCCAGCCCATAATTTTTTAATATTATTTATTGATTTACTTATTTATTTGAGAGAGAGGGAGATAAAGAGAGAGAATGGACATGCCAGGACCTCTAGCCATGAACTCTAGACACATATGCCACCTTATGCATCCAGTTTTATGTGGGTACTGGGGGAAGGAACCTGGGTCCTTATTGCTTTGTAGGCAAGCGTCTTAACGGTGGAGCCATCTCTCCAGTCCCATACACTGTGATTTTTTTTCATGAGCTAGGATGCAAGGTTGAATAAA
The DNA here is from genome assembly GCF_020740685.1 of Jaculus jaculus. Classification (NCBI taxonomy): domain Eukaryota; kingdom Metazoa; phylum Chordata; class Mammalia; order Rodentia; family Dipodidae; genus Jaculus; species Jaculus jaculus. The sequence continues at coordinate 9,864,269 of NC_059106.1, read as the reverse complement.
GTGCCTGGACAGTTTATCAAAACAAATTACGTGTCCAGTGATGCACCAAACAGTACAGGGAGCCTCACGCAGGAATACGCACTAAGTCACTGCCGTCATGAAGAGGGACTAGCCGCCATTTGTGATCATTTGGAAGGGAGAGATCATAAAATCATCTGCAGCGACACACTCACCCTCTCTCCTCATGAGGCCAAGGTCACAAAACAGCAAGGCCCATGGAGAAGCACAGACTCCAGGTTTCAGTTCCTCTGTCACGAAGCTTGTCTTTAACTCTCTTTCTAAGCCTCACTTTCCTTCTAACTCTCCCCATGTTTTCCTTCTGTTCTTAAAACCAGGAAAACCAAGTCCGGGACACCTACTATCCCAGCTGCTGGGGAGGCTGAGACAGGTCAATTCTGAGTTACAGGTTAGCCTGGACTAAACTGTAATATTCCGTCTCAAAACAAAAGTAACAACAAAAAAACAAAAACCGGGTAACTGATGTGGGGGCTTCCTCAAAGCCAAGCAGCAGTTTCATTTCCTCATTCAGCGTCACCCAACAGAACATCGGGCAGGGAACAAGAGAAGCAACGTGACAGTGTACACCGCCAAGGAAAGCTGGCTCATCCTGGGAAGACATGGAGAACATTCAAGTCCAAATGTTTCATTATCATTTGCCTGTTTTAATATATAGTTCTTTGCCACATTTCTAATTCTTGGCCGCTAGAAAGAAATCAGAACATGTGCAAATAAGCTTCATATTGCCAAACACAGAGGGAGAAGCCAGACTGCTCCGTGTTACCTCCACAGCTCCTGATGCCAACCGCTGCCAGAGGCTGTGCAGTGGCACGGCGCTTTCCAGGGTTTCCTGACTGTGGCACGGGGTGGAGGGAGAAGGGGATCCTGAGGTTGGAGGGAGGCTCAGAGGTTCACAGCACTTCCCGCGCAAGCTTGACGGCCTGAGGGGCGCCTGGGTTCAAATCCCCAGCAACCACATAGACAGCTGGGTGTGGCCGCAGTCTCCTGGAACCCTATTCCTGTGGGGAGCACAGACCTGAGAACCACTGGGGCTTGTGAAAAGAGCGAGCTCTGGTATCGGCAAAAGACTCCACATCAAGGAAACGCGTGGCTGAGCCGTGGAGGAGGGACACCTGACAGTGTCCCCTGGCACGCACAGAGCATGCGCATCTGCACACACTCGTGAATACACCACACACACCTATGCACACGCACATACAAACTAAAGGAAAGAGAGCAGAGAAACACGTGGTACCTAGGCCTGAACCGCAGGTACCTCAGATCCATCACAGTCACACGGACCCTCCACCACACCACAGAGCAGGGTTCACCACTCCTGCTTTATCCCAGAGCAAACAGCCACCCAAGTGTGGACGGCAGGACAAAAGCCAGCTGACACACTGACATCTGGTCTCCTGAGCTGTCCAGGGACACTTCAGCAAGCCTGCTGAGCTGAGCTTACCCAGACAGACAGAGAAGGGCACTTGTGATGGTTGATATGGATTGCCAACTTAATAGGATCCAGGATCATTCAAGAGACAAATCTCTGGGCATGTCAACAAGGGAATCTCTAGATGAGATTCATTGAGGAAGACCCACCCTAACTGTGAGTTGCAGCATCCATTGGCTGGGGTTGTGGAGTAAATAGAAAGGAGAGAGGGAGCCCAGAGCCAGCACTTTATCTCTCTCTGCTTCCTGACTAAGGATTGAATGTGACCAGCCACCTCATACTCCTGTCCCCATCCTTCATCACCATGACGGACTACAGCCCTTGACCTGACGCTGAAATAAGCCCTTCCTTCCTTAAGCTGCTTCTTTACAGGTATTTTGTCACCGCAACAGGGAAAACAAAGAAGGCAATACTAAACATTTTATAGCTCACTGTATGCAAATTATACCCCAGATAAAAATACACAGAAAGTTAAAACAAATGTATAAATAAATTCTTACTGACTTTTTCACAGCTCATAAAAGTGTTTTGAAGCACCTCGGATTGCATAAATTAATTCTTTCTTCCCCTTTGTGCAGAAATACAGGGTTAGCTGAATCTGCCAGTAGCATCGCCCATCGGTCAATCAATCATTGGACTGGCAGGTTGTGAGCCAAGTGTCCCCTTATCACAGGCACCAGCTGAAAGACGGGGCCTTTTACACCCCCTTTACACTGTCACAATCAGACATACAGCAAGGATTACTTTGTGTCCTAGTTACTTGTCCCATTGCTATGACAGAAATGACTTCAATGAGGAAGGGCTTATGTTCGTTCTTGGTTCGGACGATGTAGTCTGTCACGGAGGGAAAGGCCTGGCAGTGGGGCCAGCTCCCCTCTGCAGCAGCTGGAACATGACACTGCTGGTCATTCTGCTGCAACAGACAGCAAAACAACCACGGGGCCAGGACCCAACCTTCAAGACCCACCTCCAGTGACCCAGCTCCTCCAGTGAGGCTCCAACTCGTAAATGTTCCCAAACCTCCCAAAACAGCGCCACCTGTGGGAGACGGAGAACCAGGTGTTCAAACACTTGAGCTTATAGGAGACATTTCACTGTCAAACCATGACGCTCTGCTTCCTGGAAAAGATCAGGACAAAAGTCTCTGGAAATCTGCAGCCAGAGGCAACTTCAAACAAATACGCGATTCCAGGCTTGGTAACAGGATACACATCGACTTTTCTTTCCTGTACCCTGCCGCATTACCTGGCACATCACGCATGCTCAACAGGCACGCTTGGTGAATGAATGACTTCATTCACTGACATGACTGACATGATTCTTCTGTGTGGGGGAGGCGATGGCACAGGACGACAACCTTGGGGGCCAGTCTTCACCTTCCAACTTGTCTGAGGCAGGGTCTCTTGTTGGCTGCCACACGTGCACGCTAAGTGTCCTACAAGCTTCCAGGGACACTCCAGTCCCCACCTCACGTCTCTCTGAAGGACTGCTGCGGTCACAGACACGTGCTACCCTGTCTGCCTTCACTTGGGTTCTAAGGATCTGACTCAGGTCCTCACACTTGCAAGGCACACACTTCATGCCCAGAGCTGTCTCCCCAGACCCTGGATGTGGCTGTTTGTTTGCTTTAAGGTAGGTTCTCGCTGTAATCCACGCTGACCTGGAATGCACTCTGTAGTCTCAGGCTGGCCTTGAACTCACAGAGATCCCCCTACCTCTGCCTCCCATGTGCTGGCATTACAGGCATGCACCACCATGCCTGGCTGATGGGGCTCTTACCGTAAAACATTCTACCCATTTCAGGAAAATCAGTAAGTCTGCTCAGAACTCCACAGGCCAGCCTGGCTATCAGATAGGCAGCTGCCCCTAAGCAGAGCTAACCTGAGGAGCTGGCTCCACAGCTCCTGGGCAAGGGAGGGAGAGATGAGGAAGGAAGGAAGGAAGGAGGAATGTGAAGGGAAAAGAGGAAACCATGTATCAACAGCTTTAACCTCACCTTTATCATAATCCTCGTCCTCAATTGCTTTTTCCTGAAGTTTCTGAAGCTTTAAACTCAATGAGGTTACCTGTGTTGGTTTGAAAGGAAAAACGTGAAAACAAAATTACAATTGCATTCAAGCAAACCCATTTTTGTGAAACCCAAGAACACATCTAGGAAGTATTTTAAAAATCAATTTCATTCTTTTTTAAAAAAAGTTTATTTGCGTGTGTCCGTGTGTCCGTGTGTGTGTGTGTGTGTGTGTGTGTGTGTGTGTGTCCGTGTGTCCGTGTGAGTGTGCATGCGTGCATGTGCACACATCCCAGGGTTTCTTGAGGCTGCAAATGAGTATCAGACATGTATGCATACCACTTTGCATTTGACTTCACATGGGTGCTGGGGAATCAAACTCAGACCATCAGGCTTTACAAGCAAGTGCCTTCAACAACAAAGCTATCTCCCCAGCCCACTTCATTCCCCCCCTTTTTACAAAAAAAAAAAAAAAAGCCTGGCATATTAGCACACCTTTAATCCCAGCCCTCAGGCAGCAGAGGTAAGAGGATCACCAAGAGTTTGAGGCCACCCTGAGCCTGCATAGAGAATTCCAGGTCAGCCTGGATGAGAGTGAAACCCTACCTCAAAAAAAAAAAAAAAAAAAAAAAAGAATAAAACAGGTTGGAGAGGTGGCTTAGCAGTTAGCAGTTTAAGTACTTGCCTGCAAAGCCTAAGAATTTATGTTCAAATCTCCAGGTCCCACATAGCCAGGCACACAGTAACACAAGTGTGCAATGTCACATATGCACCATAAGGGGCCAATGTGTCTGGAGTTCTTTCACAGCAGGCTAAAGGTCCTGGCACACCCATTCTCCCTCCCTCTCTCTCTCTCTCCCTCTCTCTCTCTCTCTTTCTCTGTCTTTCTCTCCCCCCCTATTTTTTTTCTCTCTCAAAATAAAAATAATAAAAAACCACAAGTGTATGTTTTTCATGCCAAATGCATTTGTTTCTATTATCTTTTTTGTTTTGTTTTATTTTGTTTTTTTCAAAGTAAGGTCTCATTCTAGGCCAGGCTGACCTGGCACTCATTCTTTAGCCCCAGGCTGACCTTGAACTCACAGCGAGCCACCTATCTTGCTTCCCAAATGTTGAGATTAAAGGTGTGTACCACCAAACCAAGTTATTAGCTTCTTTTTGAGTCCGAAGCCACCTGAGACTACATAGTAAGTTCCAGGTCAGCCTGGGCTACAGCAAGATTGTACCTTAAAAAACAAACAAACCAAAAAAAAAAAAAGTTATATAAACAGAAGTATAATTTGAGCATGAAATCCTCATAAAAAGTTAGGATGTGGGCTGGAGAGATGGCTTAGCGGTTAAGCGCTTGCCTGTGAAGCCTAAGGACCCCGGTTCGAGGCTCGGTTCCCCAGGTCCCACGTTAGCCAGATGCACAAGGGGGCGCACGCATCTGGAGTTCGTTTGCAGTGGCTGGAAGCCCTGGCGCGCCCATTCTCTCTCTCTTCCTCTATCTGTCTTTCTCTCTGTGTCTGTCGCTCTCAAGTAAATAAATAAAAAATTAAAAAAAAAAAAGTTAGGATGTTGTTTTAAACAAGAACATCACAGTGCGTGCTAAGAAGGAATACAGTTCTGGCAAAACTGTCTCTGCTCTGAACCCCTGGGTGAAAAGATGAGGGAGAATGGGGAAACTGGGGGGGCAGCTGTGCTCCCCGGGGGGGAGGGAGCACCAGGCACACAGGACAGGAGAAGCACTCTCTCGGGCAGGGGGTGCTGCTGGGTGGTTGCGGCTGTGGTGAGAGAGCGGGTGTGTGGCAGCTCTGAGGGGGTTCAGAGACAGCGGCAGGGTACAGAAGCACATTGTTTTCTGACCTGAAGAATCGAGGGGTCTCTTCACTCAGATCACCTCACACAAGCCCCTAGAGCAGGTGTCGGGGAAGGTCAGTGGCACCAGCTACGGACACATCTGAGCCCAGGACTCCACGGATCTCCTCCTGCGCTCGCTCTCTCTCTCTCTCTCTCTCTCTCTCTCCCTACATATGGGCTGGACTGAGGTCCCTAAGGCCATACGGAGTCAAACAAGGACAAGTCCCTCGTGACATCAATCTACAGGGAAGGAACAGAAAGCAGAGAGGATCCAACTACATGGCATGAACATGAACTTCCTCCAGGTCTGCAAACTCTCCTGCTAAATGCTCCGTGGTGAGCGCTTTGCCTCCCTGCATATCCCCACACATGTGCAAGGACATGTACATGCATGTACACACACACACACACCAGCATAAAGTAGTCTTGATGGAGAGGTAGAGGGATGACAGACAGGGAGCGGAATGCGAGGTGTGAAGACAGCGGTAACCTTACCCTGTCTTGGTCCTAGAGGATGAGAAAAGATGGTGCCCCTCCCTCATAGCCCACAACCAAGGCCACTAGTTGAGCGAGGGTTCCTGAGCTCATGGCCTGAGGCAGGGGATCCAACCACAATCCCACTTCTGTGCTGTGGCAGACGCAGGCGTCTAATCCAATATTAAGTAAGAAGTCATGGACAGGAGAGACCCTACCGAGACAGACACAACACAGGCCAAGGAAGGGGCAATGATTCCAGCCAGAGACCATGGTCATACAGAGGTCAAGGCTCACCATATTTGGAGGTCCCTCCCCACCCCACAGGGAGCATTTGCTGACTTTCACCTCTGCCTGAATAAAATCCGCTGGCTTACTGTAACCTCTGCACTCTTGCTCTTCCTTGTACGGAGAGAAAGAACAGACCCCGTGAAGACCTGAGCAAGGCCCCCGCCACAGTCTCGACAGGACAAGCAACGTGGTCTAGAAGGCCAGCTCCGCATGTACAGGAAAGCATGGGACACATGAAGCAAAGGCCAGGAAGTTGGGGTTCCCAGTGCAGGATGTCCTCTTTCCAATCTCTCACCTTTTCCAAACCGCAGCCAGCTCAGTCTCCCCAACTTGCAGGGTCCTACTCCAAGCAAAGCTACGCTGAACAAATCCAGGCCAAAGGCGGGGGTGGGAGGATGGACGTGTGCCCATCAGAGCACGGAAGACACAGAGAGAGAACCCAGGGAGCAAAGCGCACAGGTTCAGACTCGGCATGGCTGTGCGGTCAGCCGCCCTGGAAACCAGCCTGCCCCTTCCCTGCCCTCCACCGGCACTGAGCTGGGGTCCTAACGACCCCCTCAAGAAGATACTGACTGAGACGGAGAGATGGCTTAGTGGTTAAGGCGTTTGCCTGAAAAGCCAAAGGATTCCAGTTTGATTCCCTAGAACCCATGTAAGCCAGGTACATAAGGTAGTGCATGTGTCTGGAGTTCATTTGCAGTGGCTAGAGACTCTGGTGCACCCATTCCATCTCGCTCTCTCTCTCTCTCATGCATAAAAATAAAATATTGAAAAAGAAGAGGGGCTGGAAGTTAAGGCATTTGCCTGCAAAGCTAAAGGATCCCAGTTTGATTCTCCAGGACCCACATAAGCCAGATGCACAAGGGCGCGCACGCATCTGGAGTTCATTTGCAGTGGCTGGAGGCCCTGGCATGCCTATATTCCCTTTCCCTCTCCCTCTCTCCCTCTCTCTCTCTCTCTCTCTCTCTCTCAAATAAATAAATGAATAAAAAAGGAAAAAAGATACTAACCCCCAGCTGCCTGCGGTTGCTCAGGAGACAGTCGTGCAGTGCAGGTTCCCATTGCCCAAGCAGAGCGTGCCAGCTGGGGCCGTCCTCCAAGGCGCTGCCCTCATCGCCCCAGCCGCCTGCCAAGGAGGCATCCAGGGAGAAGGAGCCAGTGTCCAAGGCCAAGGAGTGCAAGCCACTCAGCTGCTGGCTGCTGCTCCCTACTGCCTGGGCCAAGCCCTCCGGGCCCCTGGGAGCAGGGAGACTAGAGGCCCAGGAGCTGCCTCGGGGGTCCCGCAGGGACTGGTCTGAGCCGATGGCTCCCGTCTCCTGGGCGCTGCTGGAGGCTCTGGACAGCAGGCAGCCTTCGGCCTCGCCCCGCTCACCCGCAGAGCGAAGGGAAAGCTGAATGAAGCTGAAGTTCGAGGCGAAGGGGACTTGGGAGCCGGGAGGGGCAGGGGAGCTGTCGGGGCCTCTCTCGAGGCTGTTCCAGTTGTCACTCACCCCCAGCGATGCCAGAGACCCCACGACCCGCGTGTTTCTTGCTCCCTCACTGCAGGCCGCATCTTTGTTGGGGCCACAGGCCTCAGTACTGTCCATGGATAAAACCTCCTTCCGATGTCCACTGTCCCCAGGGCCGCATGGCCTGGTCAGTCTCTCAGGCAATCTGGTGCCAGCTCTGTGCTGAATCCCAAAGTGTACTGGAGTTGCTCCCTCAGAGTTCTGGTCCAGGTGTAGGGGGCCCACAGAGGCCACAGCAGGAGCAGCTGAGCTCTCAGGAATAGGGCTGCCCACTGTCAGGCCTTGACATTGACCACTGGGGTCAAGACCACAATGTCCAGCCCTGGACTCAGAGTGTTGGACCTCCTCACCGTTCAGGCCTCTTGGGACCAGACGTGCCGTGCCTTCTGCTGGGGCGTGGAACCCGATCCCAGACGTAGGCAGGCTTCTCATGTAGCCCGGCCTTCGTGCCAGCCGCCGGCTCCGAGGGGACGCCACAGGCAGTGAGCCACCTCTGCTGTCTGAGAACAGAAAACAGTGCATCTCACCCGACCTGGCAGACACCACGCATGGAAAACATGCAAGGTTCTGGGTCACCTCTGCTGCACCTGTCAAAGACACAGAGAGCTCAGAAATCCTGGGGGCAACCCAGAGTGAAACCCCGCCTGCCTGCCCTCAGGTCAGCCCAGGGCTCCATCCTTCTATTGGCAGAGCAGCTGGCCATGCCCTGTGCTGTGCCGTTACGTCCTCACAGACGCTGCAGCACATCTCCCCTGGTATTTCCTGGGGCACCCCAGAAAGGGCTTGGAAGTCGGGGCCACCTGACTCTGGAATGTAGGCATGCACTATGGTCATTAGTCAATAACACATGAATCTTCATTATCCCAGCTGTCCATGTCCCCAAAATGCCCAGTGGGTGTCTGGCTGTGCTATAACGCCCACCAGTCCCTTCATTTCATACTGTGGACTTCCAAGTGAAGGGCTGAGTTCCCTGCCTAGCGACCCTGTAGACACAGGAGTAGTAACAAATATTGGACTTTGCCGTCTCATTCCGATGATGACCTGTGTGACCTTCCAAAGGTTGTTCAACCTCACTGTGCTTCAGTTTCCCTATCAGTAAATTGGAAGGAGCACAAAAGGACCCCTCTCATAAGGCTGTTGCAAGCATTAAATTGAATAGGCTACTATGCCAGGCACGGTGGCTCGTAATCCTAACACTGAACCTAGAGCTTGCCAATTTGGCTAGACTAGTTAGCCAGTAAGCCCAAGGGATCCACCTGTCTCTGCCTCCCCACCACTGAGGTTATAGGCACCACACCCAGAAATTCATGTGGCTTCTAGGGATCTAAACTCATGCCCTCATGCTTGTGTTTCAAGCCATCTTCCCCCACTTATCTCTTTATTTTATTTTTTATGAGAGAGAATTGGTATGGCAGGGCCTCTAGCCACTGCAATCGAACCCCAGACACATGCGCCACCTTGTGGGCACGTGTCATCTTGTGCATCTGGCTTATGTGTGTTCTGGGGAGTTGAACTTGGGTCCTTAGTCTTCACAGGCAAGTGCCTTAACTGCTAAGTCATCTCTCCAGCCCTCTTTATTTTTTGAAGGAGCTTGTGATGTCTCCTGTGACCAGAGATCAATTATTTCTCACATACGCTTCCTGAAGGCTTAGCTCCGGCCCGCTGTCAAGGAAGGGCTGCAGAGCATTCAGCTGGAGAAGGCCACACTCCCCCCTCCCCACCGCTGAGCGGTCAGCGCCAGAAGGCGACTCAGCCAGACAGGAAGGAGAGTGAGGCCTGGAGTGAGAGCTCTGAGGGGCGGGCAGGAAATAGCTGTGCCCGCTCTGCTCTGGGTCACCTAGAGATGACTTCATTCTGCCCATTTGTCCCAGGAATGGCTGAGCAGAGGGCTCTGGTGCAGAGTTCTTTGGTCTTTCTGCGTCATCCTGCTCCAGAGGACATATGAGAGCAGAAGCCTCGTCTCCTGTGTGACCTGCTGTGTCTGGGTTCACAGGATTCCCATTCCCCACCCCACCTGCCCCAGCTCAGAAGGCTGTGAAATTGAAGAGAAGGGACAGACAGGAACTTCAAAAAGACCCTATCTACAATCCAACGAGGGCCTGGAAAGTGTCTAGGAGCAAACGGTGGAAAGAAGCAGGCCCTCAACGAGGCAGTTCAGGACTTTCAAATGCTAACATTCCAGCAAGCCCTGTCCTTAAGCTGCTAGCCACTGATGAGTGAAAATGAGCCAGAGGAGCAGCCTGGGACTGTCACTGCTAGGCCAGCAAGGAAGGGATGGCAGGGCCGGAAGCTGACCACACAGCTAAAGAGAAAACTAAGCGCAGACACGGTTAGAGAATCCTTCCGGGCCCAAAGCTAGCAAAAGCTAAAAGGTAGGGCTGGGGAGATGGCTCAGGGGCTAAAGGCACTGCTTGAAAAGCCTGGCACCCTGGGTTCGATCCCCCGGTTCCCACATAAAGTCAGATACACAAAGGGGCTCGTGCATCTGGAGTTTGTTTTCAGTGGCAAGAGGCCCTGGTGTGCCCATACTCGCTCTCTTTCTGTTTGCCTTGTCCTCTCTGTCTCTTTTTCAAATAAAAGTATTTATTAAAAAAAAAAAACAACTAAAAGGTGAACTCATGGTGACAAGTGAAGTAAGCTACCCCCTGCCTCAAACACCCACTCTGAGTTTGGAGCCACACAGAATAGCTTTTAAGTGCAGTGTTGAAGCCAGCAGCAATGGGCCATGGTTGGTTGTTTCTTCCTCAATTGGCCTGCAAAGGTGCAATGAAACGTGATGAAGACCCACTTTATCCTGGGTAGAACACAGTACTCCGGACCACCTCAAAATAAAGGTGGGAGGCTAGAGAGATGGCTTAGCAGTTAAACACTTGCCTGTGAAGCCTAAGGACCCTGGTTCAAGGCTCAATTCCCCAGTACCCACATAAGCCAGATGCACAAGGTGGCACGTGTATCTAGTATTTGTTTGCAGTGGCTGGAGGCCCTGATGCACCCATTCTCTCTCTCCCTCTCTTTCTCTCTCTCTCTTTCTCTCTCTGTCGCTCTCAAATAAATAAATAAAACAAAAAAATTTGGGGGGCTGGAGGGATGGCTTAGCAGTTAAAGCATTTGCCTGCAAAGCCAAAGGACCCAGGTTCGATTCCCCAGGACCCACATAAACCAGATGCACAAGGGGGCACACATACCATAAGCCAGATGCACAAGGGGGCGCATGCATCTGGAGTTCATTTGCAGTGGCTGGAGGCCCTAACATGCCCATTTTTTCTCTCTCTCTCTCTCTCTCTCTCTCTCTCTCTCTCTCTCTCTCTCTTTCTCCCCCTCTCTCCTTCTTTCTCTGTTAAATAAATAAATAAATAAATTTTTGTAAGCCTAGCCAAGTGTGGTAGCACGTGCCTTTAATCCCAGCACTCAGGAGGAGGATCACTGTGAGTTCAAAGCCATCCTGAGACTATGTAGTGAATTCCAGGTCAGCCTGGGCTAGAGAGAGACTCTACCTCAAAAGCCAAAAAATTATTTTTTAAAAAAAACCTCAATGGACAACTTGAAGGGAACAGTTCCATGTTCTTCTCGGCGTGCCCACCTTAACCCCAAGAACCCTCTTTCCTCAAAAAGCTCCTTCAAAGCTCTCAGAGCCTTTCCACAGGGCTCCGCCTCCTGTTCTTCAAGCTGCTCTAAAGGAGCTGTCCTCACCCTAAGCCACCTCAGCCAAGGATCCAGTCGACTCCCCACTTCCTTGCTAACAAAGTCAACCAGCCAGCGAGCCAGACTCCTGCACCCCCCTTCTCTGCCAAAATCCTTCCTAAACATCAGCTTCCAGAACCTTCTCCTTCAGACAGCTTTCCCCTGAACCCCTGCTTCCCAGGACTCCCCTCCATGTTCCACATGACATCCTCTGTTCACTATGAACACCCAGCACTGCTGGGTATCTTTGGAGTCTATGAATTGTTTACAATATTCTATAGATGACCTTCCTGGGGCCCTTATCATTCCAAAACAACCCTAGGACTCAGTACACAGGAAAGGAATTGCAATGTACATCAAGCAGATAATTCTTGCTGTACCTATCTATTTGTTTATAAGCAGATAGAGGATGGGCACAGCAGGGCCTCTTGAGACTGCAAGCGAACTCCAGACGCACGAGCCCCTTTGCGAACACGGCTTTGTGTGGGCACTCGGGGGTTAAACCGGGACCAGCAGTCTTTGCAAACAAGGCCCTCTCCCCAGCCCCACACTCACCTTAAAACATGAAAGCTGCCAGGCGCAACTCATGCCTTTAATCCCAGTACTCAGGAGGATCACATGAGTTTGAGGCCAGCCTGAACTACAGAGTGAGTTCCAGGTCATCCTGCTTTTAAAAAAGGAAGGAAGGAAGGAAGGAAGGAAGGAAGGAAGGAAGGAAGGAAGGAAGGAAGGAAGGAAGGAAGGAAGGAAGGAAGGAAGGAAGGAAATTTGTAACATGCAGTGTAAGAAAACATGATGATGCTGGGCAGAGAGATGGCTCAGGTTAAAGGCACTTGCTCACACAGCCTGATGACCTGAGTTCAGTTCCTCAGTACCCATGTAAAGCCAGATGCACAAAGTGGTGACTGCATCTGAAGTTCATTTACAGTGGCAAGAAGCCCTGGACGCCCATTCTCCCCCCCCCCCTCCTCTCCTCTCCTCTCCTTTTGCAAATAAATAATACTTTTTAAAAAGAAAAAGAAAACATGATGCTTGTGAATTTTCTTGGAAGATCTTATCACCAAGGCTGAAAGCACATGTTCGTGAGCGCATGGGAAAGTGTGGCTGCCGGGCCTCGAGTTGGCAGGGGGAGAAGACAGACAGGCCAAAGCCAGATTGCTGGCCCCAGAGCTGTGGTGCAGAAAGTCACAAAGACTTTCCAAGACATGGCTTGGCTATGAACGTATGGAGGAAGCATAGATGAATGCAGGATGTTTCTTTCATAGAAGAAATTTTAACCCTACTTGTCCCAGTAGCAGCAAGAGATCTTAAGACACTCAGATTAGCCAAAGAGCCAGACCTAGAAAGAAACCACATCCCCCCATGGACTGATGTCTTTCCAGAGGGTCAGAATCCAATGACCCGAGCGCACAGTGAACACACGCTACTGTGCCAAAGCTCAACCGTGCTTCAGTGACCCGGGCAGCACTGAGGGGTCCTGAGGTGCCTTCCACTCTCTGTAAAAAGCATCTTGCAAGCAAGGCAAGTCCTGTCGAAGGGTAAAGCAGCCTTTATTGCATTGCTTTGTGTGGTGGGCACACATGTTCATACATGTGCATGCCTGTGTGTGGAGGCCAGAGCTCGATGTCAGATGTCTTCCTTAATCAGTCTTCTACCTTCTATTTTTTTTAACATTTATTTTATTTTAGAGACAGCAAGAGGGAAAGAGAAAGGGAGACAGAGAGAATTGGTGCACCAGGGCTTCAGTCACTGGCATTGAACTCCAGACATTTGCACCATCTAGTGGGCATGAGCGACCTTCCGCTCACCTCACCATTGTGTGTGTCTGGCTTGCGTGAGGTCTGCAGAGTCGAACATGGGTCCTTAGGCTTCACAGGCAGGAGCCTTAGCCATTAAGCCATCTCTCCAGCCCCACCTTATATTATTTTTGAAACAGGGTCTCTCACTCACCCCAGCCAGGATTCACAGAACTCAGCTAAACTAGCTAGCAAGCAAGCCCAAGCTAGATCCCCTGTGGAGACTCCCTGGCTCTGGGGTTACAGATGCCTCCACACTCCACATCGTCAGTGGGTGCTGGCAGCCTGGCCTCAGGTCTTCATGCTTGTTCAACATGCACTTGACCAACTGCGGCCACCTCCCCAGTACCATCTGTGGCATTTCTTTGTTGATGGCACAGTCTGTTTCAGGCAGTCATTCTTTACTGGCTATCACAGGCTGGGCACAGGTGCAGGCTTGACAAGACACTGTCTCTGTCCCCAGACTGCTTGCTCTAGGAGAAGACATTAGTCATGCACGCAAACACCACTATAGTCATGAAACGTGCTGCTTCCATCCACTCAGCTTGAAGTCAACTGAACAGAGACCTGGTTCACTGGGCTGCCCAATCCTCTCCCCATGCAGCAAAGCAGAAGTTCCATGTGTTCCTGAGTGACGCCAGCCTCAGTGTCCCCAAAACTCCACCGCATAGGGTCAGAGCAAAGGGTGACACTAAGCTTGGTGAAAAAGAAGGGACTACTGCCACAAACACATCTTTAATTTCTACTGGAAAGAGAAAACGCTGCTTGCCTTTGAGAAAGCTGTTGTACATGTTGTGACTTACTGAGCTGAACGCAGAAGTGATCAGGAAGGTCAAGGTTGTACCGGAAGGCTTGACCTCCCAACCCGACCGCTACTAACCCAGCAGAGTATGCTGCAAGTGGCACGGTAGACGTCCCAGCCATTGCCCACGACTGTCACACACCATCACGCAAGCATCAGGTTGAGTAAGAGAGAGAAAGTTCTGGAACGGAGGTAGAAGTGATGCTAAAATAGTAAATAAAAAGAACCAGTGGGGCTGGAGAGATGGCTCGGCAGTCAAAGGTGCTCACTTGCAAAGCCTGATGGCGAGGGTTCGATTCACCAGTACCCACATAAAGCCTGACTCACAAAGTGAGTCGCAGTGACTCTGGAGTCAGTTTGAAGTGGCAAGGGGCCATGACCACCCATCCATATTAACTCCCTCTCCCTCTCTCATAAACATATTTTTAAAAAAAAATTAGGGCTGGAGAGATGGCTTAGCGGTTAAACGCTTGCCTGTGAAGCCTAAGGACCCCGGTTCGAGGCTCGGTTCCCCAGATCCCATGTTAGCCAGATGCACAAGGGGGCGCACGCATCTGGAGTTCGTTTGCAGAGGCTGGAAGCCCTGGCACGCCCATTCTCTCTCTCTCCCTCTATCTGTCTTTCTCTCTGTGTCTGTCACTCTCAAATAAATAAATTAAAAAAAAAAAATTAACAGTAGCCAGGTGTGATGGCACATGCCTTTCATCCCAGCACTTGGAAGGCAGAGGCAGGAGGATTGTTGTGAGCTCAAGACCAGCCTGCAACTACAATTCCAGGTTAGCCTGACTACAGCGAGACCCTATCTTGAAAAAAAAAAAAAAAAGAAGAAGAAGAGGAGGAGGAGGAAGAAGAAGAAGGAGAAGAAGCAGTGATCAACAAACAACCTCAACAGTGGATTTAATGGGGTGGGAATGCAATACAAGAAACCTCAAAGGTTGCATCCTCTTCTTAGGCCACTGACTGCTGTGGTATTTTCATACAGTTCTGACAGAAATGCATCCAGTTACGTAGCAAACTCGAGGGACTGCTGCCTCCACACACATGTGCATAAACATGCATACGTGCCCACACATACGAACATGCAAACACACTGGACCTGGCGCGCCCATTCTCTCTCTCTCTCTACCTCTTTCTCTGTCTGTCGCTTTCAAATAAATAAATAAAAATAAACCAAAAAAAATTTTTTTTAAATAAAAATTAAAAAAAATATGGGTTTAGAGGGATGGCTTACTGGTTAAGGCACTTACGTGCAAAACCAAAAGACCCAGGTTTGATTCCCCAGGGCCCACATAAGCCAGATGCACAAGGTGGCTCATGTGTCTGGAGTTCATTTGCAGCGGCTGGAGGGCCTAGCATACCCATTCTCTCTTTCTCTCTCTCTCCCCCACCTCACAAATAAACTAAATAATTTAAATAAGAAAGAAAGACCCCGTTCCTGGATGACTAGGATCTCATGACTGTGGAGAGTTGGAACTGGGCAGGTGCTGAGCAAAAATCATGTCAGACTAGCTGTCGCCCCCCAGTACTCCTTTACTCTGACAACCGTATCTGACCTGACAATTCTTCTGAATGTCAAATAAAACCTTTCTAAATGTATGAACTTCACAGATCATTAGCCTCCACCCACACAAAAGCAAAGGCTGTCTTCAGATAGCATCTGAAACCGATGAGATTTCCCCTTTGCTCAACCAGACTGTCCGCTGTCCTCATCAAGGCATTTAGCAAACACACCGATTGCTTTCTTTTATCTCGTGGCTCTCCAGGTACTCCTAACCACTTCTACGTGGAGCACGTTATTCCAGACAACCTAAATCTGTTTCCCGGCCACAATCGCTCATCTTGGGCTCAGAATAGATTCTATTCCCTTTGGTGCAAACGCTGTGTTTTGTGTCTACACAGTTTTGCCCTGAAATTCACCAGACAGCCTCTCTCCACTAAGCTATTAATTATCTCAAGCGATTGTCTTTTCCTGTGTGTGCAAAGTGCTACTCAAAAAAATCCGATCCCCATCTGAACCCCTCAAGAGCGTACTGCTCCAGATGGGAGTCTCTAATGAATGTTTTAACTGTTGCCCTCATGAAATATGGATGCACCAGAAGGAGCCCTCTCTGTCGCTGTGATCTCAAAACACCTCAACAACTTGGGTTTCTGCTCATCTATTTGTGCAGCAAAGAGCTGCACGCTCCCCCAGCCACACTAACAAAAGACAGCTTTCGTACACAAGTCATCAACAAAGTTCGCAATTACCTTTCTAATGCCATATTTTATGCGTGGGCTCACTCTCCTGGCTTTCTAAATGCCCCATTTTGCACGCCAAGTTGGAGACGTGTTTATTAAAAAATGATTCCAAATTGTCAGCATCTCACATGTAAGTAGCTCCCTGGAGACCGGAGCGTCTTTCAAGCAAGCCCCTACTTTGTACTAAATTTTCATAATGCTTGGGAGTTAAGCCCACATCAAAGGCATGTGCACTCTAAATGCCTGACCTGAAAATATATATATATGGTCACAGCCTCTCACGTGCCCTGCTGCACACTCCTACCAGAAAACAAGGGGACTGGGTGCATGCTCCACATTTCAGTTCTACAGCCTCGTGCACTTGGGTGAAGGTGCAGACAGGAGTGAGCACCGTGGGAGCCCAGGTTAGAGTGATAAGTCCTCTGTCTGGCCCTCTGTTACAATAGCCTGCAGGGTGGGCACCAGGTGTGAGCTGTAACTGATGGGAGTCTGAGTTGAGAGGAAATGCATGCAGTAGAATTCAGATGTCTTTTCTCTCCACTTAAGGATTTTTTAGAAACATTCTAGTCTTGATAGGGAACAAATAGAGGTACTTTTAAATAGTTTGCAGAAGAAAGATAATAGGCAAACCAGGGCCTCCAGCCACATGCATGCACCCCCTTGTGTATCTGGCTTATGTGGGTCCTAGGGAATCGAACCTGGGTCCTTTGACTTTGTGGACAAACGCCTTAACCACTAAGCCATCTCTCCAGCTAGAAGCACTTTTATAACCTGCACATGCTCATTGCAAGTAGCCCTGCACACATACAACGCTTGTTCTGCGTTAACCTTTGGCCTGGAGGAGACTCAAGGATTGTGGGACTCGCCAGCCTTGGTATATGTGACACTCCCACTACACAGACAGAGGAGGCTGTACGAAGAAAAAATACTGAAACTACAGTTCTCAAACACAAGACTGTCACCTGCCCACAGGGGCAAGGCTGGATTGGGAATAACTGCCTGCTTTTGTTCCTCTCTCCCCTTCTCCTTGTATGATCTGCAGAGTAAAGTCTGCATGTATTCTAGATATCAACTCCCTATCTGGATGTACTGGGCAGATTTTTCTCCCATTCCATAGAATTTCTATTCACTCTGTTAATAGTTTCTTTTTGGGGTGGTTGGGGTTTTTTGTTGTTCTTCTTCTTCTTCTTTTCCGAGGCAGGGTGTCACTATAGCCCAGGCTGGCCTAGAAGTTAGTATGAAGTCTCAGGGTGCCCTCAAACTCTCAGTAATCCTCCTACCTCTGCCTCCCGAGTGCTGGGATTAAAGGTGTGCACCACCATGCCAGCTAATAGTTTCTTTTTAAACAATATTTTTTAAATTTTATTTATTTATGAGAAAGAGACATGGGTAGAAAGAGAGAATGAGTATACCAGGGCCTCCAGCCACTGTAAACAAACTCCAGACACATGCATCCCCTTGTGCATCTTACTTCTGTGGGTTCTGGGGAACTGAACCTGGGTCCTCTTTGGCTTTTCAGGCAAATGCCTTCACCACTAAGTCATTTCTCCAGCCCAATAGTTTCTTTTGCTTTGCAAAACCTTACTAGTTTCATGTGGTCCCACTTGTTGATTCTTCTTGAGCCTATTTTCTGTGCCATTGGAGCCCCTTTCAGAATGTTCTCAGCTTCACTTATTACTTGAAGTGTTTTCTCTGCTTTTTCCCAACCGTTTCAGTGTTTCTGGTTTCAAATTATGGTAGCCCTACGTCAAAACAGAAGAGTCTAATCAGAGCTTAGGAGAAAGAAACGCGGTTTGTGGGAGGGGATTATGTTTTCAGCATACCATCTATACTTATGGAAGTTTTCAATAAAAACTTAAAAGAAAAATTCAAGTAACCCAGGCCCAGAAAGACAAAAATCACATGTTCTCTCTCATGTGCAGATCCTACATTTTTGTTCATTTGTGTGTGTGTATGTATGTGCAACAGCATGTGTGTGAAGACCAGAGAACAAGTTCATGGTGTTGGTTCCCTCCGTCCACCTCCGTTGAGACAGGTCTCTCTTGTCTGCTGCTACGAAGGCCAGTCTAGCCAGCCCATGAGCTCAGGGTTCTCCTGGCTCTGTCTCTTTTACGCATGTTGGGATTACAAACTCATGCGCCACTAACCAAACTTGGGTGAGCAGGCTGTTACGAGCAAGTACCTTTAGCTGCTGAGCCATCTCCTTAGCCCCAGCAATCTTTTCCTTTCATGTTTGCATATATGGAAGTAAGGGGAAGGAAGTATGAGTACAGACTATGGAACTAGATAGGAGACCCCAAGAATGAAATACGAGGGGATGAGAAAGAAGGGGAAAGGATCCATAGCAAGAAAGCCAGAAGGAGGCTATGATGGGGGAAGGGCATAAAGGGAGATGAAGAGAAGTGGAACGGAAGAAAAACAGAAAACTTTTTGTTTAAAAACTGCCATGGGGAGGGTGGGTAAGATGGTTGATGACTGATGGCTGCCTAGGAGTGACACCCACCCAGCCTAGAGAGAGATTTAAGCAAACACCACAGCGAAATACAGAAGCCCCACACTTGCATACTCTGTGCTTGTTTTTATTGAATGTGTATATTGCTCAGTTGAATTTTAGAATTTTCCAGTAAACTGCTCCACCCAGCCACTATAATACTTGGATAGCAGGCAAACCCAACACCTAGAATTACTTCTGCGGTTGGATTGGAGTACAAAAGCTGCACTTACCACCTTAAACTCCTACCTGAAAGTACATAAAGCTGGATTTCCAAATCTAAAAGCACCACAGATAATTAGAAAACCCAAGCATCAAATCAACTCAGGATGCAAAAATTGTTACATTGTTTTACAAAAAATACAAAGAATCAAGACAGTACAATCCCACCAGAGATTATAAATCTATAAGAAATGGCCTCAAGTGAGATCATTTTAGATGAAATGCCTGACAAAGGTTTCAAAAAAAATAATTTTATCTATACTCAAAGAAATCAAAGGAATTAAAGAAGAAAACAAACTCCTGAAGGAATTCCAAGAGAACACAGGACACAAGTTTAATGAAATAAGGAGGTTATTTCAAGACATGAATAAGGAAGTAGAAATACTGAAGAAAGCCAGGTAAAAATACTAGCACTGAAAAACACAGTCAGTTAAATTAAAAAAAAAAAAATACTCTGTGGAAAGTCTCTGTGGACAGAACAGAATATCTAAACCAGAAAACCAGGTAGCAGATCTAATACAGTCCAACAAAGTAAAAACCAAGCTAATAGGAAGGCAGGAATGAGAATTTAAAGATACCCAGCACACTATGAAAAGATCAAACATAAGAATTCAGGGTATAGTGGAAGGAAAAGAGTTTCAATCCTGGGTTGGGGAGATGGTTTAGCAGTTAAGCACTTGCCTGTGAAGCCTAAGGACCCTGGTTCAAGGTTCAATTCCCCTGAACGCATGTAAGCCAGATGCACAAGGTGGCACATGCATTCTTTCCCTCTCTTTCTCTTTGCCCCTTTCTCTGTCTGTTGCTCTTGAATAAATAATAAAAATAAACACAATTTAAAAAAAAATTTCAATCCAGAGGCTTAGTAGGTATTTTTAACCAAATTAAAGAAGAAAATTTTCCCCAAATTGGGAAAGAAATGACAATGCAAATACAGGAAGATTTTAGAACACCAAACAGACAAAACCTGGAAAGAACCTCACCTCACCATGTTATAATTAAACGACTAAACACACAAACCACAGAAAATATATCTAAAGCTGTTAGAGAGAAAAAGCAAGTCACCTGTAAAAGCAAGCCCATCAGGATCACAGAAGATTACTCAACACAAACTTTAAAAGCCAGAAGGGCTTAGAATGATGTAGTTCAAGTTTTGAAAGATAACAACTGTCAACCAAGAATACTTTATCCTGAAAAGTTATCCATCCAACTTTAAGGAGAAATAAGGACATTTCACAACAAAAGAAGGCTAAAGGAATTTGTAACAACTAAGCCAGCTCTACAGAAAATGCTTTAAGGAATCCTTCACACTAAAGAAAAAGCAAAGCACACACATGAGGAAACAGGAAAAAATAAACCGCACTCAAATAACAGTTAAAACAAAAGAGTAGGGCTGGAGAGATGGCTTAGCAGTTAAGCGCTTGCCTGTGAAGCCTAAGGACCCCGGTTCAAGGCTCGGTTCCCCAGGCCCCATGGTTAGCCAGATGCACAAGGGGGCGCACGCGTCTGGAGTTCATTTGCAGAGGCTGGAAGCCCTGGCGCGCCCATTCTCTCTCTCTCCCTCTATCTATCTTTCTGTCTGTGTCTGTCGCTCTCAAATAAATAAATAAATTTTAAAAAAAAAAGAGAGTAAAGGGAAACAGGAAGCACTATAAAACAAGAAGAATGGAGAGAATAAACACACACCTTTCAATAATAATTCTTAGTATCAATGGCCTCAATGTCCCAACCAAAAGACACAGGCTTGCAGGCTGGATTAAAAGGAGGGATCCTGCTGTTTGTTGCCTCAATAAAAGATAGACACTAGCAAACAGGCCTAGGAAACAAGCAGGGGTTGCTATCCTAATATCTGACAGGATAGACTTCAAACCAACATTAGTGAGGAAAGATAAAGAAGGTCATTTTACATTGATTAAAGGAACACTCCAACAGGACATTACAATTCTAAACATATATGCACCTAACATGGGGGCTCCCAATTTCATCAAATGCTATTAGACTTAAGTTCACAGATAACACCAAACACAATTGTAGTGGGTGACTTCAATACCCCACTCTCATCAATTGACAGGTCATTCTAGAAAAAAATAAACAGAAAGACCTCTGGATTAAATGATGTCATGAAACAAATAGGCCTAACAGATATTTACAGAACATTCCATCCAAATGCTGCAGAACATACATTTTTCTCAGCACCACATGTAACATTCTCCAAAATAGACCATATATTAGGACACAAAGCAAATCTTAACAAATACAGGAAAACTGAAATAATTCCTTATACTTTATCTGACCACAATGTGATTAAACTACAAATCAGCAACAAGAAAAACTACAGAACATACAAATTCATGGAGACTAAATAGCACAATGTTAAATGATGAATGTGTCATTGAAGAAATCAAAAAGAAAATCAATAAATTCATAGAATCAAATGATGATGAGAATACAACATACCAAAGAATTTGGGACACAATGAAGGCAGTGCTAAGAGGGAAATTTATAGCTCTAAGTACCTATATGTAGAAATTAGAGAGTTCACAAGTAAACAAATTAATGCTTAACCTTAAGGCCTTGGAAAAAGAAGAACAAGGCAAACCAAAAATCAGTAGATGGGGAGAAATAATAAAGACTAGGGCAGAAATTAATGAAATAGAAACCTAAAAAAGTCCAAAGAATCAATGGACAAAGAGTTGGTTCTTTGAAAGAATGAACAATATTGATAAACCCTTAACAAATCTGAACAGAAAAAAGAGAGAAGACAAAAATTTTATAAAATTAGAAATGAAAAAGGCAAAATTACAGCAGATACCAAAAAAATTCAGAAAATCATAATGACATATTTTAAGTATATGCACGCCTCTAAGTTCAAAAGTCTGAAAGAAATGGATGATTTCCTTGATTCATATGACCTACTAAAATTAATCAAGATGAGAAAAACCATTTAAATAAACCTATAACAAGTATGGAGATCCAAGCAGGTACAAAATGTCTCCCAGCTAAAAAAAAAAAGGCCAAGCCCAGATGGATTCACTGGTGAATTTTACCAGACAATCAGGAAAGAACTAATACCACTACTTCTCAAACTTTTCCATAAAATAGAAAAGAAGGATTTCTACCAAACTCCTATACTAAGCCAGCATCACCCTGATACCAAAAAAATATAAAGACAGAACAAAAAAACAAAATTACAGACCAATCTCCCTTGTGAACATAGATGCAAAAATGCTCAACAAAATATTGGCAAACAGAATACAAGAATATATCAGAAAGATTATTCACCCTGACCAAGTAGATTTATCCCAGAGATGCAGGGATGGTTCAACATACACAAGTCAATAAATGCAATACATCATATAAATGGACTGAAGGAAAAAAAATCACATGATCATCTCAATAGATACAGAAAAGTCATTTTCCAAATCCAGTATCCCTTCATGGTAAAAGGTCTACAGAAACTGGGAAAAGAAGGAACATATCTCAACATAATAAAAGCTATTTATAACAAACCTACAGCCCAACATAATACCAAATGGAGAGAAACTTGAAGCTTTTCACTAAGTTCAGGAATAAGACAAGGGTGTCCACACTTCCCACTTTTATAGTACTGGAAATTTTAGCTATAGCAATAAGGCAAGAAACACTCATGAAAGGTATACAAATTGGAAAGGATGAGATCAAATTATCATTATTTGCAGATAACATGATTCTATACATAAAGAACCCTAAGAACTCTACCAGCAAACTGTTAAAGCTGATAAACACTTTTAGTAACGTAGCAGGATACAAAATAAACACACAGAAATCATATGCTCACAACAAACATGCGGAGGATAAAATCTGGGAATCTCTCCCATTCACAAGTGCCTCAAAAAAATAAATAAATAAATAAATAAAGTACCTTGGAATAAACCTAACCAAGGGAGTAAAGGATCTCTATGATGAAAACTGTAAAACACTCAAGAGATAAATTACAGAAGACACTAGGAAAGGAAAAGACATCCCATGTTCTTGGATTGGAAGAGTCAATATTGTGAAAATGGCAATCTTACCAAAAGCAATCTACACATTAAATGCAATCCCCATTAAAATTCCAATGCCATACTTCACAGAAATAGAAAAAACAATACTAAAATTCATTTAGAAGCACAAAAAAACTCAAATATCTTAAAATAATTTAGAGCAACAAAAATAAGGCTGGTGGCTTTACCATACTTGATTTTAAGCTATATTACAAAGCCATAGTAACAAAAACAGCATGGTACTGGCACAAAGACAGACATATAGACCAATGGAACAGAATAGAGGACCCAGATGTTAATCCAGGCAGCTATCTGATTTAAATATTCACTGGAGAAAAGACAGCCTCTTCAGCAAGTGGTACTAGGAAATTGGATATCTATATGTAGAAGGATGAAAATAGATCCTAGTCTTTCTCCATACATAAGAATCAAGTCCAAATGGATCAGGGACCTTAACATCAGACCTCAAATTCTGAAACTCCTACAGGAAAAGGTAGGGAAAACCCTTTAACATATTGGAATAGGCAATGACTTTCTGAATATAATCCCAATTGCTCAGGAAATAAAACCACTAATCAGCCACTGGGATCTCATGAAATTACAAAGCTTTTGTATAGCAAAAACAAAAAGCATTGTGAATAGAGCAAAGAGACAACCTACAGAATGGGAGAAAATCTTTGCCAGCTATACAACTGACAGAGGATTAATATCCAGAATTACAAAGAACTCAAAAAACAAAGCAATAAGAAATCAAACAACCCAATTAAAAAATGGGCTATGGAACTAGATAGAGAGTTCTCAAAGGAAGAAATACAGATGGCATATAAACATCTTTAAAAAGTGTTCTACATCCTTAGCCATCAGGAAAATGCAAATTAAAACTACTTTGAGATTCTCTCTCCTGTCAGAATGGCTGCTATCAATAAAACAAATGACAATAAATGTTGGTGAGGATGTGGAAAAAGGGGAACCCTTCTACACTGTTAGTGGGAATGTAGTCTGGAACAGCCATTGTAGAAACCAGTGTGGAGGTTCCTGAGATAGCTAAAAATAGATTTACCATATGGCCCAGCTAAAGCACTCCTAGGCATATATCCTAATGACTCTTCTTACTACCTTAGAGATACTTGCACAACCATGTTTACTGCTTCTCAATTCACAATAGCTAGGAAATGGAGCCATCCTAGATGTCCCTCAATAGATGAATGGATAATTATAATGTGGTACATTTACACAATTGAGTTCTACTCAGTGGTAAAGAAAAATGAAGTTATGAAATTTGCAGTAAAATAGATGGCTCTGGAAAGGATTATACTGAGTGAGGTAACCCAGGCCCAGAAAGCCAAATGTTGCATGTTCTCTCTCATATGTGGATCCTAGCTACAAATGTTTAGACTTGTGTGTGAGCTATATCCAAAAATCAGGAGCAGAGGTCAGTAAGCTAGGAAAAAGCTATAAGGAGGAAGGAGAGGAAAGGACTTGAGGGGATGATATTGTGTGTGTGTGTGTGTGTGTGTGTGTGTGTGTGTGTGTGTGTAAAAGAACAGATCACAGGGAGTGAAATGGCCTAAGTGAGGCCAGGGGAAGAGATTGAGTAAGAGAAGGGCGGGGGAGGGTCAATCAACATTCAAGATATTCTGAATAAGACATATGAAAGCCTACTTTCTGGATAATGGCACATCCAGAAGCCATAGATGGCTACTAGAAAATTTTCAGTGCCAGGCATGGGATACCTTCCAGTGAGTTGTTGGCCAAGGACTTCCCTGTTGCCTCCAAAACATTACAGGCTATTTGCGAAGGCCCTTTGTTTCCCTTGAGAAAAAGATGGTAAAACCCTATTGCTGAAGACTTTACATGCCTAGACGGCCAGGTCACTGAGAAATCAAGCTGGGGCTGAGCTGAAAACCATCTCCTGTAGACCAGATGACAGAAATCTGGAAAAAGGTGCACTGTATGCAGCCCTATGGGAGACAGAAGTCATCAGTAATGAAAACAGTGGACACTGCAAGGCTTAAGTTTTGCCAGAAGGGCCAAATGACCAAACGAGTGCAATAGTGGTATGTCTGCTCTGGGGGAAACCAACTGCTCTCTATTGGACTGGAAGCCTGCTCTATGGGAGAGAATACATTAGGGAAAACCTAATCAAAAGTCTATGGCAGGGTCATGTGCCTTAGGGGTATAAAACCTGCTCTTGTCTGTTTAAGTGCATATATTTTTCTCACCAAACTGTCCTGAACACACTAGACTTAATGTTCATATTCATATATTAATGTTACTCTCACTTTTGACTAGAGAAGCTTCTCTTTTCAGATAGTGGTGACCACTGGGATGACCCAAAAGGCAACATAGTGCAAGAAGAAGGGACAGAGGAGTATCCAGCACTGAAACATCTCTATCACACCCTCCAAGACTCAGAGTCCCTTGCAGAAGAGGTGGCAAAAAGAATGAAGAGCCAAAGGAAGGGAACCACTCCTTATAATGCAACTGTCCTGACAGAAATTGGCCTCAATATCCAAGATCTCACAGTGCCTAGCAATACCTTCACAACACCCTTATAATAGGAGAAAAAGATGATGACATCAAAATAAAAGAGAGGACTTCCGGTTAAGATGGCAGCGTAGGTACCACGCCAAAGCAGCCTAGGGGGGAAAAAGACCAAAAAAACTCAGCAAAATACACACTTTTACTAAAAAGTGAGGTGTATAGGAAACTGAGGCAGCAGCGGAGAAGTAGAAGAGTTACAGAGCATCCAGAGCCTGCACAGGCGGGAAAAGTGGCTCCGGCAGCTCAGCCAACCGCCGCAGCCGTGGCGCAGCAGAAAGCCGCCAGACTCTCGGCTCGAGCCGCAGGAAAAGCCAGGTGCGGGATTTTCCCCCCACACCGCGCTCTCCGCAACTTGGGAAACGTGAGGGGAGAGCGGCAGCGAGCAGCAGAGGAGCAGACCGCGAGGTAGAAGAACACGTGGAGCAGCGAGAGAACCAGAGCAGCTGCGGCTCCCTCCCCTCCCCCACCGCCTGAACCCAGCTCCAGCGAACACAGCAGCGGCCTGGGACCCGGCCATGCCAACTTGGGCTGACAACGGGATCCAAGCAGGAGCAGAGTTCGGGAGCAACAACAACGGCTCCAGCACCGGTACCAGCGGCCCCAGCAGCAGCGGACCCAGGAGCGGCAGCGGCGGCAGATCCCGCAGCAGCGGCTTCGGGGGGAGCAGCGGCGGTGGACACGGCAGTGGCAGCTTCAGCAGCGGTGGTGGCTCCGGCGGTGGCAGCTACGGCAGCAGCAGAGGCAGCAGCAGCGGCTCGGTTTGCCCCGTAGGAAAAGCAAGTGCCCAGCTCCAGAAATCAGAACAGCAGCCCAACGACCCAGGCAGCAACTTGACTGAGACCAAAATCACCCAAGGTAACTGGGATTGCACCAGGGAAGGGTCTCACTTGGTCACAAGTTGACTTGGATCCCTCAACAGACCAGAAATCTAAACCTCTTTGTTGATAGAGGATCTGGTCATTATAATAACTACTCTTGCATACATACTCGGGGCTGTTTTTGATTGAATGTGTACAGTGTTTAGTTAAATTTTAGAATCTACCTGTATTTTATTCCACTCAGCCTGCTTGAATACTCCTATAGAAGGGAAATTCAACCCCTAAGAACATCTTTGCAGATACTCTGAGAGTCTTAAGAGCCACACCTAATACCTTAAGGTCCTACCCTGAAAATATATTACATCAAATCAATTGATACAGCTAAGAATACACAGCTAGCTAGAAAATCCAAGCATTAACTTAATCCAAGATGCAAAAATATATACATTATAACACAAGAAACACTAAAAAGCAAGACGATATAGATCCACCTAAAAGTATTAATGCATCAGAAATGTCCTCCAGTGAGAAAGAGTTAGAGGAAATGCCTGAGAAAGAGTTCAAAATAATAATTATAAATATGTTCAAAGAGGTCAAAGAACACATGAAAACAATCAAAGAAGAAATCAAAGAGGAAATCAAAGGAATCAAAGAAGAGGCAGGACACCAATTTAATGAAATAAAGAAGGCAATACAAGACATAAATAGGGAAATAGAAATAATAAAGAAAAACCAGTCAGAATTACTAGCAATGAAGAACACAGTTAATGAAATAAAAAACTCTGTAGAAAATCTCACCAGTAGGATGGATGAGGGAGAGGACAGAATATCTAAGCTAGAAGACCAGGTGGCAGACCTAATGCAGTCCAACAAAGAGAAAGACAAACTTATAGAAGAGTATGAGTGGGAATTTCAAGATATTCGGGACACTATGAAAAGATCCAATATAAGAATTCAGGGCATAGTAGAAGGAGAAGAACTCCACTCCAGAGGCATAGTAGGCATCTTCAACAAAATCATAGAGGAAAATTTCCCCCAAATTGGGAAAGAGGTGCCAATACAGATACAGGAAGCCTTTAGAACCCCAGCCAGACAAAACCCAGAAAGAACCTCTCCTCACCATATTATAATCAAACTTCCAAACACACACACCAAAGAAAAAATATTGAAAGCAGTTAGAGAGAAAAATCAAGTTACCTACAACAGCAAGCCCATCAGGATTACAGCAGATTATTCAACACAAACTTTTAAAGCCAGAAGGGCTTGGAGTGATATATTCCAAGTTCTGAAAGATAACAACTGTCAACCAAGGTTACTTTATGTTGCAAAGTTATCCATTCAAATAGATGGAGAAATAAAGACATTCCATGACAAAAACAGGTTAAAGGAGTATTTGAAGACAAAACCAGCTCTACAGAAAATACTTGATAGAATCCTCCATGCTGAACAAAAGGAAAAGCACACATATAAGGAACCTAGAAAAAACAAGCTATACTCAAATACCAGTTAACAGAAGAGAGCACAGGTAGAACAAGTAACACACACACACACACACAAATGGCAAACATAAATACACACCTTTCAATAATATCTCTTAATATCAACAGTCTCAATGCCCCAACAAAAGACATAGATTTGCAGACTGGGTTAAAAAGCAGGATCCTACAATTTGTTGTCTCCAAGAAACTCACCTTTCTACAAAGGATAGACATTATCTTAGGGTGAAAGGTTGGAATACGGTGTTTCAAGCAAATGGGCCTAGAAAACAAGCAGGGGTTGCTATCCTAATATCAGACAGGGTAGACTTTAGTCCGACGTTAGTCAAGAAAGATAAGGAAGGTCACTTTATATTGATTAAGGGCACACTCCAACAGGAGGACATTACAATCCTAAACATATATGCACCTAACATGGGGGCTCCCAAATTCGTCAAACAAACACTATTAGAACTAAGGTCACAGATAACACCAAACACAGTGGTGGTGGGTGACTTTAACACCCCACTCTCATCAATTGACAGGTCATCCAGGGAAAGAATAAACAGGGAGGCATCTGGACTAAATGAGGTCATAGAAGGAATGGACCTAACAGATATATACAGGACATTTCATCCAAAGGCTGCAGAATATACATTCTTTTCAGCAGCACATGGAACATTCTCTAAGATAGACCATATATTAGGACACAAAGCAAATCTTAACAAATTCAGGAAAATTGAAATAATTCCTTGCATTCTATCTGACCACAATGGAATTAAACTACAAATCAGTAGCAAGAAAGGCTATAGAGCATACACAAAATCATGGAAACTAAACAATACACTACTAAATGATGAGTGGGTCAATGAAGAAATCAAAAAGGAAATCAAAAAATTTATAGAGTCAAATGATAATGAGAACACAACATACCAAAATCTCTGGGACACAATGAAGGCAGTTCTAAGAGGTAAATTTATAGCCTTAAGTGCCTATATTAAGAAATTAGAAAGGTCGCAAGTAAACGACCTAATGCTTCGCCTTAAAGCCTTGGAAAAAGAAGAACAAGGCAAACCAAAAATTAGTAGACGGGAAGAAATAATAAAGATTAGGGCAGAAATTAATGAAATAGAAACAAAAAGAAAAATCCAAAGAATTAATGAAACAAAGAGTTGGTTCTTTGAAAGGATAAACAAGATTGATAAACCCTTAGCAAATCTGACCAAAAGAAAGAGAGAAGAGACACAAATTAATAAAATCAGAGATGAACAAGGTAACATCACAACAGATTCCAGAGAAATTCAAAAAATCATAGGGACATACTATAAAAGCATATACTCCACAAAGTATGAAAATCTGAAAGAAATGGATGATTTCCTTGATCTATATGACCTACCTAAATTAAATCAAATGAGATTAATCACTTAAATAGACCTATAACAAACATGGAGATCCGAACAGTTATCAATAATCTCCCAACTAAAAAAAGCCCAGGCCCGGATGGATTCACTGCTGAATTTTACCAGACTTTTAAGGAAGAGCTAACACCATTGCTTCTTAAGCTTTTCCAGGAAATAGAAAAAGAAGGAATTCTACCAAACTCCTTCTATGAGGCCAGCATCACCCTGATACCAAAACCAGGCAAAGATAGAACAAAAAAAGAAAATTACAGACCAATCTCCCTCATGAACATAGATGCAAAAATTCTCAACAAAATATTGGCAAACAGAATACAAGAGTATATCAAAAAGATCATTCACCCTGACCAAGTAGGCTTTATCCCAGAGATGCAGGGATGGTTCAACATACGCAAATCTATAAATGTAATACATTACATAAACGGGTTGAAGGACAAAAATCACATGATCATCTCATTAGATGCAGAGAAAGCATTTGACAAAATCCAACATCCCTTCATGATAAAAGTCCTACAGAGACTGGGAATAGAAGGAACATATCTCAATATAATAAAGGCTATTTATGACAAGCCTACAGCCAACATATTACTAAATGGGGAAAAACTGGAAGCTTTTCCACTAAAATCAGGAACAAGACAAGGGTGTCCACTGTCCCCACTTCTATTTAATATAGTTTTGGAAGTCTTAGCCATAGCAATAAGGCAAGAGACACACATAAAAGGGATACAAA
The DNA here is from genome assembly GCF_020740685.1 of Jaculus jaculus. Classification (NCBI taxonomy): domain Eukaryota; kingdom Metazoa; phylum Chordata; class Mammalia; order Rodentia; family Dipodidae; genus Jaculus; species Jaculus jaculus. The sequence continues at coordinate 9,834,465 of NC_059106.1, read as the reverse complement.
TTGGAAAGGAAGAAATCAAGTTATCATTATTTGCAGATGACATGATTCTATACATAAAGGACCCTAAAGACTCTACTAGAAAGCTGTTAGAGCTGATCAAAACCTACAGCAATGTAGCAGGATACAAAATAAATACACAGAAATCAGTAGCCTTCATATATGCTAACAACAAACACACAGAGGATGAAATCAGAGAATCACTCCCATTCACAATTGCATCAAAAAAAATAAAATACCTTGGAATAAACCTAACCAAGGAAGTAAAGAATCTATACAATGAGAACTTTAAAACACTCAAGCGAGAAATTGCAGAAGACACTAGAAAGTGGAGAAACATCCCTTGTTCCTGGATTGGAAGAATCAATATCGTGAAAATGGCAATCTTACCTAAAGCAATCTACACATTTAATGCAATCCCTATCAAAATTCCAAAGGCTTTCTTCATGGAAATAGAAAAAACAATCCAAAAATTCATTTGGAATCACAAAAAACCTCGAATATCTAAAATAATACTGAGCAACAAAAAAGAGGCTGGTGGTATCATCATACCTGATTTTAACCTATACTACAGAGCCATAGTAACAAAAACAGCATGGTACTGGCACAAAATCAGACATGTAGATCAGTGGAACAGAATAGAGGACCCAGATGTAAGCCCAAGTAGCTATAGCCACCCGATATTCGATAAAAATGCCAAAAATACTCATTGGAGAAGAGACAGCCTCTTCAGCAAATGGTGTTTTGAAAACTGGATAAATATCTGCAGAAGGATGAAAATAGATTCTTCTCTCTCGCCATGCACAAGAATTAAGTCCAAATGGATTAAAGACCTTAACATCAGACCGGAAACTTTGAAACTGCTAGAGGAAAAAGTAGGGGAAACCCTTCAACATATTGGTCTTGGCAAAGACTTTCTGAATACAACCCCAATTGCTCAGGCAATAAAACCACAGATTAACCACTGGGACCTAATGAAATTACAAAGATTTTGCACCGCAAAGGACACAGTGAAAAAAGCAAAGAGGCAACCTACAGAATGGGAAAAAATCTTCGCCAGCTATATATCTGATAGAGGATTAATATCTAGGATATACAAAGAACTCAAAAAGTTAAATAATAAGGAATCAAACAAGCCAATCAAAAAATGGGCTATGGAGCTAAATAGAGAGTTCTCAAAGGAAGAAATACGAATGGCATATAAGCATCTAAAAAAATGTTCTACGTCACTAGTCATCAGGGAAATGCAGATTAAAACTACATTGAGATTCCATCTCACTCCTGTCAGATTGGCCACCATCATGAAAACAAATGATCATAAATGTTGGCGGGGATGTGGAAAAAAAGGAACCCTTCTGCACTGCTGGTGGGAATGCAATCTGGTCCAGCCATTGTGGAAAACAGTGTGGAGGTTCCTAAAACAGCTAGAGATTGATCTACCATATGACCCAGCTATAGCGCTCCTAGGCATATATCCAAAGGACTCATCTCATTTCCTTAGAAGTACATGCTCAACCATGTTTATTGCTGCTCAATTTATAATAGCTGGGAAATGGAACCAGCCTAGATGTCCCTCAACAGATGAGTGGATAATGAAGATGTGGTACATTTATACAATGGAGTTCTACTCAGCAGTAAAGAAAAATGAAGTTATGAAATTTGCAGAAAAATGGATGGACCTGGAAAGTATTATACTAAGTCAGGTAACCCAGGCCCAGAAAGCCAAGCGCCACATGTTCTCTCTCATATGTGGATCCTAGCTACAGATGACTGGGCTTCTGCGTGAGAATGAAAATACTTAGTAGCAGAGGCTAGTAAGTTGAAAAGGAGACATAAAGGGTGGAGAAAGGAAGGGAGGAGGATACTTAATAGGTTGATATTGTATATATGTAATTACAATGATTGTAATGGGGAGGTAATATGATGGAGAATGGAATTTCAAACGGGAAAGTGTGGGGGTGGGGAGGGAGGGAATTACCATAGGATATATTTTATAATCATGGAAAATGTTAATAAAAATTAAAAAAATAAAATAAAATAAAATAAAAGAGAGGCTAATGGAGAGAGGAAGGAGATATGATGGAGAGTGGAGTTGTGATGGGGAAAGTGAGGGAGTGGAAAGAATTATCATGGTTTATTGTCTGTAAGTATAGAAGTTGCCAATAAGAATTTTTTTTAATGCTACATGGCTGGAGAGATTGCTAAGCAGTTAAGGCACTTGCCTGTGAAGCCTAAGAACCCAGAATCAATTCTCCAGTACCCAAGTAAGTTAAATGCCAAGGTGGCACATGTATCTGGAGTTTGTTTGTAGTGGCTGAAGGCCTTGAATTGCCTATTCTCTTTCCATCTGCCTCTTTCCCTTACCCCCCCCCACCTCAAATAAATAAATAAATGAAATAAATACTTTTTTAAAAAAATTAAAATCCTATATAATGGGACTAGGGATATGGCTCAGAGGTTAAGGGCACTTGCCTACAAAGCCTTTCTGCCCAGGTTCTATTCTCCAGTGCCCATATAAAGGCAGCTACACAAAGTGGCACATGTATTAAAAGTGTGCCTACAGCAGCAAGAGGCCTGGCATACCCACATTTACCCTCCCTCCCTCCCCCCTTCCTCCCTTCCCCCTTTTCTCACTTTCTCTGCTAACAAATAAATGAAAATTTCAACATGCTATAGTGAAACCTAATTCTTTGTATTCTAATAAAATTTTAAGATGATAAATAATGGCTAGGTGCCAGTTGTTTAAAAAAAAAGATAAGACATAAGATAAGACAGACTTCTAGGGTACTAACCATTGTCTTCTGAGATTAATGGTTTTCTGAATTAAGTGCAGTTTTAAGATTCAGTTCCTGTCTCTGCTTATTGACGTCTGTGTCAAGGCCAAATTCTGGTTTCAGGCCCACTCATGTTGAAACACCACACATAATTTGTACATGTTGTTGTGTTGAACTGGCTTTTTTTTTTTTTTTTTTTTTTTTCCAAGGCAGGGTTTCACCCTAGCTCAGGCTGACCTGAAATTCACTATGAAGTCTCAGGCTGGCCTTAAACTCAAGGTGATCCTCCTACTTCTACCTCCGAAGTGCCGAGATCAAAGGTGGGCGCCACCACAGCCGGCTGGTTTTGTTTGCTTTATGATTTTGCTATTTTGGTTGGTTTAGCAGTGCTGGGATGCAACCCAAGGCTCCTCGCAAGCTCGTGGGAGCTGTCTGCCCCTAAGTTATGTCCTCTGCACTTTTTCTACTTTTCATTTTGAGACTAAGTTGCTCAGGGTCACCTTAACTCATTACATAACCCCGGCTAGCCTTGAACTTGAGATCCTCCTGCCTCAGCCTCCCAAGTCACCAGGATGACAGGCGTGCACGGGCAGTCCCAGCTCAACTTCCACCGTCTTTCCCATGTTGGGAGACCACAGCTCCATGACGACAGCTCCATTCTGCCTGAGTAATTCAAATGCCATCGGCTTCTGGAGGAGAGAGGATAGGAGGCAGGGCGAGACTGCAGTTCCCCTTCCTGCTTCTGTAAATGAAGTTTGTTTCAACAGATGAAAACCCGAAGGGAAGAAGACAGCAGGGAGTTCTCAGGATGCCTAAGAACAGCACAGACGCTTTCCAAGGACACATTTACATTCAAACAGCACACACTAATTGCAAAGAAAATTTTGATCTTCTCGCCTTTATAATGCCTCTTCATGATGAAACTTTGAATAAAGCAATGCATTTCACTGTTAAGAGGGGGTCTTCCTCCCCATGCTTTGATGCCCATGTATCTGAAGTAAGTGGACTCTTGGCTACAACCAACAATCTGTTTCCTCATTGTGGAAAGGACAAAACTCTCTCCCCGGCTCTTCCTGCAAGTTTCTATACACAAAGTGGCATGTTTTATGATGACTAAATTATTAAAACTAGATGCCAGAGCCTCTTCCAGTCACTGCCATCTGACAGCTATCATATAACCTCTCAGAGTGGGTCATCTCCAGAGCATGCTGGGAGCCAGAGCTACTGACTGTTTCCAGAGAGCTGCAATTCAGAAGGTGGAGGGGGCTTGCTCTGAGAGATGCAGACTTGGCTGGCTGGAAGCCAAGCAAGCAAGTGTTGAAGTAATGTAAGACTATATTCTCCAGGGAGGTGAGCGCACTTTACGGCAGGGGCCAGCAGGCCTGGAAGTGACCCCCAGTGGGCACACATCAGCCAGTAAGTACCACATTGCCTTGTTCTGTAGAATGCAAGTCACCTATGGGAAACCACCTCTGTCATCAACTCTCTGTTAGAGCGGAAAACAAAAGGTTAGGGAAATAGTTCAGTGGGCAAAGTGCTTGCCTCACAAGGATGAGGACCTGAGTTCGATCCCCAGGACCCACATACGAAAAGCTAGGTGTGGGATGGAGAGATGGCTTAGCGGTTAAGCGCTTGCCTGTGAAGCCTGAGGAACCAGGTTCGAGGCTCAATTCCCCAGGACCCACGTTAGCCAGATGCACAAGGGGGTGCACGCATCTAGAGTTCATTTGCAGTGGCTGGAGGCCCTGGAGCACCCACTCTCTCTCACTCTATCTCCCTCTTTCTCTCTGTGTCTGTCGTTCTCAAATAAATAACTAATTTTTTTTTTAAAGCCAGGTGTGAGTTGCCCAGGCATGTAATGCTGCTGCCGCTGTCTGCATGTACGTCTTCCTGTTGGCATGTGCGCCCTCCATGAATGCATCCCCACCTGTGATGCCACCACCGTTCTGTGTGAGTCCACGGTCACCCACACAGTATGCTCACCTTCCCCCATCCACATGAACAGACTGTCCCCAGTCAGGCAAATCCTAATACAAAATGAGTGACACAAGAAAACAAGGTAACATGTTCCTGCCAAGAATGCCCATTCAGGTACAAAAGACATATGGAATACCAAACAGAGAGGACCAGAAATGAAACTCCCCACATGACATTACAGTCAAAACTCTAAATGCACACAACAAAGAAAAGATAAAGAAAGCTGCAAGTTACATTTAAAGGCAGGCCAATTAGAAAAACATGTGAGTTTTTTTCAATGGAAACTTAAGAAGCCAGAGGGCTTAGAGTATTCCAAGCATTTAAAAAGTACAGTTGCAAAACCCAAACTACTATGCCCAGCAAAACCACCTCTCCACAGAAACAAACAGATGAATAAGAAAATGAAGCATGCCAGGTGATAAGACTTTTAGGAGACAAAGCAATGTGGTTCAGAGAGTTCTGAAGTCAGACTGGGTTTTCACTGACCTTGACCCCTGATAGCTCTGACTCACCAAAGTCTCTCTTTTCCCTACTTTGGTTTCCCATCTGGGGAAAGCCAATTCTACTAAACCACTTGCAAGGTGGTTATAAAGGTGGAGGGTCATAAGCTTGTATCCCTGACAGAGTCTCTTGCCTACATCACCTTACCAACATATAAATGAGTGTATGGTTGCCAACTTCAATAACAAAGGCCAAGCAAACACTCCCACCATGCAGAGCCACCGATATGTTACCATTCACCTACTTCCTCTGGTTCCCAAAGCATAAAACACCTACTCATCCATGTCCACCTCTAAGAAGAGTCCGAGATGAGAATCCATCGGCCACGGTCAGGAGAGGAGTTCCAGGGAGCCAAGCCTTGCTGCTGTGGGTGGTTTGAATGTGAATCCCACAGTTCAATATGTCTTGAATGCTTGGTCCCCAGTTGGTGGCAACTTGGGAAGTGAAGCCTTGCTGGAGGAGGTGTGCTGCCAGGGGCGGGCTCTGGGGTGGTGTAGCCCAGCTTCCTCACTGCCAGAGTTCAGCTCACTGTTGCCCACAGCCAACTGCTATGGCAAGACGTGACGCCCCGCCTCTGCTCTACCATGCTTCCCTGCCACGATGAAGCTTCCCCTCGAGTCTGTGAGCCAAATTAAATTCTTCCCTTCCATCAGCTGCTTTGGGTCTGATGTGTTGTCCCAAATGCATGAAGGTAACTACAACAAGATTCAAGGGTCCCAGACACTGAAAGCCCAACAGCTATAAACCCATCCATGGTCAAGAGCCAAGGGTCTCTGATGCTCAAGGTCCAAGAGCTAGAAACCCAGCCATTTTCAAGGGTCACATGTCCCCAGTACCCAAAGCCTAAGAGGTATAACACTAGTCACCACAGGAGCCGAGGTTTCCTACGAGCAGGACCCAGTCAAGCGCTAACACCACCAGACACCACCTCTACTGCCTGGCGTTACCATTCACTGCTGCAGGAGCAGAGGATTTCAGTAGCTATCAAGTGCCAGGGCTCCTGTTGGTTACAGCCCAGATCTTTATTGTAACCATTACCTTCCTCGCAGCTGTGCCCAAACACATGACAAGAAGCAACTTAAGGGAGGAGAGGTTCATTTTGGCTCAGTCCATCATGCTGAGGAAGGCATGAGGTGGCTGGTCACATTGTGTCTACAATCAAAGAGAAAAACAGTGGACAGGAAACAGAAATGAGGGCTGAAGAGATAGCTTAGCAGTTAAGGTGCTTCCCTGCAAAGCCTAAGAACTCATGTTCGAGTCTCCAGGTTCCACGTAGCCAGACACAGTGACACAAGCGTGCAATGCTGTGTTTGCACACAAGGGGCTGCACACATCTGGAGTTTGTTCATAGTGCCTGAAGAGCCTGGTGTGCCCATTCTCTCTATATATTCTCTCCCCCCCTCTTCTTTCTCTCTCAAAATTAAATAAATAAATTTTTAAAAATAAGAAGTATAACTGAGTGTTAACACCTCAATACCTGCCCTCCATAACCCACTTCCTCCAGCAAGTCTCCAGCTCCTAGAGATGCTACAGCTTTCCAAAACAGCACCACCACTTGGGGACCAAGTGTTCAAACACAAGGGACTATGAGGGACATTTCTCATTCAAACCACAACACCACCTAAGTCCCTAGAACCAGTTAGCTTATGAAGCACGGCTGCCAGCTTTCAGAGACTGGAGCTGTAAGCCTCCAGGTCTGTCAGTACAGGCCTTAGGTGCAGGGCACTCAAAGGCTGGGGACTTCCAGCATTACAAGGGCATCTCCTTGCCTGCTCATGATTTCTGTCTGGGCAGAGCAGCAGGACTTCAGCCAGCTAGCTGGTAACATGAAGCCCAGAGGCAGGACCAACGGATGCATATTCTTTGTGTAAAACCCTCTCCAGTTGTGTGCGGCTGGCCAGCCTCCTCAGCTTTTCACTATCAACATTATCTCTTAAAGACAGATTTTCTGTTCCCACCCTTACAGTCGGAAGTCTCTAATCAGCTTTGTTTTAAATCCACCAGTTGGGGAGGGGGATTATGCCTGTGGGCACATTTTCAATTACCAAGCTTATCTTGGGAGAGATCCAGGAAGGATTAAACCTTCCCAGCCCCCAGTAAAGGCAGAAGAGACATTTGGGTGGGAATAGGGACAAGGTGACAGCAGAGGGACGTCAGGGATGCCACATCACTTTTTAGTCCACAGGGAGAGCGTGTCTCAGGGTTGGTTCTGTCAAAATTTATCTCTGGGATTCCATCGGCATATGTTCTACAAGCTCAGTGAACTCTGCTCCTCAGCAGAGGTACGTGTGTGCCCAGCGACCTACAAAGCTGACTGGCATGTGCGGGGCTCCCAGGGCTAGGTTCCCTGTGGGCCAACCAGTGTCCAGGAAACCTCAGGAATCTAAGGCCGCACCCAGCCTGTTAAACCTACTCAAGGACAATCAGGTATCCCACTATAAGTCTGTTCTTCTTTGTTTAAATATCAAGTGCTGTGGAAATGCAAAGTTTTACTGGGGCTGCTAAGATTGGCAGCCCTGTAATCTCTGGATCAAATATTGTTACAGAATCAGTCCAGCCATTGCCCAATGTGACTCACCAAGTTATAAGAACTCATGATACACATGATCTAGAAAGAAACTCAAAACGCAAGAGATTTGAAAATATCAAAAGCCAGTGTGAAGCCAGGCATGGTGGCATACACTTTTAATCCCAGCACTGGGGAGGCAGAGGTAGGAGGATTGCTGAGAGTTCAAGGCCACCCTGGGACTACATAGTGAATTCCAGGTCAGCCTGAGCCAGAGGGAGACCCTACCTCGGAAAAAAAAAATTAAGTCCAAGAAAAAAAAAAAAAAAAAAAACAGGCTGATGAATGTGACCTACATGGATATCCGTATGCATCAAACACTCACTGTGCACCTATAAGCACTACGTAGGGTCAATGTTCTTTACACATGTTGGGTAACTCCCCAAAACCTAATGGGGTGAAGGCCGTGATCACCACTCTGGCTTTGGGGTAATATCACAACAGCCTGTTGGAGCCCAGTCATTTTTCAGTGTCCCACAGCTGGCTAGACCCCAGAAAGGTTTGGCCTGATCAAACCTATCCTGGCCCAGAATGCAAGAGCCTGAGGTCACTAATGTCCCCTAAAGGTGACACCATACTGTGAAGGCACCTGTGTGGCCTGTTGTCCCATTTGCAGAGTCTCGGAATGAGTATCAAAAGCTGGACTGCTAAGTGGTGACTGACAATATAATACTCCAGACTTTCATGATAAGCAAACTGCTGAAAACTGTAGGGAGACTCGAAGTCAGGAGTGATGGCACATACCTGTAATCCCAGCTACTAACCGGGATGAGGCAGGAGAATCATGAGCTTGAAGCAAGCCTGGAATACACAGAAAGAGTGGGGGAGAAGAAGAGGAGGAGGAGAAAAGAGGGAAGGAGAGAGAGAGAAGAAGAAAGAGGGGAAGAAGAGGGGTGAGAGAGAGAGATAGGGGAGGAGAGAGAAAGGGAGAAAGAGAGAGAGAGAGAGAAGATCCAGCAGTAGCATCAAAGGTAAACTAACGTGTCCCATGCGCCAAGTTCTCTACGTGGAGTTGAAGATCCACTCCAGTTCTTTGTTGGCAAGCAGAGGCTCCTAATGAGGCACCCTCTCTGAGGAAGGACAACAGACATAATCTGATAGCCACAAAGAAGTGGTCAGTAATGCAGAAGGAAGGACACTTCTGGAGAAAGTGACTGCATAGAAAGAGAAAGTGAACAAAGCATCGACATTTCTCTCTCTCTCTCTTCTTTGTGACGATGGCTGCAATGTGATCAGCTGCCTCGCGCTCCCGTTGCCACGCCCTCCTCACCCCGCTGGACTGCACCCACAAACTGTGAACCAAGATAACCCCTTCCTCCCTCCAGCTCTGCTCAGGTATTTGGTTGTGGTGATGAGAACAGTAACAAGCCCACCCAGACCTAGCGAGTTATCTTCTCAGAATGAGAAAGGAAAAAGCATGGCTGGAGAGAAGGCTTAGCAGTTAAGACACTTGCCTGTGAAGCCCAAGGACCCAGGTTCAATTCCCCAGAGCCCACATAAGCCAAATGTACAAGGTGACGCATGCCACAAGGTCGTGCATGCGCACAAGGTGGCACACGTGTCTGGAGTTCGATTGCAATGGCTGGAGGCCCCGACAGGCCAGTTCTCTCTCTCTCCTCTTTCTCTCTCTCATACATAAAAAAGCAACTGCAGGCTAGAGAGATGCTCTTAGTGATTTCTGCCAGCAATGCAAACCTGAGTGCAGCAGTAAAGTGGTACCGAGGAGTGGGATTGCTGCTAGACACCTGACGGTGTATCTTTGGCTTTTTGCAGCTGATTTTCAAGAGGAATGTGGAAGGATTTGAAACATTTGCCTAAGAAACGCCTTGCAGTGCTGTAAGTACAGCTTGATGGACTATTCTGGTCAGAGTTGAAAGACCTGAACGCAGTAAGAACTAAGGACTGTGAGGTTTGGCTTGTGAGGTTGAGAAAGAGCTTTGCTTGGACTGGGCTAGAAGCAGGTTGTGTGAAAAGCTTGCCGTCATGCCCGTGTCCTGAGAACTTGTGCAGAGTTGCTTTGCATAGAAATGGACTGGTGTGAGCAGAGGGTATAACACAGAAAAAATGAAATCTCTGTGTTGAAACTTCTGCCTGTTCAGCTACAATTATATGAGAGATTACAACTGTTGAGATTGGGTCAGTTGACTTGCACTGGGGCAACAAGAATGTAGACTCTTTTGAAGGGTCCTGAGTGCTCAAGGAGTGTCCTGTTCTTCAAAGTCTACTTTATCCCCCCCAACTCTCCCCCCCACAGATTAACAAATTGGCACCCTACCTGGTATTGTGGAGTATAAGAAATGCAGGAAAGAGAGGGGCCTTGCGTTTGCAATACGGTCTTGTGTTTTGGAAATGACCATGGGCAGTGTGAAGCAGGTTTGCTGGATGTCTGCATGGAGACCCGATGGGGCCATGAGGATGAACCATGCATTGCAGTGGAGACCCAGTGAGGATGCCGGGACCACAAGATGGCTGCTAAGGAGAGCAACTGTCCCAGAAGTTTCCCAGGACTGTGAGTAGCCTAGCTGGAGGGGCGGAATTGGAATGCCAGAGACTTGTCACTGACTAGAGTTGTTGAACTTGGAACTACAGTTTAGTGTTTGACCTGTTTAAATTTTATATTGGTTGAATATTTCTTTGCTATGCCCAGTGCCATCTTTTGCAGGATGAGTGTTTATTCTGTGCCATTATGGAGTTTTGGGGGGGGTTTTTTGGTTTGGGGGGTTTTTTGGGATTATTTTTTTCAGCATTATGGTTCAGTGAAAAGATCTATGGAAATGTTTGAACTTCATTAGGATTAATAAAAACTATGGGACTTTTAAAGTTGGACTGAACGCACTGCATTTTATATCATGGATGGTTACCAGTTTATGGGGCCCAATGGAGGAATGTCGTAGTTTGATTCAGATGTCCCCCATAAACTTAGGAGTTCTGAGTGCTAGGTTCCCAGCTGATGGAGATTTGGAAATTAATGCCTCCTGGAGGGAGTGTGTTGTTGGGGGCGGGCTTATGGGTGTTATAACCAGCTCCCCCTTGCTAGTGCCTGTTGCTATTATCCACCTTATTTTGGCCAGGAGGGTGATGGCCACCCTCTGTTCATGCCATCATTTTCCCCTGCCATCATGGAGCTTACCCTCAAGTCTGTAAGCCAAAATAAACCATTTTTTCCCAAATACTGCTCTTAGTCAAGTGATTTCTGCCAGCAATGCAAACCTGACTACAACAGAAAAAAAGGGAGGGAAGGAGGAAGGGAGGGAGGAAGGAAGGGAGGGAGGACCAACTTAAGATATTAGTGTAGTAAGGGCCCTCACAGGACAGGAAACACAGCTACACATCTATGTGCACAAAGTGAACTTGAAGAGTTGGCCCAGTAGCTTGGAATAGCACGTGACTGTACTGTGGTAAGGGGTGGAGGCAATGCTGATGATAAGGTTCTGAAGAACTGAGGAAAAGACAAACAAGAAACATCTTCAGCAGGCTGGTCAGCATCCATGAGCCTGTCCCCACCTCCCCTGTGAGCAATGGTGAAAAATTCTAGTGTTTGGTTTTAGTTTTGGTTTGGTTTAGTTTTTGGTTTTTCGAGGTAGGGTCTCACTCTAGCCCAGGCTGACCTAGAATTCACTGAGTCTCAGGGTAGCCTCGAACTCAGGGTGATCCTTCTACTCCCAAGTGCTAGAATTAAAGGTGTGTGCCACCACACTGTTGTCGTTTGTTTGTTTGTTTTAATAGACTCTGCTTAACAAGTTTAGAACAACCAATCAGAATATGAGTGCCACCCTGTATGAGAGACAGAGAGACTGAAGTGTCCATGAGGCAATGCTCAGCTGCACCAGGGGCTCAGCCTTTGATGTGAAGCCACAGTAAAAGCTGCTTCCTGGCAGAAAAGCTTTGGGTGTCCTGCTGTTGGTCCCCTATTACATTAGCAAGGCATACCTTTGGTATGTCTGAGAGAGAATTACCCGAGGGAAGAAGATACCCAGAACGTGGGCGGTACCATCCCAGGGCTGCAGGCCTGGGCTGAAGAAGCCAGCCGAGACACGCACTCCCCGCCTCTGCCTCCCGGTCCACCCAGGTACGACCACTCCTTCCTCCACGCTGTCCCCATCACGATGGCTCTGAGCTCAAATCATGAGGCGAAACAAATAGGACCCCTTAGAAGTTGCTTCTGGGCAGGAATTTGGTCACAGTGACGAGAAAAGTAACTAGGACAGGGGTCAAGCAATAAGAAAAACGGCAAGACAATGAGAGGCCAGAGTCCGATTCACCTCTAATAAATACCTTAAGCTAGCAAAGGGTGTGCTTAAAATAGACAGGGCTGGGGAGGTGGCTCAGTGGCTAAAGACACTTGCTTGCAAGCCTGCTAACACAAGGTCAATCCTTCCCAGCACCCACATAAAGTCAAGACACAAAGTGGCACATATGACTGTGATCCCAATGTGCCTGTGGCCATGGATCTCAGAGTCAGAAGATTCCAGACACTCACGGGCAGCTACTCAGCAGCCAGTCTGGCACTTGCAACAGCAAAAAACAAGAAAGACTCTGTCTCAAATATGGTGATTGGAAAGGATGGACACCTCAACGTTATCCTCTGACCTCCACGCGTGTGCCGTGGTGTGTGCTCCCCCTGCCCCAATTTTTAAAAATTTTAAAAATAACAGACAACAGATTAGGGCAAGAAAGCCAGCCAGACAAGAAGGGCGCTCTATCTAGGACAGCAGGATTCGACCAGAGAGAAGACAGAACAGGATTAGCCAGCTCAAATTCTCAGCCATCATCTCTATTGTAGAAAGCGATCGGACTTCAGACTGAAAGGGATCGTGGTAACTCAGGTTAGGAGGCACTGAAGCTCGAGAGGAAAGAAGAGCAGAAGAGAACTCTGTGTTCCCAGGAGAGATGGCGCTGGGTTGGGCACAACGCTAGGGAACCAGGAGAGGGTACAAGCTCTCCCAGAGGCAGCCTAGAACTTTCAAATAGTGCTATCCTGCAAACAAGCAATCCTCAAACTACTGCTCCCTGCTTACTTAAAACTAATCAGAAAGAGGCATGGAGTGGTCACTGTGTGGTAAGAACAGAGCGCCAGGCTGTAAACTGACCACCCCACAGAACTAAAGGGTAAATTGGTGACATAAGATAGAGTTAGCCGATCCTTCCTGGCCCAAAGCTGGCAAAAGTGAAAAGATTAACTCCTGATAGTGAATACAGTTTGCTGTTTCCCATCTCACACACACATCCTGCGTTTTGGGCCACAAAGAAGAGCTGTTAACTAAACACAACGTTAAATCCAACAGTAAGGGAATACGGTTATTTCCACCATGGAGGTGGAAATAATTTTTTCACCCAAGGCTCCATCATCACGGGGAGGGTGCGGTTTTCACATGCACCTCATCACAGCTACAACCCTCAGGGCTGTGGTCACTCTGTTCTCTTCCCTGATGGCCCACCTTGCTTCTCACAAGGTGTACACAATTTCTTTACCATCAGTTTATGAAAGAAAAGCTGCTTAACCAGGGACTCTGTGGGAGAAGAACAAGAAAGGATGAGAGAAGGTGAGGATGATCAAAACCATTATACGGGGGCTGAGGTCAGCCTGTTCACAAAGCACTTGCCACACAAACATTAGAGCCTAAATTCTACTGCTGGAGAGGTGGCTCAGTAGTTAAGGAGCTTGCCGGCAAAGCCAACAACCTGAATTTGATCCCCCAGTACCCACATAAGGCCAGATGCACACGGTGGCACATGCAACTGGAGTGTGTTTGCAGCAGCTGGAGGCCCTAGTGCACCCACTCTTTTTTTTTTCCTTTCTTTTTTTCTTTCTTCCTTCATTCCTTTCTTTCTCTCTCCTTCTCTCTCTTTCTCAGGCATGATGGTATACGCTTTAATCCCAGCACTTGGGAGGAAGAGGTAGGAGGATCACTGTGAGTTTAAGGCCACCTTGAGATGACATAGTAAATTCCACATCAGCCTGGGCTAGAGCTAGACCCTACCTGCAAAAACCACAAAGAACAGAAAGAATTTAAATTCTAATCCCCAGCATTCACCTAAGGAGGCTGGGCGTGGCGAAGCATGCCTGTAATCTCTAGTGCTAGAGAGGCTAAGAAAAAAAATGTCTAGGTCTGGCTGGTTAACTAGTCTAGCTGAACTGCTGAACTCCCAGTTTCTGACAGACTCTGTCTCAAAAAAAGAAAGTGGAGAGCAGGGTGTGGTGGTGCACGCCTTTAATCCCAGCACTCAGGAGGCAGAGGTAGGAGGATCATTGTGAGTTCAAGGCCACCCTAAGACAACATAGTGAATTCCAGGTCAGCCTAGGCTCAAGTGAGACCCTACCTCAAAAAACTGAAAAAACAAAAATAAACAATAAACTAAAAATAGGGGTAGAGAGATGGTTCAGCAGTAAAGGCACTTGTCTGCAAAGCCTAACAACCTAGGATTTGATTTGATTACCCAGTACCCACATAAAGCCACATGTACAAAGTGGTGCACACAACTGGAGTCCATATGGAATGGCTGGAGGCCCTGGCACACTCATTCTCTCTGTCGGCCTCTCTTTACTCTATCTCTCTGCTTGCAAAGAAATACATAAATAAATTTTTTAAATAAATAAATAGCCAGACGTGGTTCATGCCTTTAATCCCAGCACTTGGGAGGCAGAGGTAGAAGGATTGCCGTGAGTTCGAGGCCACCCTGAGACTCCATAGTGAATTCCAGGTCAGCCTGGGCTACAGTGAGACCCTACCTCAAAAAACCAAAAAATAGCCGGGCGTGATAGCACATGCCTTTAATCCCAGTATTCTGGAGGCAGAGGTAAAAGGATCACCATGAGTTCAAGGCCACTCTGAGACTCCATAGTGAATTCCAGGTTAGCTTGGGCTAGAGGGAGACCCTACCTTGAAAAACCAGAAAAAGAAAAAGAAAAACCAAAAAATAAAGTAATCAATTAACAAAGCTGGCCACAGTGGTGCATGCCTTTAATCCCAGCACTCGGGAGGCTGAGGTAGGAGGATCACTGTAAATTCAAGGCCACCTTGAGACTACAGAGTTCCAGGTCAGCCTGGGCTAGAGTGAAACCCTACCTCAAAAAAACAAATAAATAAATAAATATAATAGCAGCAAAATATTTCCTTGCCTTTTCTCTGGTCTCCATTTCATTGTGTGTGGGGATTTGTTCTAGGGAAGCATCTGAACCCCAAGATGCCTTTGCAAGGGCTAAGGTGATTTCCAGCTCTCTGGTAACAGGTCAGTCACGATCCAGCATGGGCAGAACTTGTGGCCATGACCACAGACACACAGTATAGCCTGGGAAAGTTTAGGACTTAACAGAAACTAAGGACTGACAAGCATGCTCATTTAGACAGTGGGAAAAGGACTAGATGGCATGGTGCATGCCTAGAACCCTCGCATTCTGGGAGATTACAGTGAGTTCAAGGCTAGTCTGGATTACACAGTAAATCCCAGAATGCCCTGGAATGCAGAGTGAGACCTTGTCTCAACAGAGAGTTCAAAGGCCACCCTGAGACTATATAGTGAATTCCAGGTCAGAGACCCTATCTCAAAAAAAAAAAAAAAGGAAAAGAAAAAAAAAAAAAGGGAGAAAGTAGTCAAAATTAATGTATTTGGGGACAGGAGAGATACCTTAGCAGTTAAAGTGCTTCCTGCAAAGCCTAAGGACCCATGTTCAACTCTCCAGGTCCCATGCAAGCCAGATGCACAAGTTGATGCAAGTGCGCAAGGTCGCACATGTGCACAAGGTGGCGCACACGTCTGGAGTTCATTTGCAGCAGGCCCCGGTGTAGCAATTCTCTCTCTCTTAAAAAAAATTAACAAAACAACCTAGTTTTTAGTATAACTAAGACTTTCCCAGCCGCCCCCCGCCCTTGCTCTATTTGGCTTATTCCCAGAATGAAGCCACCTCAGAGGAACAGCTGAAGTTGAAACCAGAACCAAGAGCATCCAGTGTCAACTTGAGAAATGACAGGATACAAAGGAGTTGGCAAGAAGAGTAACAGCGAGGATGACAATATGCACAGGGGGACAATATACAGACGGCGGGCGCCAACAATACTACAAATGAAGGGCCGCACGGCAGCAAGGAGAAAGGAAGGGATAGCGTCACCATCAACCTGACTACATTTAGAATCGCCATGGAAACAAATCCCTGGGTGTGACTACGAGGGTGTTTCCAGTAAAATTTAACTGAGGAGGGAAGACCCACCCTGAGTGTGGACAGTCCCATCTCATGGGCTGGGGTCTTAGACTGAATCAAAAAGAGAAAGCAAGGGCTGGAGAGATGGCTTTAATGGTTAAGACTCTTGCCGGAAAAGCCTAAGGACCCATGTTCGACTATCCAGATCCCACGTAAGCCACCCGCACAAAGGTGAGGCAACTGCAGGGTCGCACATGCCCACTAGGTGATACAAGCGTCTGGAGTTTGTTTGCCGTGGCTGAGGCCTTGGCACACCAATTTTCCCTCTCTCTCTCTCTCTCTCTCTCTCTCTCTCTCTTTCTCTTTCTCTAAAATAAAAATAAATAAATAAAGAGAAAGCGAGCTGAGCACCAGCACTCATAACTCCCTGCTTCCTGACCACGGACGCAAGGTGACCAGCGCCTCATGCTTCTGCTGCTGGGACTTCCCCACCATGAAGGACTGGGTCCTCAAACTGTGAGCCAAGATAAACCCTCCGTCCTTAGGTTGCTTTTGTCAGGTGTTTTGTCACAGCAACGAGAGAAGTGACTAACACGGATGGTGACCGTGGGGAGCCTGGGCGAGAGCTGACTGCAGAGGTGAAGGAGATGAAACCACGTGGCTCTCAGACAGCCACAGGCTCCCCATGGCGAGCCACATTCAAGCCAGCCAAGGTGGGCACTCCGATTCTGTTTGTTGCGCCCGCAGATCCAGGCTCATAATCCCACCGCCCTTGCTATTTCCTAAGTGGGTAGAACAAAACGGTTAAATAGAATATTTCCCTCATGCCCTGGCCTTCTGAACCAGGCTGGAAATAGCCTCAGAGCAAGAAAGGACAGTTTTCCGTTGTCACATCGGGGCAGTTTGGGCTTCAGACCTCTGACCTTCTGCCTTCTCTCTCGCCTGTCCCTTTATCTCCGTAAGGCAGGCCACCAAATCCAGAACTTCTGCACCCCGAGGTGGGTCATAGGAACTAAAAATACACTCTCACCTTCCACCACCTGTGTGGGGAAATATAAAAAATAATGGTATAGCCTAAATGGACACGGTGTGCCCCTCAAACGACCCTCTAATATTCATGCGACTGCTCACAGATTAGAGCTGTTCTCACCTTGGTCAGAGAAGCTTCTTTTTCCAGACAGCGGTGACTACTGGGGAGACTCAAAACTTACAAACTGATGAGAGTCAGAGATCGCTGGATGTCCAGCACTGAGTGAGACATCTAAGGCTCAGGGAGTACTGCAGAAGAGCAGGAGTGGAAGAACGTAAGAGCCAGAGGGCTCTGGACTGCTGGCTCCCAAAGTGCCCCATTGCCTCCACGCCCTCACAGCGGCTGCCGTCCGTTACCTGCACAAGCCCTGCACAATACTGGGCCCATCAACATTGCATCAGGGGGAAAAACAACAAGAAGGACTATCTAGAAAGAAGGGGTTCAGCGGAAGGGGACGGGGAGAGTTCAGTGGGTAAAGTGCCTGCCTTAGGCATGAGGACCTGGATTGAGCCTCATAACCACATAAAAATTCCAGGCAGGGGCTGGAGAGATTGCCCAGTGGTTAAAGGCACTTGCTTGCTAAGCCTGCTGGCCCCCATTCTGTTCTCCAGCACCCACATAAAGCCAGCTACACAAAGTGGCACATGCATCTGGAGTTGATTTGCAGCAGCTGGAGGCCCTAGGGCACCCACATAGTCAGCCAGTCTCTCTGTTTTCTCTCTGTCAAGTGAGTAAAAATAAATAAATAAAATAAAATATATATATATATAAATATATGTTTTTCGAGGTAGGGCCTCACTCTAGCCCAGGCTGATCTGGAATTCACTCTGTATTCTCAGGCCGGCCTCAAACTCATGATGATCCTCCTACCTCTGCCTCCCAAGTGCTGGGATGAAAGGCATGCACAACCACACTCAGCAAATATACTTTTTTTATTTTGAGGTAGGGTCTCACTCTAGCTCATGCTGACCTGGATTTCACTATGTAGTCTCAGGGTGGCCTTGAACTCATGGTGATCCTCCTACCTCCCAAGTGCTGGGATTAAAGGCGTGCACCACCACACCCAGCTAAAATACATTTTTTTTAAATGCCAGGCATGATGGTGCATGCGTGTAACCCCAATCCTGGGGAGGTGCAGACACAAGGATAGCTGGGGCTTGCAACCCGACCAGTCTAACCTACTTGGTAAGCTCCACACCAGAGAAAGACCCTGTCTCAAAATAAAGGTGAGCAGCATTCCCGAGGAATGACAACCAAGTCTGTCCTCTGGCTTCCACTCGTGCATGCACACATGCACAAGCACACACACCTGCACACATATACACCTGCATGCAGCACACACACACTCACACTCACACACACACACACGTTTTTAAAAGCCCTAATGGACAGCTGACCATATGGAGGTTCCTAGATCTGCACGGCAACAGGGCAGGTTGCTCCACTCCTCTCCCTGAGACCTTCCCTGGCACACCCCTCCTCCTGTGTCCTTCCTGGTATTCTTTTTTTTTTTTTTTTTTTGTAATATTTTTATTTATTTATTTACAAACAGAGAAGAGAAACAGATATTGAATGGGTGTGCCAGGGCTTCCAGCCGCTGCAAAGAGACTCCAGATGCATGTGCCACTTTGTGCATCTGGCCTGTAACCAACGTGAACTGAAGACCAGTGTGGACTGAAGAGCAGCATCTCTCCAGGAAGCCTCCAGGCCTTCAGTGCTGGATTGGGATAGCTGAGGCCTCCAGCCTCATGGACTGAGCAGCTATGAGGTTCCTTGACTCTCAGGCTTGCAAACTGCTGTTATTGGACTGCCGTAAACTAATTCAATAAATTCCCTTTTAATACAATTCATTCCATCAGTTCTGTTCCTCTAGAGAACCGTGACTAATACATAAACATTCAAATTAAGGACTGAGAAAATAATGGATACAAACGGAAAAGAGTCATAAGATAATGGTATATACAGTATAAAATAGATAAGGAAAAAGAGGTAATTTCAGCCAGGCATGGTGGTGCATGCCTTTAATCCCAGCACTAAAGAGGCTGAGATAGGAGGATTGCCATGAGTTAGAAGTTAGCCTGGGGCTACAGAATGAGTTCCAGGTCAGCCTGGGCTAGAGCAAGACCTACCTGGAATAAAAAAAAGAGGAAAGAAAGGCATAATTTCTGACCTCCGTATAGCACTTCCCCAATGACCAAGGCCTTTTACGTAAGTTCAGAGGTCAAGCTGCAAACGTGCCCTGGCTCACTCCCAACCTAACACATCCTCCCCCCCCTCCCCCCCCCCCGAGCCTCCTGGGAGAGCATCTTCTTATTTCGCTTACACATGGTAGCTTTCACATCTCCTTGCGGGGGCAAAACACTCAACCAGAAGCAGCGCATCGGAGGAAAGGGTTTAGCTCAGCTT
Source organism: Jaculus jaculus (assembly GCF_020740685.1). NCBI lineage: Eukaryota > Metazoa > Chordata > Mammalia > Rodentia > Dipodidae > Jaculus > Jaculus jaculus. Next base: position 9,815,077 of record NC_059106.1, on the reverse strand, counting down.
ACAGTTTCACGGGGAAGCCTCATCGTGGCACACAGATGGCCACCAGATGCTGTCACACAGCAGGGAGGAAATGGCCAGAGTGACCCAGCTCAGACACCAGTGGGGTGAACTAATGAACCTCAAGGTCCGCCCCAGTGACGCACCTCCTCCAACAAGGCTCCCCTCCCCAGGCTCTGCCACTCACTGCCCCAAATTACCACCATCTAGGGACTAAGTATTCAAGACACAGGAGCCAGGCTGGAGATAGGGTTCAGTAGTTAATGGTGTTTGCTTGCAAAGCCGAGTGGCTCAGGTTCAATTCCCCAGTCCCCACATAAAGCCAGGTGTACAAAGTGGCACATGAATGTGAAGTTCATTTGTAGGTAGAAGACCCTGGTGCACCCATACTCCTCTCTCTCTCTCACACACACACACACACACACACACACACACACACACACACATTCCTTCTCTCTCAAATAAATAAATATATTTTTTTAAAAAAAAAAGAAGTTTGAAAACAATAAGAAAACCATAGCAATTGTATATGTGCCAAATTATGACACCATTATGATATAATATGCTATTATAAATATAAGTATATTATATAAGTCTGTACAATTAAAATTTAACAAATGGGGGGAAAAGTTTGAGCCAGACACACAAAGGTGAGGCAAGAGCAAGGTCGCACATGCCCACTAGGTGGCGCAAGCATCTGGAGTTCAACTGCAGTGGCTGAGGCCCTGGGGAGCAAATTCCCTCTCCCTCTGTCTCTCTCTAAAAATAAACATAAAAGTCTTAAAAAAGAAGAAGTTTAGTTAAAAATAACAACAACATATGAGCCCACGGGGGACATTTTATTCAAACCAACCCACAACCGTTAAAGCTTTCCGAGAGCGTAACTACGGCCCTGGGATCAGATCTCTACCAGTGCTCCTGCCCAGCTTTCCTAGGCATCTGCCTAGCTGTGGTTCTCTGGGCCATGCAGGACCCTCCCTAGGTCCCCAAATCCCTTTCTCTACTGGTGTTAGGAACTGGTGTCCCCCTAATGGAAGAGAGGGTGACTCCCACTAAACTGATCAACTTACACCTTCCTGAGGGAGAAGCCCAGGCTCACAGGTCTCCATGCGGAGCATCATGCATGGCTCACGAGGAGGAACCAGGAGGGTGTGGCCTGCACAAGACCTTGGGGACTAGTGAGTGCTGTCCTTGGAGAAGTGGAAGCTTCTGGAGCAGGATGGCCGAGACACTGAACCATACAAAGGGCAGCACTTTGATCAAGGGCCCATCCACCAAGCACCACGCAGAGCTGTGCCTCAAACATCAACTGTGCCAGGCCACATCAGGTTATTTCCTGTAGTCAAACACCATCTGGACCAGGATGTTCAATTCGTTATCCTTTTAAATTAGTTCATTCCTTTTATTTAAATAAATACATTTCAAAGAATAGTTTCACATCAAGTTAGAAGGGAGACTCATTGGAGAGAAAAAGGGATTCAGTGGAGGGGGTGTAGGGATGGGAAGGGATTATAATCATGCTATATCGTCTATGTGTATAATGGTTGTCAATAAAAAGTATCTTCACAGTCTAAGTGCCATCACTGGGGAAAGGACAATGGTGCACCGCCAGTTCAGAAGATAACTCCACAAATACAAAACCGGGCAACACAATAGCGCTTCCTGTCACTGTCCAAGGAGTTTAGGACAGAAGCGCTCTCTGCCGCCTTCATTACACCTCATCGCTGTCAGAGACAAAGATCAGCTGGCAGGAAACTATCCTTGGAGGAGAGCGTGAAAATGAGCGGGTGGTGTCCCATGTCACATCCTTGCAGCTCAGGAGTCATCTCTAACTCCACTGGGGGACACGTCCCACACCACACAACAGTACATGCAAGAGGTGAACACTTCGCCAAGTGATCTACAAACCTGTCCTCTAACAGTCACAAGGAGCAAGTTAGGAGTTTAGTATGAAAACACATACTATAATAAGCTTATGCACTAGGAAGTGCAGTGTATGGTACTACATGTCTAGTTTGACGCTTACAGTTGGCAGCACGACTACAAATTTAAAGCATCCTCAGAAAGTAGACTTTTATGCTAAGTGTGCTTACTAAAATAATAATAATAATAATAATAATGGGTCAAATAGAAACTTAAGGGAGGCAATGGAGTTGTGGGCGGGCCTTGATGGCGGTGATGAATTCACAATATATAATCATCCCCAAACTCAACCATGTGTGCACTAAACATGTGTGCTTTTTGTAGGCCAATCATCCCTCAGCAAAGGTGGCTTGAAGTTGGGCTGGAGGAATGGCTTAGCGGTTAAAGCATTTGCCTGCAAAGCCAAAGGATCCAGGTTTGATTCCCTAGGACCCACTTTAGCCAGATGCACAAGGTGGCACACGCATCTGGAGTTCTTTTGGAGTAGCTAGAGGCCCTGGCATGCCCATTCTCTCTCTCTGTCTTTCTTTCTCTCTCTCTCTCTCTCTCCCTCTTTCTCTGTCAAATACATAAAAAATAAAATAAAATAAAAGTTGGTTTGAAGTAAAGTTGGCTACAATGGAAAAGACATCTTTAAAAATGCTAGTGATATGTCTTAATACTTCACAGACTGCAAAGACTGTGGTTTGATTTAAGGGCCCCCACAAATTTATGTGTTCTAAATGCTAGTCTCCCCAGCTGATGGCAATTGGAAATTAAAGCCTCCTGGAGGAAGTGTATTGTTGGGGGCGGGTTTATGGTTGTTATAGCCAGTTTCCCCATGCCAGTGTTTGGCACACTTTCCTGTTGCTATTGTCCGCCTGATGTTGGCCAGGGGCTGAATTCCACCGTCTGCTCATGTCATCATTTTCCTGCCATCGTGGAGCTTCCCCTCAAGCCTGTAAGCCAAAATAAACCCTTTTTTCCTAAAAGCTGCTCTTGGGCTGGAGAGATGGCTTAGCGGTTAAGCGCTTGCCTGTGAAGCTTAAGGACCCTGGTTCGAGGCTCAGTTCCCCAGGTCCCACGTTAGCCAGATGCACAAGGGGGCGCACGCATCTGGAGTTCGTTTGCAGAGGCTGGAAGCCCTGGCGCGCCCATTCTCTCTCTCTCCCTCTATCTGTCTTTCTCTCTGTGTCTGTCGCTCTCAAATAAATAAATAAATAAATTAAAAAAAAAAAAAAAGCTGCTCTTGGTAGGGTGATTTTTGCCAGCAATACAAACCTGACTGCAACAGAGGAGTTGTTTTTTGAGGTAGGATCTCACTCTAGCTCAGGCTGACCTGGAATTAACTATGTAGTCTCAGGCTGGCCTTGAACTCACAGTGATCCTCTTACCTCAGTGAGAGCCTCACCCCAGCCCAGGCTGACCTGGAACTCACTCTGTGGCCAGTAGACTGGCCTCATAGTCACAGCGATCCTATGTCAGCCTCCTGAGTGCTAGAATGAATGGGAGCACCACCACGCCTGGCTTACAAAGCACTTTTGTTTGCACCATTTGTTCAAAGCAGTGACTGTCCCCAGGTAGAATACAGCAGACCTCCAGACTCCTCCCCGCGCCCACGGGCTCAGACTACCTGCTTCACCACCTTATGGCTTGAACTGTTAATTTTTAAAAGAAAAGGAATTTTTAATTAAAACTCTAACCTACAGTCAGTAACTGAGCAGAATTAAGGCTGGGCGTGGTGATACACACCTGTAATCCCAGCACTTGGAAGGTGGAAACAGGGGGATCAAGAGCTCAAGGTTATCCGTGGCTACAATAGTGAGTTCAAGGCCAGCCTGTGCTATGAGACCCTGTCAAAGAAAGAGAAGAGAAAGCCGGGTGTGGTGGCGCACACCTTTAATCGCAGCACTCGGGAGGCAGAGGTGGGAGGATCACCGTGAGTTCAAGGCCAACCTGAGACTACAGAGTGAATTCCAGGTCAGCCTGAGCTAGAGTGAGACCCTACCTCGATTAAAAAAAGGAGGAGAAGGCGGAGGAGGGAAGGGCGGGAGGAAGCTGAATGAAGCACGTGGTTTTCACAGAGATGAAGCGCGCAGGGGGTTAAGGCAGCCGCCACCAGTGTGTGCCAACACAGCATGTCAGGCAGCGAATGCCCTTCCCTGGGTCTGCTCAGGGACAGTAGCCTGGGACAGAGATCAGAGGGTAAGAAATTCAGCACAAGTTTGCAATTTAAAAGAGGTCAACTCAGAGACACTGTAAAGCGTGCGTGCAAATTCCTAGTTCCTTCCTGCCTCCCCTGGCAGCTTTTGTTGTCCAAACCAGAGGAGGAGACCTCCATGGTCCTCTTGGACGCCCTGAAGTGGATGCAAAGAGTCTCACCACCCCTCTACTTCCAAACAGCTACAGCCGTGTACCCAGGGGAGCATCAACATTTTACACAAGTTCCAGGAAGCCCAAAGGTTCCCTGCAGAGCCAGGCCAAACCTAAAGGGCAAAGAACAATGTCTTCTGGAGAATTCTCCGTGGCCTCCACAGCCTCTCCTTTCCCAGCAGCCCTGCTCTCTCCTTCCCAGAATCCTAGGCTTCTATCCTAGGAGGTTCCTATCCTCCTAGGAGGCCATGATGAGAGAGAATGACCCTCTGTCTTCCCCTAGGAACCTGTCATCTCACCCTCCAGGGACCATGTCAGAGGGATGCAGAGGACAGACAGCCCTTTCGTGTGGCCCTCTGCTTCCCGGGGTTCCCTTCACAGCATGCTACAATTTGCTAAAAGATAACACTGCTATGATGTGCCCCAAATAAGGGACCAGAAAGTCGCCAAAGACTTCTTAGCTAACACCGACTGTTATATTTTATTTCGGCACCAGTGAAAATTTCCGTGGCCCTTTAATCAGATTAACCAGAGAATTTGTCATCTTTCTCTGAGAAGCCCATCTGCTTCTCCTTATTAGCCTCATCTGTAAAGCTTTCCTGGGAGAGATTAATGGGTCATGCTTGTTCCTTCTTCCCTCTGGGACAGAAGCTATTTTGACACAAGGCACGAATGACTCATATTCTTGGGTCTTACTGGGGATTGAAAACTTTGGGGGTTACAGGTGACTTTAAATTCAGAGTGTGTGTTGTTAGCACCACATGCATTACTGTGGTTCACAGTGAAGAAACAAAGAGACCGATCATTATAACTAGGGTGGCCTGCTGATCCCTGCCTGCAGAGACCAGCCTTCTCCTCTCTGGGGACCATCTTCAAGAGAAGGCAGCCAGGAGGGACACGGCATGGTGTGGCCTCCTCATCGCTGTGACCAAATGCCTGGCAGAAACAACTGGAGGGAGAAAGGGTTTGGCTCACGGTTTGAGAGGACAGTCCGTCATGGCAGGGAACACCTGTCAGAAGGAGGGGAAAACAAGGAAGTCGCTGTCCCAAGATTAGAGAGGGGGAGACATGGACAACAGACCGAAGCCCTACTGTGCCAAAACCAGTTTTGATGAGCGAGTGAGTTTCCTGGGGTCACTCACAGAGCGGGTGAGGAGTTTCCTTCAGGAGCACGGCGACTCAAAGGTGGGCACCTCAACCAAAAGCCCATGCAGCATAGGTGATGATGGCTCGTGGCGCCCACCGGGCGCCCTGCAGGCGGTCTGCTGGTTAGCGTCCATCCTCCCTGCCCCCGGCCCTTTGCACGCAATTGTCTATCCTTTATATGTCTTTAGGGAAGGGTCTTGCAACCTTTTAAGTTTAGAAAACTGCTATACAACCCTGGCCAGAGTCTGCCCCTCCACAGCTGCTCGCTGCTCCTCGGGAGGCGGTCCTGTGACCTTTCAAGGTTTAGCTCTCGGGGGACTTGTGGCCTCTCGACGCTTGCTTCCCCCCAGGAAGGAATACTTCAGTTTGGAGGAAACGGCTATCTGGCGGCAAGGAAGCTCGGATGCCCTGCCTTTCATGGCTAGGAGAACGGGAAGGACCCCCACCCCCCGCCAGCAGCTCTGTTGATCTGTGTGCTATCTGCCGCCCTCTCCGAAGGGCGTAAACACAGCCAGATCTGAGGGGACAGAGAGACACAAAGCTGTGTCTGCAGCTGGCATTTCCTGAGGTTTTCTGCTCCTGACACAAGAAGCCCTTTGACTCTGGCTCCTGGAGGGTTCCGAGAAACAAGCCTGCCTTCTGCCGGCACTGAGGGGCCTTTGACAAGCTGAAGGAACACCCTGAGCCCGGGCCAAGGGCTCTGGCGGATCTCCAAGTCACAGAAGTGGAAATCGCTCACAAACTGCTCTGAAATTTACACGAAGCCAGTGGGGTCCTGTGGGAGGGGAAAGGCCTGGTCCTCCTCCATCCCAGAGTGCACTTGGGCAGGGAGCATTTAGGAAGGCTTCTATTCAGTAAGTCTGAACTGTGACATTTCCTTGTTAGAGACAAAAAACGCCAAAGTAAGTCCACAGCAAAGGAAGATTTGCTCCAGAGAGAGGTCACCAACGCTGCTACTGCGCCTTCCTTGGGGTCAGAGTGCCCTCTGTGGGTATGAAGTTGTACCAGCAAGAATGTTCCAGCGGCAGAAGCCAACTGAGTCAGAGCCCTGGAGGAGCCAAAGCCCAAGCACCCCCCAGCAGAGTGTCACAGAGGCTCCACCACACCCAGATGGGAGTCGGACAAAGGCCAAATCTGAACGAAATCACACAGGAAAAACCCAAAGATCTGGCTGGGTTCCAGGACTAATTCCCTTCACAGGGACAAATCGGACTGCGCGCCATGGGTTCCACAGCCCTCGCTGTCCTTGGTATGTGAGAGACGTCCCCAGTGGGACCCCATCATCAGCGGCACAAGTGACAGCTTAGAGCCAAGACGGCAACACACTTGCCAAAGAATCACACGTGACATGCCTGCCGCTGCTGCTGACTGCTCTCACAGGCGTCTCTCCAATCTCTCCCTCTCTCCCTCCCTCCATCTCCCCCTCTCTTCTCCTCCTCCCTCTCTCTCTCTCTCTCTCTCTCTCTCTCTTCAGCCATCTCATCCCTCCAGACCAGTAAGGCCTCAAGCTGCAGAACTGGGTATCAACAGACTCAACTCTAGAAGTGAAACCAAGTGCTTCAAAAGTGCAGTTCTGGGCTGGAGAGATGGCTTAGTGGTTAAGCGCTTGCCTGTGAAGCCTAAGGACATCAGTTCGAGGCTTGATTCCCCAGGACCTACATTACCCAGATGCACAAGGGGGCACATGTATCTGGAGTTCATTTGCAGTGGCTGGAAGCCCTGGCACACCCATTCTCTCTGTCTCTCTGCCTCTTTCTCTGTCTGTCACTCTCAAATAAATAAATAAAAAGGAACAAAAAAAATAAAATAAAATAAAAGTGGGGTTCAGGCACTCAAGAGGCTGAGGTAGGAGGATCGCTGAGAGTTCAGGGCCAGCCTAAGAGTACATAGTGAATTTCAGGTCAGCCAGGTAAACTACCTTGAAGAAAAAAAAAAAAAAGCTGTTCAGAGCTAAGGTGATGGCACAGTTGCTAAAGTACTTGCCTTGCAGGTGTGAGGACCAGCATTCAACCCCAGTACCCACATGAAAATCTCCGTCTATATGGGGCATGCCTGTAATCCTTGTGCCCGGCAGGTGGGGACAGTAAGATCCCAGGAGCTCAATGGCCAGCCAGGATAGTCTAATTGGTGAGCAGTAAGCTAATGATGAGAGAGGACAGTTTCTCAGGCTCCCAGGGAGTGGGCCACAGCTGGTGGGGGCAAGACCAGGGTGGCTGGACACAGGGCATAGTATTCTGCCCATCATTCACCCATATTGCCTCAGCTCCAGTCTCTGCTGAAGTGTGATCTGACAAGCCACGAGAACTGTGTGAAATCTCCTTAGGAGACAAGCTTCTCCCTGGGCTGGCAGAGGCGGTCAGCCTTTCCCTTCCCCCAGTATGAGATACCTGGAAAATTTGAATTCTTTGGGTCCACTGCTTCCAAAGGGAGGGGCACAAGTGCTTTTCTTCAGAATATCTTCCTGCCTGGCTGGCACAGGAGGAATGAAGTGCAGTCTTCCTGGTGGGCACAGTGACACACACAAGAAGGGGCCGGGTGCAGCTCCAGGTGCTGGAGGTCCAGCAAATGGAAGGCTCGCCTGAGACCCCTGCAAAGAGCACCGGCCTCGCACCCCTAGAATATTCGTCCTGGGGGACAATACGCTCCACCCACCATTAAACATCTGCAACACACGGACAGGACAGGACAGGCAGACAGTGCTCCTGAAATACACACTGTGGAAGGAAGCTAGGGTTATTGTCCCTAGGACAGAATTGTATCAAGAGATACAGAAACAGGGCTGGAGAGATGGTTCAGCAGTTGCGGCGTTTGCCTGCAAAGCCAAGAAACCCAGGTTCGGTTCTCCAGGACCCATAGAAGCCAGATGCATAAGGTGGCACAAGCATTTGGAATTCATTTACAGCGGCTGAGGGCCCTGGTGTGCCTATTCTCTCTCTCTCTCTCTCTCTCTCTCTCTCTCTCTATATATATATATATATATATATATATATATATATATATATGTATATGTATATATATATATATATATATATGCCTCTTTCTCTCTTTCAAATAAATAAAATAAAATTTAAAAACATTTTTTAGAGGTTTTTTTAAAGATACAGAAACAAATCAATCAACAGAATAAAGGTGTGTTCAAACTCCTCAATCTATTGTTGAAACTAAACATGTATTGTTGATCTCCAGGGATGGCTGGGGTAGACACATGTCACTTGCCTGGTCAGTGGATACAATACAAAGCACTAAAGAAATATTAATAATGTCTTATGCTAAACTATGCAAATATTTTTTCCACCAAATTTGTGATCACAAAGTCACTTTCACAAGTCTAGGTTCCAGTGAATTAGAAATATGAGTGCTCTGATTGCCTCTGTACTTCACCTCCATGTTGTCCCACTTTTTCTGCTTTTTTATAAATTTTAATTTTAAGTTATTTATTTGAGAGAGAGAGAGAAAAGTACAGAGAGAGAGAAAGAGAGAATGGGTATGCTAGGGCTTTCAGCCGCTGCAAATGAACTCCAGACATTTGCGCCACCTTAGGCATCTGGCTTATGTGGGTCCTGGGGAATCAAACCTGGGTCCTTTGGCTTTGTAGGCAAATGCATTAACCACGAAACCATCTCTCCAGCCCCCTTCTTTTCTTTTATTAAATTATTTTTATTTATTTATTTATTTGAGAAAGAGGGAGAGAGAGAATGGGCATGCCAGAGCTTCTAGCCACTGCAAACACACTCTAGATCCATGTGTCACTGCATCATCTGGCTTATGTGGGCACTGGGGGATTGAACTCAGGCTGCTAGGCTTTGCAGGCAAGCACCTTAACTGCTAAACCTTTTCCCCAGCCCCATCCTTTTTTTTTTTCATCACTACTTGAGCAAGATGCTTTCAGTTATAAAACACAGACAGAGAGAGAGACTTGACTGAGTTAAAAATAAAGAGTAGGTGGTCTGGAGAGATGGCTTAAAGGTTAAGGCACTTGCCTGTAAAACCTAAGGACCCATGTTCTATGCTCCAGATCCCATGTTAGCCAGATGCACAAAGGTAAGGCAAAGTGCAAGGTGTCACATGCCCACCAGGTGGCACAAGCATCTGGAGTTTGATTTCAGTGACTGAGGCCCTGGTTCACCAATTCTCTTTCTCTCCCTCTGTCTCTCTCTCACTCTTGCTCTCTCTAAAATAAAAAGAAACTAAAAATAAATAAAAACCAGAGGGCTAGAGAGATTGCTCAGTGGTTAAGGCACTTGCCTACAAAGCCTAAGGACCCAGATTTGACTCCCCAGTACCCACATCAAGCCAGATGTACAAAGTGCTGCATGCATCTGGAGCTAGCAGTAGCTGGAGGCCCTGGTGTGCCCATTCCCCTTCTATCTGCCTCTATTTCTCTCTCCATCCTTGCAAATAAATAAATAAAAATATTTTTAAAAAAAGTAAAATAAAGACCAGCAACTGTGACAAATCATCCTGTCTGCCTACTCACAAGCCAGGAGGTGACGGGTCTGCGAAAGAATAGTTCTGCCAGTGTGCAAATCATAGAGTGAAATCTCAGCTCGAGTTCCACAGTGACACAACTGACTCGTGACACTGCAGAAATGTCACCTTCCAGCCTATGGAAGAACTTACACTCCAGGCAGAGACATGGGCTGAGTACAACTTTTTGGAAAGAGGGAGAGAGCTGTGTCGTTGTAGGCATCAGCACCACAATGAACATCCTAGCCAGACACCGATTATGAGAGGAAGACATTTATTTCAGCTCACGGATCCAAGGCGAGTTCCATTGATGGCTGAAGATGCTGGCTCCCTTCCATAGATCCGAGCAGAGAGAAAAAAGAGACCAGCAGCCAGCAAACACCAAAAGGCAGCAATTAGGAGCCAGCAGCCGCAGCACCACCAGAGCTCAGACCTCTCTGCACACCTTCGGGCTGGAATTCGGATCCACCCCCAATGACACCATAGGGCTGGACCCCAGAATCCGCCCCCAGTGACACCTCCTCCTGCCAGGCCGCTGAAGATCCAAGTTACAAGTTTCATTTTAATACCTGAGTCAATGGGGGACATACATTCAAAGTACCACAGTCCTATTTGTGTGTCTGGGTGCTTGTGAAAATGTGGGTACATGCACATAAAGGCCCAAGGACAACCTCGAGTGCCATTCCTCAGGAACACCATTCACCTTTCTTAATCCCTCACCAGCCTAGAGCTCATCCATTCGACTAGACCGGTTGGCCAACGAGCCCCAGGGGTCCACCTGTCTCTACCTCCCCAACGCTGGGAGTACAGTCATATGCCACCATGACTGGCATTTTATGTGGGTTCTGGAGACCAAACTAGGGTTTTCATGCTTGTGAAGCAAACACTTTACCAACTGAGCCATCCCCCCAGGCCCCAAGCTCATGTCTGCATTGCTGGTCAGTTTGTCTAGGTGAGCGTCGGATAACTACCACCAATCCTAAACACCGCAGGTGCTGAGATCAGGCGGCCGGCTGCCCTTCTCAGAGCTGCTTAAACCATCTGGGAGGAGGTGAGACAAATTGTGAACCCCAGGGAGAAGATGGGAAATGTTCATAGCAGTTCAAACCCCAGTCCACCAGGACACAGTCACAGCGTACCAATCCTGAGAGGTTCCCCCACGTCATCACACACAGCCTTCCCCCAGGGCAGCCCCACACCTTCCATCATATCCACCACAGTCATTCAATGCCAACTTACATACTTCCAGTGACCAAGAATTCACTACCTGTCACGCTAGCCCACTCCATAAAATGATCACCATTGTTTTTAGCAGTTTTCTTCCAAATAAAAATGCTAAGACCTTATGATACATGATTCGAATGTTATTTCTAATTCTAGGCCACCTGGGCACCTAGTGAATGTGAAATGCATGAATAATGAAGAAATGCATTGTTTTGGGTGTTTTTTTTTAAGATTTATTAATTTATTTATTTATTTGCAAGAGAGAGGTAGAAAGAAGAAAGAGAAACAGAATGGGTGCAGCAGGGCCTCCAGCCACTGCAGACTCCAGATGCATGTGCCACTTTGCTCATTTGGCCTTACATGGGTACTGGGGAATCGAACTTGTGTCCTTAGACTCTGAAGGCAAGTGCCTTAACTACCGGGCCATCTCTCTAGCCCTAATTTTAAATATTTTAATATAGACTCTAAGCACAAATGTTAAGATCAAAAAAGGTAAGACATCTCAGAGCATTGCTTGTGGTTTAAGGATCCAACTCAGGGCTTCAGGCTGCTAGACAAGTGCTCTGTCACTGAGCTATACCCCAGGCTGAGAGGTGCAGCTTTTAAGAGCTATTATTGAAACAGTTTGAGGTGACAGGGCACCAAAAGTAACAGCAAGGAAATTGATTCTGTAGGGAGAACCTGGGTCATCCTTATCTCCTTCCCCCTAATGGAGTCCTTGCATCTCCACTTTGCTAGAGGCCAAGAACATAAGGGGAGAATCTGCTTTCCTTTATCTCTTTTGTTTCTGGAGGAGAAAATTAAGAGATGAGATAAGGGCTGGAGGGATGGCTTAGTGGTTAAGGCATTTGCCTGCAAAGCAAAAGGACCTAGGTTCAAAACTCCCCAGGACCCACATAAGCCAGATGCACAAGTGGGCGCACACATCTGGAGTCTGTTTGCAGTGGCTGGAGGCCCTGGTGTGCCCATTCTCTCTCTCTCAAATAAAGAAATTAAAAAAAAAAATGTTTTTGAAAAAGAGACGAGATCACCCCCTTTTAAGAAGGAAAATTCCCGATTTTGAAAGATTAAAAATCCTGGGAATCCTGCATCCTTTCCCAGAAAACGTGACCCCTACCTAGAAACCTGTCCTCTGGGCTAGACTCACAGTAAGCTCCCATAAAGACCTCAATCTGGGTCACTGTGGGTTTCCCCATTTCTGAAAGTCCCACCCTGCCTCGTCTTGGGCAGGGGTTCTATGCTCTTTCCTTCTCTTAAGCTCTATGATAAATCTTTCTAAACTTAACCCTCTGTGGTCTATGAATGTCATTCATCAAGTTCATAAGACAAGAATGTAGAGGCCACTAATTCAGTGGAAGCTTTAGATGACTGTCTGGCACCCTGGCTCCTGACTCATTGCCCACCCAAGAGCCAAGAAAGGCTCCATTGTTCTCAAGGACATATCCAATCCCCTTATCATGATAGATCAAAGAGAGAGAGAATTTGGTTCAATTCACTTAGTTTTAACTTGTCTTAAAGCCAGATGAACCACTCAGCTTAATAGAAATGCCACTAGCTAAAAGAAAGGAAAAAGAAGAGAAAAGGAAAAGAAAAAGTAGAACGCTGGTCTTTGGCTCACTCTGTTGCCATCTTCATTTTCCTCTGTCATAGAAAAAGGAGCCAGATTCACTGACCTCCACTGTCACAACCCTTAATGCTCTGGTGATCTGAGGGACCCTGAGAGAGAGCAGCCTCCCTCCCCAACCACCACGGGCAAAGACTGCAGCTGAGTCAGTGGAATTCTGTCCACTCTCTGGATGAGCATAAGGCCATGAGGCTGGGAAAGGAACACCAGCAGTTGGAAGGCTGAGGCAGGAGGATTGTGAGTTCCTGGCCAGCCTCTGCTGCAGAGCAAGACCCTCTCTTAAATACATACATACATGCATGCATGCATACATACAAACACACTACAATGATATGCTACATATAATGACATACACTATTTATGTTATTGTTTGAGTTACCGACTCACTGCTGGCACTAGGCACCTGACAAAAGCAGCTGATGGGAAGAGAGTGGTTTGCTTTGGCTTATGGTCTTGAGGGGAAGCTCAATGACAGGGAAAGACGGTAGAGCAGAGGCCGGGCATCACTCCTTGGCACAGCAGGTAGCAAACAGCAGCAGGTGAGCGGAATTCTAGCAAAGGGGAGCTGGCTGTAGCACCCCTAAGTACACCCCCAACAACTCCAGCTACCAAATTGCCATCATCTGGGAACCAAGCATGCAAAACATGGGTTTATGGGGAAACACCTAATTCAAACTACCACAGTTACATATTATAACCATATATATGTATATATGTACACATCTATATAATTCTGCATAGGGACATACACTTAGTGCAAACATACATGTGTTTGCCATCAGCTGCACTTGTTAAATGAAGGCCCAGTAAAACACAGGGGCCTAGCCCGCTGATGCTCTGAGCTGCGTCTAGCTCAGAGATGCTTTCTTACCATTAGTGAGCAGGGATTCTAGTGGTTGGAGGAAGTCCCGCTATATTTACATCCATTTCCTGAGCTCTGACAAAAGGCAAGTGACCAAAGGGGAAGGGGCCAGGGAAAGGAAGCAAGACAGACTCTGGGGACGCCGACCACATCTCAAAGCAAAACAATGTTTTTCATTCATTGGCCAACCAAGTTCTCCCTTCCTCCTCTGCTTAGTGTGAAAAATCAGAAGCTGATTGCAAACTCTGCACTCTGACAACAGCTGGTGAACTCACATTTCAGGAGAGAAAATGGATTCCGAATGGCTACAGCATCTGGTATGAAAAGAATGCTTAATTGCTATACAGAAGCCATTTGCGAAGCAATTGTTCCCAACTGTCCTTAAAGTCAAGCCCAAACAGCAGAAGATTCCCACAGGCAAAAAAAAATCCATGCCTTCCTAAATGTTGCTAAGGACACTAAATGATGCCACAGGTGGCTCAGCTGTGCTCACACCAGGTGGGCGCCCCAGGCATCAGTGAGAGCAGCGTGCTTGGCACATAACCTGAAACATCATTGCCATTACCAAAGAACAAGTCTAATTCTGGTCTAATGACCCTCGTCTAACATGTCACCTATCCTTACCTCAGGTGCTTTGACCTAACTGCTCATTAGACCTTCTGATTTATTTTTTGCTTGTGTGTGCACGCGCACGTATGCACGCGCACACACACGTGGGGGAAGTGTGGGGGAGATGAGCAGCTTCAGCTGTGTCCCCAGCAGTGCTGGCTTCCTGGGTCTCCTCTTGGAAGGCAGGTAAAGAAGGCACGGGACTAGGGTGGTTTGTGGTTTGTGAGAGTGACATTCTTTGAAGAGTGACTGAAAAGAAAGGGCTCAGGTCTGGGGAGATAGCTCAGCGGTAAAGCCCTTGCCATGCAAGCCTGATGGCCCAAGTTTGGGTCCCCAGAACCCACAAAAAGCCAGATGTGCAGCAATAGTGGCTGTCATCCCAGCACACCTACAGAGGGAAGGGAGGTAGAGACAGAATTCCCAGGTTCGAAAGGCCAACTTCCCTAGAGGATGCAGCTAAGAACAAGAGACCTTCCCTCAGAGAAAAACAAGGTGGGCCAGGCGTGGTGGTGCACACCTTTAATCCCAGCACTCGGGAGGCAGAGGTAGAAGGATCACCATGAGTTTGAGGCCACACTGGGACTGCCAAGTGAATTCCAGGTGAGCCTGAGCTAAAATGAGACCCTACCCTGAAAAACAAAAAGTGGAAGGTGAATACTCGCACTGGAGGTTGCCCTTTGGTCTGTACACACACATCATGGCGCATCCACACACACACACACGTACTTTTAAAATGAGCTCCTCCACAAGTCTTCATTGGAACTTCCACTGTTCCAGTCAGCTGTCCCAACAGGGCGCCCAGATGAGTGGCTGCAGTGTCAAGAAGGGAAGGCCATGGTGCAGTGCTTCAGATAAGGAAGCATACACACACACACAAACACACACACACAGGAATCTTGACTGTCTCCTTGGCTTTACGACCCACTCTCTGTTGCATAGGTCAAAAGCCCACAGCTGCAGGTCCGCCGTCTGATTCCATGTGAACCTGGCTGGTGACAAAGCAAAGCCTGCGGGGGATGAGGGGACAGGGACAAGGTCACCACTGGGTTATGAGGGTCTAGCATCAAACTTCATTCAAATCCACAATAGAATTTAAGTATCTACAACCAAATCTCTGAGAGCTCCCCAAACATTAACATTATTTTGAAAGAAAAGATTTTACTTGGCAAAGAAAATTGTCTTATTTTCTAAATTACTGTCTTCATGTTTGAGCAATAAGCAAGTATCACTTTTGTCATTTAACAAAAGCAATAAGGGGCTTGCATACCACCTTTGAAATACATGCAAATTAATGAGCACTGTGGATTACACAGAAGCAGCAGGCTCTTCTGTCTGCACTGGTAAAATTTGGTGTTGCTTTTTGTAAATAACTATTTATTTATCTGCAGAGAGAGAAGAGAGTTCACGCCAGGACCTCTAGCTACTGCAAACTCCAGATGCATGTGCCACTTCATGCATCTGGCTTTATGTGGGTACTGGGGAATCCAACCTGGGTCATTAGGTTTTGCAGACAGGCACCTTAACTGTTGAGTTATCTCTCCAGCCCAAATTCAGTGTGTTTTTGTTTTGTTTGTTTGTTTGTTTGTTTGTTTGTTTGTTTGTTTTTATTTATTTGAGAGCAACAGACAGACATAGAGAGAAAGAGGCAGAAAAAGAAAGAATGGATGCACCCGGGCTTCCAGCCACTGCAAATGAACTCCAGATGCATACGCCACTTTATGCATCTGACTTAGGTGGGTCCTGGGGAATCGGGCCTCAAACTGGGATCTATAGGTTTCACAGGCAAGCACTTAACCACTAAGCCATCTCTCCAGCCCCAGATTCAATGGGGTTTTTTTGTTTGTTTATTTTTATTTATTTATTTGAGAGCGAGGAGAAAGAGGCAGAGAGAGAGAGACAGAGAGAATGGGTGCACCAGGGCTTCCAGCCACTGCAAACAAACTCCAGATGCGTGTGCCCCCTTGTGCATCTGGCTGACATGGGTCCTGGGGAATTGAGCCTCAAACCGGGGTACTTAGGCTTCACAGGCAAGCACTTAACTGCTACGCCATCTCTCCAGTCCAAATTCAGTGGTTTTATGTACAACATTTCATGTAGGTTCTGGGAATCTAAACTGAGGTCTTCATATTGTCACGAGCCACTCCTATAATCCCAGCAGTAGGAAGGCAGAGACAGGATCTCCAGGGCTTGCTGGCTAACCTGCCTAGACCATTCCGTCAGCTTTGGGTTCAGTGACAGACCCTGTCTCAAAAACCAAGGTGGAAAGCGACCGAATAAGACACCTGCCGTCAACCTCTGGCCTGCACATACACAGGCACACATGTGCACATACACCTGCATGCACACCTACATCCACACATGTATGAACACATACATATTCATGCACACCACACACACCACACACACACACACACACACACACACACACAATTAAGAAGAAACAGAGGACTAGATGGATGGCTTAGTGGTTAAGGCATTTGCCTGCAAAGCCAAAGGACCAAGGTTTGATTCCCCAGCACCCACATAAGCCAGATGCACAAGGAGGCGCATGTGTCTGGAGTTCGTTTGCAGTGGCTGGAAGCCCTGGCGCACCTATTCTCTCTCTCTCTCGGTCTCTCCCCCTCTTTCTCTGTCAAATAAATTAAATTAAATATTAAAAAATAACTCCAGGGCTGGAGAGATGGCTTAGTGGTTAAGGTGCTTGCCTACAGAACCAAAGGACTTGGGTTTGATTCCCCAGTACCCACATAAGCCAGATGCACAAGGTGGTGCATGCATCTGGAGTTCATTTGCAGTGGCTGGAGGCCCTGGCACACCCATTCTCTCCCTCTCTTTCTCTCCTTTTTCCTCTCTCAAATTAATAAATAATAATATTAATAAAATAAAATAAATAACAACTTGGGTCTTTTGAAGGCTTGTGTGTATCTCAGATATGGGCCAGGGGCTTCATGGCCCTTGCCACAGTGTTTTAAATTTTTATGTGTTTGCGCATGTGGTGGGGGGTAGGTTATTCCATGGTCTCTTGCCACTGCCAATGAACACCAGATCCATGTGCCACTTTGCTCCAGCTTTATGAGGGTACTGGGGAATTGAATACCCCTGCCAGCTCACTTTGCAAGTGTCTTTAATCATTAAGCCCTCTCCCCAGCCCTCCTGATCACATCTGAGCCCCTTAATGTAACAATGAGTAGGGAAACTTGCTCCTTCTTACAGGTAAGGAAACTGAGAAACGTCCATGTCTAGGACTGGGGTGCCTAGGTTGTCTTCTGCGCTCACACCTCACGGTGGTGGGCAAGGACACGTTTTGTGAGCGCCTCCTTCTGCACAGTCCAGATAAGACAGTGAGTGGGTGATCACCACCCCTTCAAAGGCCCGCAAGGGAGGCAACCAGAGGTTATGGAAAGCGCCTAGATGACCGGCTTTCTCTGGGCCTAGGGCAGAGGGCCCAAACTGCAAACCCCCTTCTCTAAGCAAGGCTAAAATGCTTTTTGCTTTTATTTTTGGAGGCGGAGCTTTTCTCTGTAGCCCACGCTGGCCTTGAATGGGTCCTGTCCTGCAAGCTGGGATTTACAGATGTGAGCCACCGCAGCAGGCTGAGGCTCAAATTCCTCTGGTGTTTTCTAAGCGCTTAAGTCCTGTCACTGTTCAGTAGCCAATCACTCTTATCAATGTCACCACTGGGCTGGCAGGAGGCTGGCACGGTGGGGGAAGTGGGTCCTGCTCTGCGGCAAGCGTCACGGTTCGGGTCGGAAGTGGGCGGCCGATGTCCCACCAGCGGGCCAAGCAGCCTCGGGGAGGTGCCCGCTGCAGTTCCGCACCCGGATCGCGACCAATCCCGGCGCCACCGCGGGGGTCTCGCGGCTGCCACCAGAGGCTGACCACGCGGGACCCCACGACCGGGCAGGGCACAGCCCGGACACACGCGGGGAGGGGGTGACCTTGGGCGATGTTTGCCACCTGCGGGTCCCCGGCGGCCCTAGGGCGCAGACCCGCCGGCAGGTCCAAGGCGCGCACCGCCCTCACCCCGCGCGCTCGGAGCCCTGCCTCGGTTTCCCTCCCGGGAAAGGGGCGCTCGGACCGGTGGGTCAGTGCCACGCCTACATTGCTGCGGCCCGCGCGCCCTCGTCGCCCCGACTCCCGGGCCCTACCTGCGCGGTGGCTCCCGGCGCGGGCCGCGGCGCCCTGGGGACCCCCGCCCGGCATGCGCTCGGCCCCTGCGCCCTGGGCCGCTCCGGCTGCGCCTGCGGGAGGCGGCGCGGGAAGTGGGGAGGGGGCTGGGCCGGGGGAGGTGCCTTCCGCCTCCGCTTCCTTCCCGGGACTTCAGGACCTCAGAAAGTTTACTTCGCACTCTCTGTCGGTTCAGGGAGAAACCGAGAGGGGAAGTGCGATTGGGGATGGGAGCCCAGGCCAATGTAAGGCTGGTGAGAGCAGCCGTCTCCCAGATTCACGAGTGGAAGGATGGATGGAGGAGAGGAGCGGGATTCGCTCACCGCAAGTTGGGCAAAGTGGGAAGGAGAGCGGCAGATGGGGGTTGGGGGAAATGGGCGGGAGCAGCTGTTCCTCAATGGTGTGTGACTCTAATATTGAGGATCGCTGGCAGCTCGCAGGCTGTGGTCCATGCCAAGCTCTGGGTAGCTGGCTCACCGCCTTCATCTGCCCTTTGGCTCCTGCAGCAACGCACCTGCTAGACGACAGTGGTTACAGGAAGGGCCAGGCAGGGGTCCTGCCTCTGCGCAGGAAGGAAAGCCTATGCCTACAAAACTAAATCACGAGCCAGGAGCCAGAGGCTGGAGGCCAGGCTGCAGGTGGACGCCTGGGCGAGGAGACTTTTTTGCAGGAAGGGAGAGGCCTGCCCCCCTGGAGAGATGAAGACCTTATGAGCGCGAACCAGAAGCAGCCATGGGTTTGAACAGTTCGGGCAGTAACGTGCTTGCCTGGCATGCGTGCCAAGCTGAATTTGATTCCCAGAAGCCCCGAGGTGGTGTGCTTGTAATCCCAGCACTGGAGAGGCCGTGCCAGACAGATTCCCGGGTAGCCTGTTCCAGGGACGGGCAGAGATCCGGTTTCAGAAAGGTGGACGGTGATGGGGAGTGACCGAGGTTGAGCCCTGATTGGATATGAGGCCCGCTCGATGGGAGGGAATTAGTGCCTGATATTGAGAACCAAGTCAAAAGACTATGGACTGGAAGGTCAGAGACCCTAGAGGAAGGTTCCACTGTTTTGTTGTTGTTGTTGTTTACTAAATGGAGAAATTATGCCCATCAAAGGGCTAGGGCAATGGCTTAGTGGTTAAGGTGTTTGGCTGTGAAGCCTAAGGACCCCGGTTCGATTCCCCAGGACCCCACGTAAACCAGATGCACACGGGGTGGGGGCACATGCATCTAGAGTTAGTTTGCAGTGGCTACAGGCCCTGGTGTGCCCATTATCTCTTTCTCTCTATCTGCCTCTTCTGCTCTCTCTCAAATAAATAAAGTGAGAACTCTCAAGTAAATATTTTTAAGCCTTCTAAATGTTTGTCCCTTTTAACTAATACTGCTCTCACTCTTAAGTGAAGAACCTGCTTTATTTATTCATTTATGAGAGAGACAGAGAGAAAATGAGAGATGGGGCGCGCTAGGGACTCCGGCCGCTGCAAATGAACTCCAAATGCATGCACCACTTAGTGCATTTGGCTTATGTGGGTCCTGGGGAATCGAACTGTGCTCCTTTGGCCTTACAAACAAGCACCGCAACTGCTAAGCCATCTCTCCAGCCCTAGAACCTACTTTTTGTAGATGGTGGTAAATGCCAGGGAGACCCAAGATTCATCAAAAGGGCAAGAGAAAGCAGAGTGCCTAGCACTGGATGAGTCATTTCTGTCACACCCTCCAGGGTCCAGGAAACACTGCAGAGGAAGTAGTAGATTAAATATGAGTGTGTTGGGCTGGAGAGATGTCTCAGTACTTAGAAGCACTTGCTTGCAAAGCCTGCCAGCCCATGTTCAGTTCCTAAGAACCCACCTAAAGCCAGATGCACACAGTGGTGCATGTGTCTGGAATTCCTTTGCAGTGGCAAGAGGCCTTGGCACTTGGTTTGTGTGCCGAAATTTTTTTTTTTCAAAACTTAGGAAATCTTAAAGCCACTTATGAATGCCTCTCTCACTGCTAGAGAACCTTCTCCGGGGAGCTGGTGGAGACACCAAGGAGGCTCAAAACTCACCAAAGCAGAAAGCAAGAGGCTGTCAAGAGCTCTGCACTAAAGGAGATTTCTAACACACCCGCCAAGGCTCAGAGAACATTGCAAAAGAGAGGGCAGAGGGCTGGAGAGATGGCTTAGCAGTTAAGCGCTTGCCTGTGAAGCCTAAGGACCCTGGTTCGAGGCTCGGTTCCCCAGGTCCCACGTTAGCCAGATGCACAAGGGGGCGCATGTGTCTGGAGTTCGTTTGCAGAGGCTGGAAGCCCTGGCGCGCCCATTCTGTCTCTCTCCCTCTATCTGTCTTTCTCTCTGTGTCTGTCGCTCTCAAATAAATAAATTAATTAAAAATATTTAAAAAAAAAAAAGAGAGAGAGAGAGAGGGCAGAAAGAATGTAAGAGCCACAGGGGGGGAGGTATACTGTGGGGCACCATCCTCCCACTCCAGCTGGCTGGTGCGTGACCCCCGTGATTGCCAGCACCTGCGCCGAGGAAGGGCCCCCGTGGAACAGGACAAAGGGGGTAACCCAGTAAGGGTGAAATGTCCCTGAGGAACGACACCCAGGACTGCCCTCTGGCCTCTACACATATGTGCCTATGTACACACATACACACATGTATTTTGGGCTTTTAAAAATATTTTTACTTATTATTTGAGAGACAGACCAGATACAAAGGAATAGATAGAGCCGGCCATGGTGGTGCACGCCTTTAATCCCAGCACTCGGGAGGCAGAGGTAGGGGATTTTCAAGAGTTTGAGGCCACCCTGAGACTACATAGTGAATTCCAGGTCAGCCTGAGCTACAGTGAGACTCTATCTTAGGAAAAAAAAAAAAAGTAGATAGAGAGTGAGTATGGGTGCCCCAGGGCCTCCTGCCACTGGAAACGAGCTCCAAATGTATGCAGCACTTTGTGCATCTGGCTTTACATTGGTACTGGGGTGTAGAACCCAGGTCATTAGGCTTTGCAGGCAAGTGTCTTTAACCACTGAGCCATCTCTCCAGGCCACACAGGTATTTTGAAAAGTTTCTGTTGTTAACTTTTTCCCCCGATCTTTTACAAAGATGGGTAGGGCGTCTCACCAGGGTGGCTGTTCTAGGGAAAAAGGAAACAGTCAGACCTGGCAGGAATTCCTGCATATTGCCTTGGAACTGACGCCAGTCCCAAGGGGCCTGAGTGTCACTGGCCTCCACCCATCAGTCAGGAAGTACGGAGGTCAGGTGACTGTGGAGTTTTGGCACAGGTCCTTGTCACAGTGGCTCAAAGGGGTCCGTGAACCCCCCCAAATCCAAACTTGGAACAGAGCGTACTTGGCACTCAGGTTTCTCTTGTGAGCTCTCTGATCTGTGGGAAGAAGGGTATTTTGGTAAGAAGGCAGATACCACTGCAAGTACCTCTCCCTAGGAAAATAACTATCCAAAAACAACCACATGGCCCAAGGGTGCAAAGAAATCAGTGCCACTACTACGGGCTTGAAGGGTGCCATGGTGACTCCAAGTTTCTGTTCAATTCACCTACTTGAACTGTGTGGGAAACAGATCAGTCCTGAGCAGTGACCATGAACACCAAATCAGTGCTACCACAAGTTGCTTTGTTCCTTGAACCTGTGACCATATTGCCTGTTCCCTGGTGCAGTTATTGATCTGGAAACGCCTTTTTTTAAAAAAAATTTTTATTTATTTATTTGAGAGCGACAGACACAGAGAGAAAGACAGATAGAGAGAGAGAGAGAGAGAGAATGGGCGCGCCAGGGCTTCCAGCCTCTGCCAACGAACTCCAGATGCGTGCGCCCCCTTGTGCATCTGGCTAACATGGGACCTGGGGAACTGAGCCTCAAACCAGGGTCCTTAGGCTTCTCAGGCAAGCGTTTAACCGCTAAGCCATCTCTCCAGCCCTGGAAACGCCTTTTTATGAGTAAGCGGAGGTAGGGATCAGCAGGCAGCAATGCACCTTCACAGCCCAACCTTGGCAGCGGGTCTCCCCAGCTCTGCATTATAACTGAGTTCTCAGCGACCTTGACCACCCTCCCTTCCCTGCAGCACACCACCACCCTACTGCAGGGAGGATGTTACACCATTTAGACCTAGAGGGTAGGATGAAGAAACTACTGAGTTTACTTGATAAGGATCCTACCTACATGTCAGAGGGTGGGAAACACATCTGACAAGACCTCAGGGCTCCATGTGGGTGAATTTTCCAGAGGTCTCCTGGTGTGGGCATGTTTGACACCTCCCTCCCAAGGAGAGCCTGCAACTATGGGCTCATGGGGATGTCCCACCACAGGCAACAGAAGAGGAAGAAGCTAGGAGCAGGTTGTCACCACGCCTCCTGAAAACTGACAGCTGCAGCCTCCCAGTCCCTCTCTGGGACACCCTGAACAACAGCAATGAAGAGAAACCCCCCCTGTGAGCAGAGCTTTGAGGAGCACAACTTACCCAGTTTGCTTGGAAAGAGAGATGGCCAGGAGGTCAATTACAGTCTGATACTGGGCTGGATGGCCAGGAACCGAAAGGAACATGATGGGAAAAATGATGACAAGGAGGACCGAGAAGCAGGTGCATGCACTTGATCTCTAAATGGATGTTAAAAAGGAAAGAGCTGGGCTGGAGAGATGGCTTTGCTGTTAAGGCACTTGCCTACAAAGCCTAAGGACCCATGTTCAACTCTCCAGATCCCACATAAGCCAGACACACAAAGGTGAGACAAGTGCAAGGTCACACATGCCCACTAGATGGCACAAGCATCTGGGGTTCGATGGCCATGGCTATAATCCCATTACTTGAGAGGTGGAGGCAGGAGGATCAAGAATTGAAGACTGGGCTGGAGGGATAGCTTAGTGGTTAAGGCGTTTGCCTGCAAAGCCAAAGAATCCAAGTTCTATTCCCCAAGACCCATGTTAGCCAGATGCACAAGGGGGGGGGCACAGTACATTTTCAATGGCTGGAAGCCCTAGTGTGCCCATTCTCTCCCTCTCTCTCTCTCTCTCTCCCATCAAACTCATGATGTATCTAAGAATGGTCTTCAATTCTTTTTTTAAAAAAAATATTTTATTTTTATTTATTTGACAGGGAGGGAGGGAGGGAGGGAGAGTGAAGGTTTGGGCTGGAGGGATGGCTTAGCATTTAAGGCCTTTGCCTGCAAGGCCAAAGGACCCAGGTGCGATTCCCCAGACGCACGCATCTGGAGTTCGTTTGCAATGGCTGGAGGCCTTGGTGTGGCCATTCTCTCTCTCTCTCTCTCTCTCTCCCTCTTTCTCTGTCAAATAAATAAATAAAAGTAAAACCGGTTGTTTTTTTTTTTTTTTAAGAAGGAAGAAATGCAGATTACAACTATGTTGAGATTCCATCTCACTCCTGTCAGATTGGCTACCATGATGAAAACAAATGACCATAAATGCTGGTGAGGATGCAGAAAAAGAGGAACCCTTCTACACTGCTGGTGGGAATGCAATCTGGTCCAGCCATTGTGGAAATCAGTGTGGAGGTTCCTGAGACAGCTTTTAGGAAAAAAAAAAAAAAAGAAGGAGAAGAAGAAGGAGAAGAAGGAGAAGGAGAAGGAGAAGGAGAAGGAGAAGGAGAAGGAGAAGGAGAAGGAGAAGGAGAAGGAGAAGAAGGAAGGTTTGATCCCCTGGGCAGATAAGGAACTGTGACAAGGGAGCACGGGTGGGTGGGTGAAGAGGGTACACGAGGACGCTGCATGCAAGATCTGGAGTGTCCGCAGACAGCGACGTGTTAAAGGCTTGCTCTCTAGTGGCACTTTGGGAAGTGGGAGAAAGTAAGAAGTAGAACCGAGTGAGAGATCTCTAGGTCGTTAGAGGTGGGCCTTTGAAGGCTGTGGTGGGACCCCCAACCCTTCTCTCCTTTCACTCTCTTGTTTTCACACTCTTTTAAATATTTTTAATTTTATTTTTATTTATTTACTTATTAGAGACAGAGAGAGGGAGAGAGAAAGAATGGGCACGCTAGGGCCTATAGCCGCTGCAAACAAACTCCAAACGCACGCGCCAGTTTATGCATCTGGCTTGCATGGGACCTGGAGAATCGAACCTGGGTCCTTAGGCTTCGCAGGCATGCGCCTTAGCCACTAAGCCATCTCTTCAGACCTCACTCTCTTTTTGAATGCATGTGTGTGCTTGTGCTGTGCAGTTGCATGATGTGTGTGTGTGTGTAGAGGCCAGAGGATAACCTCGGGTGTCATTTTGCAGGAATACAGTCCATCTTTTTGTGTTGTTGTGTTTTTTTTTTTGTGGGGGTGGGCAGTAAGGTCTCATTCCAACCCAGGCTAACCTGAAATTCACTATGTAATCTCAGAGTGGCCTTGAACTCACAAGGATCCTCCTACCTCTGCCTCCTGAGTGCTGGGATTAAAGGTGTGCACCACCACACCTGGATCAGTCCATCTTTTTTAAGACAGGGTCTCCACTTGGCTCGGAGCTCACCAGTTAAGCTAGACTGACCTGCCAATGAGCCCCAGCTCCCCAGTACCTGGATTATAGATGAGCTCTACTGGTGGAGCACGTCTATAATCAAGGATGGTGTGGCGTATGTGGTGTGGTGCCCCACGGGCTCGTCTGCGGTGGAGGGGTGGCCTACGGTGACCAGTGACAGGAGCTAGGAGTGGGTTTCCTCCATCACTCTTCTGCCCAATCTGTTCTGAGCCAGAGTCCCTTCACTGATTCAGGAGCTGGCGAGGCCTCAAAGATTCTCAGGTCTCTGTCCCACCCTGGACGGAGGTTACTGGTGCGCATAACCACACCCAGCTGCGCGTGTGCCTTGCGGAGATTCACACTCCGGTGATCCGGGGCTCCACCTCACCAGCGAGCAGCTTCTCCTGCCTGCAACTGGGGCTCTCGGTGGCAACCAACCATCATCAATATAGTCTCAGGTAAGCCAACAGTTCTGGTGAGCCTGGGGGTGGAGGGCTCACAGAGTCAGAAAGCAGGGTCAGTCTCTGGGTGCTGGAGGCC
This sequence comes from Jaculus jaculus, assembly GCF_020740685.1. Classification (NCBI taxonomy): domain Eukaryota; kingdom Metazoa; phylum Chordata; class Mammalia; order Rodentia; family Dipodidae; genus Jaculus; species Jaculus jaculus. Next base: position 9,789,735 of record NC_059106.1, on the reverse strand, counting down.
CTGGCAGCCCACATTCCTGGAGTATCTGTTTCCCATAGCTCCAGGGTTCGAACCCAGCGGCAAAGAGAGCCTGGCCCACTCAGAGCCGATTCCAAACCTCTAGGAATGACATCGGGCTTGGTGGAACACGGGTCCTGAGCCTCTACCTCATGCCTCTGTTACCAGACTTGTCAGGGTCAAAGCCTGGACCCTGGACGCTTTAACATGCTAGACTCAGCACCTATCCTCAATAAGCCTATTGAAGACACACTTAGCAGTGAAAATTAGAGATTTACTCAACCTGACCACATTGGAAAGACTAGAGAGACTTGTTGACACCCACAGTCAGTCTTCGGGTCCCGACATAGGTTTGTGTAGACTGGAAGAGGTTTGCATTGCTGAGCAGTGCTGGTGGAGAGGAGGTCCCTGGCCCATCCATGACTGTCTGGCCTCCAGTCTCTCCTGCAAGGTGAGATGACAACACTGTGGAAATCTCTTTCTGAGAGACAAGTTCTTCCTCTGTCTGGCACCAGGTTTCAACCTTTCCCTTCTCCCAGCATGAGATTCCTAGGGAAACCGAAATTTCTTGGGGTGCATTGTTTTAATAGTCTAATCGTCAAAGGGAGGGGCACAAGTGTCTCTTTAGAATTATCTTGATTTCTGGGCTGGAGAGATGGCTTAGCGGTGAAGCGCTTGCCTGTGAAGCCTAAGGACCCCAGTTCGAGGCTCGGTTCCCCAGGTCCCACGTTAGCCAGATGCACAAGGGGGTGCACGCGTCTGGAGTTCGTTTGCAGTGGCTAGAAGCCCTGGCGCGCCCGTTCTCTCCCTCTATCTCTCTCTCTCTATCTCTCCCTCTATCTGTCTTTCTCTCTATGTCTGCCGCTCTCAAATAAATAAATAAAAAATGAACAAAAAAAATTTAGAATTATCTTGATTTCTGTCAAAACAGTTAACATTTCCAGGGTACCCAGGTGAGGCCCCATAGAGACTCAGGACAAACACATGGGTGAGGGGTCACTGTAAGTGGGACAGCCATCTCCAAACACACCAACCGTAAATGTTACGATGAGGATCAGGTACCAAGACCCGAGGTTTCTAGCAAATACGTGGCACCTTTAATTTCCATTGCTTTGGTTTGAGCCCTGATGTTAAGATGTGTAAACATGTCCGTGGAAAAGATGACTGGGCACATAACAACAGGACCATTGCTCTGTCGATCATACTTCGGGCTGGAGTGACAGCTCTGCAGTTGAGGGAGTTTGTTTGCAAAGTCTGCTGGCCTCAGTTTCACTCCCCCCAGAACCTTCGTAAAGCCAGACACCGAACGTGGTACGTGTGTCTGCAATTCATTTGCAGAGGCAACAAGTCCTGGGTGCCCATAACTGACTCCGACTCTCCCAAACCAATAAATAAAATATTTAATAATAACAGTTTTACCTAAATGATTGGGAAGCTCTTCCTCACTTTGATGAGAGCAGGACTGAGGCAGCCACAAGGACCCGGATGGTATCTGAGGTCACAGCCCAGAGTCTGAATTGCCAAGTCAGCAGTCTCTGTGCCCTACACGCCCCATTTGCATGGGCCCTGCATACTGAAATATTAGACGTGTGGATCTGCAGCTAGAAGCCAGGAACTCAGAAGAAATAAGCTGTAAAACCATTTGCCAATGAAACGGAATTAAAACCCCTAGAACGCCCAGCTAATTTACCGGTTTTAGAACAGCAATAGACCAGGAGGGTTTTTGAAGGGTATGATCATTTCGTCTCAGCTTTTGTTCCATCTGTTGGCTTAGACGATGGCATCTGGAGCATAAAACGCTCACTAAGGGGCTGAAGAGATGGCTCAGCAGTTAAGGCGCTTGCTTGCGAAGCCTAAGGGCCTGATTTCGATCCCCCAGCTCCCACATAAAGCAGAAGCATGAAGTGGGGCATGTATCTGGAGTCCGTTTGCAAAGGCTGGAGGTCCTGGAGGGCCCATTCTCTCTGTCTGTCTCTCTTCTATCTCTCTCTGCTTACAAATTAATCAATAAAAATATTTTTTAAAAATGCTCGCTAAATATACGTTGTCAATAACCCCAGCTTGTTAAATATACTTCACCTTGACAACATTTTCAGACTAGGCATCTGAGGCTGGAGCTGTTAGGTGTCATAAAAGGCACAGCAGGGACTTGAACCCAGGCAATTGGGCCGTGGAGGACATGTTCCCCACTACCAGGACACACTTTCTCCTCACGAGACAAAAATGGCATTTGTGATGCCCGCTCACAAAGCGACTGCTCTCATTTCGTAAGGGACACGTGTGCTTCAGTAATG